>NC_072442.2:71574166-72965000 GCF_028878055.3 Symphalangus syndactylus | reverse complement strand
GAGAGGAATCGCGGTCCCGCGCAGGCGCAGAGGGGGCGGCGGGCCCGCACATGCGCAGACAGGCGCACCGCGCCCGCGCAATCGCAGAGAGGGGCGGCGTTCCCGCTCATGCGCAGAGACGGGCGGCGGGCCCGCGCAGGTGCAGACAGGGGAGGCAAGCACGCGCAGAGAGGCGCACCGCGCCCGCGCAGGCGCAGAGAGGAGCGGCGGGCCCGCGCAGGCGCAGAGATGGGCGGCGTTCCCGCTCATGCGCAGACAGGGGCGGAGGGCCCGCGCAGACGCGCTGCGGGCGCGCGCAGGCGCAGAGAGGAGTGGCGGGCCCGCGCAGGCGCAGAGACGGGCGACGGGCGCGCGCATGTGCAGACGGGCGGCGGTCCCGCGCAGGTGCTCAGAGGCGCACCGCGCCCTCGCAGGCGCAGAGAGGGTCGGCGGGCCCGCGCCGGCGCAGAGAGGCGCTGCGGGTACGCGCAGAGAGGAGTGGCGGGCCCGCGCAGGCCCAGAGAGGCGCGGCAGGCCCGCTCATGCGCAGACAGTGGCGGCGGGCCCGCGCAGGCGCAGAGAGGCGCACCGCGCCCGCGCGGGACCAGAGAGGCGCACCGCGACCGCGCAGGCGCAGAGAGGAGCGGCGGGCCCGCGCAGGCGCAGAGAGACGAAGAGAGGCGCACCGTCCTCGCGCAGGGGCTGAGAGGCGCGATGGGCCCGCGCAGGCGCAGAGAGGCGCACCGCGCAGGCGCAGAGGGGGCGACGGGACCGCACATGCGCAGACAGTGGCGGCGGGCCCGCGCAGGCGCAGAGAGTAGGGGCGCGCCCGCGCAGGCGCAGAGAGACGAAGAGAGGCGCACCGTCCTCGCCCAAGTGGTGAGAGGCGCGGCAGGCGTGCGCAGGCGCAGAGAGGCGCACCGCGCCCGCGCAGGCGTAGAGAGGGGCGGCGTTCCCGCTCATGCCCAGAGACGGGCGGCGGGCCCGCGCAGGCGCAGACAGGGGAGGCCAGCACACGCAGGCGCAGAGAGGCGCACCGCGCCCGCGCAGGCGCGGAGAGGAGCGGCGGGCCCGCGCAAGCGCAGAGAGGAGTGGCGGGCCCGCGCATGCCCAGAGACGGGCGGCGGGCACGCGCATGCGCAGAGAGGGGCGGCGGGCTCGCGCATACGCAGACAGGGGCGGCCGACCCGCGCAGGCGCAGAGAGGCGCACCGCTCCCGCGCAGGCGCAGACAGGCGCACCGCGCCCGCGCAGGCCCAGAGAGGCGCACTGCGCTCGCGCAGGCACAGAGAGGCCCGGCGGGACCGAGCAGGCGCAGAGAGGCGCGGCGGGCCCGCGCAGGCGCAGAGAGGGGAGGCGGGACCGCGCGGGCGCAGTGAGGCGCGGCACTCCGGGGCTCCGCCAGGGGCGCGGCGCAGGGGGAGAGACGCGCGGCGAGCCGGCCCTCCGCAAGGGGCGCGGCGCAGGCGCAGAGACGCACGGCGACGCGGCCCCGTTGGAGAGGCGCGGCGCGGGGCGGAGACTCACAAAGGCGTGTCGCCGGCGGGGCGGGTGCAGCGCAGGAGCAGAGATGCACACCGCCGGGCCGAGGGTTGGGGGGCGTGCTGCAGGCGCACAGGTCCCAT
This sequence comes from Symphalangus syndactylus, assembly GCF_028878055.3. Taxonomy (NCBI): domain Eukaryota; kingdom Metazoa; phylum Chordata; class Mammalia; order Primates; family Hylobatidae; genus Symphalangus; species Symphalangus syndactylus. The sequence goes on along the minus strand of NC_072442.2, from coordinate 72,963,397 downwards.
TCGCCCGCCGCCGGGCGGGGGGCCGTGGTGGACGCGGTGCAGGCACAGAGACGCACGTCGCCAGGGCATAGCGCAGATAGGTGGAACCTCAGTATTCTGAAAATCCGGGCACTACAGGACCTGCTTGTTCACGGTGCTGTGCCACTGCGCCTCCTGCTGGCGCCTAGGGCAACTGTAGCGCTCTCTTGCTTACAGTGGTGGCCAGCGCCTCCTGGTGGCGCCAGGGCACGCAGGGCCCTCTTGCTCACAGTATAGTGGCGGCACGCCGCCTAATGGCAGTTAGGGACGTTACAGGGCCCTCTTGCTCACAGTGTAGTGGAAACATGCTCAGCTGCTGGCACCTGTGGATACTGCAGGGCCCTCTTGCTCCAAGTGTAGTGGCAGCTGGCTCCCCTGCTGGCAGCTGGGGACACTGCTGGGCCCTCTTGCTTGCAGTGTAGTGGGGGCACGCCCTCTTCTGGCCGCTGGGGGCACTACAGGATCCTCTTGCTCAGTGTAGTGGCAGCACGCCCCCTTCTGGCAACCAGGGCACTGCAGGGTCCTCTAGCTCATGTTGTGGTGACCGTGCGCCACCTGCGGGCAGCTAAGGACACTGCAGGGCCCTCTTGCTCACAGTGTAGTCGTCATATACCCCTGCTGGCTGCTGGGAACACTGCCAGGCCCTCTTGCTGGCAGTGTCGTGGCAGTATGCCACCTGCAGGCAGATGGGGACTATGCAGGGCCCTGTTGCTCCCGGTGTGACAGCCGGGGTCCACTACTGGCCACCTCCCGCATCACTTAAACTTGGAGCGCTAGTTATTAAGCCCCATCAGTTCTGTAAATTCAAACTGAAATGGAGCGATTACTGGGGAGAGCTGATGTCCCAGTTCTTGTCTAACTTGGAAGAAAGATTTTCACCAAGAGGCAGTACAAAGATGGCAGACAACTTCATTGAAAAGAAATACAGTCTGAAGAGCTTATTGTAGAAAAATGAGGAGGAGTGGGCTGATTGTGCATGAAAACAGCCTAAGAGTCCAGTGCAGGGAATTTTATTTTGGACTTCTTCACATTCCTGCCTGTCTCAAGTCTCTGCCTGTTTTCTTTGGTTTTCCTGCTACTGCCTTAGGTCCCTCATTTGCCCCACTTAGGCGTGTGGGACCTCCTCACTGTTGGTTGAAGTACGTGTGGTGATGAATCTGAATCTACTCTGGCGCCACCCTCCTTCCCACCATCCCAGGCAGGCTGACAGCGGTGATGTTTGTACCTACTGTGCCTGCCTATCTCTTTTGAATGTCCATCTCTGCCCTAATCTGTATTTTTGGTGCCAGGTTTCTCTTAAGAATGTTCCCTTTGGCCTTCTTATGAGCATGTAGCTAGCAATATCCTGACATTTTTATTGCAGAGTGAACGACGATTGGGGCATGTTATGAGGAGTTCTAGGGTGTTTCTTTCTGCATAGGTACCTCTTCTCCCTCCTACCCACAATTGACAAATGCCCATCCACTCCGGCACTAGAGATGCTACTAATATGTGAATTTTTGGTGGTCCCTCCAGGTGCGCCTTCCCAGACTTTCCCTTTTCCACGAGCTCCCTCTCCTGTTCATGTCTAGTTATCTGTCTACTCTAACAGAACCCACTATCCTGTGTCTTTCCCCAAAATAGTGAGGGAATGATTAGTTGGAAACCGTAAGAAATGATATGCATGTAGATTACAAATTTACAACTTACACAAATAATCACTCAAAGTCATCCTTACACTAAAAATGCAAAACTATAGAATTTCTAGAAGAAACTATAGAAGAAAAGCTATGTGCCTTTGGGTTTGGTAATGAATTTTAACAAATGACACAAAAGGTTGATATACACAGAAGAAATGACAATGTGGATTTCTTAATATTTAAAGTTTATACTCTGGAAGAGATCTTGTTAAGAGAACAAAAAGACAAGCCAAATATTGAAGAAAATATTTGCAAAATACAGATCTGAGAATTTGTAATCAAAATACATAAAAAATTGTTAAAACTAAACAATAAGTTAAACAGCCCAATTAAAAATGCACACAGATCTGAACAGACACCTCACCAAATAAGATGTACAGATGGCAAGTAAACATACAAAAAGGTGCTCAGCAAACTAGAGAACTGAAAACCACAATAAGATAGCACAGCTGGTCTATATCTCTTAGAACTGCTAAACTCTTTAAAAAATGACAAATTGCTGGAGGAAAAAGAGAACTCTTTTCATTGCTGGTGGAATACAGTGTATAAGACCAAAATATGCCACCCCAAAATATAATGGTAGGAAACCAGAAAATGCCACCCCAATATATGTCCCTTTGGCTTAAGAATTATTCCAAGCTGATTATTTTGAAAAAAATTCTAACAAAAGAAGTTCTGAAAACAGAGTAGAAGTTACACTTGTGTAAGGAAAATTTACATCTATCAAGGAAATCCCCATTTAAAAGCTACCTCTCTTGACACCAAGAAGAGAAGGATAACTAAATCACTAAAGAGTCTTATCAATGGAGAATGCATGGACTTAAGTCCGTATAACAAACCTTACCCTTGTCTACCGTGCTTTTGCTGGTTAACTCCCCACTACTGCACCTCAAATCTTCTTTCTTTAAGTTGAAGATAGTATTTATGCTTGAATTGAAAGCCAGCTGTTGGAGATTTACTCATTTTTTCCCTGAGTATCTCCCATGTATCCATAAGGTATACATGTTTTTAAACTTTTCTGTTTTTCTCATTTGAACCTGTCAGTTTTTACAGAGGGTCCCATCTAAGAATTCCAAAAACATTGAAAATTTTTTTACTCCCCATTACAAGTTGGGCAGTTTTTTCTAAAGCTAAACAAGGCTCACCTTACAATCCAAAAATCACATTCCTAGGTATTTTGACAATTACTTTGATGTTATTTCCAAACAAAAGCTACCGTGCAATTATTTACAGAAGCCCTATTCATAATGACCAAAGGAAAAAAAAGGATTCAGAAAGTCTTACAATAAATGACTGTGTGGGAATCCACTCAGACATCAAAAACTGTTATAAAGATTATTTAAATGAAAACATTCGAGATACTGAAGATAAAGGAAGAAATCTTACCAGAACTTACTTTATGCAATTAAAGCAGAGCTCCTAGAAAAATACAACTGCCATTAACCCCTTCAAAGGAGTTTCCTGCAAATTCAGCTGCCATGGAGACAGTGTACTCTTTCCCATTAGCACTGATAAATGAAAATGAAATTCTACCCTCCCAACTGACTGAACAGATCCACTCTTGGCTGAGGGGACCCCAGAGTAACTTTCAAAACTGAGTTCTCAGCTTTGCTAGCATGGGATGATGGGGGTCAGATACACATCGTTATACCCCCTCCTTTGCTAACCATGTTGAGACTTTCTTCCTTAAGGATTTAACAGAAACAAGCCCCTTCAAAGGCTCCACCACTGATATTAACCTCTCTTTTCTTGCCTGATAAGAGACCACCCATGAGGGAGAGGTTCTGGCCAGCGTATAGAGGAGGCACAGAGCGAGTTTTCATGTTCTCTGCTTCACTTTTTAATGTCAGACGGCTGAAAACTCCACCCTGGGATCATGCTAACACTGCCATTTTTTGTACATGGGACCCATGAAGAAGCAAGAAACTCAATTGCGCATGCATGCATTTCTCCTTCCATAAATATTCATGACTCCTCCTAGAGCTTACTAAAGAAATGTATTTAGCCATTCCACTCAGCATAAATTACTATTTCCTTTACCTCCTCCTTGAAGCATCTCTTTCTGGCTTCTGGCTGGAGGCTATGCTTCCCAGCCTGTCAGAAGGACAACCTGCAGGCCCCAACTCTTTATAGGAAATAAATCTCTCATTGGGTGTGGTGGCTCATGCCTGTAATCCCAGCACTTTGGGAGGCTGAGGCGAGTGGATCACCTGGGGTCAGGAGGTTCAGAGGAGCCTGGCCAACATGATGAAAACCTATCTCTACTAAAAATACAAAAAAATTAGCCAGGTGTGGTGGTGGGCATCTGTAATGCCAGCTAATCAGGAGGCTGAGACAGGAGAATTGCTTGAACCCAGGAGGTGGAGGTTGCAGTGAACCAAGATCACGCCATTGCACTCCAGCCTGGGCAACAAGAGTGAAACTCTGTCTCAAAAAAAATAAACATAAAAATGAAGAAATGTCTCCTTTCCAAATTTATGAACCTCATCATTCTTCCATTGACAGCATTAAAAGGTTCAAAAAGACCTTTCCATACTCTCCCACAGAAGCCCTAGAAATTGTCATTTTGTTAATCATTTTGGATGCCTGAGAACTTGTAATCCAATGAGTAGAAATGTTGGTACCCCATTTATGGCTGTCAACCTGCCAGTTCTCAGGAGTTTGTATAAGCCTAAATCTGAAAGGATCTCATCCCATTAGGACCCTTGTCTCCCTTTCTGTTGCCTTTGCCCACTGGCTCTGGCAACAGTGGTCTTTCTTTCTCGTTGGCTATATTTGGATATGGGGGCTCCATCTTCTCTGCCACCTTAGGGAATGCCTTTTGCATGCATGGCTAACTCATTAAAAAGCCTACAGTTTCACTAAAATTTTGAGTGAGTACTCTCTGAAGCTGGGTTGGAATCTCAGGCTTCTTTGTCTGGAAGGTAACTCTTGGGCTATAAGTTTCTTATCTTAGCTCTGGTTTTGAGGCCTCTCTGTTCTCCTCTTGGGTTGGAAGTTATTCCTGGCTTTTTGTTTCAAGGTGTCTCTGTGTGATCTTAATCTTGCTCCTTTCATGGGAACTTGTCAATTGACTAAATTCTCCCTTCTCGAACCTCTGCTGACTCTGTGTTCCACCAATATGGAACAATTCTACTTCCTTTCCTGTTTGCACACCTGTAATCCTAGCACTTTGGGAGGCCCAGGCGGATGGATCACAACGTCAGGAGATCGAGACCATCCTAGCTAACATGGTGAAACCCTGTCTCTAATAAAAATACAAAAAAATTAGCCAGGCATGGTGGCGGGCGCCTGTAGTTCCAGCTACTTGGGAGGCTGAGGCAGGAGAACGGCGTGAACCTGGGAGGCGGAGCTTGCAGTGAGCCGAGATCACGCCACTGCACTCCAGCCTGGGTGAAAGAGCAAGACTCTGTCTCAAAAAAAAAAGAGAACAGAGGAATTCACACAAAGCTATAAGGACTGCAGCTGAAATTTGATAGTATGTTCTTAGCTTGGCTTTTAGCCCGAATAAGGTCTTTAAAAGTCAAATCTGAGATTCTGTATGAAAACTTCCAATGAAGAAACTTGAAAGCACCTATATGGTCGTAGCCTGTTCTTGCTGCAATTACGTAAATAATCAAGCAAAATATGACAAAACTAGACTTATTTTTAAAACAAGAATAGCCTTACTTTGATTATGATCAAAAATTATGGTTACTACAGACAGAAATTTTATGTTTCAATGGAAAACTATAACATGACCGGGCATGGTGGCACATGCCTATAATTCCAGCACTTTGGGAGGCCAGAAGTTCAAGACCATCCTGGGCAACGTGGTGAACCCTGTCTCTACCAAAAATACAAAAATTAGTTGGGCATGATGGCATGTGCCTGTAGTCTCAGCTAATCAGGAGGCTGAGGAGGGAAGATCATTTGCACCCAGGAGGTAGTGGTTGCAGTGAGCTGACATTGCACCTTTGCACTCCAGCCTGGGTGACAGAGCCAGAACTTGTCTCAAAAAAATTTTTTTAAAGGAAAACTATAGCCATTGTGGGTTATCAGATTCTAGTCTTGTTTCTTGTTTCTGGGCTATTTTTACCTCTTTGTAAACTAGATCCTCTCATCTGATGAATTTTTTCCCACAATGATACTTGGGGAACAAGAAGCCAAGTATTGTCTCTCCTACCAATGTATCTATTGTCAGTTAATTTGAAGGCCTCTAATCCTGGAACAACGTTAGAAGAGGAAGGTTTTGCTCCCTAAAATGCATAACCAAATTGTGGTACATTCATGCACTGGAATACTATTTAGCCATAGAAAGGAACAAGCTATCAACTCACACAAAGACATGAGTGAATCTCGCATGCACATTGCTAAGTGGAAGAAGGCAGTCTGAGGAGGATACACACAGTGTGACCCCATTTAATGAGACACTGGAGAAGGCAAACTACACAGATGGGAAGCCACTGGCTCCATGGGGTGGGCGGTTGAAGCATTCCATATGATACTTTAATAATGGGATACCTACCACAATGCATTTGTTGAAATATGCAGAACTTTACAGCCAAATGGTTAAAGCAAACTCTATTCAAATTAAATGAAATTAATCAAGATGAGGAGTATCCCAGGATAGAATACATTATGTGAAAAAGAATTTAACTATGCTACAAATTACTATGGTTTGGATGTGGTTTGTCCCCACAAAAACTCATGTTGAAATTTGACCCCCAATATGGCAGTGTGGGGCGGGGGGGCCTGGTTGAAGGTGTTTGGGTCATAGTGACGGATCCCTCATGAACAGATTAATGCCCTCCCACAGGGGTAAGTGAGTTCTGCTCTCACAGGAATCGATTAATTTCTGCAGGAGTAGCTAGTTAAAAGGAGTCTGGCTTCCTTTGCTTCCCTCTTGCTTTCACTTTTGCTATGTGATCTCTAGTGCACCCCTTGCTCCCCTTCCACTCTCCACCATAAGGTGAAAAAGACTGAGGCCCCACCAGATGCAACTGCCCAATCTCAGACATTCCAGCCACCAGTATTGTGAGCCAAATGAACCTTTTTTACTTATAAATTACGCAGCCTCAGGTATTCTGTTACCGAAGCACAAAATAGACTAAGACAAAAAAATAGGTGAAAACTCACTGAAGATGTAGGGAAAATGGTGTTGACCTAAATCACTTTGAAAATGAATAGAATCTGTAGGCTGAAAGCAAATGAACTATACTTCATCATTGGATTCCATTTTATAAAGTTCTTTCCAACAGAAGCAATTGTTAACCATTGTAAAACCACAGCATCTGTATCTGGAATAAAACAATGACTTACATAAGCTGCAGATGGTAGGAATCAGGCCTCTCACTGGTGAACTGGGAGGTTACAAATTAGCAAGGCGAGAAGGCTAGAATGGTTCATGTGATAGTAGATCAGAGGTGGAGACATCAACGTTGTAGGAAAAGAAAGAGAGATCAGACTTTACTGTGTCTATGTAGAAAGGGAAGACACAAGAAATTCCATTTTGACCTGTACCTTGAACAATTGCTTTGCTGAGATGCTGTTAATTTGTCACTTTGCCCCAGCCACTTAGCCCCAACTTTGAGCTCACAAAAACATGTGTTGTATGGAATCAAGGTTTAAGGGATCTAGGGCTGTGCAGGATGTGCCTTGCTAACAAAATGTTTACAAGCAGTATGCTTGGTAAAAGTCATTGCCATTCTCTAGTGTCAATAAACCAGGGGCACAATGCACTGTGAAAAGCCATAAGGACCTCTGCCCCGGAAAGCTGGATATTGTCCAAGGTTTCTCCCCATGTGATTGTCTGAAATATGGCCTCATGGGATGAGAAAGACCTGACCATCCCCCAGCCCGACACCCATAAAGGGTCTGTGCTGAGGTGGATTAGTAAAAGAGGAAAGCCTCTTGCAGTTGAGATGGAGGAAGGCCACTGTCTCCTGCCTGTCCCTGGGAACTGAATGTCTCAGTATAAAACCCGATTGTACATTTGTTCAATTCTGAGATAGGAGGAAAACCTCCCTATGGCGGGAGGCGAGACATGTTGGCAGCAATGCTGCCTTGTTATTCTTTACTCCACTGAGATGTTCGGGTGGAGAGAAACACACATCTGGCCTACGTGCACATCCAGGCATAGTACTTCCCCTTGAACTTAATTATGACATAGATTCTTTTGCTCACATGTTTTTTTGCTGACCTCCTTACTATCACCCTGCTCTCCTACCGCATTCCTCTTGCGAAGATAATGAAAATAATAAAAACAGGGAACTCAGAGACTGGTGCAGGTGCAGGTCCTTGGTATGCTGAACACCAGTCCCCTGGGCCCACTTTTCTTTCTCCATACTTTGTATCTTATTTTTTTCTCAGTCCCTCATCCCACCTGATGAGATATACCCACAGGTGTGGAGGAGCAGGCCACCCCTTCATCTGCAACCCAATGTGGGTGCCTTTGTCTAGGGTGAAGATATGCTAAGAATGTGAGCATTGAGGACAGTGGATGAGAGATTCCTGAGTACATCCACCGTCAGCCTTGCGGTAAACTTGTGCGCTCAGAGGAACCCAGGGTAACAATGGGGCAAACGGAAAGTAAATATGTCTCTTATCTCAGCTTCATTAAAATTCTCTTAAGAAAAGGGGGAATTAAAGCTTCTACAGAAAATCTAATTACACTATTCCAAACAATAGAACGATTCTGCCCATGGTTTCCAGAACAAGGAACTTTAGATGTAAAAGATTGGGAAAAAATTGGCAAAGAATTAAAACAAGCAAATAGGGAAGGTAAAATCATCCCACTTACAATATGGAATGATTGGGCCATTGTTAAAGCAACTTTAGAACCGTTTCAAATAGAAGAAGATAGCGTTTCAGTCTTTGATGCCCCTGAAAGCTGTGTAATAGATTGTAAAGAAGAGGCAGGGAAAAATCCAGGAAAGGAACGGAAACTTCACATTGTAAATAGGTAGCAGAGCCAGTAATGGCTCTGTCAATGCAAAATGTTGACCACAATCAATTACAGGAGGTAATATATCCTGAAACATTAAAATTAAAAGGAAAAAGTCCAGAACCATTGGGGCCATTGGGGCTAAAACCACGATGGCCACCTCCTCCTCAGCCGAGTAAGTGCTGGGGGAGGTAGCGTGAAACTAGGCTCGCTGCGACTTGGCTCCAGGCACTCATTATTGTCCAACCTACCGTTCACTATGGTGAAGGAGGAATTCAGACTCACCCTGCAGCTTCCTGTATAGGTCAAACAGTGGCCGCTCCCTAAGGAAAAGTTCGGGGTGCTACATAAAATAGTTAAAAAGCTATTTTAAAAAGGACATGTTTCACCCACTTTCTGTCTTTAGAATTCTTCTGTGTTTGTAATTCAGAAAATATCAGGCAGATGGCTCATGCTAACTGACCTAAGAGCGGTTAATGCGGTAATTCAACCTATGGGGTCTCTCCAACTCGGGTTGCCTTCTCCAGCCATGATCCCCTTTAATTATAATTGATCTGAAGGATTGCTTTTTTACCATTCCTCTGGCAAAACAGGATTTTGAAAAATTGGCTTTTACTATGCCAGCCATAAGTAATAAAGAACAAGCCACCAGATTTCAGTGGAAAGTTTTACCTCAGGGAATGCTTAATTGTCCAACTATTTGTCAGACTTTTGTAGCTCAAGTTCTTCAGCCAGTTAGAGACAAGTTTTCAGAGTGTTATTCATTATGTTGATGATATTTTGTGTGCTGCAGAAACAATAGACTAATTGTTACACATTTCTGCAGACAGAGGTTTCAAACGCAGGCCTAACAATAGCATCTGATAAGATTCAGACCTCTACTCCTTTTCGTTATTTGGGAATGCAGGTAGAGGAAAGAAAAGTTAAACCACAAAACATAGAAATAAGAAAAGACACGTTAAGAACATTAAATGACTTTCAAAAATTGCTAGGAGATATTAATTGGATTCAGCCAACTCTAGGAATCCCTACTTATGCCATGTCAAATTTGTTCTCTATCTTGAGAGGGGACCTGGACTTGAATAGTAAAAGAACATTAACTCCAGAGGCAGCTAAAGAAATTGAATTAGTTGAAGAAAAATTTCAGTCAGCACAAGCAAATAGAATAGATCACTTATCCCCACGCCAACTTTTGATTTTTGCTACTACACATTCTCCAACAGGCATCATTGTTCAAAATACAGATCTTGTGGAGTGGTCATTCCTTCCTCACAGTACAGTTAAGACTATTACATTGTACTTAGATCAAATGGCTACATTAATTTGTCAGGCAAGACTACAAATAGTAAAATTGTGTGGAAGTGACCCAGATAAAATCATTGTTCCTTTAAACAATGAAGAGGATAGATAAGCCTTTATCAATTCTGGCGCATGGCAGATTGGTCTTGCTGATTTTGTGGGAATTATTGATAATCATTACCCAAGAACAAAAATCTTCCAGTTTTTAAAATTGACTATTTGGATTTTACCGAAAATTAACAGACATAAACCTTTATAAAATGCTCTGATGGTGTTTACTGATGGTTCCAGAAAGGGAAAAGTGGCTTACACCAGGCAAAAAGAATGAGTCATTGAAACTCAATATCACTCAGCTCAAAGAGCAGAATTGGCTGCTGTCATTTCAGTGTTACAAGGTTTTAATCAGCCTATTAACATTGTTTCAGATTCTGCATATGTAGTACAGGCTACAAAGGATGTTGAGACAGCCCTAATCAAATACAGTATGGATGATCAGTTGAATCAGCTGTTTAATTTGTTACAACAAACTGTAAGAAAAAGAAATTTCCCATTTTATATTACTCATGCTTGAGCACATACTAATTTACCAGGGCCTTTAACGAACGCAAATGAACAAGCTGACTTCCTAGTATCATCTGCCTTCATGGAAGCACAAGAACGTCATGCCCTGACTCATGTAAATGCAACGGAATTAAAAAATAAATTTGATATCACATGGAAAGAGGCAAAAAATATTGTACAACATTGTACTGAGTGTCAAGTCCTACACTTGGCCACTCAGGAGGCAGGAGTTAATCCCAGAGGTTTATGTCCTAATGCATTAGGGCAAATGGATGTCACACATGTACCTTCATTTGGAAAATTGTCATTTGTCCATGTGACAGTTGATACTTATTCACATTTCATATGGGCAACGTGCTAGACAGGAGAAAGTACTTCCCATGTTAAAAGACATTTATTATCTTCTTTTGCTGTCATGGGAGTTCCAGAAAAAAGTAAAACAGATAATGGGCCAGGATACTCTAGCAAAGCATTTCAAAAATTCTTAAATCAGTGGAAAATTACACATACAAGAGGAATCCCTTATAATTCCCAAGGACAGGCCATAATTGAAAGAAATAATAGAACACTCAAAGCTCAATGGGTTAAACAAAAAAAGGAAAAAGAGAGTAAGGAGTATAACACTCCCCAGATACAACTTAATCTAGCACTCTATACTTTAAAGTTTTTAAACGTATATAGAAATCAGACCACTACTTCTGCAGAGCAACATGTTACTGGTAGAAAGAACAGCCCACATGAGGAAAAACTGATTTGGTGAAAAGATCAAAAATAATACATGGGAAATAGGTAAGGTGATAACATGGGGAGAGGTTTTGCTTGTGTTTCACCAGGAGAAAATCAGCTTCCTGTTTGGATACCCACTAGACATTTGAAGTTCTACAATGAACCCATCAGAGATGCAAGGAAAAATGCCTCCGTGGAGACGGAAAACCCTCACTCGAGCACCATCAACTCACCAGGTGAACAAAATGGTGATATCAGAAGAAAAGATGAAGTTGCCATCCACAAAGAAAGCAGAGTTGCTGTCCTGGGCCCAGCTAAAGAAGCGACACAGTTAGCTGAAAAAAGCCTGAAGAACACAAGGGTAACACAAACTCCAGAGAATATGCTGCTTGCAGCTTTAATGATTGTATCAATGGTGGTAAGTCTCCCTATGTCTGCAGGAGCAGCTGCAGCTAATTATACCTACTGGGCCTATGTGCCTTTCCCACCCTCAATTCAGGCAGCCACTTCGATGGATAATTCTATTGAAGTATATGTTAATAATAGTGCATGGGTACCAGGCCCCACAGATGACGGTGGCCTTGCCCAACCTGAAGAAGAAGGAATGATGATAAACATTTCCATTGGGTATCATTATCTTCCTATTTGCCTGGGGAAAGCACCAGAATGCTTAATGCCTGCAACCCAAAATTGGTTGGTAGAAGTACCTACTGTCAGTGCCATTAGTAGATTTACTTATCACATGGTAAGTGGAATGTCACTCAGGCCACAGATAAACAATTTACAGGACCCTTCTTATCAAAGATCATTACAATGTAGGCCTAAGGGGAAGCCTGGTCCCAAGGAAATCCCCAAAGAATCAAAAAGCCCAGAAGTCTTAGTTTGGGAAGAATGTGTGGCTGATACTGCAGTGGTACTACAAAACAATGAATTCGGAACTATTATAGACTGGGCCCCTCGAGGCCAATTATATCATAATTGTATGGGCCAGACTCAATCGTGTTCACAGGTCCCATCCATCTGGCCCATTAATCTGGCCTATGATCGTGATTTAACTGAAAGCCTGGACCAGGTTCATAGAAGGTTAGAATCACTCTATCCATGGAAATGTGGTGTGTAAAACCCCCTTATATGCTATTTGTAGGAATCATAGATCTTAAACCAGATTCCCAAACTATAACCTGTGAAAACTGTAGATTGTTTACTTTCATTCATTCAACTTTGGATTGGCAGCATCGTATTCTGCTAGTGAGGGCAAGAGAGGGCATGGGGATCCCTGTGTCCATGTACCGACTGTGGGAGGCTTCCTCATCCATCTATATTTTAACAGAAGTATTAAAAGGAGTTCTAACTAGATCCAAAAGATTCATTTTTACTTTGATTGCAGTGATTATTGGTCTTATTGCAGTCACAGCAACTGCTGTGACTGCTGGAATTGCTTTACACTCCTCTGTTCAAACTGCAGAATATGTGAATAATTGGCAAAAGAATTCCTCAAAATTGTGGAATTCTCAGACCCAAATAGATAAAAAATTGGCAAACCAAATTAATCATCTTAGACAAACTGTGATTTGGATGGGAGATAGGCTCATGAGCTCGGAATATCTTTTTCAGTTACAGTGTGACTGGAATACTCCAGATTTTAGTATGACATCTCGAGCTTATAATGAATCTGAACATCATTGGGACATGGTTAGATGCCATTTTCAAGGAAGAGAAGATAATCTTACTTTAGATATTTCAAAATTAAAAGAACAAATTTTTGAGGCATCAAAAGCCCAGCTAAATCTGGTGCCAGAAACTGAGGCAATGGTAAAAGCTGTTGATAGCCTCACAAATCTTAACCCTGCCACTTGGGTTAAAGCCATTGGAAGTTCCACTATTGCAAATTTTATATTAATCCTTGTATGTCTGTCCTCTCTATTGCTAGTCTACAGGTGTACCCAGCAGCTCCGGAGAGACAGTGACCAGCGAGAACGGACCATGATGACCATGGCGGTTTTGTCAAAAAGAAAAGGGGGATATGTAGGGAAAGGAAAGAGAGATCAGACTTTACTGTGTCTATGTAGAAAGGGAAGACATAAGAAACTCCATTTGACCTGTACCTTGAAAAATTGCTTTGCTGAGATGCTGTTAATTTGTCACTTTGCCCCAGCCACTTAGCCCCAACTTTGAGCTCACAAAAACATGTGTTGTTTGGAATCAAGGTTTAAGGGATCTAGGGCTGTGCAGGATGTGCCTTGCTAACAAAATGTTTACAAGCAGTATGCTTGGTAAAAGTCATTGCCATTCTCTAGTGTCAATAAACCAGGGGCACAATGCACTGTGAAAAGCCACAAGGACCTCTACCCTGGAAAGCTGGATATTGTCCAAGGTTTCTCCCCATGTGATTGTCTGAAATATGGCCTCATTGGATGAGAAAGACCTGACCATCCCCCAGCCCCACACCCATAAAAGGTCTGTGCTGAGGTGGATTAGTAAAAGAGGAAAGCCTCTTGCAGTTGAAATGGAGGAAGACCACTGTTTCCTGTCTGCCCTGGGAACTTAATATCTCGTTATAAAACCCGATTGTACATTGTTCAATTCTGAGATAGGAGGAAAACGGCCCTATGGCGGGAGGCGAGACATGTTGGCAGCAATGCTGCCTTGTTATTCTTTACTCCACTGAGATGTTTGGTTGGAGACAAACAAATCTGGCCTACGTGCACATTCAGGCATAGTACTTCCCCTTGAACTTAATTATGACATAGCTTCTTTTGCTCACATTTTTTTTGCTGAGCTTCTTCTTATTATCACCCTGTTCTCCTACCACATTCCTCTTGCCAAGATAATGAAAATAATAATCAATAAAAATTGAGGGAACCCAGAGACTGGTGCCAGTGCAGGTCCTTGTTATGCTGAGTGCCGGTCCCCTGGGCCCACTTTTCTTTCTCTATACTTTGTCTCTGTGTCTTATTTCTTTTCTCAGTCTCTCATCCCACCTGATGAGATAAACCCACAAGCGTAGAGGGGCAGGCCACCCCTTCAAATGTAAACTTATGTTTAGTTTAATATGGAGACACACAGTTCTACATAGAAAACTTTAAAATTAGGTGTGTATAGGTAGGTTAGATACACACATATATTCCTAGCATTGCTAATGAAGGACAAGATACAATGTACTCATTCAGCAGCCAGGTGTAAGTTTTCCTACCATTCTGAAAGGAATCAGGCTCTTTGAAGAAATGTCTGATACTAGAATTGGGACAGTAAATATAGGAGCCAGGATAATCTTGAAGTATCAGAAAGTAATTAAGTACTAAAAAAATTGAAATATATCAAAGAAAAATAAGAGCCAATAATAAAAGCTACCAATGGCCAACACAGGAATGAATTGTGCAACACAATGCTGCAGTGTTGAATAATAACTAAAGCTGAAAGTAATTATCTAGGTGTCTGTATTTGTATACATAGGTGATTAAGCAAATGGAGTTGCATAGAAATCTCCTTTGCAAAAGAATTCCAAATAATTGATGTAGACACTCAGCCATCAAGAAGGTGGAGCCAACGCCTCACTCCATAAGTGTGGGCTCTGCATAGTGACTTGCTCCAAAAGAACACATGCAGTATTGACAAGGAGAAAAAATAACTTCACAGTGGAGAAACCTGACAAACAGTAGCTCTGCCAAATGATCCAAGTGAACATCAAAGATGACAGTTCACCTTGAGAACATGAAGTGACAATGGGGGACATTCTACAAAATTCCTGACCAATCCTCCTCAGTACTATCAAGGTTATCAAGAGATGGAAAGCCTGACACACTGTCACAGCCAGGAAGAGCCTACGTGATGACTACATGTCATGCGGGGTCCTGGATGGGATCCTGGGTCAGAGTAAGACAGAACTAAGGGAGTCCAAATGAAATATGAACTTTAGTTAATAATAGCTTATCAGCCAGGTGCAGTGGCTCAAGCCTGTAATCCCAGCACTTTGGGAGGCCGAGGTGGGCGGATCACGAGGTCAGGAGATCGAGACCATCCTGGCTAACACAGTGAAACCCCGTCTCTACTAAAAATACAAAAAATTAGCCAGGCGAGGTGGCGGGCGCCTGTAGTCCCAGCTACGTGGGAGGCTGAGGCAAGAGAACGGCGTGAACCCCGGGAGGTGGAGCCTGCAGTGAGCCAAGATCGCGCCACTGAACTCCAGCCTGGGAGATAGAGCAAGACTCCATCTCAAAAAATAAAATAAAATAAAATAAAAAATAAAAAAATTAAAAAAAGCCTATCAGTATTGGTTCATTAACTGTGACAAATTATGTAAGATATTAATAAGCCATGTGAGACACACTGATAGAAGATGTTAATGAGAGGAAACTAGGTTGCGGCTACATGGCAAATCTCTGCTTTTTTTTTGGCAATTTCTGTGTAAGTAAAAAAAGATGTAAAATAAAACTTTATTTAAAACATTGTTATATTTTTTAATGCTTCCTTGTTTAATTATTTATGCTGTGAATTACTAGTAATTGACATTGTTAACTAATCCTGTTTTTTTAAGTAAGAGCATTATGGCACAAAAAATTAAACAGTGCAGACTGATACATAAATCGAAACAAATGTTCTTTACATGTTTTCTGTTACAGTAGTAACAGGTATGTGTAAGCTTCATTATCATATTTTTTCTTGTGCTGTGGTTGTGTCCTGGGTTCATTCTCTAAAATGCTGATCACCTTAGACCAGGAAAAAAATAAACTTACAGACTCTGTTTCAATTCATGGCTAAATATTTTCAAAACAGTGACTTTGTAAAAATACGTTCCAATGGCAAATTCATTCATTGTGATGAGATCACTTATTCCAAAGACTTCTTGTCTTTATTTTATTCCCATGCCTACCTTTTAGCCATAATACAACAGAATCAAATGTTGGCCGTTGGGAAAAAATATTCAAAGAAAGAAAGAATGTGAACAGAACTTACAACCATGAAGATTCAATGTTTTACCACAATGCTTTCTAAAACAGAAGAGTGTAAAAGGATATTCAAAGTTAATTTCCTCGGCGAGGCTTTGCAGAAAATGAGGAAACTAGAGAAACAAAAATGGCAGGACATTCTACGGGTGATTTTCGATGTTGCTATGTTTTATGGGAAAAAAATACTTTACCTTTTAAAGAATCACAAAGAATTATTGGGAACCCAAACTCTGGAATGTTTGCAAATTTAATTGAGCTCCTATGTAATTATGTCTATGTAGCTAGGCATGAAGTTGATGGTTTTTTAAAAATCTATGTCTTATTTGTGCAATGAACTACCCAATAAATAATTAATGCTCATAGGAAAACATGTTGGATTTGTGAAGGGAAAATAAATCTTGGGGACCCAAAATCACAAAGCTAAAAGGAAAAGTCAAGCTGGGAACTGCTTAGTGCAAATCTACCTCCCATTCTATCCAAAGTCACCCATCTGCTCACCAAGATAAATGCATATCTGATTGTCTCATTTGGAGAGGGTAATCGGCAACGCAAAATAATGAAACCATTTGTCCCTTACCTACCTATGACCTGGAAGCCCCATGTCTTGCCTTCTTTTCAAGTTGTCTCACCTTTCTGGACTGAACCAATGTACATCTTACACATATTGATTGATGTCTCATGTCTCTCTAAAGTGTATAAAGCCAAGCTGTGCCACGACCACCTTGGGCCCATGTTGTCAGGACCTCCTGAGGAGGCCTCATGGGCATGCATCCTCAAACTTGGCAAAATAAACTTTCTAAAAAATCTGAGAGCTGTCTCAGATTTTCAGGGTTCATACATGTAATGTAGGATGTCAATGTTTATAAAACAGACATTATTCTGTCTACTATTACAAACATGCTGCCAATTAACCTTAGGCTTTCTCAACAAAATGAAAAATGATGAGGTACAAACAGTATATGTAAACTTAAATAATGTTGCAAGTTTTAATATGCCTACTTTTCAATTTTTCAGTACTATTTTTACTACTTTAACACTGTAAGAAAAATGAGTAATTAAAACATGAATAAAAGTGTTTACAAGGGTTGCACGTGTTTCCTCCAGCCTCTGCCCATCCCCAGCTTTCATCCCAACGGTGCTGATGGTGACTCTAAGCATTTCTCCTTTCTCTATATCAAGATATCTCCCCAGAAACAAGCCCAAATCTTACCATATGTTCTGGCACGCTATGATGATGAGCAGTGGTGAGCAGCTGAAGCCTCAAGGAAGGGATGCTTTTGTAAAACAAGACTTGTAGAATATAACTTGTGAAAGTAAAGCCTATGGCAGAGTTCGTCCTCAGCACACGGGGAGCTGACAGGAAGCTTTTGCCTCACCTTCCTCAAAGGCCTGCAGCCACGTCTCCCCAGGTCAGTCTTAAGGACAATGAAACTCTGGTCTTCACTGTAGACACGCTACCACTGTAGACATGCTCCAAAGCCATGGTGACCCACCTTTGGGTGGGTCCTGAGGAGAACAAAGCTCTGGTTCTAATCCTAATCCTAACCCTGTCCCAAGACTTTGACCCTGAACCTAAACTCTGATCCCTACCCTGCTCCCTAATTCTCACCCTTACTTTGACCCTGACTTTGATCTTGACCCTGATCATGACCCCACCTCTAACCATACTTCCAGCCCTGACTCTGACCCAGATCCCAACCCTAACCCTAACCCTATTATTATCTTTATGATCTATCTCTAATCTTACCCTCTAGCTCTAAATAGCTGTACCCAACAGCACTTTTTAATTATTTAACTTCTTTTCCTTGAATTCTCTAAGGATATCCTAAAGGAGATGTCATTATGTATTTTGCATTCCCTCTAAGTGGTATGGCTTCAGATGTGAAGTTCTAATCCTTTGCAAGACATAAAAAGTTTGGAGGGTAATAGTACTGGGTTGTTAGGGATGCATGTTGGCATTCATGATAGTCATTGGTGCTGTTCTCCAAATATTTTCAGTTCATTTTTTATGAATGCATTCTGACTGTTCCATCCTACCTACTTAAATTTTTGCATGGCCACATGACTTTTTTGTTTGTTTGTTTGTTTTTTGCCAATGGAGGTGAGATGAAATAACATGTCACTTTTTCAGAAGAGATCTCCAAGAAACAGAGTTCTATTCTGCATGCTTTTTTCTCTTTTCTATAGCAATGGGGATCTTATTGATGGTCCCTCCTTCGGTCTGGATTCCTGTGTTAGGATGACACAGCACAGAGCTACCTCTCACCTGACCCATGATGAGATGTAAATAAATGACGAAGATTTTTGACCCACTGAAATTTGGAGGTTGTTTGTCACCACAGTTTAACCTAGCCCCCATTGACTGATGCAGGGCTGAAGAATGAGTCCAAACTGGATCTGGACAAGACATGTGAAGAGCACTCCAGGCTGAGTAAAATTCAAGTGTTGTCTGAAAGATAACAGTGAGCACAATATGTTATTGGGGTGGGTGTGGGATAAATAAGGTATATCAGGTGAGAATAATGAGAAACTCAACTTTAAAAGATGGTGCTGATTTGGACTGTGGAGAGATCCAAATGCTCTGCTTAGCATTTGACATTGTGATGGATGAACCACTAATTAAGAGCCCAAAATGAAGGCTTGGGGTAAACATCTGAGGGTGTCTAATATCCCAACTTTTCATCCTAGAATGGGCAGAGTCCTTGACCCCCTTCTAGGGAGACTTCCAAAAGAAAAAAGACCTGCATTTCTTCAACAACGCACACTGAGAGACTTTCCTGCTCTTTTGACATGTGGCTAACACTCCTCACCTTTCATTCTGTCATCAGTGTTTCAGGGAAACACCTTTAACTCTCTATGATTTACAGGTTATTAAATGGCCCTTATAATTCCCTCCAGGGGTGGAAAACACTAATGATGATGGTGTCTGAGCTCACAGCAGCAAGCAGGCATGTGTGTTCAGCAGCCATGTGGCTCATTGCTAGGAGCTTACTAAATAAAATATTCTACAACATTGCTTAACACAAGGGGAGACGCTCCTGACTCAGAGGGTTTAATTGCTCACCTACTTCTTTTTCTGCCCTCTTGGGCTCCTAAAATGAAAAGAGCACTGGGGTGATAAATTGAGTCAAAGGGGTGCCAGCCGCATCAGAGCAAAATAGATTCCTAAAAAATCCCTGGCCTAAGATGACAGCCTTGGCTGGATACATTTGAATGTGCTGATAGTGGACATGGTAGAGTGAGGGTGGTTGAAATCTTCATATTAAAGAACTTCCACCCAGATTGCAAGAAAAGAGAGAGGAATGGAGATGGCAGCACGAGTTCCTACAATAAAAGCAGATGTTTTGAGATCAGTTATATTTGTTCTGAAAAAAATACAGAAACCAAAGTTTAGCCTGAGGCTACAATTAATTGGGCAACAAGCGAGAGGCACATATGGCATAGACAGATTTAAACATTTCTCCCTTATATTAATACAAGTACTAAAATTACAAATATATTGATTCCAAATAAAACAAATATTTAAAAAACATAAATATTTTAGCATGTTTATGGAATCTACAGTAGTTTTTGAAGGAGATCTCACAAACAGGTTTGGTTTTTGAAGATTAGAACTGATGGTCTAGAGAATTCATTTCATTCCAGAGAAAGAAAGAGATGAATTTCTTAGGTTCCTTCAGGAATGTGTCTAGCTTTGCCTAATCTTTGTTTGAACTATGGATGCAGCAGAAGAAAACATGAGGATTTCACAGATTTAAGGTGTGAATTGGCTACAAGAGGCAATTGGAAATTCTTTGTCATTGAAATGACAAAGGCTGCTGTGAAAAAAGCAGAGAAAGGGAATTTTTTTTAAAAAAAGCAAACAACAAAAACAAAAACCCCACAAAAAAGCAAACAACAAACAAACAAAAAACAGAGGAAGTATTCAAAACACACTGGGCTGTGACTGCTTCCAGGAATGGGCTACAAGAGGCAATTGGAAATTCTATTTGCTTTGCAACTGTGAGTTTTCCAGCCTGCTTCCTTTCTAAAGTATATTACTTTGTTTTTGGTTCATGAAGTTATCCATTTCTGTTTTCTGGAACAGCTATGTATTTTCTTTATCTATCATCTATCTATCCACCTGCCTATCATCTATCTATCTATCTATTTACTATCTATCTTTTCTACCTTTCGCTATCAAGACCTGGGGTCAAGCAGGATAGAATTCCAGTGTATGTTCACTCTACCATTTAAAAGAAGAGCTCTTGTAGGCGTTCTCCAACACATCATAAACCTGAGCTTTCTAAAACAGGGTGTGGCAAACTACCATGCATGGGCGATGTCTGACACAGTCTGCATTTGTAAGTAAAGATGTACTGGGACACAGTGTCATGCATGTGTTATATAATGTCTCTGGCTACTTTCATGGTATAATGGAATAGCTGAGTCATTGAGAGAGGGACCATATGGCTTGGAAAAAAATAATTAACATTTAGCCCTTCGCAGAAAATATTTGCTGACTCTTCTTTTAAAAGGTCTCTGTTTAGAATGCTAACTATTGCCTTCTGGATAGAATCACTACTCTTTACCACAATCAACACAGCTTCAACCCTGCTTCTATATCCAGCCTCATCTATTATTTCCGCTCCTTCTCCTGATTTTCCTTCTGGCCGTGCTGATGGATTGTCAGTTTCCCAGATGTGCGAGAATCTCTCCTCCCTTCTTGACATTCTCATGCTTTCCCTCTGCCTCTCAAGAACTTCCTGTCCCATCTCTCATGACAAATCTCTTCTTCATTCTTTAAGATGCAACCCCCTTTTCTCTTTCCTTAAAGAAGTCTGTCTGGCTCTATTTTGGGTGATGTGCTCCTTCTGCATCTCCCAGAGCCAGCCTGTGTGTGTCAGCTACAGCATTTATTTGCATCTCTGTGTCATATATCACCAAATCTGCCTAAGCTTGTGTGAGTCACTGCATGACAACTTCAGCCTCCACCAGCATTGTCCTCACTAACCACGAGGCTTAGACATTTGTCCAGTATGCTCAGGGTTGTGGGGTGGTAGCAGTAACCAGCTGATGAGCATCATTTCTTACATCAGAATCAAACCTGTAAATCTCTGCCATTCGTAAGTATTTGGAGTTTAAAATTGGCATAAAGATTTTCCTTAAAATAAGAACAAATGGCTTGAGTAGGCTTTTGGAATATATGATACTTCTGTTGGTTCATTTTGGTGTTCAGCATTCCCACATGAACCTAAACACGACTCTGCTCTTAGTAGCTGTGCGACCCTGGGAAAGTCACTCAATCACCCTCAGCTAAATTTTGTTGTGTGAGAAATGGGAAGAGAGTTGTGATTTTTATTTAGTGAGTAATAACAAACAAAAGGCATTTAGCTTCCTGGAACCTGGTATGTAGTAGATCCTCATGAAATACTAGCTCTGTTGATAAAACTAGACCGAAAAGACCTTTTGAAGTCAACAACAGTATCATGCAGTGAAGGATGAGATGAGAAGCTGCTGCTGCTGCTGCAGCCTGCAGCTCCTGGAGGCCCGTTTTGTCCATGATTTAGCAGGAATGCACTACCTTTACATGAGGAGACACTGCCCACAGGAACCAAGGCCATTCTTTGAAGACAAACATGTTTTAATAGACTTTGCATTATATAATAGTGTAATATAAATAATAATTTATTTACATTATTATGTTATGACTTTTGTACAGAGCTTTACACCTAGATATTCTGAAGTTGGTGGTCTGTGAGTGGCATCGAGTGATGACTGACACACTCTGACCTGGGGTAGAACAACACGTGTCCCTGCATTTGCTCAATTTCGGGGCATCACCACCTGCTTTCAAGAGTGTGTTTTCCTATCCTCCTGAGTTTTGCCCACTTAAGCAATGGTTTTGCTGTGATAAACAATTACACTATTTATCAAAATATTACTTTGGAGATTACTGGTTCACATAGTTAATTTTCAAGTTTTCTTAAAATATCAGGCCCTTAGCTAATGTCAGTGGCTCCAAGGATGAGAAGCTAAAAACACCTTTTTTTTTTTTTTTTTGGCCAAGACAAAAAAACAACACATTTCAAACTTTACTGTCTCATGCTAGTCCCTGGATAATTAGAAGTGAACACACTCCCCTCCCAGCCCAATCACAGCTAGTGAACAACCAAGATCTCCTGCAGGTGCCTTTGCCTTGGCTTTGTGAGCCTGGAGTTGCTGGCTGGCACTGGGCAGCAGACAGCAGAGCTGGTCCCATTTCTCCATGCTTTCCCCACTCTTTGGGGGACATGGGCACATTGAACAACCTGGGTCCTCACCTGGCGCTGACTGGGAAGCTATTTGATGTCCGGCTCAATGTGAACTTCTGATTTGAAAGGAGAGTATAGGTCACCCGGCCCCACTTACTCATTTTACCAAGAATGAAAATAAGGATGTATTCCAGACATGAGAGTACACATTGTAAGGCTGTGCAAGCTTGATGCACTTGTATCCACTCAGCACACACTTACTGAGTGCCAAGTGTCTCCAGCATGAAAGGTGCTCTAGTTCCTGGGGTTCAACCCTCCACAGAGGACAGCAGCACCTCAAGGGACAGAGGTGCAAAGAGCAATGTGGGGGCCCTTCTGCTGGAGAGGTGGCTAGGGAGGTCCTTAGAGGAAGTGACACCTGAGCTCTTCTCTGACGGGTGAAGCTGAATTACTTGAAGCTTACGGCAAAGAGGTGTCCAGGGAAGTGGAGCCTGTGAGCCAAAAGCATGAGCATAATGACTTGTCCAGAGAAGTGTAACAAGTTCCATATTGTTTTATGCCAAATCTGCACAAGAGTCACCAAAGGAAAGAGCAGGATCCTGGAGCCAGGGCCTTGGATTTCACCCGCTGGCAATGGGAATGTTCACTGGGAATTTTGGGGGGCAAAACATGAAAATGTTTCCTCTTAGCTCCAATTCTCTATCTCTCTGTCTCTTTCTGTCCCTCTCTCTCTCCCTTATATTTAATTTTTGTATTATCCTAAGAAAACACAGATGTCTCAGGCATGGGGTTTAGCAGCCTGCCTCTTTCTGGATGACCAGGGGAGCACTTTGGCCTCTGTGACCTTATTTACAATAATTCACGAATCTTGCAAAAAAAAAGTCATGGTAGCAGAGGTTAGAAAATCTCCTAGTGTTCCTTCTGACACTTTGAATTTATGATTAATATGTTTAATCTTCATCTTCTGAAAAGTCACCAGTTACACAGTGAGGACCATAAAGGGAGTCTGTTTCTGTGGTTTGTGGCTTCAACAGTCAGCAGTTCTGCAGCAACAGCATTGCATGTGGGTTTTAGGCTGACGATGCTCAACAGTGGACAATTCTCTTCACCTGCCTGGGCCCCACGGCCCGCCCTTCCATACAGTGCAGGGTCACAGCTGAGCTCTCTGAGACATCTCACAGGGCCTCGGCTTCTGAAGTATCAAGTGTCTTCTAGGTGAAGATTTGGTCTCATAGCCTTCGTGGCTTCTTCCAGGTAACCGTTGGTTTTATGACCTAACCCTGGTATATGTGTGACATATGTGTGAATGTGCTCCCTGTGGCAGAGCTGAGGAAGGACTCAGTCATCACAGATGCCAAAAGGCAAATGCAGTGTGCTTTTTTCCAACGCCTCCAGTCTTGTATTATTTTTACCCATCAGCCCATTTGAAAAAGAAAAAAAAAAGCCTCCTCTTAGAATTAAATCCCCTCTGGAGATAATGAGCATTTTTTAAATCTTTCATTTTTTTTTAGTCGCATTTGCTCCCACTTCCTGCCAGGATCCACTAGAGGGCAGAGACACCCGTGTGTATTAGTGTGGCACTTGCTGAGTCATAATAAAAACAGATACCCTGCCCTCCCGGAGCAGAACTCCAGTGCCGGGGCCAGCAGCAGCAAGTAAGAAAACCTTGGTTTCTGTATCTGCGTCAGCTACACAGTGCTTGCACACAGGAGGCATCAGCCAGTTTTCTCAGTTAAAGACACAGAAACAAAATGTGTCCTCACTACTTTTTGAATTTACCATGTTATCTAATGTTTTAACTTAATTGAGTGAATAAACTCCCTATGCATCTGGACACATGCATGGAAAATTCACAAACATTTCAAATCAAAACAGAGTATTTTGCAAAAAGAAAATTTCTTATATATGTGCATTTCACTTTTTTTTATCTTTTAGTGATTTTAATGTAATGAAATTGAAAACGCTGCGCTTCTAAAAGACTTTTTAAGGAGCACGGTATTTTTCCGTTAAAAAATTGGCAAATTATCTTCTACTATAGATAGAAGTTAATTGGCTGAGGGTAATAAACAGAAGATTAAAAAACAAACATTATCCCCTGATATTCTATCAAGGGCTACAGTGAATTACACACCCTGGCATGGGTTTGCACACCACGTGCTGGAAGCCAGCAGTCATGCAGGCCATGCTCTCCCACATTTGGAAAAGAAGCCCATGATTTGCAGATAACGTGACTGTATATTTAGAAAACCTCATCATCTCAGCCCAAAATCTCTTTAAGCTGATAAGCAACCTCACAAAGTCTCAGGACACAAAATCAATGTGCAAAAATCACAAGCATTCTTATACACAAATAACAGAAAAACAGAGAGCCAAATCATGAGTGAACAGTTCATGAGCAATTCACAATTGCTTCAAAGAGAATAAAATATCTAGGAATCCAACTTATAAGGGATGTGAAGGACCTCTTCAAGGAGAACTACAAACCACTGCTCAGCGAAATGAAAGAGGGTACAAACAAATGGAAGAACATTCCATGCTCATGGTTAGGAGGAATCAATATTGTGAAAATGGTCATCCTGCCCAAGGTAATTTATAGATTCAATGCCATTCCCATCAAGCTACCAATGACTTTCTTCACAGAATTGGAAAAAAACTACTTTAAAGTTCATATGGAACCAAAAAAGAGCCCGCATTGCCAAGACAATCCTAACACGGAAGAACAAAGCTGGAGACATCACACTACCTGTATTCAAACTATACTACAAGGCTACAGTTACCAAAACAGCATGGTACTGGTACCGAAACAGAGATATAAACCAATGGAATAGAACAGAGCCATCAGAAATAATACCACACATCTACAAGCATCTGATCTTTGACAAACCTGAGAAAAACAAGAAATGGGGAAAGGATTCTCTGTTTAATAATTGGTGCTGGGAAAACTGGCTAGTCATATGTAGAAAGCTGAAACTGGATCCCTTCCTTACACCTTATGCAAAAATTAATTCAAAATGAATTAAAGACTTAAATGTTAGACCTAAAACCATAAAAACTCTAGAAGAAAACCTAGGCAATACCATTCAGGACATAGGCATGGGCAAGGAATTCATGTCTAAAACACCAGAAGCAATGGCAAAAAAAAAGCCAAAATTGACAAATGGGATCTAATTAAACTAAAGGGCTTCTGCACAGCAAAAGAAACTGCCATCAGAGTGAACAGGCAACCTACGGAATGGGAGAAAATTTTTGCAATCTACTCATCTGACAAAGGGCTAATATCCAGAATCTACAATGAACTCAAACGAATTTATAAGAAAAACAAACAAAAAACCCCATCAACAACTGGGTGAAGAATATGAACGGACACTTCTAAAAAGAAGATATTTATGCAGTCAAAAGACAGAAGAAAAAATGCTCATCATCACTGGCCATCAGAGAATTGCAATTCAAAACCACAATGAGTTTTTTTAAACTATCCAGAAATGATCCACCTTGCTTTGGAAATTGAGATTACACTTGCATGGATAGTAAAGATAACCAGGTTACAGAGTACTCTTTCTCGTTACTGGAAAGCAACTTCAACAAGGTCCCAATTAAATTTGAATCAAGTTATTAGCTTCTATGTTTATGGTGCCTTGAACATCCAAGTATAATCCAGTAACAGAGGAAGATATTAAACTAACAGGTCATGGTTGAGTCAAGTAATTAAAACCCTAGGCAGAGCAGGAGGGAACTTCAGAAGGGTTGTTACATCCCAGAAGAACAGTTCTGAAGTACCCTGGAGACCTTTCTAATAACATAGCAACTAACAGTTCATCTAGCAATGAGGTACCTGATAACCGCACAGTGAACGTCTTTATAATGAGCTTTCTTGGCATACCCTATCCTCTTTAATCACCTACAATATACCCTAAGATGAGATTTTAATAACAGAAATAGGCACTTACTCAACAATACATCACTATGACTATTTTTGTAACTTACTGGTACAGAATAGAGCCTACTTCTTTATGACTCCAGATTGTGTCATTGATTTATTGGGATGTCAGAATTTCAACGAGTTGGATTTTTTTTTTTCTTTTTGAGACCGAGTCTCTCTCTGTTGCCCAGGCTGGAGTGCAGTGGTGTGATCTCCACTCACTGAAACCTCCGCCTCCTGGGTTCAAGTGATTCTCCTGCCTCAGCCTCCCCAGGAATTGGGACTGCAGGTGTACACCATCACACCTGGCTATTTTTTTTTTTTTTTTTTGGTAGAGACGGGGTTTCACCATGTTGGCCAGCCTGGTCTCAAACTCCTGACCTCAAGTGATCCACCCGCCTCAGCCTCCCAAAGTGCTGAGATTACAGGCGTGAGCCACTGCACCCGGTCAGAATTATTTTAAATCAAGATGCTTGCCCTGTGACCTCAAACAACTCAAGACATTGGTTCTAGCTATCCTGTAGTTTTCCCTTGATTAATATTCACTTATTGCTTATTAAGGAAGATGCAAATAAGCATGCTGTTCCCAGCAGAAAGCATCACTACATCAAAGGTAGAAAAAAGAATCCTCCTTGACTTATGAGGACTAAATAAGAGACAAAGCAGGTAAAGATTCCTTTGTACAGGCTGAGAAAATGAATCATAGTAATGAATGAATAAGCCTGAGACAAATCAAAACAGCAAAGTATGAGGAAATATTTGGGGTAAATCACATGATGCCAAGGCAGCTTATACTTACCATATCTCACATAATGAACAGTGAGTCCAATACACACTGCCAGGACGATCAGGGATATGAAGATGATGAGGCCGATGAACCAGGGCTCCCAACAAACTCTTTTCCTAGCCCTCACCACATCTGGCCTAAGGAAGAAAGTAAATAGATAGAGTATTTCAGAGCATGCAACACATCCACTCCTTAGACAAAACAGATATTTTTGGGGAATAAAGGACATTCAGTTGGAGGGTTGTGTACTGTCTGGGTTTAGAGCACACCCTGGTTCTAGGCTGCTGAGGCCAATCCTGATTCTGACTCCTGTTTCTGGGCAAGTAGTTTGACTTTTCTGTGCTTCAGTTTCCTCATCCATAAAAGGAAGATGATAATGATAGTACCTATTTCATAAGATTAGGGTTAGGGCTAACAATGCCTGACATGTAGAAAGTGCAATATTAAATGTTATCTATCACTTGTTGAGCCAGCCATGTACTTGATATAGAGTTAGACACTCAGGAGCTATAGAAATATTTTAAGCCTTTTCCCTAGCACTCTAGAATCTTAAATAGCCTTTGAAATGTGTTACAGCTTGAAGCATACCAGGTTTCACATAGAGTTGCTAATTCTATTCTTCTAATTTTCTGATCTATTACCAAACCAAACTTTGAGGATACATAGAACAGACAACCAGAGGCCGCTTCCTAAAGAACCTGAGGTTTTGAGCTAATATTTACCTCTAAGCTTTAATGATGCTACAGGAGGCTGGACACGGTGGCTCACGCCTGTAATCCCAGCACTTTGGGAGGTAGAGGAGGGCAGATCACGAGGTCAGGAGATCAAGACCATCCTGGCTAACACCGTGAAACCCCGTGTCTACTAAAAATACAAAAAAAATTATCCGGGTGTGGTGGTGGGCGCCTGTGGTCCCAGCTACTCGGGAGGCTGAGGCAGGAGAATGGCATGAACCCAGGAGGCAGAGCTTGCAGTGAGCTGAGATCGCGCCACTGCACTCCAGCCTGGGCAACAGAGCAAGACTCCGTCTCAAAAAAAAAAAAAAAAAGATGCCACCGGAAATTCTTTTTGTATGAGATTCCCTCAACTTCTCCTATTTGTTCTGCCTTCAAAAATACAAGTTACTGAAAAACATTGGTCCACATGATTTTTGTTTGATTGGTAAAGTTGCTGTCCCATTGGGTTATAATATTTGGTAAGCAAACTCTAAAGCCAGAAATGTGAAATAATAAGTCAGAGATGACTAAGGAGTTTGAATACGATACTCTTATTTTAGATTTCTTGAGGCATTTACTATGCCAGTGTGTGCTGTGCTTTTTTTTTTCTAGACTGCTGTCTGCTACATGAGGACTTGAGGAAAACATGATATTCTCCTGGAGGAGTACTGGGTGTTGAATCAGAAAAAGGAGAATTCTAAGTGCAGCCCTTTCCATAACAGATCTGCGACTTGGACAAATCATTTAAACTTCGAGCTCAATTTCTCCTTGTATCAGTAAAGAGTGGGATAACCATTCCATCTAAAGCACTTTGGGACCTAAAATTAGATCATGAATGTGTAAACAGCAAAGCATTTTACAAAAAATACTTTTTGTTTACAAAAATCAAGAACACTCTGTTTCCTGATGATATAGGATCAGGAAGTGATGATATTATCATGTTGGCCCCTGTCACACCATCATTACATCCTGTCTCTGGCTGGACACAAAATAAACAGCATTGGCACAGAAGTCAATGGTGTTATCATCGCTATACAATCCTGTCCCTGGGAAAGGCACTGAGATGTAGTGGAAGGCTCCAGGGACTCTGCTTGTTCTCCTGCCTTGTTCCTGTGATTTTTCCACAGGGCCGTAACCAGGGAAGCTTTATCTTACTCTTCCCAACCTTTCCCATCTCCAGTTTTCCCTTGAGTAGAATTCCAAACACCTGTTCCTAGAATGGCAATTACTGCAATATAAAAAGTCTTCTCCACAATGAGGTTACGTTTTACCTGCAACAGTGCCTAAGAAACCCGCAAAACTGCCTCCTGTTCCTTCATCCCTGAATGCTTGCTATTAATCTGTTGCAGAAGAAAGGAGATGCCTGTAACAGACGTAAGCAAAACTTTGAGGGGGAATACGGGGAGAGGAGGGTTTCTCAACTAATATCAAAACATGTCGGATGAAGAATATGAATGTGTGCTTGTAGAAAACATGAAATCATCAAAAGTATATGATTGTTATGTAGAATTGTGAAATATTAGACGCGTTCTATTTGTTCTGCAGTAAGTTTTTTGTTTTTTGTTTTTTTTTTTTGAGACGGAGTCTCGCTCTGTCGCCCAGGCTGGAGTGCAGTGGCGCGATCTCGGCTCACTGCAAGCTCCGCCTCCCAGGTTCACGCCATTCTCCTGCCTCAGCCTCTCCAAGTAGCTGGGACTACAGGTGCCCGCCACTACGCCCGGCTACAGTAAGTTTTAATCAAGACAAAAATGTAGACACTGCATCCATTCTATTGATGAGGTAGGTTTCATGTATTAACATTAAAAAGGTTAATGATAAGTTTTAATTTTAAAAAGTTATAGAATAATATGCATTCCATGTTTCAGTTTTTATAAATAAAACTATATACATGTGTGCATAACAAAATATATAGAAGACACAACAAATATTTATTAGTAAGAAGCAGAATAACATATAAGCAAGAAATTTTAATTTTAATTTACGGTTTTGTTTGTTTTGTGGTGGATTTTTTAAGAATAACATTATGGCTTTTGAATTAAAAAAGAGAGAGAGAGACATAGGACGCTCTTAAAATATGAAAAAAAAAACTAAGGAAGATTATAGATGTATTTTCATGGAATTTACATCACTGCAGTGTCCAAGGTACCACTGTGATTCCTTTTCTGACCCCCACCTTCCCACATTACTCACAACTATTTTAGTGACATGCTGTCCTGGTTGGATAGAAGAAGACAAAAGGGATAACATGGGACAAAGAAAAAAGAGAATCCAGTCAAAAATACTTTGAATAAACAATTAAGAGATTATATTTCTGAGCCCTCCCACCAACTCATTTATTATATAGTCTTGTACACACAGATTCAATTATCTGTCTTAATTTCTCCATGTGAAAAACAAGGATAATAAGTCCAGACCCCTCCTAACCTAATGAGCTAGGTAGAGATAAAAATGATAAGGCCGTTTGGTACTTTGAGCTCCCAAGTGGAAAAATCATTGTACAAATAACAAGGATGATAATTATCATCACCATTATTTTAATTATTCGTAATAGTGGTAGTGACCACATTACTAAGATGTTTGTCATTTGAAACATTATTTGTTCTTTTCCCAGTCTGTATAGCATTGTTTTTCAAACTGATTCACACTATTTTTTTAGCTTTTTTGAGATATAATTGACCCTATTTCTTAATTACTTTTTTATTTTCTCAGTAAGTGATTCAATACTGAATTCCTTCAAATTAGACGTGAAAAAAGTATGCTCAAAGAAAGTAGTAAAGCGAAGGACTAAATTTATTTTACCTATCAACAGACATTTGTATAATTAACCTCCTCCTGAACATACGTAAACACTTGTCCAGTCTTTATTTCCATCTATCAAAACTTATGTGCACCTATTCATGTAAAATCACCTTCAGATAGACTGAATTCTAATAGCTTTAGTAATATCAAATTGCCTTCTTTATATGATTTTCTTTTCAATCTGGAGACATGTATAATTAGTGACAAGTCAAGTGAATATAACAGTTAAAGTATGCTTATGTTTTTTAGCCCCGAATTACCAGAAAACAAGCAATATGTTTAGAGCTGCATTATTATTATCACTTATTAATGTGTCATTTTTAGAATAGTGCTAAAAAAGAAAAGCAGCAGCAACAGCAAAAAGACAAGGGGAAAAATGTACTAAAAGTAATAATGACAAGTCAAGGCTCAGTGTTTCAAAGAAAAATTTACCAGAAGAAGCCTCTTCACAGCAATACCACCAATCAATAGTGGGTCTTTTAAAAAAAGAAAAATTATACTTTAAGCTCTGGGGTACATGTGCAGAATGTGCAGGTTTGTTACATAGGTATACACGTGCCGTGGTGGTTTGCTGCACCCATCAACCCGTCATCTACATTACGTATTTCTCCTAATGCTATCCCTCCCCTAGTCCCCCACCCACTGACAGGCCCCAGTGTATGATGTTCCATTCCTTGTGTCCATGTGTTCTCATTGTTTAACTCCCACTCATGAGTGAGAACATGCAGTGCTTGGTTTTCTGTTCTTGTGTTAGTTTGCTGAGAATGATGGTTTCCAGCTTCATTCGTGTCCCTGCAAAGAACATGAACTCATCCTTTTTTATGGCTGCATAGTATTCCCTGGTGTATGTATGCCACATTTTCTTTATCCAGTCTATCATTGAAGAAGAAAGGAGATGCGTATAACAGACATCACTGATGGGCATTTAGGTTGGTTCCAAGTCTTTGCTATTGTGAATAGTGCCGCAATAAACATACGTGTGCGTGTGTCTTTAAAGCAGCATGATTTATATTCCTTCGGGTATATACTCAGTAATGGGATCGCTGGGTCAAACAGTATTTCTGGTTCTAGATCTCTGAGGAATCGCCACACTGTCTTCCACAATGGTTGAACTAATTTACACTCCAACCAACAGTGTAAAAATGTTCCTATTTCTCCACATCCTCTCCAGCATCTGTTGTTTCCTGACTTTTTAATGATCGCCATTCTAACTGGCATGAGATGGTATCTCATTGTGGTTTTGATTTGCATTTCTCTAATGACCAGTGATGATGAGCTTTTTTTCATGTTTGTTGGCTGCATAAATGTCTTCTTTTGAGAAGTGTCTGTTCATATCCTTTGCCTACATTTTTATGGGCTTGTTTTTTTCTTGTAAATTTAAGTTCTTTGTAGATTCTGCATATTAGCCCTTTCTCAGATAAACAGATTGCAAAAATTTTCTCCCATTCTTCTGGTTGCCTGTTCACTCTGATGATAGTTTCTTTTGCTGTGCAGAGGCTCTTTAGTTTAATTAGATCCCATTTGTCAATTTTGGCTTTTGTTGCCATTGCTTTTGGCATTTTAGTCATGAAGTCTTTGCCCATGCCTATGTCCTGAATGGTATTGCCCGGGTTTTCTTCTAGGGTTTTTATGGTTTTAGGCCTTATGTTTAAGTCTCTAATCCATCTTGAGTTAATTTTTGTATAAGGTGTAAGGAAGAGGTCCACTTTCAGTTTTCTGCATATGACTAGCCAGTTTTCTCAACACCGTGTATTAAATAGGGAATCCTTTCCTCATTGCTTGTTTTTGTCAGGTTTGTCAAAGATCAGATGGTTGCAGATGTGTGGCATTATTTCTGAGGCCTCTGTTCTGTTCCATTGGTCTATATATCTGTTTTGGCATATGTTACGTATTTGACAGTAGCTTAGCTCTTAGGATTGTGCCTGCTTATCCTGTCAACAAAAGTATTTGAGATGTGTTTTACTTTGTGAAAAGCCCAAACCAGCAAGCATTGGTAACATCATTCATCCTTCTCACACTTTCTAGAACAAGACTAGAAAAATATGCACAGTAGAATTAAAAAAGAATATTATATATATGTACATGGATTATATATTTTCATTGCTGTTTTTTAAAGAATAAATACAAGCAAATTATTCCATATAAAATTACAAATAACATATTTCTGCCTTATACACTGGAAGACAAAACACATCTATAAGTATCTAATAGCATCATCCAGGCCCTTGGGCTGAATTACAATGTTCGCATTCCATACCATAATAATTACGGCTAGTTCTCATAGAGAAGTTACAAATCCCAGAGTTTAACTATTTCTATTTAACGAACCATAAAACTTAAGTGGCAGTATCTTTCCCCTACCTTTAAAAGGAGGTTGTGCAGATTGCATATGATATCAACAGACTTTGTTAGATAGGTGTACTACATAAATATTAGTGGCAACTCAACAGTAAGGAATGTCTCTGACCTCCACTGTGATTATCATCAAGGTCTTTATTAAGTTCACAGCTAGATATGGTACAGCACAGGTGACTACAAACTGATATTTCAGTTGACACTTGGCCTAATCTCTAGAAATTTGCAGCTACGTACAGATAGGTGAGTTGCAAAAAAATTAAAGATATTATTAAGTAATTAGTTATGGGTTTATAGACTTAAATTAAGCTACTGAAGTTTGAATTCTACTGATATAATTGCTTTCTTCTCCTCAAACCCTTTTTAGTTCAAGATAATAAATTGGCGTTATCTGAGTCAGCAACTTTATACGCAACAATATCCCACAGCAAAGTTAATGAGGGATGCCATTGCAGACAATCATAGGGAATTCTACACACTTCAAAGTGTGAAAGAAAAATAAGAATTGACAAGCAGTATGCTGATATCATGGCAAGTGTATCAGAAGAAAATGATTGGGAAACCTGAGATAGAGACACTCTTGTGGCTGCTGATAGATAGCTTGAGACTTTCAGAAACTACCGAATCTTCCTGTTGACATTGTCTAGATGACTCCAAGAAAGTTTGCATGATACAATGGAAGTAGATCTAAACTGGAAAACCAGTAACGTATGTCTTAGTGTTAGTTCAAACAGATGAGAAATCTGAGAGCATATTCCACATCACACGAGTTCTAGCATCCCCTGAGCCCCAACTTGTATGATATTGAGAGCTCTCCTTTTCTTCACATGTTAAAAAATCAGTGGAAATTTAAATTGATCTAAATGTTCTTCAATTGCCAACCAAGCTAATGTTCCATGCCTCACATAACACAAAAATATTAAATATCCTAATTAAAATTCAGCATTTATTGCCGGGTGCGGTGGCTCATGCCTGTAATCCCAGCACTTTGGGAGGCCGAAGCGGGCAGATCACGAGGTCAGGAGATCGAGACCACGGTGAAACCCCGTCTCTAATAAAAATACAAAAAATTAGCCAGGCGTGGTGGTGGGCACCTGTAGTCCCAGCTACTCAGGGAGGCTGAGGCAGGAGAATGGCGGGAACCTGGGAGGCAGAGCTGGCAGTGAGCCGAGATTGCGCCACTGCACTCCAGCCTGGGCCACAGAGCAAGACTCCGTCTCAAAAAAAAAAAAATTCAGCATTTATTAAACAATCAGATTTCAGGTAATTTTTCAAATGCCTCATTTTTCTGTTGACTACAATGTCAGATAATTTGAAATAATTTGCAGTCAAACTAAGAGACTACAAGTTATTTGAAACGATCTAAGTACCATACCTGAGAAAGCCAGACTTTGAAAATCATACTTTACTACTTGCTTTGAGAAGTTGGTTAAGGGGTACATAAGTATGGATAGAAGGAATAAGTTCTACTATTCAGTACAGTAGGGAACTTTTAGTTAACAATATCTTGTTGTGAATTTCAAAACAGCTAGAAGAGAACTGTAATATTTCCAACACAAGATGGTGATAGACATCCCAGTTACGTTGATTTGATCATTACACATTGCATACAAGCATCAAAATATCACAGATACCCCCAAAATATGTATAACTACTACGCATCAATTTTTTAAAATCTCTAGACCCTGATTAAATTGTGCCTGAATGTGACAGTTGGGCCACATGCTAACAGCCTGTTGTGTCCTCTGGCTTGCTGTTTCCTTAGAAAGCACTCTAAACCATACACTAAGAATTCTTTAGACAATCTAGAAATTTCTACATGTAACAAAATTCTATCTGAATTAATTCAGCAATGAAGAGAAATTGAAAAATGTATAGACCTTGTCAATGTTTAAATAATTCTTCCAAAATGAAAAGTGAGTTTTCTTGATTAAAGAATTTTCTGCCTGAGTTACCGACCTGAAATATATGTAAGAATTCAGTTTTAATTTTTGGATGGTACACAAAATTTATGAAATTTTTTATTATATACTCACCTTGACAATTATGTTCTAATATATTGGTATTTAATAATAACATAGTAAAATAAGCTCAGGTTCATATTAGAATAAAGTAGGATTTCTGTGCTAATTAATACCATAAAAATTATAAGAAATGCATTATTGTACCCAAAAGAACAAATACTTTTAGTTACCAATGTCCATGTGTTCACTTCATATCTATATACTGATGACTACAAAATCCACAACTGCAGCTCAGCTCACTTGCCTACACTTCAGAACTATATATTGACCAGCCTATGTTCATCACAATGGGCTATACCTCTTACCGTTCAAACTTAATACAGCTGTACTAGAAACTCCTAGACGCCTATCCCAAATATTTATTCTTTTTTTCCTAATAACAGAAACCTTGATCTTTGGTTAGGCACACAGCCACCAGAAAAATCAAATAATGCCCCTTGTCTGTAAGAGTCAGCATGTGAATACTTTCTTTCCCATGGAGTCTCTATTTTGTCAGCTAGAATTCTAATGTGCATTTCACAGTTAGAATACATATGTGCTGGTGGAAGCAAAGGTTGCCACAGTAGACCAGGATTTGGAAGACACATAACCAAGCTGGTAGAACAGCACAATAGTGGGAGCCTAGACTCCTGATTATTTTGTGAACCTCCCTACTAGCTCTTCCCTGCCTATCTCCAGAATTGTTTCGCATTAAACAGAACAAAATTCCATTTTATGTAATCCCCTGTTACTCTGGGTTTCCTGTCACTCATAGCTAAATCCAATACTATTATAATATGCAAAACAGATTGTTGCAATCAAGGGAAATTGCCATTTTCACATAATGATCTTTGGGAAAAGAGGACATGAAGACACATATTTACTAATTCTCTTGCGAATTCTGTATATATGAAAGATGGTAAACTATTTTAACTTAATTTTCTCTAGCAGCATAATTTTGAGATACAATTAATTATAATATTAATATGTCAGAAGACCAAGGTTCTAGTCAAGAGCCTCCTTGTAACAAGCTCTATGACTTCAAGCAAATGACTTCCATTTTCTTGTTTAGTGGATAAAGACTTGGGCTTAGGCATCCAACAGCTTGGGATTAGTCCTAACTGCCTGTTACCAGCTAGGTGGCAGTAGGAAAGTTACTCACCCTCTCTAAATCTACATTTCCCCACCCACAAATGGAGATAATGATAGGACCTAACTCAGAAGATTCTTCTGAAGATTAAATAAAGTAACACAAGGCAGATGGCACCATGCCAGGCACACAGTAAATACACCAAAAAAGTTGGCCATTTTCATTACTTCCTCTTTCATAATGAAAAATTAGTTTTAAGGTGGGTTGAAAAATCCACCCAGATGCCTCACATATGCCTAAGGGAATAAAAGGAAGGTAGAGGAAGCTTCTAGCCTCTATCCCACTCCACCCACAGCAATTCTGCTCCAAACATCAAGGGTCTGCATTAAGCTTCCAGTGCAAAAAGGGATTCAACTAGTAAAGAAAACTTTAAGAAGCATTCCTCTTCGGACCCATACAATTCAGAGACTTGAGTCAGGCAGCTGCCAATTGTCCTACAGTTTAGTACAAGAATTCAGTTCCCTGTTTTTAAAAGGCCAAATATAGCTTTATTGTTGAATCAAATAATGTATCCCCAAATGCCTAATAATGACTTGAATGTACTGTATAATTAAAAGATTGGTTTGAAATATTTTTAAAGTGTTCATTTATTATCTTTGGTATTTTCTGAATTAGGAAAGTTGAAACACTAAGATAAAGTAATTTTTTGAAAGCCAAGGTAAGTTATCTGTGCTTCACCAAAGAAGCACTTCTGATCCCAGAATCATGACCTGGCAGAAGACAGGACTAGAAAGCACAGGGCTGATGTGAGAACAGGTGTGCTCGGATTCCAGCTCTACCAGTCATTTAGCAGACACTTGGAAGTCTCAGTCTTCCTAATTTTTGGTTTCCCTAGAGGTAAAGTCATGGTAATATTAAAATTATCTGATTCTCAGGGTTGTAAAGTACTAAATGAGAAAACATATGTTGAAATTATATATGTAGCATATTTATGTCAAATAATATTTTTATTTTTACATTATGTACCCTCCCTAAATTTTACTAACAGTGACCTGACAAGATTTAATGTGAAGTAACTACTTTTAAATGGGCCATATATTTTCATACAAGCTTAAATGGGAATAGTAATAAAAATAACAATAATACGTCTTGGGTCACGTAGTCACCAGTGTTAATTTAACTCTTCTATTTGACTGTATTGACATCAGTATACAGGTGAAGTGGGAGGACGGACTCTATCTCTGTCTTGACTGACTCACCCATTCCTGTGGCCACAAGCAAATTATCTCATCTTTGAGCATTTTGTTCCCTTCCTTTAGAGAATGCAGAGAGCAATGCTTCCTATCCGCTGGCCTTAGAGGTCTACTTCAAAGATCATCCATAACAATGTTTCTTGAAAATGTAAATTTTTCATCTTTTAAGACAGTAAGTCAGTTCAATCAAAGTAGTAAAAGAACCACTTAGGCAGACAAAGGAGACATTGTGAGGGTGGTATAGCATTGTGATTAAGAGCATAGGCTTTGAAGTCAGATTGACCCTGGTTAACCATCAGTTCTGCCTTTTATTATTACCCCTGGGCAAAAAAAAATAATTACCTGTCTGAGCCTCATGTTTCTCATCTGTGAAATGAGTATGATAATATAACCATAGGTTGATATAAAGTTTAAATGCATACGATGTTTTAAGACAGTAGTTGGCAGATAGTACATGTGAAACTAAAGACAGCAATTATTATTTTGTCCTGCACTGACTCACAGTTCAACTTTAAACAAATTGCTAAATCCCTCTGTGTCTGCTTTTGCAGCTTCAAAACAGAGATATCATCTGACATCTTCAGATAAAAGGTTGCAAAATAGAATTTAAATATGCCTGTATGGTACTTTGGATCCCCCTAAGATTAGTTCTATCATCTTAGAATTACAATTCTAAAAATCTCAGAAATTGCCCTACCACACAGGCCATGTGTGTACATGGGAGAAGAAGGTTGGGCTCACAGGTTCCGGAATGACTCAGTGTTTCTGCAGCCCATTTTTCTTTCTCAACCTCTTAAAACCTTCCTTCTCTCTAATCCAGTCATTTTAAACCTATTAAAACCTGAAAATGTGAAAGTATTCTTCACAGTTCTTATCTATTGTCTTCAATGAGAGCAGATCCAAAGGAGTGCACTTGAAGAACTTCTCTGTGCAGTTTCTCTAAACTCTAACTGTGGGAGAGCCATAAAACAAGCCAGAGAACCCATTTCACCTCTTACCCTTCCATAAGACCTGCTTCACGACTGTTCAATCTACCTTATTCACAAGCACTAAAACCATCAGGCATACTTGTAAATCTCAGTGCTAATACGGAAACACACGATATTGCTATTTTTCATATTTTTCTGGATTGTTTCTATTTATTTTCTCTTTAAGTTGAAGCAATGACATATTTTTGGAGGAAAGCAGACAATGACAGAACAACAAAGATTCATTAAGCAGACAGCTACTGCAGACCAGTGAATTAGTTCCATGAAATGTTGCCCTAAGATACACATGATTTTCACAATATAGCAAATGTAATCCTTTTTAGAAAACAGAGAAGATGTAGTTAAAGTGCTATAGGCTGATCACCTTTGAAACAGTGCAGAAAAGATAAATCACTGCTTAATTAGTTTAAATACAAAGTCGGTTGCATTAGGGCAGGCAGTGCATTTTTCAAAATGTTTTTAAAACTTATAAATTAAAGTAAAATTATACCTCCACACTTCTTTCCTCAGCATAAATGTGCATGATTTCATATTAGTCTTTACATCTTCTGGTTTTTTAAATCTATGCACCGACATTTTCTCCATGTGTGGATATGTGTGGGTTTATTTTCTATTTCTCTGTTGCCATCTATTTTCTCTGTAAACTTTCCAAAGATTCTACTTTTAGCTTCCTACACATGGTAGACAATATGTTATAGGGAAAAAAGTATAGATTTTAAAATCAGAAAGATCAGGGTTAGATTCTAGATTCAACACTTACTAACCGCCTAGACAATCTGAGCCACAGGTATTTCATCTTTTAAAAGGAATGAAAGCAATAACCACTTATCAAAGCATTATCAAAATTTAATGAAATTGCATTTTATAAAATACACAATATATAGTAGATGCTCAACAGATAGTCTCTTCCACACAGGACTCAGTATGCAATGGGAACACACTAGAAGTTGTTATATGGATCAGGGCTGATCCTAGTTGAAGGAGAAGTATGAGCACATGTTAAATACTTACAGAACAATCACATAGCACCTCTGGGCCTAAGCCTCAAAGGAGTTTCCCTTCAGTATCCCTACTGACTGTCACAGGGTAACACTGCTAGATTGATTTTATACCATGGTTTTTCCTGTAAACAAATAGATTTTTATGATCCAAATAAAGTCATCCTCCTTATCAGACACAAATTAACCAAAAAATGTCTATGTTCTCCCCTCTCAGTTTCCCATCCTTCCTGAAATTATCCTCTCTTTCTTAATCATCACCATGTTGCATAAATGAGTACTTTTCTCCCTTGAAGGGAAAGGTGACTGGGAAAGAGCACCTCCCATTAAGATGTAGTTACACCAATTTAAATAAAACAAAGAATACTTTTAACAACTGGCCTATTTCATTTATGGTTTAATTTCTTTCAGACTTACACATTTCTTTTGCTTTTTCTATGTCTTTACACTATTAGTGCTTGTCAAACTTTAGGGGAAATAAGAATTACATTGTGTAAATGTTTTAAATATGATTTCCATGTCTCAACCAGAGATTCATTAGAATTTCTGGGATGAGAGATGGACTTTCCTATTTTTAATAAGCTCTGTAATGCACGGGTCTATGGACCACACTTTTAGAGACAGTGCTTACCCTATTAAGTAAAAATTAAAGTTGTCCATTTTGTCTCATTTGAATATTACTCATTTCACCTTCAGCCATCTCAATATGTGTGAATGTCAATGCCTATAAATTCAGTCTGCTTATTTTTACTTCTCAGTGGTTGCTGATAAATATAGTTAGTATACACCCCTATCACCAATAAGTATATTTAATGGATACGTTCTTCTCTTCCCAAATCTGTTTTCTATAAGCTTATGCCTGATAAAGTTTTCTTTAACTTTCTGTTGTGTGTTTATAAAATTCATGTGTTGATCTCTTCATGCTCAAAGAATAGTCCAAAATAAGAGTTTGGAGAAAATGGCAGTACAAGAAGAATAATGTTTACCCAGTTTAAATTTTTTCCTACCCTTAAATTCTAAAAAAAAAAAAAAAATTGATTCTTATTCAGGTAGAGTCAGGGAGAAGGCGATCCAAAATCTGACTATTTAATAAAATTCCCCACCTGTTTCTTATATTCTTTCTGACTTAAAACAAATGACCTTAAAAAGAAATTGTCTGCTTATATCCTAGGATTTCAATTATCCCTCTTCCTCGAAAACACTCCTGTTGGAACATTTACGACAGCAAATTTGAATAATAAACTTAATCCCTTTTTGCTCTAGTACATCCTCTTAACATTTTATCTCATCTAGACCCACTCAAACATAGATGTGCTTCATCTGTTATACAATCTTCAGATCAGGAAGATGTATTTGTTTGTTGGATGTTTAGTTTTGGATTTTGTTTTTTTCCTTGAGAGATTACTTGCATCTATTCTGCAGCAGGAATTTTAAAACTAGGCACATCTTTTGCTTCAAATTAGACACTACACTCAGAAAAGTTGACTCCAGTATTCCCACATTATACCTCTTCTACACATTTATAACCAAATTCCAAATATCTGACATATACCATAGGTAAGGCTTGGAATCTATTTAGTATGTTAAGTTTATTGGAAGCTTTCTTCAAGCACTGTTTTCTATAGTAAAGTTAATGAGAAAAAGAGAATAGGGTACAAAACCATCACTGGTCGTAAAGAAATACTTGCAAAAGGCAGGGAGCCTTGATAAGCCTGACAAAATTTTTAGTATCCGTAGCTTTCAGTTGCTTCATGGATATGTACAGAAGAGTATTAAATTTCTAATAACAAGTATGTAGAACTTTCAACTGATGACAGAACCTGTTTTTCCATGTTAAATGAAGACCACAGATTTCATTCAAAGTTTAACATTTTCAAACTATTCTGAAAGTAAAAACTAATAAAAAATGATAGGTCAATATGTGAATCAGAGAAAAGAAACTTCCATCAGAAGATAAAATTATTTTCAAAGACAAAACTAGTACCCCAAAACCTTGTTACTGATTAGTTCCTAACTTTGAAAGAAAACCTCATAAGGATCATGACTTATCTTTGGAGAAGTTGACTATGACCAGGCGTATCAGTGGATTTATTTTTTAAGTCAGGCTATAATAATTTAGTCTTATTATTTTCTTCAGTTGTTTCTGATTCTTTCAAGACATCTAGAATTTTTTAATTTTTAACTACTTACAGAAATAAACATATTTTATCTGCATTATTTCAGACTTTTTTTCATGTACTCCTTCTAAAATAAAAGTATTTCTCAATAAGACAAACAAAGCCCAACCTAAAAATATGTTATATCTTTCTTGAAACATATAGGCAAACGAACTAAAAGACAGCTGTCAAACACCATGTACCTTTATATTGTGTAGAAACCTTCTAAAAGTAACAGGAAAACACTGGGATACAACACGAGAGGACAGGAAACACTAATGCAGAAAGAATAGAAGTCTTTTTCTTGACATAATTCTATGTAAAATCTCAAAAATATGTTTCTATATTTAAAAAAATAATAAACTGTAGATCTACACATTCCTTGGTGTGGCTCATGCTGTTTTAAACTAAAAGTTACCTTAAGACTTCTAGAAAGAAAAAGAAACTCACCGATACATCATTGCTGACCAGCAATGAAGAGTCCTGCGAAGATTGAGGTCTACATCCAAGTGTGTGCATCCAGCTCTATCAGTGACTTTGTGGGCTGAATTGAAGTGAGGAAATAAGTCACTGATGATCTCAACAGAACCAGTCTGACGAGTCTTCGCTGGTGTAGTGGGGACTATATGTGACGAGCAGGACAAGGACAAATTTTACAGGGAGCAAGAGCAAAAACTAATTTATAAGCACTTCCTAGGAGTGGGAACTTAAAAACTATGTCTTAAGACAATTTATTTTAACTGTTAGTGTAAATCAGATTTTTAGAAAAGTCAGATATATAAATTTGGAAAGAAATGTTAAAACTATCTTGCTTGACCTTCTCTTGTTTCCAGAGAAGAAACTGAGGTTTAATTAAGTTAAATGACTTGGTCAAAAACCAAATAGGTATTAAACTGCCAAGCCAGGACTGACATTCATATTTTTTAAACTAGCCTGACACATTTTGCATTCGATTATGTACATAATAAAAGTTTCCCTTTGGCCGGGCGCGGTGGCTCACGCTTGTAATCCCAGCACTTTGGGAGGCCGAGGCGGGCGGATCACGAGGTCAGGAGATCGAGACCAAGGTGAAACCCCGTCTCTACTAAAAATACAAAAAAATTAGCCGGGCGTGGTGGCGGACGCCTGTAGTCCCAGCTACTCGGAGAGGCTGAGGCAGGAGAATGGCGTGAACCCGGGAGGCGGAGCTTGCAGTGAGCCGAGATCGTGCCACTACACTCCAGCCTGGGTGAAAGAGCGAGACTCCGTCTCAAAAAAAAAAAAAAAAAAAAAAAAAAAAAAAAAAAGTTTCCCTTTGGTTTTAACTATGTTAGCCATTGAAAATACATTGGAGATTAGAAAAGCCTTAATATTTTTAAATTATGTGGCATCATTCTTCTAGAAAAATCAGGTAGTTTGCAAATGTCAACTCACCCTTGAGACATTATATTTCTTTCATTATAGTGGAGACAGGCATATCAGCTCACACTGAGTCCCTACTGTCTTATTTCTGGGATGTAAATAACTTTTTTTTATGTGTGCTCACGTACTATGCAAATATCTGTGTGTTTGTGTTAGGTATAATCTCTAAATTGCTTTCCCTAAACCTCACAAAACAGAGTAGGTGTTTCTCCTCTGTGCCTTGATGGTATC
Source organism: Symphalangus syndactylus (assembly GCF_028878055.3). NCBI lineage: Eukaryota > Metazoa > Chordata > Mammalia > Primates > Hylobatidae > Symphalangus > Symphalangus syndactylus. The sequence continues at coordinate 72,920,313 of NC_072442.2, read as the reverse complement.
ATAATACTTACCTCATTATACTAGAATTTTTTATTAATTGTATCTCAACTCCACAAGGTTGTGAATTCTTAACAGACTGAAACCCTGTTCCTAGCATATTCAGGCTCTCTAAAATATGCATAAAAAGAATGAGTAAAGGGCGGATTGCAAGGAAACGAGGAGAAAAAGAGGGGGGATAACCCATCCTAAAAATCACCTTTAAAAATATTGTTTAATTTCATTACACATCCATTTAGCCAACAGCTCACCTAAACAGATGCAGGAGTTGGAATGTATATAATGTATGGGACCAGACTGCCAAGAATTGGAATCACTCTCTAGCAGTAACCCAAGAAACCTCTGTGCTGAGGCATACTGTGCTAGGGGCTAGCAACATATGTCCTTTTCATTCTGGTCACTAGATCACTTACCCTGATGAATAGCACGGATATTTATTCACTTAAAGTCATTCAATATATAGCATTGTGTTTCTGTATACTCATTTAAAAATTACAATTTAGCCAAAAATAAAGAAACAACAATGGCAGTAAAAACTTCTGGGTTGTGAGATTAAGCTGTTCTTATACAGCCTTTAACAAAGTGAAATCTCTGCCAATGAAATGTTAATATGGTTTAATAACACTATATTCTATTTCATACTCACATTTTATAGAAATATTGACTATACTTTTGTTTTCAAAGGAAACAGATTCCCTCTCAGTGTAACTTTGCGCCAAGACTTGCCAGAATTATTTTAACAAAATCTCAAGACGTTTGTTTCTTTCACAAAATCAAGATTTCAAATTCAAGTAAATTCTTTATATAGCCCTATGGACCGTATACTTAGGTTTATATATAACCTAGAATTGTAGATACAGAAAATAAGAGGGCTCTCATGATTTTTTTAAAACTCTGTGAGTATAAGCTACAACTTGTAGAAAATTAAGAGAGTAAGCATATGTAAATGAAGGATGAGTGAATGTCAGACTAAAGATATTAAACATACGTCTTCCTTGCTATACTAATGGCCTTTGTCTTATTTCTGGGACGGCCATCTGCTCAATGGGCATTGCAGTGTATATTATCAAATCTTATGATATATCTTACACTTTAGTAGAAATTTGAATGGCAAGGAAAGAAGGAATGAAACACTAGAGTCATAATTTTGTCTTCCAAAAGTTCAAAAAAGCAAAAGTTTGTCTTTCATTCAAATTTTTGTTGCTGTTTTTTCTAAAACCATAAATTTTATTCTGCAATACTTTTGTCCTAAACTACATGTGAAGAAAATGTTTTCGGAGACTTATTCTTTTTTTGTGTTGGTCTGTGTTACCTGTGCCATTCTGTGCAATGTCAGGAACTGTCAGGAGAAATATATTTGTGGACTTGAGTCTCTTAGAAATCCACAGTAGATATCTTACACTGCATAATAAATAAAACAGCAATGTGACCACAGACATTTTTATCACCAGCAACTTATTCCACAGTCCTGTTTATACTTAGCAAGGTCAAAGCAATGAGGCATCTTATGGCCTTAAACTACAGAAGTATAGTTCCCAGGTGGCTGGTCATAGATGATTTTTATCATTGTTTGAATATCTCCTAGCTTGAACAAATTCCTTTTATACCTGATAATACATAAATGCCTATCTGATTCATTTATGGAAGCCCTTAAACTTATACTTTAGTTATATTTGCATAATGTTAAGGCAATCCTTTTTTTGGCCAGTTTATTGGGATGTACATTACAGACTGGCCAATATTGTTAAACTAGTGAATTAACTAGGTGTCCAGGTAAACACAGCTATTGTCATTTGTGAATCCATTCCCTTCTACCATGTGTTGTTTTGAAGGTTCGCATGCACTTTATTTTGTTTAAGTTGAGAAAACAAAGAGGATCAATATAAGTAATTAGCATTTAGAGATAAGCTGTCACTACTCTGTCACTGACTTTCCTTTTCCTTGTGCTACATTCTTACCCAAAATATTACTGGCCGGGCGCGGTGGCTCATGCCTGTAATCCTAGCACTTTGGGAGGCAGAGGCAGACAGATCATGAGGTCAGGAGATCGAGACCATCCTGGCTAACACGGTGAAACCCCGTCGCTACTAAAAATACAAAAAACTAGCCGGGCATGGTGGTAGGCACCTGTAGTCCCAGCTACTCGGAGAGGCTGAGGCAGGAGAATGGCCTGAACCCAGGAGGCGGAGCTTGCGGTGAGCCGAGATCGCGCCACTGCACTCCAGCCTGGGGGACAGAGCAAGACTCCGTCTCAAAAAAAATAAAAAAAGACAATGCAAAAAATTAGCCCAGCGTGGTGGTGTGTGCCTATAGTCCCAGCTACTCGGGAGGCTGAGGCACAAGAATCGCTTGAACCCAGGAAGCGGAGGTTGCAGTGAGCCCAGATTGTGCCACTGCACTCCAGCCTGTGCGACAGTGACACTCCATGTAAACACAAAACAAAACTAAATGAAACAAAACCAAAAAACAAAACCAGACAGGCACTTTTGACACAGGCTGCAACATGGATGAACTTTGAAGACATTATCGTCAGTGAAATAAAGAAATCCCAAAAGGATAAACACGACCAGGCTCAGTGGCTCACACCTGTAACCCCAGCGCTTCGGGAGGCTGAGGCAGGCGGATCCCTTAAGGTCAGGATTTCGAGAGCAGCCTGGCCAATATGCTGAAAGCTCGTCTCTGTTAAAAATACAAAAATTAGCTGGGCGTGGGTGCGCACGCTTGTAATCCCAGCTACTCGGGAGACTGGGGCACAAGAATCGCTCGAACCCACGATGTAGAGTTTGCAGTGAGCCGAGATCACGCCACTGCACTACAGCCTGGGCGACAGAGAAAGACTCTGTCTCCAAAAAAAGAAAAACAAAACAGAAAAACAAATTCAACACGGTATGATTCCACTTCTATCAAGTGCCTAGAGTAGTTAAACTCATAGAGTTGCAAATCAGAATGGTGGCCCCCGGGGTGGGCGAGAGAGAGGAATGGAGAGTTTGGTGAATGGGTGCCATTTCCATTTTGAAAGATAAAACTGTTCTGGAGATGACGGCAGTGATGGTTGCTAAACAATGTGAATGTACTTAATGTCATTCAACTGTCAACTGAAAAATAGTGGAAATTGTCAATGTTTATACCGGCCATTCTAGATGCAATCATATCTATTTACAACTTTTAGTATCGATACGTGGTATATTTTCCCATAATAAAAGATGAAAATGAAAGCAGTTGGATCTTTAGAAAGAAAAGAAAGAAGCGAAGAATACAACAAGCTTCCTCCTGATTACAGGAAGAGCCCCAAAGCTTCTATGGACACTCCCTTTTCTCTTCTTCTTCCTTCATTCTTATGAGGAAATCTTTAGAGATTGGGGAGCTTGGGCGACTTTGGCTAATGAGGAGCTCTGTGCCTTGAGCCCCCCAGGCCATAGAATAGTCAATACTCAGTCTGTGCCTCCAGCCCTGCAGTCTGAGGTTCCAGTCCTGGGGGCTCCACACCCATCACCTGTATCAGGAGGCTCATGTCTCACCCTGTCTTCTTGCCAGCCTTGAGGACGGAGTCTGAGCCTCCATCGTGCACCACGCAGGGAGGGCAGTGGACCTGTTCTCCGCGGTCATGGCCCGGCAGGGGGGAAGGGCAGTTCAGCTGAGGGACGTTCGGGAGCCTCGCTTTGTTTCCTCATCCTCAGGGCAAACAGGACAGTGCGGTGGGCAGATGGGAGGAGACCAAGGTGCAACCTGTCAGCTCAGCAGACTGTGGAGTTTCTGTTCTTGCTTGTGGTGAGGGGGCCTCAGAAATCTTATTCAAACTTTTGCCTTCCTCCCCCACTGAGTTGTCCTTTTCATAGACACCTCACCCAAGATAGCAGGGAATGAGTCCCTCTAAACTATTCCCTAAGAACAACAAAGATGATGAAGGTGATGATGAGGATAAAGAGGATGAAGACAGACACCAGGGCATCATGAACCCTCACTGAGGGCTTCCTAAAGGCCAGGCTCTGAGCTCTGTGCTCTATGAAGCTTGTTTCATTTCATCTGCGTAGTTTCCCAGTTACGAGTGCACATTTCATGATGATTTTATGGACTAGAGAAGGAGCAACGCATTTTCATAGGACTTGTACCAGATCATGAAGTCAAAAAGGGTGAAGTCCAATTTGAACCAGGCAGTCTAAGTCCGGACACATGGCATTTGGCCGATCCTCTCCCTTCATCCATCCTGCCCTCTCAAATCGTTGTCACTCAGGCCGATGCCCCTGCTCACTGTGCCCTTCCCTTTGGGGGTTGCTTGTAGACCACAGCTAGACCAGTGGGTGCCACAATCACTGTGTCAAGTAGAGAAAGGGCAGCTGAGATCACATCAAAGGTTCCAGAAAGAATGGGCACAGGATCATTCGGGACGCATCTCTCCCTTGCCCCTGTTCCTGGCTTTCCTTACAGCTCTCGACTGCCTCAAAGGAGTCATCGATTCGGAGTTTGGCTTCCATTCCTACTGAGGAAGCTGGAAAGCGTTTCAAAAAATGCTCCTCAGACGTGCCCGTGGTTAAGACCTCTGAGCTCTGCTTACAACTTTTGGAAGCTGGGCGCGGTGGCTCACCCCTCTAATCCCAGCACTTTGGGAGGCTGAGGCAGGCGAATCACAAGATCAGGTGTTCGAGACCAGCCTGGACCACACGGGGAAACCCTGTCTCTACTAAAAATAGAAAAAAAGTAGCCGGGCGTAGTGGTGGGCGCCTGTCCTCTCAGCTGCTCGGCAGGCTGAGGCAGGAGAATAGTTTGAACCTGGGATGCGGAGGCTGCAGTGAGCCGAGATCACTCCACTGCACTCCAGCCTGGGCCACAGAACGAGACTCTGTCTCAAAAAAGCAAAAAGAAAAACAAAACCCAAACCACAACTTTTTGAGAGTTGGAAGACCATGAAGTAGAGTACCCGGGACTTAGAGTCTGGCCATGAATTTGGAATACCACCCTTTCTACTTCTCTGTATGGCAGGCGGTGAGATGTCCATCCTCTGAGACTCAGCACTCTCATCTGAGCTGATTTCTAGGTGATCTAGTGGAAGCGAGCGATGATGAAACCGATCGTGGGTGCCCGCTGCGTGATCTCTCTGTGATGGATGCGGAAAGTCAAGGCAAAGTGAATCTCCCATACACTCGTTACTATTTTAAGCTTCAACTCCATACAGTTCAACGGAAATATCCCCTGACCTGAAGTTCCGGTTTCCCTGCATTCCAGACAGGACATTTTCTTCTGTCCTTATCTCAGTAAGTACTGAGTATTGTGAGAGGAACAAGTGAGTCTCTTTTGTTTCTGATTCCCCAGAGCCTGTATCTTGCTTGGCACAGAAGAGGTAGCAAAAGTCAAAATCTATGTTAATTCTTGAATTGACACTTCCTTGGTTCACAACAATTGGCTGTCATCAGTGCGACTTTGACTTACTTGATTCTTTTGGTTTTTTGTGTTTTGAGACAGAGTTTTGCTCCCGTTGCCCAGGCTGGAGTGCAGTGGTGTGATCTCGGCTCACCATAGCCTCTGCCTCCCAGGTTCAAGGCATTCTCCTGCCTCAGCCTCCCGAGTAGTTGGGGCTACAGGCATCCGCCGCCATACCGGGAGACGTTTTTGTATTTTTAGTAGAGGCGGGGTTTCACCATGTTGGCCAGGATGGTCTGGATCTCCTGACTCCGTGATCCGCCCTCCTTGGCCTTCCAAAGTGCTGGGATTACAGGCGTGAGCCACCGCGTCCGGCCGAACTTTCTGATGAAAACTCTAAGTCCACCTAAGCTAAAGACAGGAGTTGTAGCTGATGTGAATTTTCAAAAAAGACCCAACGATTTGAGGAAGCAATTACTCTCCTGCTGAAGGTGAAAAGTCAGAAAACGGAACGATGAAATCACTAGGACCTAACCGGCATGTGGAACTATTTTCTGCTTATGAACTATCAGCTTTCATTTCATTTCCAGCTGATATGGTCTCAGCTCTTGTTGCCCAGGATGGTGTGCAATGGCTTGATCTCGGCTCACCGCAACCTCCGCCTCCCAGGTACAAGCAATTCTCCTGCCTCAACCTCCCGAGTAGCTGAGATTACAGGCATGCACCACTACGCCCGGCTAATTTTGTAATTTTAGTAGAGATGGGGTTTCCCCACGTTGAGGCTGGTCTCGAACTCCTGACCTCAGGTGATCCGTCCTCCTCAGCCTCCCAAAGTGCTGCGATTACAGGCGTGAGCCACCACGCCCCGCCCGGTCTCAGCTGCTATACAGTGTTTATAAATGTTCTTTTTTTTTTTTTTTTTGAGACACAGTCTCGCTCTGTTGCCCCGGCTGGAGTGCAGTGGCGCAATCTCGGCTCACTGCAAGCTCCACCTCCCGGGTTCACGCCATTCTCCTGCCTCAGCCTCTGAGTAGCTGGGACTACAGGCGCCCGCCACCGCGCCCGGCTAATTTTTTTGTATTTTTTAGTAGAGACGGGGTTTCACCGTGGTCTCGATCTCCTGACCTCGTGATCCGCCCTCCTCAGCCTCCCAAAGTGCTGGGGATTACAAGCGTGAGCCACCGCGCCCGGCTATAAATGTTCTTAATCAAGGGAATTTGTATCAATCTAGTAGAATAAAATAAAATATTTGAGTTCTTAATTTCCTTTAATTAGGATAACCTTTTTCTTCAAGTGAAGAGAACGGCTTTGTTACGTATTTTTCTTCGGACAAGATAGGCTGTATTTTCTAGCAGTTACGCATTCGTTATATATGATGATCTGGTTCTTGGAACATGCTTGAATCTAGTGTCTCTAAGGCAGGTGTGTACAGCAAGAAGTGAAGAACACAGAAATCAATGATGAAAGCATTAGAAGACAAGTGAGTTTGTCAGAACTGCAAAATATTGCTGAGCGTGGATTGCTCTGAAATCTGAAAACATTATTTGTGAATTGCTTCTATCCAAAATGCAGACACAATGCCGGGTGTTGGTTTACTTGTTTCCCATTTTTCAACCCCCTTTTCTAGGCAAAAGGTGTCCAAACCATGCAGACCCACAGAATCGAACCGATGTCTCTAGATTCCTCCTCCTAGAACTCTCAGGGGATCCAGAACTGCAGCCAACCCTCCCCGGGCTGTTGCTGTCCATGTGCCTGGTCACGGTCCTGGGGAACCTGCTCATCATCCTGGCCATCAGCCCTGACTCCCACCTCCACACCCCCATGTACTTCTTCCTCTCCAACCTGTCCTCGCCTGACATGGGTTTCACCTCCACCACGGTCCCCGAGACGATTGTGGACATCCAATCTCACAGCAGAGTCATCTCCTAGGCAGGCCGCCTGACTCAGATGTCTCTGTTTGCCATTTTTCGAAGCATGGAAGAGAGACACGCTCCTGAGTGTGATGGTCTATGACTGGTTTGTAGCCATCTGTCACCCTCTATATCATTCGGCCATCATGAACCCGTGTTTCTGTGGCTTCCTAGTTTGGTTGTCTTTTTTTTTTTTTTTTTTTCTTCTCAGTCTTCTAGTCTCCCAGTCTCCCAGCTGCACAACTTGATTGCCTTGGTAAGGACCTGCTTCAAGGGTGCGGAAATTCCTAATTTCTTCTGTGACCCTTCTCAACTCCCCCATCTTGCATGTTGTGACACCTTCACCAATAACATAATCATGTATTTTCCTGCTGCCGTATTTGGGTTCCTTCCCATCTCGGGGACCCTTTCCTCTTACTATAAAATGGTTTCCTCCATTCTGAGGCTTTCATCGTCAGGTGGGAAGTATAAAGCCTTCTCCACCTGTGGGTCTCACCTGTCAGTTGTTTGCTGAGTTTATGGAAGAGGCGCTGGAGGGTACCTCAGTTCAGATGTGTCCTCTTCCCCCAGAAAGGTTGCAGTGGCCTCAGTGATGTACACGGTGGTCACCCCCATGCTGAACCCCTTCGTCGACAGCCTGAGAAACAGGGATATTAAAGGTGTCCTGCAGCGGCCACACGGCAGCACGGTCCAATCTCCATATCTTTGTATCTGTTCCATTCCTTTTGTAGTGTGGGTTAAAAAAGGCAGTCAGGTCAAATAAGAATGATAACACAGGGTGAACACCCACTGTGACATTAGGAGTAATACCTCCTTAGGATATAAAAAACACTGTCACAGAGTATACACACGAGGGGTACACCCACTGTGATATTAGAAGCAATATCTCCCTATAATATGAAGAACAATATCACAGGGTGATTTCATTCCCGATGTTGGTAATAAAACAATTATAAATATTAAGATTAATAACTAATATTAAAAATGGCACTAATAGTAATAATTCTAATCATGCATAATCCTCTCTTTAAAATAATCATTAATGATTAATAACGTTATACTATGAATTAATATTACCATTGATAGTTATTAATGAGACTGATGTTTAATAATTCACAATATTATGACTCCTAATATGGCAGGAGGTGTACACCTGCCTGTGATATTGTTCCTAATATCCAGGGATGGAGAGCATGATATTAGTTTTAATATCGCAGTAGGTGTACACTCACCCTGTGACACTGATCCTAATATCCAGCGGGTAGAGTATGACATGACTGCAACATAGCAATGAATGTACAGCCACCCGGTGATATTGCTCCTAACATTCACGGAAGAAGCGTATGACGTTACTCCCAATATCGCAGGGAGTGTCCACCCCTTTTGTGATATTGTTCCTAGTATCCCGAGGGGGAGAGGATGATAATAATTCCAGCATCGCAGGCTGTGTTCACCCACTCTGTGATATTGTTATTAATATCGCAGGGAGTAGAAACACCCCTGTGATACTGTTAATAATCTTCAGGGAGGAAGAGGATGAGGTTACTCGAATACAGACGGGTGTACGTCCTCTGTAGAAAGCCGGTGTACACCCGTCTGTGCAATAGTTGATAATTTCCAGAGGGGAAGATGATATTAGTCACAATATGGTAAACAGGCTGTGAGTCCACCGCGGGTCCTAAGAGCCAGGGGGGCAGAGGGGCTGGCTCTCAGTCCCCACCTCGCGGGGGGCGCCTCGCCCCCCTGCCTCTCCCGCCCTGCATATTACGAAAAATATCACAGAGTGGGTGTACACCTCCTGCGATATGGGGGGTAATATCATCTTGTCTTCTTTTGGATAATAGGAACAATATCACACAGGTTTGTACACTTTCTGTGATATTGGGAGTAATATCAACCTCTCTGCCTTGGAATATTAAGAACAATGTCACAGAATGGATGTACACCCCCTGCGATATTGGGAGTAATAGCAGCCTCTCCTCTCCGTGGATGTTCGGAGTCATATCCCAGGGTGGCTGTACACCTCCTGCTGTATGCACCCTATTTGTAATCTTTTATCCCTCACCCCCCTCCCTATTAAATAATAGACAAAAAATAATGGGTTTAGAATAAATGAGTTCAAACAAATTGTCAAACATATGTAGGAAAATTGGAATCAGTTTCTGAGGAAAAGCAAAAAACTCAACAGAAATGCTCATAAAGCATCATCCCTCCATGGCTAGAGCTGCCAGGACACCAGAACACCAAAATCAGCTAGGGAAATTTTGTAGAAGTCCTAGATGTACTAACTGTTCTGTGAATACACAGAGATGTAATTATAACTGTTACCTGCATGTAGAGTAAAGATGAGAAGGGATTGGTCATGGTGGCAGCTACCTCAGGTGTTACAGAGCAGACGTGGTTCCAGGACAGTATGTGTCAGGGCAGAGGGGTCCTCGGAGGCTATTAGAAGCTGGTCATGGCACAGACATTGTAAGTCACATGGTCTCATTACTTTCAATGACGAAAGCAAAATTGCTTTTGCATCAGCCTAATACAACGGCCTGGCAAGAGCACAGGAAACGTCCCTGTGGTGTTAGATGGAGACCTCTGATGCAGCACAATTCCTTCATCCCCTTCTCCAAAACCCCCTCTTCCAATTCCACTGAAGAGAAAATCTGATGGAAGTCTGGTGTAAGCAGGCTCAGATATATCTACCACTATAGATAGTAGAGGTGACTCACAAATCCAAGCCTATCAAATACATCACTAACAAATTACATGTTTAATTTTTTTTGAAATTAGGGATCATGATATGAAAGTTATCAGAATCAAAACTGTCACTAATGTTTAAAAGGAAAAGAAAACACCTGGACAAATAGATTCAGAGAAGGCCTTGAAGAGAGGGTTCTCATGCTTCTAGGCCTGATAACAAAAACTATCACAAAATACCACAAAAACCACAACCTTGCACAAAGGCCATAGCAATCTTACACAAAATACACTTCTGTGAGGACATCTATCCAGCAACCACCTGCCCAACCTTCAACTGACATCGACCTTGTTGTTGATCTGTATAGTTGAAGATAACTATATCGAAACAATTACATAAGCCTCTTCATTTTTCCTTTATTTGTTTCTACTCCCCCATGCTTCCAGGTTGATCGTTTTTCTGTTAAAGACCTTGTCTTCCTTCACCATTTGAATCTACATAGTTTCTTTTCTCAGGCATGTTCCCATTGCAATGTCCTCCTCCCTAAGGTCTGTCTTTTTCCATCAGAGAGCCTTTCTCTGTTTTCTAGGTTTACAATGAGAAGGGCTCTAAAGCATTTTTGTAAAACTTTTACTGTCTTCCTAGGAACAAATCATTGACTTACAGTATTGATATTGACTTATTTACATTTCTGGGGATGAGGAATTAAAGATTTCACAAATTTTCTTCTTGAGAAGATCCAAGTTTTCACGTGAGCAAAACTGAATATGTAAATTGATATGTAAATTATGCTGCAGAAAATATAGTCAATTGTTTACTTGTATTTAATTTGTTTCACATGAATATTGCATATGTGAGATAATATACTAAGAAATTATCACATTTAATGAAATGCTTTAATCAAATTCCAGATTGAATTTTTGATATCAATATCTTTTTCATTGTTTAATCCATCTTTAGAATGAACAGGGCTGTCTAGGCCAAAGTCCTCACTTCTATCTACATTGTCTGAGTTACAGAACTTTTTGAATTTATTATGTTGTCACAGGAAGTTTCCTATTGCTTGTTTAAAGGAGTCTCTCTCAATATGATGCAGAATCCAAAAGCCCTGAAAGGCGTATATCCTGAGTTTCTGTTACCGGAGCCAAAGGTTGCCAATTTCTTGTAGATTCTGCTACAGTTAAACTTCATTTAAGTAATCATTAAAAGCTGCATTTATTCCCTCACTTGAAATTTTGATCTCACACTATTAGGACTAATTCTCTAAGTCTTTGCTAAGTAATATTCCTCCTTTTCTTGTAGCTTCACTCTGATGATCTCTATATGCAACATCAATTGACATAAAGTACATTCAGGGCAAGAGAGTTTCCTTAAATATTACTTCGTTATTCAAAATAATCACAAAAGCACTCATCGTGGGAAAACTTGTGAGGATTCATATATAGGGAAATACTTTTTCTGAGGCATAATTCTGTAAAGAAATTCACCTTAATTTGAATATATATGGGAAAATAACCTTGTTCACTAGTAGTCTATATTCACTGTTTTCTTCCCTCATAGACCAGCCAGTTCACTATTATTCTCCAAATGATGTGAGCCTCAGTAGAGTCTAGCCTATCTGCATACCTAATTTTTCCCACAAATTACTGTTTTGAATTGCACTGAATTCAATTCAAGGGGATGTCATTTATAAACAGTGCAAATATATACTGCACAAGGGATCTTAGAAATCATATGCATGGTTTGATCCATAAGCTCATATGAGCGTGCAATGTCAACTTTTTTCATGCTTTTTTTAAAGCCACTTAAATTCTATTTTAAGCCACCATCTGTCTGTGCTCTTAGGGCAGTTAGCCTTAAATCATTTTAAGATGCTCCCCTCTAAGTACTGTGATAGTGATAGAGATGTCACCAGTCAGGTGTCCTAAGAAACCGACTCGGAGTTGGAGATTTGCATGCAAGGAAGTTGAAATGGATATTCCCAACACCTGCGAAGAGTGAAAGCAATAGGATTGGGCAGAGCAGGAAGCTGGCTGGAATGCAATCACTATCATGGCCGCAGCCCGCTCTACAGGGATCTTGGTGAGTTTACCTAATGAGCTCAAATTGGAGCAAGCAAGCCAGGCCGTTATATTTCTGTACCAAGCAGTTCTCGGATGTGGGATGCCTTGAGAAGGGACATGAACTTGGATGAAGGAACTTTGCTGTGAGTGTTGTTGCCAGGAGTCAGCTGTCAACACTCCCAGGAGACGGGGAATTATGCTTTAGTCACTGAGGTGGCACCTAGTGCCAGACCACAGCCTTGTTAAACAGAGCAGGTGGCACCTAGTGCCAGACCACAGCCTTGTTAAACAGAGCCAGAATTTGGAGGATGGATGGTGGGTTTAACATTTGGGGCTTGACATCTTGTCCCCACAAGTTGCTGCTGGCCTATTCCTTGTCCATTTCTGTGTGGCCTGTTTAGGCCCACCGGCTTCCTGCTTCTTCCTTACTATATCTGGAATGCAAAAATCTACTCGTAATTTGGCCCATTGTCCCTTCTGCTTAGACATATCCTTGTAGCTATTTTTTTTAAAGATGACTATGCCTTCTAGAATATTTCTAAGAAACTGCCTAAGTCACCACTGCTACCAAGAGGCCTTTGCTTTCTCCTCTTCTTAACTATGAGAAAGGAAGGTAGGAGTGTAGGGAGTGAGTATTTTCTAACCTGGAAAAAACTCATTTTACCCTATATAATTTTTGTTAGCGAATTCCTTCTTTGCACTTACTCCACAGTCTTTCCGAATTCTCCCAAATGCTCAAACTTTTAAAAAACAAAAGACAGAAATGATAGCAGGTTATTATTTTTTCCACCAAACCTTTTCTTTCTATTCCTTTACGTCAATGAGCTTAGAATAACTGCTCCTGGAACTGGGAAAGGGACTTGGGAAAAGAAAGAAAAAAAAAGCTCTCAAAGTTTAACATCACAAAACATTATAGTCACTGTTATTTTATATTTATTTATTTATTTATTTATTTATTTATTTTTGAGATGGAATCTTGTTCTGCCACCAGGCTGGAGTGCAGTGGTGCAATCTCAGCTCACTGCAACCTCCGCGTCTTGGGTTCAAGCGATTCTCCTGCCTCAGCCTTCTGAGTAGCTGGGACTACAGGCGCCGCCACCACACCCAGCTAATTTTTGTATTTTTAGTAGAGATGGGTTTCACCGTGTTAGCCAGGATGGTCTCGATCTCCTGACCTTGTGATCCACCCGCCTCGGCCTCCCAAGGTGCTGGGATTACGGGCGTGAGCCACCGCGCGTGGCGTTGTTTTGTAATTTTTACATCATATATCCCCTGCGTTAGACCAAGAGCTTGTAAAAGCCAGAAGACATACACCATTTGTAGTTCAATTAGAGATGTTTACTGATAAAACTGATTCTTCCATCTGAGGGTGGTATTTGTAGTTACAGTAATATAGATGACAATCTAAGTTATGTTCTATAAACTGTGTCACTGACATCTCAATCTACAGCTAACTTTAATTTTTTAGAAGCAGAGGAGTGGGTTGTATAGGTTTAGAAATACATCCATCAAGCTAGTTAAGTGAGATGGATTCAAACCTTCAACTCACTGGAATATTTACCATATTGACTATTCATTCTCTAAAGGAGCCATATAAACAAGGTACTTTCTAAAATTCAAAATTATGTAAGGTTTTATTTCCTTTTTATGCTGTTATGAATTGGATTGTAGAGGTTATAAGGTGAAATAAGATTACTTTTACAGTAAAACATACAACACATTGTCACAAGAGGGCAGCCTTTGAACATGAATTGCTTCTCAGGCATCCTTGAAATTTTGAGAGTTACTTTAATTCACACAACTAAATAATAAAACACTACAGAGGATCTAAGAAGATACTTTGACTTATGCATATTGTTACTTTTTTATTACTGCTAGTGGAAGATATAATCTATAAGGAAGGCAAGGGCTGAATTTGTTTTATGTAAAAAGACAAATTTCTTTGGGTTGTAGCTTTCAAACATCAAGATAGTAGGTCAATGTCTAAATGAGTGTATAAAAGTTCTCACACTAGCACATGTAAATCCACCTCTTATCTACCCAAAATTCTAACCAAGCAAAGCAAAGTGGAAGAACCAGACAAATGTAAGTGCCTAGGATACATAAATGCCACTGGATTTTATGTTTTTAATTTTCAACCTCCCAAGTTTCACTAAGAGACATGTTATTTGGAGAGGTTGCTAAAGTGTAATTGCATGGTGTCTCTGTGTACGGTTGGTCTGGAGTTCTCTCTGTCCAGTGGTTGCCCTCAACTGGTTAGAGCCACTTCTCTAAAGATCATGCTTATGTCCCTGGAGCAGTTCACAGCACTCTCAATGTCTGACCTCCACCTTGTTCCAATTAAGATTTCTGTACTTACTGAATTGGAAAACATACAGGTGTTTTCTGCCTGGTCACTTGTGGTTTTACAACACTCTCCCCCGCCCCACCACTGCCCCAGGTGATTTTGATGCCAGCCAAAGTGTGAGAACTACTGGCAGCTGCTGGCAGAGAGCAACAAAGGCCCAAACCCTCTGCGCGATTTCCAGACCCGTATCTGCTTTTCAGCTGTATGTCACAGCTGAGCCCACGCCTCCTCCCTCAGCACTTGCAGGCTATGCTGTCCAGCCTGTGTCCAGGATCAGTCCTGACGTAAGGCACGTGGGGTTTAAGGAGTTCTCTCTTCAGTCTTGTTTCCGCACCATCTCTGACAGTTATATTCTAGTTGTAATCATGGGGCTTCCTCCTTTTGTTTCCAGCCCCATGCTCGTTTTCTCTATCACATTCTACCTTGTAATAACCTAAATCTTCTGGTGGGCAAGCTTCTTCCTCAATCCAATTTGTGTTTATGAGTTCCTGCTTTGGGGATTGGCTTCGTAATCCAGGTATTGCTACTGCCTTGAATGCGGAGACTGCATCCTTCTGTCTGGATTTCTTGAGTTTCTGGATCGTAAACCTTATTAGGGCCCCTTTTTCCTAGAATTGGAGCCTCTACTTTGTTCTTGCTACTTTAGTTCACCCAGAAAGCGCGATCTCTGCCTAAATTTCAAAGTGTTGGCTAGTGTAAATATCCTTTTGTGAGACTTTTGTCTTCCTGTGGGGTGATTTTTTCATCTTCCATACAATTGCTAATCCTTTTATCTTGAATGTAATTGAAATAGTTTAATCTGTGTTACCAGCAACAAGAACCCCTTTTATGAGACGGAGAAGGCAGGTCAGTCTCATAACATGTGTCCCCCTCTGTGTGTTGAATTTATGTCAGAGCCAGGCTGTTTCCTACCTGATGTCTCTCACCAAATTCCAGTGTTTATGTCCTAGGAGGTGCCCAATAAATTCTAGAGTTGATACAAGCTGTAATTTTAGAGAAATTCAATTAAGTTGCTTAATTTAAGCAAAAGTTGAAAAAATCTTTATTTTCTCAAGAATTACTTTCTCTAGTTATAGAATTTGGAGTTGACAGGTTTTTTTTTTTATTTTGAAGGTATGGTTTCATTGCTTTTTAAACTGTCATTTCTGATGACAGGTCATCTGTCTATTTGTTTCCATGTATGTACATTATTTTTCTCCCTCACTTTAGCTACTTCCAAGATTTACTCTTTTTTGCCCAGCGGTTTGACTATGATATGTGTGCATTTGGTTCTTTGTTTTTATTCTGTTCTTTGAGTTTCTTAAACCTGTAAGTTGATATATGCTGACAATTAGGAAAACTTTTGGTCTTTACTTTTTCAAACAGCTTTTTCTGTCTCATTTTCTCCTTCTCTACTCTTTCTAGGACTCCAATTATATTAGTTCTAGACTGGCCCTATTTTTATTATTTTTCTTCCTCTGTGTTCTTAACTGTATTGGGAAATTGTTCTTGATCTCTTTTTAAGTTCACTGATAGTTTTTTTCTGCCATCTTTAATTTACTGGTATGTGCGTACGATGTCATTTTTATATAAGATATTCTGTCCCTCAGTTCTAAAATTTGTGCCATTATTTCTTTATCGTTTTTACTTCTCTGTTGAGATTCTCCATATATTCACTCTTATGACCTTCTATTCCTTAAATCCTTGAATATGCTTACAATAGCTTATTTTAAATTTCTTATCTTCTAATCCCAGCGTGTGGGCCATTTCAATGTCTTAATCCATTGTTTACTTTTTTCTTATGCGTCATATTTTCCTGGTTCTATGTCTAGACAGGTTAAATTATATGTTAGATTATGTGGATGATATTTTGTAGAGATACGTTCTTTTATTTTCCTTTGAAGAGCGACTCTTTTCTAATATTAGTCTTCTTTGTGTAGTCAAACACCAAACTTTTACTCCTGAGCTATATGCAATGGTTGAAATATCTGCTCTGTACTAGCAATTTAGCTGTTGTTTTCTGCTGGATTCTATGGAGTCTCTTTTTATCAATGTGAAATGTAGCAGCCGTCATATATCTGAATGAAGTTTAAGTGCTGATTTTAGATTTTTACTCTGTGACATTCTCCTTTGTGACTTTCACTTGTGTGAGATTTCCTCCCATGTCACTCAAATTTCCAAGTTCTTCTTTTCTGTCAGCCTGGAACTCTGTGCTCTTATTCCTCAAGCTAGTAAAACTCACTGCTTTACTCGTAGACATGCAATTTTGCACAGACCAGGGAGTGTCATCAGGTGTGAAGCTGCATTGATGCAAATTTAAATCATTGCAATTTTTCTTTATTCAATGGTTAAAAACTTCATCAGTGGTCAAATATTCTACTATTTCTGCCTATTTTCTGTTTCTTATTACCATCAAATATGTATTTTTTTTTTTAGAGTTTATAGTTTTTTTTTTCCCTGCATTTGAGTTAGACATGAGCTACTACCACATTTTGTAATTCAAGTTTTTGTCTAACAGTGTTTTAAAAAACTCTTTCTTTGGAGGGAATTCTCAAATTTCTAAATACTCTACAAACATTAGGATTGGGGCTCAAATTCCCAGTTTCCCTTGTAGCCAGATGTGCGTATGGAACATGGCCTCAGCTAATTAAGCATACCCACATATTTGAAAGTAAGAAAAGTGTTAAGAGGAACTATAGATATCATTTTAGTTGATGCAAGGATGGAAAAAAAAAATAACCAACTTTCACTGGTGAACTTTGTCTTCAATTCTTGTTTTCCTGTGGGAAGTGGCTAATTTTCTGGCCTAGAGGTGGAATTGGTGTGTTGGTAACAATTGATTTGATGATAACCTGCGTTCATCTTTTTTAAAATTGCTGACCCACCATTGTTTCTGGTCCGGTTTTATACTTATGCAGTGCATAATCTCTCATGCAAAATTTAGTTCTTTGTTTCTCAGCTTAAACTGGATTTTGATGAGCAGTTTTCACCTTCAAATGAAAGAAACGGCTTTGTTTGATGTTACACAAAAATAACAACAAGAGGGCATTAAAGAAATACGTTTGTCACCTTGTGACACTACATAAATGAAACTTCGAAAATTCAACAATTCTGCTTTATAAGAAAATAGAAAGTTTCTACTGGTTTTCTTTATTTTCAAAGCTATATCATTAAATGAAATTTCTGCCTCATGGAAGATTTTTAGAACTATGTAACAATAACATACAGACCATTAGGAGAGAAATGAATAAAGACGGAAAGAAGTAGGCACTGTGTGGTCACGTAGATGGCGCACAGTTGTGTGCCTGGAGCCCTAATACATTTTACCATGGAATTTATACAATAAATGTTAGTTTCCTGTGAACCTGGTAATCAATATGACTTCTGCAGACATTTCATTAACCTGAGCAGTTGAGGTTTCCTGTAGACAGGCTGCATGTATTCTTATCTTTAACCTTTCCATAATGTTCCGTAATTAGAGATGTCACTGGTTCTCAAGAGCAAAAGAACAGCAGTAGCTTATAAAGTTACATTGTTTGTTTTTTACTAATATGTGAAGTGATTTTGTCTTTCATTTCACTTCTAGAGCTAGTTATGTATTCGAGGTTAAAAAAAATTCCAGATCATACCGTCGTTAGTTTAAACTTTAGAATGAACTCGTTATTTCCATTTATTACTAGCCTGCATTGTAGCAATATTTAGCTAATGAATTCTCAAAATAGTTCTTGAGAGGTGAAAGAGTGCCTCAAGTAAATGGTGTAATTATTTATTTCTCAGAATTTAAAATTCAGTGTTCTGTTTAATCTCAAAGGGATACCAATGAAGTTAGGGCGTAAGGACTCTGTGGTTAATAAAATGGCAAGAATTAAAAAGGATTATTACATTTTTTCCTCATACTATGATGGCTATAATTTTTTAAAACAGTAGAAATGTTTAATTTTTAAAGGCCGCTAGTGTCTATTTTATGCAAAGATGTGAGCTCCCCAGTTCAACCTGTTGTTTGAAATTTGACCAGCTTTTTCTTGCTCTTGTTCAGGACAGTTATTAAACAGTCCAGGCAGGCCTCCGGAGTTACATATATGTATGTGGCTCTGTGTATATATATACACAGAAGTACAAGTAGCATATAATCAATTTACATAAGACTTTTGCTTTTGATGAAAATTCTTCTAAAAGTGAATATAAATTAATAGCATATGGAGCCTACAAAAATTGTCTAATAGGCAAGTAGTCAAAGATAATCTGTGAACAAAGAGTTTGCTAAAGCATACTTTTTTTTTTTTACGTGTAATAACTTTGTATCGAAGGGTTTCCAGAAATACATAATGTTATAGGGCACTTATCCTGAGACACACAAAGGAGACAAGGGGTAGAGCTAGAATGGAAGGGAAAATAAAGGACAAATAGGGATAGATACTTAAGTAGAAATGTTTTTATAAGAAAATCATCAAACAGGTGGTAATTTTAAAACATGGCTTTTCCAGGCAGCAAATTTTCTGAATTTGTTGCAAAAGAAGATAAATCACGTGTCTACGTAGATCATGCCAATGAAATAAACAATAAAGGTTACTTATTAGAATATTGAAAGTGGTTGATAATAAATTATTTATATTTATGGTAAGAGCAATAAACTTGATTTTTAGGGGATTCAATGACTTCCTGAAAATATCCTTTCACAGATTTTCTCAGAGTGTCTAGTTGGCAAAAGCACAGCTCCTAATAGCTATTTCTGTCAACGTCTACCGAACATTTACAGTTTGATTTCTGAAAGTTTCCATTTCTACTGATCTTACAAATTTGTAAAATGAATGCCCACCAGGACAAAATATTAGGTGATAAAATTAATTGGATCCTACAAGTGAAAATCTAGGCAAGGAAAGTCTTCTTCCTTCTTAATGAATGATTTTTATGTCTCTTTATTCATGTCCTTCTAGGTAGAGCAACACTCTGCAGACCTTCTTTTGAGGCATTTCACCACCAGAGTAAGTGTGATGTATGACTAATTAGTCCACCCACAGGGGGCTGGTGAAATTAAATTGGAAGTTATTTCCTAACTGGCATATCTTGGAGTAAAATTAATCTAATAACAGCTCTCATAAGAGAGCATAAGCTTAAAAGACCATTTTTCATTCAACTTTACCAAACAAAGTGCAAATTTAGGACTCCAGTTGTGAAGTTTGTTTGTGTGTGGATTGTACAGTGAAGGTACCAGTGGACAACAGTTGCTCATCAAGCAAGTTTATACAAAAGCTTTGGGACAAGTCCAACTCTAGATAAAATTCTAACGGATTTCGTGCCTGTGTTCAGAGTTTCTTTTTCTCTCTCCAAGGTAACCCACATATCAAAAGACATATGGGTTGTGGGTAGAACTTCCTAAAATTGCTGCTGAGAAGTGTGCCATGCATAAACATACGTCACTAGCTTGAATTTTCTATTAGTCTCACAGGCAACAATTACAATCCTGTATGTTGTTCTATCTCCACACACTCCTGTACATAGAAAGATCAAGTAACATCCCTGGTTAAGATGTGTACAGGTTACAAGACATGTCTCAATATATTCACCAAGAGGTTTATTATTTTCACAGTGGCATTCACTAAATCAGTTGTCAGTGCAGCAATACTCAAGGAATAAGCAGGGTCTTTACTTTATCAAAGTTTGGAGTCAACCCCAAGTTAGATCACTGAAGCACATAACTATAGATAAGGTCACTCAAAAGCACAAATCCAAGTTATAAATATTCAGTTGTCGTTTATATGCATTTAGCAATTTGAATGCTGGGAAGTGTAGCCCAGAAAATCAATCGACATGGAACTATTGAAGATGCATGCATGGCACCTGCACTTTGAATCTCTTCAGACTCAGGTTAAACAGGAGACACCGTAGCTCATGTATCCTGCAATAACCCTTCCTCATCGCCTTTTTATCTACGAACCTGCCCTTTTCAATGTTATCTATATGCCTGAAGGTATGAATACCCTTGATCTTGGTAAAAAATGGTACCACCCGTCAGCAAAATCTCACTGATGAGTGTCTATGTTACCTCACCGAGTTAGCCTTTTGTGTTGTTGTGGCCCAGGATGACAATGTTGACACAATCCAAACCAGTAATTGGAAAGTTAATGTTGGATGCGTCTTTGACAATTGATGGAATGACCTGAAATCAAATGTGAGGCAGTGGAGACTCAAGAATGCTATTCAGGCAGTTAGTGATCTGTGGAGATACTAAATGAAATATCTGGAAGGAATTGTAATCTTGCAACTATGCTTTTATGTGTTTTTTGACATAAACGGTTTCTCTTTATGATGGAGCTGCAGAGTGCATTTCCCATGAAGTTCCTTCAGTGTTAACTAACATAGTCATGTGTCACTTAATGACAGGGATATGTCTGAGAAATGCATTGCTGGACAATTTTATTATTGTATGAACATCACAGAGTTTACTTACACAAACCTAGATACTATAGCTGATTACATACCTAGGCTATATGGTATAGCCTATTCCTCCTAAGCTACAAACCTGTGCAGCATGTTACTGCACTGAATACTGTAGGCAATTGTAACACAACAGTTAAGTATATCTATATGCTTACTTATATCTATACAGTAAGTGTATCTATACATGTCTAAACATAGAAGAGGTACAGTAAAAATACAGTGTTATGATTTTATTGCACCACTGTCATGTGTGTGCACCATCCTTGACCAAAATGTTATGTGATGTATGATTGTAACAAAAGAATTAATTAAAGATAATATTGAAGTGCCTATTGAAATTTCAATGAAGGATGGAATATTTGTAAATTCTGATTGCCTTAAGTGGGAGTTGACTTTCTTCCTGTTTCCACGGTTGTTCTTGTGAAAGGGCATAGCTTTCCAAAGACCTGAAATCTCCGACAAATCTTGCAATTCTCTATTGCCTGCATTATGAAGGTCACCTGGTATCAAATGAAGCAAAATGGTAGATTATAAAGACCTGTTCTTTCTTGTCAGTTCCTAAACATAGCAAGCATTGGTCTGTCTTGAACATTTCTGCGGTTATAAATTAGCCTTGGGTCATGATTGTCTGCCTTTTTATCATAGACAAGATTTAATTTAGGAGATGTCCTTTTAATGTGTTATGTGAATAGTAAGTGCCACTTATGAAGCCCTATTTTCTTCCAGTCATTTTAATTGTCGAATCTATCCAGTCAAGATGCATTGTTAGAGGCTTCACTGACGACACCGTCTGTGTGTGTGTGTGTGTGTGTGTGTGTGTGTGTACATACATATGATTGAGCAGGATTTAATGTCAGTCAAAACAGTCTCAAATTTCTTAGGACAATACAGCTTCCTTGGCCATTCCCTTGGAGCTCTGGGTTGAGGAGCTGGTGATGTGTATTTCTTTTGTGTGTTCTACACGTTATCCCTATGCAGGCCTTCCTTGGGCTTGGTTTTGGAACCAGTGATGAGGAATATCATTAGAATTGTTGTGCTCAAAATGAATCCTCCATTCTTCTGTATAAGCAATGGCAATTTTCCCAGACCAATATTTCTTCTTTTGAAATGGTAAATTTTGAATATTAACAGGTTAGTATAATCCCATAAAATAACAAAGTTTGAGTCCTATGAACTGTGTTTTATGCTAAATCATCATTTACTCCTTGTATGATCTTTTTTTTTTTTTTTTTTTTGAGATGGAGTCTCACACTGTCGCCCAGGCTGGAGTGCAGTGGCATGATTTTGGCTCACTGCAAGCTCCACCTCCCGGATTCACACCATTCTCCTGCCTCAGCCTCCTGAGTAGCTGGGACTACAGGTGCTGCCACCATGCCTGGCTAATTGTTTTTTAAGATTAAGGGCAAAATCAAAGCTGCTCCCCTATATTATATTCATAAACCAGAATGATTAAAGCAAGCTATTTATTTATTAGAAGCACATATTCCAAATTTAGCATCTAAGACATGACAGCCTTTCAAGAGACATCAATTTACTTTTTAGTGTCTATAGCTATGTTTGTATTCATGTTATTGGTGTCCATAATATTTCATTAGATGTTCTGGGCAAATCGATAAATGAAAATAATGTATATGATAAGGAGAACAATCTAGGCCTCCTGGAGGCCCCTTACAACTCAGCTGGTGAAGCAGGAATGCCTGGGTGTAATAGTGAGAAACAACCTTTCAAAAGTGTTGGGCAGTTTTCAGGCAGCGGAATATGTATGCCAATCCAGGCAGCAAGATAAGTGGAGGCCAGTTAAAAGATCAGGTTGTGATTACACGTTTTTTTTTTGTTTGTTTCTACTGAGGAAATATAACACTTCGTTATTATTTTCTCCATCTATCCCGCTATTTTGTCAAAACCTTTCATGTAAGTTACTACCAAACACTGGGTTATCCAAGATCTGTGGGTCGTATTCAATATTTGCTTTTCCCTCAACTACTAACACATTTGATTCCCTTTGTAACTTTCTCCCGTTTCTCCTTTCAGCCTGTTTTCTCCAACCACACTGAGGTTATGAGCCTCCCTATGTACTCTCACACCCTGTTTCATCTCTAAGCTCCCTTGACCTAAAGAGATTTCCTTTTTCTACTATTGTACTCATCTCATTCCCTAATTTATTTCTTCTTATTTCTCTCTATATTTTTTATTCTTTTAGGCACAGCTCATGTCTCATGACTTTCAAAAAGTTTTTCTGCTGATATTCCCAGCTCGAATTAGGTACATCCTAATCAGTTTCCTTAGACTCACCACTCTGCGTGTTAGTTGCTTGCAGTCTGTCTTAGGCTGGGAATTAGCTGCCTGTAGGCAGGGGCTAGAATTTATTTACTCTTATGTCCATAATGCCTGACACAGGAACTGTTCCCACATACAAATTGTAGGGCCATAATTCCTGAGAACATATGTATATTGTAGTGACTCACAAAGCCTTGAAATAAATTTTTAAAATGATGAATTGGGAAGTCCATGAACTTGATATCTTGATGTAGAAGAAAAGCAAGGGCAGATGAAGAAGTTATACAGGATACTTGAAATACCAGAAGAATATAGTCAGAGAGCAATAAATCAATCCTAGATTTTTAGATGTGAAGAAGTTCTGAGAAATATTTGAAGACATGGCTCTAGGAATGAGTACATAACAGAGACCAGTAGCCAGAGTCAGAGCTTTTCAGAGTGAAGAAATTGCATTGCAGGGAGAAGGGCTGTTGTATACTAAAAGAAATTGTCGTTAAATGGAAGACTAAGCAAGAGGCTGATGATCTGTGGCTGAGAGATGCAAAAAGGTGTGGAGATAGAGGTAAATGCCATAATCTACAAAGAAGATATTTTTGTGCCAGGAAGAAAGAATAGGTCTAGAATGTAATAAAAGATAAATAGGTAACTACATTGTAATGTGGTCTGAGAACTCACTGAAGGCATAGCCATTGATGTTAACTTCCACTTTGCTTCCAGACAAAAGATTTTAAATATCTTAAAAATTGCATTTGATATTGTATGATTCATCAAGACAGAAAGTAAAGCTGTAGTTGCCCTGGGAGGGTGGGGAATGGGGAGTCACTGTTTAATGGGTACAGGATTTCAATTTTACAAGACAAAACGAATTATGGAGATGGGCGGTGGTGATGCTTGCACAACATTGTGAATACATTTAATAACACTGAATTGTATACTTAACAGTGGTTAAGATGCAAATTGTTGAGTGTATTTTGCCACAACTAAAAATGGAAAACAATAGTATTTGAAGATAAAGCCCATTTCATCTGGTAGCTAGCTGTATGTGTCTGCTCAGCTGTGGATAGATATTTATGCTGTCTCTGAACTGGAGGTTACTGGTATTCTCTAAGGTATAGGAAAATTGATCTTATGTGGCTAACTGAAGTGGGAATAGTCGTATCCGTCAGACAGTAATGATATAATCATGATAGTTTACATTTAACACAATTTACACGTGTCATACTTTCGAAAGCACTTCATAGATATTATTACTTAATACCATTTTCCCCTTACCATATTTGTCTGTCCTTTCTCTGCTGACTTCAGAAAATGTCTCTTCCACACTACTCAATTCATCTCCTTATCTTTGTCACAATTTTAAGTCTCAGAGTCTCCAGAAAATTCCAGACAAGTCTCATCAGCTTCCGGTCATTGATTAATCGATGCCCTTAGAGGCTTTCCCTTCCCCTTCTCAATTGAACATAGCTTCCAAATATACTTGCCAGTAAAACAAAGTTGTTTATAAGGTTTTGTATTTCTTCCTGTTGAATTATGAACATTTTTTCATATTGACATTGATTTCCATCTGGCCATGAAATACTCAAGGTGAAGAAAATGATACAAAATGGTGAAAATGTATCAAGAGCCAGGTAGTTGTAAGTGTCCTAGAAGCATAAACTAGTGTGATGCTCATCAGCTCATATCAGAGGCAAAAACGGATGAAACGATAAAACCAAGACATAGAGAGTTAAGGGAAATTTCCCAAGATCACACAGCCACTAAGGATATGAACTAGATTTTGACTTCAGGCTACTTACCCCAGAGCCTGTGCTTTCAACCATCATTTGCACTGCTTCCCTAAATTACACTCAACTAGACTGTGACATTACATTTCACCTATGACACTGATTATCTGGGGAACTTTGCAACTTATTCTGAATATGACTCAGTTTTCTTTTCTGTGCAGAGATAAAGTCAGTATATACCTTTTAGATTCGTTATAAGGATTATATGAAATGACACATGAGAAGGCTTTAAAAGGACTTGGAAAGCAATAAGCTTTTTTGTTTTCAATCATTTTTCAATAGGTTATCAGTGTTGTGAATGGTTCATGAAAAATGACTTTGGGCTCAGTGAGTAACTGAAATGTTGATGCTTAATAGTGTGTTTATATTAGTATAATAGTAATAAATGTTGTTATTGTTGAGTAATAGTTATTTTGCTTTTCACTGCTTTCCTTTTCCAGTGATTTAGTCAGAGACTTCTTAAGCCTCCTCGAGAGTGTACACATTTCTTAAATTTGTTGGAAAGTACCAAATTTAAGATATCTTGCATTTTTTTCTTCCTTAGTAAGCACTAAATTCTATCACGCAGCAGAAAAAGGGCTCTGTGATTGTCGGTACAATGGTTTAATATTCACTTTTATTCCCTGTATGGTAGTTCTGATTTAATTGCTATTTAGAATAAAACTTGTTCCTTATATGCTTTCATAATTACAAAATTTATGTTTTAATGCCTTCTACACATATATTGTGCTTTTCTTTATTTCTTTATATCTCTCACTGTTTCATAATCCTGGTATTTGAAATCTCATTAAGTGTTATTTGGGGATTTGCTGGGAATGTCATCTACATAGTCATGTCTCAAGTTTGTAGCATCTTTAAAACATAATAGGAGATGGAAGTCACAGCAGAGTAATAAGCCTCCCGCTTTAGGCAATGTATTTGTGATTGGTATGACTTCGTTCCCAGAGGGCAGTCAGCAACACAATATTATGGCTATGTGTACAAGGAAAACAAACAAATTTTAAAAAATCTCCTTTAAAAAAAAACAGTGCCCGAGCCTAACCAGTGTCATGCACAGAATCCATTTCCACCTCTTCATATGGAAGTAGCTCTGGGTGGACGTCTAGAAAGTTGGATAACTATTTATCACATATGATCTGCAAAGGAAGAGATTTATAAGAAAGTGTTAAATTTAGTCCGTAGGAAAGCCAAATCAAAAATCAATGAATTTTCCATTTGTACTTTTCTCTAGGGGCTCTACCCTCAAGATGGCTTAAATGCATTAGAATTCAATGACTAGGCACAAGTGTTTGTTAGTGATATCAAAGCAAGGTAAACATTCCTGCTGTGTGAGTCCAAGCACAGGGACACTTGGTTTCCTTTGGAAGGATATCATAAAGGCAATGTTTATGAGTAATC
Source organism: Symphalangus syndactylus (assembly GCF_028878055.3). Lineage (NCBI taxonomy): Eukaryota > Metazoa > Chordata > Mammalia > Primates > Hylobatidae > Symphalangus > Symphalangus syndactylus. The sequence continues at coordinate 72,894,073 of NC_072442.2, read as the reverse complement.
ATTGTCTTTTCTTCTGTAGCATTCAATGGTATGTACTATAATTTAGAAACGAAAACTACTTAAAGACCACTTGCTAAGTTTCATGTATTTCAAACTCTCAGATCCTGAGTGTTTAAATATGCCTCTATTTCTTCATGAAAAAAACATAATGTTTGCCAAGTTAGAAAAAGTCATATTCCCATTTTTAACTAAATGTAGTCAGAAATTTGGACAGTTTTTAGCCTTCAATACATTATGTAATTTGGGTAATAGGCTGAATAAAAGTAAGGAACTTCAGTTAAATTCAGAGAGAAGCTAGTAATTGTTTCTAAGACTCAAATGTGTAGAACAGATCTCTGATATTAAGGATAAGACCCTCAAAGGTGACCCAAATTGGGTCATTGTGGGATTATTTTGGGAGGAATCATCATAGATTCTTACTGTTATAAATACAGTCAAATGTCAGATGAATATACTCCACTGAAATGTCCTCTAGGAATGATGTTGGAACCAATGTTGGTAATTTTGAAAGTCATGGAGAGGATTTCAGATGATTGAAGTCAGGCAACTATCCCAGGTTTAATAAATAAGCAAATAGTGAATTCCAAAAATGCCGTATCAATGAGCCTCATATTGATCCAGAGCACAGTTTCAGGAAGGTCCATTAAATGGGTCTTTTGAGAGCATTAGGATAAAAGGCTGGCAGCAGAGATTCACTAAGAGCAATGGTGCCAAGCTTGCCTCTTGGACATTGTTATCTGACTGATAAAGGTAGGCCATAGCGGCACACAATACGGATATTTCCAGGGTAATGCTGTCGAGCTGCTATAACTTTCCTTTCCTCTTTGCTATCTTCTCCTATAGTTGACTCCCAAGAAAAAGATAGTTGACTTTTAATCCAGAAATGTATGTTAATTGGCAAAAACAAACAAATGAAGCCATAAACTATCCTTTAGGCTTCTCTCTGCTCAGTTATTAGATCATGTGAATGTGCCCTTAGGAAACACAGAAGGCCCACACTATTATAGAGACAAATTTCTTACATTCTCTGCTGTTTAATGCTCTTCAAAAGACTTACCATACTTCACCAATTTGATTGCCAACTACTTGAACACAGGGACTTATTAAAAATTTTGCATATTATGAGGGCATTAACTTTTAAGTATTCGATTGTTAAGACAATGCATATTATTATAAAGCATAGAAGGCACACTTATTACCTCCTTAAGAACCAGTCTCTATTTCTCTGGTTCATAGAACTCCCAGGTCATAGAGGGATTAGACATTTGTGTCTTCAATTGGCCCTCTTCAGCCCTAGGATAAATAGTGATTAATCTAAGCCAATGGTTTTCAGCTCTGTCTGACCCAATGCCTCTACTTCATAAGAAATTCTTCAAAGACCCCTTCACTATTCTAAACTATTACTGACAACACAATGTATGCATTCAAGTTGTTGAAAATATTAATGTTATGCTGCAGCTAACAAAGGAGAAATAATTTACTGTCAATATATAATCCAAAATGTATATAATTGTGCCAGAACATTTACATATCAAATGCAATAGAACATAATGAAATTTTCATATCTTCACCCATACCTTGAAACATTGTAAATAAAAAGCTACAAATATAGTTTCATTGAATAACCAAATGCCAAAACTGCCGTTTCTATTGTTGACATGATTGATCTGCGCTGGTAAATGTGATAGATACTTTCTGCTTGATCCTTATCCCCTGTTATACTCCCCTATTTACTGGCTTTTGTCCAAGTGGAATGGTTCATATTGAATATCTCAATAGGTTTCCATGCTCATTGCCTTCTATGCATGTTCATGAGATTAAAGGGAAGGAGGAAGTGGGATTGGGGATTATTGCCTAAACTCCCTCTCTGCTGGGTCTCTTTGACTTCTCTTTTTCATAAGAAAATCAGTGTTTCCTTGTGTGATCAGGGCAGTTTACTACCCGGAAATCTGCCCGCTGCTACTAACCCAGAGTTATCGTGGGGTGTGATCTCTGTGATTCTTTCACCCTTCTCCCCTGACATTTTCATAAGTAGTCTCTTTGGAAATAAACCCATGTTAAATTATCTTAGTTTGAGTGTGTTCCCTTTTTCCTATTGAGACTCTGAAATGAGTATCTAAACGAGAAATTCTACCATCTTTTCTCATGTACATAGTAGTTTAGTTCCTGCAAAATTCATGGCACATTAAAACCATGCAAAAGTACTTGGCGCTTAGGCAGTTACATTTCGGTTTGTATAATTAAACGAAGCAGGTTATTCACCTACATTACGTTAGAAAGTCATTCAGGACATATAGCAATCCTTGATTAGGAGCGGTTATCCCACGTTACTGGACATTTGGCATCCCTGTTTTCCAATCCTTAAAGTTCCAAAATGCCCTCACTTATTCTTTCCTGCCATTGGATTTTGTCCCATTAAGCTGTAAGGCTGGGAATGCCATAGCCGTCTTGAAAACAGGTAGAAAGATAAGAGAATCACAAAGACGTGGATCATGTTGAATTAACTAACCATTGATACCATCTACTTATTGTGCGATTTCGTAAAAATTGCTCCTTGTTTTTTTCTACAATTAGTTGACTATTCTGTTACTCGAAGTTAAAAACTTTTTTTCTTTTCTTTCTTTCTTTTTTTTTTTTGACAGAATCTTACTCTGTTACCTAGGCTGGAGTGCAATGGCATGATCTTGGCTCACTGCAACCTCTGCTTGCCTGATTCCAGCAATTCTCCCACCTCAGCCTCCCAAGTAGCTGGGATTACAGGTGCAAGCCACCACACTTGGATAATTTTTGTATTTTTAGTAGAGATGGAGTTTCACCATGTTTGCCAGGCTGGTCTCAAACTCTTGACCTCAAGTGATGCACCCACCTTGGCATCCGAAAGTGCTGGATTACAGGCATGAGCCACTGCCCCTGGCCAAATCATTTTAACCAATAGCAAAGCACATTACTTCATTTTTTCAAAAGTTGCCGGTAATTTCAATAAAAAATATTATATAACATGCTTAATGCAATACAAATGCTTTTCAATGTACAATGGGGTTGTCTTGATAAGATGATCATAAATTGAAAATACTGTAGTTAAAATGTATTCAATATGCCTAACATACTGAACATCACAACTTAGCCTGGCATACCTTTAATGTGCTCAGAACACTTACATCAGCTGACAGTTGGGCAAAATCATTGAATACAAAACCCACTTTATAATAAAGTATTGGATATTTTATGTAATTTATTGAATATTGTACTGAAAGTGAAAAGCAGAATAGTTATATTCTATTCAAAGCTATCACTTTTGCTTCATCATAAAGTTAAAAAACATCATAAATTGAACCATTATAAGTTGGTGACCATCTGTGTATATATATGTGTCTGTGTATCTATATAAATATGTATGTTTATATATATATATTTGTGTGTATATATATCCTCTGTGTGTGTGTGTGTGTGAGAGAGAGAGAGTGTGTGTGTATGTATGAAATTGTAGGAAAGTAAAATTTCGTGTCTTATAGATACAGCATGTTAACATGTTGGTACCTATCCTCCTGAGATGTAAAACTTTACATGGATAGATGTGTGCATTTACAATTGTACACAAAGAGAAACATATTCGCTAGGCTCTTTAGTTTTCTGTAGTTTCATTCAACACTATCTGGTTTATGTGGATGATTACAAATATAATGCTAGGGTGAAGGTTCTTCTCTATAACTTTGACACTTCCTTGATTATCAACCCTTGGCATATTCTTAGAGTAGGATTTTCTTTTAGAATTAAGATCCTTGTTTTAGGACTCTAGCCTGTTAACACACAGAGCCAATAATTATTCAGAATGTTTGGGTTAATTCACATTCCCACAGATGGGACATCAAATGTCCAGGCTGCACAGCCTCATTAACACTAGATTTTCTGGACATTTTATATAGTATTTCATCTGATATAAAAAGTAGAATTCTAATTTAATTATGGTTGTTAATTTATTTTTATATTTTTAGTCATTATGAAAATGTTTAACTATATGAACAGCCTGGAAAGTGTTGTTTTTTTTTTAAGGTAGTACTTCAGAAATATTTGTGATACTTAATTTTTAAAAATTCACTCTAAAAGAATCTTGAAATGTCTCTTTAATGAAATGGGACATAAATACTCGTCACATTAGTGAAAAATATGTGTTTAAAATCTCTGCAGCAATCCTGTAAATATTAATAATTTTTTAAAAAATTGACATCTTCAAAATATAAATGTTCTAAACTTATAATCAGTTAAATATGTATCTATTAATACATATAGATACATGTATCTAAATAAATTTGAAGACTTCAAATTCCAGGTACAATATAATTTTTTTCTATCCTGTGATTTGTCATTCAGGATTTTGTAATTTGAACAGAAATATTTTGCCCTAACCATATGTCTTTTCTCTTACCTAAAAATGTTATTTTATGAAAAATTGTTTTAAAGGTCAGTTTGCATGTTGGAAAGCATCTTGTACAATGTTACATAACATATTTCATATTTGGCTGTGTTGTTTTAACTGTGTAAATATGGTTTAAATCTATGATGCTCTTTAGTGCTGATCATGAGGCAAAGCAAATTTATCTGTATGAAAGGCTCCTGTTAATTTTTAACTTTCAAAAGATTACATACATTCACCCTCTTCTGAATTTTAATTCCTGATGCAAAGATTATGAAATCTCGAGAGGATAATGAATCAGCTTCTGATTACATTCTGGAATCACGATTTGGTCACCCATCCAAGAATGCGTATTCAATTTCCTTTACATTACACACATATGTAATACCATGCTGAGTGATGTTGGGAAAGGTGTGTCTTCAGTGATGCCTTCATGAAGTTACAGTCTCACCACACTGAGGTATTTTCTTTTTAAACCTTTCTTTTCTGCTGTGAAGAAGTGCCTAAGAGATGAACAAGTGGGAAAAACTGAAAAAAAATCTTCATCTAATTCAGCAACTAGCTTTCGTATCTTCTAAGAATTTTTGTCTCCATAAACCTCTAATTTTCATTCCTTTACAAGCTTTATTTCTCTCTCCTTTCCAATACCAGACTTTGCTCTGTTTGTTTTCTCTACCTTTTTTAGAGATGCCTACAATAGAAAAAACTATGACATATTCAATACATCTGAAAATTTTGCATTGCCATTAATAAGAATGAATTATCTGTTTATAAAGAAAAAAATAAAAATATGAACCGAGAAAGCACAGAAGGTAGTAACCACATTTCGATGTTTATCATGGAATCCTCTTTATAATCCATCTGTTACAACTCCACAGAACAAATGACAAGTAATTGTGAAGTTTCCCCTCATTTTATAGGTTTGGTCTTGTAAGGCATACAACACAAATTTTATTTACTTTTCTTTTTGGTATTTGGTCAAGTGGCCACTGGGTGGATGATGGAGCCTCTTGGGATATACAGTCTTCTTCTAGTTTTGTTGATGTAAATATTATTGTGTGTTTTTCATTCACTTGTCATTTTACAAGGCATGCTTCATTAAAAATATGTCAGCATCACAGTGACAAATCACAAAATTTAAAAGGCACAAGAAAAAAACAATTTATTTAAAACATTCCTGTGTAAAAGTAGTCACCACTCTTAGTATTCTTCAACTATTTTTATTCTATTTAAATGCAAGCCTAGTTTTATCTCGAGTGTCTGACCTTGATGATATGGTTTACTTTAAACTTAGAAAATATTGAACTCTATTGGAAATTTCCTACAGATCAGCTTTTCTAGACGCCAAGTGCCTTGTTTTAGCCACGGTGATGACAGCAATTGGGTTCTCAGGGATTCTGGCCTCTGGCATCATCTCAGTTGTTTATAATTGAAGTTGGCTCTGATGCGAACTCAGCTTAGAGGCATGGTTGGACTGCTGGGCTTAAGGCTGGCCTGCCAGGAGGTTGCCTTGAGGTGTAACTAGGCAAAGAAAGAAGAAGGTTGGGCAAAATTACCAACAATCTTCAACTATGAATTTTTATGAGTAGGGGCTTCCCACACCATCAGGCACTCTGAGCTGGAGAAACAAGGGATTTTGAATTGAATGTTTAGTTTTTAGGCTTGATAGTCAGATTAGGGAAGTTTTGGGTACACCTTTCCCACTCTAGAGTCTTCTCCCTAACTCAGGGCCAATTTGGGACGTGGGCTCAATGGAAAAGAGTGCTGAGATCAATTAGAAATATCCATCATGAACATAGGAGGCAGGCATTCTGGCCAAGGGGTGTGTCTTCCCACTTTGTATTCCAGAGTGCGATTTCTTCTTGCTATCTGTCCCTCCATAAATAAGCGTTGGGTGGAGGACAAGCTGGTTACAATCGAGGATGGAACGAGATTCTAGCAGAATTGCAGAATGAACTGAGAGCCACCAAAGTGTGCCTCTGTGAACCAGCAGAGAGAGCTGTGGAAGGCAAAGGAAGAGGAGCCAAGAGGCCAGATAATATTCCTGCTTCCCCTACGTTGTGAGAGTGAAATGGTCCGCAACCTATGTCAGTAATTAACCAGAGGCTTTTTAGAGAGTAAGAATTCTGATAGACACTTCAATAGCTGAAGTCGCTCTTCAGTACTGCACATAACCTGTGGACAGATTTTCATCATTATTAATTCATTTATTCAATAGATACATATTAAAGTCAAGGCATAGTTCTAAACTATGCAGTCAATTACAAAAAATAAATAATAATGAAGGGCATTAGCTCTGCCTCATAGGACGTTAAAGCTCTAGCTGCTAAATGAGACAAGTAGGGTTCCCACATCAAGTGCCTGGGCTCCTGTTATAACCTGGACTCTGCTTCCGATGGCTTCTCTTGTTTCCGTTTTGGTAAAGCCGTCATTTGGCTTAGTCCCTATCCTTGCTATGGTCACCCACCAGCAGGTGGACCTCCTTGACCGTAACTACACGCATAGATCTTTGATTGTTTCTTTTCAAATGTTTGCTTACTTTAGAGCTGCAGTCGAATGTCGTTTGGACCATAAGACTCTGAGGCTGTGTGTGGTTGAAGCTGTCTTGAGACTCAAAGAGCTATTGAGGAAGGGATTTGGTAGCTGAACTCTTTTGAAGTTTTTCTCTGTCTCTCACACATCTGGGGCTGAATAGCTGAATATATTGTTTAATTTCTACATCGATAATAGTTTAATAGGCATTCATGCAAATAAGTTCTGCTGGGAGTTTATTGTCCTACTCCAATAACCAGTAATGCATTCCTTGAATTCAGTGTAGGTATAAATTCTACATGGTAAGTGAAACTGTCTTTATGAATTACTGCTATAGAATATACTAGATTGTGTAGGTTTTAGTACAATCTAGGTAATTATCAAGCCTTGTAATATTTTCAGGAAAGTGATCCTTTCACTTCAGTTTATGGAACTTGGAAATTTTTCCATTGCCACCCACTAGTTAATCATAAACTTAATTCTATGTATCTGAATTTATTTTTCTATTTATAAATGTATCTGGATGCTTTCTCAAAGGTTTCCCAGATTAAAAACCTATGATTTTGAAAAATTAAAAGAGAAGTAATTAGAATTGTGTTAAAAAACAGAATCAGGCCGCGCATGGTGGCTTATGCCTGTAATGCCAGCACTTTGGGAGGCTGAGGCGGGAGGATCATTTGAGGTCAGGAGTTCGAGACCAGCCTGGCCAACATGGCAAAACCCCACCTGTAATAAAAAAATACACAAGTTAGCTGGGTGTGGTGGTGAATGCCTTTAGTCCTAGCTACTCAGGAGGCTAAGGCAGGAGAATCGCTCGAACCCAGGAGGCTGAGGTTGCAGTGAGCCAAGATAGTGCCACTGCACTCCAGCCTGGGTGACACAGTGAGATCCTGTCTTAAAAAAAGAAAAGAAAAAGAAAGAAAATCAGAATCATACAATGAGAGAGGTTGTATAGCCCTTTTAATTGTCCATAATGGATACATTTCTTTTTCTGCGTAATAGTTTATCAGCATGAAAAAAAAAAAAGAGTCACTGAACACTGATAATTTTCTTCTCTCTCTCTTTATTTTTCCTTTTTTTTTGAGATGAAGTCTTGCTCTGTTGCCCAGGGCTGGAGTGCAATGGCAACATCTCTGTTCACTGCAACCTTCACATCCTGGGTTCAGGCGATTCTCCTGCCTCAGCCTCCCAAGAAGCTGAGATTACAGGTGCATCCCACCATGCCTGGATAGGTTTTTGTATTTTCAGTAGAGATGGGGTTTCGTCGTGTTGGCCAGGCTGGTCTCAAACTCCTGACCTCCGATGATCTTCCCGTCGTAGCCTCCCAAAGTTCTGGTGATGATTTTCATTTAACGGTGTTCTACAAAGTGAGTTTAGGCAGTGAAAAGGCACATGTCATCTATAGTTTACCAGAAAGTAGTACTGGTCACCAGCATTGAAGCATACTCCTAACCCTGGAAAATTTCTTCAGCTGCCAGAATTAATCTCAGATTTTAAGACTGGAGCAAAGACTAATTTGGTATGTGTTCATTTAGATTAGTAAATCTCCATGGTGTTCGAGCTGTATAATATCAAATCTAAAATAAGCCAAGAGAGTTGAACAATTTCTCATCTCTCAGAAAAAAATGCATCATTTTCAAGAGATTTAAGATTGAATTTAAAATCCAACTGCCTATTCCAGTGTATGTTTCTCCAGAATAAGGCCAAGCCCTAAAATTCTGGAGAGTGTCCTCCAAGTTGTGTTTAAGTAATAATTGATAAATCTATGGTTTAGATACGTATGGAATTCCATATAACTCTAGCTCCAGCCTTTGCGAGTAAAAATTGGCAGTGACCATGGCCTTAATGGAGGCATGTGGTTAATTGGAATTTTCGGTACCAAAAGTCTCCTTGTTACTAGGTTATCGGGGTACCCTCTAATAGTATCCATAACTCATTGCCCACTTGTCTGTTTTGATTTCTTTTTTAAAAAGACAATTTTAGGGCAGGCGCGGTGGCTCACGCCTGTAATCCCAGCACTTTGGGAGGCCCAGGCGGGCGGATCACGAGGTCAGGAGATCGAGACCATCCTGGCTAACACGGTGAAACCCCGTCTCCACTAAAAATACAAAAAATTAGCTGGGCGTGGTGGCGTCGCCTGTAGTTCCAGCTACTTGAGAGGCTCAGGCAGGAGAATGGCGTGAACCCGGGAGGTGGAGCCTGCAGTGAGCAGAGATCGTGCCACTTCCAACCTGGGCTACAGTGACACTGCGTCTCAAAACATACAAACGAACAAAGACAATTTTAAACTTGGAGGTTTTGTACCTCAATTCACATATGTGGCATATTTATAAAATAATCATGCCTTTACATATTTTTCCTTTGACATCTTAGCTATATATCCAAGCCATTTATGTTTTTTAATTGCCACAAATATCGCACCGAACTAGAGCACCAGGTACAAAAATGCCTGGTATAGCATTTCTTCTGGTTCTTGAATGTTATTTTAATCCCCATGTTTAAGATATTCCTAGACAGCTATATGTAACTATAATTACTTCTGCTAGGTAGAAACATCTCTGTGGTCAACACTTGTGAAGTGCCTTGTAAATAAAAATATGCTTGAGTAGAAATAGTATTTTGCAAATATAGCCCTAAATAGAACTACTGATTTTACCAAGAATTAAAGACTCCAAACTCTTTGTCTTTCAACTTTGGTTGATAGGAACATCTGATTACAATGAGCCAAAAGCCTGTGTGATCATTAATGAGGTAATTTTAACACTTACAAATGACACAGCTAATTTGTAATAGGTTTTTGAAGTGCAAATTGCATGTTTCTGTTTAAATAATGAGAGTAAAATATGGACACTATTCACACTCTATATACACAACTAACCCCAACTTGTCTCTAGAAGAAAGGTCTAATTTTTCCGGTCTCATCCACAAAATGAAGAGTTAAAAAGCTGTATCTTTATTCTCACTTTAAGTGATTTTTTAACCACTGTATAACACTACTACAGTTTGTTTGGAGATAAAATAACTCATGGTGAGAAATCCAGCTCTTGAAAGAAATCATTTTACCTTCAATCACATTTAGGATATCTATGCTTTTAGGGTAAGGATGAAAATTTATAAACATTTGTTAAATTATGCAACTGTTTTTGAAGATGTTTCAAAATTACATTTTCCTTATTGTACAACTAGTTTTCATGTATTCACAAATGAGACACATGAGAATTATTAATGCAAAAGCATAGCATATTGACAAAGTTTATAACGTAAATAGTTTAGTTAGGAAAGAATGTAATAAGTGAATTATCAAAGCTATTTTATTGGTCCCTAGATTTGCCGTAGAAGAAAATGAAGCACCCTTATAAAAATTTCTCAGCAGTGAGAAAATTTAAGGTCTATTTTGTATGCCGTAAGCTCTAAAAAATATTATTGCCAATAAAAATAGAGTGCCTGATAATAAAACACAATCTAAAATTGTCTTTTTAAAGGTTCACTCTTATTCTTCTTCCCTTCCTATGTGTGCACAGAATACTGTCACTGTCTTGATTGGAACACTGTCTCTCTGTCTCAGAGGGTGTACAGTTTTAGAAGGGAGAAAATATTTGTTCATTTTGCTTCCTATAAGGTAAGGTCTCAGTGGTTGAAGGTCAATTAACAAATTTTTGTCTTCATACTACTATCTTGGAATTACCAACTGGCTTCTATTTAGATTTTGAAAAATAAAAGAAAAGAACTAGCATTTGTTAGAACTTACTGTGTTCCAGAAACTTTATTGATACCATTTCTTCTCATTATCACATTCATTCTTTCAATTAGTATTATCTTTTCCATCTTAAGAAGGTGGGACCAGAGGTTTTGTAATGTCCATTAACCCACTGTGGATTTCATGGCTTGCAAGAAGAAGAAAGCGTGGTGGAACTCAGGTTTGTCTGATTCCAAATTCACATCCTTTCATATCTCCACGAAAGATAGAAAAGATAAATTGGGCTCTATTCTAACAAGAGAAACACAATTTTCCATCAGATAAATGAATGATTCTTAAACCTCAAAAATAAAACACGTAGCAAAAGCTCAGTTCAAGAGTAGACATAAAGGTTGTGACATGGGTAGTAGGGATATATGTCTAGTGACATAGATTTGCTATGCATATCTGACCAAAAATCTCCCTCGTGATTTTCAAATCAGATGCACAACTGCATTTAATGAGTTTCACAAATCATTAACATCAGTCTCTGAAAACAAGATTGTTAAAAAATATTAAGATTTTCAACAACAAAGATCTTATCTAAATAGTAAGGAGATTATATTAGATGGCTCAATTCCCTGGGCAGTCTAGTTGACAATTCAACTTGTTCAAAGCTATAACATATGGCAACTTAAAAAATTATGAAAGTTTTTCTAACTTTGTGCTTAAGGTAGTTGGCCATTCTTCCTCTTGGGAATAAAAAGTGCAGATTTTCTGTCGAAGCATTTTGCTATTGTTTTTCAATTTCCATTTATGAGAAATAGATAAAATAGCAACTTTTTAGTTACAAATTTAAAGTCAAAATGGAGATAATTAAGTATCTCCATTAATTAAGTAAAGATTAATTTTTTAAAAAATAGCATTTACTAAATTCTAATTAATCAATTGATTGACTATTTTTATCCCTGGCTCAATGTAACTCTCTTTGAAATACTCTTGTCTCAATTCTAGTTTATGTCAACAATGTGTCATCACAGATGACTTTTTGTCATCTTGATCTCTCGGTTCTATGAACACCTTCGACCTAATGACAATGTTTTCCAATAGAATTGCTTCTACTCAAACTTCTGAGATCAAATTTGTGGATTTAGTCTCACCCCAATCAATTCTTCAACTCACAGGACACCAACTGGTGTCCTACAATTCAATTCAATCCTGAGACTGTCTATCTGGAGATAGCATCAGATCCCACAAGTTCAGGGTTCAGGCCCACAAGACTGCCCCCCCACCGTTAGAGACGAGTTGTGGGCCTCCCATACTCCTGACCAACTGGCTATAAATTAGGACTTCCATGGATTCCTTCCCCAGGTTCTATAATTTGCTAAGACGGCTCACAGAACCCAAGAAAGCACTTTGCTTACAGTTACTGTCTGATACAAATCAGGAACAGTCAAATAGAAGAGACACACAGGGCCAGGTATGGTGAAAAGGGGCACAAAGAGGGCCGACAGTTTCAACCATCTAGTTAGGCCTTCATTTTTCTGGTGTCCAGCACCCACCCTGAAGCTCTACGGGTCTCCAGCCACCACTCATGTCATGTCAATAGCATAAACTCAGGTATGGCTAAAAGGGACTTATGACTAGTAAAGGATGGTCCTCTCATCTCTATCAGGAAATTTCAAGTTTTAGGGGCTCTGTACAGTGAACTGGGGAGGAAGACCGAATAGGACATACCCTAGACCAGTTGTGCTAACGACTGTGTGCCCCAAATTGCCTACAGTTGTGTTAAAATAAGAGATTGCTGAGAGCTGGTATTGGAATTTCAGATTTGGTAGATCTGGGGGTGTAACCTGAGAATTTGCAGTTCTAGTAAGTTCCCAGGTGATGCTGATGCTGCTAGCACAGGGACCACACTTCCAGAAGGACTGAGTGAAGCATTGTCATTACTTATAATAGCAACTTCTCTGTAGTCACAATTTCATTCATCCCATTCTCTGAGCTCCTCCTTTAATCATTCCTTTTCATACACTGACATAAAATTTTTCAATCTCTCTGAGACCTCCAAACTATTATTTTATCATATTCACAATGACCCTTACCTCCTTGATGTCGACTCTATTGCCTGTTCTCCTGCCTAAATTCCATGGCCAACCATTCCCAGGAAACTTCAACTTCCTTGTTTCTCTTTCACTTTGCTGAATCTAACCAGGAAAATAACCCTGCTTAGATCCAAATTTACACCAAATCCTCACATATATTTGAGCAACTAGCTATATGGACCAATTTGAAAAATATCCCACTTGAAACTGAGAATTTCAGTGCCGCCTATCAATCAGTCATACTACATATGTTCCAATCTATTCACCCTCTAATTTACTTAGTTTTGTATCTTATCCTGTCTCTAATCCCTAACACTTCCGCAGAAATCCTCATTCTCTTTTTGGTTGTGCTTCCCTGAGAACATTGCGTCACCCAAAGACAACTTCCACAGACTCCTGAAACAATTTAAACTCACTTTCCCATGTCTATATCCACAAACCCTTCCTTTTCACCTATTATTATCGTGAACTAACTGGCCCCTGTCTGTATATTGTCTGATGATGATTTCTATATTACAGGGTTAGAGATACTTTCTCATCATAGCTAGCTTAGAATCAAATCCATGCAGTCCACCACTGAAACTGGGGTTCCAAGTCAGTGTATTTGGAGAGGGAGAGCTAGTAGAAAAACAAGGATGAAAAGATCCAGGATGAAGCTCCTGATGGAAGAAAAGGCCATTTTTACTATTATGAACCCCTTGAAGTAGACCATAAGCATTCTCATCTGGACAAATATCCATTCATCCACACCAGTGAGCTGATTAAGTTTTAGGGTTTGAAGGGTCAATGAACAATTATTCCTCATTCAGCAATTAAAGAAGGATTAATATGAATATTATCTTGAAGAAGTTTAATTTAAAATGTATTTCATTGATCTTTGGCAATTGTCTTCTATCAGATCATTACCAATCAATATGAGTTGGGAGGAAGGGAGAAAACCCAAAACTTAATCAGATGCCTGAAGTTAAGGAACATTTTATAACCAACCCAGGGAAAAAAAAGGCTCAAAAAGGGAAAGATGAGGACATAGAAAATACATTTCAAATATTTTAACTTTTTGACAAAATGTCAGTTCTGTGCAAGAAAAACTGATGATTGTGTGAGTATAACTTTGTCATTTACATCTGCCAATGTGTTCAGAAATATATAACCTATAAGTTTTTTTAATAGTTTGACACAAAATTTGTTCATCAAAGTATCTAAAACATTCTGAAAATACTAAAAATTTTCAATTTAAATATTAAGCGAAACAGCTCTGTATATATAAATAAGCTCAAACAAACATGCACGCTCCCCAACAATAACACTGCTACAGATATTGACTGGTGGTTTTGGTTTCATTTCATCTTATAATGGCAAATCTGGTTAAAACCTAGATTCTGGGCTGGGCGCAGTGGCTCACGCCTGTAATCCCAGCACTTTGGGAGGCCGAGGCAGGCAAATCACAAGGTCAACAGATCGGGGCCATCCTGGCCAACATGGTGAAACCCCATCTCTACTAAAGAAACATACAAAAATTAGCTGGGCGTGGTGGCACGTGCCCGTAGTCCCAGCTACTCAGGAGGCTGAGGCAGGAGAATTGCTTGGACCTGGGAGGCGGAGGTTGCAGTGAGCTGAGATTGTGCCACTGTACTCCAGCCTGGTGACAAAGAGAGATTCCGTCTCAAAACAAAACAAAACAAAACCTCAGATTCTGAACTGAATCTCAGAATAAGGATCTCGAAGAGGTCGATATGTATGTAATCTATTCTTAAAGAAAAATTTTCTCTAATTGTATATTGGACTGTCACACAGCTTCTGACTTTGTTTATACCCTTAAAAAGTATCTAGATTTATGTGTAGCTTTTGTAAAGTGAAAGCTCAGAATGTCTACTCTGTCCTGGTACCCCTTTAGTTTAATTGCTGGAAAATATTTCATAAAAATGAATTGGTCAACAAATGGAAAATTTGAACTTTGCATACTAAAGTTTTTTTTTTTTTCAGACGGAGTCTTGCTCTGTCGCCCAGGCTGTAGTGCAGTGGCGTGATCTCGGCTCACTGCAAGCCCCACCTCCCAGGTTCACGCCATTCTGCTGCCTCAGCCTCTCCGAGTAGCTGGGATGACAGGCACCCGCCACCACGCCCGGCTATTTTTTTTGTATTTTTTAGTAGCAACGGGGTTTCACCATGGTCTTCATCTCCTGACCTCGTGATCCACCCACCTCGGCCTCCCAAAGTGCTGGGATTACAAGCGTGAGCCACCGCGCCTGGCCTGCATACTAAATTTTTACTTCATGTTATCGACTCTTGAAAAATAAGCGTGTATATTAGAAATGACACTCATTTGACTATACCATAATGCATTTCAGACTTTTTATCTTCAGCTACAGAATTTCTCCATCCTTTGAATTATGTTAGCTGGCTTTAGTTGCCCAGTGTTGGTGATCCACCTCCACTAATTCACAGCTCTATTGTACTGCCCCCGGGGATGCATTTCCATAGATCTGCCTTGTTATGAGTGTCATTTTTTTCTTCTATTTTGTTGACTGCCATTCAAATATTTTTGGCTTTATCAGAGAGTTTCACTTTATTGTTTGTTACCTCCTCATTTTTTTAGCTTTTCATAAGTTACTGTGTTATATCTGCCTGGGCTTTTGGTTCCTTTACAGATTTGTTTGATATTATTTTTAGCTTATGATACTTCTAAAGTCTGTACCCTTTTAATTTTCACTTGCTTCATCTTCACATTCTTGTGTTTTGTTTTCATTTCAAAATACCAGAAAGTAAAATGTCTCAGCAGCTTGGTGAGTGGAATAGTTTATTTATAATCCAAAGAAAACACATACTTTTTGTGAGCTATCTGCTTATAAGTAAAAATTTTATATAGACATTCTTGAAAAAAAATCTTAAATTTCTGGGGGATTGAATGAGATTTTAAAAATCATTCTATACAACAACAGGTGCAAAATTTGTATTCCTCTACTCAAGAAAAATAATTAATGAACATTTGTTATTAGTTTACTAACATCTAAATGCTAATGTATCAATTATACATTATTAAAACACAATTAAGCTGAAGAGGTGAAAAAGTATAAAACAAACCAGTGCATAATTTACCTTTATTCGTATGAAACATCTTTTTCTCTCCTGAAAATAGAGATTAACCAGTGGTGTGCTGGGGCGGGAGGGGGTGTGTTGGAGGGAGAAAAGCCATGATTTGTACAATTTGCCCATTTCCATGTTTTAAATACTCCCACCCTGGCCAATTTCAAGCTACCAGCAATTTGATAACCAGTTCACAACATTTTTGAAAATTTAATAATCAGCTCTCAAAAGCTGGTACAGGCCAGGCTAAGCCAGCTTCAGCACAAAACTGAAAATGATTATTAATCTTTACTAGCTCCAGATATCTTTTAACATATATTGAAATCTATGACCCTTAAAAAGAAAACATATATACAGATTTTGACAAAACTTTGCAGTTCCACTCATGGATCCCTGTATAAGAATCCCCCTTTCTATGTGTGTTTGCAATTTGAAGAGTTCAGACTTTATGATTCACAGGTGATAACTAATGATTTAATCTCAACACTTAGGCTTTTATAATTTGGGAGTCACGTGTTTAACTGCTGTAGTAGTAACTGCTTCTTCTCAGAGAAACTTAGAAGCTAAGACCAGGGCAATATCCCTTGGTCTGCAACACACCTCTTCTTTCTGAGCATATCGTATAAGAAGCTAACTTTGTCTCAAAGTTCATATGACTTTTGCATTTTCAATTACTAGCTATTTTCTTTTGGAACTGTAGGACTGGCAGAACTTTCCCTCTACCCTCTGAAGGTATGATAACTGAGTGTATGAAATAAATGGATAACGGGCATGTCAAAAGAAGAAAAGGTGTACACATTTATTACACGCATGGGGAAATCACAGGAAAGAAAAGTGGATGCAAAAACAAAACAAAACAAAACAAACAAAACAACGCAAAGAAAAAACCCCAGTGAGATTTAGGAGCTTATAGGGAAGGCAGGAGGGAGAATGTAGGAAACTTAGGGGAGGGGAAATGACTTTTGGGAAAGATGACCAGACCCTTAGCAGAATAGATGATAGTTTGTGACAGTCTGTCTTGGTGTGGTTTGGACTCTTAGTCTTCTCTCCTGTGATACGAGGAGTCAATTTTCCCTGGCTGATGACACTCCTAGGAAGGAGATGAATGTCTTTGTGCTGATAAGACAGTATCTTGAAGCTTTATTTTCCAATTCAGTTCTAAATCTGCAGTGTATCAAAATCTCCTCATTATGCTTTGGATGTTATGGTAGATAAATGGTATCTTCACAAAGATACATTCATTCTGGTATTGAAAGTTCCTTTTGGGGGGTTTCTCTTTAGGAAGGTAAAGAGAGTGCAGAGAAAGCATGTCCCGCATTTGTTGTATTTCAAGTATTTTCAGTTCGATGTAATCAGTGCACCAAAGCAATCCACTCAGGGCTGGCATTTCCTGAGCACCTTCAGAACTCTTTTCCATCCCCTGTTATTTCTATCAGATCATGTGATTTAAGAACTACTTTTACTTGCCACTTACATATATATTGAAAAGGCAAACTTTCCTTTCATAGTTTGCTAATTTTGGCAAAGTACATTAACAAAAATTAAGTAAGTGAAATTTTCTGTTCTATTGTTTTGAAAACAATTCTAGAAACTGTCCTTGTAAGAACAGCAAAGAGAGATAAAAAAAAGATAATTCTCAACTGCTGCTTCAACCATTCTTTGCTTAACAATGTATCCAATTAAAAGACAAAACTCTCATTTCAGGTTTATATGTATCAATTGCTTAATTAGAAAGTAAATACTCCACCCCATATAATCTGGTGTCAAAAAACGTATAATAAAATTACTTTGATTTTGTTGCTGATAAGTTTGTGAATTTAAATCTCAACTTACAGTGATGAATTTATTTGCTTTGTGCTGACAAGACAGTATCTTGAAGTTTTGTTTTCCAACTCAGTTCTAAATCTGCAGTGTATCACAATCTCCTCATTATGCTTTGGATGTTATGCTACATAAATGGCATCTTCACAAAGATACATTCATTCTGGTATTCAAAGTGCCTACTTAAAATTCTGCACGAACAGTTTTATTGAAAAAATATGTAGACAAGCCATTTATTATACACAGTGACTTGGAACAAATTCTTATAAGAAGCATAGCATGTCTTCCATTAAATGTATACATTTTATAAAAAGTTACTGAAAGTCTTCCTGAGGTTAAACAATAAATCTTTTAAATTTAATCACTGTGCTACCTCAAAGGTATTTTTTTCTTTAGGACACTCACTTAGGGCATACGGTCAGATTTCAGCCTACTTTAAACAACTAGGCAGTATTTTTAGTGCATTTTTCTGTTTGTTAAAAAGCTAGTTGTTGAGAATAAGTTGCTCAATTATCTTCGTCAATTAGTTTTTGTTTTGTTTTGTAATTATTATCCTATTTTGGTTTTCCTTTAGAATTGTGAAATATCTTGAATCAGAAATTGCAGAGAATATATAAATGAGTAAGCATGCACTCTGCAATCAAACTAGATCTCGAAAGTGTTTTGTTGTAGTTTATACCTTGAATTCAAAGTGCCATTTTATACAAGGCACTTGAAAAATTTTCAAGCTCATCTATTTCATAATAGTACAAAATTTATTGTTGTTTTATTTGCAAGGAGATAGACCAGATAAAAGATCACTTTATTTCTTACAGTGTTGACTTTGATATTCTAACCTTGTCAGTTTATACAGATTAATGAAGACTCCGTACATGTAAAATTCACTATAATTTTTTTTCTGGCATGAGAGTCCAAACAAATAGTCAAACAGGTAACTACATATTCAAACACGTCAAGCAAAAATATACAATAGCTTGACAAAAAAGAAAAAAGAAGAAAAAAGAAACCCCTATACATGCCTTAACATTCTTAAACTCTGAGGACCAAATCAGATTCAAAAGAAACATTTCTGGTGGGCAGGGAAAGGGCTAAAAAGCTAAAGTATATAATAAGTAAATTCCCCATTGCTATCAAATATATGAGCAGCATGACATTTCAACACATGTTAAAGTTTTCTGAAAAAAGTTCTAGGATAATAGGATTTCAACTTTGGATTCTACAGATACCATTCTTGGGATTGGTATGGGAGAATCATCCTCTTCATGTATTAGTGGATTCAAATGAAAAAAATTCAGGCAGCTAGTTCCTTTCCAAGAAGCCTTAGAGATTGTTGCACATAAAAATATGAACCATATTTCTGATTCAAACTTTAATTAGAGAATTCTCTTTATTCCCTCTTCTGCATAAAATTATGTACCGGCACTCTGCTCTCCAGACAAGTAAAACTTCTTACCTGCTATCATTTGAGACACCCAAGACTCAGAACATATTATTTCGTATCTGAAAGTCCCAACAAAACTTCTCAGAACAAAAACAACAGAAAGTTAAATACAGAGAGACAGGGTATAAAACAGTGGTTACCAGGGGCTGGGGGTGAGGAGAGAAAATGGAGACAGAGAATTCAGAGGATGCAAAGTTGCAGATATGTAGAATTAACAAGTTGAGGGATCTGATGCACAACATGAGCACTGTAGGTATTAATATTTACTGTATTTGGCATTTTACTAAAAGAGTAGTTTGTGGGTACTATTTCCTCACACACATATCCAGAAAAAAAGTAACTGAGATTTTCAAAGGGAATGCTTCCAGTTTTTGCCCATTCAGTATGATATTGGCTGTGGGTTTGTCATAGATAACTCTTATTATTTTGATATACGTCCCATCAATACCTAATTTATTGAGAGTTTTTAGCATGAAGGGCTGTTGAATTTTGTCAAAGGCCTTTTCTGCATCTACTGAGATAATCATATGGTTTTTGTCATTGGTTCCGTTTATATGCTGGATTAAATTTATTGATTTGTGTATGTTGAACCAGCCTTGCATTCCAGGGATGAAGCCTACTTGATCATGGTGGACAAGCTTTTTGATGTGCTGCTGGATTCAGTTTGCCAGTATTTTATTGACGATTTTTGCATCAATCTTCATCAGGGATATTGGTCTGAAATTCTCTTTTTTGGTTGTGTCTCTCTCAGGCTTTGGTATCAGGATGATACTGGCCTCATAAAATGTGTTAGGGAGGATTCCCTCTTTTTCTATTGATTGGAATAGTTTCAGAAGGAATGGTACCAGCTCCTCCATGTACCTCTGGTAGAATTCTGCTGTGAATCCATCAGGTCCTGGACTTTTTTTTGTTGGTAAGCTATTAATTATTGCCTGAATTTCAGAGCCTGTTATTGATCTATTCAGAGATTCAACTTCTTCCTGGTTTAGTCTTGGGAGGGTATATGTGTCCAGGAATTTATCCGTTTCTTCTAGATTTTCTAGTTTATTTTTGTAGAGGTTTTTATAGTATTCTCTGATGGTAGTTTGCATTTCTGTGGGATCAGTGGTGATATCCTCTTTATCATTTTTTATTGCATCTATTTGATTCTTCCCTCTTCTTCTTTATTAGTCTTGCTAGTGGTCTATCAATTTTGTTGATCTTTTCAAAAATCCAGCTCCTGTATTCATTGATTTTTTGAAGACAGGGAAGCTCTCTATCACCACTCCTATTCGACATAGTGTTGGAAGTTCTGGCCAGGGCAATCAGGCAGGAGAAGGAAATAAGGGGTATTCACTTAGGAAAAGAAGAAGTCACATTGTCCGTTTGCAGATGACGAGATGGTATATCTAGAAAACCCCATTGTCTCAGCCCAAAATCTCCTTAAGCTGATAAGCAACTTCAGCAAAGTCTCAGGATACAAAATCAATGTACAAAAATCACAAGCATTCTTATACACCAGTAACAAACTGAGAGCCAAATCATGAGTGAACTCCCATTCACAATTGCTTCAAAGAGAATAAAATACCTAGGAATCCAACTTACAGGGGATGTGAAGGACCTCTTCAAGGAGAACTAGAAACCACTGCTCAATGAAATAAGAGAATACAAACAAATGGAAGAACATTCCATGCCCATGGGTAGGAAGAATCAATATCGTGAAAATGGCCATAGTGCCCAAGGTAATTTATAGATTCAATGCCATCCCCATCAAGCTACCAGTGACTTTCTTCACAGAATTGGAAAAAACTACTTTAAAGTTCATGTGGAACCAAAAAAGAGCCCACATCACCAAGTCAATCCTAACGCAAAAGAATAAAGCTGGAGGCATCACGCTACCTGACTTCAAACTATGCTACAAGGCTACAGTAACCAAAACAGCATGGTACTGGTACCACAACAGGGACATAGATCAATGGATCCCAACAGAGGCCTCAGAAATAATGCCGCATATCTACAACTATCTGATCTTTGGCAAACCTGACAAAAACAAGCAATGGGGAAAGGATTCCCTATTTAATAAATGGTGCTGGGAAAACTGGCTAGCTATATGTAGAAAGCTGAAACTGGATCCCTTCCTTATACCTTATACAAAAATTAATTCAAGATGGATTAAAGATTTACATGTTAGACCTAAAACCATAAAAACCCTAGAAGAAAATCTAGGCAATACCATTCAGGACATAGGCATGGGCAAGGACTTCATGTCTAAAACACCAAAAGCAATGGCAACAAAAGCCAAAATTGACAAATGGGATCTCATTAAACTAAAGAGCTTCTGCACAGCAAAAGAAACTACCATCAGAGTGAACAGGCAACCTACAGAATGGGAGAAAATTTTTGCAGTCTACCCATCTGACAAAGGGCTAATATCCAGAATCTACAATGAACTCAAACAAATTTACAAGAAAAAAACAACCCCATCAACAAGTGGGCGAAGGATATGAACAGACACTTCTCGAAAGAAGACATTTATGCAGCCAACAGACACATGAAAAAATGCTCATCATCACCAGCCATCAGAGAAATGCAAATCAAAACCACAATGAAATAGCATCTCACACCAGTTAGAATGGCGATCATTAAAAAGTCAGGAAACAACTGGTGCTGGAGAAGATGTGGAGCAATAGGAACACTTTTACACTGTTGGTGGGATTGTAAAGTAGTTCAACTATTGTGGAAGTCGGTGTGGCAATTCCTCAGGGATCTAGAACTAGAAATACCATTTGACCCAGCCATCCCATTCCTGAGTATATACCCAAAGGATTATAAATCATGCTGCTATAAAGACACATGCACACGTATGTTTATTGTGGCACTATTCACAATAGCAAAGACTTGGAACCAACTGAAATATCCAACAATGATAGACTGGATTAAGAAAATGTGGCACATATACACCATGGAGTACTATGCAGCCATAAAAAATGATGAGGTCATGTCCTTTGTAGGGACATGGATGAAGCTGGAAACCATCATTCTCAGCAAACTATTTCAAGGACAAAAAACCAAACACCGCTTGTTCTCACTCATAGGTGAGAATTGAACAATGAGGACACATGGACACAGGAAGTTGAACATCACACACTGGGGTCTGTTGTCGGGTGGGGGGGCAGGGATAGCATTAAGACATATACCTAATGTTAAATGACGAGTTATTGGGTGCAGCACACCAACATGGCATATGTATACATACGTAACAAACCTGCATATTGTGCACATGTACCCGATAACTTAAAGTATAAAAAAAAAAAACGTAACTGAGATGATGAATATGTTAATTTGCTTGACTATTGAAACTATTTTACTATGTATATGTGTATCAAAACAACTTAAATATGCAATAAAAATGAATGAATATGACATTAACTTCTCATGTGCTGTCACTTTGGATCTAATCTTGCTACGGAATAACAAAAGGTATAGAGATATAATAATCACTCACCATCCTCTAGGTGTTATGGAATATGTTGGGGGAGTGGTGATAGAAAAATGGGTAATTCACAATTATTAACCTCAAGTTGCTTGAAGTTGATCCTATGTGCCCTGTAGCTAAATTTTCATTAATTCATGGGATAATCCCAACTGATACAAACATTATCAAGTTGCCAGTCGTGCCAGCCTTGAAGTGTTGGTCAAACTTTTGATTCTTGGCTGTATTCATTTGCAGGCTCCAGTTTCTGTTTTGTTTTTTATGTAAGTAAGTATATGGACGTTGGCCTCTCATTCTTTAAATTACCTTCTGTTATAAGCTTCTGTGTCGCCATGTTTGCTTGGCTTACTTATGCCTCTAAGGTCTGCCATTGCTATTCTTTCTAGGCTTCTCTCATCAGCTCTTAAATTCTGGTGCTTCTCAGGAGCTGGCCCTCCATCCTCTGCTCTTATGATCTATAATCTCTTAAGAGTTATTTAATTTGCAGCCATGTCTCCAGAAACACCTGTCATTTTATTCCTCTTGAATCTGTACCTATGTTTTCAACATTCCTTTTCTGCTAGAGACACACATGGGCCTCCCATGGTACTCAAGATCTCCACATGCTCGTTATGGAACTCTTCCTCTTCTCTTCTCCCATGCTTCCTCTTCCAACTTACTCCTCTCCTGCTTTGCATAGGCAAGTTATGGGAATACGACACACCTGGTTATCAAAGCCAGACACTCCACCTTTTTTTTTTTATCTCCTGTCCATTCATCTCACCCCCTTCCTCCACTGTATCTGTTACATCGCCAAACCCACTTAATTTTACCTCTGATATAATTCTACTCTATCTAGCCTCATATTCCCTACCATAAACTTCTCTCACGTGGACTATATTATATTTTTTAAACTGGTCTTTTGCTCCTTTTCATTTTTATCCCTCTACAGTCCATCTTTTTGACATTGCTATGGCACTCAAATCTTCAGAATAAAACAAACTCTTTTCTGGAAATTTAGGCTCTTCAGGATTTAGAGACAGCAGCTATCATCCTTTGCTTGATATTCAGAATATCTGGGTAACTTTTTAAAAACACAGGCTCACAGGCCACTCATCTGAAATTCTGATTTAATTGGCCTGGAATAGGGTCTAGGCATAAGTAAGTATTTCTTAAACAAAAAACCAAGGGATGGAAATATGCAGTAAGGGTATATGTAACAAACCTGCATGTTCTTCACATGTATCCCAGAACTTAAAGCATTAAAAAAAGTTGTATTCATCGAAGAATAATTGTTCCCAGAGGCAGTGGGTAGGTGAGGAGTGAAGGATTGGGGAATTACTGGTCCAAAGTTACAAAGTTTCAGCTAGACAAGAGGAATAAATTTTGAGATCTACTGCAAAGCAGGATGACTGTAATCAATAATAATATGTTGTATATTTCAAAATAACTAAGAGTAGTTTCAAATGTATCACCACAAAAACATCAACGAAGTGAAGTGATGGATATGTTAATTAGCTCCATTTAATCACTCTAAATTGTAGACATATCAAAACATCACATTGTACTATATAAATATAATTATGAAAAAAAAATCAGACCTGATGTTTGAAATGATAATTATTTTTATAACCTCATTTCAGATTTAACAATGTCATATTATATCTTAGTATGTATCCATATTACCCACATGGGAACTACATGTCTCTATAAAGTTACCCAGGTGTGATATCCAAGATATTCAGTCAAGAGGGAGTGTATAACTGTTACTTTTAGTCTTCATTCATGTTAGTACTGCCCAGCCACAGTTTGTACAATAGTTTTCCCACTTTACAATTTTAAAAACCTATCATTCTTGATTTTATTAACTTGCCATTCTATCAAATTTAAACATGCTTTTATTTTTTAAAAGACCATGTCCAAGTGGCAATTCTATCTGTATTTCCCTCAAAAAAGCATCAGTTGAAGAAATCTGAGAAATTCAACCAGCTCTGAACTCATCACTATTTCAATGTCTGTTATTTATTTATTATTATTATTTTTTTGAGGTGGATTCTCACTTTGTTGTCCAGGCTGGAGTACAGTGGTGCGATATCAGCTCACTGCAACTTCTGCCTCCTGGGCTTAAGTGATTCTCCTGCCTTAGCTTCCTGAGTAGCTGGTATTCCAGGTGCCCCCAACCATGCCCAGCTAATTTTTGTACTTTTAGTAGAGACGGGATTTCACCGTGTTGGCCAGGCTGGTCTCGTACTCCTGAGCTCAGGTGATCCACCCGCCTCAGCCTCCCAAAGTGCTGGGAGTAGAGGTGTGAGCCACTGGCCCAGCCCCAAGGCATTTTTTTAAACCAGGACTTCTGTATAATGAAACTTTTCTCGATATCTTTTTAACCACATCCTCTTACTTATTACATCCATTCCAACTACCTGTCTTCATCTCGTCACACTGAAGTACTCAAACTGTCCACAGGCTGCAGAATGAATTAACTAGGACTTTATATCATTTTTCAAATCATGGAATTACACAATCTTTTGAGTATGGAATTGGAAGGCCTTTATAGTTCATTCAGTAGAAAACTGGAACATTTTTGAAAGGTGATCTGCTTGACACCTTTCAAAGAGTACAAAACCTTGTGAAGTAGCAGATGCAATGATTGCCAATATACTTTATGAAATGAATTTCAGAGTTTGAGATTAAATTGGCTTTTCTGAAATATGTAAGTCTGGAAAAACACAACATTTCTAATCTTGCTTTGGAAAGCCTTTAAGTAAAAATCAATTTCTAATCTTCTTTGAAATAAACATGGAATATCCTAAGGTTTTATTCATGTTTCATGAATTTCACAGCATTCATCACATTTTAAAGTTATTTTTGATGCTTTGCATTGTATTAAAATCTCTCTTGGAATGAGAGGCCTGAAAAGCAATCGTAATATACTGTTGTTGTCTAACAATATATCAAGTTTTTAATGACTCTTACAATGCAATATTTTTATCATTCTTGTAGTTTATCCACACGTATTTAATATTACTAGCAGAAATTTAGATTTTAGTAAATTAATTCTGATCTTTGTAAAATAAAACTATATCTATATCTATTAATTCTTTAGTCCATGAATCCATCTAACAATTATTATTGAACAAGTTCTAGGAGATAAGTACTATATAGTGGCTAAGAATTCTGAAAAATCATCTTATACCTATTATACAGAAGCAGAGCAAGACAAATGAACCAAAACTTACATAACACTGTGAATGTGTTTCAAGTTTAAAGATCTTAAAAAATACCTTTCATAAAACTAAAGATAAAACTTGATACTTGTTTCTACTACATTTGGTTTTATATACTTAGGCATATTATTTTTGAGTCTGGTATTAAATAAGCCAACGTATGTTTGCAGTCTATATCTTTATTCGTGCCTTTGATTAAAATATTGAATAAGCAAGATCTAAAGAAAAGTAACATACTGAATATGCGACTAGAAACCTCTCTCCAAGTGACCAGGCTGGGCAAAATGCTGAAATCCCATCTCTACCAAAAAATAAGAGGTGGTGGTGCACCCCTGTAGCCCGAGACAGGAGGCTCACTCGAGCTCAGAAGGTAGGGGCTACAGTGAGCTATGACTGCCACTGCACTCAGCCTGACTGACAAAGTGAGACACTGTCTCACAAAAAAGGGAAGAAAACCTGTCTCTGAGATGAAAAAGGAGTAAGAGGGTATTTAAGGCACACGTCCCCAGTGAGGCAGTCTAAATCAATATGAGCTTGAAATCCTTCCTAAACAATATTTAGTTCACTTATATTGTTCTGTTCTACAAAATCAAAGTATTCCTCTTAGAAACAATATTTACCAAATTTTCCTTTAGTATACCAATTGTGGTACAATTATGCCACTTCTGTTTAATCCTGCCTAGTAGTCCATGTTATCTGGTATAGTGTTCAAATGTGCAGGCTTTGAGCCACACCATACGGGCACAAAAATTTCTTCTGCCACTTAAAATTGGGTGACTTACTTCACCTCTGCATGCCTCAGTATGACACTAGTTGCTACCTCCTATAGTTGTGAGGATAAAATGTGTGTATACAGGCAAAGCACTTAGTATTTAAATACAACTTAATTATAGTCGTAATTATTACTATTACTATGATTATGGTTATTATTTGATTAGCTCCCTCGATGAAAACAAAGCATAGGGAGTTGAATTAGAAAAGATTAGAATGGTGTTTAAGTTGGGTCCTGTGAAGCACAGAGAAGAGTCATGACAATTCCTTTGGCAAGAGAAGCCTCAAAATAGAATCTGGGTTTCAAAATCTTCCTCCAAAGTAGAGAGATATGAAAGCTGGAAATGACATAAAGCTGTTTAGGTAGTCAAGTGGATTTTCTTCTAAATCCATAGCTTTCTTCTAAATCTATAACAACCAGATGAATTAACCCTTTTCTTTGCTCAGGTACCTATTCTCAAAGTTAAGGCATTCTGGATGCAGATTCCTTTGAGTTTTGAGATGATCATGATGGTCTTCATGCAGTCTTTCCCCCAGGTTGACACGTGGTTATTTCACTTAAACAGATTAAAATCAATACCTGGAAATACAAAGAAATGTATTTTTTAATTTCTCAAAAACTAAATTCACCAGTATGGAATGAATAATTGCATGCCTAGTTCTCCGTGTACTTGCTCTTTTAAGTAATATAGCTTGGTTTGCTTTCTTTTTCTTTTCTATCTACAATCAAATTCAAACTGCTATCACTGGGTCATACATAATCAATCAAATAAACTAAAAAGCTACTGAAAGAATTTTCCATCACTAAGCTGCCTTTTGGCAGCTGTATAATTGGTCTGCTTTACTAGACAGTCAAGTGCATGCAAATGCGTTAGTGCTCATGACTTGCTTCCAGGCCAACCCCAGGCTCACACTGCCAATTTTTTTTGTCATTGTAGGTAGGTGACTTTATGTATTTTTGGATTTTTATTGTATAATAATAGGGACAAGAAAAATAAATGTTCACCTAGGCGTCAAAGATAATTGTTAAGCCACTATTTTAAGTGATAGTTAACTATGGGACTCTATTGTTTTGTGAGGAATATAGAAAAATGTTTTGAATAATTACTCTTTCTGGGACACTTTGAGGGGTCAAATGTATTCTGTTCTTAAGTATCAGTTAAAACGTCTTTTGCATTCTCTCTGATCTGAGTGTTTTGATGTTGTGTGCAATGAACCAAAACATTGCATTACAAAAAGAAATCTTTATACAGTTGACAACTTGTAGGTCTCTGAGGAATCTATTCAATTAGTGTCATGTCCTGGTTCCCTATAGTATCAAAATTCACAGAGAATTGAAATGTCTTAGAAGTTGTGTCTAATAAACCAAGAAAAGCATCATGAAATTTTTTCCTTAAAATGAAAGATAGAAAAAAATGTGTTTCTGCATAACTCATGTAAAAACAGTAGCCTAGAATCTGGCACTTAGTTGTTCATCACTGAAATGTGTTATCTGGGTCTGCTAACTTGACGTTATATAGCTATAATTAAAATCAAACCTACCTTGACTTTGACTCATGCTGCCTATTTTTTTTCTCAATGGAATCTGAGAAAATCCTATTTCTTGGGGAGGAAAGGACATCAATTTGATATTATAGATTGGAATCCAGCATTGGGATCAGGTGGAATAGGATAGATGCTCAATGTGGATGGGAATGAGTAGAATCTTCTGGGTGAATGTCAACTGCTATCCATGGAAGGCAAAGAAAATGAAGACTAGACCAGAAGCCATATTGAACTTTATAAAGGCCTTTTCTGCATATATTGAGATAATCATGTGGTTTTTGGGTTTAGTCCAGTTTATGTGGTGAATCACTTTTATTGATTTGTGTATGTTGAGCTAGACTTGCACCCTGGGGATGAAGCCTACTTGATCATGGTGGATAAGCTATTTGATGTGTGTCTGGATTTGGTTTGCCAGTATTTTGTTGAGGATTTTTGCATTGATGTTCATCAAGGATATTGGCCTGAAGTTTTCTTTTTCTGTTGTGTCTTTGCCAGGATTTGGTATCAGGATAATGGTGGCCTCATAGAATGAGTTAGGGAGGAGTCCCTCCTCCTCAGTTTCTTGGAATACTTTAAGTAGGAATTGTTCCAGCTCTTCTTTATACCTCTGGTAGAATTCAGCTGTGAATCCTTCTGGTCCTGATCTTTTTTTGGTTGGTAGGACTCTCAGTAAAGTAGGTATTAAAGGAATATACCTCAAAACAATAAGAGCCATACATGCAAACCCAGAGCCAATATCATATGGAATCGGCAATAACTGGAAGCATTCCCCTTGAAAAACAGCACAAGACAAGGTTGTCCTCTCTCACTATCCCTATTCAGCATAGCATTGGAAGTCCTGGCCAGGGCAATCAGGCAAGAGAAAGAAATAAAGCATATTCAAATAGAAAGAGAAATCAAACTATCTTTGTTTTTAGACATGATCCTATATCAAGAAAACCCCATCATTTCTACCCAAAAGCCTCTTAAGCTGATAAGCAAATTCATCAAAGTCTCAGGATACAAAATCAATGTGCAAAAATTACCAGCATTTCTGTATGCTAACAACAGGCAAGCCGAGAGCCAAATCAGGAATGAACTCCCCTTCACAATTGCTACAAAATGAATAAAATAGCTAGGAGTACAGCTAACAAGGGAAGTGAAGGACATCTCCAAAGATAACTACAAACCACTGCTCAAAGTAGAGAAGACACAAACAAGTGGAAAACATTCCACGCTCATGAATAGGAAGAATCAATATCATTAAAAAGGCCATACTGCCCAAAGCAATTTACAGATTCAATGCATCCTATTAAACTACCATAGATATTCTGTACATAATTAGAAAAAAAAACTATTTTAAAATTTATATGGACCCAAAACAGAGCCTGAATAGCCAAGGCAACCCTCAGCAAAAAGGACAAGGCCGAAAGTTATCACACTGCCCGATTTCAAACTATACAACAGGGCTACAGTAACCAAAACAGCATGGTACTGGTACAAGAACAGACAGACCAATGGAACAGGATAGAGAACCCAGAAATAATGCTGCACACCTACAAAAATCTGATCTTTGACAAACCTGACAAAAACAAGCAATGGGGAAATGATTCCCTATTTAATAAATGATGCTGGGATAACTGGCTGGCATTAGTTGAAAAAACTGGAACTTGACCCCTTCTTTACACCATATACAAAATCAATTCAAGATGGAATAAGACTTAAATGTGAAATGCCAAACTATAAAAACCCTAGAAGAAAACCTAGGCAATATTATTCAGGACACAGACACTGACAAAGATTTCATGACCAAGATGCCAAAAGCAATTACAAAAAAAGCAAAAGTTGACAAATAGACCCCAATTAAACTAAAGCGTTTCTTCACAGCGCGTGCGCACGCACACACACACACACCCACACACACACGAAAAAACAACTATCAACAGAGTAAACAACCTACAGAAAGGGAGAAAATTTTTGCCATCAATCCGTCTAGCAAATGTCTAATATCCAGCATCTATAAAGAACTCAAACAAATTTACAAGAAAAGGCAAATAACCTCATTAAAAAGTGGGCAAAGGACATGAATAGACACTTCTCAAAAGAAGACATACATGTGGCCAAAAACATATGCAGAAAAACTCATCAGTCATCATTAGAGAAATGCAAATCAAAACCACAATGAGATACCATTTAACACCAGTCAGAATGGCAATTATTAAAAAGTCAAAAATAACAGATGCTAGTGAGGTTGTGGAGAAAAGGGAACTCTTTCACACTGTTGTTGGAAGTGTAAATTAATTCAACCATTGTGGATGACGGTGTGGCGATTATTCGAAGACATAAAGCCAAAAATACCATTCAACCTAGCAATCCCATTACTGAGTAATTCCCAAAGGAATATAAATTATTCTATTATAAAGATACATGCACAAGTATATCATTGCAGCACTATTCACAACAAAGACACAGAATTAACTTAAACACCCATCAGTGATAGACTGGATGAAGAAAATGTCACACATATACACCAAGAAATATTATGCAGCTGTAAAAACAAACCAGATCATGTCCTTTGTAAGGACGTGGATGAAGTTGGAGGCCATTATCCTTATCAAACTAATGCAGGAACAGAAAACCAAACACCGTATGTTCTCACTTATAAGTGGGAGCTAAATGATGAGAACACATGGACACATGGGGTGAGGAACAGCACACACTAGGATCTGCTGGTGGGGGGCAGGAGGAGGGAGAGCATCAGGAAAAATAGCTAATGCAAGCTGAGCTTAATACCTAGGTGATGGGATGATCTGTGCAGCAAATCCCCATGACACACATGTACCTATGTAATAAACCTGCACATCTGCACATGTACCCTTAAAATAAAAGTTGGAAATAAAAAAATCCATATAAAAAAAGAAAATGAAGAGTAGAGAAGTTGGCTCTACTACCAACATCAAATAATGAACAAAGTTCTATGAATGACATTAAAATATTACCAAAAAAGTAGTTGGGGAGTTAAATATAGGCAGAAAATAAAGAGCAAGGAGCAAGTAGCAGGAGGAAGCAACCCAGGAATATTTTGTTTTTAGCTCCTCAAGTTCACTTTAGTTGGTTATTGTCACTATATTGTATAGCTTTTTGGTTATTGATTGTGTAATATTTGGTTGAAAGGTTTGGCATAAAGGTGCAGTTTTTACGTAGACAGCTTCCTTCCCAGGCTGCAATGACTGCACATCTGCTCCCACCTGCTTGATACTGGCCTCTGCTCTTGGAGAATATAGAGCGACGGATGGCTGCTTATGGCGCCATCGATGCCCCAATGGCTTGAATGATTTCTGACTCTACCTAGACCCACAGTCTGACTCCTTCAAATCTTTTGATTTTTTTTTCCTTTCTATGCCTATGTTCTTCTAGTTTTTCTTATTTACTGCCTATTAGATAGACTTCTTTGTCTCAACTTCCATTTCTGGCATGATGTCAATTCCTGGTTGCCTACTTGCCTTGTGTGCAGGTGTATCTTGATCTCTACTCTGTTATTGGTCCTGACTCTGCCCTATTCAAGTGGTCACAATTTATCAACAGCCTCACACTACACTCTTCATTCAGTTAATGGGCCCACTATTTGCCAAATTTTGTTTTTATCTTATAATCCTAGAAAGTAAATAATTAAACAGCAAGCATAAAATACATTTTCTCCTTTAATCAGAATTTGGTACCTGGAGACTATAATAATGACTGTCATCCTGGCAAGCAAATTGATGATTTTTGCTGGTGGGAGAGTTCTTATTTTGGAAATACTTTTGGCAAGAGATGCCTGATTTTCTAGCCTTGTCAATAGGAAACAGCCATGCATTTCAAAGATTTATGAGGCATGATTATCGGAAGACAAATGACTATATTTTATACCAAAAGTTATTCCTCCTGTGTATGTGATGTGACTCCATATGTGTTCTGGAGAACTTCATATTTTAATCTGTGCCAGGTGTATCCTCACGGCGTAAGAAAAGGCCTAGAGAGTTAAGTTCGTCGTCTTGGACCCATTTTTGTTTGTTCTTTGTCTCATGATTAATTGTTTCCTTTGAATAATTAGTAAAACTTACATTGGATAAGCTTTCTGATTCTCATGATACTGAATGCACAATCTAATCCTTTTTGCATTACTATTTACTCAATATCGTTTTGCTGTTATTAATCAATGTCCACAGTTCTAAGGCTGAAATCTACTAAAATCTCCAGGAGTAAGATCGTTTCATTATAAAGTCCTGTCATGAGAAAATAAATCATTGTGAATATATGAAAGAACTTATTTGAGCACTGCAAGGCAGATCATGGCTTTTACTTGAAGTTATTTATTTTTAATATATAACTTCTGTAATCTCTCTCAGAAATATTCATCAAGAAAAACTACCAATTATGTTAGTGCCATTTCTAAAAAGCTACCTTTTCTTTTTCTAGAAATATGGGAAAGTTTAAAAAATTATATTTCCTCAAAATTTTAGGTAAATATAATTGCATAATACAACCTATGGCAAATATTTAAATCTTTATTAATCCAAAGGAAAATAAATTGGCTTTGTCTAATAATTACTAAATATCTACTAAATACTAAGACATGTGCTATGATTAACATGTGTTAATTAAATCTCATATGCCCCACCATTTTTTTCAGGTAGCAATTATTATTTATAGGTGAGAAAACAGATTTGAGAAGTTAAGGAGTAGGTAGTCCCTGGATTATATTCACAAAATGACAGAGGACAAGTTAAATCAGAGCTAGTTTAATGAATGCCCATCCTGTCTTTCCTACAGCATGCTATGTAATGTAACACTGATCTAAGCACACATTAGTATACGGTAAATTGGGAAAAGAGTTGCTCTGGATTCTGTACAATTATTAGAACATTTAATAATAATTTTATAGGAACTATTGATTTTTAGTTTAAAATTCAAAACAATTGATAGCAATTCATCTTTTAATATTTTAAATACATTTAGTTATATCTCTGTTTGTAACTGAATCAAACATTGTCAAATTAATTCCAACAAAACTACATTATTTATCATTTGATATAAATTATTAATTGTAATTTATTGATTGTGTGGTTATACATGTATTGGATTTGTCTTATAATTGCATAAGAACTGTAAACATGAAAAGTTTGATAGAGATTTATGAAAGAGTTTAAATCAACAGTAGGAGCTGAGACTTTTTTTTTTTGAAAAGGTGAATACCTTGGACATTTTCAGAAACAGAGACTAAAATTCCTTGTGCTTTGACAATTATGGTGGCCAAAGCTAAGAGATTACAGTTTGGCAGGGAACAGAATGCTCATGCATTTTGGATCTCATGGTGGTTGTTTCTCAATGCAAATCAACAATCTTTTAATTAAGTTATCTTTCCCAAATTTGTATATATTTTCAGTAGTGCCAGTTTCTTAGAGCCTGATTAGTTCTGGGCCCTCGTTTAAAAAGTGAAAGATGAGATAATAGAAAATAATCCCCAAATATTGTTGTTACTAGCCCACCTTCAACTCCATATTAAATTTTATACAAAAAGCTAAAAATTTCTAGGTTTTTAAAATGAGAAATTGAGGCACAAAATGCTTACTTCATCAAAATGGGGACATATATCATACATGAATGGGGAAAGATGGAAGGGAGACAGGAAGCACAGGTAGAAAGAGAAATGCATCCTACAATTTGACTTGAATTTAGGCATTGGGATAAGGATGTTTAGGCATTCGAGTTAAACAGTCAGCTACCTGCTTTCAGTATTTCTTCCAAGTCTGGTTTTGCTTTACGTGGATATTTGTTTTTCTAATAGAATGAATTAGTTTGAGAGAAACTACCACCGCTCAAAATTGAGGTATCATTTTAGCTATCATTAACAGCTAAGAAAGTAGTGGTATTCTAAAATTCCTGCATTTTTAACTCAATGTAATATCATGATGTTTCAGAGAGGTGGGTACTGGGATTATGCCCATTTTACTGATGGAGAAGTAGAGAAATAGAAAGATGATGTAATTTAAACAGACTGTAAGGATAAATTCAAACCAGTGTGCAGCTCCTCAGTCACTATACTGTATAGCCTTTTCCTGACCTGGCAAATCACTTTTGGCAGTCAATGGTTTGGCTTTTGTTTTGTTTTGTTTTTGAGACAGTCTCGCTCTGTCGCCCAGACTGGAGTGCAGGGGCGCGATCTGGGCTCACTGCAAGCTCTGCCTCCCGGGTTCCCGCCATTCTCCTGCCTCAGCCTCCTGAGTAGCTGGAGCTACAGGCGCCGCCACCGCGCCTGGCTAGTTTTTTGTATTTTTTTTTTAGTAGAAACGGGGTTTCACCGTGTTGGCCAGGATGGTCTCGATCTCCTGACTTCTTGATCGGCCCAGCTCAGCCTCCCAAAGTGCTGGAATTAATGGTTTGGCTATTTGAAAGCCTCACTAGCGAACATATTTATGGACGATTTAGTTTAAGACATGGAATCTACAATGGTTGCTATTAAAGAGTATTGATTGTCTGTTGGGCGTGTCACAGCTAACTGCTATTCAGTAACTAAAGCTGGTATGTGATGCCAAGGATTGAGCACAGAATGCATGCCTGCTGGTCACTGTGATCTCTTTATAATACTATTCTAAGGACTGTGCATCACTATTTCATAATCTATAGGCTCAATATTTGATGAGATATTGTATCTCTATTGAACTTATTTTGCAATTAAAATTTTTTAAATAAATGGGTTATTATTTTAAGGTTTATGCCATATAGGTTGAAAATGTTACAGTAATCCTCATGATTTTATGAGTAAAACTGAGGACTGTTTAAAGTGGAATGACTGGGAATATGTACACACTGAGGCAGCCTTACGCTCAATATCTCACAAATCAGTTGGTAGAATTAACTTTTAACATGGTTAAAGTTTTGACTAAACCTACATCCTTATTATGATTAAAAATGGGCTATGTATGAAGTGCAGTTTATGTAAAGAAATCTAATCATATTTTATTTTCCTCATAGGAATATTTTATTTTACTTTGATTTGATTTCTATTTATAATTGATTTGTATCAAATAGTGCTGCTTAAAATGATTATCATATTAATTAATATAAATAAAGTATCCCAATCATAAATTAATTCTATTTTCCTTTGGTAGATATTTCAAAGCATTTTGTCATTATTTATGACAGATACACAGATGTACATACACCTTCTTAATCTGTTAATTTTCCTTGTGGAGCCATCAGATTAAGCTTCTTTCTACTGAATTTCTAATTTGTGGTAGGTAGCCAGATGTAACTCTTTCAGTTGATTTAGTAGCAGGAGATAGATTCACCCACACTCCTTCTGCTAACATTATGGTGGTATAGTGAGAAGAGAGCTTACAAAAAGAAGCATGCATAGTATTATGATCAGATACCTGAAAAATATTATAATGCCAGTGAAAAACTCAATGACACTTCAGTATCCTTATATTCGTTTCCAAATTCAAGTACCTTTTATTCCTTCACACAAGTGTCATATCACAGCTATGCTTTCACAAAACCAGTAGCTGGCAAACATCTACCTCTGTGAGTAAACTGAGTAGTTCCATCTATAATCAATTATTTCTATATCAGCTGCTTGGTTGTTAAAATTATTTAGCTGTTGTTGAAAGATTATGATCCTTGTTCCGTTAGATAAGTTGATACATATGTAAAATATTTTGACCAGTGCCAGGATATAGTAAGCAATATAGAATGTGATGTGTTATATTTTTTTCTCAAATTAAAGCTTGGCTCTTTTGGTAGATTTTAAGATGAGACAATACATCTAACTTTCTAGATTTAAAATATCATACACACACTAACACATATTATTTAAAATATATCTTTTAATTTCATCCAGCAACCCTAATAGTGGGTATATCCCCAAAGGAAAAGAAATCATTATACCAAAAATACACCTGTACTTGTATGTTTATTGTAGCACTTTGCACAATAGCAAAGATATAAAATCAACCTGTATCCATTAATGGACGAATGGATAAAGAAAATGTGGTATACTTACACAATGAAATATTACTTCTATTTGTCCATTTTCACACCGCTGATAAAGACATACCTGAGACTGAGCAATTTACAAGAGAAAGAGTTTTATTGGACTTACAGTTCCATAAGGCTGAAGAGGCCTCACAATTATAGCGGAAGGTGAAAGGCACGTCTTACATGGTTACAGATAAGAGAGATTTTATATGGAAACTCCCCTTTTTAAAACCATCAGATCTCATGAGATTTATTAGTGATTATGAGAACAGCATGGGAAAGACCCGCCCCCATGATTCAATTACCTCCTACCGGGTCCCTCCTACGACACATGGGAACTCAAGATGAGATTTGTGTGGGGGCACAGCCAAACCATTTAATTCTGCCCCAACCCCTTCCAAATCTCATGTCGTCACGTTTCAAAACGAATCATGCGCTCTCAAAAATCCCCCAAAGTCTCAACTCATTTCAGCACCAACTCAAAAGCCCACAGTCCAAAGTGTCATTCAAGACAAGGCAAGTCCCTTCTGCCTAAGAGCCTGTAAAGTCAAAAGCAAGTTTGTTACTTCCAAAATATAATGTGGGTATGGGTATTGGGTAAATATAGCTATACCAAATGGGAAAAATTGGCCAAAACAAAGGGGCTATAGGCCCTGAGCAAGTCCAAAATCCAGCAGGGCAGTCAAGTCTTAATAGCTCCAAAATGATCTCTTTTGACTCCATGTCTCAATTCGAGGTCATGCCAATGCAAGGGATGGGTTTCCATGGTCTTGGGCAGCTCTGCCCCTGTGGCTTTGCAGGGCATAGCCCCCCTCCTGGCTGCTTTCATGGGCTGGCATTGAGCATCTGTGGCTTTTCCAGGTGCATGGTGTAAGCTCTCAGAGGATCTACCATTCTGGGGTCTGGAAGATGCGGGCCCTCTTCTCACAGCTTCACTAGGTGGTGCCCAGTAGGGACTCTCTGTGGGGGATTAGACCCCACATTTCCCTTCTGCACTGCCCTAGCAGACATTCTCCATGAGGGCCCCGCCCCTGCAGAAAACTTCTACCTGGGCATTCAGGCATTTCTATATATCCTCTGAAACCTAGCAGAGGTTCCCAAACCTCAATTCTTGCCTTCTGTGCACCTGCAGGCTCAACACCATGTGGAAGCTGCCAAGGCTTGGGGCTTCCACCCTCTGAAGCCACAGCCCAAGCTGTACCTTGGCCTTCTTAGTCACAGCTGGAGTGGCTAGGACACAGGGCACCAAGTCCCTAGACTGCACACAGCAGAGGGTCCCTGGGCCCAGCCCATGAAGCCATATTTTCCTCCTAAACCTCAGGGCCTGTGATGGGAGGTGCTGCTGCAAAAGTCTCTGACATGCCCTGGAGACATTTTACCCACTGTCTTGGTGGTTAACATTCAGCTCCTCTTTACTTATGCAAATTTCTGCAACTGGCTTGAATTTCTCCTCAGAAAATGAGATTTTCTTTTGTATTGCATTGTCAAGCTGCAAATTTTCCAAACTTTTATGCTCTGTTTCCCTTTTAAAACTGAATGCTTTTAACAGCACCCAAGTCACCAAGCAGCACCTCTTTGCTGCTTAGAAGTTTTTTCAGACAGATACCCTAAATCATTGCTCTCTAGTTCAAAATTCTACAAATCTCTAGGGCAGGGGCAAAATGACTCCAGTCTCTTTATTAAAACATAACAGGGGCCACATTTGCTCCAGTTCCCAAGAAGTTTCTCATCTCCATCTGAGACCACCTCAACCTGGATTTCATTGTCCATATCATTATTAGCATTTTGGTCAAAGCCATTCAACAAATCTCTAGGGAGTTCTGAACTTTCCCACATTTTCCTGTCTTTCCCTCAGCCTTCCAAACTGTTCCAACCTCTGACTGTTACCCAGTTCCAAAGTTGCTTCCACATTTTTGGCTATCTTTTCAGGAGAGCCCCACTCTACTAGTACCAATTTACTGTATTAGTCTGTTTTCATGCTGCTGAAAGACATACCTGAGACTGGGCAATTTACTAAAGAAAGAGATTTATTGGACTTACAGTTCTACATGGCTGGAGAGGCCTCACAATTATAGGTGAAGGTGAAAGGCACGTCTCACATGGTGGCAGAAAAGAGAAGAGAGCTTGTGCAGGGAAACTCCCCTTTTTAAAACCATCAGATCTCATGAGGCTTATTATTGATCATGAGAACAGTATGGGAAAGACCTGTCCCCATGATTCAATTACCTCCTACAGGGTGTCTCCCACAACATATGGGAATTCAAGATGAGATTTGGGTTAGGACACAGCCAAACCATGTTATTACTCAATGATAAAACATGGAATCATGTCTTTTGTAGCAACATGGATTGAATTGGAGGCCATTATCTTAAGTGAAAGAAGTCAGAAACAGAGACAAATACCACATGTTCTCAGTTATAAATGAGAGCCAAATAATGTGTCCACATGAACATAGAGTGTGGAATAATAGACATTGGAGACTCAGGTGGGTGAAGTGGTGCTAGAAGCCAATGATGAGAAATTACTTACACAACCTACATTACTCAAGTGCTGAATACCCTAATAGCCCTGATGTCACACTGTGCAATATATCCCTGTAACAAAATTATACAAGTATTTCATACATTTATAGAAATGAAAAAGTAACAAAAGTAATATACATGAATTTATTTTGGATTTCAATGATTGTTTTCATTCATTTTTAAAACACTGCTTCTTAGGAAAATATGATTATGAATTTATTCCTTATGCCAGAAATAACTAACTCATGGGTATCATCTTACATAAATTTCATAAAACATAATTGTCTACTTTAAGTATAGCTACTTTTCTTACACATACAGTACACTTTGTGAGGGTGTTTGCCTTGTGAACCTATGAAGTAATTCTGAAAACTTTGTATAATTAAAACTTTCTAGATGCCTACTTTAAAAAGAATACTATAAATATTTTATATAACATTTCCCCCTTTCTAGCAATGAATTTCACCCACAGAGATATCATTGGAAGAATGCATGGGTAAGCATGAGCATTGGGACTGTACACACTGTAATGGATACGTAGGGATTTATAAATAACCATGTGGGAGCTCTGAATAGAGATGAATTGAAAAAAAATTCTGCTTTGTGCTAGCCAACATGAACTACGGCCCAAACAACTAAAAGAAAGACTATATTTATAGTTTGCTGACCCCAAACTGATATATAACAGAAAATTACTGCTAAACATGATGTCAGCAGAAGCTACCTCTAATTATTTTCCATTGCTTTTTGCTGAAAAATGTCTGTTCTCTCAGATTAAAAACATAACACTCAAAATTGTTTTAAAAATCCAGTCCCAATAAATTTTGATTATTACCTGCTAAAGTTTATTTAACTGTTAAGATAAACAAAAAGAGAACTCTAACATGGCATTTCATCGCTCATCTTTATTTTTAAAATGGTTATCTTGCAGTCATCCGATATTTTTTATCATTATTATACTTTAAGTTTTAGGGTACATGTGCACAATGTGCAGGTTTGTTACATATGCATCCATGTGCCATGTTGGTGTGCTGCACCCATTAACTCGTCATTTAGCATTAGGTATATCTCCTAATGCTGTCCCTCCCCCCTCCCCCCACCCCACAACAGTCCCTGGAGTGTGATGTTCCCCTTCCTGTGTCCATGCGTTCTCATTGTTCAACTCCCACCTAGGAGTGAGAACATGCAGTGTTTGGTTTTTTGTCCTTGAGATAGTTTACTGAGAATGATGGTTTCCAGTTTCATCCATGTCCCTACAAAGGACATGAACTCATCATTTTTTATGGCTGCATAGTATTCCATGGTGTATATGTGCCACATTTTCTTAATCCAGTCTATCTTTGTTGGACATTTGGGTTGGTTCCAACTCTTTGCTATTGTGAAAAGTGCCGCAATAAACATATGTGTGCATATGTCTTTATAGCAGCATGATTTATAGACCTTTGGGTATATACCCAGTAATGGGATGGCTGGGTCAAATGGTATTTCTAGTTCTAGATCCCTGAGGAATCACCACAATGACTTCCACAATGGTTGAACTAGTTGACAGTCCCACCAACAGTGTAAAAGTGTTCCTATTTCTCCACATCCTCTCCAGCACCTGTTGTTTCCTGACATTTTAATGATGGCCATTCTAACTGGTGTGAGATGGTATCTCATTGTGGTTTTGATTTGCATTTCTCTGATGGCCAGTGATGATGAACATTTTTTCATGTGTTTTTTGGCTGCATAAATGTCTTCTTTTGAGAAGTGTCTGTTCATGTCCTTTGCCCACTTTTTGATGGGG
Source organism: Symphalangus syndactylus (assembly GCF_028878055.3). Taxonomy (NCBI): domain Eukaryota; kingdom Metazoa; phylum Chordata; class Mammalia; order Primates; family Hylobatidae; genus Symphalangus; species Symphalangus syndactylus. Next base: position 72,853,706 of record NC_072442.2, on the reverse strand, counting down.
TTGTTTGTCTTTCTCTTGTAAATTTGTTTGAGTTCATTGTAGATTCCGGATATTAGCCTTTTGTCAGATGAGTAGGTTGTGAAAATTTTCTCCCATTCTGTAGGTTGCCTGTTCACTCTGATGGTAGTTTCTTTTGCTGTGCAAAAGCTCTTTAGTTTAATTAGATCTCATTTGTCAACTTTGGCTTTTGTTGCCATTGCTTTTGGTGTTTTAGACATGAATTCCTTGCTCATGCCTATGTCCTGAATGGTATTGCCTAGGTTTTCTTCTAGGGTTTGTATGGTTTTAGGTCTAACATGTAAGTCTTTAATCCATCTTGAATTAATTTTTGTATAAGGTGTAAGGAAGGGGTCCAGTTTCAGCTTTCTACATATGGCTAGCCAGTTTTCCCAGCACCATTTATTGAATAGGGAATCCTTTCCCCATTTCTTGTTTTTGTCAGGTTTGCCAAAGATCAGATGGTTGTAGATATGTGGCATTATTTCTGAGGGCTCTGTTCTGATCCATTGATCTATGTCTCTGTTGTGGTACCAGTACCATGCTGTTTTGGTTACTGTAGCCTTGTAGTATAGTTTGAAGTCAGGTAGCATGATGCCTCCAGCTTTGTTCTTTTGGCTTAGGATTGACTTGGTGATGCGGGCTCTTTTTTGGTTCCATATGAACTTTAAAGTAGTTTTTTCCAATTCTGTGAAGAAAGTCATTGGTAGCTTCATGGGGATGGCATTGAATCTATAAATTACCTTGGGCAGTATGGCCATTTTCACGATATTGATTCTTCCAACCCATGAACATGGAGTGTTCTTCCGTTTGTTTGTATCCTCTTTTATTTCATTGAGCAGTGGTTTGTAGTTCTCCTTGAAGAGGTCCTTCACATCCGTTGTAAGTTGGATTCCTAGGTATTGGATTCTCTTTGAAGCAATTGTGAATGGGAGTTCACTCATGATTTGGCTCTCTGTCTGTGATTGGTGTACAAGAATGCTTGTGATTTTTGTACATTGATTTTGTATCCTGAGACTTTGCTGAAGTTGCTTATTAGCTTAAGGAGATTTTGGGCTGAGACAATGGGGTTTTCTAGATATACAATCATGTCATCTGCAAACAGGGACAATTTGACTTCCTCTTTTCCGAATTGAATGCTCTTTATTTCCTTCTCCTGCCTGATTGCCCTGGCCAGAACTTCCAGCACTATGTTGAATAGGAGCGGTGAGAGAGGGCATCCCTGTCTTGTGCCAGTTTTCAAAGGGAATGCTTCCAGTTTTTGCCCATTCAGTATGATATTGGCTGTGGGTTTGTCGTTGATAGCTCTTATTATTTTAAGATAAGTCCCATCAATACCTAATTTATTGAGAGTTTTTAGCATGAAGTGTTGTTGAATTTTGTCAAAGGCCTTTTCTGCATCTATTGAGATAATCATGTGGTTTTTGTCTTTGGTTCTGTTTATGCTGGATTACATTTATTGATTTGCATATGTTGAACCAGCCTTGCATCCCAGGAATGAAGCCCACTTGATCATGGTGGATAAGCTTTTTGATGTGCTGCTGGATTTGGTTTGCCAGTATTTTATTGAGGATATTTGCATCAATGTTCATCAAGGATATTGGTCTGAAATTCTCTTTTTTGGTTGTGTCTCTGCCAGACTTTGGTATCAGGATGATGCTGGCCTCATAAAATGAGTTAGGGAGGATTCCCTCTTCTTCTATCGATTGGAATATTTTCAGAAGGAATGGTTTCAGTTCCTTCTTGTACCTCTGGTAGAATTCGGCTGTGAATCCATCAGGTCCTGGACTCTTTTTGGTTGGTAAGCTATTGATTATTGTCGCAATTTCAGAGCCTGTCATTGGTCTATTCAGAGATTCAACTTCTTTCTGTTTTAGTCTTGGGAGAGTGTATTTGTCAAGGAATTTATCCACTTCTTCTAGATTTTCTAGTTTATTTGCATAGAGGTGTTTGTAGTATTCTCTGATGGTAGATTGTATTTCTGTGGGATCGGTGGTGATATCCCCTTTTTCATTTTTATTGTGTCTATTTGATTCTTCTCTCTTTTCTTCTTTATTATTCTTGCTAGCAGTCTGTCAATTTTGTTGATGTTTTCAAAAAACCAGCTCCTGGATTCATTAATTTTTTGAAGTGTTTTTTGTGTCTCAATTTCCTTCAGTTCTGCTCTGATTTTAGTTGGCCTTCTGCTAGCTTTTAAGTGTGTTTGCTCTTGCTTTTCTAGTTCTTCTAATTGTGATGTTAGGGTGTCGATTTTGGATATTTTCCTGCTTTCTCTTGTGGGCATTTAGTGCTATAAATTTCCCTCTACATGCTGCTTTGAATGTGTCCCAGAGATTCTGGTATGTTGTGTCTTTGTTCTCATTGGTTTCAAAGAACATCTTTATTTCTCCCTTCATTTCATTATGTACCCAGTAGTCATTCAGGAGCAGGTTGTTCAGTTTCCATGTAGTTGAGCGGTTTTGGGTGAGTTTCTTAATCCTGAGTTCTAGTTTGATTGCACTGTGGTCTGAGAGACAGTTTGTTATAATTTCTGTTCTTCTACATTTGCTGAGGAGTGCTTTACTTCCAACTATGTGGTCAATTTTGGAATAGGTGTGTTGTAGTGCTTGAAAAAATGTATATTCTGTTGATTTGGGGTGGAGAGTTCTGTAGATGTCTATTAGGTCTACTTGGTGCAGAGCTGAGTTCAATTCTTCATATCCTTGTTAACTTTCTGTCTCATTGTTCTGTCTAATGTTGACAGTGGGGTGTTAAAATCTCCCATTATTATTGTGTGGGAGTCTAAGTCTCTTTGTAGGTCACTCAAGACTTGCTTTATGAATCTGGGTGCTCCTGTGTTGGGTGCATATATATTTAGGATAGTTAGCTCTTTTTGTTGAATTGATCCCTTTACCATTATGTAATGGCCTTCTTTGTCTCTTTTGATCTTTGTTGGTTAAAAGTCTGTTTTATCAGAGACTAGGATTGCAACCCCTGCCTTTTTTTGTTTTCCATTTGCTTGATAGATCTTCCTCCATCCCTTTATTTTGAGATTATGTGTGTCTCTGCACATGGGATGGGTTTCCTGAATACAGCACACTGATGGGTCTTGATTCCTTATCCAGTTTGCCAGTCTGTGTCTTTTAATTGGAGCATTTAGCCCATTTACATTTAACATTAATATTGTTATGTGTGAATTTGATCCTGTCATTATGATGTTAGCTGGTTATTTTGCTCGTTAGTTGATGCAGTTTCTTCCTAGTCTCAATGGTCTTTACAACTTGGCATGTTTTTGCAGTGGCTGGTACCGGTTTTTCCTTTCCATGTGTAGTGCTTCCTTCAGAAGCTCTTTTAGGGCAGGGCTGGTGGTGACAAAATCTCTCAGCATTTGCTTGTCTGTAAAGGATTTTATTTCTCCTTCACTTTTGAAGCTTAGTTTGGCTGGATATGAAATTCTGGGTTGAAAATTCTTTTCTTTAAGAATGTTGACTATCGGCCCCCACTCTCTTCTGGCTTGTAGAGTTTCTGCCGAGAGATCAGCTATTAGTCTGATGGGCTTCCCTTTGTGGGTAACCCGACCTTTCTCTCTGGCCGCCCTTAACATTTTTTCCTTCATTTCAACTTTGGTGAATCTGACAAATATGTGTCTTGGAGTTGCTCTTCTCGAGGAGTATCTTTGTGGCGTTCTCTGTATTTCCCGAATGTGAATGTTTGCCTGCCTTACTAGATTGGGGAAGTTCTCCTGGATAATATCTTGAAGAGTGCTTTCCAACTTGGTTCCATTCTCCCCGTCACTTTCAGGTACACCCATCAGACATAGGCTTGGTCTTTCCACATAGTCCCATATTTCTTGGAGGCTTTATTCATTTCTTTTTATTCTTTTTTCTCTAAACTTCCCTTCTTGCTTTATTTCATTCATTTCATCTTCCATCACTGATACCCTTTCTTCCAGTTGATTGCATTGGCTACTGAGGCTTCTGTATTCTTCACGTAGTTCTCAAAACTTGGCTTTCAGCTCCATCAGCTCCTTTAAGCACTTCTCTGCATTGGTCATTTTAGTTTTACATTCATCTAATTTTTTTTCAAAGTTTTTAACTTCTTTGCCATTGGTTTGAATTTCCTCCCGTAGCTCGGGGTAGCTTGATCATCTGAAGCCTTCTTCTCTCAACTCGTCAAAGTCATTCTCCGTCCAGCTTTGTTCCATTGCTGGTGAGGAACTGCATTCCTTTGGAGTAGGAGAGGTGCTCTGCTTTTTAGAGTTTCCAGTTTTTCTGCTCTGTTTCCCCCCATCTTTGTAGGTTTTTCTACTTTTGGTCTTTGATGATGGTGATGTACAGATGGGTTTTTGGTGTGGGTGTCCTTTCTGTTTGTTGGTTTTCCTTCTAACAGACAGGACCCTCAGCTGCAGGTCTGTTGGAGTTTGCTAGAGGTCCACTCCAGACCCTGTTTGCCTGGGTATCAGCAGCAGTGGCTGCAGAACAGTGGATTTTCGTGAACCGCAAATTCAGCTGTCTGATCACTCCTCTGGAAGTTTTGTCTCAGAGGAGTACCCGGCTGAGTGAGGTGTCAGTCTGTCCCTACTAGGGGGTGCCTCCCAGTTAGGCTGCTCGGGGTTCAGGGTCCCACTTTAGGAGGCAGTCTGCCTGTTCTCAGATCTCCAGCTGCGTACTGGGAGAACCACTACTCTCTTCAAATCTGTCAGACAGGGACATTTAAGTCTGCGGAGGTTCCTGCTGACTTTTGGTTTGTCTGTGCCCTGCCCCCAGAGGTGGAGCCTACAGAGGCAGGCAGGCCTCCTTGAGCTGTAGTGAACTCCACCCAGTTCGAGCTTCCTGGCTTTGTTTACCTAAGCAAGCCTGGGCAATGGAGGGCACCCCTCCCCCAGCCTTGCTGCTGCCTTGCAGTTTGATCTAAGACTGCTGTGTTAGCAATCAGCGAGACTCCGTGGGCATAGGACCCTCTGAGCCAGGTGCGGGACACAATCTCCTGGTGTGCCGTTTTCCAAGCCCATTGGAAAAGTGCAGTATTAGGGTGGGAGTGACCCAATTTTCCAGGTGCCATCTGTCACCCCTTTCTTTGACTAGGAAAGGGAACTCTCTGACCCCTTGCACTTTCCAAGTGAGGCAATGCCTCGCCCTGCTTCAGCTTGTGCACGGTGTGCTGCACCAACTATCCTGCACCCACTGTTGGCACTCCCTAGTGAGATGAACCCGGTACCTCAGATGGAAATGCAGAAATACCCGTCTTCTGCATCACTCACACTGGGAGCTGTAGACCAGAGCTGTTCCTATTTGGCCATCTTGGCTCCAGCCAGCTTTTAATGAAGTAAGTTTAGGATACTCTTGTTTATTGTTTATCTAGGCTATGCTTTTAAGGTAAATGACTCATTTGTCATTTGAGACCATTTTTAGGCAAGCTAGATTTCAATAATAACAAAAAGCCATTATAGCTAAATTTATTTTTAATTTTTATTCCTAGTATGCATCATGATGCATGAACTAACCAGATTAATTATCATAGTACAGTGTAGAATTTGTCCTTAATGGGTAGACTTCTATAGGCCCAGAAGTAGATTGATTCTATGATCTAAAAAAATCTATATGTGAAGAAAAATGCATGAAGGCATTTGCATACTCAACTCAGTCAGCTTTTTATCTTAAGTCAGTAAGGATCTAACACTTGGGATGGAATTTGTTTACCTTAGGGAAACATCTCATGAGTAAATAGTGATTATAAAGTATCATTTAATATGTCATCAATAAAGAGATCTCCCCCAGAGTCCCCAGGTAACAGGTAACATAAAAAGCAATCAATGAGATGTAAACTTATTTGTAAATTTGGAAAATTGACATCTGCTCTGTAACTGGGTTAAAATGAATCAGGGAATAATGTCATTGAGTAAAAGGAGAAAGAAATTAGTACAGATGTTAGTACCAACACTGACAGTTAAGCCTACAATTCAGAGGGATCTAGCTGACAACTTTCTAGCTGTGTGACACTGGTCAAGTTTCTAAACCTCTCTGAGCTCAACTCCTCTTAGATATAAAACTTAGCTAATAAAATTCTTCTCATTGTGTTGCTACAAGACATAAATGAGGAGTACTTAGATAAGTCTTGGTACACAGTTTGTACTCAATAAATCGAAGTTGTAATTACTCTTGTAATTGTTATTAGTATAACATATTAGAGTTGGACATTTTGAAAAAATGAACATTGAACTTTTTTTCACTGTACCTCTAATGATATTCACCATTTCTGACAATGGATAAGTAATTTCAAAGATGAATTTTACAAACTTTTTTTGTGTATGGAGAGTGACTATTCTTTACCTACTTTAAAAAAATCTTATTATTTTACTCTCAGTGGCACTGTTGTCATAGCTTCTTGGATCTCTCTGTTTCCCCTTTTAACCTGTTTGTTCTCTAAAGCGACGGCTTTTTAAAAATTCTTCAATGGCATTCATTACTATGAGGGTAAAGGCAACTCTGTTTATCACAGTGACAAGGCATCCCAGCCTGACAGCTTACTTGGCCCCTTCCCCAGGACCATGCACTTCCTCTGTCTGGAAATCTCTTCCCTCCCACAAACTTTAATCTGAAACCCTAAGGACCACTGTACATGGCTGTGTGCTAAGTGTAACTTCAGTATCTTTCAGATCTTCTCCCAAACTCTATATTCTGAAAATTTTATTCGGAAGTATTTATTCGCTGATATTTTTGACAGGAAAGAATTAAAGCCCTCAAACTGTCTTTTCAAGATCACATATTTGCTCACATAGGACGCTAGGATTTTCAATTCTTCAGAGTCAACATCCATTCCACTCCATCATTTTAGGCAAACTTTAGTTCCTTTTACGCCATATGTCAGAAAGTAAATTTCTATAATCAGTCCCCATATGCTATCAATGACTTTAACAAGTTTTGTTTCAGACTTTTATTTCTACTTCTGTACACCTGATTATAATTTATATTCTCCACTCCAGGTCTAACCCAGGAACCATTTAATCAATTCCCTCCCCACATCCCAAATTTACATCAGTGCCTACCACATCATGCTTCTGGAATAATCTTTCTAGCTTCCAGATCTAATATTGTCTCTCTCTTACTCTTAAAAAATTTAAAGTTTTTTCAAGAAGTACAACATTAGCTTCTATCTACAGTTTTAGGTGTAACTAGATAACTCGCTGTATCTCCACTCTCTCCCGCCTGACTGCACTAAAGGGCAGGAATTGTATATTGCTCAGTTTTGAACGAACCCACCCCCCTGTAAGTACACACTGAACCAGCCAGCCTCTAGCAACGTGGCACCTACTGAATATTGCTGTTGATAAACTTCATGATCACATAGCACTGTGACATAAACCACGTTGCTATAGTCAAATTCTAAGGATAAATTTAATGCATATTTAAAAATGGTTCTTTTGTAGGATGTTAGCCTTTAGAAAAAGATATGTATAATCTTAATTCTCATATGAGCTGTAACTCACACTTTTCAAATAAGCAAACTCAGAATTGTGAACAAAAGAGAAGAAACAGCCTGAACAGGAGCAATTCCTGTGTCCTTTGTCTGAGAAAACCTAGGGAATAAAGCATTAGATAAAATGCCATTTTCAAACAGCAGGTTGAGTCAGAATAAATGAATAATTTAAGGAAACTTCTTTTCTGGCTTTAATATCTTTAGTAAAGCATTAAGGTCTAGGCTCCCCTCCCCACTCTCCACTGCTGTCCCCACTCACCTTCAACAACAATGGTCAGCATCAAAGTGACTTGCTGCTGGGCATTTCAGCATATTAATATGACATTCTAATTAATCCAAACAAGAAGTCTGGTTGCTTTCAGAAGCTAATGATCAGAGGAAAGCCAAGATTAGTCATGTCAGGTTAAAAAAGTTCATCAGTCTCATCCTTTCTTACATTACCAAATTGTCAGAAAGTGACAGTCCTTGAAAAAGACGACAGCTGTTTACTACTGTTTCAGATAGAATCAAAACAAATCCAAACAGCACAAAACAGATAAAGGGAGATGAAGAAATAGAGCAAGAGTAAAAAAATGAGAAGAAAGGGATTACTTAGCTACTACTTTCTATCCTGTAGTAGCAGCTTTCCATTCCAAGTAGAAAAGTCTAAGACATGCAGAAGTTTTCTTCAGCAGTTGGTGACACTTGCACCATATGCTCACCTTTCGAGCCTTTTCCTATCACTGGGGTGTAGGACGGAACTAGCCAATCACACCAAATGTGCCTTTCAGAAGGAAGTCAACTAGTTCGCCATGATACAAGCATAACATAATTAAAAGATGATGAGATAGATATAAGTAATTTTAAAATTATACTTAAAACTGTATAGCAAGATTTTATTCAATGATACTTTTGGTAAATATTTTTAAATATGAAAGTTTCATATTTCTTCCTAAGAAATAAAAAATTGACATGTGTTACATGGAATGCATAATTTTATTGTGCTAACTGAATTGTTAAGATTTGAAAATGTATTTTTATGTTTTGGCACATTTGGCATTCTAAAATGGTGAACATTAAAGAAATTGATAGTGACATTCACAGAGCAGTACTTAGTTTCTTACAAATTATTTATAGAAGTACATGTTGCGGATGCTATGAAAGACCCCATGTACAGTCACGTAATATAAACAAAATTAATTTTTACTACCCAAAATTCCAATGGAAAAAACGTACTGAAAATAAAATGCAAAACATCTCCATCTAAAGAGCAAACGACTTCCCTTTTAAAGCAGCTTGAAATCACTCCTAACTAGCTCAAAATCAGGAATCACATTACCTAGGATGTCTTGATCCAACTTCTTACAATGAAGATGTCCTCACATAGTTGCAGAATACTCCCTAGTTCAGCATGTGCTGCCAACAGTCAGCATGTTTAATTGATGGTGGAGAATGGGAACTGTGGTGGTTTTTATAAAATAGCCTCCACAAATTTTTTAGAACTTTTTTCCTTTTATCAATGGTCTATGTTGCCTACCCATGGAAATCTCAGCAGACTTGGGCTGGCTGAGAAGAAAGTGACACAGCCTGTCATCTGAGGCTCAGTCATAAAAGGCCATGCAGCTTCCAACTGGTTATCCTGGAGTGTTTGCTCCCGCAGTGGTTTGTCTCGGGTGTGTGCTACTGGGACACAACTGTCATGCTGTAGGAAGCCCAAACCACACAAAGAGAATACATATAGGTGTTCCTGTTTATAGTTCTAGCCTTTGAGTGATTCCAACCCAGGGTCCAGACAAGTTAATGAAGACAACTCTAGACAATTCCACCTACTTAGGTCTTCCCAGCTGAGGCCCCAGAGTTTGTGGGCAGATTAGCCTTCCTCTCTGTACCCCATCTACACCCCTGACCCTCAGAACCATGAGAATCCTAAAGTGTTTGCTATTTTATGCCACAAATTTTAAGGTGGCTAATATACATGAATAGATAACCAGGAAACAAAAAAACTAATTATCAAGGTAGTTTTATATACTAAATCTATGTATTTAGAATCCTACATATACTTCATTTAATCTTTACCACAACCTAAGAGACAGGTATTTTTAATCTGCTTACACATGGAAAATTGAACTTCAAAGAAGTTAAGCAACTTTCCTGAGAGCATTCTACTTTTAAGTGGCAAGGTTGCAATTACTCATGTCTGAAGTCTATTTTTAAAATGTTATTGAGTTTTTCCAGTCATGTTTATAAAAACTAAAAAAAAAAAAAATGATCTTCCTAAGTGGATATTTTAATGTTTCTCAAGCTCAGTATTCTAGATATTGTCAAACATGATTCAAATCAACATCCCATCATTTCAATGAAAAAGCACTTTTGGCCGGGCACGGTGGCTCACGCTTGTAATCCCAGCACTTTGGGAGGCCGAGGTGGGCGGATCACGAGGTCAGGAGATCGAGACCACGGTGAAACCCCGTCTCTACTAAAAATACAAAAAAAATTAGCCGGGCATGGTGGCGGGAGCCTGTAGTCCCAGCTACTCGGAGAGGCTGAGGCAGGAGAATGGCGTGAACCCAGGAGGCGGAGCTTGCAGTGAGCCGAGATTGTGCCACTGCACTCCAGCCTGGGCGACAGAGCGAGACTCCGTCTCAAAAAAAAAAAAGAAAAAGCACTTTTACATAACATGATCTGAAAAAAGGGGCAGTTGCTGAGTTCATATTTTAATTAGTCTGATGTCTGACTCTTTCTAGTGGATACTTAAACACACTTCTTGAAAAGATGAGTACATGAACCAGTTCATGTTAACCTTAGAGTTCTTTGAGGAATGTTCTCGCAGATTGCTTGATACTTTCAAAGAAGCATGCAATAATCTTTCATGATCATATTTGCTTTTTCCTTCTCTATTTATTGTAAGATGAGAGTGACAGATATTTATTCCTTTCATTATTTCAAACCAGTAAAATATTTTATTTAAGTGAATACTTAATACTTTTTGATAATGCCTTAAACTAGAAAGTATAGAATGGAGATGCAGAATGAATTAACATTATTGAGCCATTTCTTCAAAGTGAACTTGAAATTACTGCACAGCAAGAATAGGTATCTTCCAAATCTCATAGAAGTGCTACAAGGTTAAAAATGATAAGACACAGGAAACATTTTTAATGTTTTGGAAGTTAAAATGCTGTTTGTAATAATGTCTCTTATTATCATCATTAAAATATTGCCATCTTTAAAGAAATGATATTAACGTGTTTGTTGAAGACTTTTTTTGATGTTTCTATAATACTAAAAATAAGATAAGTAAAGACAAAAGATTGTAAGCCTCTACAAGTAGTTCAATACATCTTATATTATCATTGCTTAATTATTAGGTTAATGATGTTTTTAAGTGAAAAATATCTTCAGGGAGTCATGGAGGCTAGGAAGGTTAAGCACTTAACTGACAGAAACCTGCCCCTTCATCTCAGATTTATCATGACCCAATCTCATATTGATTTCATTTCATCATGGATTACCTTAGCTTTATAAGATTTCATAGGGGGAAATTTTTCTATAAAGATATGGGCAAAACATTATTAAAAAACATTTGGACTATAGAGGAAAATTCTTAAAAGACACAATTCTGTTACAGAAATATGCAGTTAACAGATGTCTTCTGAAGACCTTTTGCTAATTACAAGTACTACTTGCAAATATAATCCATCAAACTAACAGAGATTAACACATTAGTTAAGTAGCTGCAGCTATTTTTAAAAAGTATTTCTGGTTTTAGTTTTTTCTTTGAAAAGTACCTACAGTCTAATTGGGGACCCAGATACTAAGCAATCACTCGAAATTCGTTGAGAACAAAGCTTAGAATCCAGCTACATATTGCTGTAAGAGCGTATTTAATAGGACCATTTTACTCATTAAATGAAGTGAGTGGATGTTTACTAAGAAATTGCTATGCTGAATTAAAATGCTGCTTCATCTGGCAGGGCTGAGATTAACTTTACTAATTAAAGGGTTTGAAATTCTTGGGGCACTACCATTTGAGGCTAAACAAAGTTGAAAGCCTGTTTTTGTGCTCATCAAAGTCCTTCCTCCCTGATTCTCATATCCTTTCTGGAGATCAGTCTTTTCTTAAGATGATTTGAAGAAGAAAATATGATCTGTCTTTAAGATCAATCTTACTCTACACACTACAACTGTATCCCAACTGGCAAGGCCACAAACCTGTGAAATCATACTCATTTAATGAAAACACGTCTCGTACGTCAAGCATCCAGGCCTGGTGAAACTTTGCCATGCTGGGGTTCATTTTTTTTTTTTTTTTGAGACAGAGTCTCGGTCTGTTGCCCAGGCTGGAGTGCAGTGGGGTGATCTCGGCTCACTGCAACTTCCACCTCCCGGTTCAAGCTATTCTCCTGCCTCAGCCTCCAGAGTAGCTGGGACTACAGGTGCCCACCACCTCGCCCAGCTAATTTTTTTGTATTTTTAGTAGAGATGGGGTTTCACTGTGTTACTCAGGATGGTCTTGATCTCCTGACCTCGTGATCCACCTGCCTCGGCCTCCCAAAGTGCTGGGATTACAGGCGTGAGCCACTGCACCCGGCCTAATTTCTTTTTTTTTTTTTTTTTTTTTTTAGGCAGAGTCTGGCTCTCTCACCCAGGCTGGAGTGCAGTGGCGCGATCTCGGCTCACTGCAAGCTCCGCCTCCCAGGTTCACACCATTCGCCTGCCTCAGCCTTTCCGAGTAGCTGGGACTACAGGCACCCGCCACCACGCCCGGCTAATTTTTTTGTACTTTTTTAGTAGAGACGGGGTTTCACCGTGGTCTCGATCTCCTGACCTCGTGATCCGCCCGCCTCGGCCTCCCAAAGTGCTGGGATTACAAGCGTGAGCCACCGCGCCCGGCGCACCCGGCCTAATTTCTTACAATCTTTCTATCTGAGAAGGAAGATCAATGCTACATGTCTTGTCTCCAGTGCTCTTTCTCCTCATTCCTTATTTCTAACTAATGACTCTACTTCACAAGTGCTTGAGAACCACCCATAGTTCATCACATCTACTACCACACGAGAACACAAACACTTTCCCCATAGAAGTTGCAGTATCTATAGAACCATAACTTTTAAAACAATTGAACAGCAATTTGAATTTCCTTCACTGCTGCATTTTTGGATTAAAGTATCCGCAATCAGGATATTCTAGTTTCTCTCAAGATAATGGGTCATATTTGCTTCATATATATGTAAAGAAATGATTGATTTTTACATTTTTCATAAAACCAAGGAATGCTATTTCTTACATTTGAATTTGTGTCCACCTCTTGCTAAACTGAAATAATATATGGCTGTTAAATAGTTGTTTCTGCTCCAGGTACCACTCAACATGGTTCAAAAATTTCAAGGTTGTTAGAGCCAGGACACACTTTGCTATTTGCAAAATAATGAATTCTGAATTCTAACAGTGAGGAGGCAAAACTGATGAGCATATTAAAAATTGAGTTCTATGTGGCAATACATCAAGTTACAAACTACAACTCTGAACTGTAGACTTTTAAGTTACTGTTTGCGTGTACGGTTTTTGCATATTTACGGTGGGAGAAATATAAATCAAAATATTAGCTTACATCATTCATTCTTTACATATTTTTATTTAGACCCTATAGATAGAAAGATGAATAAGACATTCTTAAGAGTTGATTGGTGGAGAGTTATATAAATAAAGAAGTATATCAAAAGATGTTTATAGAGTGAGAATGGTATTTAATAGGGGCATTTTACTCATCAAGTATAGAGGTTATGCTGAGTGTACCCAGGTGAGAGCTGATCATTTAACTTGGAACCAAAATTTAAAGGTCATAATAAATTAATTGAGGAAATGTTTTTAAGTGAAATATACATTTTTAAATATGACCGAGTCCTTTTGTAATTATCAACAGTTTAACATTAAGTGCCTCTTTGGTACACTCTTTCTTAATTCTTCACCAGCTTTCCCTGCCACCTGCTACGCATTACGGTTCCCCCAACTACCTTTTGTGCCCTATAAAATGAAACTCATCTTAATTTTAGTATGAATAAAACATAATAAGCAGGATGAATCAGCCACCAGAAGCTCACATAATATATTCCAGGAACAAATTATAGTGACATTTGTTTAATAAACTCCTTTTATATCCATGAACTGGCTTGTCTTCATTGAAAGTAAACATTCAAAGCCACTGTGATTGAACTAAAAAGTCAGAGTAACATTTTTGTACTCTCCCAATTTATTCTTGATTAGTGACTAAGGTATTAGGTTTCATTTCTTCTCAGTTCCAATAAAAATCAACTGTAGTTTCTGCTAATGCCTTTTCATAAAATGTAAAATACTTATCACTAATGATTTTCTTGTGTTGTGTAATTTAAAAAAATAAGATTTAATTTTCCCAGTAATAAGCAGAGTTTAAAATTTTTTTTCCACATAAGTTTATCATTCAAAATTTCAGAACTTGCTATAATTGCCACAAAAAGTCTCGATGTCACCTCCTCTGAAAACTATTTTAGGCAGAATAGATGGGCCAATCTGAGTCACAAGCAATAACTGTGTCTTGTAACTCTACGTACTATTATCCAGAGTTTCTGCTGTGCCACAATGGTCTCTAGAAGAGGAGAAATTTTCCTTCCTCTGGTGTTCCGTTTAATTAAGAGGGCTCCACGTAGCAGATGAGCTCCCAGTGTTAATTTAGTCAAATTCTTTGAATTCACTTGGCATTAATTTCCTCAGTACACACCCTGCCAATAGGATGGTTGGACTAGAAGCGATTGTGGTGTCATTTGTTTTGCATATATCAAACTAAAATTTCTTCTCCGTCCGGCTTTTGTGGCAGAGAATTTGTTAACAAATTTGTTCTTTTCCAATTTCTACAATCGCTTCCCTAAGACAATTTATTTTCCTTTTCTCCCATTTGGCCTTGGTCAAGTATCATAGCCTATGTCATCAGCTAAGTTATAGTAACTGTAACCTAAAAAGACACAACAGGTCGTGAGCCCGGGTTGCCATCCCCTCCCTGTGTAAATCTGTGGGCACAAACAGAAATGTGCTCTTACTGAATACAGCATAATCCTGTACGTTCTACAAATGTTCTTACTTATTCAGTAAATTATTGACGTTTTGCGGCCTAACACAGCAGTAATTTTCATAATTATGCTATGAATACTTAGGAAATATAGATCCTACAAAGTACAAATTTTACTATAGAGCTACTTGGTCGTTCTTACTGGTGTTATTATTCCAGGATCATTTCTACGTTATTTACGGGACTTTTTACTTTGTCAGAGGCGATTTCAAGTCTCTCTGTACGGTCGTGCTGATTTCACTTTGTATTTCTTGAATTTCTCCAAATTTTGTGTATTTCTACAGTATCTTATTTGGGACATAAAGATTTCTAAATATTATATATTTATTATAAGTTGTATCTTTCAATATTAAGATTTCCTAATTCTGACACTACAATTTCAATTCCTAGTTTCTTCTCTCGTTTCTTTCCCAGGTTATATTTTTTGCTGTCATTTTACTTTCTGCTTTAGGTACTCTCACTGGGTCTATAGTATATACTTGCTGTGTGTTGTGTGTGCTTTTGTGTTTTCATAACACACTTTAATGATCTGTTTTTCATGTTTTCTCCCAATTTTTGGTTGTAATAGGTATTTTTTCAATTTCTGACATGAAGGTTTTTTCCCCTATTTTTAATAGTTTCTATTTTATTTGACTCCATATTTGTCATATTTTTTATTGCTATGTCATATTTTTTGCCATTTCCCAGTAATTTTAAAAGATTATAGGATTTTAAATATAATTTTAATAATTTTACACTTTTCAATCATATGTTTAAATGCACATTTCTCAGTTTCATCATACGAATGATCATTATTTGTAAAGTGAAGAAAGCTTATATATACACCTTTTCTTTGCCCCTTAATTGGATCTAAATACATACTGAAGTCTTGACCACAGATTATTGAGCCTGTCAACTTACGTCCTGTTTTATACCTCTAAGTATAATTTTTCTTTGAAAAGGGACTTAATTCTATTTACCAATACAATATTAACATCAGTACTTTCATCCTAACACATTCGTTGTGAGTTATTTATTTTGCGCTGTCAAAATAAAGTCATCTTCTAGTGGACACTTTGAGGGAGAGGGGTACATGGGTAATAGATTTCCAGATTTTTGTTTTTATTAAGCAACGTTTTTCCATGATCTGGGAATACATAAATGTCAACTGCACTTGGCATAGAATATTTTGTTCTCATATTAAGACTTTGTCAACATCTTTTCATTTGTCTTTTGACATCAAGTATTCTGAAATGAAGCCTAATAAACAATCACTCTAACAAATTTTAGGAAATTTATTAAGTATCACAGTTTAAGAGAGAATCCTTTTTTTTATTATTATACTTTAGGTTTTAGGGTACATGTGCACAACGTGCAGGTTTGTTACATATGTATCCATGTGCCATGTTGATTTCCTGCACCCATTAACTCGTCATTTAGCATTAGGTATATCTCCTAATGCTGTCCCTCCCCCCTCCCCCTACCCCACAACAGTCCCCGGAGTGTGATGTTCTCCTTCCTGTGTCCATGAGTTCTCATTGTTCAATTCACACCTATGAGTGAGAACATGTGGTGTTTGGTTTTTTGTCCTTGCGATAGTTTACTGAGAATGATGTTTTCCAGTTCAATCCATGTCCCTACAAAGGACACGAACTCATCATTTTATATGGCTGCATAGTATTCCATGGTGTATATGTGCCACATTTTCTTAATCCAGTCTATCGTTGTTGGACACTTGGCTTGGTTCCAACTCTTTGCTATTGTGAATAGTGCCGCAATAAACATACGTGTGCATGTGTCTTTATAGCAGCATGATTTATAGTCCTTTAGGTATATACCCAGTAATGGGATGGCTGGGTCAAATGGTATTTCTAGCTCTAGATCCCTGAGGAATCGCCGCACTGACTTCCACAATGGTTGAACTAGTTTACAGTCCCACCAACAGTGTAAAAGTGTTCCTATTTCTCCACATCCTCTCCAGCACCTGTTGTTTCCTGATTTTTTAATGATGGCCATTCTAACTGGTGTGAGATGGTATCTCACTGTGGCTTTGATTTGCATTTCTCTGATGGCCAGTGATGGTGAGCATTTCTTCATGTGTTTTTTGGCTGCATTAATGTCTTCTTTTGAGAAGTGTCTGTTCATGTCCTTTGCCCACTTTTTGATGGGGTTGTTTATTTTTTCTTGTAAATTTGTTTGAGTTCATTGTAGATTCTGGATATTAGCTCTTTGTCAGATGAGTAGGTTGCAAAAATTTTCTCCCATTCTGTAGGTTCCCTGTTCACTCTGATGGTAGTTTCTTTTGCTGTGCAGGAGCTCTGTAGTTTAATTAGATCCCATTTGTCAATTTTGGCTTTTGTTGCAATTGCTTTTGGTGTTTTAGACATGAAGTCCTTGCCCACGCCTATGTCCTGAATGGTATTGCCTAGGTTTTCTTGTAGGATTTTAATGGTTTTAGGTCTAACATTTAAGTCTTTAATCCATCTTGAATTAATTTTTGTATAAGGTGTAAGGAAGGGATCCAGTTTCAGCTTTCTACATATGGCTAGCCAGTTTTCCCAGCACCATTTATTAAATAGGGAATCCTTTCCCCATTTCTTGTTTTTGTCAGGTTTGTCGAAGATCAGATAGTTGTAGATATGCGGCATCATTTCTGAGGGCTCTGTTCTGTTCCATTGATCTATGTCTCTGTTGTGGTACCAGTACCATGCTGTTTTGGTTACTGTAGCCTTGTAGTATAGTTTAAAGTCAGGTAGCGTGATGCCTCCAACTTTGTTCTTTTGGCTTAGGATTGACTTGGTGATGCGGGCTCTTTTTTGGTTCCATATGAACTTTAAAGTAGTTTTTTCCAATTCTGTGAAGAAAGTCATTGGTAGCTTGATGGGGATGGCATTGAATCTATAAATTACCTTGGGCAGTATGACTGTTTTCACGATATTGATTCTTCCAACCCATGATCATGGAATGTTCTCAGCAAATGTAAAAGAACAGAAATTATAACAAACTGTCTCTCAGACCACAGTGCAATCAAACTAGAACTCAGGATTAAGAAACTCACTCAAAACCGCTCAACTACATGGAAACTGAACAACCTGCTCCTGAATGATTACTGGGTACATAATGAAATGAAGGCAGAAATAAAGATGTTCTTTGAAACCAACGAAAACAAAGACACAACATACCAGAATCCCTGGGACACGTTCAAAGCAGTGTGTAGAGGGAAATTTATAGCACTAAATGCCCACAAGAGAAAGCAGGAAAGATCCAAAATTGACACCCTAACATCATAATTAAAAGAACTAGAAAAGCAAGAGCAAACACATTCAAAAGCTAGCAGAAGGCTAGAAGTAACGAAAATCAGAGCAGAACTGAAGGAAATAGAGACACAAAAAACCCTTCAAAAAATTAATGAATCCAGGAGCTGCTTATTTGAAAAGATCAACAAAATTGATAGACCGCTAGCAAGACTAATAAAGAAGAAAAGAGAGAAGAATCAAATAGCTGCAATAAAAAACGAAAAAGGGGATATCGCCACCGATCCCACAGAAATACAATCTACCATCAGAGAATACTACAAACACCTCTATGCAAATAAACTAGAAAATCTAGAAGAAATGATAAATTCCTCGACAAATACACCCTCCCAAAACTAAACCAGGAAGAAGTTGAATCTCTGAATAGACCAATAACAGGTTCTGAAATTGTGGCAATAATCAATAGCTTACCAACCAAAAAGAGTCCAAGACCTGATGGATTTACAGCTGAATTCTACCAGAGGTACAAGGAGGAACTGTTACCATTCCTTCTGAAAGTATTCCAATCGATAAAAAAAGAGGGAATCCTCCCTAACACATTTTATGAAGCCAGCATCGTCCTGATACCAAAGCCTGGCAGAGACACAACCAAAAAAGAGAATTTCAGACCAATATCCTTGATGAACAGCGATGCAAAAATCTTCAATAAAATACTGGCAAACTGAATCCAGCAGCCCGTCAAAAAGCTTATCCACCATAATCAATTGGGCTTCATCCCTGGGATGCATGGCTGGTTCAACATACGCAAATCAATAAATGTAATCCAGCATATAAACAGAAGCAAAGACAAAAACCACATGATTATCTCAATAGATGCAGAAAAGGCCTTTGACAAAATTCAACAACCCTTCATGCTAAAAACTCTCAGTAAATTAGGTATTGATCGGACGTATATCAAAATAACAAGAGCTATGTACGACAAACCCACTGCCAATATCATACTGAATGGGCAAAAACTGGAAGCATTCCCTCTGAAAACTGGCACAAGACAGGGATGCCCTCTCTCACCGCTCCTATTCAACATAGTGCTGGAAGTTCTGGCCAGAGAAATCAGGCAGGAGAAGGAAATAAAGGGTATTCAATTAGGAGAGGAGGAAGTCAAATTGTCCCTGTTTGCAGAGGACGATTGTATATCTAGAAAACCCCATTGTCTCAGCCCAAAATCTCCTTAAGCTGATTAGCAACTTCAGCAAAGTCTCAGGATACAAAATCAATGTACAATAATCACAAGCATTCTTGTACACCAATAACAGACAAACAGAGAGCCAAATCATGAGTGAACTCCCATTCACAATTGCTTCAAAGAGAATAAAATACCTAGGAATCCAACTTACAAGGGATGTGTAGGACCTCTTCAAGGAGAACTACAAACCACTACTCAATGAAATCAAAGAGGATACAAACAAATGGAAGAAAATTCCATGCTCAAGAGAGAATCTTAAAAACATTTACGAGAAGCATGAGGTCAACAACAAAGGTTTCCACATCCCACTTTTGCTTTCTCACGTATCCAAGTGAATAGTATGTGGTCAATATTTTTGGAGTTTGTATGAGATTGTTTTATTTCCTTGTTTCTTAATAAAGTTGTTTTCTTGATTTGGTGAATATTTTAGTTCATTTTGCTGCCACTCAGGGGAGGATAATCTGTAAACAGGAAATACCACCACATTCTCAAGAGTTGTATTTTCTCCTTTAATAATGGATTGCTAGCTACAAATGCAATAAAATAATCAAAAAGAGATAACAATTTAATTAAGCTAATTACAGAAAAAATAGATCCGTCTGCATCAAGAGTCTTAAAAATAGTACTTCATTGGATTAAAATTCAGCTAAACTGAGCATTTTAATTTTTTAGATGGGCCCATAGTCTAAAGATTTATCTATGTATTACATCTATTACCTAAATATTTAACAGCAACCCCAGGAATATAACAAGGTTTTCCCATTATCGCCCCAGATTTTTATCTATCACTTTACATTGTTCTTAAATATATGTGTGAGCTAATATGGCTGGTAGAACGAAACAGCCACACTGCTTCAATTGTGACTTGAAGATAATTGCAACATGATTACATGGGCCTCTGTGATATACTATCTTGTACATCCTTTATGAAAGAAGGACTGATTTTCCTAGCTGGTGGGAGAACTGTGGCAGAGAGCACTTAGCTGTCAGCCTTCTATGGGAAATTTCTTGGTTGTAGAAATTCTGGTGGTCATGTTCCTTTACAGGGAAGCCTTTACACAGTGACTGACTGATGTGTGAGGTACAGAAGCCCACCCTCCATGTCCCAATTCAGAAAACTCTGAAGAACTCTATAAGTTTGGCTGAAGAATGTGTTGATATTGCGTCACAGCTAACCTTCCTCTGCCCAATATTGCTTCCCTTTAATCCCAAGGATATTTCTTAATAAACTTTCAGCATATAAATTTGCATTTTAGTTTACTGGAAAACCCAAACCAACATGGGATAAGGAATAAAAAATAACCCTTTTTTGTACTAATAAAGCTAGATATATTTTTATTATCTTCAAATAAAAACTACACAGAAGCATTCTGTGAAACTTCTTTCTGATCTGTGCATTGAACTAACAGAGTTGAACCTTACTTTTGATTGAGCAGTTCTGAAAAACTCTTCTGTAGAAACTGCAAGTGGACATTCGCAACGCTAAGAGGACTATAGTGGAAAAAGGAATACCTTCAAATAAAAACTACACAGAAGCATTCTGTGAAACTTCCTTCTGTTCTCTGCATAAAACTAACAGAGTTGAACCTTACTTTTGATTGAGCAGTTGTGAAACACTCTTTCTGTAGAACCTGCAAGTGGACATTCGAAGCGCTAAGAGGCGTATAGTGGAAAAAGGAATAACTTCAAATAAAAACTACACGGAAGCATTCAGTGAAACTTCTTGCTCTTCTGTGCATTCAACTAACAGAGTTGAAGCTTACTTTTGATAGAGCAGGTCTGAAACACTCTTTCTGTAGAAATTGCAAGTGGACATTTGGAGCGGTAAGAGGCCTATAGTGGAAAAAGGAATATCTTCAAATAAAAACTACACAGAAGCATTTTGTGAAACTTCTTTCTTTTCCGTGAATTCAACTCACAGAGTTGAATCTTACTTTTGATTGAGCAGTTCTGAAACACTCTTTCTGTAGAAACTGCAAGTGGACATTCGGAGCGCTAAGAGGCCTATAGTAGAAAAAGGAATATCTTCAAAGAAAAACTACGCAGAAGCATTCTGTGAAACTACTTTCTTTTCTGTGCATTCAACTAATGGACTTGAACCTTACCTTTGATTGAGCAGTTCTGAAACGCTATTTCTGTAGAAACTGCAAGTGGGCATTCGGAGCGCTAAGAGTCCTATAGTGGAAAAAGAGTTATCTTCAAATAAAAAATACACAGAAGCGTTCTGTGAAACTTCCTGGTGTTCTGTGCATTCAACTGACAGAGTTGAATCCTACTTTTGTTTGAGCAGTTCTGAAACACTCCTTCTGTAGAAACTGCAAGTGGACATTCGAAGCACTAAGAGGCCTGTAGTGGAGAAAGAAATATCTTCAAATAAAAACTACACAGAAGCATTCTTTGAAACTTCTTTCTGTTCTGTGCATTCAACTAACAGAGCTGAACCTTACTTTTGATTGAGCAGTTCGGAAACACTCTTTCTGTAGAAATTGCAAGTGGACAATCGGAGCGGGAAGAGGCCTATAGTGGAAAAAGGAATATATTCAAATAAAATCTGCCCAGAAGTATTCTGTTAAACTTCTTTCTGTTCTGTGCATTCAGCTAACAGACTTGAACCTCACTTTTGATTGAGCACTTCTGAAACACTCATTCTGTAGAAACTGAAAGTGGACATTCGTAGCGCTAAGTTTCCTATAGTGGAAAAAGGAATATCTTCAAATGAAAGCTACACAGAAGCATTCTGTGAAACTTCCTTATGGTCTGTGCATTCTACTAACAGAGTTGAAACTTACTTTTGATTGAGCAGTTCTGAAACACTCTTTCTGTAGAAACTGAAGTGGACATTCGTAGCGTTAAGTGGCCTATAGTGGTAAAAGGAATATCTTCAAATTAAAACTACACAGAAGCATTCTGTGAAACTTCTTTCTGTTCTGTGCATTCAACTAACAGACTTGAACCTTACTTTTGATTGAGCCTTTCTGAAACACTCTTTCTGTAGAATCTGCAATTGGACATTCTGAGCGCTAAGAGGCCTATATTGGGAAAAATAATATCTTCAAATAAAAACTACACAGAAGCATTCTGTGAAACTTATTTCTGATCTGTGCATTCAGCTAACAGAGTTAAACCATAGTTTTGATTGAGCAGTTCTGAAACAGTCTTTCAGTAGAAAATGCAAGTGGACATTCGGAGCGCTAAGAGGATAATTGTGGAATAAGGAATATCTTCAAATGTAAACTACACAGAAGCATTCTGTGAAACTTCTTTCTGTTCTGTGCATTCAACTAACAGAGTTGAACCTTACCTTTGATTGAGCAGTTCTGAAACACTCTTTCTGTAGAAACTGCAAGGGGACATTCGGAGCGCTAAGAGCCCTATAGTGGAAAAAGGAATATCTCCAAATAAATACTACACAGAAGCATTCTCCGAAACTACTTTCTGTTCTCTGCATTCAACTAACATAGTTGAGCCTTACTTTTGATTGAGCAGTTCTGAAACACTCTTTCTGTAGAAACTGAAAGTGGACATTCGGAGCGCTAAGAGGCGTGAAGTGGAAAAACAAATATCTTCAAATAAAACTACACAGAAGCATTCTGTGAAACTTCTTTCTGTTCTGTGCATTCAACTAACAGAGTTGAACCTTACTTTTGATAGAGCCATTCGGAGACACTCTTTCTGTAGAAACTGTAAGTGGACATTCGGAGCACTAAGAGGCCTGTAGTGAAAAAACGAATATCTTCAAATAAATACTACACAGAAGCATTCTGTGAAACATCTTTCTGTTCTGTGCATTCAACTAACAGTGTTGAACCTTACTTTTGTTTGAGCAGTTCTCAAACACTCTTTCTGTAGAAACTGCAAGTGGACATTCGGAGCGCTAAGAGGCCGATACTAGAAACAGGAATATCTTCAAAGAAAAACTACGCAGAAGCATTCTGTGAAACTTCCTTCTGTTCTGTGCATTCAACTAACAGACTTGAACCTTATTTTTGATTGAGCAGTTCTGAAACACTCTTTCTGTAGAAACTGCAAGTGGACATTCGGAGCGCTAAGAGGCCCATATTGGAAAAAGGAACATCTTGAAATAAAAACTACACAGAAGCATTCTGTGAAACTTCTTTATGATCTGTACATTCACCTAACAGATTTGAACCTTACTTTTGATAGAGCAGTTCTGAAACACTCTTTCTGTAGAAACTGCAAGCGGACGTTCGGAGCGCTAAGTGGCCTATAGTGGAAAAAGGAATACCTTCAAATAAAAACTACACGGAAACATTCTGTGAAACTTCTTTCTGCTCTGTGCATTCAACTAACAGAGTTGAACATTACTTTTGATTGAGCAGTTCTGAAACACTCTTTCTGTAGGAACTGCAAGTGGACATTCGTAGCGCTAAGAGGTCTATAGTGGTAAAAGGAATATCTTCAAATAAAAACTACACAGAAGCATTCTGTGAAACTTCTTTCTGTTCTGTGCATTCAACTAACAGAGTTGAACCTTACTTTTGATTGAGCAGTTCTGAAACCCTCTTTCTATAGAAACTGCAAGTGAACATTCGGATTGCAAAGAGGCCTATAGTGGAAAAAGGAATATCTTCAAATTAAAACTACAAGGAAGCATTCTGTGAAACTCCTTTCAGTGCTGTGCATTAAACTTACAGACCTGAAACTTACTTTTGATTGAGCAGTTGTGAAAAACTCTCCCAGTAGAAACTGCAAGTGGACATTCAGAGCATTAAGAGGCGTATACTGGAAAAAGAATTATCTTCAAATAAAAACTACACAGAAGCATTCTGTGAAACTTCTATGGGTTCTGTGCATTCAACTGACAGAGTTGAATCCTACTTTTGATTGAGCAGTTCTGAAACACTCCTTCTGTAGAAACTGAAAGTGGACATTCGGAGCACTAAGAGGCCTATAGTGGAAAAAGGAATATCTTCAAATAAAAACTACACAGAAGCATTCTGTGAAACTTCTTTCTGTTCTGTGCATTCAACTAACAGAGTTGAACCTTACTTTTGATTGAGCCGTTCTGAAACACTCTTTCTGTAGAAACTGCAATTGGACATTCTGAGCGCTAGGAGGCCTATATTGGAAAGAGGAATATCTTCAAATAAAAACTACACAGAAGCATTCTGTGAAACTTCTTTCTGATCTGTGCATTCAACTAACAGAGTTAAAGCATACTTTAGCTTGAGGAGCTGTGAAACACTCTTTCCGTAGAAACTGCAAGTGGACATTTGGAGCGCTAAGAGGGTAATAGTGGAAAAACGAATATCTCCAAATAAATACTACACAGAAGCATTCTGTGGAACTTCTTTCTGTTCTGTGCATTCAACTAACAGAGTTGAACCTTACTTTTGATTGAGCCATTCTGAAACACTCTTTCTGCAGAAACTGCAATTGGACATTCGGAGCGCTAAGAGTCCTCTATTGGAAAAAGGAATATCATCAAATAAAAACTACACAGAAGCATTCTGTGAAACTTCTTTCTGATCTGTGCATTCAACTAACAGAGTTAAACCATACTTTTGATTGAGCAGTTCTGAAACACTCTTTCTGTAGAAAATGCAAGTGAACATTCGGAGCGCTAAGAGGGTTATAGTGGAAAAAGTAATATCTTCAAATATAAACTATACAGAAACATTCTGTGAAACTTCTTTCTGTTCTGTGCATTCAACTAACAGAGTTGAACCTTGCTTTTGATTGAACGGTTCTGAAACCCTCTTTCTGTAGAAACTGCAAGTGGACATTCGGAGCGCTAAGACGCCTATAGTGGAAGAAGGAATATGTTAAAATAAAAACTACACAGAAGCATTCTGTGAAACTTCTTTTTGTTCTGTGCATTCAGCTAACAGAGTTGAACCTTACCTTTGATTGAGCAGTTCTGAAACACTCTTTCTGTAGAAACTGCAAGCGGACATTCGGAGCACTAAGAGGCCTATAGTGGAAAAAGGAATATCTTCAAATAAATACTACACAGAAGCATTGTGTGAAAATTCCTTCTATTCTGTGCATTCAACTAACAGAGTTGAACCTTACTTTTGATTGAGCTGTTCTGAAACACTCTTTCTCTAGAAACTGCAATTGGACATTCGGAGCGCTAAGAGGCCTATATTGGAAAAAGGAATATCTTCAAATAAAAACTACACAGAAGCATTCTGTGAAACTTATTTCTGATCTGTGCATTCAGCTAACAGAGTTAAACCATAGTTTTGATTGAGCAGTTCTGAAACAGTCTTTCAGTAGAAAATGCAAGTGGACATTCGGAGCGCTAAGAGGATAATTGTGGAATAAGGAATATCTTCAAATGTAAACTACACAGAAGCATTCTGTGAAACTTCTTTCTGTTCTGTGCATTCAACTAACAGAGTTGAACCTTACCTTTGATTGAGCAGTTCTGAAACACTCTTTCTGTAGAAACTGCAAGGGGACATTCGGAGTGCTAAGAGCCCTATAGTGGAAAAAGGAATATCTCCAAATAAATACTACACAGAAGCATTCTCCGAAACTACTTTCTGTTCTCTGCATTCAACTAACATAGTTGAGCCTTACTTTTGATTGAGCAGTTCTGAAACACTCTTTCTGTAGAAACTGAAAGTGGACATTCGGAGCGCTAAGAGGCGTGAAGTGGAAAAACAAATATCTTCAAATAAAACTACACAGAAGCATTCTGTGAAACTTCTTTCTGTTCTGTGCATTCAACTAACAGAGTTGAACCTTACTTTTGATAGAGCCATTCGGAGACACTCTTTCTGTAGAAACTGTAAGTGGACATTCGGAGCACTAAGAGGCCTGTAGTGAAAAAACGAATATCTTCAAATAAATACTACACAGAAGCATTCTGTGAAACATCTTTCTGTTCTGTGCATTCAACTAACAGTGTTGAACCTTACTTTTGTTTGAGCAGTTCTCAAACACTCTTTCTGTAGAAACTGCAAGTGGACATTCTGAGCGCTTAGAGGCCTATAGTGGAAAAAGGAATATCTCCAAATAAAAACTACACAGAAGCATTCTCTGAAACTACTTTCTGTTCTCTGCATTCAACTAACAGAGTTGAGCCTTACTTTTGATTGAGCAGTTCTGAAACACTCTTTCTGTAGAAACTGCAAGTGGACATTCGGAGCGCTAAGAGGCGTGAAGTGGAAAAAGGAATATCTTCAAATAAAAACTACACAGAAGCATTCTGTGAAACCTCTTTCTGATATGTGTATTCAACTAACAGAGTTGAACCTTACTTTTGATGAAGCATTTAAGAAACAGTCTTTCTGTAGAAACTGCAAGTGGACATTCGGAGTGCAGAGAGGCCTATAGTGGAAAAAGGAATATCTTCAAATAAAAACTACACAGAAGCATACTGTGAAACTTCTTTCTGATCTGTGCATTTAATTAACAGATTTGAACCTTACTTTTGATTTAGCAGTTCTGAAACACTCTCTCTGTAGAAACTGCAAGTGGACATTCGGAGCACTAAGAAGCCAATAGTGGAAAAAGGAATATCTTCGAATAAAAACTACACAGAAGCATTTGGTGAAACTTCTTTCCGATTTGTGAATTCAAGTAACAGAGTTGAACCTTACTTTTGAGTGAACAGTTCTTAAACACTATTCTGTAGAAACTGTAATTGGACTTTCGGAGCGCTAAGAGGCCTATAGTGGAAAAAGGATTATCTTCAAATAAAAACTACACAGAAGCATTCTGTGAAACTTCTTCCTCATATGTGCATTCAACTGAGAGATTTGAACCTTAAATTTGATTGTGCAGTTCTGAAACACTCTTTTTGTAGAAACTGGAAGTGAACATTCGTGGCGCTAAGAGTCCTATAGTGGAAAAAGGAATATCTTCAAATAAACACTACACAGAAGCATTCTTTGAAACTTCTTTCTGTTCTGTGCATTCAACTAACAGAGTTTAACCTTACTTTTGATTGAGGAGTTGTCAAACACTCTTTCTGTAGAATCTGGAAGTGGACATTCGGAGCAATATAACGTGAATATATTTTTACTTTAAGCATATGAGTATAAGTGTAAGGGAACATGCCTGCAATTCCGCAAGGTTTGATTTTATCTTACACGTAGTTCGTTATCCAGTCAGTAAGTGTTTGTTGTACTCTATCCTGTGCCAAGTGCTGGGAATTGAGTTATGAGGACAAAGTTGTAGAAACTCGGCCTATTGAGATTCTATTCAAAAGGCTCTCCTCAGTATAAGTTAGTAATCACATAAATAGACGAGATATTGACATATTATAATATATGCTATGAAGAAAAATCAGATTGAGGATTTTTAAAAAAGGTTGAAGGTGAAGTGAGATAAGGTGGGATCAAGAAATGCCTGTTTGAGGAAATTAATCTCAGGCCTGAAAGAGGAGAAGATGACAAGAGATTTCCAGGCAACCAGAAGAACACATGACAAGACCTTCTAACAGGAGAATGTTCAGCGTGTATGAGTAATAGAAGTCCATGGTGGCCGGAGCACAGTAAGTGAGGGATGCATGACATGAGGTTATACACACATTTAGAGTTAGGGGGTCCGAATATGGGGTGTGAGCTTTCTTGCACAAGTATTGGGAAGCTTCTGCAAGATTTTTCTAGGGCAATGACCTGATGTTATTCCTTTCCTGTTTTCTTTTTCTTTTTCTTTTTTTGGTGATTACTTTCTTTGCTTTCTAGAGAACAGATGGTAGAAGGGGGAAGTGGAAATATGCAGACACATTAGGGATCCATCAAAATATTGAACCGAACTGATGGGTTTGGCCGTGGTTTGACCTAGAGTGGTTATTATAGAGAATGAGCAGAATGGATGCATTAGAGAGATTTCTCAAGTTTGATATGGTTGAGCTACAGATTGGATACAGGTAGGAAGATGGTAAAGGAAGGGATGACATCAGGTATACTTCGAGTTTGGTGTTGACAAGCAGGGTGCATGGTAGAGCCGTTTATGAGAAGGCTTCAGGAGAAAAAGGAGACTTGGAAACTATTCCGAAAGGTCAGAGACTGTGTTCTGAATCTCATGGTAGAAACAGGAAGGATTCTATTGTATACAGTAACAGGAAGAAGAATGCAAATGCAACTTTTTTGACCAGCTTTACAGAGTTCAGCCAAACAAGCCATACCTAGTTCAACCTCAGTTTAGAGATGAGCAAACTGAACTTCAGAACCTGTAAACAACCTGTCAGAATCAAAAACGAGCCAGAAGAATATTTCGCCCATTACATGATACTTTGTTTATTTAAATAGTTATAATTATTTTAGATATTTTACTTTCTTGATTTTATTATTAAGCACAAATAACATTGTACTTAAAGTTTATCTCTATTTTTCACTTTTCTTATGTTATCATAATTTCAGGTAAAAATCAATCAAAAAATTATATTGAAATTGAAATACTGAATTTTATACTAAAGACAAGGCATCCAAATGAAAATGAAATTTTCCAGGTGAAAATTTCCAAATCATAAATATGTAGGGACAAAAAACTTTATTTATAAAGAAAAAGATAATTCTAATTAATTGATGATTCAAAGGTTTACAATTTTAAAAGTAAATATTATCTTTGAAGTAAAGTCCATTTAAATTATTTATGCAGCCAAAGTTTTAGTAATTGTATATGTATATCATGTAAACTTTTCCGAGAAAAATGGAATTGGAAATGTTAGAGTATTATGCGGAAAAATTCACCTAAATGAAAAAATTATCTCCTCATGAAGGATTACTTTAGCCACTTTGACAGGTGTAGGTAAAAGAACACTAAATGCACATCAATATGATTAGGAGATGCGCGCTTAGAAATACGTTATCATTGAAAAGAGAATTGTACTATCAGGTTTGCAGGGGCCCTTCTTATCCTTCATATTTATGTAACTTTGTCATCTATAGAAAGATTATGGGAATTTTAAAAATAGCTGATAGTTAAGAAACATCACCATAAAACTGTGCTGAATGCATAATAAAACATTTCCCTTCTCTCCAAAAGCCTTTTAAAATTATGTACCATAATCAGTATGGCCAGCAGAGGGTCATTTCCATGTTCAAGTTCCTCTGTTTCTCGAGGGTGAGAATCCTTCTATAGTCTTCTGAGGGTGACACTGTAGGGTTTTCTTATCCTGATTATTTTTACCTATTTTTTCCGATCCTTTCCTTTGTATATTTACATTTTACATATTGAAAGTTATTTTTTCAAATATTTTATATGCAAGTTTACAAAGTACAACGACTGTACATTAAAATAACTTATTTATGCCATATGGAAGTTTAAATATAATTTTACAATATCTAATATTGATTGTTTAGTTTCTAATCATTGATACTTGACATGATTTTTCCCAGCATACCTCAAAATATTCTTCAAAATCCTGCGAATTAATTCCTGTAACACTTCTGAGGTGTATTAATAAGCTAGAGATGTAAAGAAGATTTGCAGAGAAAATTAGGTTCCCAAATTAGAAATTTTGTCCCACTATCGACTAGAAACCTCTTGAAATGATCAAAAACAATAATAATGCATGTCATAGAGGAAAACCAATAAGCCTGCTGCAGCATGACTACCTCTGTGACCTCAGACAAGTTACGTGTGGGTCCGCACTTATTTTCTTCATCTCTAATAAATATTTGACAAATCTCATTTTCAAAAGTCTTTTAAGGCCTTTCCACCTTTTTTTTTTGAGATGGAGTTTTGCTCTCATTGCCCAGGCTGCAGTGCAATGTCGTGGTCTCGGCTCACACAACCTCCGACTCCCGGGTTCATGTGATTCTCCTGCCTCCACCTCCTGAGTAGCTGGGATTACAGGCGCGCAACACAACGCCCAGCTAATTTTTTGTATTTTTAGTAGAGATGGGGTTTCACCATGTTGGTCAGGCTGGTCTTGAACTCCCGACCTCAGGTGATCTGCACGCCTCGGCCTCCCAAAGTGCTGGGATTACAGGCATGAGCAACCGCGGCCTGTGAGGGCTTTCTACTTTTAAGATTCAGGACGCATAGCCTGGGAGGTAAATGGTAGTATATATATATATATATATATATATATATATATATATATACACACACACACTGTATATATATACATATATACGGTATATTATACTATATATACATATATACTGAATATTATACTCTATATATACATATCTACTGTATATTATACTGTATATATATATACACATACACACATACACACATGAGACAGAGAGAAGAGATAGACAATTTCATGTGAAAATATAAACTGTTAACATAAAATTTTGCTTCTCTGAGGAATATTTAGCATTGTTCTCAAACTTCTCTGCAGAATTTAAGCATTTTTCTCAGAACTCACCAGATAGAATGAGGGAGGGGCCATATGATAGGAGCCAGAGATGAAGGGAGAATAATAGAGAGGGTGCTTTGGGAAAAATAGTACAGTAAGGCTAGGGAATACTTCTCTCCAACGAAAAGACCAAGGTCACAGCTATATCTCTTCAAAAGCCAAACTTTCTTTTAAAATGTCAATTTCCATCTATTTCTTGCTTCACAGACATTCCATTCATTGCTGGATTTCAAATAAAGCCTTTCCATGTTCAACTTTTCTATAGAAAAAGAGAAATATGGGGGACAGTACAGTCTAAGAAGTGATTAAGAATATCTAGTGGACTTTCCCAGACTGTAAATCTTTACATATATCTGAGCCTAATGAGGTGATTTATTGTGCTATAATGCACAGTGAACTATACAGATGCTTCTTTTTGATCATGCTGCAGAATGGAACTAAATACTAAATACCAAATAGCACTCCCATGATTCTTAGAGATGTCATTCATATGGCATATTTATGCTTTTTTATATAGCAATTCTTATTCTTAGCTCTTAGGCAATTACGGAATCTTTTTTGTCATTTTAATAATCATGCTCCATTTGAGTTATGCAAGGTAGAAATTCTAAGTAGAAAATCTTGTTTTTATTGAACGTTTTTAGTAAACATTTTGGAAAAAGTCTGTTTTTTGATGCTACTTCTGCACGCTTTCTCAACATGATATTACTTGGTATTGTCCTTATTAACCATAGTACACCATATTCTGCAAATATTAGAGAGGGTTAAAAATCAGTCATGTATAAGTGTATTGTCCTTATTAACCATAGTACACCATATTCTGCAAATATTACAGAGGGTTAAAAATCAGTCATGTATAAGTAAAGTTAATGAAATAGAAAGGAAACCACATGTAGGAAATGGAAGGCAGAAGCAAATGTATTAACCGTGAGTTAGAAACGGTTTGGTCTTTGGAATGAAGCAGCAAGAGTTTAAAAATCTTGTTTGTGATTCACTAGCTTTGTGACCTTGGAGAATTACTTCAGATTTCTGAGTATCAGTTTAGTAGGTGATATCAATTGCAACTTCGCAGAATTATCATAAGTATTAAATAAAGGACTTAGTATTTGGGAGAGCATAGAAAATTACTAATAGTTACATTTTTGTTAATATTACCGTTATTATTATCATACGTATAGTATTTTCTTTCACTGACAATGCATTTAGGACATAAGCAGAACTATAGAACAGTGCTTCTCCAACTTAAATGCAGAGCATGAATCACCTGGAGTTTTGTCAAAATGCGAATTCTGACTCAGTAGTCCTGCAAACTAACGAAGTCTTGGTAATGCTGGTGCTGCTAGTTCACCAACAGACCACACGTTTTGCAACAGCTATATAGAATGTCCTGTTTCTTTTTTTAATCACAAAACATGGCAAGCTCTAAAATAAAGCAGAATAACAGATTTAAATGTTAATACTCATGTCCTCAATTTATAATTTCTCCCTCCCTAACAATGGTATAATTCTGATTAAAAATTAGCAAAGAAAAAAATGGAAATTAATCTTCCTATGTTTATTCTTTTAACAAATTCTGGGTGATTACTACTGGGTTACTTGCTGTAGGAAATAGAAAAATTGCTTTGACATAGATCCTCAAGAATCTGTCCCACTACAAGCTTATTTTTGTAGGAAGCTAAAAGATTTATATAAATAACCGTAATTAAAGAGACAAATGAAGAAGTGCAATGAAAGACGTAGGCAAAGTGCTAGAGGAGTTCGGGGTGGAGGAAAATTATCCTAAAATAATATCTATGCATAACATTATGCTATCTTCCCTAACCAGCGCTTGACCAGATTGTCACAGTGAACTTTGGTCCTTTCTTATATCTTAGTTTTGGTTCCCACATCCTTCTGTTTGGGGAAGTTCTTGTTTTCCTCATGTAATGACAACAACACTTAAACAATGTATACTAGATAAAAGGAACTATATTGCTTGCTTTATTTACATAGTTAATTTAATTTGCACAATGAACTATGAAGTAATCAGCATTATTTCCTTCATTTTACATATGAGAAAATGGAGAATCAGCGACATTGAATCATCTCAAGTTTCTAAAATATCCACTCTCACCAGGCTGTTTCCCTGTTTTTGTCTGTATGCTGCTATAACAAAATGCCACAGATTGAGTAATTCATAAAAAACAGAAATGTATTTCTCACAGTTCTGGGGCTGAGAAGTCTGAAATCAAGACAGCGGAGATTTGGCAGTTGGTCCCGAGGTGGCACCTTCTTGCTTCGTCTTCAGGTGACAAAAGTGGGCAAAAACGGACAATGTAAGGACATGGCAGAAGAGACTGAGGAGCCCGGCATTCCTCTAAAGCATCTTTTACGAGGACGTTTATCTCATTCATGAGGGTGGATCCTTCTTCACTTAATCACTTAACCAAAAGCCCCATCTCTTGATGTCATTGTCCTTGGATTTTAGTTTCAACATACAAACTTTGGATGGGCACATAGGTTCAAATCATAGCACCCTCCAAATTATAATGCCTCTCTCATGCCTGTTCTCCTTGAAGTACCCTCTGGTTTTGCTCTCTTCATTCTTGCCATCACAGTTAACCCTTCAGTTCCATTTCTTTAAGTAATCTCTTAATTTTTAAGATGGTTCCATCTTTTTTTTTTGTATATGGCAGTCTCTCAAACATATTTGTCATATGAACTAAGTAGGTAAATATGTAAATGCCTGCTAAATTTTAGTGAATGATATAATGGCCTAAAGATGTATCTACCCTTCAGCCAAATATATTTACTTTTAGTAGCAATCTCCTGCCATATACAAAGTCACGACTCTAGGGGTAAACATTTTAGCCTGTGGGTAAGATGTAAAGCAGTGGTATGTTATACTGACAACTCACTGTCATAGCACTGGGACATGCTCCTCTATCTGCTACAAATTGAATCAACAAAATATATATGATTTTGTGAGATTTAAATGTATGCTCCTGTTAGTAAAATAAAAGTATGGGAAAACTTTACGGAGTAGATTTAATAGAAATGTTTTCCTGAGTTATCTGCCTTCTTTATTTTTATGTTATGCTTTAAGTCTATGGTCAATGTATAGAGCTATGATTGATGTGCTTTTCCAATTCTGTTCAGATCAGACAGGTTAATTTTCTTCTTTTAAATCTTCTTGAATTTTGTCTAACACATTTTGTTCAAATTTCTTACTAGATTATACTCCCTTCCCTAACTGCTTCATGATTACTTATACACAAACAATATTATGATAGTTACACATTGAATTCATTTTAGGTGATGATTTTGGTCATAAACATGAGCAGGTTGTGAAGTGTTTCAGCCATCCCAGGGCATGGCTGTGAGTCCCTTGTCTAATGTTTCAAAAAAATCTTGAATTTGTGATGATGCTGTGATGGTCCCTCAGATATTCTTACACACATCTTTGCCCCTTGTTCCCTCTAACTTTCCTCTTCTGAGAAAAAAGCAAACACTGCCAAGCTCACATGGAATTACATTTGGATGCAAGTGTCACTATGAGATGGTTGCCAATAAAAGTACACAAGGAATTTTATTATGGTGAATTAAAGGCCAACAGACTTCAGAGAAATGAGCACGAACATGAAAATGGCGCATGGTACGCGGATCTCACTGGAAAGTCATTCGGTACACAATGTTTTCACTAGAAAAATCCATTAGCTTTAGCTAGAAATTGAAATTACTTTGTAGGAAATCAGAATAAAATATGTGAAAACATTATATTCTGTGCAAGATTAATACCACGCATGGTGTTGAAAGGTTTGTGGTCTTGCTTCGACGATGCTAAAAGGTCAGAAACCACAAAGATGCATACGTGCTGTCGTTTGCACAGTTACTAATTTTTCTCATTATTTCCATAACGCGATGTGCTGTTTCAACAGAGAAACCCTCTGGAGAGTGGCTTGCACTGTTTTCAGGCAGCTCTTTTGCTTTCATGTTTTGGCCTTGGCCAGGGAATTCAGACAGACTTTTCAGTTATTTTCGACAAGAATGTATTCATTTATTGTTTTAAATAATAATAAATAGATTTTAAAATTACTGTACATTACTGCACTTTAAACTCCATGAGGTCAAGGACTCTAAATTCTGGACATCATTGTATACCCTACATCTTGCACAAGGTTTAGAAAAAATGGCATGGACACCTATTTTTTGAATCAGTAAATGAATACATAAAAGAATTCCAAACTCTAGTCCAAGGTTTTAGATTAATAATGTATTAAAATGCGTAAAATTTATAGACAAAACTATTCTTATTTAGAAGTTTATTCTTTAGTTGGAGAGATAAAATATATGCACATAAAAGCTTAAGGAAAAATAATAAGGGTTTTGAAGTACTTACTATGTGAAAAATTTAGCATAAACCTTACATCCATTTATTTAACACATTTTATACGTTGCATTATTTATATATAGTGCTGATTGGTAGAATTTATATGTGAACGGAACTATAAAAATTTTGAGGATAAGCACTAGAAACACAGAATAAATAGAGTGTTAACATGCAAAACACAGAAATACTTACATTGACTAGGTGAAAGAAAAGATTTCTGGTTCCATGTACACTGATTATTGAGGGATGAGTATGACATTATTATGCCAGAATCAATAAATATTTTAAATAGGGAGAAAACTATAATTATATATCTTTGTGTTCAACAGGAGTAGCAGTATTGATAAAGTAGAAGTTTGTTATACCTTGTTTATAGTCTTTTAAAGTTGTTTATAAATAAAATCTACTCCTAGTTAATTAATGGTTGATGTTCATTGAAGTGTTTTAAAATTTTTGACCTCTGAATTGCCTTGTACATATGGAGAAATAAAGCTTGCCTAGCATAATTTCTTGAGTGGAGAATTAATGATCTGGATAGATTTGTTGACAATAAATATGTCTGTACTTATTTTATTAATTCATTAATCTTCATGAAGAAAAATATAAAAGTCATATTCTAGTATTTTATACCATGGAAAAAATATCTTATCCTTTTCCTAAGGAAAAATACATCATGACACAAAAGTAAAGTTAATTAAATTACTTAGTTTGTTAATTAACTGTCTATTATTTCTATGGGTTGAAGTAAATTTGATACTCAATGCTATTTAATCTAATTCTAAAAGCTTGAATGAGTAATGATTTTTTCATGTAAGGTTAGTTGAAATAAATTATCATTGATTTTCAGATTTAATATTAATTAGCTATTGCATATTCTTAATGGGAAATAAGTGTTTAAAAAGCCCTTTTTGGTTGCAAAAAGACCACGCCCATTGTAGACTTCTTAGAATACATCACATCTGGCCTCTTGTTTAGAGTGGGGAATTCAACTCATAAGTGGCTGGACATTGATTCTGAACATTTTGAACATTATTTGCCTGTCTTCACTCATACTGGTTGCTGTTCTTTTATAAGTAATCACCATGTTTAGCATGCACTTGAACTATAGTTACTTAGGGTGCTTGACTATTTACAAGTCTTACTAGGATTCTAGGTATTCATTAGTCTCGTGGTGTGTATTTGCTGATGGTCCTATTATCTTTGTTGGTTCAGTTACACAGTACCATCCAAGATGCTGCAACACATTATACACAGGGTATGGGTTGTGGGAGCTACAGATTTCAGTTATTATTTAGGCTCAGAAACTTAGAATCTCTGCAAGGTTGGACATGTTCCTTAGTCTTGTTTTAAGACCGTCTTGTTTTAAAAGTTAGTCCCAAATTCTTAAAATATAGAATAGGGGTGCTAGTAGTGCTCACAGAATTGTAGTAAAGATCAGCTGGGAAAAAAGAGCCTATTAAACAGAGCCTGGTATTTAATAAGTATCAGCTGCCTTCAATTAGGAATCTGTGTTGTCGTGATTAGAAGATTGCTGGTTTATTTTACAGATCTGTAAGTATAGCCAAAATATGTCAAAATAACCACCAGAAAGAATCATATACCGTCCCTTGAACATTTCATCCCTAGAATCTAGCCAGATTAGCATCTCTATACTGGCAATACTGTTAACACAGATTGTGCTCAAACCCCTCATTGACTTTTCAGCACCTGTAAATTACTGGAGATTTAGGAAGAAGTCTGGGGTTATGGCTTAGTTAAGCTGAGTGGCCAGAAAGTGTGAGATGCTGGATGCCTCCTCCAGTTCATTTCTCCAGCGGCCGCACCAGGCGTATCCATAGCTCCGCTCCCGGGAGCTCGTCTCCGGCGTGGGGCGTGTGCGCACCCCTGGCCGGGCGGAGCCTGGAGCCTGCTCATTAGCAGCGCGGGCAGCTCGTGCGCCCGCAGGAGGGAGGCGGAAGCACAGCCCTGCGCCGCCAGCAGGAGGAGGGAGCGCGGCGGCTGCAGGCAGGGGAGGGAGAGGAAAGAACGGAGGGACGGTTCCCGGACAGAGCGGGAGGAATCGGGGAGCGGCCGGTTCGGGGGGAGCTGCTCCGCTGCGCTGCGCTCGTTATTCACAGGACGCGGCGGCGCTTCCCGGGGCCGCTTCCCGGTCCCCTGGGTGGAGGCTGCCGTCTAAACCTGACTCCAGGTGAGTTCCCCAAAGAGGTGAAACGAGGGGTCTCGAACCAGAGACGTGGAACTGGCGAGGCTGCTCAGCTCCCCAGGCGCTTCTGCCTTGACATTTCCCGATTCACGGGAGGTTTTGGGGGCGGCTGCACAGGCTGGAGGGGCGGATGGGCGGTTGCGATCCTCAGCCGGCGTGGGGGCGTTCGGGAGGAATTAGCTTCAGTGAACGGGGTTTTAGGAGATGTCCCCAAGGCACGCGCTATGTATGCGTTTCTAGACGAGCTTTTGAGACAGAAATTTGGCTTTCCGGATGCCCGTTTTGGCCTTCTGTCCTTCCTTTTGCTTGCCTCATGCCCAATTTTCCAAGCCGAGTAAAGGACTGGAAGGGCGTGGAAGTAGGAGGTCTGGGCACAGAATGCGGCAGGGCAGCCCTGGTCTCCAAGTTTGGGGGTGGGGGGTGGGACTCTTTTCCTTTCAGCCTAATTTACCAGGGGAAAACCCGCAGAGCAACTTGAGGTGCCTTTGCTCCGCACCCTCCATAAGCTTATTAGAGGGAACTTCAGGCTCGCTAGACAGCCTGTGACAGGTGACGGCAATTGAGCTTAAAAGCCATGTTGGTTCACTTCGTCTCCACTTTATCCTTTGTTGCAAAATTGATACCTTTTTGGATTTCTTTAACAGCACAAAGTTTAAGTGGCCGGCTGACAGGAAATATTTCTTTTGAAACTGCTATGAGAAAAGTGATGAGTTAACGTGGAGAGAAAGGCAACTTTATTTTCTTGGAAGAACTTTGGGGAAAGAGATTGATAGAGAAATTCTGGGCATGAAATTATGGACATTTCCCACAGAACTTCCTTCATTTATTTATTTCTTTACATTTCCTTCATTTTTTTAATCGTGTGTGTGTGAGTGTGTGTGTGTATCAGAGAGACAAAATTCCTTGGAGGTATTAGGACTTTATTTGGTTCAGAAGTTTCTTACTAATAGCACTAATTTTTGATCATCGAGATTGTAAGAATTTACTAAGTGTTTTGCTTTTAGGTGTTTTGGACCTGTTTTTTTTAAAAATTCAATACTTACTTTGTGGGCCTTGCTGAATACCTGTCAATAAAATCGGTGGGCATACAGTTAGTCACATGACCCCTGTGGATTTAATAGCAGGTAAGTATACAAATGATAAGTTTAGGAAATAAATGTCAGAATCAACATTTAGGTGTGAAATTGAAATATCTTTCAAATATTTACCAAATTCTCTTTTAGGATCCAATGTCATTTTATGGTCAAGAGAGCTTAAAGGTTTCTCAGATTGAGATATATGTATCTACTTTGTTAATCCAAATGTAATGTTTTATTTTGTTCTTTCTTTAATGACTGTTTGAATTCAACAAATAAAACTTGCATATTTAATGTAAGGTTCTTTCACATATATTACTTCTCCAATTTTTAATATAAATTTAAGGAGAAAAGCAATATTAATTCCATTTTGTAGATGAAGAGACTGTGTCACAGAAGTATTACTTTACCTAGATTTCTGTAATTATTATGTTATAAACTTAGAAATTACATATTATTCTGGAACATATAAAATATATGAATGTTATAAACCATAAGAATTCAGACTTATGCTATTTAACTTCAAGTTTAGTTCTTTACCCAAACAATTGCATGACTACATTGAGACTACTGAAGTAATTATATATAAGCATGCTATATGAAAAAATAAAACGTTTCTTATTTTTCTCGTTTCTCTTTGATATAAAATATACTATAATTTTATGGAGTTATATTCCATATTTAGATGCTCCTAACTTCCAAATAACACCTAAACTCCTAAAAACTGACCTGTGTCCTTCTTAATAGAAGTGGCTTGACAGGGAGACTCAATTTTTACTAAGAATATTCTTGGGATAATTTATGTCTTATAATCAAGATAAAGACAGGCCACATTTAGTTGTATTTTTAAACCACTTAGTGTGAACTTGCAACGCAGACATAACTTGCTTCCAGGCTACACTGCCAGCTTTGC
This sequence comes from Symphalangus syndactylus, assembly GCF_028878055.3. Classification (NCBI taxonomy): domain Eukaryota; kingdom Metazoa; phylum Chordata; class Mammalia; order Primates; family Hylobatidae; genus Symphalangus; species Symphalangus syndactylus. The sequence goes on along the minus strand of NC_072442.2, from coordinate 72,814,846 downwards.
AGTGAATAGTCTTTAAGATTCCGTGGAAACATTGGCAGATATAGCTAATGTATATCTGACGTAGGATTTATGAGAAAAGGAGAGGTAGAAACTGAATGCTCTTATATTTCATATGTGACCACATTCATAAAACTTTATTGATAAGTACTTTGTTGTCTGACACGGGCTGATACAAATAGGCTTCTTCAAGAGTTGAGGAAGAAAACAAAATCCCTATAATACAGCCTTTTTCCTCCTTTTCTTTCTTAAGTGGTAATAGTGGATCCTAGCTTTTGTGTGTCTATGCATGCTCAATACAGTTAGGGGTATAAGGAGAAGATAAGCAAGAATATTGAATGCTAGCTAGGAAACTTTTTGGAGTCTCAAATACTTTGGAACGATTTTTCACATTATATACATAAAATTCATAGTTACACTTGGGAACTAAGTATATTATACACAACTTTGCATCTGATTACAGGATTCCCTGTACATTTATAGCTCAGGTATTCTGGAAAGAGTCAAGATAATTAGTTTTATGGCTCTTGCCCATGTGACCTGTTTCTTTCTGGTCCTGATATTAAAAGGATGACTTAAATTTTCTGGAATGTCAAAATTTTCTCTTCCCTTGGATCCTACAAAATACTTCAAGCAGTGTATGTGTGATTCTCGCTGTCATTCCAACATTTCCAATCCTCCTGAGAATGCTAAACAATGCCCTATATTTCTTCCTTTGTAATTCTTTCAGATAGAGGGTTAGCTGAGTTAGGAAGAAAGGAGAGAGGGAGAGAAGAAGAGAGATGACATTTTATCCCTCAGGAAAGAACAAGACCAATTGTATTCCTAACTTAGAAATATTATTCTACAAACATTCCTGAACAAGAGGGCTTTGCATATACATTAAAGCAGAATACCTAGTCAACTTCTAGTTGTGCCATGCAGTGAGATGGAAGTAAGATGAGCAAGCCGAGATCATTTTTGTTGGAGAACTGAGACCACATGAAATAGGCAACAGAGTTACCCCAACTGAGGGGCAAGAGGACTTGAAAGTTTCCTCCATAAATTTGCAGTTAGTACAGGGCTGCTCCAGTGATCAGAGTCATGAATGCCCTAGAGTGTCTGTATAACCCTGTACACAGGCTGAGACAGCTCTAATGGCCCAGAAAAGCCTCTGGACAGAATCACTGCACCCTTGGACATTGTCCGACCGCATGTATGAGAATAGTGAGTGCTGAGGAGTTGTGGGTAGCTCGGTACAACTCTTGCTAAAGGAGTGTTATCAACATTCATTGCTGAAAGTGAATATTTTCATTCACATATGTGATGCCTATTAGGTCATGCTTTCTTGGATACAAATTTGTACAAGATATGAATTAATTTTTGAACATCCTTTCTTAAAAGTACCATGTTCATATAGTTGCTCATTTTAATATGAGTAGTTCAGATGGGACATAATACAGTAAGGAGATGATTGAACATCCTAAGAGCTAGTGTATATACCTTTGTTCATGATGAGATTCATCCCCTGTCCCCCTTTGTAGTGACACTGATGGCATAAGGGAGTATTAGATGAAATTTAATGCAGAAAACAATGGGATATATGAATGGTAGATATGGTTGACAACCACCATTTTCACTGAAGTTGTTTCAAAGCAAAGAAATTTGGGATAAATTCATTTTATTTGCTCCTGAAGGGTAATTAGGAATAAGTAGGAATTGTGAAGAGGCTGTAGTGTTGACATTAAGAGAAGTTTTTGATTCTTAAAATAGGATATATTACACAAGAGTGAACAAACAGAAGATACTGAACAAATATTCTGTCATAAGTAAGTGATGGATTATTCGGACTTGTTGAACTATGTTTTTAAATGTATTATTTAAATATTTAAATATTATTAAAACCTTAAATAATATTTAAATATTATAAAAGTTATAGAAAATTATGTTTTCAATACAAATATACACTTATAAGCTATATTGTAGATATGGGAGTAAACAATGCAATTTTTTTTAACTGAGTGAAAAATTTAGTTTTTTAAAATTCCAAATGGAGCTAACAGCTTAGTGTGATACATATTTTGAATTTCAAAATTTGTAACCAAATAGGACAAATGTGTTGAAGTGTACTTTTCTTGAAGAACCGTGATAAGAATGAGCGGTGAAAAAATTACAGCATACTTACCAGGGATCAAATACTTGCTTAGGGTTAATAAGAAAAATCTCAGCAAACGCTAGAAATGAGGTACACGATCTATCACAGACCCATGATTAAGGTGGTATCTTGTTAGGTATATGAGCTTGAAAAGAAACGGCATAGCTTCACTTTACCTCAGTTGCTTCTTTTGTAAAACGGGGAGACTAAGAGTGTGGTAACTCAAAATCCTTTGTTAATGATTTTCTTCTTAGAACAGTGCCAGGTCCAATTAGGATTAGATTGCTATTTTTATTATTGATATTTGCCCTAGTTCTGCCTTTTATTGACTGTGTGAAATTGGTGAAGATCCCTTTCTGAAGCTTTGTTTCTTACCTACAAGCTGGGAATAGAATACCTGCTATGAAGAGTGGTTGTTAGTACATTAGAAAGGCTGGGTATTTGTTTATATAAGGGGCTCAGCGCATGGTAGAAATTTGATAGCATTTTTTTCTTGCCCTCCCATGTATTACTGTGGAGACATCCCACATATTATGTCCAAGTTTTTATTTTCCCCTCAAATGCAATGTCAAGCACAAAACATTCCCATCTCCCAATTCTCTTCTGATGTTCTACAACCATTAAAGTATAGAAAACTAGAATGAGTGTTTTTATAACTTTTGCTGTACTTAAGCATGTGGAGAGAAGAGCACTAGATCACAGGACACACTTTGATAGGAAAAGGGAAATATTTACACCGCAAACAACTTTCTCCTCATGCTTAACAGTTTTATGCTGTCATTCTGTCAGCACCAAGTGAGATTTTTCTCTTTAAATAGTTTTCTATTTGTGGTATGATAATTCATGTATGGACTTCATGTAATTAACATAAATATAATGGATAGTTGAGAAGTGGTTTATTTTTACCAAGAGGAAAAAATTTGTACACGATTTTTAAAAATATTGCTTTGAAAATATTTAAAATTAATTTTGATTCAGTTGGTGGAAGATAGCGTCACAAACTCACTGCTAGTGGTATTCTTGAGAAGTAATGTTTGAATTTTCTAGGTATTGTCCCCAGACTGGCTTAAAAGAATTTAATTTTAGATGTAAATTTTCTGCTTAACATGGAAGATTTTTCCCTGAAAATATTAGCTTCATCAGATACACAGTTGCTTAGGGGTAGCTGCATGGAATTATGGGAAGGGTGAAATAGAAAAAAATTTTCATGTCTAAGTTATACATACTGGTGTAATCATATTGATTGGATGATAATGATAATTACAGCAATAATGTGATTGAAAGGGTAAGCAAGTAACATATACTACAGTTACTAATATAATCCTGTGATTGAGTTTACCACTTCGTTTCTCTTTTCTGGAATCCCTTAAGTTTGTCACTATTGCACTTTATTTCCTTTGCTTATTGTAGTGGTGTATTAGTTGTATTACTGCTGCTATAACAAATTACCACACATTTACATAACTTAACACATATTTATTGTCTTGCAGTTTCAAAGGTCAGAAGTCCAAAATCACTGTAATTAGGCTAAGTCAATGTGTCTGCAGTGTGGGTTCCTTCTCGAGGTGCTGAGGGGAGAATCCATTCTCTTGCATTTTCTGCTTCTGGTGGCACCTGTCTTCATTGTCTTTTCCCCATTCCTCCATTTTCAAGGTGCGTTGCTTTTATTTCTGTTTCTGTCTCCGCGTTGTCTCCTCCTTTAACTTTGAGTCCTTCTCTCCACTTCATCTAAGGACTCCTGTGATTACTTTGGACTCACATGGATGATCTGGGATAATCACCTTGTCTCCAGATCCTGAACTGAATCGTATCTACAAGTCCTTTGGCTGTGTAAGGCAGCACATTCCCAGGGCCTGGAGATTAGGTGAAGAACATCTTTTGGGACTATTATGCAGCCTATCACAAGTGGTAATAACACTTTTATGCCTTGAGACCCTGAAATTAATGTACTTGCTTATGCATGGAAAAGCAATGTATCTGTGGGGGTAACAGTTTATTTTTGAACCATTAGAAGGTATTGATGGGGAAGTTTTCATCTGACAACAGATACTGATAAATTAAATACCCTTAGATTTGTCAAAACTAGCTTTAGTAAAATATAAGTAAAAGTATTTGCACTGCTAGGGTCAAAAATATTAATTAAACCCATTATTTATCAAGGCCAAGTCCTGGATTAGTTAGGTTTAAATTAACATGGAACATTATCTTCCATAGTGCTTAATTGTGAAGCTTAGTTCTTGTTGACAAATCTCATCCATATAAGAAAGCATCGAAAGGTTGGTGTTTTTTTAACCTTTGCAGAATATAAATTTTCAAAGGGATGTTAGACAGTAGTTCCATCACAATTGATGCAGTTCACAAACATTCATTGTGAATATTTTATCTCATGAGTTATATCTATGACACTAATCATAGACTTCTAGAATAAATTTAGCAATGGTCATGTCAGCCTTTCAAATCTTTCTATAACCTAGAAGAGGATCATTGCATAAGATAGATTCATTTTCCCCTTTATTCCATTGTTGCCAGAGAGAACTTGAAATGCCCTGTTCAAATTAATTTAATGCAAATGAATTCTTGCTGCCTCACAAGTAGTTTGTCCTTCATTTTTCTTAAAATTATATTGAAAATGGATGTGACATGCTTTACTGGTTGTTGTGCAGGAAGCGTTGTCCTTCCTGAAAGCTCCCTCATTTGTCAAAATGAAGCCATTAAGAGTAAAGTAAATTATATTATCTGATCATAGTATCACAATTGACCTTAAAACAATAAATTTTGTAATCAGTGCAAATTGCTGAATAGTGTTTGCAGTTGTAGAAATTTCAAAGGAAACCCTGGTTGAGATACAAAGCTGCTATAATCATTTTTAAAATCTTTGTTTTTCTTTTACTTTGGAACAGTAGTGCAGTAAGTACTTTTGCCTTATTGTTCTCTCTGCCTTCCAGAAACCCTCATTCAAATATTCTAAGTTTTTAAGTCTTTTTCATTTCTTTTAATATTGTAACATTTAACAATGTCAAAGAAAGTATAATTTTTCTGGAAATCAAGCTAAAAATAAAGAGAAGCCGATGTAAATGAACATCAAATTAACAAGATTGATTAGGAAAAGTAATTTTTGAAAAGGGCCCAAAATCCCTTTGCACATAAATGCAAAAGAATTTAGTGAAAAAGGTGAAACTGGAGTAAAGAACTCTACGGATGCGTAAGTAACTCTTAATGAGAATGAGTAACGTACATGCATATCTTTAGCTCCCAGTTTCAGAGATACAGTAGTTGTACAACAAATGGTCCTTTCCTGCTCTTAAGGAAGGCTCTCCTCCTCCAGCCATGCCATTCCTCAGAGCAAGCTCTTCCACTGAGTTTTCAGCAACCATAAGTAAGAAGGATGGTACGATAGGCTGCGTGTACATATGGCCCTCATTAGCAGGCCAACTGTTCCTTTTGCCCACCCACATCACTGGGGACATATGGCGTTACTTTGACTGTTGAAACAAGTGTGTGTGGACATATCTTGGTATGAGTAAAAGACTGTTGATTGTCTTTCTCTTGTCGCTCGTGCAACCGTCTCCTTGTGGAGATCGTATTATCCATAACACTAGATTTGAGGATGATAAATGACGTTGTTATTATTAACTGAATTTGCCTCTCTAGTTTGATCACAAAACCAGCGAATGTTTGCTTATGGAACATGTAAAGCTTATAGAAGATGGAAAGCTTACAGAAAGAAGTGATGGCTTTTCTAAGCATAAGAATCAGGTCTTTTTCAATCAAAAACTAACTCATTCAAAAATTCAAGAGTTATGTAAAACCAGAACAGCAGAGGTTTCAGAAATGCTATTGAGATCATTTATTATAAAATAGCCATTAATGAAATGTAATAGTGAGTCTGTTGTTGTGACTATGTGGAGAAATGAATGAGAAAATATAAGATAGGCTGGAATGAAGAGAGTCATCTGATCCCAGCATAATTCATTTTATATAGTTCACAGTCTTGTAACTTTAAAAAAATTATGAATTTTTTCAATACTGTGAATTCTGAATTTGCAATATGAGGCTTTTCAATCCTTGCAACAAGTGTGTATTTTTCAGTGGTTCTAGAATTATCGGGGCTTTCGAGCTGCTTCTGATAAGAAGGCAAGGCTAGAGGACTCGTGTTGGGGTGGCATTTGCACAGGACTTTAGATAACATACATCGATGATGTAGAGAGAAGAGCGGGTGATGTTGCTCCGGATTATACGGGAAAGGCACCTTTTGCTCCCTCTGCTGACCTATTTGTGTATTTAGTTGTGTAGCATATTTCTTGTAGAATTACATAGTAATTTCACACACTACATTAAGAAAATCTGAACAATTTTTACTAAACTCATGTTTTCTAAATATTAAGTAAATAAAACCAATATTTGGCTAGGTAACATTTATAAAAACAGGATTTCTAGATGATAAATTTTCATCTATATCTATAGAGCTGATAAATTTTCAAAACCCTTTGAATATCACTAGTACTACAAAGTCTCGTTTCAGTTTCAGTGCCATGGCACATTGATTAATCACCACTAAAGCGGTACATGAAATATTTGGCAATATAGGTAATTGGTAATGGTGATTGGTGCACAGAATACGGCACCATTATTATGCACTGGCCTTGAGAACTTTAGTTTTCATCTTCGTTCACCTGATAGAGAACAAACTAACAGCTTTTTTCTTTCACCTTGCTGGAGAATAAACTAACAACTTCAAATTATCTGATCCATCCAAAAACTTATTTCCTTGAAACTCACTGATTTATTTATTATTTCGTGGGGATCACTATTATTTGCTGTAGTAAAATATCAAATGATCGATGTTTTATACCAACATGGCAGCTCACATGGTAGGCAACAGAATGAAAACAAACAGGTTTACTACCAAGAATTATACTATATTGCTTTTATTGACAGAAAAAGCATACAGATAATTTTATTCAGAGATTTTATGTGAATTATTTTGATAAGTGTACACATATATTTATAAGTGACCTTTCTTTGTCAAGTGTGTGCCCACACATGTATTCATACTAAATCAATCTTAGAGATTTTATCCAAAGATTGAATTTCTTAAAGTGACTGTTCCAAATATGTGTAATTTATGGCCAAAAAGTCACAAAATGGCAATACAAGGAGGCATAAAAGTGAAGATAAAGGGGGAGATGATGGTTAAAAACACCTGTAAATGAATAATTGATTTTGATTTAAATTCTCTTTAGTTCTTAGCTGATGAAATGAATATAAATGAAATTATTATGCAAAACACCTCTATTTGTTGTATATGCATGTACATATATGTGTTACAAATACAAAACTGATAGGATATTATTTAACATATATTCACACTCATAATGTGCATATATGTACATAATGAAAATGAGTGCTTGATTTATATGTATGTATACACACACATACACATATTGCATACTTTCATTTTTTAAAATTTTACTTTAAGTTCTGGGATACATGTGCTGAACATGCAGGTTTGTTACATAGGTATACTTGTGCCATGGTAATTTGCTGCACCCATCAACCCGTCATCTAGGTTTTAAGCTCCACATGCATTAGCTATTTGTCCTAATGCTCTCCCTCCCCTTTCCCCCCACCCACCTACAGACCCCAGTGTGTGATGTTCCTCTCCCTGTGTCAACATGTTCTCATTGTTCAGCAGCCACTTATGAGTGAGAACATGCAGTGTTTGGTTTTCTGTTCCTTTGTTAGTTTGCTGAGGATGATGGTTTCCAGCTTCATCCATATCCCTGCAAAGGACGTGAACTCATCCTTTTTTATGGCTTTGTAGTATTCCATGGTGAACATGTGCCACATTTTCTTCATCCAGTGTATCATTGATGGGCATTATGTTGGTTCCAAGTCTTTGCTATTGTAAATAGTGCCATGATAAACATATGTGTACATGTGTCTTTAGAGTAGAATGATTTATAATCCTTTGGTATATACCCAGTAATGGGATTGCTGGGTCAAATGGTATTTCTGGTTTTATATCCTTGAGGAATCACCACATTGTATTCCACAATGGTTGAACTATTTTACAAGCCCACCAACAGTGTAAAAGTGTTCCTATTTCTCTGCATCTTCTCCAGCATCTGCTGTTTCCAGAATTTTTAATGATCACCATTCAAACTGGTGTGAGATGGTATGTCATTGTGGTTTTGATTTGCATTTCTCTAGTGACCAGTGATAATGAGCTTTTTTCATATGTTTATTGGCCACATACATGTCTTCTTTTGAGGAGTGTCTGTTCATATCCTTTGCCCACTTTTTGATGGGGTTGTTTGTTTTTTTTTCTTGTAAATTTGTTTAAGTTCCTTCTAGATTCTGGATATTAGACCTTTGTCAGATGGATAGATTGCAAAAATTTTCTCATATTTTGTAGGTTGCCTGTTCACTCTTGTGATAGTTTATTTTACTGAGCAGAAGCTCTTTAGTTTGATTAGATTCCATCTGTCAATTTTGGCTGTTGTTTCAAGTGCTGTTGGTGATTTAGTCATGAAGTCTTTGCCCACACCTATGTCCTGAATCATATTGCCTAGGTTTTCTTCTAGGGTTTTTATAGTTTTAGGTTTTACATTTATGTTTTTAATCCACCTTGAGTTAATTCTTTTATAAGGTATAATGAAGGGGTCCAGTTTCTCTTTTCTGCATATGGCTAGCCAGTTTTCCCAGCGCCATTTATTACATAGGGAATCCTTTCCCCATTGCTTGCTTTTGTCAGGTTTGTTGAAGATCAGGTTGTTGTAGATGTGTGGTGTTATTTCTGAGGCCTCTATTCTGTTTCATTGGTCTATATATCTGTTTTGGTATTAGCAGCATGCTGTTTTGGTTACTTTAGCTTTGTAATATAGTTTGAAGTCAGGCAGCATCATGCCTCCAGCTTTGTTCTTTTTGCTTAGGTTAGCCTTGGCTCCACAGGCTCTTTTTTGCTTCCATATGAAATTTAACATAGTTTTTTTCTAGTTCTGTGAAGAAAGTCAATGGTAGCTTGATGGGAATAGCATTGAATCTATAAATTACTTTGGGCAATATGGCCATTTTCATGATATTGGGTCTTCCTATCCATGAGGATGGAATGTTTCTCTATGTGTTTGTGTCCTGTCATTTCCTTGAGCTCTGGTTTGTAGTTCTCCTTGAAGAGGTCCTTCACATCCCTTGTAGGTTGTATTCCTAGGTATTTTGTTTTCTTTATAGCAATTGTGAATGGGAGTTTACTAATGATTTGGCTCTCTGCTTGTCTGTTATTGGTATATAAGAAAGATTGTGATTTTTGCACATTAATTTTATATCCTGAGACTTTGCCAAAGTTGCTTATCAGGTTAAGGAATTTTTGGGCTGAGGTGGTGGCATTTTGTAAATATACAATCATGTCATCTGCAGACAGAGACAATTTGATTTCCTCTCTTCCTATTTGCATGCTTTTATTTCTTTCTCTTACTCGATTGCCCTGGCCAGAACTTCCAATACTATGTTGATAAGAGTGGGGAGAGAGGGCATCCTTCTCTTGGGCCAGTTTTCAAAGGGAATGCTTCCAGCTTTTGGCCATTTAGCATGATATTAGCTATGCATTTGTCATAAATAGCTCTTATTTTTGTGAGATATGTTCCATCAATACCTAGTTTATTGAGAGTTTTTAGTATGAGGGGTGTTGAATTTTATTGAAGGCCTTTTCTGCATCTATTGAGATAATCATGTGGTTTTTGTCATTGGTTCTGTTTATGTGATGGATTATGTTTATTGATTTGCATATGTTGAACCAGCCTTGCATGCCAGGCATGAAGCCAACTTGATCGTGGTGGATAAGCTTTTTGATGTGCTGCTGGATTCTCTTGCCAGTATTTTATTCAGGATTTTCGCATCGATGTTCATCAGTGATATTGGCCTGAAATTTTCTTTTTCTATTGCGTCTCTGCCAGGTTTTGGAATCAGAGTGATGCTGGCCTCATAAAATGCGTTAGGGAGGAGTCCTTCTTTTTCTATTGTTCAGAATAGTTTCAGAAGGAATGGCACCAGCTCCTCTTTGTACCTCTGGTAGAACTCGGCTGTGAATACATCTGGTCCTGGGCTTTTTTTGGTTGGTAGGCTAGTAATTACTGAGTCAATTTCAGAACTTGTTATTGGTCTATTCATGGATTTGACTTCTTCCTGGTTTAGTCTTGGGAGGGTGTATGTGTCCAGGAATTTATCCATTTCTTCTAGATTTTCTAGTTTATTTGTGTAGAGGTGTTTACAGTATTCTCTAATAATAGTTTGTATTTCTGTGGGATCAGTGGTGACATCCCCTTTATCGTTTTTTAATGTGTCTATTTGATCTTTCTCTCTTTTCTTCTTTGTTAGTCTGGCTACCGGTCTATCTATTTTGTTAACCTTTTCAAAAAACCCACTCCTAGATTCATTGATTTTTTTTTGAAGGTTTTTTTGTGTTTCTTTCCCATTCGGTTCTGCTGTGATCTTAGTTATTTCTTGTCTTATGCTAGGTTTTTAATGTGTTTTCCATTGCTTCTTTTGATTGTGATGTTAGGGTGTCTATTTTAGATCTTTCCCACTTTCTAATGTGGACATTTAATGCTGTAAATTTCCCTCTAAACACTGTTTAACCTGTATCCCAGTGATTCTGGTATGTTGTGTCTTTGTTCTCATTGGTTTCAAAGAACTTATTTATTTCTGCCTTAATTTTGCTATTTACCCAGCAGTCATTCAGAAGCAGGTTGTTCAGTTTCCATGTAGTTGTGCAGTTTTGAGTGAGTTTCTTAATTCTGAGTTCTAATTTTATTACACTGTGGTTTGAGAGATTGTTTGTTATGATTTTCATTCTTTTGCATTTGCTGAGGAGTGTTTTACTTCCAATTATGTGGTTGATTTTAGAATAAGTGCTATGTGGTAATGAGAAGAATGTGTATTCTGTTGATTTGGGGTGGAGGGTTCTGTAGGTATCTATTAGGTCCACTTGGACCAGAGCTGAGTTCAAGTCTGAATATCCTTGTTAATTTCCTTTCTTGTTGATCTGTCTAATATTGATAGTGGGTTGTGAAAGTTTCCCACTATTATTGTGTGGGAGTCTAAGTCTCCTTGTGGGTCTCTAGGAACTCGTTTTATGAATCCTGGTGCTCCTGTATTTGGCATATATATATATTTAGGATAGTTAGCTCTTCTTGTTGCATTGATCCGTTTACTACTATGTAATGCCCTTCTTTGTCCTTTTTTATCCTTGTTGGTTTAAAGTCTGTTTTATTAGAGACTAGGATTGCAACTCCTGCTTTTTTTTTCTTTCTTTCCATTTGCTTGGTAAATATTCCTCCATCCCTTTATTTTGAGCCTATGTGTGTCCTTGCAAGTGAGATGTGTCTCCTGAATACAGCACACCTGTGGGTATTGACTCTTTATCCAATTTGCCAGTGTATGTCTTTTAATTGGGGCATTTAGCTCATTTATATTTACAGTTAATATTGTTATGTGTGAATTTGATCCTGTCATCATGATGCTAGCTGGTTATTCTGCACATTAGTTGAAGCAGTTTCTTCCTAGTTTCATTGGTTTTTATATTTTGGTGTGTTTTTGCAGTGGCTGGTACTGGTTTTTCCTTTCCATGTTTAGTGCTTCCTTTAGGAGCTCTTGGAAGGCAGGTCTGATGGTGACTAAATCTTTCAGCATCTGCTTGTCTGTAAAGGATTTTATTTCTCATTCACTTATGAAGCTTAGTTTGGCTGCTTATGAAATTCCATATCTACAGCATGGAAACGAGTGCATGTGATACACACACACACACACGCACACACATTGCATACTTTCATTTTTGTGTCCGTTTCTTTTCTGATTTTATCAGCAGCCAACTAAAGAAAATAGAAAAAAAAATTGGTAATTCGATCTTTCATGTTCTGCATCTTCCAGCTTCACAACTTATAGTTTTCTATTTTTATTGTTCTTGTGATCAGAATCAAAAAGTATACAATAGAATCAGAATCAGGTCAGAATCAACAAAAATACTATAATGTTTGTACATGCTTTCAATGCAGTTTGTCTCTGCAAAGGGTGTGTGTGTTTCTATGCAAATGTGCGTGTACACAAGTGTGTAAATAAGTGTTTTATTCATGATGGAGAAAGGCTGGTCAAAATGATTCTAAATGAGATAGCACCACTGCAGCAGATAATTAGGTCTCTAGCAATAAAACAAGTCATTAAACATGTTTCTAAGCATCTACTCAGTATCTGGCACAATGTTAAGTAGTGTAAATATAATCATTAGCAAAATTCAGCTTCTACCCTCAATGGTATATGTGTAGAACAAATTGGTAAAGCTGGAGTACATTTCAGGACCAAAAACAGTTTCTGTGTAGTTCCCACTTCATCAAGACCATGTTGTATACCTCTCATACACTTAAGCCATAGGGAAGCAATTATTCCATCCATCCTTTTACAGGGTAGTGGTGAGGAAGAAGAGCTGACTGTCATGCTTGCATTCACATAATTTCATAATTAAATAATTTCATGTTACATAATCTCGATAAACCTAAAATCCAATATATGATAAAGATAGTGTTTCAAATCAGTGGATAAGTGATAAACAGTTCATAAAATGGTGTTGAGATAATTGGCTATATGTATTTTATAGTTGCACAAAGGTATAATATGTCATTAATAAATATTAATTCCATAGTGGATGTCAAATACACTTTTTCAAAATATAAAGAAAAAAACCATAGACAAATATCACTTGCAACATTACAGTTAAAATTAAATATCCAAACATAGCCCTAACCAGTAACAGAAAATTTAAAAAAAAATTTATGGATTGGAATTTGTTAAAATATAAAACTTTTCTTTTTCAGAGGATACCATGAATATGTGTAAAAAGCAAATATCAAATCAGCAACAAGTGCTTGCAATTCACTTGACATATTTAAAATATGAGTAGTTCCAACAAATCATAAATAAATGATTAGTAGTCCAATAAAAAAAAGACAAAGTACATTGACAGGAAACTGTATGAAACTCATGAACACTTAATGTATTAGATTCTCTATTGTTAAACAAAATGCAAAAACAATAGAGAATATTATTAATATGGAGTTAATATTCAACAAAATTATTTTATCCATGTTATAAGTAAATATATACATCCAAAAACCCTTGTTTTCTCTGAAAGTTGTCACTTATGAGTCTATTTTGAAAATGTTTAAAGAACAGTAATTAATTAACTTTAATAAATAGGTACTCCTATTGAGGGAAAACAGACATTTCCATAATTTTTCTTCTGTTTCTAATCTAGTAGATGGTAGGAAAATAATGACAATTGCATGTTCATACCTGGAGAATATGCATTCCATTACTTTTAAACTTTTGCATTCTCAAAACTATATTGATACCTCAAAGCATACCCTTTGCTGTTGAAAACAGCCTTTCAAGTATAAAGACACACACATCACTTTCCTTAAATCTTATATAGGGCAAGGGCCTAGATGCCTATCAGAAAATGTATTTCAAGAATGCTTTTTTAGTAGTTCCTGTGGCCTTATCTTATAGAGGAAGGTTTTTTTTTTAAACATACACACAGTTTTTGATGCACATTTTTATTGGAAAGAGCTTTTATTTCCTTAAATGTTTTGTTGTCTAAGTGTGAAAAGTATCCTGCAGTGGAATTTAGTGGCACAGATGCTTATTGTGATAGATGAGATGAACTTGCTTCCCTAAGCATGCATGGGCATGAAATGCATCTGGCTTCTGTACATAAAAGTCAGTTATGTTCCCAAATGTGTCTCTGCATTTACACAGACGTTTAGGGGCAGACACCCTACTGTTCCCTCAAAAGGCGGCTCTGCTTAATTATGAAGTTCAAGTTAGACCAGAAGTTGGAAAATAGTAAATTCCACATTGCAGACAGAGCCTGAGCAGGTGATGTCACCACTGCATTCTAAGGTGGCAAGTCCTCAGAGAAGTCACTTATCACCTTACCATGGAGAAAAATAACCGTGTCCAGAACACAAGAGGATGCTTTAAGGTAGCGTACAATCAAGTGTGCAAACCTGTGCAATACATACCAGGTGAAATCCAGTTCAGAGGCTCAGGAAAACAAACAAATGAGGATATGCTTTAAAAAATAGGACTTAATATAAACAGTAGCGAGAGTAAAACTATTGCTAAGCACATAGGAAACATAAACCAGGCTTTCAGGAAGGAGTTTGGCACATGTGTGCACTGGTAGGAGGTGTAATGTGCAGAAATCCGGCCTTTTGTGGCATAGCAACTAAAGTTCCTTTTCTATTGTCCAGACAACCTTAAATATTCCTTTATGCAGTACTATTTTAAAAAGGCCATCTACTGTGCACAATGTGTTAGCATCAAGGACATGAAATTTATCTGGAATATACCAAAGCTTTAATCAATAGACTAGGACCAAAGCTTTTAAAAACAGGTTTTTTTAGATAAATCATTATAAGTTATTATTTCCTCACCATAGGTAAGGCATGATACATAACTTTACTTTTTCTCAGTCACTTAGTGTGTAGGTAGAATAATGACCCTTAGCAGGATGACCTTTTGAATGTGTTGTTAGGCAGCATGGAAGCATTATGGTTAGAGGTGGAATTAAGATTGCTAATCACCTGACCTTAAACTGGAGCGATTATCTTGAATTATCTAGATGGGCCCACTGTAGTCACAAAGAACCTTCAGACAGGAAGGCGGAGAGACCAGGGTGAGCAGAAGAGCTTGGGGAAACTGGAGCCGAGGCTGAAGTGATGTGCTGTGTCCAAGATGTGCAGAGGCCAAGAGCTCAGGGATACATGTGACCCCTCAAACCTGGTGAATTCTCTCCTGGAATCTCCAGACAAAATATAGACTTGATGATAACTTGATTTTAACACACTAAGACCCATTTTGGACTTCTGACCCTCAGAAGTGTAAAGAAAAAAATGTGTTGTTTTAATCCTCTGAGTTTATGTTAATTTACTGTAGCAGCAGTGAGAAACTAACACAGTAAGACGGCTTTTATTTTTATGTGATGTATAGAATTAAATTGGATATGCTAGGAAATATTGGAAATTTATTGATTTATTTTTTTGTCTGAGCTGGAGTCTGGCTCTGTCGCCCAGGCTGGAGTGCAGGGGCGCGATCTCGGCTCACTGCAAGCTCCGCCTCCCGGGTTCCCGCCATTCTCCTGCCTCAGCCTCCCGAGTAGCTGGGACTACAGGCGCCGCCACCACGCCGGCTAATTTTCTGTATTTTTAGTAGAGACGGATTTTCACCGTGGTCTCGATCTCCTGACCTCGTGATCCGCCTGCCTCGGCCTCCCAAAGTGCTGGGATTACAAGCGTGAGCCACCGCGCCCGGCCGGGAATTTATTTTCTTAATATAGTTCTTCATATTAGAATAATGAGAACCATCGAGCAATGAAGTGTTGTATTTTGTGAAGGATGATTATATAAACAGTACGAAGGTTAAAAACCGGGCGGGGCCGGCTGGGCACAATGGCTCGTTCATGTAATCGCAGCACTTTGGGAGGCCGGGGCAGGTGGATCTCTTGAGCCCAGGAGTCTCAGATCAGCCTGGGCAACATGTGAAACCCCATCTCCACAAAAATACAAAAACCAGGCAGACGTGGTGGCGGCGCCTGTGGTCCCAGCCACTCAGGAGGCTGCGGTGGAAGGATCGGAGCCCGGCAGGTGCAGGCTGCGGTGGACCGTGATTATGCCACTGAGCTCCAGTCTGGGTGACAGAGTGAGACCCTGTCTCCATTAAATAAATAGATAAATAAATATATATATAAGTAAAAGAGGAGGGTGTCTTTTGAAGGCTATTAAAGTCGTCTAAGTGTCCTCTGATTATATGAGGCTGGGATGGTGCATGGAAGGTTGTGTTGAATAACCTGATACTGTCTCTGAAACTATAGAAGCATTAGTAATTTTAGCCTGAGAGTGCTATAATCTGGGAAAATTTGGTCCAATACTTCCAGGGAGGGTTGAAGTTTTGAGATAGCTGGAGTTATTTCAGTTGAAGACCAGAATATGAGGCAACTGGATACTCAATTATAATTCAATTTCTACTCTTTATATTAGGTAGAAATGGGTAACATGTGGGACACTATGTTAAAAGTAATGCAGCCATAGTGTAGTGGTAGAAGCAGATGAAAAGTACTACAATAGTCGTATAGATGAGGTACTGGAAAGAAGCAGAGTTGAGAAATTGGAGATAAATGTCAGTTTTCCAGAGCCATGGGATGAAAACCAAACAGGATTACAACAGATTCAATTCACTCAAGATGTCTAACTTGGTATTAGGTCAGAAAACTAAATTTGCCGTATTTTCTTAAAAGTACCCAAAAATGTTCCTTTTGATAAAACACGTGTAGTGCACCTTCGGATTTGATTTTTCTTTATGTTCTGTAAACTGCTCACAGTAAAACAAAAAAAGTCTGACAAATATGATGGTCCTTAAATCTTGTAGGAGTATGATGCTTCTCCAAAGAATAGAGGTTTTGCTGGGAAGGCCCTAAGCAAGGAATCAAATTTCCTTTTGCAAGAAATAAAATTCTCAAAAGTTCCCTGCACCTTGGAAAGCGTCTGGTTGAAATTAATAGCACAACGTTATTTATTTAAATTTTAACTTTTAAGTTCAGGGGTACAAGTGTAGGTTTGTTACAGAGGTAAGCTTGTGCCATGGGGTTGGTTGTACAGTTTATTTCATCACCCAGGTATTAAGCCTAATTTCCATTAGTTGTTTTTCCTGATCCTCATAGCAAATATTACCCCCATAAAGTTTTATGGTTAATTTTTTCTTATGTTCTGATTAATGCCATTAGATTCACAAATTGAAATTATTTTTCAGTACTTTAATTCTGTCTAGAAGGTTTAAAAAATGTTTCCGAATTTCCTAAGTCTTCTTTCTTTGTTAGTCTTCTGAAAAGCTATATTCAATAGAATTCATGTGCTTAGGTACAGTTTCACTAAAAGCGTATCTTCAACATTTGACCTGTTTAAAAGTTCTTAAGGTGTTAAGGAACATTAGGTATCAGAGTTTATGGCGTTTGATTAATCTGAATAAATCTTGGCATCAAATTGAATTCAGCAAAAGTAACAGTGATAAATCAGAGAGCAATATTTGAAATGTCTCCATGAAACATTTTAAAACAATTTTTAAGTTCACTAATTTGAGTCATTACACTTGGCCCTAATATAGTAGATTTTAAGTGAAGCTCAGTCGAACCTGGCAGATATCATATAGAAACTTTTAATAGTCATAACAATTCCTGTACCTCATTTGGAAAAAGATTATTTCCAGAGCATCAGTGCTTTGACCAGAAAGGCATTTATTATTCTGTAACACTTTTCTTGAGAAATTAGCATGATTCCTCATTTGAGTACGCTCTCTCAGATAAGATTCTAATATTAGGGTGTGAATAAAACTTCAGGGCATTGAAAGCAGCTGGAAGATAGACAATAGGGCGATCATCCTCTCTTGTCATTCTCTATCAAGGTCCTCTTTAATTATTGGCCTAAACAGCTATAACTTTATGGTGAAAACAAACCGCTTGGATATAGCGTTAAAGGTTGAAATAATGAATTATACATAAATCTATTTAGTTCAGTTATATTCTGTTGAATTGGGAGAACATCTAATTTGTAAATTTCTCTGCATTTCTTGAAGTTAGGAATAAAAGCTGGGGTGGGGTCTCCTGAAATAATGAGGTCTAGAATAATTTCTGTTGTTAAATTTACTTTTTGGCAGGATAAGTCTACTAAAATCAATATGAATGGAACCTTCAATGTACCACTGAAGATAATTAATCTTTGAGAGGTTGAGTAACCATTACAAGGTAATTTACCTAATTAGCAACTAAACCAACCAATTTTTAGATTTCTTAACTTTAAGACTATTGCTCACATAGTCACGTAAAGTATATCTTCCACATAGTCACAGGCAATCACAAGCTAACACGAGCAGTTAGCACAAAATATATGTTCCACACAGAATGCAGAACAAAAAAAGACACTTTAAAAATCCTTTTCCCTTTTCCAAATTCATATTTAAAAAGTTTCTTGTGGAATTTCCCAAATGCCAGCATGGCCACATATAATACAGATTGATACTGAGACCTCTAATGAGAAACAGTTAGAATTATGCTAAACAAGGAACATTCTATATTGATTTAACAAATTCTCCTCTTTCCACTTATAGTTTCTCATAAAATGTAACATGTTTGTCTCGTGTGGAGTCTGTATAGAAAAAGTGTGATAACTGAAGATATAGATACACAGGTGTATGTGTGTCTGTGTGTTCCTGTGTATTATAGCCTTTCTTTAATGGTTTTCTCTTTGTTTATATATATATATACTTTAAGTTCTAGGACACATGTGCACAACGTGCAGGTTTGTTACATATGTATACATGTGCCATGTTGGTGTGCTGCACCCAGTAACTCATCATTTACATTAGGTATATCTCCAAATGCTGTCCCTCCCCCTCACCCCACCCCATGACAGGCCCAGGAGTGTGATGTTCCCCTTCCTGGGTCCATGTGTTCTCATTGTTCAATTCACACCTATGAGTGAGAACATGCAGTGTTTGGTTTTTTTTGTCCTTGTGATAGTTTGCTGAAGATTATGGTTTCCAGCTTCATCCATGTGTCTACAAAGGACATGAACTCATCCTGTTTTATGGCTGCATAGTATTCCATGGTGTACATGTGCCACATTTTCTTAATCCAGTCTATCATTGTTGGACGTTTGGGCTGGTTCCAATTCTTTGCTATTGTGAATAGTGCTGCAATAAACATACGTGTGCATGTGTCTTTATAGCAGCATGATTTATAATCCTTTGGGTATATATACATATATATATATATATAAAAACTATATATATATATTTTTGGGACGGAGTTTCGCTCTGTCACCCAGATGGAGTGCGGTGGCGTGATCTCGGCTCACTGCAAGCTCCGCCTCCCGGGTTCACACCATTCTCCTGCCTCAGCCTCCAGAGTAGCTGGGACTACAGGTGCCCGCCACCATGCCCAGCTAATTTTTTGCATTTTTAGTACAGACGGGGTTTCACCGTGTTAGCCAGGATGGTCTCGATCTCCTGACCTCATGATCCACCCTCCTCGGCCTCCCAAAGTGCTGGGATTACAGGCATGAGCCACCGCGCCTGGTCTCTATTTAAGTTAGCTCTGTCCAGGGCAAACCAGCATTTCAAAGATACAATCTGTTTTTGCAAAAAGCAGGTATACATCTATCCATAGTGCAGACATTATGTCTACTTATTTCTCTCTAAATAGATCTTTCATTTTAACAAGTACTTCACCTTCACAAAATTTAGTTGAGTCAGTGAACTCATATGCAGATGCTATATCTTGGCCAGATTATCAAGAATTAAGCCTCACAGATAGGCTGTTTCCATTTCCTTTCACAAAGTTTATCAGTCCTGGGTTACTTCTTGATTTCTTGCCAGTGGCATATAATGATGACTCAGCCAAGTCAGTTCCCAGAGTTGGACTCTTTTTTTTCTTATACATAGGAAACTTCTTTTCCAAGAATACTTGTTCCAGTTGCTCACAATCTTCATAGTTGATGATTATAGAATGATCTATGTACTTTCAATGTACCTTCAAAAATGAGATCTGCAGCTGGATAAGACGTGTGTGTGTGTATGTGTGTGTGTGTGTGTGTGTGTCTTAGTAGACTTAAACCGTTCATTGAATAAGAAGCCTAGTTGATAGTGTAAGGAGAGAGTTAGAAGAACAGGGAATTATTTGGTTTAAGGAATTGTGAAGAAAGGTGCTATGCCATTAAAATTTTTCTTTACTTTTGTGTTAAATCTTAATTTTGTGCAGAATTTACTAAGCTGCAGGAAACTGTCAAAATTGACTGTTGCTAAGTTCCATATTGCTTCGTAATTATCTTAAAACAAAAGTTGGTTGATACCAAAGTACAATTGTTCCTCTAGCTTTCATAAATTGAGACAGGTCTTTTTCTCACCCTCCACATACCTATGGCTGGAAGCCGAGGTGGTTGTTCTTGGTTCTCATTAAAACTTCTAGACTGTTAATTTCTCCGCTCCCTTCAAATTAGACTGTTCCTTTGAAACTCAAACCCCTTGGAAATATCAGCCATGCCCCTTTGGTATTACCATCATCAACAGACCTCCCTCCTGGGCACTCTTGTCTTTATTTATTTATTTTTTTTGAGATGGAATCTTGCTCTGTCACCCGTGCTGGAGTGTAATGGTGTGATCTCGGCTCACTGCAACCTCCTCCTCCCGGTTTCAAGTGATTCTCCTGCCTCAGCTTCCTGAGTAACTGGGATTACAGGTGCATACCACCACACCCAGCTAATTTTTGTATTTTTGGTAGAGACGGGGTTTCGCCATGTTGGCCAGGCTGGTCTCGAACTCCTAACCTCAGGTGATCTGCCTGCCTCAGCCCCCCAAAGTGCTGGGATTACAGGCATTAGCCACTGCACCTGGCCTCTTGTCATTTATTTAAGGCTTTAGATCTTTTGCTCAATATCATCTTCAGGCAAGTTCAGCCATCATTTTAGTGGCTCAGCTTTCACGTGAAAGGACCAGTACAAACCTCGGTTCCCCGTTTTTTGACATCTTTATTTCCATTACTTTTTTTCTTTCCTCCACTTTATTGTCATCAAATCTGAAACATTTTCTACAAGGGTATGTACCACCAGGATCTAGATGCAAATATTCTGCCTCCTGGACATCACTCCTTGCCAGCTCATTGGCCCAGATGTCCTCATTCCTACAACCCTTCATTTTCACTGAGACTCTCCTTAGGACACAGCTGCTGCTGCTCCCTCAAGATCCATCCGTACTCTGTTGCTTTCAGTTTCCACGTTTTCCTCCTCAAATGCCATAGTTCATTTTTAGCATTCCCTTGCAACTACCCTGAGCTTCATTTTCCCACAATTTATTTGTTTCTGTTTCTCTTCCCAAATTTTAAATATTGATGTTTCTAAGGGTTCTGTCCTAATTGCTCTTCTTTTCTCTCCACACACATACTCTCTCTAAGCTCTAAACACTACTAAACAGCTCATAAGTTCCAGTCTTAGAGTTTGGCCCAGACCTTTATTCTGGGAGTTGATGATTTACATGACAATAGCACTCGAATAATTCAGAGGTAACATGTCCTGGTTTCCCACATGTCAGTAAGTGGCACTGCCAGCCATGCTAGACGCTTATAAGTCATTTTTGGCCCTTCCTCAATATTCTGACAATATCCAATTCAACATTCATTTAAAAAATATTTTGGTTCCAAATACATCTGTAATTTCCTCCACCTATTTTGATTTCCAATGTCCCCAGCCTAGCCAGAGCCACATATTTTCTTACCTACGCTTATTTTCTTAGGTCATCCTTAGTCAACCTACTTGAATTCTTAGTCTCCTACACCCTGTTAGCTACAGAGAAACCAAAGTGATCTCTTAACATGTCTTTCGGTTTCCAACTCTCCCACTTTTCTGGTGTACTTGGACTAAGATTTATGTTCCTCATCATTACTAATGAAGACCTGTACTGTTTCACATATCCTTCTCTTTCAGCCACGTCTCACATTAGTCTTTCTCCCTTCTGTACTTCATCCAGATTCCTACTTTTCAGTTTTTCATTTCATCCAATTCACAGGTTTCTTCTACATGCCAAGATCTTGTTCATATATTAGGGTCCATGAACACTGGGGGTTTTTCCTAAAAGACGCATCTTTCTGTATTGTATGAAGAGCTAACTCTTTTTATTCTCAGGTCTTAGCTTAAATATTCTCACTTGGAAGAAGTGGTTAGAATCTGTATAATCCAAATTAATATTTCTTTTTTTTCTTTTTCTTTTGAGACAGGGTCTTGCTGTGTCACCCAGGCTGGAGTGCAGTGGCACAATCTTGGCTCACTGAAACCTCTGCCTCCTGGGTTCAAGCAGTTTTCCTTTCTCAGCCTCCTGAGTAGCTGGGACTACAAGCGCACACCACTACACCCGGCTAACTTTTTTATTTTTAGTAGAGATGGGGTTTTGCCATGTTGATCAGACTGGTCTCAAACTCCTGGACTCAAGTGATCCATCCGCCTTGGCCTCCCAAAATGCTGGCATTACAGGCATAAGCCACCACGCCCGGCCCAAATTAACACATCTATATATAAAAATTATATGTATGAACCTTATATAATCTGAATTAAGATTATATCTAATGTTCGCCCCAACACCCTTGTTGTATATTCAGTCCCTTGCTTCACTTTTCATGTGGACACATTTTGTAATAATCTCTTCTCTTTGCTCAGTTGGGTTTCTGTGCCTGTCTTCGTCTTCAGAATTGAAACCCTAGGAGTACAGGACTGTGGCTTTCTTATTGACCACTGCAGCTCCGTAACTAAGAGAGCATCTGATACATATGTGTGAAGGGAATTGGTTAAATATAGACCACTAGGTCCAGTGGAGTCCACAGCCTATTCACTTCATGTAGTTTCCAAGAAACAAAGGCTTCTCAACATATATTAATGAATGAGATATGGGCCAGGGTATCTGGTCTGGCTGGAGATGGCTTAACTTTGAGTTCACGTGAGAGGGTATTAGTGTGAGCAGGAATGCTTTCACTCACTTCAAGAATTGCATAGTGTTTAGGGGGAAGAATCAGCCTGCTTCTCTGGAGAGACATGAGGGCTCTGTGGCTCCTGTGGGCTCTCAAACTGTTGGAAGATGACTGCTAAACCTGAGTTTTCAGGTCTCCTAGTTATATTCATTTAAACTTATAGATGATTTGTCACTATTTTAAGTTGTTTTTCACTGAAAAGTCAGTCTGAATATAGAGCCTTATTTCATTCAGATCAGAAAAACTGGGTTACAGTGAAATCTGTTTATCTATAATTTTTAAGTAAGTACAATTTTATAAACCAGTTATTCCTAACTTGAGAGGCCTGGAGGATTTATTACAATGTGTATTTCAGGGCCACATCTGCAGAAGTTTTGATACAACATTTCCTTACTAGTACCCCTGACAGCACATTTTGGCAGGCATCCTGTGTTATTCAGAAGCAGAACGTTTATGCACTACACTTTGGGAGAGAGAAGTGCATGTTATGTTACCATTTAAAGATGCCTGGTTCTTGTGGGGCAAATTGGCAAATGATTTATCTGAACTAATGGCAGAGTGGAATTTTAATACTTTAGGGTTTTCAGGAATCTTAGAGCTGTTTTCATTTGTCTCATACGTAGAGCCTGAACCTTGAAGACATTAATGAATTTGTCACAGAAATTAAATTGGGTCAAAATTTACATTTCCAACCCATGTCTGTGCTCTTCATTCTAAAGCACAATGGCCTAGAGTCATATTTTAACCTCTAAGTTTTATCTTATTAAAAAATAAAATAAAATCAATAATTGTAAATACATGCATGTGTTATACCTATATATACAATTTATATACATTACAATATTAATTTGAATTACACATGACATCACTAGTAAAGGCCAGTTACAGTTTAGACTGAGATAAGCCCTGTGAGAGTTTACTAAGGTCAAAAAGACTCCTTTTAATAGTGACTCAGTGGCATCTACTCTAAGGACAAAGGCTCCAGTATGTATCCTAATCTAAGTTATTACTGAATGTGAGTCCTGTGATAGCTTCTAATGAAAATTTTCCATTGAAAAAATCAATGTTAATAACTGGAACTCGAGAGCTGTAATGAGTTCTGCCGTGTTTTTCGGGCTTAGACTGTGTGCTATAATATCCTAAGAAGAGGAGTTGATGACCTGTGAGCTCTGGTCCCTTCCTGATCTCATTTGATTCTTTGGTCTTTAGTTTTAAAAGGGTGATCAGAGAGGTTGCTTTATAATGGAGAAGTTGAACAAAAGGACCATCAACCTGCAGGCTCCCTGGCACAGCGCAAGTTTCACCGGATAAGCATTTCAGTAAAGAGGACTATTGCCAACAGCAATACTTGCAAGGAAGCTTTGTTCCAGAGAGGATTTTTTTTTTAAAGAAGCTGCTAGAAAAACTGACACTAGAAGCTAACTAGAGTCACTCTTTCTAGATATCAATAAAATTGTAAGTCTGAAGACATTACTTACCTAGATACAGAAATGGACTTTATTTAAGAACCAACTTTATACATACCTAATATACCTAGGCTTGTTGATCAAGTTGGCTGGCTGGGGAAGAATAAGACTATCTAGAAGATCCACATGATGAGAGAAAGCATTCGGGGAGGGCAGACAGATACTTGATGCTGGCCATAGATAGAACCCAGAGACGCTCTGTGATTGAAGTGGTTCTAATTCCTGGAAGCTTCGATTTGCTCTTATAACGTGTTCTAAAGCCCTTTAATTCAAGACTACCCTTCCTGGTTGGTACCTGTAGATGTAATGCATCTCCTAAGGTATTACTCTAGGCTCCATCGGACAGAACAACTACCTGGAGGTAGGTGGTGGAGCCTCCGGACTTCACGACACATTTCGCAATGCTGTTTACTCCAAAACACTGGCCTAATTGAACTAATCTAGCTATTGGGTAAGACGAGAAGTAATACAAGAACATTCTTAAAGTCTGTTCTCTTTTGCCTTGTGACCTTAAACATTTGAAAGACCAAGATGAACACTATTGAATAGAATTGTGTTTCCATCGTCATAACTAATCTGAAAGCCTAAGTTTTACCTCTTTCACTGCACATCCAATCTATTTTATGGGCAGGAGAGCACAATGGGCTCAGCTATCCAGGCTTTAGGAGTTATTTTAATCTTTTTTTTTTTTTATTATACTTTAGGGTTTTAGGGTACATGTGCACAATGTGCAGGTTTGTTACATATGTATCCATGTGCCATGTTGATTTCCTGCACCCATTAACTCGTCATTTAGCATTAGGTGTATCTCCTAATGCTGTCCCTCCCCCCGCCCCCCACCCCACAACAGTCCCCGTAGCGTGATGTTCCCCTTCCTGTGTCCATGAGTTCTCATTGTTCAATTCACACCTATGAGTGAGAACATGCGATGTTTGGTTTTTTGTCCTTGCGATAGTTTACTGAGAATGATGTTTTCCAGTTTCATCCATGTCCCTACAAAGGACACGAGCTCATCATTTTTTATGGCTGCATAGTATTCCATGGTGTATATGTGCCACATTTTCTTAATCCAGTCTACCGTTGTTGGACATTTGGGTTGGTTCCAACTCTTTGCTATTGTGAATAGTGCCGCAATAAACATACGTGTGCATGTGTCTTTATAGCAGCATGATTTATAGCCCTTTGGGTATATACCCAGTAATGGGATGGCTGGGTCAAATGGTATTTCTAGTTCTAGATCCCTGAGGAATCGCCACACTGACTTCCACAATGGTTGAACTAGTTTACAGTCCCATCAACAGTGTAAAAGTGTTCCTATTTCTCCACATCCTCTCCAGCACCTGTTGTTTCCTGATTTTTTAATCATGGCCATTCTAACTGGTGTGAGATGGTATCTCACTGTGGTTTTGATTTGCATTTCTCTGATGGCCAGTGATTCTTCATGTGTTTTTTGGCTGCATAAATGTCTTCTTGTACACCAATAACAGACAAACAGAGAGCCAAATCATGAGTGAACTCCCATTCACAATTGCTTCAAAGTGAATAAAATACCTAGGAATCCAACTTACAAGGGATGTGAAGGACATCTTCAAGGAGAACTACAAACCACTGCTCAATGAAATAAAAGAGGATACAAACAAATGGAAGAACATTCCATGCTCATGGGTTGGAAGAATCAATATCGTGAAAATGGCCATACTGCCCAAGGTAATTTATAGATTCAATGCCATCCCCATCAAGCTACCAATGACTTTCTTCACAGAATTGGAAAAAACTACTTTAAAGTTCATATGGAACCAAAAAAGAGCCCGCATCGCCAAGTCAATCCTAAGCCAAAAGAACAAAGCTGGAGGCATCACGCTACCTGACTTTAAACTATACTACAAGGCTACAGTAACCAAAACAGCATGGTACTGGTACCACAACAGAGACATAGATCAATGGAACAGAACAGAGCCCTCAGAAATGCTGCCGCATAGCTACAACTATCTGATCTTTGACAAACCTGACAAAAACAAGAAATGGGGAAAGGCTTCCCTATTTAATAAATGGTGCTGGGAAAACTGGCTAGCCATATGTAGAAAGCTGCAACTGGATCCCTTCCTTACACCTTATACAAAAATTAATTCAAGATGGATTAAGGACTTATATGTTAGACCTAAAACCATTAAAATCCTACAAGAAAACCTAGGCAATACCATTCAGGACATAGGCGTGGGCAAGGACTTCATGTCTAAAACACCAAAAGCAATGGCAACAAAAGCCAAAATCGACAAATGGGATCTCATTAAACTAAAGAGCTTCTGCACAGCAAAAGAAACTATCATCAGAGTGAACAGGCAACCTACACAATGGGAGAAAATTTTTGCAACCTACTCATCTGACAAAGGGCTAATATCCAGAATCTACAATGAACTCAAACAAATTTACAAGATAAAAACAACCCCATCAAAAAGTGGGCAGAGGATATGAACAGACACTTCTCAAAAGAGTTATTTTAATCTTTAAAGAACAATAGACACAAGTAAAAGTACATACATAAAGTAGGTATTTTATATTTAATTTTTATTTTCATATGCATGAAAAGGGTGTTCCAAAAAAAGATTAGAGAAGTCCATGGCATGTCTTTCTGGTTAATGTTACTTTATTTTTTGGTTCATCTAAGATACTGCTTACAAGTTACTTGTTTTTTTTTCATGGAAAATTTTTTTTAAATGAATTGATTTTACTTTTCATCAGCACAGTTGTTGTCTAATACCAAAGTTAGTTAGAAGGTTATGATTTTTCTATTTATAGAATGGCAGGGGCAGCATTTAGATAATACATCATAGTAACTTGGCATTTATGAAATATTAGTTTTCCATAAACATGAACTCAGAGAGGAAGGTTACATTTTTTTAAATTATAATAACTTTTCGAAAACCATCTGTCCTTTAAAATGTTACTAAAACATATATTGGAACTGGTGTTTTAGATGCCAGTCCTTTCTGAAGAGTGTTTTGAGATTTTTTTCAAATACTGCCTCAGTTATATATAAAATAGAAAAAATTCTGCCTTGTAAAATGACTACTGGATGTAGGTAAGAAGAAGTTAAGGAAATATTACATAAAAATAGATTTGCAAATGTAATTTACTGAAGGATTATTTACACTTTGATGAGTGGATCTGGATATTTTGATACTAAGTGAAAGTGGTTCCACTGGAATTAGAAGGGAACAGAGATCTGCAAGCAGGAGTGAAAAGAATGTGTGTAAGCCGGGCACGGTGGCTCATGCCTGACCTCAGGTGAGCCGCCCACCTCAGCCTCCCAAAGTGCTGGGATGACACGCTTGTTAAGTGGTACTCTAATTAATCAGTAACTTAAACCTCAAAAGAGATTCATTATGTACACAAAATTAATCTTGTGTAATCAAGTGTATAAGTAAAATTAATTGAAGAAATCAAAAAACGCACGGTGGCTGACACCTGTAATCTCAGTGCTTTCGGAAGTCTAGGTGGGAGGATCCCTTGACCTAAGGCGGCTGAGACCAGTCAAGCAACACGGTGGGACCCATCTCTATAAAACAATTAGCCAGGGATGGTGGTGCGTGCCTGTAGTCCGAGCTACTTGAGAGGCCGAGGCAAAAGTATCGCTTGAGCCTAGGACTTGGAGTCTGCAGTGAGCTATGATCACACCACTGACTCCAGCCAGAGCAACAGAGGGAGACAATGAGAACACGTGGACACAGGAAGGGGAACATCACACTCTGGGGACTGTTGTGGGGTGGGGGGAGGGGGCAGGGACAGCATTAGGAGATACACCTAATGCTAAATGACGAGTTAATGGGTGCAGCACACCAACATGGCACATGGATACATATGTAACAAACCTGCACGTTGTGCACATGTACCCCAAAACTCAAAGTATAATAATAAATAAATAATAAATCACAAAACACTTGTAATTCCAAATCCAGATATATAAACCACAGGAATACTTAGATAAACACACGCTATACACACATATAGTATATATATGATAAAATATATTTGTATGTTCAACTTGGGAAAGGTTGATGATTTTAGAAACAAACTAATAATTCTATTGCCTTGTGCTCTAATGATTTTCAATATGAAGATGTATTTGGGATCAAATACATGAGGCTCCACATACAAGACATCTTTCTTTCCCCTCTTCTCAGCATCATGTTTTGGCTGATTATTGGACTACAACTGGGAGATCTAGAACTAAATTCCTGCTTAGTGTTTACTTGTTCAGAGCATAGGCTTTGAAATCGTCCTGTTTTGCCTCAGTCTCCACAGTGGTACCTACTAACCTCATGACTAGGGGATCGTGTAGCATTTCTCTAAGCCTTCTTTTCTTAGCTGTGAAGTGGTAAATTTTGGAAGTGCTTTGTTCATAGGATTTCTGTGAAAACTGAATTGGGTAAAGAATGTAAGGCATTTATCACAGTAAAATAACCTGGATTACAGTAACTTTTCCAGGAGTGTTTATTAGTACTTAAACTGTCATTGTCATCAAAATTCTGTTTTTACATATGAACTTAGAAATGTCATTGTAACCTTCTCAACTCATTTGGTCATTTAAAATGGAGAGGTTGAGTTAGGTGTTTCTTCAATTTCTCTTTAGCTCTGATACTATGAGTCTGACGTTAAGTAATGCAAAGTTGGTAATTAAATCTTCCCCTTTCGTGATGTAGGAGAAAGGCATAAAAAATTTCTGGGTGACTGGATTCCCTTGCAAGTTTATTAGAATTGTAATTACGTAGCATTTTGAATAAAGCATTCATTCTGGAAATCATTAAGTTTATTTTTCTTAACTCCGTTATTTTGTCAACTGTGGAAAAATTGGGATTTAGGAGTAACCTCTGATTTAAAATTCCACCTACTAACCATTTAAATTGTAGTCTTGTAATTTCCTAACTTTGGTCTTGAAGGTGTTTCTCATTCTTATGCGTTATTATACTGTATTATATATTTATGCAACATAAAATTTATAGTTTTAACTATTGCACATGTTTACATATGAAAGGTATAATTTTGAACTTATCATTATTAAATTTGCTAGTTTTTCTTCACTCTTCATTTTGGACACTTATCCATATTAGTACATGCAACTCAAGTTTATTCTTTTGAGCTACTGTATATCATTCAAATGTATGAATAAATAACCTTGCTTTGGTGGACACTTAAGTATTTTCATGTATCAGTATGAAAAGCAGTTTCAAAATGAACATTCAAATATACATTGTCATATATGTGTATAATATTTGTATATATGAAGGTTCCTGTGGGTCATATATCTGAAATCAAAATTACAAGTGTTTTGTACCTTCTATAATGAATTTTACTCTCAATTTTAAGTAAACAAGATTAGTTTTTGCACATGATGCATCTCTTTATTCAGTTAAAATTACTGACATAATTAGAATACCACTTAAAACTTGAGAATATTTTCAAGGGTATTTATGCAAAACTTACATAAATGTGTTGAAAAGTCCTTTTGTATATATGTAGAGATTATATGGTATGTTAAATTCATCAATTTGCCTAAATATCAAGTTATACTTAAGTAGTGTCCATACACCATGCTTTTGCTTGACTGAACTCCAATATGTATATCGGGAGTACTTTTTAACATTCATAGGTTAAGTGGCCTGTTTTGGAAAATGATATTAAAAATGTAATTCAGATGAATGCTTAAAGATTAAAAATGAATGAGCTTTCGTATTAATCATCAATATGACAACCCTAAAGGGAAGCATGATTTTCAAATGTACCTCCTTGTAGGCAGGATAATTCAGAAATGCACAGTGCATATTAGATATGGGATTTGAGTCATAGTGTATTTCTCTAAGAATGTAATTTATTGTACTTTCACATCCACCCCACTGAATATGCAGAGTTTAAGATGCAATGGCCAGAAGACACGAGCGTGTCACTAGAAGGATGTGGACGTGGGCTCCGGGGCTGTTGATGATGACGGTGGTGTTTTGGGGTCATCTGGGGAATGGACAAGGCCAAGGTAAGTGCAAGGATTTTCTAATTCTTTGCGAGTTGGATGCGAATTTCACTTTGTGATGAAATTATGTTTAGTCTTTGGTTTGATGTTTAAGCAATTTGTTACAATCTTCCGTCAGGTTTTTGTTACAGGGTATTGTAATATCTCTGCAGTTAAATTGAAATAGAATTAGGTGTGAGTAAATGCATCAAAATTGAAGCCATCTTTCTGAAATTGGCTTTTCTCTGTTGTAATTGATGATATGTATATATATGTGAGGTATTACGAGGCCATATATATGGGAGTGTGTGTGTTTTGGGTGGGTGGGTGTGCCTGTGAGTTTGTGTATGTGGTATTTTACAGGAACATGTAGCATATAAAGTTGTTGTGATTTTGAAGAAAAGTTTTTGGACGTTTGTCTCTTTAGGGTTTTTATGTTTTTGGATGTTTGTCTCTTTAGGGTTTTTATGTTTTACATTTTAAAATTTCAAGAACCTATTCTTAAAGGATGTGATGTTCTTTAGAAATTAAATGAAAAATGTGACGTTTCTCGTTCTTCTGCCAAGTGTATTTAGGGGAAATTAATGAGAGAGTGGAGCTGCAAGGTTGTGGCATCCTGAAATGTCAGTTGGAGAGTAGAAAAGGGCCATAGATTTTGGAATAAGGCTTTCAATACTGATTTCATCAATAGCTGTATGGAGTGGTTTGTGCCAAATCTAGTATCTGTGAATGTATTTTGTGATAAGTATTGTATTATTTTTGGAGGTGTGTTGCCTGCTCAGATACAAATTGCAATTCTGTATTTTATGTGATAAAACATCCTGACACCCCTGAAATTTTCTTTTCCTTTCGGGGCAAGTGTATTCAGCATTGATTTTCTGCATTTTCAAGGCTTGAAATGAAATCTGTGAGCAGGAAGTTTACAGAGTTATTTCAAGGGATAGGTATATTTCTCCAGATAAAATTGAAAGTGTGCAGTGTTATTATATAATTGTGATGAAGTTGAGCTTTGCTAGTTTGGAGTATCTAATAAAGTTTAACACTTTTTAAAAGATCCTTCAAAAAGATCAGTTTTCTTGCCATATGTAATATTGTTCAATGAAGATTTGAAATGAAATAGATATTTTTTCAAAACCACAAATGCATCTGTGCCTTTGTATATGAACAGTTGTATATACATGTAAGCAGATAATACATTTTGTTAATTAAGATCAGCTTTGATTTTAATTTTTCTTTCCTGTCATTCAGAATTTGTATTTGCATCTAATAGAATTCTCATTTTTCTTTTTTGTGATAAAACTAATGTAAAATATATTCAATACACGTAGTAGTTTTTTTCACCAAAGGTCTAAAACAAGAATATGTAGACAGTAGCTACGTTGGATTTCTGTGGCTATAAGAGTTGTCTATTTCTCTGGTGATGTGTAGAATTACTAAAATGCAGCATGACAACTGTTTCTCTGTAATAGTGATCCAACATGACATGTAGTATTACACAGGGTTGCTAATACCTTCCTCTGACCATCATTTCCAGTAATTGTGGCTTGTTTTAGATGAGGAATAGGTTATTAGATATTTAAAATATTTGAGAAAAATAGGTATCTTCTCTCTTATTTACCCAAACCCTTTTATTTACTCAATATTGATGGCTCAAGTATTCTATCTTTCACTAGGGACCATCATTTATTAAAAAATGGCCTGAAATCAATTCCAAGTCTAGCTGTAGTGAAGCTTCTAGTGGGAAATGCAAGTTAAGTAATTTGTTTTCTTTCTAAAAGGATAAATTAAAATAGACAATGATTCAAAGAACAAAACAACTTAATAGAAAACATAATGGAATGCTTTGATATTATGATTCAGGGAATTTTGCTTCCTTAGTGGTAGCTAGATTGAGTGAAGGAGATTGCTTAGGTATAATGAGCAAATCTTATAATTGCAAGTATAACCCAAGCTGCATATCATCATCTAGCTCAATAAGCCTCATTATATATTAAATATTACCTTTTAACTTTTATGCAATTAAGCAGAATTTAAAAATAAAAGTTTTAAAAATTAAAGTTTTTATTACTAAGTATCTTTTAAAATACAAATCTCACAGCTCCTTATTGTCAAGAAAAGAACACATGAAAATTTATAAATAAGGTTTTCTCTCTATTAAGTTTACAGACTTGCATTAAATATTGGTTATTGGGACCCACCATGTCCAAGATTATGATTAAGTATCAATGAAGTATGACTCTTGCAGCAAATATGCAAGCAAATGTTTTAAGATTATTTTCACATTATTTCACATAATTTCTTAAGCATAATAGGATAAGTAAATTATACTTTCTACACAAGCTCTTCACATTTATGAATAGACCATGTTCTAAATTTTTCAATCATTGGGGAATCCCAATGTCATATTTATGAATGGACCATGTTCTAAATGTTTCAGTCATTGGGGAATCCCAGTGTCGTATTTATGAATGGACCATGTTCTAAATGTTTCAGTCATTGGGGAATCCCAGTGTCATATTTATGAATGGACCATGTTCTAAATGTTTCAGTCATTGGGGAATCCTAAAGCCATATTTATGAATGGACCATGTTCTAAATGTTTCAGTCATTGGGGAATCCCAGTGTCATATTTATGAATGGACCATGTTCTAAATGTTTCAGTCATTGGGGAATCTCAGTGTCGTATTTATGAATGGACCATGTTCTAAATGTTTCAGTCATTGGGGAATCCCAGTGTCGTATTTATGAGTGGACCATGTTCTAAATGTTTCAGTCATTGGGGAATCCCAGTGTCGTATTTATGAATGGACCATGTTCAAAATGTTTCAGTCATTGGGGAATCCCAGTGTCGTATTTATGAATGGACCATGTTCTAAATGTTTCAGTCATTGGGGAATCCCAGTGTTGTATTTATGAGTGGACCATGTTCTAAATGTTTCAGTCATTGGGGAATCCCAGTGTCGTATTTATGAATGGACCATGTTCTAAATGTTTCAGTCATTGGGGAATCTTCCTAGAGAAACCGTGTGAGAAATTGTAGCTAAGCTCAAAAATGGAAGACAAAAATCGATTTAACGAGGAATGTAGATTAATGTCATAGTATTATCGCGACTGTGTGCAACCACTACTTATAAACAATGATATAAGAAATGCAATCTGAAATCTGAATTCTAAATAGGAATGTAGTGCCATTATCCCTCTGGGACCCTTAGGGTCAAAATAAGAGAAAAGGGATGAATGGTGGGTTGGAAGTAAGTCAGTGATCCTTGTCAAATTTTTGTATCTGTCAAGAAAAGCATCTGCTTGAGGACATCCATTTTCCTACTTCTGAGTTACAGAATGATAGGTACTTATACTGAATGTGACATTCCCTGACGTGGACTCTGTCTTTGCTGCTTAGGTGGTGTGTGCATGAGAAAGTGCTTAACATCTGAAAACGGAGACAATCCTTAGAGAAAGATATATATGAATTTTAAAAGGAAATATACCTACGATGGAAATAAAACAAATAGCATAAATATCTAGCTGTATTTGGTCTTTTTGGTAACTATTACAATATATACATTTTCAAACAACTAAGTTCAGCACTGACTTTGGGAGAATCTAGATAAAACTGAACTGACATATAATAAGCATTGGTGTAATTAATAGCATAGCGGGCAGAACCATGGGGGTATTTCCTGAGGAAGAGGGACTATAGAGAGGCAAAAGAAAACCCAGCTCATTCTGGGTAGTGCCAGGAGCAGTTATTATATTCAGAACTGAGAACTTATTTCTAACTCACCAACCCATAGTTCTGGCTGAAGTGCAGTGGTGCAGTCATAGCTCATTCTCAGCCCCAAACTCCTGGGTTCATATGGTCCTCTCATCTCAGCCTCCTGGTAGCTATGACCACAGGTGTGCACTACTTTGTCCAGCCAGTTTATTTTATATTTTATTTTCATTTCATTTGTAAAGACTGGGTCTTGCTATGTTGCCCAGGCAGGTCAAAAACTCCTATCCTCAAGCAGTCCTCTAACCTAGGCCTCCCAAAGTACTGAGATTACAGGCATGAGCCATTGCATCTGGCTCAAAAATATTTCTGTCTTAATGGCTTTAACAAAGAAGTGCCGTTTTGGGGATATATACAATGGTGTGCTGCTTGGGAGTGACAAAAAAATAATTATAAGAAGAATGGAACGAATATGTCAGTATGTTTTCAAAAGCAAGTTAGCCCAAGTTTTTAAACAAGCATAATTTTAGGGTTTTTGTAACTAACTTAGGGTTTAAATGTAGCAAAAATTTTAAACATTATCATGAATACACAGAAAATTTTAATCAATTTGGTTTCCATGATGAATTTACATGCTTAAATTCCTAATTTCAATTTGCTGCTAGATATGAGAAAGTTTGAGATTTTGAAGAAGCAAGTGGTTCTTACAAATGTAGCAAACTTAAATTTTGAGGACAATTTAATTTAACTTCCATTTTTATGACCAGATTTTGGGTCAGCTGTTAAGCATTCAAAAAATAAAATCTGATAATATCTGGCAATTCCAATTTTCAGTTTTATTGATCTTCACCATGAAATAATATATAAGGTAAGGGGCAAAATTTTGGAAAAGCAGATCACTTTGTTGTCCTATTTAGCAGGTTCTCAAATTATGCCATCCTGGAATCATTACAAGTAATTATAGGAAGACAATATCTTGTGTTTTGTATTTCATTGTTACCCATCCAGTTGTTCTCTAGAGATATCAGAGAAAACCAACTCAAGAAGGGAAGGTTAGATAAACAGCCCTCTCTCTCTCTCTCTCTGTCTTTGCCTCCATTTGGTTCCTTATGTTCATTTCTCAGTGCATTTCAGTTACTTTTTTTGTTCCCTTCATTTTCTCTTTCATTCCAGAAGTTTAAGTGATTGCATAATTCTTTTGACGGCTGAAGGTAGTATCCGACTTTGAATGAAAGGTTTACAGCTACAGCTTTTCAATTAGAAAATCTCAGATCATGTGATCTATGAGTTTTAATATCTTAGGATCGCGACCAGTAAGGAATAATCACTTTGAAAAACCTTGATGCTACCTAGAGTTTGTGTTTTGTGAGGTTGCTTGGTAAATTATTTTCATTTGATAATTGAATATTGCTTCAAGAGAGGTGAGCTCAGACACTTGGCAATGAATATTGAATGTGTATTCCAAGAGACATGACCTTAAAATATCATCAAGCTAAGTAGTAGTGAAATTGAACTCTGCTGCATAATAGAAGTCAGTGTTTCTTACATCTTTGTGATATATAAATATTTTTACATTGTGGTAGATAATAATTTGTATGGGAACATTTAATTGAATTTAATTTATCCTATGGCAGAATTATGTTGCATAGGTCATTTTAGTTTTTGATTTAAGCATCTTAAAATTATAAATGCAAATATTCAACACATAAAACCCACATGAATACACACTCCCAAACATTTGAAATCCTAACAGTCATTTCCAACAGCTTTTTCCTACAAAAGAAGTCAGCTGTTCTTAGAGATGACATGCATTCCCATAGCTTGAGAGGTGCACACTATAAGGTAAACAGAGAAAGGATTACAGCAGTTTAAGAATACCAGCGGATTTACTTTATAGACAATAGACTTTTGAATTACTTGTCTTCAAAATTTGGTTTCTTGAGAAAATTATCTGTGTAGATTAATCATGCATTTCAGATACTTTCCAGACATCTGAATGTTGTTTTCTTAAAAGTAGCCAGCACGCCTTTTTATGCAGTCTGCATGGGAGATAGTAAGAGATGTGTATGCTGTATATCTACTAGTAGAGATTGGTTTTTGAGTGCTTCCTTAAAAAATTATTTTTTCTGAAGAAAGGGATTTATTTTTTATAATTTAGATTAGATGATTTTAAATGTTTTTAGGTTTTAACCTCTCTGATCATCAGGGTCATTGCCATGGAAAAAATGCAAGTTATAGCATATTTCATTTTTATAAGGAAAGAAGTTGATAATTTAGACTTTTTTCTTTTACTAAATTGAATCAATATTTGGATGGCATTAATTCACAATAGCAACAAAAAAATCTTACTATTCAACAAAATAAAGTATGATTTCCTTCACATTTAACTTAATTTGTTCTTTAAAACATCTCCTAACGAAGGTTTTCTCATCCTCTGAAGCTGAATTTATTTAGGAAAAAATATTTTAAACACCATCCCAAGTGATATAACTATTTTTATTGAGCTTTGATGTTCTATTTGAACATATTTGAAGACTGTACAAGCACTCAATTTAGAATTAAGATTTTATTTGGAGATTTTGGTTGTATTTGAAATCTGTTGTGGAATTAAACATGAAGAATATGTCAATTTACTAGATGTCATTGTCTATGACACATTTTAGTCTTATCTTTCTGCCTATATGTAAAGAGGAATAGAAATAATTGGTATAAACAGGAAAAAAGAAGTAAAGTGGTAAGATCAGATGGGAGAAATATATAAGCTAAAATACTCTTTTTTTGTTTGTTTGTTTTTTGTTTTTGTGAGACAGAGTCTTGCTCTGTTGCCCAGGCTGGAGTGCAGTGACACAATCTTGGCTCACTGCGGCCTCCACCTCCCAGGCTCAATGGTTCTCCTGCCTCAGCCTCCTGCGTAGCTGGGATTACAGGTACGCATCACCACACCCGGCTAATTTTTGGATTTTTAGTAGAGACTAGGTTTGACCATGTTGGCTAGGCTAGTCTCAAACTCCTGACTTCAGTTGATCCGCCCAATTCAGCCTCCCAAAATGCTGAGATTTCAAGTGTGAGCCACCAGGGCCAGCCTAAGCTAAGATATTCTAGAAGCTAATAATAGTAAAATATAATGTAAATTGTTTAAAATTAATCTGTATATGAAATTTTTTCTAGGACTTTCCTGCCAGAAAAGTAGGAATAGAATGGCAAAAGGAACGAGGTTCCTTCTACAAGTAGGCACACATCCTATTTCACTTTATCCTGTGATCAGTCTCATAACCATCTCCTGGTGTGAAGTGCTAAAACTGTGCTTTAAGAATAACTTAAGTCCTTTATGTACAAACTAAAGTATGAGAGCCTGAACCTTGGAAACCAAGAGATTCCAAAAAGCCTTATGTGTGAGACTGGGTGCCACAGATCTTGGCAGAAATTACTGCTTATTCTTAATTCTTATTGTTCCTTTCTAGCACTTCAATTTATAATGCCAATATCTACCTCAGCCTAAAGACAAGCTCTAGAATCACTTGTGTTACTTATTACATTTCTTTTAAAAAACTCATGAATTACACATGAATTTCAAAGTTGCCAACTGAGATTCCAAGGACTTAGAAAAGAAAAAACGTGGCACCTTTCCATTATAAAGGCTGTACGCAGTCTTCATAGTGTTTGTCTTTAAGGGACAACATGCCTCATCCATCAGCAACTTTTCTTCCTTAAATCATCATATCTTGCCTAAAAAGGTTTTCTGAAAACTAAGATTTGCAGATTGTTATATCACATCTTAATCTACGTATCAACTTTAGCATTATCAAAGCATGAACTGTTCTGGGTTTTCATAGTTAATTATGTTTGTGGTAATAACTGGGATGCAATTGTTTTTCTTCTGATGATTTTGTACTTGCTTTTCTTATGGTAACTTCTGACGCTTGTTTGTAAGATCTTCCTCTCTTTTCTCCATCTGGTTATCTTCTTACCTTCTGTCCTTTAACTCAGATGTCACCCACACTGTGTGTCTTTCTGGATTGCTTCTTATTTAACTGTTGCTTCTCATAGTTTACATACCTCCTCCTGTACCACACTATCAATATTTCTCAAGCTGCACTATATGCTGGGTTGTGTCTTTATTTATTTATAAGTTCCTTGATAATTCGGACTATATATTAGTATATTCAAAAAATACTTATGAAGTGTTTACTTTGGGTCAGGAATTATTGAGTGAAGGAAATTGACCAAAACTCTGCCATCATGAAGCTCGCATTCTAACTTAGGGAGACAGATAACAGACAATGAGCCACATAAATATGCAAAGTATCGTAAGTTAGATGGTGCAAAGTAATCCTGGATGGGGATCAGATAATTTTGATAGGATAATTTTTAACTGGGTAGTCAAGAAAGGCCGCACAGAGAAGATGGCAATTGGAAGAACAAGGTGGTGAGAACTGCTGAGTCTGGAGCAAACACACAATTTGGAGTAGTAGAAGATTCTAGAAGTAACAGAATAGAGGCGAAGAAGTGGGAATTGTGTGGAGTCTTTTACTTGCTGTTGTAATGACCTTGGCTATGCTTTGAAGTGAGGTGGAAAGTTGGCAGGGACCTTAGTTTTCTTTTTAATAATTCACTATGAATTTTGAACGGTCACTATTATAGACTCAATAATTTTGCTTTATTACTCTTGCAATTGACTACAAAAGATCGTATTGAAGAAATGTTAAATTCTAATTTAAACTGATTGAAATAGGTTTTTATCTTTTTGTGTTTCTCATCACTGAATATCTCATTTTTAATTAGTTTGAAAGCATTCTAAGATAGTGAGCCAATGCAATTTAGCATAATGCATAACTTATTATTCATCAGATTTAGGTATTTAACCGAGGATGCTAATTAGGAAAGTAACTTGTTCTGTTGGATGATTTTGATAAAGCTACTTTCAAATGATTATCACATCCATTGATGTCATATTAAGTTGTGTTTCTGGAAACCAAATTTAGGCAGTGGTAATGAGTTAATATCTCTAAGTGGATACCTTTTATCTCTACAGTCAAGGATACTTGAAAGTGGAAAAACATACTGGCTTCAAGTCTTGGGAACTAGGACTTACCGGAAATGTGTGTGTTTGTTTTGTTTCCTGGTGGAATTGTCTTCTCGGAAAGATGGTGTTTCCTTTTCAATAGGAAAAAATTGATCCTATGCTGCTTTACTTTAATGCTTTGCTTTTGTCAAAATAGTGTTTTCTTAGGAAAATTAACCTATCATAATATAATGAAAAGAGAAATGCTGAAGACACAAAATGATGTCCATGTTAATATTGAGTAGGAAGCATCAAGGGACATGAGAAGAGGGAAGCGAAGAGAGGGAGAAGAGAAATTTATAGTGTAACAACAATTAGTAAAAAGGATTAGCATATACATGTAGTCAATAAGTCAATAAATGGCTGTTTATAGAAAGCCTACCAGGCACTAGGGGATATAGCAGTGAAGAAGGCAAAGACACAATTGGCTATACTGTAGTGAGGAGGGAAAGAGGAGGAAGACATACAAATACCTAAACAAAGCAATGGTGTGAAGGGCTATAAAGTACACTACTACGAAGAAGATTACATGTGATAACATGGCTGAGTAAAACTGTCAAGGAGGAAGGCACTGATCTGGCTGTAGGTATTTCAGAGCATTTTTCTCTCTGAGGAGGTAATATTTCATTTGAGAGTTGAGTGAAGACAAATAGGAAGGTACTTTGAAGATCTGGGGTGCTCTGAGCAGAAAGAAGGGCAGATATAAAGATTCTGTAATTTAAAAAGAGAGCTTGATAGTTTCTTACAAAGAAAAGAAGGCCGGTTTGGCTGGAATGTCCATGAAGGAAGAGCATGGAGAGAGATTACATGAGTGTTCTCAGGGACCAAATCTAGATCTTATATCAAAATGTGAATATAAATTAACTACATTGAAAAGTGTATGATGGATGTGTGATACGATGAGGTTAGCTCTTAGGAGGGTGTACTATTGGGGAAGGGTACACTAGTGAAGGAAGGGGGTTCATTTAGCTGACTATTGCACCTGTCCAGTTGAAGGATGACGGTAGTTGGGATTATGAGTGTAGCAATAAAGTTGGAGAAAATCAGTTGAGATTGGAAGTTGATTTGAAGATGATTGAATTTACTGAGCAAGAATTATATCAAGGTATTTGGATTTAGGGACATGGGGGATTATGGTCACTTTTAGTGATATGGCAAAGTCTTGATGACATGAGGCAGTTTGCAAGTGACAGAGGTGTGGGTAGGTGCGTATGTGTGATTGATTTTACATTTTTTAATCTTAAATTAAGACGCTAGTTAGAATCCAAGTGGAGACATCAAGTAGGCACTGACAAGTTGACTTGGCTAGAGATGTGAGTTAGATCATCGTAGCCTATAGAGCATGCCTAAAGTCATGAATCTAGGTGAGGGGTTGGAAAACTATTATAGCCCATGAGCCAGATCTGGTCTGCCACCTATTTTTGTATGGCTCATGAGTTATAAGTACGTGTGGCATTTATAAGTCTAAAATGTAAAATACAGGGAAATTTTTCAGCAGGGAAAGTTCCATAAATTTGCCTCTTGGCAACACAAAGCCTGCAATATTTACTATCTGGCTCTTTGTCAAAAATGTTACTGACTCCTGATCTGGATGAAACCCTGTGAGGAGAGAGTGTTGACAGAAGAGAGAGAAGCATCACAGTGGAAATTAAAATTATGTCAACTGAAGTGTGTAGGGTAGAGAATTTAAGCCTGAGTATAACAGTAAGAGATTAAAATAACAGTAAATTCATTATCAGCGTGATCAATGAAACCTTTGGGGGCAAAGAGGAACTATCTTCGTCACACCTTTCACTCACTCATAGAAAGATCTTAGGCAGGAAATATAACTTGTTTGAAGATCTGAGATAAGGCTAATGTAGTTTGGACAAAGAAAGCCAATGGGAGGATGACATTACATCTGGCCAAAGATTTAGGGAAGAGCCAAATACTTCAGGCTTTTTAAAGTGATCTTTAGATAAAGAGGAGGTCATCAAGCCATTCCGAAGTTGGAGGATCAAATCACATCTGATGGGAAAAAATCTGGCTGTATGTGCATCTAGGATGTAAGGAAGCCAACATGGATGTGAAGTTAAAATTGTCCATTGCAAATAATAAAATGAAGGCCCCAGGTAGCCTTGGCAAGGGCAGATTTGGTATAAAATCCTTATTGGAATGGGCTTAAGCAGTAACGGGAATACGGATCTAGCTGTTGTGTTTAGTGGAATTTTATCAGTCTTTTTGTTGTGTATGATATATAGATGGTCAAAATAAGGAACTTCTACATTTTCGGTTTTTGTTTTATTTTAATTGAGATTTGAATTAAAAATAAGAAACTTTTATTTTGAAACTTGGAGACTGTGTTTAAAAAGTATAGAGTAGGGCTAGAAAAAAACCTAAAACTCTCCTGATGAGGAGAGTGCTAATCGTGACTCTAATAATAATAAAATACTTTTCTGATAATTTTTTGTGTGTTTCATTATTTATATATGTATGGGAAGTTGTACCCTAGCCACATGCCAATTCACCTGGTGAACTTGCTCTTCAACGTGGCACAAATATTTCCTTCTATCTTTAGCCTTCCGGGGTTTCTCACATGGACTATTGGCTCTTCCTACTTGAACCTGCTGGTAGTACCCTGTAGGAGACATGCTACTCCATGACAACAGGCACCACGCTGTAGGGGAATTACCATACCTGTCAATCACTATCTCTAGAATGTGGCCTTTCATGAGCCCTGAGATTTCATACTGTTTCTCTGAGCTGTAACAATATTTATATTGAAAAAATAAACATGTTCTTCTATCTTTAATATTTTATATCTTATAATTTGAATATCCCATTTTCATTATACTACTTAGCTGCTAAGTTATGTTATAAAAACAAGTTTTAATTATCTGCAAACACCTTCAAATCTAATCCTTACCGGTGAAGACTGATGTCTGGTTAACATCTGTTAGGACATTTATTTCCATACAGTATTTATAGCGCCTTTTTGTTATTGATTGGTATGATAAATGTGTAACTCTTACACAAAGATAAAATTTTTAGATTTTTGTATTTAAAATACTGGTTATCAAAAGAAAAACCCAGATGTTATTTGTTTATGTTTCTGCTTGAGGTACTGAATCTATTTCAAGTCATATTTCTCAGTATTGATATACTTAATTTTGCTGAAATAATAACACACTAACTTTAGCTACTTTTTTTCTCAGTGTATCTCCTTGTCGCTCACCATTTCCGCCTCATTTCACTTCTCATCTTTATTTCTTTTTCTTTGGTCTTCTTTTACTTTAGGGATTCTTTCAATTTAGAAGTGTTCTTGTTTTCTGTTAATTACTATTCTTCTTGGATGTACACAGTTATCCTTTTCCATTTCATTTGTGAATTCATCTCAGAGGCATTTTGTGTGTGCCTTTTACTCATAGCTTCTCAGAAGTCCCTTTCGAGGTTACCGATTTAACATGTCATGTACTATAAGGTTTGCATGGCATGGTGGCAGCTGACTTTGGTCTTTACAAGGATTGAAATGTTCACTCAACATGGATTGGTAGAATTTATTTTTTCCTTAAACATTTCATCGCCTTGTAAACAAACAAAAGCAAACCCAAGACTCAAAACTGACATTACTATTGGTGCCCCTGGAAATAGCTACCTTCTCACTAAAGTAGATTTTGTCATCCAACTTTATGTGTTGTTGAACACACATGGTGCTGTATGAGCACTCACTCACTAGTCTAGAAAACATTGCTGTGACCAGTTACCAGAAAAATAAATTCAGATTGCTCTTCACCTTCCACAGATGACCCTTCTGAAAACCATTTGAATTCATTATAAATTATAGTTATATTAGTGTGACTTTAATTCACTTGTAATCTGAACTTTATGTGCAATGCATTTTTTCCCGTGTTTAATCATTTTTGAATGCTAAATCATTTGCAAACAAATGGCTTGTCCTTGAGAAAGAATTTAAGGCTGAAAGTACATTAAGTGCCATCTGGGTATCTGTGTCAATGGTTTTGTCACTACAAATGTGTGTGTGTGTGCATATCACCTACTTTATCACATTTATTTGATAAAATTGATATGCAATCTCTAAATCATTGTGTCTCCAACTTGTGTTATGCCACAAATACAAATTTTTGTCCTAAAGTTGATGGTACCCTTTGTAAAACTAGAAGTTCTCATTTGTGCAAAGGAAGGAAAAATAAAACAAGAAACAAATTCAATAAAAAAATTAAAGGTCAGATTTCTTTTATAGCTGCTGAATTCCTTTCTTTCCTTTCCATCATCCTCACATTCCCAAATCTCAACAAAGTTAAGAAATTAAAACACACATCATGAGATCATATGTTCACCTTGTTCAGGAACTGAAGGATTACATATACAAGACTATACCTTAATAAGTAGAGGGAGAAATATGAAGATATGAATAGAATATGAAAATTTATTATAATGCAGTTGTATTCTAAAGTGTTTCCTAGGCAGGCTAAGAGTATGTTGCCAGGAAATTTTAAGAGACCCACTCCATTATATAGAAGAGGATGTGTGTAGATCTCTTAATTCTGAAATGTTTAGAACTGAGTACAACAGGTCTTTGAATAACGACGTTTCATTCAATGTCATTTCATTATAATGTTGATGAGAAAAAACAAATTGATTCCAATTGGGGTTCACTGTCTGTGTAGAGCTTATGTATTCTCCCCATGTCTGCATTGATATTCTCTGGATGCTCCAGTTTCCTCTCACTTCCCAAGGCTGTGCATGTGAGGTTGATTGACGTGTCTATGTGGTCCCAGTCTGAGTAACTGTGGGTATGTGTGAGTGCACCTGCAATGCGACGGCGCCCTGTCCAGGGCTGGTTCCCACATTGCGTCCTGAGCTGACAGGATAGGCTGCGGTCAACTGCAACCCTAAACTGAAATAAGTAGGTAAATAATGATTTTACTAGCTTTTATTAATCTTAAACGTATGAATAGCTGAAATTTATTTCAGCATTTAATATTAGAAGTGTTTTGATCTTTATTTACAAGTTTGTTGACGTTTTAGTTACCAAAAGCCATAGATGCTTAACTCTTTTGATGTCAACCTATGGTAAAATGGGTTTCGCTGACTGTATTTTTGTACCAATTAACCATCCCCAATTTATCCCTCCGTATGCGTGTATCAAAACATCACGTGACCATAAATATATATACCTATGACCAGTTTTCAAGCACCTGTCAATGATGTTAAGTGAAGACTTATTGTAGTCCTTTTTTGGCATAACGAAAATGTGTGTGTTTTGTTCAAGATTGGAAAAGTTCTTTGTGTAAAGAACTAGACAGTAAATATTATAGGCTTTGCTGGCCATATGTAGTCTCTGTCTCTCCTTCATCTACTCATTCTTCTTCTCCCCTTCCTTCTCCTTCTTTAAACACTTCCAAAATGCCAAAACAATTTTTAGCTCTCAGCCATATGAAGCAAGCCATTGATTAAATTTGGCTTGTAGACCCATAATGTGTGAATTCCTTTACATCATCAGAATGCCGCATATATATGAAATGTTATCTATGAGAAATTAATGGTGCTCCCAGCAGAGAGAAATTAGCCTAAGTTAAGTTTGGGCTTTGGAATTCAGGGGAATGCCATGCACAAAAATGCTCTGCTTTTAAAACTAGTTACTAACAGTCCATTTCTGATATCAGAAATACATGAAAACTACCAATTGAACGGACATTATTCACTACTTTAGTGCTGCTACTCCTGTGTGGTGGAAAAAGAATCCAGAAAGTTTTCCTTTCCATTTGAACATTCATGCAATAAAAATTTCCAAATCTTTTTTTGAACAAATTTTTATCTTATAGCTCTCTTGTGTACTTTATAAGTACGTTTTGCTGCTTATTCTCAGTAACTGTATTGAAACAATCTGTTTTCCTTTATCAATCAAAATAAAATAAGAAATTTAGCTTAATACTAATATTAAGCTGAAG
The DNA here is from genome assembly GCF_028878055.3 of Symphalangus syndactylus. Classification (NCBI taxonomy): domain Eukaryota; kingdom Metazoa; phylum Chordata; class Mammalia; order Primates; family Hylobatidae; genus Symphalangus; species Symphalangus syndactylus. The sequence goes on along the minus strand of NC_072442.2, from coordinate 72,769,915 downwards.
TGCAAGATATATGAAAAAGAGAGAAAAGAAGCAGGATAAACTGACCTTTTGATAACTGCAGAGGACAGCAGATCAAAGACTGGACTTTAACGTCTGACATTTTCAGAATCTATCACAGTAAGTCCACTGGGTCCAGAAATAGGTTTTAATCCTAGATTGAAATGACAATGCTGTCATGACATTGAGTTTGATGGAAAAAGTGAAGTTAAAGTTTTTCTCAATATTTTTTTAAAATCAATGATTGATTTAACTATAAAATGGACTGATTCTGAAGAACTCATTCTGACGTTGGAGGTGAAAATGCTTTTACTCTAATCATTAAAATCAATTTCTCTAGATATCTGACTTTATTCTGCTTTATAACATAAAGAATGAAACTATATTTATTAATCAAGTGTAATCTAGCAAAGTGGCATAAGCATAATTATGAGTCACTTACTAAAGTTGTGTGTTTTTTTCCATTGCATGAAAACCCTGCCTTGTTTTAATTTTTATTGACTCTTTAAAAGCAATTTTAGGTTTGTAGAAAGAAGTGAATAAGCATTCACACGTCATCCTCAGCCTCTACCCCAATTTCCCCGATTTTTAACATCTTGCAATAGTGTGGTACATTTGTTATAGTTGATGAGTCAATATTGGTACATTACTATTGACTAAAGTATGTAGTTTGTAATAGAGTTTACTCCTTGTCTTATGAATTCTATAGGTTTTGTCAAATGTGTAATGACAAATAATCCTCATTACAGTGTCATACAGAATAATGGATTCACTCTCCTAAAATTCTTCCTTGCTCCATCCGTTCATCGTTTCCTCTACTAATTTATGTAGAAGATAAATTAGTAGATTGAGTTGATGGTTATAGCAGTTTAAAGCACAGATAGAAAACTAGATTGACCTGCCTACCCAGACTGTGCTTCTCACTCTCACTGTGCCCTTTCTTAACCTTTGGAAATGCTTTTATTCATATATAAAATAGGCTATAACTTCATATAGTTGTATTACAAAAAGTTAATGCACAGAAAAAGACTTGTGCTAGGTATATGGTTTCTTCTCAGTTAAATGGAAGCCATTGCGTGTGTTTGTCAATAGAATTCGTCATACTTTATCTAACATATCTTTACGTCATTGTTGGCACATGACATGTTTAGACTGCACAAATCTCCTCCAAATCCCTAATAGCCACTGATCTCTTTACTGTCTCCATAGTTTTGCTTTCTCCAGAAGGTCATGTAGTTGAATCATACGGTATGTAGACTTTTCAGACTGGCTTCTTTCACTTGGCAATATGCATTTAAAGGTTCCTGTGTGTCTTCTGTAGCTTGACAGAATACTATTCCATTGCCTGGATATACCACAGTTTATTTTTCCATTCACTTCCTGAAGGACATTTCGATTTTAGTGATCATGAATAAGGCTCCTGTAACATTCATGGGAAGAAGGCTTTTGTGTGCATGTAAGTTTTCAAATCCTTTAAGTAAATACCGGGAATGTAATTGCTGGGTTGTGTGGTAGGAGTATGTTTAGTTTTATAAGAAACTGCCAAACTGACTGCCAAAGTAGCTGTACTATTCTGCATTCTCACAAGCAATGAATAAAAGTTCCTGTTTCTCCTCACATTTGCCAGCTTTTGGTATCATCAGACTTTTGGATATTGGTCATTTTAATAGTCATGTAATAATATCTCACGGTTGCTGTGACTTGCAGTTCCCTAATGATACATGACTAGTAACTTCAAAATCCCCATTTGACAGCTGTATTTAGACCTTTGGACTATTTTTTAAATGAGTTATTTTCTTTCTTATTTTCGAGTTCTCTGTATACTTTAAATACCAGTAATTTATCTGATATGTTTTGAAAATGTTTTGAATATGTTTTGAAAAAATTTTCTCCCAACCTGTGGCTTTTGTTTTCATTCTAAGCACAGTTTTAATAACAAAAGTCTTTAATTTTAATGATGCTCAATTTCTCAATTTTTTCTTTGTCTAACCCAATAAATCAGAAAGCTTTTTATCATTTCACATGACTTAATATTCAGGCAAGGTCTATATAGGCCCCTTTCAAACAGTCATAAAGTTTAGAAGCTCTGACCTCACAAACAATAACAACGACAACATAGAAACAAAAATGACAGCTTTTGATGTTGTCTCAGTAATTTCTCAATTCAAGAACAGATTACTGAGCTTTATAAGCAATACGTATAGATATCAATTTCACAATAAAATACCTTATGATATTTATCAAATCACCTTAGTTTTGGTCACTTATTACTATTAGACTAAAATGTAATTTGTCAGACATGAGAAATCCTTTGGAGTATTTTTTAGAGAACCAAGTATTTGTTTTAGCCTTTTCAGTTCTTCCCTTGCTGTTTCTCCAGTATAGTCATTCCAATTGTCTCTATAGATGTATTAATACCAGGTACATAATAAACACAATTATCTCCCACGTGTACCCCAACCCCATTCCCTGTTCATGCAGTCAACATAAAGGAAGCAGGTCAAAAGGAAGCAGGTCATGTACCCTGTGATGTGCTGGGTTGTAAGGAAAGGTACACAATTAATGTACCATGTCTGAGTTTTCTTCTTCTCTGTATTTGTTCCATTTAATGCATGTATGTTTTTTATTCCTTAGGCCTCTCCAGTCCTAACACACTCAGGGATACTTGATACAGCTATAAGGCTGTGTCTTTATCAGGTACCTTTGGGTTATCCCCGGCCAGGGGTGGGAAATAGAGGAAGTGAATGTCTGTATCCTCATTATGTATCACACAGAGCAGAAACATAAAGAAGCCTGTGCCATGAATGGGTCTCTTCTTTCTCCAAAAACCACCTACCCCTTCAACTCCCACTGCTTAAAGGAAAATCTTGTATTAGTCTCCCCATTTTCTCCTCAAACTTGCTTTAGCAAAGCAGTTCCTAAACCTCTGTTAATGTATGTCCCCACCCCTAACTCAACACACAGTCTCATGTCACATCACAGAAAAGAAGTTCAAAACAAAACAAAACAAAGCCACAGTCTTATAAGAAAAATAGGTAAGTTTTACAAAAGTTGTGTACTGTATCTCTGCTTTGAATTTTGTCATTGGCCAAGGATAGTAAAACTCTTGGAAAACTATAAAACAGGAACTTACGTAATATGTTTTACCCAAGATTTTTCAAACATTTTTGGAAGGATACTTATTAACATCTTGCAGAGGTAATGTTACGTGAAAAACTTAGCATAAGACCAATCAGGTATTCTATGCAATAATGCAGATATATGAAAAAATAATATAATGAAATAAATGACTTTTCAAAAGGTATTGATCCTAGATCCACATTCTTTTTTTGGTTCAGGTGAGGCAATTAGAATGTGAAAAAAAGAAGCATAGAACAACTGTCTAATGAGAGGGACGAATGTTCCTGGGTGGAAAGTTATTAGAAGATAAATTAGTAGATTGACCCTTTTGCTGTCTACGCAGGTTTTTTTTTTTTTTTGCTAGTACCAATAGAAACAAATTCATTTTATGGTTTGTGTCACTGGAAATGTATAACTTAGTGGTAGCTGTATAGCAAACTTTGAATATGTAATAATAAGAGATTAGATGTAGGTTTAATATCATTATTTAATTTATTTGCTTGAATACCAGTGAGGAATTTCCACTTAAGCTCTCGTTTTCCAGATGAGTGTTTAATTGAATTCCAGAATTCATTTTGAAATAGAACTTTGTGTAGAATATGAATTTCTTTGCAAGAAGAATCATTTGTACACTTGGGTTTGAGAGCAGTTTAATGTCAATATAACTTCTTTCCAGGCTTTCATTTCCTACTTTTTGATATGGGAATAATCTCATGGCGTGATTGTGAAAGTCTTAAAAGATAATGTTTGGGGGGAGGGGAAGGGATAGCAATAGGAGATATACCTAATGTTAAATGATGAGTTAATGGGTGCAGCACACCTACATGGCACATGTATACATATGTAACAAACCTCCACGTTGTGCACATGTACCCTAAAACATAAAGTGTAATAAAAAAAGATAATGTTTGCAAAGATACTCTGTGCACTCAAAGCGTGCTCTATGAACTTCATTGACGTTCACATTTTGGGTTTATGAGGCTTCCATTTGCTGGCAATTGAAATGTGACTCTGAGTTAGATGCCATGGTGTGGGAGATGATGTTTATTGGAGTTTAAAGCACAGATAGACAACTAGATTGTCCTGCCCACCCAGACTGTGCTTCTCACTCTCACCGTGCCCTTTCTTAACCTTTGGAAACACCTTTATTTATATATAAAATAGTTTCATATACTATTTTATACTATATACTTCATATAGTTGTATTATGAAAAGTTAATGCACAGAAAAAGACTTGTGCTAGGTATACGGTTTCTTCTCAATTAAATGGAAGCTATTGCCTGTATTTGTCAATGGAATTCATCATACTTTATCTCACATATTCAGTGCTTTACATCATTTTTGGCACATGGTATGTTTAGACTGTGCAAGGGTTAATTACGCCAAATTTATCTATCTACAGTTAATATAGCCCAAGGTACCTTGTTTAGCTGAGCCAAAGTTTGCATTTATTAAAAATGTAAATTTATCTTGAAGTGATGCCTGATCTCACAGAACTATGGGTTCCAATCTCTAAATCACTGTGATCAGTAGTAAAACTATGTACTCTGTGTCTGTCCTACTAGCTATATTGCCGGAATCTGGAGCATGACTTTTGGGTCTTTCTGTAATGCCTTACCTCTCATCAAAATTCACAAAATTCACAAGACCTGCTCTCTGGATTGTGAGACTTTTGCATTACAAAGAAAAAGGTACTGTCCTAATGGCATTCCAAAGCCATTTGAAATGAGTTGCTGTCGTTTCCAGGGAGTCATTTTTGTGTTGATTATCATTACTTTACCATTACCTTTTAATTTGGAAATGTTAAAATCCATTGCCATGCTCCTTGGAATATAAAGATCATATAGGGTCATTGACATGAGTCTGAAAGTATCAGTCACTGGAGACCTTCTAGTGGGATAATGTTGTTAATATTGCTGGTATTCTATTCTTCACGTTTCCTCCAGTAAAATGTAAAGTGACCAAAATATAAGCGTCACGCAGGCAAAGATTCTTTTATTTGTTCAACGAACACTGCTTTCACATAGTAGTCAGTTAATATTCACTACTAGAATGCATGTTGAATGGCAGCTCTTTTATTTGCCATTAGCGTTGGCCCACTTGATAGCAGTTGGACAAAAAAATTGGACAAAGTGTGTTGATCTTTTATGAAAAAATAGATATCTCTTTCTTTCTTTCATTGTTGCGTTTTCTCTGGGCAAGTTGATACACACTGTAGACCTGATGTTATTTTAGGGATACAGTTGAAGTTACTAGATACTTTAGAGTTTATTTAATTATAATATGAAGCTTTGAGTTTCTGTTTCATTATTAAATAATTTATTTTATGATAGTGTTGCTTAACTTAGTGTGCAAGGCCTACAAATAAACCTAATAAATATCTTACAAACTACCTTAAAATAAATCTAACATTTTTTACTGAAATATTTTTAAACATGTTGAAGTTGGAATGCCAGGTAATTGTATACATACACACACACACATTTTCTTTTGGTTTCTTTGTTCCTATTATTGAAATTCCTATGCTAATAACCATATCAATTTATGAAACTCATTTTGAGAAAAAAGGCCTAAAATATAACTCATTTTTAAAATGATTTTCTCTTAATTTATAATGTCATACTTTAATAAAATAGGGTAGGGCAATTTTGTATAAATATTTATGCTAAGTTTTCTACATAAGTTACTGCATGTAGTCTAGTTTTTAATAGAAGGGTTTTCTTTTTCTTCAGTATCCACTTTAAAGTCAATGACATTTAGTGTTTTTTACTTTACAGTTCTAAGTTACTTATGCTTAAAAAGACATCTGACTTTTAAGTTACTGTCCAACTTGATTGTTATCTCTCTGTATCTTATCGATGTGTTCTTGAAAGTAGTTAGATTTTGAAAGACATTACTAAGAGGGCTTTTTCTCATCTTTGGAGAGTAACTTGGGGTAAACGGTTGTCTTTCATCTTTGTCCTCCTCTCTACCCACAACTCCCCATCCCAGATCATTAGCTGAACTTGTGTGCTCAGGTTAATGTTCTGTTTCACCTTTCTTGTCAAATTGCTAGATACAACTCTCTTCAGTTATATACTGTACAAACAGAATCTCATCTTTTTAATCTCTCTCTTTTAAACAAATGTGTTCACGCTCAGATTTGTTGTCATTTAGAACAGGACTTCCTATTAGAAATATAATAATTTTCCTTCATGTTGTATCTTCAATACAAAAAAAAAACAGAAAAACACGTATCAATGGTTTGCATGTGTCATGCTGATAGTTGGAGGGCAACTGATATTAGAAAAAGTGACACTATATTTCTGAACACAAACCTTGTTTCATCTTAGAATTTGGTGTTGAACCAATTGTGTACCTCATAGCAATAAACTTTAATGAGTTGTTAATATGTGATTAACTGCCTTGGCCAAACTCAAAATCTTATTCACACATACAATACACACAGAGAACTTATTTTTATTTGTTCAGTCACTCCTTTAGTCCTTCATTTATTTCACAAACATTCATTGACACTTACGTGGCAGCACTCTTATAAGAATAGAATATACCCTGTTAAATCAGACATGATACTTGCTTTTGTGGAGCTTATGCTTTAATGGAGAAACAGAAAGTCAAGCAAAAACTCAAACTATATAACTTTAAATTGGATATGTGCTAATGAAGGAAAATGTGGCAGTGTAAGAAAAAATAATAGGGAGTTAAAGGATAAATAGGAGTTTGGTGGATGAAATTTATGAAGGGCTGAAGATTTCAAACAAAAGAAACTGATGCAGGAGGGTGCAGCTTTGGAGTCAAGAATGAAGTTCTAGGAGATAGCAAGGAAATGGTGGGAGAGGAGGTCAAAGTAGGTAGGATTTTATATATTATCAATGGGAAAATATTGAACAACCCTAAGCAGAAAGGCAATGATAGGGGGTCAAAGTAGGTTGGATTTTATATATTATCAATGGGAAAATATTGAACAACCCTAAGCAGAAAGGCAATGATAGGAGGTCAAAGTAGGTAGGATTTTATATATTATCAATGGGAAAATATTGAACAACCCTAAGCAGAAAGACAATGATATATATTCATCTTCATTACAAATTCTTATATCTTTAGTAGACCTGTTTTCAGGCAAAACTTCATGAGAGAATAGTAACAAAGAGAAAAAAAGTGGTGTTCTCAGATTATCTCTAACTCACCTGATGACTTTAAGCTAAACGACTTCAACATTTTGTGAGGCTTTTCCTTCTTATAAAGTAAGGAGTTTAGATGAGGTGAGGTGTCCAATTTCATTTAGCTTCAATTTCCTGTAATTTGACGGCTGTCAAGTCATGCTTTGATTTGTTCTGTTTGTGAGCCAGAGTAACTTTAAGGCAGTATATTAACTAGGAGAACTATTTCTTTACTTTTAAACTTCAAAATTATGATGACATAAGTATTTTAAAGAGCATTTAGAAAGTAGACAAATGAAAAATTTTTAACATTTTGGAATGCTTCTTGTATTTCTTTTTGAAACCTAGGTTTTTGGTGGTAGTGTTGATATTTATTTTTGCCAAACTAACCATTCCATGTAATTTTGTAGCATTTTGGGTTGATGACCACCGTAAGTCTAGTATTCCCATATGTGTTAAAATTTATCTTTACAATTAATATATTTTCACTGAATTATTTAATTAAAAATTAAACTACGATTTCTAATACATGTTCAGTGAGATATTATTAGGCATTACCTGAAAGGGATTTCTGGAGAAAGAAAGAATTTCTGGTTAAAAGGAGTTGAGCAGGTTTTCCTAGAGCGATTCTCTTGGTCTCTAGGATGGTGCTACAGCATAAAATATCCTCCTAATTTACTTCACAAATTAGCCCTTAGATTTCATGAATTACTTATAATTTTTTTTGTAGACCACAGTTTCTTTGCTCTTCAGTATTACACTTGCTTATGTGAGTTTCTAAAACTAAGTTTAATTTTGGAAATTCTTAATTTTATATTTATATTTTGAATTGTGTTTAAAATTAAGTTTAGTAAAAAGCTAGGTTTTTATTTCTACCTACAAATTCAGTGTCCCATCAATAGAAAAAAAATTCTCAATAATATTTTAAAGTTACTTACTTTAGTCTTTGTCATTAAAGAATAAAATTTACCAGGCAGAAATGCCCCAGAAGCTACCTATGGAGGAAATATAAATATTATTATTACCTACTAATAGTAATATACAAAATAGTCAATTATGTGTATAGAAGTTAAATATATATAAAAGTTAAATATTTATAAATGATACAGGACTCACGTGTTTGTATTCTCTGACTGCTGTGCAGTCACAGTCTGATAAATTGATAAACAGAGTTTGCAGTAAAGAAGGAGTTTAATGATTGCAGGACAGCTGAGTGAGGAGATGCGAGCACCCTCAAATCTGTCTTTCCAGAGAGTACTTGGTTGGGGTGAAGGGATTGTAGAGGACCAGGGGCTGGATAAATGGGGTCACTGACTGGTTTGGGTTAGGGGGATTAAATCTTAAATCACCAGGATATAGAAACTTCACCCTTTAGTGAGTCAGCTTCTCCTGGAGCCCTTCGGAGGAGCTGATGTCAGTAGTTTCACTGGTATGTAGGATCTGAAAGAATACCTCAGAGAGAAAACAACATTTCACAATGCTCAAGTTGTTATCTATGAGTAGTTAAGTTAAGGGATGAATATTCTGATATATGTAAGTCATCAATTCTGATATATGTAAATCATCTATTCTGACATATGTAAATCATCAGTTCTGATATATGTAAATCATCAGTTCTGATATATGTAAATCATCTATTCTGATATATGTAAATCATCTATTCAGATATATGTAAATCATCACTACTCACTATGCTGCATGATCCTTGACAAATTTTCTGATTTCCTTGTATTATTAAGTAATAGCTGCATTCTTTTAGGATACTATTTCATGATCAGCACTCTTCCTTCAGGCTCTACATAAAAATTATATAAGACTACTAAATCAGTTTATGATCTAATTATGTCATTTCTTTATTTGTCTATTATTTGCCACTGTAACTCAATTGTTCAAAGATTCAATGTAGGAGTCATATAATTCAGCCTGATTAATATAAGTATTTGCTCTAAATGACATTGGAAATATATATATCCATTATAGCTCATTTTAGCACATATGTTAATATTTCTGTTGCAGGATTCACTCAGTTATATCCTCATTAAATGTTGGTACACTTCGAAGATATCAAATGATATCAAATCAGCAATACTGAGCAGCTAGCTACATTTATGAATTTCTTATTTGCTAGTTGAAGTTACTTATATTTGTTACAATCTGGGAAGCTCTTAAAAATATAATTATGCCTTTAAATATATCTCTGCAAAAAAAACTTTTGGAAAGAATTTCTTTGGTGTCTCTGAGAACTATGAAGTCTTAAGTCTGAACGGAATTAAAGGCATTTGTATTCGTCCATTCTTTTTTTTTTTTTCCTGAGACGGAGTCTCGCTCTGTCGCCCAGGCTGGAGTGCAGTGGTGCAATCTCGGCTCACTGCAAGCTCCGCCTCCCGGGTTCACACCATTCTCCTGCCTCAGCCTCCCGAGTAGCTGGGACTACAGTTGTCCGCAACCACGCCTGGCTAATTTTTTTTTGCATTTTTAGTAGAGACGGGGTTTCACCCTGTTAGCCAGGATGGTCTCGATCTCCTGACCTCGTGATCTGCCTGCCTCGGCCTCCCAAAGTGCTGGGATTACAGGCCTGAGCCACTGCACCTGGCAAGTGGTATCTTTTCACTTAGTTTAAGTTTACTCAGTGATGAGGATATGAACATTTTTCTAATTGGCATTCACTTCCATAACTGTGAACTCTACCCAGTGACCAGTATCTGTGATGGTATTAAGTACCACCTGTTCAAGCTATTTATGTGTTGTGAATTAGTCCCTAATACCCCCTGTTTCCAAAGTCTTATGACATCTAAGATGAAATGATAATAGATAATTTCATTAATTTATAAAACTCTGACTGAAGATGGGAGAAAGATGTCTAAACTAATTCTTTAGATTGTATTTATCAAGAACCAGACAGATTCTAATCATTCTACATGTACATTAAATATATTGAATTAGATTTCTCTTCTAACCTTTACAATAAATGCTATATGAGCTTGTGTGTTTATTTAGCTCCTGGAAAATATTAGCTCTAATCTCCCCTATTTCATGCTATTTATGTTTTAAACCTCGTTTCTGAATGTGCTTTGTTAATTTGAATTTTATTGGCCTAAACAAATTTTTTCTTATAATCAACATAAATTACATCGCCATAACTCATATGAAGTTTTCTTCCCTCCCTCAGAAAGTTGTGACCAAACAGGATTTTAATACATTGCAGTTTTTGTAGAACTCCTCTACCAACAATTTCATAGCTAGTTAACTGTTTAAATGCACACTTACTGTGCTAATGGTTGGAGAATAAGAGGTCAAGATGGTGGCTTTTACAAGGAACACATATTTCTGAGCTTATGGCCTGCAAAGCTAAGATAAATTTTAAGAGAGAGAAAAATATCCTAAGTATTTATATATTTAATTATGTTATATTTGAAGTCACATATTTAGGAAATGAAAGTAGGTGTTTTCAAACAATGTCAGTTTCTATCAGCATGCAGCAGGGGTATCCCTCTCCATGCACAGATGCACAGAAACGAGAGAAAAATTAAGTACTAAATTCTAGTGACTATTATAGGATGATGCAAGTTTCAAGACATGTGAAAGAAAACACAAACTAAAATAATTAGTGAGGACTGTGATGTCCGATAAGGCAAGCAATGAATTCTCTCTTAGCCTCATCTTCTTCATTTGTAAAATTGTTAAATATTTTGCATGACTTCTTCATACTCAGACTTTAATTGTGGTTGGCTTAGAACTCTTTCTCTTTCAACATTGTCTTCATTTCTCCACCGTTTTACTAAATCTTAGTCGTGACTGTTGATATGTCCTCAAGTATCATATACGCACCACGTTCCTTGGAGGTGGTAGAGTGTAGTGAATAGTCAAACAGGTTCTGGGTTTAAATCCTGCATCCTCTGCTTTCTAGCTGTGTGATTTGGGTCAGGCTAGTTGCTATCTGAGCCTCATTTTCCTCATCTGATTGTTTTAAAGACAAAATAGTATATAAGACAAAAGAGTTAAACAATATGTGAAAATATTCCAGCCTCGGACACATCGAAATTCTCAAGAAATATTTACTGTTCTCAGAACAATATTCTATTCTATTCACAATAACAATTGTTACAATTTTTATGCCTGTTCTAAGTTAAAATCTCTACAAGTCCAAGGGTTAATCAAGAAACATTAAATGTCCCACAAATAATTATTTCTATTTAACATAATTTAATTTTAAAACAGTTTTAGGTTCACAGCAAAACTGAGCATTGAAGTGTAAAAGCTTTAAGATAATTTTTTGCCCTTTCAGTATTTAATTTATTTTATTTAGACCTGATTAATTATAAAATTATTTTTCCTTAGCCATGAGAATTCAATATTACGTTATAAAGATATTTCAACTGGAAAGCTTTTTTTTTTTTTTTTTTTTTTGAGATGGAATCTGGCTCTGTCGCCCAGGCTGGAGTGCAGGGGCACGATCTCGGCTCACTGCAAGCTCCGCCTCCCGGGTTCACCCTGTTCTCCTGCCTCAGCCTCCCTAGTAGCTGGGACTACAGGCACCTGCCACCATGCCTGGCTAATTTTTTGTATTTTTAGTAGAGACGGTATTTCACCATGTTAGCCAGGATGGTCTCGATCTGCTGACCTCTTGATCCACCCACCTCGGGCTCCCAAAGTTAATTTTTGAATATATTTCAGATTTTGCTCTAGCATATTTAATGAGATATTAAGGTCACTATACAATCTAAGTTTTGGCATATCATTTTATGTCCCTCAGCGTGTAAAAATCCTTTGTCATTATAGCTTGTACTCTCTGTCTTTTAATAGTGAACTTAATGTATTTATACTAAATATGATTTTGACACATATGGATATATTTCTGCATCTTTAATAAAATTTCACTGTATTTTTACTTCTTTACTTTTTTCGTTTGTTTTCTGCTTTTCATTGACTTGATTGCATATTTTTGGGGGGTGTGTTGTTTGTATATTTCCTTTTCCATTTAATCTGTGTCGCTTTTCATTGCTCTTTAGTTATTAAATGTTGAACAAAGTGCATTAGCACTAATGAAGCACAAGGTTGCATTAACAAAGTACAACTTGAAACAATCATCTCCTTCTACCTGAACAATTTAAAGGCTGTAGAAAATTTTAGATATGACCATCTCTTCCAGTTTTTATATTATTGCAATTTGTAAATATAATTATGTATTGTTTTTTAAATTCCAAGCTAAATAGTCATTATCCTTAATGTTATTATTGCTGTTACTTTGGTTATTGATTATTTAGATACACCAACGTGTTTTCAAGTTTCTGTATAACTCAGTGCCACTTAGATCTCACTCTTTTCTTCTCATTGAAGCATATATTTTGGTGCTCTTTGGTATGTAAACTCAATCATTTATTTGAATGTGTGTGTGTGTGTGTATGTGGCAGGGTCTCAGGCTGTCACCCAGGCTGCAGTGCTGTGGTGCAATCATGGTTCACTGCAGCCTTGACTTTCTGGGCTCAAGCAGGTCTCCCACCTCAGCCTCTTGGGTAACTGGGACTACAGGCATTTGCCACCATGCCCACACCAGGCTAATTGTTTGTATTTTTAGTAGAAATGAAGTTTCACTATCTTGTCCAGGCTGGTCTTGAACTCTTGAGCTCAAGCAGTCTGCTCTCCCGAGCCTCCCAAAGTGCTGAGATTACACGCATGAACAACCATGGCTGTCCTGAAAATTATCTTATTTTATATATCTTACTCTTAATAATTTAGAAAGGTTTAAAATAATAGATTGATGGATATTTTCTCTTAGCACTTTGAAGAGTTTAAAATCATAGGTTGATGGAAATTTTCTCTTAGCACTATTGTCTTTTATAATTTCAAGATGCTTTCATTTTAAATTATGAGTAGAAAACAGAAATTACCTAAAAGGGCACAATTACTAGACTGACAGTGTTATGGGTTGAATTGTGTACCTTCAGCAAATAATGAGGCGGTAATTCCAGTAGCTGTGAATGTGACCTTGTATGGAAATACAGCCTTTGCAGATGACCAAGTCAGGATGAAGTCATTAGGATGGGCCCAATCCAATATGACTCTGTAGTTACAAAAAGGAGAAATGTGGACACAGGGAAAGATAGGTATACAGAGAAGGCGATGTGAAGACACAGGAAGAATGCCATTGATAAGCCAAGCGATATGGTCTGTCTTAGCTCCTGTAACTCCCATGTGTTGTGGGAGGGATTTGGGGGAGGTAATTGAATCATGGTTGTAGTTTCCGTAACTCCCATGTGTTGTGGGAGGGATCTGGTGAGAGATCATTGAATCACGGGGTGGTTTTCCCCATACTGTTCTTGTGGTGGTGAATGAGTCTCACAAGATCTGTTGGTTTGATAAGGGGTCTCCTCTTTGCTTGGTTCTCATTCTCTCTTGCCTGCCGCCATGTGAAATGAGCCTTTCGTCTTCTGCCATGACTATGAGGCCTTCCCAGCACATGGAACTGTGAGTTCATTAAACCTCTTTTTCTGTATAAATTATCCAGTCTCTGGTATGTCTTCATGAGCAGCAGGAGAACAGACTAAAACACCAAGAAACACCCAAAGCTGCATGACATAAGGAGAGAGACTTCTCTGGAATAGCTTTTTCCTTGTGGCTCTCAGAAGGAGCCACCTTTTCAACACCATGATTTTAGACTTCTGCCTTCCAGAACTCTGAGACAGTACACTTATGGTTAAGCCACCCACTGTGCGCTGTTTTGTTAGGGCAGTCCCAGGAAACTACTACAGATACAAATCGTAAACAGAAACAAGAGCCAGGAGAAACCAGAACCTTCAACCCTCTATGCAGTACTCTGTCCTTTCTTTCTGGAGGTTTTCAGAAGGAATTTCAAGGATTCGGCAGGGGGTTGGTAGACCATGCTGGGCCCACTGTGTCCCATTCCTGCCAGATTCCTGCGGGAACTGCACGGTTTACTAGGTTACACTTTCTTTTCTGTTTATGGCTTCTCAGGATGCACACTTGACCCTATGCCCTCTCTTAATCCTGGCAACCCCCCATACTCTGCCTAAATAAATACCAGTGGACATAACTACTGACATGCCAAAGTCCTCAACATCTCATATTCCATGGAAGAGTACATAGACGGGCTCTTTATACTGTCATAGATTATACCAGCCGGGTATCCAAGTGATGTCAACAGGGCCCCAGTGTTTTTTAGACATTTTAATAAAAATTTCTTTTTAAAAAATCAGATTTTGCTATAGAGTCAGGCTTATAATCCCTATGTTCTTTTCTTGACAGTATGTTTTTCCAAAAGAATCCTCAGCCATCCACATAAAAACAGTTTCCATATATGCGAACTGGAAATTTTTATAACTGGTAGAAACAGACTAAAAACTGGACTTTCAAAAAATATAGTTGGCCTTTCCTGTGTACGAGCTCCGCATTCACAGATTCAACCAACTATGGATAGAAAATATAGTATTCCCAGATTGGGCAGCCCAAGGATGCAGAGGGCTCAGTTTTAATTTTCCCAGGTTATACAGGACCAATGTTGGAATTTTAGCATTTCTGGATTTTGGCATCCATCAGGGTTCTAGAACTAATCTCTCACGGAGAACGTGGAACCACTGTATATACCAATGGCAAATAAGCAGTGAAAATTTGCTTAACGCCACTAGTCATTAGGAAAATGCAATTAAAACTGCAATGAGATGCTCTATACAGCTACTAGGACGGCTATAATCAAATCACAGAAGACGGAGTACTGATGAGGATATGTAGAAACATCAGTGGTATAGTTGCTTTGGATAACAATAGGGAAGTTTCTTTTAAATTTAAATATACATTTATCATATGACTCAACTATCAATTCCTGGATGTTTACCCAAGAGAAATAAAAGCATGTTCATACAGAGACCCATTTGCTAATGTTTATAGCAACTTTATTTGCATGGCCTTAAACTAGAAATAATCCAGAGGCCCATGTATTAGTAAAGGTATAATCAAATGGAACACTAGTTTGCGATAAAAAAATACAATATAGACATATGTAACAGCATGAATAAATCTCCAATGCATTAAGTAAACTCAATAAAAAACAATCAAAGCTACATAGTATATGATTCAATTTTTGTGACATTATTTAATAGCCAAAACTGTAGCCACCCAAATCTGAGTGGGGTAGACAGGGGCTAGGTGTCAGGTTGGGGGCGAGGACTGATTACAAAGGGGCACCAGGTAACATAGTACTTTAGGTTGCTGTAACAGAATATCATAGACTGGGTAGTTTATAAACAACCAAAATTTATTTTTCACAGTTTTGGTGACCAGAAGTTCAAATTCACGTTACTGACAGACTCAGTGCCTGGTAATGACTCACTTCCTGATTCAGAGGTGGCTGTCATTCTTTTGTCTCCTCACATTGTAGAAGGACGGGATATCTCCAGGGTCTCTTATAAAAAGCACTATCTCCTTTGATTAAGTCTCTGTTCTTATGATCTAATCACCTTCCAAAGCCTCCAACTCGCAATACCATTATATTGGGTATTAGATTTCAGCATAAAATTTCAGAAGAATATAAAAATTGAATCTATAGAACAAGGGAATTTTTAGGATGAAACGTCTCCATTGAAGTGGTTGTTACACTACTGTAAACATTTGTCAAAATTCATCAAAATGAACACTTAGAAAATGCTGTTATATATCATTATCGTTTGGCTGTGTCCCTCCAAAAGGCATGTGTTGGAACATAATCCAATGAACCACTGTTGGGAGGTGGGGCCCAATGGGAGGTGTTTAGGTCATGAAGGCTGAAGCCTTGTGAACAGATTCATGCTGATTTAAAATAACTTAAAGCTGGGAGTTCAATCTCTTGCTGTCTCACCTTCCACCATGAGATGACACAGAAAGAAGGTCCTCACCAGACACTTGCCTTTGCATCTTGGATTTTCCCGTTTCCAGAACCATGAAGAATCTCTACAAATTGCCCAGTCTCTTATATTCCATTATAGCAGCACAGACTGAATGTAACTATACATGTATTGCATTTGAATGAATATTAGTAAGAAATTAAACATTCACCACAATAAAGGGATCTTTGAATGAGCACTGGGTCCCTCTGAGCAAGGCCATGGACAGATGTTATGTAAGAGAAAGGACTGGATCAGAACTTTGAGAGCAGAAAGCATCAAATATTCTACAGCTTGAGCCTTCTGTAATGGTAGCAGTAGGAACTGAAGATTCCTATGTTTTTGTTATCTTAGATGGTGAATTGGACTCCACTAATGGAGGGGCTTAAGATATCAGCAGCCATTTATTTTGTATAAACAGTTGTGCAAAATGAATGTGCCAATAAACCATAACAAAATAAATTGGGAGAGCTTCAAATCTAATCCACCTTTTAGGAAGTCTATGATGGATAGACTTGACCTACAGAATCTATGCACACTTTTGATAAGCCAATAATTTCCTCTCTATATAGATACCCCTAATTCAGGCTTCAGGGGCTAAAAAGTGTTCCCAGAGTTGCAACAAAATCATCAATACTTGAACAATATAACACACACTACAAGATTCCTTACTTTGAATGTTGAATATGTGTAGATATAGATACTAACAGAAGAAATTAAAGTTTGGCAGCTTTTGAAAGTGTAGTCATTCAAATATGTAAGGCACTGTTTGATGACACAACTAAAAATAAAGTTTTCATATTTCTTTTTTCAGTATTTTACATAATCTAGGGAGATATAAACTTCTGGCTAACAAAAAAATAAATGTTTGCTTAGGAAACAAGACTCCCAGACTTAAAAATCGTTACAAAAATACATATGTGACCAGCTATGTTTGGTTTCTCCGTTGTCTTTTGTTTGCATTCTAATTTTTCCAGCTTGAAGTATCTTGTCCTTACTCATTTTTAGACATCCAATACAGAGGTAATATTTATTTATTCAGTATTTGTCACTTTGAGAGTACTATGTTTTCTCAGATGTGAATCATCAAGTTGTTCTTGAATATTATACATTTCATTTTCAGGGTAGGATAAACTTTGTACCGATTATATTTGAATTTGTTACTTGAAGTGGAAATTGTATGTGATAGCAGAAAGGCTGAGTGCTTTGAAATGAGTAATACTGGATAGTGAAATATTGGTTAAAATTCTGGATCTTCCAGTGATAGCTGCCATCAAGGACACATTTCTTATCATTTTTAGCCTTAAGTCACTCACTTTGAACATGGAAATAATAAACACATTTTACAAAGTTATACTGGTGTGATGAGATCAGCATTCAGTAAAGGGAAGCTGATACGACTGTCAGTCAACGGATTCATCTAGCTATTTACCTACCGTTCTTTTGTTTTCCTCTCTGCAGCCAAAAGATTTAAGTTCAAATTCTGGATTGACAGTTTATTACATCTGTGACTTTTAGCAAATTATGTACTTTGCAGTCTAAAATTTCACATTTATAATGTATGATATTATTATTAAAGAGTCTATAAGAATCCAGTTTAGTGCCTGAAATATAGTAGGTGCTCATTTAATGACAGCTACTATTTCAAATTTTAGACATCACTATTACTACAAAACTGGCTTTGATATTTTACCTTTCTAAAATTTATTTTTTTGCTTCCTAAAATGCAGACTGTCCTACATCCAAACTATATTGGAAATTAAATATTTTAACGGAAAATAAAAATCACACACATGTCAAGTAAGTTATAGTGGTTTTGAACAAAAGGCATACAATTTCTTTTTAAAAAAATATAAAAAGTACTAAAGCTATGTTCAACACGAATATACTTATATGTGTATTATATACATGCTGGAAATATCAGTTTTTAAGGGACTACATAGCAGCTACATGTTTTGATAATTGACATTATTCAGCAAATTATTTTAATACAGGAAGTATGTCAAATGATGAGTTCAGTATAACATTTTTATCTGCATTGCTTTGTTACTTTTGTGCATTACTATTAAATGCATTGTTATATGTTGCTGTAAGTTGTATTATTGCATATTAAAATCATTCTTAGATAAAATAAAAATCAACAAGGTCATTTGCACAGCTCGAGAAAATGTTTTTATCATACACAGATTACGCATTTTTCTTTTAGCACTTTTTTTGCATGAAATCAATTGTTTCAGGGTTTTTTTTAAAAAAAACACATCTTCCAGGTAAAGTAAATATTTTCACTTTTAGCTACACATGGATATCCTCCATTATTTATGTTGTCATATACTTATCTTAGTGAAAGTTTGCCTAAAAATAACTGCTTATCCAAAGTGTACTTATGTTAAGTGTAGATATATTTTGAGTAAATAAAAAGCAGGTATTGTTTTCAGAGATAATCTTAAAAATGCTTTATCATGAATCTGGAGGTTAAATAGCTGGAAATGAAATCCAGAAGTAAATGATACCACTTGTAAACATACCTCTGACATTAGGAGTATACAGGAAATTATGACAAGTATCTGTTATCATAGATAAGTAAGGGTATCCCATGGGTAACTAAAAATGAGCATATTTAATGGGAGCCAAGTTTCGTATTTTTAAAAGACATGGAGAAATTTATTTTATAAGAAAAATCTGTTTAAAATGGAAAATCTTTGTAAAAAAACTACTCTTTTTAAAATCCTTTGCTAATGGCCTTCTTGAACTTTATCTTAATGTATATAAGAATTCTTCAAAAGTCACATTATATAATTAATTAAGGATACTAGAGAAAATTAGATACTGCAATGTGTCAACAATGTTTAGAACTGATGTTAAATAAGTCTGGGTGCAGTGCCTCACTCCTGTAATCCCAGCACTTTCGTAGGCGGGTCACCTGAGGTCAGGAGTTCAAGACCAGCTTGGCCAACATGGTGATACCCCAACTCTACTAAAAATATGCAAATTACCTGGGTGTGGTGGTGGATACCTCTAGTTACAACTACTCTGGGAGGCTGAGGCAGGAGAATTGCTTGAACCTGGGAGGTGGAGGTTACAGTGAGCCGAGATCACGCCACTGCACTCCAGCCTGAGAGACAGAGCAAGACTGTTAAAAAAAAAAAAGAAAAAAATATCGCTGCTAAATACGTTTCTGGCTATTCCTAATTTCTATTTGTGATGGTCTAGTTTGTGCTTTTCTTTTTAATAAAGACTTGTTTTTTAAAAGAAAGCACAGTGATCTGGATGATGTCTTATGGTAAAGCCTTGGGGTAAACTCCAAAGGGTAAGTATTAGCAGTGTCGATGCCACCTCATTACAGTAACCACAATACCACATTTAAAGTGAAAAAAAAAATCAGACTTTTCTGAAGTGTCTTGCAAATTCAAATCCTTTCTATGATGGCAAATAAAACAGGAATTTGGAGCACCAAACTTGCCCCTTCCTCTGCAATAAAGTAAACAAAAGTTTCAAACATGTTTTAGAATGAATTCCTAATTTTATACATCAAATGACCACCCTCTCATCACATTGAATACCTATGGTAAGAAATTAGAATTCTCTCTCTCGTCCTTCCTTGTTAGTGTAGGGTAGAAGGGATTTTTTTTTCTCATCCATCACTAGGTTCATGGCTGAAGCACCTATAACAAAAGGCAGTTTAACAACAGAAAAGCATACATATTTATTTAATGTAAATTTTATGTGACATGTGGACCTTCAGAAATGAAGACCCAAAGAAATGGCGAAATCTATGTATATTTATGCTTAGGTTGGATGGGGAGTAGACAGTCATGAGGAAGCATGATTGAACAGAAGGAGTATGATCTAATGGTAATAAGCTGGGGGAACTTAGCAAGGCCTGTTTGTTCATATTACTTTCTGTGTCCCAGTGTGACATTCCTTGTCTCCAGATATGAGGCACATGAGGCTCTTATCACATACTTCAGAGGAAGATCAGATTTTTTTTTTATTTTTTTTTTGAGACAGAGTCTCGCTCTGTCGCCCAGGCTGGAGGGCAGTGGCGTGATCTCCGCTCACTGCAAGCTCCACCTCCCAGGTTCACACCGTTTTCCTACCTCAGCCTCCCGAGTAGCTGGGACTACAGGCGCCACCACCACACCCGGATAATTTTTTGTATTTTTAGTAGAGACGAGGTTTCACCGTGTTAGCCAGGATGGTCTCAATCTCCTGACCTCGTGATCCACCCACCTCGGCGTCCCAAAGTGCTGGGATTACAGGCGTGAGCCACCGCACCCAGCTGAAGATCAGATTCTTTTACAGCTTGCTTCAGAGAAGAAGGATTGGAGAAGGTCAGAGACCTTTCTCCTTTGTGATTTTCTCAAATGTGAAGGTGCCATCTTCTGGGGTAGCACGTTCTGAACCCAATGCTCTGGGGTAGCGTGGTTCTATTTGTAGAATATCAAGAGAATGGTGTTGCATCTTTCAGAAAACCCAGTCTAGAAAATCTTAGGAATGAAATATACAACCTAATTTTATACATTTTTCTAATTTCTATTTATGGTTAATATTTGAAGAAACATTCCCTCATGCATATAGAGTTTTAATTTAATGTAAGTGGATAATATACATAATAATGCTGGTTGCAAAGATTTTGTGTTCCAGAAGAGTTCAATAATATTTTCCTTAAAGGTTGGCTTGGAAGAAGAAAATTTATTTCCAACATTTTAATCTTTGACTCTGCATTAGCCATTTTCAAGTAGATAAATTAATTTTTTTCACTTGAGTTATTTACTGAAAATTGGTGAACTTAATTGCTGAAAAGCTTTAGCTTTTGCTGTTTTTTTTTTCGCTAATCATTGATTCAGTGATTACTATTTCTTTTCTATTTTCTTTATATGTACTGTAATTTCTCAATGGCATTCAAGAAACCCAGGAAAGCACATTGAAAGTGGAATTATTTGAGCTGGACATATACTTGTGCATTAAAAAATTCTCCAAATATGTCTTTAAAACTTAATTAAAAATGTCAACTTAGAAACTTAATGTGCCTGGGGCTTAGTCCAGAGGACAGTGGTATCAGCTGAAACAGGAAGATAATGGAAGGGGATTTGAACTTTATGATAAGGACTCCTGGTCAGTTTAAGAAAGACAATGGCAGGATCAGAATATACGTTACTGCCTGCTCTGTATATGCAGCAATAGCGGTTATACCTGGTTCTTTGTCTCCAAATCAGAGCACAGGCCCAACAAGAACAATCCTCGGTCCACTTATGAAGGAGGCTTATCCACTCAGTTGGAGGTATGGTTTCCCTGCATATTGCTGCCAACTTCCTGTCACTGCCCCAGAGGTTTAGAATTAGCATTAATGACCTTCAAACAGCTTAATTTCCCCAGAGTCATTGAACACAGCTAGTTGGCCCTACTAGGCTGAAAGCCATATGGCATCAATTGTAAATGTTTTGCTACCATTTCCCAACATAACCACGTGCCTGATTTACTGTTTGCTGGATACTCACCTTGAATGTGAATATGTCCACATAATTTTTTTCTTTAAATTAAGAAATGTAGTTTAAAATTATGATTCATTTTATCCTATTAAGATGTTGAAGGGGGATGCTGAAGAAGATTCACATTGTCAGTTTTGTATAAATCCACTTGTTGGAGAAAAGTGTTGAAATGAAATTAACAAAACCATCACATAAATATAAACGTGTAGATTGTTAAAATTACAGTTTTAGGAAATTTGCAACATAAAGTACAAGGTAAATAAATATCTCATTTTGAACTCACATATTTAGTACAAATTATTGCCCAAAATACATCCTAGGGCTTGGGGATATTTAGAAAAGAGAAGACCCCCAGAGCTATAAATCATTAAAAAACCAGATAGCTTAACTTCAAAATGCATTTTATTTTTTTTAGTCTTGGGTTTCAAGATAAAACCTTGAAGAAAACTGTAGAAGCCTTTTCTCTTAGCCATAAAATAGACTCCATATCCCTCCCTTTCCTACCATGTATACTCCCTTCACATTTATCTAATTGTATGCTGTCGTCTATATGCCTTCTTAGAAGTTGCAGGGGCTAATCTTGAGTCTGACAAAGGAAGCTTGGAGACTCAGCTGCAAAATTCCCAAGATTATTTCAAGGTGGCTGGCTAGTCAACAACCCCGCCATTGTTGAGATGCTGCCAGCTCGTGATTCAGGAGGACTGAGACACAAAATAGCCACCAGAGCAAGACACACAGACATTGTACTCAGCACAATTTTGCGCGCCTTCCTTATCAATTTTTCCACACTTAAACTCCTACCCTCACCCCCAAAATTGAAGTGGTTGCTTTGGATGGGAATCCGGCCACATCCCCTTTACTAGTTTTGGTTAGTAAAATCCCTTTCTTTCCACCAGACCTCACTCTTGTGAATTGGACTCTGCAAGTGGTAAGCATTCAGATCTGTATTCAGTTACAACGAAGTGATCTCTCTGCAATGGATACAGAAAAGATAGGTTCAAGGGGAAATATAGGGGAAGAGGGAGGGGGAACTTAAATAGGGGGGATAAATGAATTTGTGATAATTAAAAGCAGACATAGAGAAAATTCTGAAGGGAAACTGGTAATAGTGTATATGGAGACATTGTGCTCCTCAATGGAAATTTTGAGGGTACGATATTGTTTCCATGCATCTCCCTTTCAGCAATTCATCCCAGTGACTTGATGCAATGACATCACCTGTTCTCTTCTGAGGAAACAGTTTTAGACATTCAAAGCCCAGTTGTTCAATGTAGCCGAGATTCTTTAATTTCTATTTCAGCTAATTAGTAGCAATACAAACTCTTGCCAAACAAGAAATGTGAATTCTTAAAGATTAAATTTTATTTTCTCTCTATCTAGAGGTAGGAAACCAATCTTTCGGGAGGCACAAATTACGATGACAGCCAACATTCATTTATTCATTCCAAAATAAAGCCTTTATGTGTAATGAATTATTTTTCGTAATTCTAGAAAGTGGCGTGTTCCAGCAATTATAATTATAAAGTGTACTGTTTTTGGAGGGTAAAATAGTAAGTCACATCATTAAGGTCAAAATGATGTTTAAAGGAAAACTATAACTATGCCTTTAGTATATTAAAATTAGATAATATTTTATACATCTGTCCCTGCAAAATAAAACACTTTTCATATGTTTTCTTTGGCTCTCACACAACTAAATTTGATGAGATAAAATATACAAATATTTGACAGGGTCAATTTCCTTTTCAAGTTGGATTTTAATTAATTCAATAAGCATGTATTGATGACCTACTGTATGCAATACATTTGGCTAAATTTAGCATATCTGATTTTGCTCTATCATCATGGATCGTGATGTTTGTGACGGGGGATGTTTGTGACTGGGAGCTTTTTTTTCCCATTAGCCAAATAAATAAGTAGGTAAATGCTTAAAGATTTTTTTAAAAATCCACGTGGTGTTATTTTGAGAGGTATAGAATTTATCTAAGCTCCAGTTCCTTCCATTGGAAAAATGCATATTTAAATGAGGTAATATGTATAAAGGCAATGGTGGCTGGGCACGGTGGCTTGTGCGTGTAATCCCCGCAATTTGGGAGGCCCAGGTGGGACGATCGCTTTAGCCCGGGAGTTCAAGATCAGCCTGGGCAACAGGGAAAGACCCAGTTTCTACAAAATATTTTTAAATTTAGCTGGGTGCAGTGGCACGTGCCTGTAGTCCCAGCTACTTGGGAGGCTGTAGCAGAAGGATTGCTTAGGCCTGGGAGGTTGAGGTTGCAGTGAGCTATGATCGCGCTACTGCCCTCCAATCTGAACCACAGAGTGAGACCCTGTCTCTAAAAATAAATAAATACAGAAATAAATAAATAAAGACATACATACATACATACACAAAAAAGGCAAAGAGTAGGCCCTCAATAACATGAGCTAATATCAATCTGTATTTCCATAAATTGGTATCATTCTATGTATTCATAGCCTCCAAACCTGTTATAGTCCAGTCTTCGGCTCCTTTTCCTGTGGCTTTAAAAATTTATATTAGATAAGGAAAAGAATCACACTATATACTTATCCTTAACTGTTTTATAGTTATTTTCAGATTTACATTTCCTGTGGTTACCAAATTACAAATGGCTACATGTAAAAACATACCTTTCTGGACAGTTTAGTTTCTCAAAGTTCAGAGGAACTCATATGCACTTACATGTAAAAATTATATAAAATATGCATATGTTAACTTCTCGTATATACTTGAAAGACACCTAACAAAATTGAGAGTTCGCAATGGCGTTACACACATATTTGAAGTTGCAAATAGAAAAAAACAGATATCCAGAAATCAGGCTGAGTTTATACCCTAGAGATATTTGCAATTCCTCCATAATAAAGTGACAAAATTTGTGACTTTGAAGCTAAAAATTATGTATAACTACATTTTACACAATTTTAGCCATCAACAACTTATATTAACAAATAAATTAAGTTATACATCAAGCCAGAAAAGATAGCAAATTTCTTATGTTCTAGTATGGGAAGAAGAAAGGCATTTTTAGTTTAAAATTTAGTATGCGACACAAAATGGCCAGATGGTGCACATAATCCATTTGTTGCAGGGCTTCTAGTTCTTTCTGTGCATTGGAAGAAAACCAGGTGACAAGTTAGGCAGCAGTTTTTATGTAGGACATTTCCAAATTGCATATAATCAGAGAATAAGGATCTAGAAGATAACTTCCAACTAAAAACAAGCCATTCTGACTCAAAGTCACAAGAATTCAGTCTTAATAATCACAAATGCTTTCTGGTCTCAAGCTTAAATATCTATTCTCTATTTTCTTTGGACTCTCAGTGTCTTAGAATTTTTGCACACATAGTCTTACATTTTCCTCTTCAGAGAATGGGATTGGCAGAAGAAATGAGAGAACTTTTTGCAGCCAGTCATTTTTTCCAAGATCACAGAGCTAGTCAATACGCCCTGAGATTCACATAAAACATGAGAATAGCCAGTATGGGGTACCTAGAAATGAGGAGCACTGCAATTATAATACAAACAAAAATTATACCCCATTTTACTAGTTTGAATCATTACCACAATAAACATGGATTCATATGTTAGGCTGTGATAGAACCAAAAGAAGACATTTATGTGATTTTTTTTTTTTTAATGGCATGCATCTGCTCGGGACAGGCTGTGCTTTTTAGAGGAACAAATTTATCCTTCAGTAAAAAATTCTGGAGAAGTGTGATATAAAAGATCAATTAAACTTGATATTTAAAGTCTTTGTACCAAAATAATGAATCTATTCATGAACAATACAAGAATGAGATTTGGCAGGAAAGCTATGTCAGTATATCTCATATCAGTGCCTAGCTAGGATGCTAATTCACAAGAAAAAATATTGTCATTCTCCAATGTCAGACGGTTATTTGAAGCCTGTCTGCTTTTTTTGGTAAAGATACTTTAAATAAGGAACCTGGGGAAAGAGTTACAGATATCTACTGGCATGAAGAGGAAGACTGTTTACTGAATAGAATTGAATGGATTTTTTTATGAGTATTGGTATTATTTCAATTTTCAATTAAAAAATAAACTGGTATATGCAAAATCTTCATGCTGTGGGCCATATTGAAAGATAGTAAATAATTGAAATAAAATGCCAAGATATTGGTGGGGACCCGTCTGCACCTACTAGGGTCTTGATGTTACCTGAGCCCCCTTAGGTATTTTAAATATGTGCCAGAAGACATGCTTCCCAGGACATGATTTTTCTATTCCTAAAAATAAGTTACAGGAAAAATAGACAAATGAAGACTAAATGTTTCAAGAGGGAACCCATATAATGGGTTAAATGAGGCATAGGATAGCAGTGTGTGAGGCATTTTGTATTAGAGCTCATTTAAAATACCATCGGTTACATGAGGTTTCAGAAAAAAAGAAAACAGCCTGTGTTCTGCATAAACAACTGTATGCAATGCATTGTAAAATGGGTATGAGGAATTAAGGAAAGAATGCCTTTTCTTCTGGTGTTCATCTTCCTCCTGGTTCCTAGCCAACTACAACAATTTGTTTTATAATCTTGCTTATGGCACCTTCCATGGCAACAGGTGCTTACTCATTTTGACAAATGTCACTTTATTAACAATCGTGATGTATGCAAAGAGGACTAACAATCCCTCTAGTTATGCAAAGGACAGGCACAGTACCCGCTGGGGATCAGAGCCTACCAACTTTGTGACAGCTCACAGTATATTTTCACTATTGAAGCCAATGGAGTATATATTGAATATACACTTTGTTCAAGGATTGGTCCTGCTTTATGCTTGAGGCTTATTTTATTTTCAATGTGTCCTGATTTATTAAACTAGTTTTATGATGGACACACCTAAAGAGCATCTGTCTCCTATACAGGAAATGGCCATGTTATAGTGACAAACTTGGCAATGTAGAAATAAACTTAGAAATGTAGGCAAATATGAGATGATACCTGAACATCATCTCAGCCACACCACAGTTATTGAGATATTGTTTTCTAAGGGTAAGGTCCAAACACTTTATCATATTTTTATATCTTGCATGTAGTAGATAATTTATATACCTACCAATCACACACACACACACACACTTAATGTCATAGCAATCTAATTAGAAATAAAAGTTTCTAAATTTCAAACAATGTGGAGCAAAACTATAAAATATTGTCTTAAGTTTTACAAATTTTTTAAAAAGGTGATTCACAGGATTATGGAGGATATTGATCCAATTGAATAAAACATAAAGCCCTGAATACTTCTCCACTCTTCCATTTTTATAGAAACTAAGAAGCAATTTAAGGATTTCTTTTTTAATGTGAAGAAAAATGTTTTGTTAGATTTTCTGCTAAATGCCATTTAAATAATCAATTTGCCAACATTTAGGGAAATTGAGTATGCCACTTCTCTAAAAAGCTTGTCATTTCTCTTTAGGGTAACGTGTAACAGAGATGCATAGGAAAATTCAGGGATGTGCTTTGAAATACTATTAGTAGATAGCAAATGGGGGATAGATGGATAAAAATTTAATCTATATATTACTGGGCAATAGTTAAAAGGAATAAAGTATCTCTCTATACACATGGGTCTCAAAATTGGCCTCAAAAATGATACTGAGTTAAAAAACACTAAGTGAAACATGGTGAATATCACATTTCCCTGTGTAAATATAAAAATAGAAAAAATATAACAATCATTGTTGATATATATTTAGGAAAGAAAGGATTAATAGTTTAATATTGAGAGTAGATTAGACACACACATATATTAAATATATAAGAATTAGCCTTTCGATTTGTTAATCTTTTTGTTTTAATCTGCTGTATCTCTATTTACTATTTCATTCATTATTATTGTTGGTTTTTATAATTGCATTTCTTCTGCTTGGGTTTCTTATATTTTCCCTAGTATCTTAAGTTAACTGTTGAATTTATCGGTTTTCAGACTTTATTGCTTTCTTGTATGTTTTAAATATGCTTTCCTATTTCCAAATCTACAAATTTTTCAAAAAAAAATGTTTTTTTCTGACTTTGAACTTCGTTGTGCTAAGAGAAGTATATCTGTCTGATAATTCCTTGGAATTGGCTGATATGTGCATTATGTCTTCCCCATGTGGTTCGGCTTTCTCTGAAGTTCCGTGCGTACCTGAGAACACTGTGTATTCCTTGGTATGATGGGTTTGTTGACTTCTTTATATGTTTTGAGGCAAGTTATTAGAGGCATCAAAGTTGAAATGAGTGTATAATTATCATTGTTTTATGATGTTTTCCATTCTATATGATGCTTTGTGCCTTAAAGACTTCACTCTATAATATTAATATAGATACACCAGCTTTCCTTTGACTAATATTTAAGCTGCCTAATTTCTTATCCTTTGTGTATCAGTTTTTCCATGTTTTTATTTTCATGTGTGATTCTTCGGTAGTATAATCCTGGATCTTATCTTTTATTGAATTTAACCTTTAACTAGAAAGTTAATTTATTTACATTTATTAGGATTGCTGATATATTTGGATTCATTACCATCCTATTTCTTGTTTTGTATGTTCCTCTTTTGCTTCATCGCTTTTACTTTTTATCACTTTTTCTGCATCTTTTACATGAAGTTTTTATTTAAATTCTATTTCCCTCTTTATTCTTTTAATAGTTACCATGAAATTTTAACAGATTTATTTACTTAAAGTCTACATTAATCATTTTCTCTATTCCTTCTTTATATAACATAGGGACCTTAGAATTATAAAAATCAAATCACCTGCTAGTCTTACTTATTGTCCCATATTTTAATTATATCCTTTCTGTATTCCCAAATTTAATTTTTTTGTTATTTCACACAGACCTTGTGGTTTATCTACATGCTTTCCATGTTCTTCACTCAACATTTCTTCTTGTATCTGCAGCTTTCCTTTTGTAGTTATTTTCCATCTTGCTGACATATCGTCAAAAGTTTGTTGAAGTGTGAATCTATTCACTTTTAGGTTTCCTAAAGGGAGTTTTAATTTTTCTTTTAGGTTTACTTACATCTTACTTTTGAATTATTTCACACATGACAAAATATGTGAGAGGAGTACAACTATTAATACTTCCTATATACCTTGGGCCCACATCCTTTACTTGTTTATGTTTTACTGAATGCACTTTATCATTCTCTCTCTCTTCATCCTCAGTGTTCATTTTATTACCATGTTGACAGGAAGAGTTGTTCTTGATATTAAGTAAGGATTTTAAATCAACTTATTATCACTGCAAATTTCCAAAAGACAGAAAGAAGGGTAACAGTGTGAATCTCTCTGGCTTCTAGTAGAAATGGAAATATTGCTTAGATTGGAGGAAGGTCATAGAGCACTCAGAAGAAATATGATCGTATTGTCATCATAGAAGCAATACATTTGTCTTTTGTCTCCTTACTTGTTTATATTTTTTCAACTATTTAAATCAAACAATTTGAGGTGAAAGTTCACCACCACTCTCACCTACCAATAACAAGATAGAACAGTGGAAATATTAATTCACAAACATGTGTTTTCATTTTGATGATAGTCAGCTACTAATCTAGATGCTTGATATAAGAGACATTATCTAAGCTCTACCATACCTGTATCAGTAGAATTACTTCCCTATTATACATGAAGATATACAGGCATACCTTGGAGATATTACAGATTCAGTTCCAGACCACTGCAGTAAAGCAAACATTGCAATAAAGTGAGTCATACAAGTTTGTTGGTTTTCCAATGCATAAAAAAGTCATGTTTACATTACAATATAAGCAGCTGAGTGTGCAATAGAAGTATGTCTAAAAAACAATGCACATACTTTAATTTTAAAATACTTTATTGCTAAAATGCTAATGATTATCTGTTCCTTCATCAAGTTGTGATTTTTCACAGGTAAAGGGTTTGGTCCAAGTGTTGGTGGCAGCTGACCAATCAGGGTGGTGGTTTCTTAAAGTTAATATGGCTGTGGCAATTTCTTCTAACAAGGCAGCAATGAAGTTTGCCACATTGGTTGACTTTTCCTTTCATGAAAGATTTTTTTTTTTTTTTGTAACGTGATGCTGTTTGATAGCTTTTTCCCCACAGTAGAACTTCTTTCAAACCCAAATTCTACCATTGCTTTATCAACTAAGTTTCTGTAATATTCTAAATTCTTTGTTGTTATTTGAAGAATGTTCACAGCATCATTACCAGGAGTAGATTCTATCTCAAGGAACGACTTTCTTTGCTCATCTCTAAGAAACAAATCCTAATGCATTAAAATTGTATCTTGAAACTGCAGCAACTCAGTCACATTTTCAGGCTCCAGTTCTAATTCTAGTTGTCTTGCTGATTCCACCACATCCGCATTTACTTCCACTGAAGAGTTAAACCCCTCAAGGTCATCTGTGAGAGTTGGACTCAACTTCTTCTAAACTCCTGTTATTGTTGATATTTTGGACTCCTCCCAGGAATCACAAATGTCCTTAGTGTCATCTAGAGTGGTGAATCCTTTCCTGAAGATTTTCAATTTATTTTACCCAGATTAATCAGGGTAGTCATTATGGCAGCAATAACCTTACCATGTTTAGTTCTTATGTAATAAAACTTGAAAGTTGAAATTACTCTTTGATTCAGAGGCTACAGAATGGATGTTGTGTTAACGAGCTTAGAAACACTAATATCCTTGTTCACCTCCATCGGAACTCTTGGGTGGTCAGGTACATTGTCAATGAACAGCAATATTTTGAAAGGACTCTTTTTTTTTCTGAGCAGTAGGTCTCAAGAGCAGGATAAAAATATCCAGTAGACCATACTGTTAACAGATATGCTGTCATTCAGACTTTGCTCCATTTATAGAGTACAGGCACAGTAGATTTAGCATAATTCTTGCTATTTTCAGAATCGTTAATCAGTATTGGCTTCAACTTCAATTTACCAGCTGCATTAGCCCCTACCAAGAGTGTCACCCTGTGCACTGAAGCTTTAAAGCCAGGCATTGACTTATTTTCTAGCCATGAACGTCCTAGACAGCATCTTCTTTCAATATAAGTCTGTTTCATCTACACTGAAAATCTCTTGTTTAGTGTAACAAATTTCATCTATTATCTTAGCTAGATTTTCCAGATTATGTGCTAAAGCTTCTACATCAGCACATGCTACTACTTCACCTTGCACTTTTTCTTTTATTTTGGGATGGCTTCTTTCCTTAAAAATTATCAACCAACTTCTTCTAGTTTCCAACTTTTCTTCTTCATTTCTCTCAGCCTGAAGAGAATTGAAGATAATTTGGGCCTTGTTGTAGTTGGTTTGATTTTCTATCCAGACTGATAAAACGTTCTTCATATCAGCAACAAGCCTGTTTTACATTCTTCATCGTTCATTTGTTCACTGTAGTAGCACTGTCAATTACCTTCAAGAACTTTTCCTTTGTGTTCATAAGTTGGCTGTTTGTTATAAGAGACCTAGCTTTTAGCCTCTCTCAGCTTTCAACATGCCTTCTTCATTAAGTTTAATCATTTCCAGCTTTTGACTTAAAGTGAGAGATGTATGATGCTTTTCTTCTCACTTGAACACTTACAGGCCATTGCAGGGTTATTACTTGGTCTAATTTTAATATTGTTGTGTCTCAGGGAATAGTGAGGCTTGAGGAGAAGAAGAGAGATGGAAGAACAGCTAGCTGCTGAAGAAGTGGGAACACACATGATATTAATTAAGTTTGCTATCTTATATGTGCAGAGTGTATGGTGTCCCACAATTACAATAGTGACATAAAAGATCATTGATCACAGATAACCATAAGTAATATAATGACAATGATAAAATCTGAAATATTGTGAGAAGTATTGAACTGTGACCCAGAAACCAAAAGTGAGCACATACTGTTGGAAAAAATAGTGTGGATAGAATTGCTCAAGGCAGGCTGGCCACAAACCTTCAATTTGTAAAAAACACAACATCTACAAGAAAAGTGCAATGAAACAAAGTACGCTTGTCATTGCTCCAGGTTACAGAGAAAAAAAGTGGAAGAGATTAGATTCAAATCAAATCTCTCTGATGCCAAAATCCATGATCTTAATCATTAAATACATTGCTTCCAATTTTATGTCTAGATAATATATATTTCATAAGTTTTATATAAAAATCTATTGTTTAACCTCATCTCATTAGTAATATATATATAATATTCAGAAAGTTTAATTAAACAATGGTTTCTTAAATGAACTACTGCTTTATTAAGCAAGAAACAAATCTTAATCTGTAATATATATTTAGAAGTAGCATTTATAACATTAAAATAAGCCATGATGGTTTTTCCAAAATAATGAGAAAATGACCCCTTAAATCAATTATACTTTAAAAAGAAAGATGCCTCTTTTGTCTGTCTTTATGAAGGAGATGAAATTTGGCAAGGCAAAAACTATAGATTGTTAAAAGAAGCAAGTTAACTCATGTTTATGTTTTATAACTTATTTTATTTTTTAAAACAACCTTGAGTAGAGTTTTCTTTGTATTTATTTTGTACTATTTTAAGATGTATAGGTCATTTGCAAGTAGTTAGTTTCTGAATTTTCGGTGCAATCCAAATACTTAGTTTAGTATTACCTGTGGTTTACCTGCTAATTTAAACAAATGACTATAACATGCAAATTAAGATTATAACCACGCATTTTCAACTGCAAACTATATGGAGAGAGTATTCGTTATGAAAAAGATAAAAAATAAAAATCACAGTTTCTATTTTCTTTGCAGTTTAAAAATGAATTGGAAAATGAATTAGTAATAATGTTTAAAATGCATTTAATTGTGTTTTTTAATGTTGCATGGCATAAAATTTTAATAGCTCGGTTAGAAATCTATGTCTGAACTAGATTTCAGAGAAATTGTTTTCCTCTTTCTATTGGTGAAATACTAACTGCTGTGTCTTGATATGACCACTTGATGGAACTCTTTCATTTTGCTTTCAGCAATCTCTAAGCAGTGACAAACTTACCTTTCTTGGCAGGTATAAAAGTGTATATAAGTATGTATGTGTGTATATATACATGTATATGTATGTGTGTGTGTGTATATATATGTATATATATGTGTGCGTATGTATATATGTATATATATATGTGTATATATGTGTATATATATATATCTATGCTTAAAGGAATTCGTTATTTGGCACATTTAGTATTCTCTACCGTTTTTTATGTATGTGAATTTTATTTATTTCTATGGAGAACCACAGTGTTAGTAAGTCGACCTGTAGAAAAAGAAATAAAATTCTACTTCTTAAATAAACTCTTGTTCTCATTTCCCTCCAAGAATTTTTTGCAAAAAATTAATTTTAAATAATTCTAAATATTTAAATATAATAATATCCAAGATGTTATTTGCTTTATAATCAAACTGAAACTGTATTTCTGGAATGCCTTCAAAATTCATAGTCAGAAGCATTCACAAGGTCTTGGGAATTAGAGGGTGTTAGGTAGCTGTGGGAACTTCCTAACAATTATCCTTATTAAGAAAGATAGTTTGAGAAGGGGAGAGATTGATTTTGAAGTGAAGCTTTCAATAAAGTCATATAGAACAATTAGGAAAAACTAGAAGTGAAGGATGGGGTGAAAATCACCTTCTCTTCATTGAAAACATTGACGCTATAGGTCATCCAAGAGCTGTGGATTAGGTATCAATCATCTATTTGTGACCTTTCATTTAAACTTTCTGAAGTTTTGCATAAAATAGGGATAATCGTAAATCTCTCACGAGGCTCAGATACAATAAAACTCACTGTAGTAATACATTTGTAAACTCTAAAAACATCGTGGAACTAGTAGTTGTTGGAATGATCACATTGTTGTAAAGAAAGCCCACATTAAGCATGTCAGCATATCTCGGAGAAAAAGGCCGTCTTCGGTAACTCTACCTTACAAAATATTTTCCATGCTCTGTAGTGTCTGGCTCCTAGTCAGAAGAATCTCAAGGAAGTAAGGCCTCTTTTTTGTTTGCCATTTATTCTAAGTGATCTCTGCCACTTCAGTGGCATCTAGTCCTATGCTAATGGTGGCCAAATCATTTTTCCAGTCCAGAATCTCTACATGAACTCCACCATCCTATTAGACACTTTCTCCCCAGTATTCTGGAAACTTAAATTTCTCTGTCTTAAACCAAACTCACTGTGTTTATTCTGCAAAACTGTTGCATACACTTGGCTGACAGAGTTTTTGGTTTTTAAATTGATGACCGTGATTAATTTCTCTTTTGGCTCCCCAGTACCCAGCCTACAGTAGTCAGAGACCGATTAACCATTGAATGAATGAAGTATTTTGAAGCTCAAGACACAGATTTGACCTAATGGTGATAATTTCAAACATTAATTTGTTTTATTGTGACTCTGTTAGAGATTGGCTTATACAATATTACTTTCCTAGTGATTCTTGTTTTTATCTATTTTTGGTCTACACAAGGCATTGAAAATATAAGTCACTGAATGTGCCCTCATTTTCAGAGTTTAAAAGAAACTTCATTGCTGCACTAATGATAAACATTTAATCAACCCATTTTTAGGAATAAGTTATAAAACACTATTAATGCTTTTTCTCTATATACACTTTTTCTTCTTGAATTACTGGAGTGAGGAAATTCACTTAAGAGTAATGTCTTTCAATAAGAGCAGCTGTAAGGGAAAAGCATATTTTCACTGCCAAGAAAAACTATCAGATAAAATACATTCATTGTACAAAAAAATTACAAACGATTTCTGTAGACATGCAATATGGTATGTACTATTGAATGTGTTGGGGATAAAGTAATAAACAAAAGTACATGTCCTTACATTCTTTGAGCTTGTGTGGGAAACCCAATATAAACAAATGTGCTATTTATATTTTGGTTTAAATTATTTTATTTCAGGTTGCAACAGAACTATACAAAATGTGAAGTAGGGAAGGTGATGAAGTAACAGAGGCTGCTATTTTCTAATGGGTTGTCAGAGAAGATCTGTCTAAGGGGAGACTTTATATAGATATCTGAGTGAAATGATGGGCCAAGGCATTTCGGGAAGACATTTTGGATTGCCTCGAGAGGTCTCAAGAACCTTCCAGGGCTCTCCAGAACCCCTCTTCAGGGATCTCTGACAAGATACTGATTACAGAGATGTCTGAGGACAGAGCTGGGACAATCCAACATTTGTAGTACTGATGCAAAGAAAGCCCACCAAAAGAGATTTAGATCATTTCTATAGTTCTATAAAAATGTTTTTATGACTCCCAATTTTCATTTAGTTAGCGTATTTTTTCTTCTTCATGTCACCTTTACCCTTTGGTTGACTGTAAAGGAATCCATACACTTACGCAATGTATTCTGTAACAGCATAAGCTGTTTTCAATGATGGGAGCATCAATTTATAGGTAAGTATAACTCAATTAAAGCACATAAGTTCAGGTACTAAAATCAATACAAAGAGCATATTCTGGTACCTCCCAGTCGCCCGCCTCCGGTTTACATATGCTTAACATTTCTGGTGGACAGAATCTTGCTGCTTGTTTGGGATTCTTGACATCACAATATTCATCGTAGAGTAGGCATGCAATGCTTTTAATTTAAATCAATAAGTTAATTTCAAGGGGCAGGGAAGTGAGCAAAAGGGGGCTTATGACCCTTTTTCCTAAAGAGCAACCAATGGTCAGCCACCATTGATTGCTACACAAGGCCACTCCTGAGATCCCAGTTCTAATATCATAAATAATCAAGTACATGAAAATAATAGAAAATGAAACCCATCCTTTTCTGACAACAGTGTCTTGCTTCTGGAGATAAAACTAATGATTTTCCCAGAAAATTTTTAAGCAACATTTGGAGGAAAAGCTAAAGAGAGATTTGAATATTATTCCTTTAGGACAGGATTGCCTGGTAACTTACAGGGCACCTATTTAAATGTGAACTTCAGATAAGCCTCTAAGTATTTAAGATGTTCTTATACTAAAAAGTTATTTGTTTTTTACATGAAATTGAAATATAAGTAGAAATCCTATATTTTTATTTGTTAAATCTGACAATCCTATGTTAGGAATACTTTAGACAGATGAGGGTAAGATACTTTCTCTGGAAACATCAAGCAAGCTATTTTTGTTAGTCCATCAATCAAAGCCAAGGAGCCAATAGGATAGATTAGTATGGCTAAATGTCTTAGGCTATTGGCAAAAATGTGTGGGTGTAGTATTTTTCAGGACAAAATAAAAGAAAGGAAGTTAGCTTTTAGATGGATGAAATGTTCTTTCTTAGCTATGATTTTATTAAAAATATACTGAGATGAGAAAATCAATCCTTTCTCAGATGAGAAGAAATCCAAACATAAGCGCAATAAAACGTGTGAAAGCAATAAAATACATGCTATAGAATTCAACCATATTCCAATATATACTGATAGAGCAAATATGAGAGAGGATAATAATACATGAAGCTAAACTATGCCCTCTTCCATGAAAAATCATAGGCTCAAATTGTCTATGGAGGGGCTAGGCCACTCATAATGACAAAAGATGAAGACATTAATAAGAGTTATATAACATTTTTGTAGTTATATTAAGCTTCTAAGTGAGGGTAAAAAGTAACAAATATTCCCAACCGTGTGATAAAAACAATAAAAAATTACTACAATTGACAGAACTCCAGGATCATAAGAGACTTGTTAGATTCTAAAGGAAGTTGCTAATGAATAAGGAAAGCTGTTAAACAGGCATTGAAAGTCTCCAAAGAACTAGGGCATGCATTAAAGAAATCTTCAGGAAAATGCAATATAGTAAAATTCAGAAAAAAATGTTTAACTGTGGTGTGGTATAAAATTCCAGTGGTGTGAATTTCAGAATCAAGAATAGACCTGAGAAAGAAGAGGAGGAGGAGGAGGAGGGGGACCTTTCTAGCAAAGATCATTACCTGTCAAAACCATGAAGTCTCTTAATAAAATAAGCTACTGACTAGATTTTAAATTTGCATTGGAAATGCCATGATTATTAAAAATTTTTACATAAAAAAAGGCCTGGGTTATTTGAATGTGTTCTCTAACTCTGGTTGTGTGCTTGGAAATAAAGCCCTATCACTGGCGTTCCAACTCTGCTGTGATCCTATTTTGGGGGTTAGTTCCTGGCAGTGCTGCTATGAGCATATTTGCCAAATTGTCTAAAGACCACTTTTCTTGTTATGCAAATATCAGTTTAGTCGTCCAACTTGTGTATACAGTTCTGGAACAAGAAGCATCTGGAAAAAAAAGAACATATTATGACAGTTAGCTAAAAGTGGGGGATGGGGATATTCTTTGGAGGAAAAGAATTCTATCAAGGACCTAATGTATTTAATTCTGTTCGTTAAAAACAAATTTCCAATGGTTTCAAGCCAGAAATTAATTAAAATAAAAATGGGAGTTAACATGAAATATTAACAAAACTTTATCATTTCTATTTGTTTTTGTTAACTGTGCTTAATAAGTGTTCAGAAAAAACATGGCATTATATTAATGTCTCCTAAATATTTGAAAATCTGTAATTTAGCACTTCTTACATTTCTTTATTATTATTATTATACTTTAAGTTCTAGGGTACATGTGCACAATGTGCAGGTTTGTATACATGTGCCATGTTGGTGTGCTGCACCCATTAACTCCTCATTTACGTTAGGTATTTCTCCTAATGCTATCCCTCCCCCAACCCCCCACCCCATGACAGGCTCTGGTGTGTGATATTCCCAACCCAGTGTTCAAATGTTCTCATTGTTCAATTCCCACCTGTGAGTGAGAACATGCAGTGTTTGGTCTTCTGTCCTTGCGGTAGTTTGCTCAGAATGATGGTTTCCAGCTTCATCCATGTCCCTACAAAGGACATGAACTCATCCTTTTTTACAGTTGCATAGTATTCCATGGTGTATATGTGCCACATTTTCTTAATCTAATCTATCATTGATGGACACTTGGGTTGGTTGCAAGTCTTTGCTATTGTGAATAGTGCCACAATAAACATATGTGTTCATGTCTTTATAGTAGCATGATTTATAATCCTTTGGGTATATGCCCAGTAATAGAATTGCTGGGTCAAATGGTATTTCTAGTTTGAGATCCTTGAGGAATCACCACACTGTCTTCCACAATGGTTGAACTACTTTACAGTCCCACCAACAGTGTAAAATCCTTCCTATTACTCCACATCATCTCCAGCACCTGTTGTTTCCTGACTTTTTAAATGATGGCCATTCTAACTGGTGTGAGATGGTTTCTCATTGTGGTTTTGATTTGCATTTCTCTGATGACCAGTGATGATGAGCCTTTTTTCATGTGTGTGTTGGCTGAATAAAGGTCTTCCTTTGAAAAGTGTCTGTTCATATCCTTTGCCCACGTTTTGATGGGGCTGTTCGATTTTTTCTTGTAAATTTGTTAAAGTCTTCGTTGATTCTGGATATTAGCCCTTTGTCAGATGGGTAGATTGCAAAAATTTCCTCCCATTCTGTAGGTTGCCTGTTCACTCTGATGGTAGTTTCTTTTGCTGTGCAGAAGCTCTTTAGTTTAATTAGATCCCATTTGTCTATCTTGGCTTTTGTTGCCACTGCTTTTGGTGTTTTAGTCATGAAGTCCTTGCCCATGCCTATGTCCTGAATGGTATTGCCTAGGTTTTCTTCTGGGTTTTTACGGTTTTACATATAACATTTAAGTCTTTAATCCATCTTGAATTAATTTTTGTATAAGGTGTCAGGAAGGGATCCAGTTTCAGCTTTCTACATATGGCTAGCCAGTTTTCCCAGCACCATTTATTAAATAGGAAATCATTTCCCCATTTCTTGTTTTAGTCAGGTTTGTGAAAGATAAGATGGTTTTAGATGTGTGGTGGTATTTCTGAGGCCTCTGTTCTGTTCCATTCATCTATGTATCTGTTTTGGTACCAGTACCATGCTGTTTTGGTTACTGTAGCCTTGTAGTATAGTTGGAAGTCAGGTAGCATGATGCCTCCAGCTTTGTTGTTTTTGCTTAGGATTGGCTTGGCAATACAGGCTCTTTTTTGGTTCCATGTGAACTTTAAAGTAGTTTTTTTCCAATTCTGTGAAGAAAGTCATTGGTAGCTTGATGGGGATGGCATTGAATCTATAAATTACCTTGGGGAGTATGGCCATTTTCACAATAGTGATTCTTCCTATCCATGAGCATGGAATGTTCTTCCATTTGTTTGTATCCTCTTTTATTTCATTGAGCAGTGGTTTGTAGTTCTCCTTGAAGAGGTCTTTCACATCCCTTGTGAATTGGATTCTTATGTATTTTATTCTCTTTGTAGCAATTGTGAATGGGAGTTCACTCATGATTTAGCTCTCTGTCTGTTACTGGTGTATAGGAATGCTTGTGATTTTTGCACATTGATTTTGTATCCTGAGACTTTGCTGAAGTTACTTATCAGCTTAAGGAGATTTTGGGCTGAGATGATGGGGTTTTCTAAATATAAATCATGTCGTCTGCAAACAGGGACAATTTGACTTTCTCTTTTCCTAATTGAATATTTATTTCTCTTTATTTCTTTATTTCTTTCACTTGCCTGATTGCCCTGGCCAGAACTTCCAGCACTATGTTGAATAGGAGTGGTGAGAGAGGCCATCCCTGTCTTGTGCCGGTTTTCAAAGGGCATGATTCCAGTTGTTGCACATTCAGTAAGATATTGGCTGTGCGTTTGTCATAAATAGCTCTTATTATTTTGAGATACGTCCCATCAATACCAAATTTATTGAGAGTGTTTAGCACGAAGCGCTGTTGAATTTTGTCAAGGGCCTTTTCTAAATCTATTGAGATAATCATGTGGTTTTTGTCTTTGGTTCTGTTTATGTGATGGATTATATCTATTGATTTGCGTATGTTAAACCAGCATTGCATCCCAGGGATGAAGCCAAATTGATCTTGGTGGATAAGCTTTTTGATGTGCTGCTGGATTCGGTTTGCCAGTATTTTACTGAGGATTTTCGCATCGATGTTCATCAGGGATATTGGTCTAAAATTCTCTTTTTTTGTTGTGTCTCTGACAGGCTTTGGTATCAGGATGAAGCTGGCCTCATAAAATGAGTTAGGGAGGATTCCCTCTTTTCCTATTGTTTGGAATAGTTTCAGAAGGAATGGTACCAGTTCCTCTTTGTACCTCTGGTAGAATTCAGCTGTGAATCCTGGACTTTTTTTGGTTGGTAGGCTATTAATTATTGCCTCAATTTCAGAGTCTGTTGTTGGTCTATTCAGGGATTCAGAATCTTTCTGGTTTAGTCTTGGGAGGGTGTATGTGTCCAGGAATTTATCCATTTCTTCTAGATTTTCTAATTTATTTGCATAGAGGCATTTATAGTATTCTCTGATGGTAGTTTGTATTTCTGTGGGATCGGTGGTGATATCCCCTTTATCATTTTTTATTGCGTCTATTTGATTCTTCTCTCTTTTCTTCTTTATTTGTCTTGCTAGCGGTCTATCAATTTTGTTGATCTTTTAAAAAAAACCAGCTCCTGGATTCATTGGTTTTTTTGAAGGGTGTTTTGTGTCTCTATTTCCTTCAGTTCTGCTCTGATCTTAGTTATTTCCTGACTTCTGCTAGCTTTGGGATGTGTTTGCTCTTGCTTCTCTTGTTCTTTTAATAGTCATGTTAGGGTGTTGATTTTAGATCTTTCCTGCTTTCTCTTGTGGGCATTTAGTGCTATAAATTTCCCTCTACATACTGCTTTGAATGTGTCCCAGAGATTCTGGTATGTTGTGTCTTTTTTCTCATTGGTTTCAAAGAACATCTTTATTTCTGCCTTCATTTCGTTATGTACCCAGTAGTCATTCAGGAGCAGGTTGTTCAGTTTCCATGTAGTTGTGCAGTTTTGAGTGAGTTTCTTAATCCTGAGTTCTAATTTGATTGCACTGTGGTCTGAGAGATAGTTTGTTGTGATGTGTGTTCTTTTACATTTGCTGAGGAGAAGCACTTCTTACATTTCTGATGTGAAAACTGTTTAAACACTATGGCATCCTAGTTTAAAAATTACATATTGAGTGGTCCAAACAGACCGTAAAGTTTTCAGAAAGCAATATTCATATCACGTACATTGAAGTTAGTTTCGACTGGATATTATACGATACTGCTTATTTAGGCAAGATAGTGTTTTCTTTTAATATTGCAATGTGTGATGTACTAAAGAACTTTAATGTTGAAGCTTTAAAAAGACAGAAATAAGAGAAACCCAAACACATTCTGACTGGCTGTAAAAGTAAGAATAAATAGTACTTGCAAAGCATCATAAAATGGATATAACAGCAAAAAAAAAAAAAATGGGTAGAAATGTTATCGTTGATTTTTCTTTGTTTCCTCAAGGAGGAAAAATAACACTTTTATCATGGTTGGGACATAACTTCTAAAGAAAAACAAGTTTAGAGCTTTCTATGTATTTTCTATTTCTTTCTTTAGACAATGTTACCACGTGGTCTGGTCTAATACAGCTGTGACACATACACATACACACACATCACCGACCAGGATATGCTGTGCTATTGCTTTTGCTTCTTCGTGTGAATATTGAAAGGCCACAGGGTCACCTTCAGCTCCTTGGACACTGGCTTCCTGTGTGTCCTGCTGTGCATATAGGGCCTGCTACCGTGGTGTTTCCTCTGAGTCCCACACGCTGTGCCATTTTTGTACGAATTGAGCCAGATATTTTCTACATGGCATCATGGTCTGCCACTGGAATTTTACACTGAAAAGTTAGCAATAAGCATTTTACTACTCATTATTATTTATATGTTGCTATGTAATAAAGCACCGCAAAGCTTAATGACTTCAAATCACAGCCATTTTATTGGGTATGATGCCATGAGACAGCAATATGGGCAGGGTGAAGAAGAGAGAACTCGTCCATGATTGACATGGTTTTGGCTGGGACAGCTCAGCTGGACATAGTGGAACCCATTGGCCTCATTTGCACGTGGGGCCTGGTACTTGCTGTTGGCTGGAATGCCATGGGTCTCTTCCATGTAGATTGTGTTTCTGCCTGTGGCCTGTCACTCTCCCGTCTCTCTGTGTGGTTACCCTCCTTAATAGGAGATTCCGGAATTCTTTATTCGGAGCTGAGTTCCGAAAGGGAAAGTAGAAACTGAAGACCTGAGCTCAAAAGTCCTAGAACATAACTTCTGTGACATTTCATTGATCAAAGCAAGCCACGTGGGCAACCCAGATTCAGGAGTTAAAGAAACAGACTTCACCTCTTGACAGGAGGGTGGCAAACACCTTAGAAAACGCGCATAGGCATGACCATTGGTGGGCAGTTTTCATCACTGTAGCACACTGCTTTTATGGGAGATGTGCAGTGGCCTTTGAAATGAACAGCTATACCCAATATCATTTTGCTTTGAATAAGGCAGGAGCATGGATTCTAATTTTTCTCCCAAGTATTCCCTGAAGGAAAAAAATTTATATATCCATTTGTGGTTATAATGTTAAATTAGTTTTAAAAGTTTACAATTTTGATATAATCTCTTCCTCCTCAAGTAGCTTAGCTGGTTAATTCAGAAGGACTAAATGCATCTATTTCTATTTTTCTCCCTGTTTGAAAATAGACAAGTCACCTGTACTAATTTTCTATGATAAGACGTGGAGACTAGGTTATATATCTTTGCAGATAAGCACGCTCAGAACTGAAAGAATAAAGTTGAAAGTATGTTGTTTCAGTAGGGAACAGTGGGAAATAATTAATAACCCACATTAGTTCTGTGTGTTGGAATGTTGTTGTGGGGGTAGGAGAAGTAATTATTTTGCAGTTAAATTAATACAAGTCTACTTCCTGATGCTTCTGCTACAGTAACTTCTTTTTGTCTTACCACCTCGAATCCATGTGTTTTGTGATGTGCCATTATCTTGCTTTAAGCTCTTCAGTTGCTTCCAGTGGCTGGTAGAAAACAGTGAAAATTCCTTAGTGTGACATTTATGAGCCTTGCCTGGTTCCAGCTGTCACTCATCATGCCCCACCTCACGGCCTGTGCCCCAGCCAATCAAACTGCCTGTAATTTTCTCAGATGGCAGTCTGGGTCAGACCTGCAAGGCTGCTCGTTCAGTGCTCTCTGTTGTAGCTTCCTTTGGTCCCGGACTTCTTTTACTCTCCCACCTCCCAGAAAACCTGGTCCAAGAACAATGCTTCTCTCTTTAACCTTAGCCAATACTGAATCTTAAGTGAATCTTCTTTATAATCGCCTCCTCTTATGTAGAAGTGACTGTTTTATCCCATGTGTGCTAATTTCCAGACCTTCATAAGTTTTATCTTTGAAGCTATAGTATACTCCTGCATTTAATTACTTACTTATCTTTTTCTATGGCTGGACTGCGGTAAATATATCTTTATTTTTTTTTTTCTAAATCCTCTCTTCCTAGGACAATGTCTGGCGCATGTTTGGTATTGAAGAAATGAGGCTTGCTGAATTAATGCACATATGCCAAAATCCCTTTTGATAGTGAGTCTTCCTAGTAAATATTCTAGACATGTTCTAAGACAGATGCATAAGTATTATCTCAGCATGGACTTTCCCTGTATGATTCAGAACAGATTACTCAAATATGATTCTTTGTTGTTTTTTTTTTTTTTAATTGAGACTGGAACCATGATGAGAAGGTGAATGTGATCAGTCTGAGGATGTGCTCGGCTAGATTTCTGCAGGGTAAATTTTCTCCTCTATGCCATAAAATAACCAGCAGACTGTTTAAGAGCCACCAGGAACTCCAGTTTTTCTTTCAGAAATCTGTTAAGACATAATGTTTGATGTGCTTGCTTTCCAAGGCATACATTAGTTGAGTGCAATTATATAAAGGAATGTTGTACCCACAAGCCATATTGCACTGAGTATGTTCTGCAGAAATGTACCTTGATATGCCACATAACACCCATACACATTTGCGGGCCTGCACTCATTATCGATTGAAAACAATCTGATCGAAAAGTGACAGTCTCGATTGCGATTTTCATTTGATCTTACAAGTTATTTCCAAGGGCCACGGTGTTGGCACATTTTTAACTCCTGTGTCTCCTTCACCCTCTACAACAGACTTAGCCCCACCTTTTCATGGAAAAGCACAAGACCCTCAAATCATTGTGTTGTCCTAACGGCTTTCAAAGAATTACTTCCTTCGAAGTTATTTTCCTCTTTTTTTAACTTACGTTTCTAAAGCTAGAGTCAGGATAGTTGATTCTGGTGCTGAAAAAAATCAGTTAATAACCATTTTTATAAACTTCTACACATTTCTTTGG
Source organism: Symphalangus syndactylus (assembly GCF_028878055.3). Taxonomy (NCBI): domain Eukaryota; kingdom Metazoa; phylum Chordata; class Mammalia; order Primates; family Hylobatidae; genus Symphalangus; species Symphalangus syndactylus. Next base: position 72,726,020 of record NC_072442.2, on the reverse strand, counting down.
TGTAGGGTTGGTGTCATGGAATATTGTGCATTTGGAGGTTAGAAAGAAACTGTTTCACTTCTTTTTTTTTTGAGGCAGGATCTCACTCTTGCCCAGGGTGGAGTGCAGTGGTGCGATCCCGGCTCACTGCAACCACCGCCTCCCGGGTTCAAGTGATTCTCCTGCCTCAGGCTCCCAAGTAGCTGGGATTACAGGCACCCGCCACCACGCCCAGTTAATTTTTGTATTTTTAGTAGAAATGGGGTTTCACCATGTTGGCCAGGCTGGTCTCAAACTCCTGACCTCAGGTGATCTGCCTGCCTCGGCCTCCCAAAGTGCTGGTATTACAGGTGTGAGCCAGCGCGCCTGGCTGGTTCACATTTTAAATATGCAACTTTTTAACCAAATGATTTGGGGCAAGTTTCTCCTGTTTTTCTTTTTTTTTTTGAAATAGAGTTTCATTCTTGTTGCCCAGGCTGGAGTTCAATGGCGCAATCTCAGCTCACCACAACCTCTGCCTCCCAGGGTCAAGCGACTCTCCTGCCTCAGCTTCCCTAGTAGCTGGGATTACAGGCATGCGCCACCATGCCCAGCTAATTTCATGATTTTAGTAGAGACGGGGTTTCTCCATGTTGGTGAGGCTGGTCTCAGACTCCCGCCCTCAGGTGATCCGCCAGCCTCGGCCTCCCAAAGTGCTGGGATTACAGGTGTGAGCCAACGCGCCTGGCTGGTTCACATTTTAAATATGCAACTTTTTAACTAAATGATTTGGGGCAAGTTTCTCCTGTTTTTCTTTTTTTTTTTGAAATAGAGTTTCATTCTTGTTGCCCAGGCTGGAGTTCAATGGCGCAATCTCAGCTCACCACAACCTCTGCCTCCCAGGGTCAAGCGACTCTCCTGCCTCAGCTTCCCTAGTAGCTGGGATTACAGGCATGCGCCACCATGCCCAGCTAATTTCATGTTTTTAGTAGAGACGGGGTTTCTCCATGTTGGTGAGGCTGGTCTCAGACTCCCGCCCTCAGGTGATCCGCCAGCCTCGGCCTCCCAAAGTGCTGGGATTACAGGCATGAGCCACCGTGCCCAGCCATTTCTCCCCTTTTTCACATGTTTTCTCAGCTATAAAATATTTATCCCTGTAGATCTCTGTTCACCTCGAAAGTCAAGATAAAACTTTCCATTTGCTTCCCAGTATATATTTGGACATTTTGCCATAGTGAACTTACCCATGCCTGTTTTTAAGTGTGTTCATTTGTATTACTTTGGAAAAGCAATTATCTTGCCATCCTCTTTGTTGTCTTCAGATTTCTACTCCCTATTTTTCATTGAGATTTTCTTCTGCCCTCAAGTAGTACATGCTCATCCATCTCCATTGCATATCAATAGGCCTTTGAAAATAATCCTAGCTATAAATCCTGACTATTAAATAATTCAGAATTATTTACTCATCTGCATCATCCTGATTTATATTCCTATGTTTCCCACACTGTGTTCAGTGGTAGAAACACATGCTAAATTATGCATGTACATTTTCTTTTTTCTTTTTTTTTTTAGACAGAGTATCACTCTGTTGCCCAGGCTGGAGTGCACTGGCACGATCTTGGCTCACTGCAACCTCTGCCTCCTGGCTTCAAGCGATTCTGCTGCCTCAGCCTCCCAAGTAGCTGGGATTACAGGTGTCCACCACCATGCCTGGCTAATTTTTGTATTTTTACTAGAGACGGGGTTTCACCTGTGGGCTGGGCTGGTCTCAAACTCCTGACCTCGTGATCTGCCCTCCTCGGACTCCCAAAGTGCTGGGATTCACATGTTCATTTTCCAGTCACTATTTACGCATTCTTCAATCATACTGCTTTTCTCAGCGTATACATACATAAAATGTTTTCTGTGCATCAAGCCTTATTCTAGGCACTGGGGATAGACTAAAAACAAACAAAATAGGATAATCTGTTCCCCTGCCCCCTTGAAACTCACGGTCAAACAGAAGAAAAATATATGAAACAAAAGAATAAAGTAAATAATTTTGTCATTTGAATAAACACAAAGATAGAGTGATATTATAGAACAAAATCCTTAACTACTTTTGGACAATGAGTAAGAGTTTTTAAAGAAATGCCATTTAAACAGATACTTTAAAAATAAAGAAAGATTCACCGAATGACAGGGATCAAGGAGGACGTATGAATAAGTAAAATTAACCTAGAGAGGAACTTAAGGAAGAAACGTAGATCAGAATGTGCAGAGCTTTGAAAGAGTCATTTTAAGAATGTTCTTACCTTTTCTGAAGGGTACTGGGAAGATACCGAAAAGTTTCAGCAGAAGGGTAACTTGACCTCATTTGTATTTTTAAAGAAATCATTCTAGTTTCTGTTTGTGGAGCAAGAAAAAAGAAAGATTGTTTGGGAAAGAACAGGAAGTGGGGGAAGATGGTGAGTAGAATTCTACAAGTAGGTTTTGCAAATATATGTGTAGAGCTAGAAGAAATATCTGGTACAGATATAAATTTGGGTCCCTTCAGTCTATCATTATTAAAGGAAAGAATGGGAGTAGGTGAGATTGCATTGAGTGTATATTGCATGAAGAGTGGGGAAAAGAAATTATGAGAAACTTCAACACTTTAAAATTAAGTAGAAAAGTAGGACCTGGTAAGGAACAATCAAGATGCAAGAATGATAGAGGTGTGAGGAACATCCTCAGAATGAGGTTACATTGTATGATGGGTGCTGTGATCACAGCCCTCTTTAAGGGTGGTCTCAACTGCCTGCAACCAATGACTGATCAATAGACGGATATGAAGGCACAGTCTACCCGTTCCAACTAGAACTTGGCCTTTATACAACTCTGAAGTGTTATTTTACCAGTGTCCCCATAGGCTGAAGCTGCGTCCAGCCCACTTTCTCTCCTTGTCCTACCATGCTTCTCTCTACTTTCCTAGGTATTGATCCCAAGAGAATTCCATAAAAGACATCCTTCTTGTTAGTATCCATCTGACATTCTCCTTCCCTGGGAACACAACTGGTAGCACATGGAAAACTGCATGTGTGTGTGTGTGTATGTGTGTGTGTGTGTGTATCTGTGTGTGTATGTGTGTGTATGTATGTGTGTGTGTATGTGTATGTATGTGTGTGTATGTGTGTTTATGTATGTGTGTGTATGTGTGTGTGTATGTGTGTGTATGTGTGTGTATGTGTGTGTATGTATGTGTGTGTGTATGTGTGTGTATGTGTGTTTATGTGTGTGTGTGTATGTGTGTGTTAAAAGAGTGTGCTAGATTGTGTCTAGTAATCTTGCACAGTCAATAAATAATGTCTGCAATAGGAACAAAGTAGTGATTCGCCCTTTTGTTTCAGTAGTGAATGCAGCTAAATTGGTCAAGTCATGCCAGCAGCAATGGAATTGGACCGTGTAGAGGAATAAGAGAGGGAGACTTAGGATGGGTAATGTTGACAATCTTCCTGAAGAGCTTAGGAGGAAACACAAAATCAGGACAGTGGTAACACATGTAAAATTTGTTTCAGGTGGAAGAAATGACATTGACTTTGGAATGTTCCTCCACAGGTGGCGGAGGGGCCATAGGAAAGACTGGCGTTAGGTTGACTAGAGGAGGATGCAGCACAGTTTCCTGTCTTGGCTTTTGTTTGTTTCAGGGAAGAAAGAGACAAAGATTAAGGACAGCAGAGGGAAATACAGGTTGTGTTTGTGGTGAAAGATTAAAATAGTCATTCTGAAGGGTGATGGGTTGAATTGAGAAAATAAACGTGGTCTCTTTTTTTTTAGGCAGCATCAGGAGTTCAGTTGAGAGTAATGACAATGAATTTATACGGCACAAATGTAGGCAATCACATGTTCTACTTGTTTTCTTGTTTAATATAAATGGCCATGCATTTTGGGTTGGTTGGTAAATGGTGTTTGTGATGAAAACATCTGTTTCCCTTTTTTTTACTCTCTTAAGAAAAATACCATTTAAAGAAAATTTAAATTACCTTGCATTTGAAAAGAACACATCAATAAGCTTATATAAACATTTTCTCTGTTGGGGAATACTTCCTAATGAATCGCATCCTTTGTCTATAGGGTAAAAGGAAAGAACATTATCTGACTAATAAGGAAGAAGGAGCTCTTTGTGAATCCATAATATTAAGCATAGATATTTGTCAGGCTAAACTTACCTGGTTGAGCCTCTATAATTAGAATATGACTGATGAAGAGAAGAAATATTTGTATATAATGTAATGAAAGGCTTTGTAAAGTTTATTTGCATAGGGGATGTAGGTGGAAGGCTGGCTCAAATTAATCAGTATTATCTGCGGAAGTGATGGCATTCCACTTCGGAGAATAAACGACATGACATCCTGTGGTTCCTTTGAATTCTGGACATTACATGAAAGGGGACATATTATTGCTCTCTTAAATAATATCCGACTTGTAATTAAAAATGAATGTAGGGTTTAATGACTTCTTTTGTCTTCTTTTTTGTGCAGAGAAAACTTCTAAAGCTCATTTTTAACATTTGCTATTCAATTTATAGATTTCTAAGCCTAGTTCTTCTCTAGGTCTCTTTCATTACTGAGATTATTTTATTTTTAAAATGGGAAATTGCAGCAATTATTTTAAGGGCTTATGAATTTTTTTAATCTTGTTTACAAATGTAAGACATTTTCAAATATTTTTAAATTTATTTATAAACCTTTATAACTTATTTTTTGAGTGCTTCAAATTTAGGACAGTAAATTTTTTCTGCATATCTAAATAACTTTTATAAATCTAATTAATAAAAATAGTGACCCTAAAATGCATCTAGTTGTTCCAAAATAATATATAAATACTAAAATATCAATTTAAAATACCATGTCAAAATCAAGCAAATAATTACATATTTTAAGTTTGAAATTATGAAACCATCATTCCAATTCACTAGGAATTCCAAATGTAATATATTTTATTTCACTTAAGTTCTTTAGTGTCTGCATCTACAAACAAAATTTCCCCGATAATTTTATTTTTGTAAGAACAATCAATATGGTGAATCCAAACGCTTTGCCAAATGTTCCAATATTGTTTATATTAGTAAGAAATTTAAAATCAAATATCTGTTTCAAGTACTCAACTGCATATTAGATATTGTACCTTTAAAACTCACTCTCTGCTGGGCATGGGGGCTCATGCCTGTAATCCCAGCACTTTGGAAGGCAAAGGAGGGCAGATCACCTGAGGTCAGGAGTTCAAGACCAGCCTGGCCAACCTGGAGAAACCTTGTCTCTACAAAAAATACAAAAATTAGCCGGGCGTGGTGGGGTGCATCTGTAGTGCCAGTTACTCAGGAGGCTGAGGCAGGAGAATTGCTTGAACTGGGGGGGGAGGTTGCAGTGAGCTGAGATCCCACCACTGCCCTCCAGCCTGGGCGACAGAGTGAGACTCTCTCTCAAAAAACAAAATGAAGCTTTCTCTCATAAGCGAAGTTCTCTTAAACATTACACGTATGTAGATTTCCAACACAGATTGGATCCTTTCCAATGCCAAACTATCTTTACTAGGATTTCAAATTTTTAAAGTATTTCTATGCTTAATTGGAAACCCTGCCGAGGCTAAGGAGACGTGTACACATCATGAAAGCAACGACTATCTGGTAACTGAAGATACTCACAGTACCAAACACTTAATTCTAAATCTTATGCTGTGGGAGATCATGTCATCCTGCGCGACTATGATTTATTATGACCGGAAACCTTTGCCAGGATTTTGATCTTTTTAGATTCTATTTTTTTTTCTGAGCTACTAATAAAAACTTATGTAGAGCTTTTATGTTGGTGACCCTCGGACCTCAAGGAGGAAGTTATACCACCCATTCCCTGGAGTTACTTGGAACAGATTTTCTAATTCTCCTGTCTAATCACAGAACTCTGCCCTCCCACCTACATTGGTCATTTGTCTGTATGTCGAATGCATTATTTTAGCTCTTAAGAAACATATGTGTATTTTCCAACTAAACCGTAAAACTTCGTGGGAATACCAATGAATGCCTTTTCCATCTAACTTTAAAGAACTTTGAACTTCATAGAATTTTCTATTTTTTCGTGTTCTTAATACCACAAAACACAGGTATTAATATCATATGTATTGGCATTTGGATATCTCTTATAGCTTTATCTGACATGGGTTTGAAAATTATAAGGTCATTCTATTGGCATTTATTTAATTATTGCTTATGACATTTTATGTTGATTGAGCCCTACATTTTTGGCTTTTGGAAATAAAGACTGCTGTGATTTTGTCTGTAATGGTGCAAACACATTGTCATTCATTGACATATGAATGTACTTCAAGTTTAAAAGATGTCCTGTTTCTCTTGATCATCAGAAATCTCAGAGCTGACAGCACCAGGCATGTGTGTTTGTGTGTGTGTGACAGTGAGAGAGGGAGAGAGAGAGCGAGAGAGAGAGAGATTAAAAAACACCCCAGAACATAGTAAAGTGACAGAAACAAATTAAAGATGAATTAAATTTCATCCAAACTTTAAATATGGTCATTTTGCACCTTTGAGAAAGTTGGGTAGCTTATTCTAGGAAGACCATACTGTAGAAAGGATGGAATACCTGATTAGTACATTAACGTAATTTTGAAGACATGAAATGAATAAAGTACTTGATTCTAATGCATGATATGCAGGTGTATGTAAGAACTTTGCTAATAGTTGTCTTTTTGAAACAGTAATAGATGTTTCCACGTGTGCACAGGTATGTGCGAATATCAGAGATTAAAATAGAAATGGAACCAAAAAGCTGTGCCATCATTGAAAATGTATTTGTTTAAAGACTACGTGACACTTAGGAGGCATTTTAATGCAATATTTTATGTATGCAATTATTTACATATGTTTAAGTGTTTTTTATTTGACTTCCATAAAGTTTAGATTTGTCGCAATCTTATTTTTACCCTTGAGGGAAGAGAGAGACCCTCTCATATTGTTTTATACTGTTTTATACTCAGTACCTGTTTTAAGAAAAAAACAAGGAAGTGAAATCAAAGACAGGCAGCCCAGCGCCAGACCCAAAACCAGGCCTGGGCCTGCCTGGCCTAAACCTAGTAGCTAAAAATCAACTCATGACTTAGAACCCGATGTTACCCATAGATTTCAGGCATTGTATGGAAGAACATTGTGAAACTCCCTGCCCTGTTCCGTTTCACTCTGACCACCGGTGCATGCAGCCCCTGCCACGTACCCCTTGCTTGCTCAAATCAATCACGACCCTTTCTTGTGAAATCCTTAGTGTTGTGAGCCCTTAAAAGGGACAGAAATTGTGCACTTGGGGAGCTCGGGTTTTGAGGCAGTAGCTTGCTGATGCTCCCCACTGAATAAAGCCCTTCCTTCTACAACTCGGCGTCTGAGGGGTTTTGTCTGCAGCTCATCCTGCTACACACTTAGTAGTGTCTGAATCTTGGAAAGGAAGGGGAGGGAATATCCAGATACCTTAAACGGGGTTCTCGGACTTCTAATAAACAGTTAAAATCTTACACACATGGTATTTAAAGCATACAGATGATTCTACATTTGTCCTAACAGATCATAGTGCCATGAATATTTGTCCATTAACGAACATCCCTTACGTGTAAGAACATTTTGCCACTGCGCTTTTAGTTATCTCCTTTTCACCTACTGTCCCCTGGAATAGTCTCTCCCTTTCGTTTCTCAGGGGTCTTCTTGAGCCTGAAGCTTTTATTGGGCCTCACTTTTTGCTGCTTTGTTCCTTCGCCAGTTCTGGGCCTTTTTGCTGTGTCGACTACAGGTTGAAAAAAGGAGAAAGCGCAACCCCAAGCTACTGACCTATGAGTAACAAGGTCACCGAATTCCCCTTAATCCTGCTGGTCTGATCCCCCACTCTGTGAAGACCATGGCTGGGGAAGACCTAACCTTCACTCCAGCTCGCCTGAATTTGTCAGTCTTTGATGATGGAAGCCTGAAATGCAGACCTTATACCCTAACCAATTCTTCCTCGGCCAAAAAAAAAAACAACCAAAAACCAAACAAAACAAAACAAAAAAACACGGCCACCTCTTTATGACCAACCATAGTTTTGGTTTAAGCCTTCAAGACGCACTTATCTACTTCATCCACAATTACATTGTAGTATCACGCTAAGCCTGGAGTTAATATCAAGGAGCAAATGGCCTCTGGCCTTTTGGAATCCACATGATCTTGGAACTCTGTGGAGATTGTCTTCGGATCACTTTGCCCTGCTGTTGTCCCCCCACCCCGTGCATTTTGTCTTTTCTATCTCCTTCCCTATTGTCGTGTAAAGTTACATCACGATGTTGAGTGGTGTGTTTTACACCCCGATGTCCCATAAACAAATACTTTTAATACCCTTTTGTTGGTCTAATTTGTAAGTGACCATTTTATACGCCACAGTAAGTACCTGTAAAGTTGGAGACAAAGAAAAGAGAATTGTGTTGTTCTCGTTCTAAGAAAGGGCAGCATTAAACTCCTCCGTAACCTCTTTTCTGTATTTCCGTTTTAACAAGGGTAAAGTTATCACAAAGTAGGTGAATGTAAGCATTCTTCCCTCAAACATCTGTGTTCTTCAGCCTGTCCCACTTCACCCTTTCCAAAGAAGGGCAGGTTTTTAAATAGAAGAGAAGCAATGTTGAATAAAGAGTATATCATGACGCTCCATAATTCATATAACCTCCAGACAAGCTCTCAGGTTTATTGGTCAGAAAACACATGGTGACATTCACTACTTTTTTGTTATTATTTTAAAGATTTCTGTGAGAGTGTGGGGCTCAGTCAAACTTTGTAGGGAGAAATAAGCCACAGTCACAGAGATTCATTCATTCATTCAACGCATAGCTTTGTTTCTATTATGCCCCAGTGTCCTAGGCTCTGGGGATTAGACAGTGACCAAAACTGACAGGTATTTAGCCTCATGTAGCTTAAAGCATATTGAAGGGAACAGACAAAACTCACATAGGAATGTGCGATGTGCATAAATAAAATACTTTCGGTAAGTGCCATGACTAAAATACACCGAAGGATGACATACAGTTGCATGTTGCGTAAGAGAGACTTGCGTTAGGTAAGGTGTCTAGGTTAGCTGTCTCTGAGGAAATTGCATTTCAGCTGAGACCTAAAAGATTACAATGAGGTCGGAGAGTGTCCTAGGCAGAGATAAATAGAATGTGTAAATGACTTTACGTTGAAAAATTCCTAAGCTGTTTGAAAAACTGATAGCGGCCAAGTTGCAGGTGAAATGGATGAGAGCAAGTCAAGCTATTACCATTTTATTACAAACCACACATAGGGTCTTTAAATGTTCCAGAATTTTGATTTTTTTTATTACCTGGGAGAGAGTGTAATTTTATTTTCATCAAATCTTGTTCTTATAAACTCCGTTTACATTTTGCTTTCATCTGAGTAAGCTGACCATATAGTGCCCTCGTGTGGCGTAGTGCTGTATTACACGATTAATACTGTAGACTCTTTGAGGCATGATTTTAGCAAAATTCTTTTACACCTTTTTCAGTTAATCTAAGTCACCTCTAGCTGCTCTCACTCAGACTCAAACATAGAATCTTATTTATTTGTATTTTTGTGTTTTACTACTTTCTCACATTCCACTGTGGAATGGACACGCGCTGGGAGCACAGAATCCAGTGGCCTCAGGATCCAGGCAGACTGAGAACAAAAATGAGGGAGGCCAGACTAGACCTGAAACAAAGACTCCGAGAGATTTGGAGAAGCAGGTTATAGGAAAGACTTTCGATTTTATGTATTTACTTTATAAATAAGTAATGCCAAAATAAATAGCCTTGGGGATCATTGTATTTTTCAGATTTCTACGTTTAGCAAATGTACATGGTTAATTTCTCAGTCAACACCACAAATGCTTTGTATCTTTTGTACATTTTGACTATTTTAGAACTGATTATTTTGTGCATCAAGTTGTCTATTTCTGTTTCCAAGTTCAGCATTTTGCCACAGGTTTATTTTGGAAAGTATTTCAGGAATCTTTGTTGCTCAAAACCAAGCACTGTAGCTGGAGCTGGTTTCTTTCCTCCTCTCCCTTCCTCTCTCTTCCTTCTTCCTTCCTAAGGCTTGAGCCATTTTTCACTAGAAGAGTTTTATTTTTAATTTTATTTTTATTTATTTTTTTTGACAAATGACTGCCAGTATGCTTTATGGAATGCAGCTGTTGAACTTTATTTCCTGCTTTTCTTTGCATTAAAGTAGTCCCAAAATTGTTTTCTGAGGAACTCTTCACTTTGACTGCCAGCGCTGCTTGTGTACCTTTCAAGTCAGAAATTGAGCGGTCTGTTAAGGCCCATCTTTATCCAGCTCCTGCTTTTCACATGAGGATGTTTGTGCTACATGCAATTTTGTTGACTTTTGGAGTGTAATGCTTTGTTTGCAAATGAAAACATAGAATTACAGCTTTCCCGGTACTTGTCAGGGACTATAATCACGAATTCACTGCAGCTGGATACTTTTCAGACACGTGGATAAGATAAATAATATTTATGAAAGATGGCCTGGAGGAAACGAAGCCATCTATTCTGCATTGTTATCTAAAATCTGTTTCAAGATGAAGTGAGACCATCAAAAATGCCTAACTGGCCGGGTGCGGTGGCTCACCCCTGTAATCCCAGCACTTTGGGAGGCTGAGGCGGGCGGATCATGAGATGAGGAGATCGAGACCATCCTGGCTAACACGGTGAAACCCCGTCTCTACTAAAAACACAAAAAATTAGCCAGGCGTGGTGGTGGCGCCTGTAGTCCCAGCTACTTGGGAGGCTGAGGTGGGAGAATGGTGTGAACCCGGGAGGCGGAGCTTGCAGTGAGCCGAGATTGCACCACTGCACTCCAGCCTGGGCGACAGAGTGAGACTCTGTCTCAAAAAAAAAAAAAAGAAAAAAGAAAAAGAAGCCTAACTGGACCACATCATACTGGGCCCAACACAGTCGCTTCTTACTGAACTGCTTTAGCCATCATAAAACCTTCTCTTCTTGAGGGGCCGTAGGAAATATTTTCTCTTATTTCATATTGGTGTTCTCCCAAATAACTAGAATATATCATGCACGGTCTTGTTACTGGTTATATTTTCTCCTTTCTGCATGTTAATTAGAAAACTCAAAGTCAAATTTGTGCTCTGCCCTGACTCAGTGCATGATTCGTCAAAGTGTCCATTTGTTCACTGACCACGTTTCTGACACCATCTTGCTTCCCTATTTTTTGTATTTTCTAAAGGTTCTTTCTAAAGAGTTTAAGTATTTTATATTGCTATATTGTATGCATTTGCAAGCAACTTAAATGCATTGGGAACAGAAGTGATAGATAAGTAGCAACCATGGGATCGCTATCGATTCTGTACCTAATTATAAGTACATAATTCCTGGCTTAACCGTCTGTAACCTAAATAAGTAAGAATTAATACACCCTATAATTCCTCGATAGCTGAAACCTCCCCCCAGATAAATTTTATAAGCCATGCTAATCCTATTTCTCAGTGCACAGAGGTTGAACTTGTGGACTAATAATGCATTAATATTCCTCATGAAAAATATAGCTAAATAGGGAGAAAGAGATGAAAAGAACCAAAAATATTCTTTTAAGGATAATATTTGATCCTCTGCATCCATTCATTAAAGCTAATATTCATTCTCCATTTCTCTCTGTCCGTCTGGTTCTATGAAAAGACCTAGCCTGCCCTCAACATGTGTGTGACATTAATAGATGTTAGTGATACAGAGATTGCCCTCAGTGCAGATTGACAGCACTGTGTGGAGGTGAGAAGGAGTCTTGTTTACCACTTAGGATCTGGATCTCTGGTCTGCTTTGTCATGCAACACAATCCTTCTGGGATTTGTAAGTGACGACAAGCCTCAGCGATAATTATATTAAAATGCTTTTAACTTAGTGTAAACATAATTTAATAAGATGTAGATGTTCAAAAGGCTAGCCTTGAATTCAGTCTTGAGACCAGAGACAATATGCCTGTGTGCATGGTGTATGTCTGGAAAGCATGTACATTCTTTGACCCCAGTTAATTTCTACGAAGAAGTGTGTTAGTCTCTGATCTAATAATCTCATCTGCAGATTACTACATTTTTATTACGATAAAGAACACCTGGGCTTTTAAAATATAGTAAGGTTATCTTACCTGGAATATTAAATATTATTGAAGTTACAACTTTGGAGAAATTATATTTTTAATGAATATGGTTATATTATACCTGTTCGTTATTAGAGTAGCCCTCAAAGTTGGTGATTTATCAATGCGTTGTTGCTGAATAACAATAGCTTTATTGAATGTCTGCTTGATACTGAGCGTTGTATTAGCGGCTTTTCATATATTATCTCATTTAGTCATCGTAAAACATTTTATGGAATGCATTGTCAACATTTTGAGAATGATAAGTGGAGTAAATTGTTTGCATTCCCTTAGGTGGGCTGGTATTTTATGCTAAAAAAAAAAGAAAATAGTTGCATTCACATCTCTTAACCTATATGCACACTTCCTTTGCACGGTGGGGTTTGGCAAAGCTCTATCTTCTGCTAGTGATAGGGCAATTCTGATTGAAATCATACCATTTTAGATAAAATTAAAAATTAAACTTGTATTTGTATAACTTGAAAATTGTGAATTTTTCCTGCAATGACAGGGAGGCACACATCATGATTGGCACTCAGGTTTATGTTTTAGAGTAGCAAACAGACAGTGATAAGCCAGAAAAATGAGTTTGTACGTAAACTGCAAATATTTTTACTTAATATAGTAAGCAGTAAATAATTAGTCAATGTTTTTGATCATATGAATGACAATTTGAACATGGGAATATTGCAGCCCTTATGCACTGCAGATGAGATTATGGATTGTCACACTGGTTGAAAAAACAATATGAAATTATACAATATGTTTTAAGATGCTCACAACCCCTAAAAAGCTAGCAAGGAAGCTCAGACACATGTGCATAAGGACACACAAGAGCATCCATGGCAGCTCTGTCTACGGTAACGGGGCACTGAAGATTAGCAGGAGAGCAAGTTAACAAATCATAGCATGTTTACAAATGGAATACTACACAGCAGTGTGAATGAGGGACCGGAACTGTAAATGTTAACAAGATTAATCTCAGGAACACAATGTTGAATGAAAATAGCACACCACAGAAAGATACATACTTCTTGAGTATACCTGAATAAAGTTCAAAGCATGCAACACTAAACAACATATTAGAGGCACATATGATGGTACAACTATTAATAAAAATAAAGAGGAATTAAAAACCACACAAGATACAGGATAATGGTAATCTCTTTGGGGGAGAGAGTTGTCAGGTTGAGGGACCCTCAGGGACCCTAAGGGTTTCGGCAACTTCTTTTTTTTTAATTTTTTTTTGAGACGGAGTCCCGCTCTGTCACCCAGGCTGGAGTGTAGTGGCGCGATCTCGGCTCACTTCAAGCTCCGCCTCCCGGGTTCCCGCCATTCTCCTGCCTCAGCCTCTCCGAGTAGCTGGGACTACAGGCGCCGCCACCACGCCCGGCTAATTTTTTGTATTTTTAGTAGAGACGGGGTTTCACCGTGGTCTCGATCTCCTGACCTCGTGATCCGCCCGCCTCGGCCTCCCAAAGTGCTGGGATTACAAGCGTGAGCCACCGTGCCCAGCCTCAGCAACTTCTTATTTTGAGCTGGGTAGCTAGGCGGTGGGTGTAAGGAACACCCTTTTACATTTAATCTCAGTGTCTCACGTTTATCACAAGCATTTTTTGTTTTTGCTTTTGTTTTTTTGAGACAGGGTTTTGCTGTGCTGCCCAGGCTGGAGTGCAATGATGTGACCACAGCTCACTGCTTCAGCCACGACCTCTTGGGCTCAAGCAGTCCTGTCACCTCAGCCTCTGGAGTAGCTGAGACCACAGGCGCATGCCACCACCCCTGGCTAATTTACGTGTATATATATATATTTTGTGTGTGTAGAGACAGAGTTTTCCATATTGCCCAGGCTGATCTCAAACTCCTGGACTCAAGTGATCCATCTCCCTCAGTCTCCCAAAGTGCTGGGATTACAGGCGAGAGCCACAGAGCCTGGCCACAAGCGTTCCTTTAGTGTCTATGTATTCAATATTCCAACAAGGACAAACAATGAGAAAATATTTAGACCTTAAATATTTTCTAAGTAAAGTTATTTATATCACGCTCTTTAGAGAAGCACCTCCTCTTACTTTATTATTTACACATATTCTTCTCTGAATTTAATTCATAAAAGTTATTGTCCAGTGTCCTCTAATTTGTGCCACTTTTTCATCAAACGAGGAAGATATGTGTGTGTCCTCGTACCCTGGGTGGCATGTTGCAAATTTTTCACTCCTGGTAGTGCATAGTCCCTCTCTGGAAATCAGGTCAATTGGTAGAGTCCTCTGTATTTCTGCCTCCTGCCCCAGTGTATTAAAAATGACAAAAAGATAGGCCTCTTCTTCTTCGTGTTGTAATACAACCCAAGCATAGCAAAGCTTTGATTAAATGAGTACAGAATAGTTGGTAGCTGATGCTTGCTATTCCCCAGTGTGATGGTTAATAACGAGTGTCAACTTGATTGGGTTGAAAGATGCAAATAACTGTTCCTGGGTGTGTCTTTGAGGGTATTGCCAAAGGACATTAGCATTTGAGTCAGTGGACTAAGAGACACAGACCCACCGTCAATCTGAGTGGGCGCTGTCTAAGCAGCTGCCATTGTGGCTAAGATAAAAGCAGGCAGGAGAACGCAGAAGGACCAGACTGGCTAAGTCCTCAGGTCTCCATCTTTCTCCCGTGCTGGGTGCTTTCTGCCCTCGAACATCGGACTCTGAGTTCTTCAGCTTTCAGACTCTTGGATTACACCAGTGATTTGCCAGGGGCTCTCGCGTCTTCGGCCACACACTGAAGGGGACACTGCTGGCTTCCCTGCTTTTGCAGTTTGGGACTCAGACTGGCTTCCTGGGTCCTCAGCTTGCAGATGGCGTATTGGGGGCTTCACCTTAAGATCATGTGAGTCAATTCTCCTAATAAACTCCCTTTCATGCATACATCTATCCTATTAGTCCTGTCGCCCTAGAGAACCCTGACTAATACACCCAGCTAGGAGGTACAGTTAAGTTGTCAATACCACCCACAGGCTGGTTCTTGTGGCCACTGCCTCTTACAGTGTTTATTTCTCCATCGAGTTCGCAACGGCTGTGTGCTTGCTGTGCTCTCCCTCTTCTCTCTCAGTACCTGATGGCCAGAGCTGTTTCCAGATCTTTTGCCTTTATAAATGCCTTCTTCCCTCCTACAGCTGATTCCTTCCAACAGGGCTCAGCAGGTGAAAGGCAGTTCACACAATTCTTCTCTAATGAATACTGCTGTGATGCTTTTTGAAATTACTAACATTCCTATCGTTTTCATTAAACAGTGAAGATAGAAGATTAAAGGCCACTATCCCTGCACAAGAGCTCCTCCTTGTGGCCTGCCCATGTTTTAAATGTGCAAACCTTGGTGATATATTGATATCCTGTGATGAGTTTATCCCACATCAACAATTGAGTTTTCTTCTGTTCTTTCGTATTTTATCACGTGTATAATTATTTTTCTCCAGATGAATCTTGTACTGTTTGTTATATTTACTTGTTCTTATATATATTGTCATATTGCCTAGGCTGGGA
This sequence comes from Symphalangus syndactylus, assembly GCF_028878055.3. NCBI lineage: Eukaryota > Metazoa > Chordata > Mammalia > Primates > Hylobatidae > Symphalangus > Symphalangus syndactylus. The sequence continues at coordinate 72,710,374 of NC_072442.2, read as the reverse complement.
AAAAAATTGACGTATGCACTTACTTAGTGCCTCATTTGAAAAAAATGATTTCAGTGATATGAAACTCTAAAGTACATTTTCTTCATGTCTGTTTTCTATATTTTAAAAATGAAGTACTTTCATATGTATTCATGTCACTACAGTCATAAGTTCCCGTCCAAAGTTCCTCTGAAGAACCACCTTATCTTACACATCTCAAGGGAATTTAGCTGATGAAATAATTTGAACTACATTAATCACTGTTTCTGACAGGTAAAATGCTGAAATAAGCTTCTTGTAATGAATGTGAATTTTTTTGGGGGCTTGCAGAATATTGCAGATTAATATCACAGAAAGCATGTCTAGTTCATGCAACAATTATTTTCATGCAAATTTTGTGGGGCTTTACAAATAATACGTATTTGTTACCACTCTTCTTGACAGCAAAGAAAATAAAAATAATAAATATTTGAGAAAAGATCAGGTTCACTTATACTACATATACCACATTATCTTTCATGTCAATAGTTGCCTTGCACTTTAAACCTGTGACAAAACATGACAAATTTTAGAAGGGAAAATATTGTAAGATAAATTAATGCCTCTGAAGCCTGTATTCCTATAAATTTAGTTGATAAAGCTCAGCTTATTTAGAGTTTTGAAGAGATATTTTCTCTTCAATGAAGAAATCTCCATAATTGAATGATCTAAATTTCAATGATTAAAAGTACTATTAAAAGAAAATATTTATAGAAAAGCTTTCCTTTAACAATTTTTACGTCCAAAATATGATTTATTTTTTCATGAAATGGGAATATGAATGATCATACATTCTTTTACACACACTTCATAAATTAAAAAGTTCTCAATCTATTTTAAAAACCCATATGTAAACAACAGTGTCATAGGATGTGTTAAGAACTACAGCAGTCAGAAAAAGTTAACAACCCTTGAAATGGCACAGGAAAGGACAGGATGTCTTCCAGGAAGAGGTGCCAATTCTGTTTAAAATTAAGAGACAACGGAGTAATGCAAATACTAACTTTACCCTGCAAATTGCAACATTTATCATCTAGCATCAAATGTGTATGCTGGGACTGACACATGCACGCATAGATGGTTTGTGTTCCATAATAAAGTTAATTGGTGAAATAAAATAATGGGTTTAATTTCTAGCAAAGAAATGCTTGGTTAATCTAAATTAGTAATGTTTGCTTATGGAATTTCCTACCCCAATTATTTCAGATGCTGTCCTTGAGATTCTTTTTGTTAAACTGCATGATACACATTTTGCGTGAAGTATTTTTAAAACTTAGGGTATCTCCTTATTTTCTGATTAAAGTAAAATTTCTCAGTGTTTCTGTAAGGACTTTGGCAAATACTCTTTCTGCTTTATAAAGCAAAATATAAGAACCAGAAATCTTTGTAATCCTTCACTATGTTGATGTCTTTTTACAGCAGATTTCTCAGGAATTATTGTTTGTGGTTCCAAATTGAAATTTTCCCTGCATAATCTAACATTCATATCTTCAGATCTGATGTGATAAACTGACCAATCTCTTTGTAAGTGATATTTTGTAAAACTCATTCTGTGTTTCGGACAAGGGAACACAAAGTTGTCACCTTCAAAATAGCTAATGGTCATATCACATGTTAAATTGACTGGGGAAATTCTAAACATTGAAAGTGTTCAAGTCTGGATTTTTCCTCTGGAAATATAACCTTTGGTTATTTATATTTGAAAGAAGCTAGTTTTATGAATTAAGCTTTAATTCTGAGATAATTATATGTTCATAGGCAGTTATAAGAAATAATACAGAGATATTTTATTGCCACTTGCCTAGCTTCCCGCAGTGGTAATGTAGGCCAAACTATAGGACAGTATCGTAACAAAGATGCTGACATTGATATAATCCACTGAACTTATTCAGGGTCAGTTTTACTTTTTACGTTAAAGTACATGATTCATTTAGTTTTTGTTTTTAAAATAAAATATCTGAGGGCCAAGTCTGCTGACTTAGTTCTTTAAATTTTACAACTAATACAAAGTTACTGAGACTTACAGAGCTTTGAGAAGTGCACTGTTATTTCTAGAGTTAAATTTAAATAAAACACTTAAAGTCTGAGACTATTTTCTAGTTGTAAAAAGGTTAAAACTGCATTGTAGATGTTCTTTTCCTTTCATTTCAAAACCTAAACAATGTTCTATTATTTAAAGGTAGTTCATTAATAAGCAAAGATTTGTTACAACTGTGATGAGAATAACATGTATGTATATTTTAGCATTTGAATACATTCTACATGAAAACATTTCTTTATATTTAAACTATTATTTCATACAAATAGAAGTCAAAAGAAATGTTATCAGATGCTATAAAATAACTCTTCCATAATGTAGGATGCACTAGGAAAATAGTGAATACAATATCATGTGCTGTTTTGGCATTAGATTTTCCATACATTAAGATAAATGCGTTCATTAACTTCTTCCACCCACCTTTTTTATTTTGGAGATTGACTTCATATTACTGTGATAAGAGGCAAATTGAAATCCTGGCTTCCTGATGATATATCTTCTTGTATGAACTCTTGTTGATGTAGATTAAGTGGGCTAGCAGATACAGTAGTACTCATAAAATAGTTTTTCAGAGCTTTTTATAGTTTAATAAACATTTGCCTATTTCCCAAAAATATCGTGCAAACATACTAAATTTAAGTCAATAATCCGTACTTTATATATCTATTACCATTGTCTAACAATGTAATTTATCTATTTGAAACTAAATTGACCAAAGACATTAACAAACATATAGGGAAATTTAAGTTTTATGTCTTTATGGAAATATGTTTTAAGTCCTGCCTTTTTGTAATTGAGAGTTATATTTTTACTCGAATATTTAAATGTTATAAGTAATTACAATCATAAGGCAACCCCTATCATGAATGAATCCTGATTTGGTGAGGTGAAATGTCTTAGTTTATGTTTGTATAAATTGTATACAGTATTGTGTAATTTGTATAAAATATTTTATCTGAATTTAGTTCTTTAGTTCAGATTGAAAAACCTCTCCTGCCTAGCCCTACCTCCAATAATTGGAAAATCTACTTACTGACATGTCAAGTCACTTCTCTTGAGGAATAAACTTCTAAAAGTAGTAGTCATAGAGTGAGTTTAGACAGAAATTCAGAAACGTCAACTAAAGTTAACTATACCCCTGTTGTTCACTGTTATCATGACTTTCATTTTTCTATCCGGCCAAAAATACTTCTAGTTTTATTCCCTCCAAGTTTAATGCCTTCTTGTTTACATGCCTATTGCATGTTGTCACTTATAAGTAGGAGCTGAAGAGTAAGGACACATGGACATAAACAGAGATAACAGACACTGGGAATTCCAACAGGATTTGGATTATGTATTATATTATTCACATTAAGTCCTATGAGCCTATCAGTGGAGGTGCATAATAATTATTTCAAAAATAATTTTAAACATGGAAGTTTGAAACGCATTTTTGGCATAGTTTATCAGGGAAAGTTGGAGAGAAGAGCAGAGATTTTCTAGCTGTCCTCTTGGTATGCTTGCTTATGCATTAGCTTGCATAAACTGACACATCCCGTGTCAGCCCTGAAACCCTTAAGCTGGAGTTTGGGGAGGTGAGGAATCTCTGGACATATCCTTGAGTTGATTGATTATCAGTTTGAAAGTGCAGTGTACTAGTCTGTTCTCATGCTGCTAATAAAGACACACCCGAGACTGGGTCATTTATGAAGGAAAGAGGTTTAATGGACTCACAGTTCTACATTGCTGGAGAGGCCTCACAATCATGGCTGAAGGTGAATGAGGAGCAAAGTCACATCTTACATGGCAGCAGGGAAGAGGGCATGTGCTTTATAAAACCATCAGCTCTCATGAGACTTATTCAACATCACGAGAACGGCATGGAAAATAACCACCTCCATGATTCAGTATCTCGCACGGGGTCCCTCCCACAACCTGTGGGGATTCTGGGAGCTACAATTCAAGATGAGATTTGGGTGGGGACACAAAGCCAAACCATATCAGGCAGACCTTACTAATTGTCACCACCATCTTTTTATTGTATTTATCTTATGTCTAATTTTAGATACATAGATTATTTGTTACATGGCTATTCCATGCGTGATGGTAGGGAATGTGCTTCTAGTACACCTGTCACCCAAATGGTGAACATTATACACAATAGGCAGTTTATGAACCCTCATTCCCATCGCCCTCCCCGCTTTTGGAGTTTTCAGTGTCTGTTATCTCCATCTTTATGTCCATGTGTCCCCATTATTTAGCTCCTACATGTGAGAATATGAAATGATTTGATTTCCTGCTTCTGGGTTTGTTCACTTAGAATAATAGCCTCTAGCTCCATCCACATTGCTGCAAAGGGCATGATTTTATTATTTTTATGACTGTATGGTATTCCATGGTGTATATATACATTTTTTAAATCTAATCAACTGTTGACTACCAGCTTTTATTTTATTTATTTATTTTTTTAATTTCATTTTTTGAGATGGAGTCTCACTCTGTTGCCAGGCTGGAGTGCAGTGGTGCCATCTCGGCTAGCTGCAACCTCCACCTCCTGGGTTCAAGCGATTTTCCTGCTTCAGCCTCCCAAGTAGCTGGGACTACAGGCACCACCACCACACCCGGCTGGACCACCAGCTTTTAAAAACAAACTTGATTGACTAATTTTACTAGTTTTTGTGACTCACGACTCATTCAACACTTTGGAGATTAAAAATACATCCTCTGGTTTTGCATCCATGGATTCAACCAAGTGCTAATTGAAAATATTTGAAAAAATGAAAAACAAAAAAAGATACAAATAACACAAATTAAAAACAATACAGTATAACAACTACATAGCATTCATATTGTATTAAGTATTATAACAACTCTGTAGATAATTTAAAGTATACGGGAGGATGTGCATAGATTATATACACATATTACACCATTTTATGTAAAGGACTTGAGTATCTGCAGATTCTGAGGAGGGTCCGTTCTGGAACAAGCGCCCCACAGGTACCAAGGGATGACTGTATTCAGACTGAAACAAAATATTCTTAAACAGAAGCCATTGGCCCATATAATATAGTTCTAATACTAACCCTGCTTTTAAAACCTTTAAATTACATGATATTTTCTTTAAAAAATGGTGACTTTTTAAAAGGCACGATCATGTTGGTTGTATTTAATTTTAACTACATGTTCTAAAAGGGTCTCCAAAATAAAATCGAAAAAAAATAACCCATTCACTTTTAAAATACTGAGGTTTTGTTGCCTGTTTATAGAGGAGGTTACCAAAAAAAAAGAAAAGAAAAAGGATCTTACATGTATCACTACACTGAAGCAATTGCCTTCAGAATACTTAGCATAGACTTAAATTTGAGTCTTGTAACATTCTGAGGAACATTTATGATGGGAGGGTTGCAGATGTTTATGGCAATTTAAGGAGGTACACATCTTAAACATACATCAGTAGATTATGAATTCAGAAGTGGTGATTGGTAGCACTTTATAATCTGCAAATTGATTTGCTAAAGTCTACCCTATAATAGAGGAAAGTGTAATGTCAGATGTAGCAAATTGCAATTTTGGGGCATATGTTAATAGTATGCAGTTTCAATCCTTCATTAAAACAAAACAAAACAGCTAAAAATTATGGTCTTTTTTAAAAAAAATAATTATGTTGTGTATGCATGTGTATGTATTTAAAATATGTTATTTACCTAAATATTCTGTCTACTTAATTTTGGAGTTCCCCAAATTTTCTAAAGACCAGTTAGAAACAAAATGAGATCTTAAAATATTTTATCATGAGCATCTGGATTCCGTTCCTTTGTGTGTAATATTTTAAGTTACCATCATCTCTCACCTTCTAGGGCCTTTTATTTATACGTGCTTCAATCTGATACTAGGCGTATGCAGGCTTATTCAAATGTGTGCCACTCACAGCCTGCAGTGCCTATGACATTGAAGGAGTTTCTTAAAGTCATTTAGACTCTCCATCCTTGGGTTTATACGACACATTTGTTACTTCAGTAATTCAGTATGAATGATCCTCAGTACCTCAGGAGGAACAAAGCTCTTATGCTTAGAGATGTTAATATTTAGAAGCTTTGGAAGGTTCGAAATACTTTAAAGGAGACAAGCATTCTCTTAAAAAGCTAGAATATTTCCATATTTCCTTTATAAACATGTTCATGGTTGATAAATAAGTCAGTTTTGGGTCACAAAAAGGGGTTGTGCTGCACACTTCTGCATTTGGAATTATCCTCAGCATAGTAAGCTTTCAGGGTGACACGTAGATGGAACTTTTTTAGAGATATATCACTTTCTCGGGAAAGTATTGTGGAGTAGAACAGATTTATAGAGCTGGAACCGTATTATACAGAGCTGTAGATCACTGCTGCTGACCAATGAGACCAGCTTTTTTTTCCCTTTTTGCAAATATTCACCAAATGTCCTTTGTTTTATCTTTCCTTGTTGAAGTAACAATTCAATTAGTTTTTTGGTCTGAAAAATAAGATCATTCCCTGTTCTAAATCATTTTTCTTGATTTTTGTTCCTAATCTCATACCATAAACAAATGTTTTTGTTTAGCTGTGTTTGTCAGGAATGACAGATTTAACAGCAAAGCATAAATGTAGATAGGTAGTTAAAAATCCAGTACAGTAAATCACTGCTTTTACCATGTGTTTGTGAAGGGTTATGATTAAAAATGGAACCTGAGTGAGGTAGATAAAAGAAATCCAATAATGTTATTTTAGGAGGACAGTGTTGTAACTTTCAGAATTGTAATCATTATAAAGAGCTTTTTTTTTCCCCTTTTTTAAACTATACATTCACTTCTGGGACACATGTGCAGAATGTGAAGGTTTGTTACGTAGGTCTACACGTGCCATGGTGGATAGCTGCACCCATCAACCCATCACCTCCATTAGGCATTTCTCCTAATGCTCTCCCTCCCATAACTCCCACCCCTGACAGGCCCCAGTGTGTGATGTCCCCTCCCTGTGTCCACGTGTTCTAATTGTTCAACTCCCACTTAGGAGTGAGAACACGCGGTGTTTGGTTTTCTGTAGAGAATATTTTTAAAAGGAAAACAGATACTATAGTTATTACTACTGAATGTATTTAGAAGTTCTAATAAGTTCATATTATGAATGTAATACTGCCTTTTGCCTGAAGCACCTAGTGGGTAATTATAAAACTCATTGCGACCTAATTGATTAAATAGGTAGAGTGACAATTTCCACTTGTTGATGAACGTTACACATGAACTATCACATGTCGAAACAGCAGAAACTCTTTTTTTTTTTTTTTGCTATTTGGTTGCAAGATGGTTTCTTTGCCTTTTTCTTTTAATTATTATTATACTTTAGGTTTTAGGGTCCATGTGCACAACGTGCAGGTTTGTTACATATGTATCCATGTGCCGTGTTGGTTTGCTGCACCCATTAACTCGTCATTTAACATTAGGTATATCTCCTAATGCTGTCCCTCTCCCCACCCCACAACAGTCCCCGGAGTGTGATGTTCCCCTTCCTGTGTCCATGTGTTCTCATTGTTCAATTCCCACCTATGAGTGAGAACATGTGGTGTTTGGTTTTTGTCCTTGTGACAGTTTACTGAGAATGATGGTTTCCAGCTTCATCCATGTCCCTACAAAGGACATGAACTCATCCTTTTTTATGGCTGCATAGTATTCCATGGTGTATATGTGCCACATTTTCTTAATCCAGTCTATCACTGATGGACATTTGGGTTGGTTCCAAGTCTTTGCTATTGTGAATAGTGCCTCAGTAAACATATGTGTGCATGTGTCTTTATAGTAGCAACGATTTATAATCCTTTGGGTATATGCCCAGTAATGGGATGGCTGGGTCAAATGGTATTTCTAGTTCTGGATCCCTGAGAAATCGCCACACTGACTTCCACAATGGTTGAACTAGTTTACAGTCCCACCAACAGTGTAAAAGTGTTCCTATTTATCCATTTATCCACATCCTCTCCAGCACCTGTTGTTTCCTGACTTTTTAATGATGGCCATTCTAACTGGTGTGAGATGGTATCTCACTGTGGTTTTGATTTGCATTTCTCTGATGGCCAGTGATGATGAGCATTTTTTCATGTGTTTTTTGGCTGCATAAATGTCTTCTTTTGAGAAGTGTCTTTTCATGTCCTTCACCCACTTTCTGATGGGGTTGTTTGTTTTTTTCTTGTAAATTTGTTTGAGTTCATTGTAGATTCTGGATATTAGCCCTTTGTCAGATGAGTAGGTTGTGAAAATTTTCTCCCTTTCTGTAGGTTGCCTGTTCACTCTGATGGTGGTTTCTTTTGCTGTGCAGAAGCTCTTGAGTTTAATTAGATCCCATTTGTCAATTTTGGCTTTTGTTGCCATTGCTTTTGGTGTTTTAGACATGAAATCCTTGCCCATGCCTATGTCCTGAATGGTATTACCTAGGTTTTCTTCTAGGGTTTGTATGGTTTTAGGTCTAACATGTAAGTCTTTAATCCATCTTGAATTAGTTTTTGTATAAGGTGTAAGGAAGGGATCCAGTTTCAGCTTTCTCCATATGGCTAGCCAGTTTTCCCAGCACCATTTATTAAATAGGGAATCCTTTCCCCATTTCTTGTTTTTGTCAGGTTTGTCAAAGATCAGATGGTTGTAGATGTGTGGTGTTATTTCTGAGGGCTCTGTTCTGTTCCATTGGTCTATATCTCTGTTTTGGTACCAGAGAAATTCTTTTATATATTTTTAAGACATTATCACATCAAGGTATTTTGGTGTGATTTCCAGCAGAATCGGCTAGAAAATGTTTTTTTTTAAAAAAAGAAAATGTGATTTGAGTATTTGATTATCATCACTGACTATAACTATAAATCATTTCCATGCTCTTATAATCCAAAAACTACCTGTGGGAAAATTATTAGCAATCACATCTATGCTGAATGTTCATTCATACATAAATTAAAAAGCATTTTCACACAGAGACCTGATTTTTGTGTACATCAGAAATAGAATAAAACCTAATATGGGTATTGTATTAATAATCCCATGTGGTGAAGGAACGATTAACTATATCTGTAACCATAATCTTGAGAAATATCTTACCTTTTAGTAAATAATAAAACCCATCTGCTGTTGCATCTCTCTGAGGTTTATAAAATTATGCTAGGGTTAGTTATTTTAATCAGCACAGGGCATTTTGGCCCCGGATCTGTTGTCTTCTGGGAAAACATTGGCTTCCACAGAAGGTGGTCGTTTCGAAGGCTGGCAGCGATTTCTGCTGGTGACTGTCACCGAGGATTTTCATCCCTAACAATGGGAAGTGTAAATATAATCTGACTGCTGTGGCTAATTTGGGTCCCTTTACAACTGTAAATAACTAGTCCAAGGTTTTTGCTTAAGGTGTCACACCAATGTTACAACTCTTTTGAATTTTTTCAAGTCAGGAATAGACATCTCCTTCTTACTGCTGTGTGAAAGATAATTAATAGATCTTGTCTGTGACTCTTAACTTGGAAAAATGATTTGTTATGGGCAGAGAAATAACAGAGAATAAGAAATCTCAAACTTCGCCATCTCATGATCATCCCTGTTCCCACCTTGGAATTTGATTTAATGTTCTTTCACCTTGGACAGCGGTCAGTGTTTCAACATTAGAAATCCTAGAAGCATGTTCTTGCTATAGTTTCACCCCAAGGACAAGATTATTGCAAAACTCCACTCGATTTGAGGATTTTATTTTCCCTGGTATGATTTGCAGCCACCTGGAAAATGCCATGTTTATTTATGTTATTCTTCTTTATAAAGATTGCGAAAAATCAATGTCAAGGTGAATTCACATGTGCAAATTCTCAGCAACAAGTTAATTTAATGTCAAAGTTTAAAAAAAATGTCGTTATCATTCCTAAAACCAATTTTAGAAGCTGGAATTGTTTTACTGAATAAATTCAGGTAAAGTGCATGCTTCCTTTGAACACCTGCATCCTGCATCTCATGGTCAGCATCCAAGTTAATAATTAGGAAACACATCGCATTTCAGCTGAGTTGTTTGAGCTCTCTGTGTTTAAGTATAGTCTCATTATTCAGATTGTTTTTTTCTTTTTTTGGTAAGATGTATTTTTTACTTTTAAAGGAACCTGTAGTCATTGTTTACTCTGTAACTAAAGGTGGACACAGATATAAAATATTGCTTGCCTGTATTTTCTATATTTGACCAGGAGTTATTAACAGAGTTGTTTGATAGTAGAGACATGTTCTGTTGAAATTTGTGAAAAAAACATATTTTATCTAGATGAACCTGTTTACCAAATACTTTTTGGATATACAGCTGGAAGCACCAGAAATTTCCCTCCTGGAGAAAGTAAAGTCACACTTTTTAATTGTGTTAGTTCTATGCAGCTGCTGTAACAAATTACCTCTAATGGCTTGGTGGCTAAAACCCCAGAAATCCATTATCTTAAATTATGTATCTTAGAAATTCAACAAGGGTCTCAGTGGGCTGAAATCGAGGTATCAGCAGGACTGAATTCCTTTCTGGAGGTTCTACAGGGTCCATTTCCTTTCTTTTTCTATCCGGCAGGGGCCACCCGCATTCCTTTGGTCCCACAGCATCCTCAAAGCCAGCAACACTGCTCTCTCTGTTTCTTTCTTCCATAGTCACATCTCCCTCTGACTCTCGCTCTTCAGCTTCTCTTTCCCATTTTAAAGACCATTCTGATGTCACTGGGCTTGCTGGGATGACTCTAAATAATCTACCTATTTTGAGGCCAATTGGCTAGCAATCTTAACTTTCCCTGTGCCATGTAACCTAACATATTCACAGGTGTACAGAGATTAGAATGCGGACATTCTTGGGGGATATGGCCTAGTTCTGCCCACCACAAAGATGGAGCCAACTCTTAAAACAATCTTTGAAAGGCATAACTGATTTTTGGGTGCAACAGTAAAATTTAAATATTAATAAGATAATCAAAACAGCACGTCTAAAATAATTTGTTTTAAAAGTTAACTTACAAATTTCAATTGAAACATATTTTTTTTTATCAGAAATCCTAGCAGAGTTATATGCTGTCCGACTACTTCACTAATGTGATCCCCAAACAATTACAGGTGTACGAGTCACTGTAGTTTTACGACATTAGCAAAACTTTGTACCAGGTTTTGTCAGTCACAAAACGCGAAATTTCAAATCCAAGTTTCTCCCTCCTTCATTGATAAAAAGTGAAGTCAATACTCAGTCTTACCTGGCATTCTTCTTCTTACTTGGGTTATAGGCCTGTGTTCTAGATGCAAAGGAAATTGGGTTTTTGCTTTCATCTTAGAGAAGAATTTATAAGGTGAAATTTTCCCAGACACAGGCACAGTATTCAAAGAAATGCAGATCAAAAAGCATGAACAGTGTTAGCTATAGGGCTGTCAGAACGGAATCGTTGCTTGACCCTAGCAAATCATAGCTTTGTTCTGTTTTCCCCCAGATAATGGTGAGAAATCACAGAAAACATTTGGGGAGATTTCAAAATTGTTAAAATCATATATGTTGGAGTTAATATAGGAGAAAATTATGCCTACTGATACTAATATTTGTCTATGTCATTTTTAACAATCAGAGTTCATTTAAGTGATTTTCTATTCATAAGTAAGAAATCTATTACTGTAAGTTCTTGATTAAGCTTATTAGATTCATTCATTCTAAAAGCCTGGTTACATTTTGTCACATATCAGCTCATTTAAACAACTGATACTCAAATACTTAACCTATGTTTATGCAAGGTAACACTAACTATAGTCTTTAAAGAGGGAATGAGTCACCATACTTGGCAGCTATGCAAAAGTTTTGCATTGTTAATCATGAGCGTAATGTAATGTGGCAGAGGGCATGGGGCCTTTTGAGTTACTGGGCGAAGTCTAAAAATAGCTGCCATTCACTGAGTCCAGACCATAGACGTTGCTCTGAGAATTTTTTTATGCTACCCTCCTCCCCCCCTTTTTTTTTTTGAGGCAGAGTCTCACTCTGTCACCCAGGTTGGAGTGCAGTGGCACAATCTTGGCTCACTGCAAACTCCACCTCCCGGGTTCACGCCATTCTCCTGCCTCAGCCTCCAAGTAGCTGGGACTACAGGCGCCACCACCACGCCCGGCTAATTTTTTTGTATTTTTAGTAGAGACGGGGTTTCACCGTGGTCTCGATCTCCTGACCTCGTGATCCGCTCGCCTCAGCCTCCCAAAGTGCTGGGATTACAAGCGTGAGCCACCGCGCCCGGCCTTTTTTTTTTTTTTTTTTGAGACAGAGTCTCACTTTGCTGCCCAGGCTGGAGTGCAGTGGTGCAACGGTGGCTGACTGCAGTCTTGACTCCCTTTGGGCTCAAGCAATCCTCCCACCTCAGACCCCCAGGTAGCTGAGACTGCAGGTGTTGCCACCACACATGACCAATTTTATTATTTTTTTTGTAGAGATGAGACCTCACTCTGCGATCCAGGCTTGTCTTGAACTCCTGGCCTCAAGCTATCCTCCCATTTCGACCTCCCAAAGTGCTGGCAATACAGGCATAAGCCACTGTACCCAGCCTGTGTTAACTTTTCTTTCTACCAAACTTTTGAGATAGGTGCTAAGCTTATTCATATACTGAGATGTAACTTGACAAAGGTCACTCAGCAGACTTATGGCAGAGTAAAATCTCTGTACATCTGTTTTGTCTCCTGTGTACATGTGCTTTGTTTAATACCCTACCTTTAAGTGGAATTGGTGTGTGTGAATATAACTAAGCAAATTATACCACAAGAGTGATCCTCTTGGGATTATTTCTTGTTACATAAGCCTCCCTTATAGCAGGCTGGAGAGTTTCCTCTAGCTTTAGAGAAGTAAGCTGCTATGTGTTGAGAGGGCCATATGGCTTGGATCTGAAGGTGGCCTCCAAGAGCTGAAAGCAACTCTCGTTGACAACCAGCAGAGAAACAGGGACGTCAGTCCTCTAACTGCAAGAAGCTGAGTTCTGCCATCAATCAGAATGAGACTGGAAAAAGACCTCCGAGTTTCATGTGAGAATTGCAGACCGGTTGACACCTTGATTTCAGACTTGTGAGACCCAGAGCAGAGGATGCAGTTGAGTCACACACTCAGATTCCTGACCCATGGAAAATGTGAAATAATACACTTGTGTTGTGTTACACTTCTAATTTTGTTGTAATCTGTTATGCAGCAAGAGGAAACTGACATATTATGAAGGTTACACAGCTGATGAGGAGTTAAGTATTTTGCTGAGGAAGCTCAGCTGCAAATCCTCTGGCCTCTCCCATTATAGATGGTTGCCTTCAAATTCGAGGACTCAGCCGTGAACCAGTCCAGGGAACTAGCACAACCCTTGTCCTCTGGGCCAAGCTCCTAGGTAGTTCCACTCTCATTAGAGAATTACGGTTTGGTCCTCTGATGACCAAATTTAAAGACAAATTATTGGTGATTTGAAATTTATCTGAATGCTAATATATGATTAGCTCTAACAATCCTTAAAAAGAAAGAAAGATTTTCTAATAATTACTTTTATTCCTTTAGCAAATATAAGTACATCTGAATCAGGTCTTTTAAACTGATTTTCTTTTAATGAAAATAAAAGTTGGGGGCCTGAAAGAATACATACAATGTAAAAGCACAATAGAGCTAAGATATTTGAGGAAGTGTCTATTCAGGGCAGCTTGAATCTATGCTCCTGGAAATAACATTTTAAAAATAAAAAAGAGAAAGATCTAAATATTTTAAAGGGTGTATGTACCTAATAATACCTATCTTTTCCAATTTTATTTCAAATGTGCCATGCTGCCATAAAATAAAGGTAAGTTTTTTTTCTTTGTTTGTTTGTGTTTGACTTGTATATCTTTATCACAGGAGTATAACAAAGATTATATGTATAGTCATTAATCAATTTGCATTCCAGATTGTTATTATATATATATTTGCATTCCAGATTGTCCATATATAGGGAAATAGATAAGTTGAAACAACTTTCAGAAAGAAATGAAGCAAAAGTGGTTAATAAATATAATAGCATAAAAATTATTGTAAGAAACCGAAAGATTTGTAGCCCGTAAAGATTTCATTAATGTGGTGAGAGACACAGGCTCCGTATCTCTCTGTTGTCAGAGTTAACTTGATTTCCTCACAAAAAAGTGCTTTCAACAATCATTGTGGTTGCTTATCCTAGAATTATAGAATATGTTTTTCTTTGCTCAATTGTAAAGTAGTAATTAGTGCTTATTCTCAGGATATTTTAAATAATGTGCGAGAACAATTTACAATCTCAAGGAAGATGACTGCAAAGCGGCTTTTGAAACACTGTGTATATGATTCAAAAATCATTGGTAAAGACATAACAATCGTGTTGTGTTGAATACTTACTTCCAAATCGATGCCAAAGATTGTTGGCCACTAGTTAACCATATTTTGAACTATAAGAAACAAAATCTTTGGCAAATTCTGTCTGTAAAAGCATCAGAAACCTAAAAAGCCTCTACTTAGAAAATGAAATTTCCCTTATAATAACCTTTCCTCCAAAGGGTTATATTTTTGTAATGTTATGGAAGAAATAAAAATTATTTGACAAAGTAAAATTTTAAATGCCTAAAAATACAGCCTGATATGAGTTTTCACATTCATACCAATTTTTAAACTAAATATAAGCATGTGTATATATATATACACTCACATATATGCTGCCATTTGTAGTTTTACTTAGACATGTTGATTCAGTGCAGTGGTTATTCCAAATTTTGTCTGAAATATTTTAGATTAACTATTTAAAGAATAGTCCCTGTATTGAAAAATTGTCCATCCCATGGCAGTGCAGATGATAAGCTTTCTGTACTTCTGTATTATTCCCTGCTCTCAACAGCTGCTCTTAATTGAACCCTAGGTACGATTTAGGATTGTTTTCTTTTGCTTTGTTGTTCTAAGAATTCTCACTTTAAATCCGTCTAAGGTTACAACAGCCTCTTATCATGTAGCTTTCGTACAAATGTGACATGGTCTCATTATATTTCTGCCAATGGATTTTATCGCTTTAATAATCCTTTGCAATATTTATAGAATGTCATGATGAATCATATTATATTTATCATATCACACAATAAATAGCATGACATGCTAATAAATCATTCCAGTTTGGAGAGTGTTGAAATTATTCTTTGTAAGCTTACATCAAAATGATTAGTCAGCATCCAGTCTCTGCATTAAATCTGTAGTCTTACACCAATTTATAACTTAGAATGGATAATGCAAATGAATACTCAAAATTATTTAATTATTTGCTAATATTTTATATAAGTTAACTTCTTTAGTTGTACAAAATACTAAATTACGGAACCAAATATTTTTTATAATGAACCATTTTCTTAAGAATAATACAATAGACATAAGTCTAATAAGACTTTGCAAAAATTGAGATGTTTGTTGAACATTTTTCAAATTAGCAAGAATAAATTTAAGAGAAAACTTTATTTTAAGGATATTAGAATCCACAGAGAAGAAAGGAATAGAGAAATATGATTTAGTCTGCCAATTTTATATGTGAAAAAACATAGGCTCACCTATGTTAAGGAATGCAATCAGTTAGACTGACAAAGAAATGAAATTAGAAATTAGGTTTTCAGACATTTATCTTAGTGGTACTTTATAATAAGTTCTTTTCTGTTCTCTTTAAAATTTCATGTTGAGTTTTAAGAATTTAAGAAATAATATATAAATATTAAAAGATAATTAAGCTGATAGATATAATCAATCAAGTTAGCTTAGATTGCATCAGAATCTTTTGGAATCCGGGTGTTATCTTCTTGGCTGCGTGTTTGAAGCCAGCAATTTCTTTTCAATTGTCTTTTGCCTTAATGTGAATTCTTTATTAGCTCTTTCGAAACAAAGACACTTTCCATGGACAAATACGAGTCTCCAGCTCGATGACTGTAGGGTTCCTGAGGTTGTGTGGCTGACACAGGAAGCCCGAGGCAATAGCTGAGCAAAGTGGTTCAGGTTGTGAATTCTGGAGTCGGCTTTTTTGGTTTGAATCCCAGATTAGACACAAATCAGAAATGTGATCACAGGCCAGTTATCTGATTTTTCTAAGCCCCAGTTCCCTTCTGTTAAAAATGGGGATAATAAAGAATACAACACAGCTCACATCTGTTGTATGATTAATTATTGTATATCAAGATCAAAGGAGGACAATATCTGCATAATAATCAGCAAATAACAGCTATTGTGTATACTAGTAACAGGGACTAAGAGGAATCTTTCTGAACAAATGTTTGGAAAACATGGTAGAGATTGGCAGCCAAATTTAGTCAAATAGTTTACAGAATTCCTGCGATTCACTGCTTTTCTTTACAATAGATACCAGAGCCTTGGAAATGTTTTTTTTAAAAAAAACTATTGTTTACCTAAAGATCCATAAATATATCAGGCTCCGCACAATTAAGTAGAAAAAGAATCTTTTTTATATTATTATTATCCTGTAGCATTTATCTGTACTTGGTGTCATATCAAAAACCTTTGCGAGAGGGCCTGGTTTCTTCCAATTACAAAGTAGGAAATGTATTTATTTTGTAAACTTTCACCAGTGCTCTAGTTACCAGTATTTATTTTTGCCTTCTAGTCTTATGAGAAATCTCACTGAAAACTACAATACCCTCTAGTGTACATGATTGCATATAGTTTAAACATTGTTGTTTTAGGATTTTTATGCAAAGTAGTAAAAATTTGAGGTTAAGCCCTAAAATATCATTTTATTCATTTATCTGGCAAACTTACTGAACATGTAATATGTGATGGATAGTAATTTAGCTGCTGGATATATAGCAGTGAACGACGGGTAAAAATTTGTGTTCTCTTAAAATCTAAAGGGGTAAGACAATTATCAAAGAAAATATTTAAAACTCTTAATATGTCGTGTATTGGTGAGTGCTAAGGAGAAGAAGTACACGTGGAGGGTGGAGGGTTACAAGGTCAGGAAAGACTTCATTAAGCAGGTGAAATGTGAGCAAAGGCACAAATGAAAAGAGAAGGCAAGCCCTGCAGAATAGCCTAGTTGTTAAGAGCACAGACTTTGCAGGTACAGAGGCGTGCAGGTGTCTGGTGTGTTTGAGGGAGGGTAAGGAGTTCTGTCTGACTGGGCTGTAGTCAGCAAAAGGACAGTGAGAGCAGAAGGGGACAGCGGGGTAATGGAGCCAAATTACATAGTTCCTTGTAGGCCTCCGTAACACCTCAGGCTTTTACTTTGAATGAGATGGAAAGCCACTGAGGAGTTTGTAACCAGCCATACCTTATGGTCTGGTTTAATACGAGAAACTGTCACTGTGGGTGCCATGGAGAAGGTGCCCTAAGAGGCCACAGTGTGTTCATAGGAAATGCTAAGCCTTCTACCTGTGTGCCAGACACTGTCACCTCTCACCTAATGCAGGAACATCATTCCCCCAACTTTTCCCTTTCTTCTGCATCATCAATTCTCCTCTTGCTAATTAATAATATTCTTCATATGCAAACATGCTACAATTATTCTTATTTTAAAATACCTTTCCACATTCTACAAATCTCTCAAGATACTGCCTCCGTTCTCTGATCCTCAGAGCAAAACTCCATGCACCCATTATACCCAAATCCTTTCATCTTGGTTTTTAAAGATTCCACCCCAATCTGCCTTCTCCTTTTCTACTGTCCAAAATTTGTTGTTGCCAAGGACAACATTGATCTCCATATTCTTCAACTTTTAGTCCTTTTCACAGAATTTGACACAGGTAATCACTGACTTCTCCTTGAAACATGTTTGTCACCTGGGTTCCAGGTCACAGTATTGTCAGTTCCATTCACCTTGTTACAGCTGCTGCTTCCTGCGTTCCTTCGTTCACCACCATCTTCCTGATTTCTCAGTTACAGCACAGAAGGGATGATTCTGGCATTTATTTACTTTATTTAAATGCATTTTCTTTTTTATCTCAGATGGTGTCATGCTTTAACTCCTATGCGTATACTGCCGATTTTCAAGTGTTTAATCCCCAGCCTTCATTGTGCTGTAGAACTCTAGAATTGTACATTGAGCCACCTAGTTGATATCACTTCTTGAAATCTAATAAGTAACTCAAGGTTATTATTTGCAAAATTGACCCTCTGATTTTCTCCCTAAACCTGGTTCTGCCGCAACTTGGCCAGCTCAATAAATGACAGTTTTATTCTTCGATAATTTAAACCAAACTCTATGAAGTTATCCTTACCTGCTATTTCTAGTTTTCCCAGATTCAATCCATCAGGAAATCCTGCAAGTCTACTTTTAAACTGAATGCCTGTTGAGGTAATTTGCACTGACACTACTTGGTATAAACCACCATCAGCTCTCAATGGAATATTGCCTTAGTTTCCTGTTTGCGTCTAGAGCTGATGAAGCCGGACAGCAGGCTGATGGCTAGTTTTTTTTTTTTCCTGAAAGAAATAAATTATTGTAATTTGGTGGGTCTTAAATAACTGACTTAGAAATTATGTAATCTCATTAAAATTCCTACACTATTTTTTAATGAAAATTAGAAACATCCTAAACTTTGTTTAGTAAAGTCTTGCCAAGTTCTTTCTGTGTGAGTTTTAATGGCGAAATCTTGTTCAAGAACAAAGAACACGTTCAGACGTGTTAGGTAAGGGAAGGTCTAAGCTAAACTCAGAGAGAAGAGGCCTATTGCTTTATTTGAATTTGTGATTCTTTGAGATTCTTAATGTCACAAAAACAAGTATAAAAAGAAACCATACAAATACCTCATTAGCCATCTAGTTTTTAATATGCTGTCTAACCAAGGGTTGCATTTCTTGAGTCAAAGGTAGCATTTTATGATTCATAGTTTCTACCATTGCTAAAATTTTAAATTTGGTCTTAACATTTGATTGGTTCTCTTTCATAATTGCAATTTCAGGGCCTATAGTTTGTCTGGGTTGATAATTATTCAGATGAATGATTTATCCATTTAGATAAACATCAACTGGTTCTAATAATTTGCAGTTACTGTTTATGTCAGGTTGCTTAATCATAAATGCTTTCTTGAGACCCCCTCTTTGTCAAAACTGTTCTTTAGATTCCCACAAAACACTTTTGGAGTTAGAATTTTCCCTATCATTTCTAAAGATAAATGGAAGAACTCAGAAATTAATTTGACCTCTTTGCTGCCTTGCCATCCTGCTTAATTACTACAGAGTTAACTATAAAAGCTATTATCTCATCAGTAACTATCTAATTTATAATATCCTATATTGAGTATAAAATGTATGAACTGGTTGGGTTATCTGGCTTTATGTTACATAATTGCCCATTCAAATTTTTATTTCAACCTGGTTTATGTGCTTTGCGACATTTCGGATATATTCGTATTTTTAGGTATTTCTCGTTTTAGTAGAGACTGATGTTCTTAAATACAAGCTTTTACTTTGATTTTTATCAGCATTGTGAGCAATTTGCTCATTTTCTAATCGGACGTTTTCAGGTCATAGAAAAATTAAGGAATGATATTGTCATTTAAATTCACTAAGAGAGTTGGAAACACCAGTAGTGATTTACAAGTTAAGGAAAGTAAACAGACGCTTTAAAAATATATATTTTTTAATGATTATATTATTATTAATTGAAAGCTGATTTTTAGGAATGGAAACAAATGTAGATTTGTGGGTTCTTAATGTCAAGCTAACACCTGTTTCTGGTAGTTTAATTTACTTTGGTTCACTGTCTTCTTCATGTAAGAGTAAAAACTGTTTTGTGGAACACACTTCAGTACCAAGAAAAGCTTGTTAATAGCTGTTCTACAGTATATATTCTCAAATTCGTGTCATGCCACATCTTTTCATATGTTGTAAGTCAGTGGTTTAGGACATTAAAATATGATGTTTCTCAAAACACTTGTTATTTTCTCACACATACTGTGTTCTAGCATTCTAGAAGTGTTTTGGTAGATTTAAAGATTGGTTTGCTCTGCCACACTATAATCTAACAAAGTTTTCTTTGGCTTTTAAATCTAATCTCTGAGGCTGGATAGTAGACTTTCTTTCCCCCACAAAAAAACTCTTCGTTGGATTTTTTTTCCTTGAGGCATATCAAATTCTTATTTCCTTTAGGTTATAAATAAATAGAGACTCAAAACATTGTGTCAAAACTTTTTCATATTTTACCCCCTATTTTGTGGAGAAATGTTTCGAAAAGTAGCCAATGCTATATTTCTTAGTTGTATTTTATTTTTATTTTTACTTCATATTATGTTGAATATAAAATAAAACTTGAGAGATGCATTTACCAGTTTATTCAATAAGGCCTTTTCTTTATATATACTCCTAGATAAATTTTAGCAGGAAAGTCAGAAACTTGTACTAAATTAAAGCTTAGTTTTTTTTTTGTTTTTTTTTTTAAGACCTACAAACTCCTCTTGTATCAGCACACTTCATATTATGGCTTAAGCTGTTATCAGAAATACTATTTCTTAATATCATATATTATTTTTAAAGCGCAAAAATTTAATACAGCTCTATTTATTAAGACCCTCACAGATCAAGAGCTGAGGGTGTTTATAAATGAAACATAAAAGATGACAGACATAGGGCCAGTGGTCTCGAGCAATGTCCATGAAACCCCAGTGCAGGAATGCAGGCAGGCCTCAGAGGTAGTAAAGTTATACTAAGAAGTAGAAAGTTGACAATTGTTTCTCTACCTATTCAGACCTCTGTTTCCTCATTTGTCAAATGAAATCAATAATAGAAAGTACCTCCCAGGACAAACGATGGGATGGATATAAAGCATTCTTACACTTTAGCACATAATAATTTTTCAGTGTTCCACAAGAAACCTTTATTTTGATTTATTTTATTTTGTCCCTATTCTTTCCCCAGTCACTTGAAATGTTGGAATGAAGGTGAGGGGACTGATCTGCTTACTGCTCTTGTGTTGTGGCTGAAATTTGTAGGGGAGGCTGCTCTCCATAATTAAGTCTAGTATCATTGTTTCATACGTGTGCCTTTAATATTTTTAAAACATTTATTTAAAAACTTAAGCCTAACTGATTTGTGAACTTCTCAGAATGAGTATTCTTCTGAAAATGTTAAATTAATAAGAAAATTAAGCACAATATAAGGAAGACATTTATATAAAAACTGAACAATAAGTTAAATTGGAGTGTAGTCAAAGGCACTTGGGATGCTAGAGCTGTTATAAGTGAGCTTTCAATTTATGTCAAGAGTCCTGGTAGATGGAAGATTAAGAGTCTTTGTATCTTACCATCTTATAAAGTAAGTTATACGGGTTCAACTAGAGAGATAAGCAGTGTCCTGACAAACGTGAATACGGGTTCCCTTTTAAAAACGTTTCTAATAAAGGCATTGCGTTGAGCTTGCCTCCAATGTGGCATCTCGGTGGAGACCTGAAGCTGAGGCTCCAGGTCCGTGGAGGTCATTTCTCACTCTTCAGTTCCATCAGATGATGTGCCAGGGGTTAGGAGAAGCTACACCCCGTCTCACATTTCAACTCTGCTGCAATGAGAAGGAAATAAGCCAAGGAAAATGCCTTACTGCGTTAAGGCAGGGGCAAGAGAGAAGAAGAGCACCATGGTTTGCTCATGATTAAAAAATATTCAGCCAGATGGCCCACAAGTAAATGTGGCCCAATTAATTGGTAATGTGTAATCAGATTAGAATCTCTTGCCTTCTTAGAGGAGTAAGAAATGGGCAAAGATATGGACAGAGGTGCCAAACATATCTTCTTTCTTAATTTCTCATCAGGAAAAATGTTGATTATGAGTAAAAAGGAAGGAATTAAATGAAGTTAAACTAATATTAAGTGAGATGGATCAATATGTTAGGTTAAATACTTGTCATTAATCTGGAGGAATTAGTATAAAGTAAAATATAAGACTGTTCATTGTAAAATAGTCAATAAAATGAATATAAAGGCACATAGCCCACATATGCTAGTTTTTTAATGAAAAAGGAAAGTTCTGTTTCAGATATGGCCCTTCAAAATATATGTAAAGAAGACACAAAATAAATTGATCAAAAAATGGTAAAGTAACATGTCAGATTACTTTTAAAAATTGTTCCTTTAAGCAAAAGTTAATGAAATGGTGGTAGTTGCATATAAAGAAAGAAATATGTGACAATAGGGTCTTTCATATTAACTAGAAACATACTTGGGGATGAGACTTAACCCATAAGGCATGAATACGAACAGAAATGGAAGACATTCAGACACAAGTGATCATTTGTGAGACATGAGATTGGTCGTATTTATCCTGGTGAGTTCTTTGTTGAAACGACATTGCTTCCCCACATGATATTTCCCACAGCCCGTCTGAATTATGCTGTGTGGAGCCGTGTCACCCAGGCTTTCTGTGCCAGGGCCACCGTGTGATGGCTCATCCAGTATCTACTATCCACTAGCCAGTAACTTCCAAGGCTGAGAGTGGCCAGGGGAGGAAGAAAGATTATGTCATTATTACCAGGAAGGCAAGGTACACTGGTGATATCTACAGCCTGAATGTTTCTACAGGAAGAGTGTTTCAGAAAGGCTCAAACAAAAATATAGTTCAACTCTTTTAGTTGAATGCAAAGAACAGAACGAAGTTTCACAGAATGCTTCTGTGTAGTTTAGATTTGAATACATTCCTTTTTCACTATTACCCTCTTAGCGCTCCGAATGTCCACTTGCATTTTCTACAGAAAGAGTGTTCAGAACTGCGCAATCAAAAGTATGGTTTAATTCTGTTAGCTGAATGCACATATCAGAAATAAGTTTCACACAATGCTTCTGTGTAGTTTTTATTTGAAGATATTATTTTTCCCAATATAGGCCTCTTAGCGCTCAGAATGTCCAATTGCAGTTTCTACAGAAAGAGTGTTTCAGAACGGCTCAATCAAAAGTAAGGTTCAACACTGTTAGTTGAATGCACAGAACAGAAAGAAGTTTCATACAATGCTTCTGTGTAGTTTATATTTGAACATATTCCTTTTTCCACTGTTACCCACTTAGCACTCCGAATGTCCAGTTGCATTTTCTACAGACAGAGTGTTTCAAAACTGCTTAATCAAAAGTATGGTTTAACTCTGTTAGCTCAATGCTCAGATCAGAAAGAAGTTTCACAGAATGCTTCTGTGTAGTTTATATTTGAATATATTCCTTTTTCCACTACTACCCTCTTAGCGCTCCAAATGTCCAGTTGCATTTTCTACAGAAAGAGTGTTCAGAACTGCTCAATCAAAAGTATGGTTTAACTCTGTTAGCTGAATGCACAGATCAGAAAGAAGTTTCACAGAATGATTCTGTGTAGTTGATATTTGAAGATATTACTTTTTCCACTATTACCCTCTTAGCGCTCCGAATCTCCACTTGCATTTTCTACAGAAAGAGTGTTTCAGAACGGCTCAATCAAAACTAAGGTTCAACTCTTTTAGTTGAATGCACAGAACAGAAAGAAGTTTCACAGAATGCTTCAGTGTAGTATTTAGTTGAAGATATTCCTTTTTCGACTATTACCGTCTTAGCGCTCCGAATGTCCACTGGCAGTTTCTACACAAAGAGTGTTTCAGAACTGCTACTTCAAAAGTAAGGCTCAGCTCTGTTAGTTGAATGCAGAGAACAGAAAGGAGTTTCAGAGAATGCTTCTGTGTAGTTTTTATTTGGAGATATTCCATTTTCCACTATTACAATCTTAGCGCTCCGAATGTCCACTTGCATTTTCGACAGAAAGAGTGGTCAGAACTGCTCAATCAAAAGAATGGTTTAACTCTGTTAGCTGTATGAACAGATCAGAAAGAAGTTTCACAGAATGCTTCTGTGTAGTTTTTATTTGAAGAAATTCTTTTTCCCAATATAGGCCACTTAGCGCTCTGAATGTCCAATTGCAGTATCTACAGAAAGAGTGTTACAGAACTGTTCAATCAAAAATAAGGTTCAATAGTGTTAGTTGAATGCACAGAACAGAAAGAAGTTTCATACAATGCTTCTGTGTAGTTTATATTTGAAGATATTCCTTTTTCCACTATTACCCACTTAGCGCTCCAAATGTCCAGTTGCATTATCTACTGAAAGAGTGTTTCAGAACTGCTCAATCAAAAGTAAGGTTCAACTCTTTTAGTTGAATGCACAGAACAGAAAGAAGTTTCACAGAATGCTTCTGTGTAGTTTATATTTGAATATATTCCTTTTTCCACTATTACCCTCTTAGCGCTCCGAATGTCCACTTGCATTTTCTACAGAAAGAGTGTTCAGAGCTGCTCAATCAAACTGTGGTTTAACTCTATTAGCTGAATGCCAATATCAGAAATAAGTTTAACAGAATGCTTCTGTGTAGTTTTTATATGAAGATATTCTTTTTCCCAATATAGGCCTCTTAGCGCTCAGAATGTCCAATTGCAGTTTCTACAGAAAGAGTGTTTCAGAACGGCTGCATCAAAAGTAAGGTTCAACTCAGTTAGTTGAATGCAAAGAACAGAAAGAAGTTTCACAGAATGCTTCTGTGTAGTTTGTATTTGAATATATCCCTTTTTCCACTACTACCCTCTTAGCGCTCCAAATGTCCAGTTGCATTTTCTACAGAAAGAGTGTTCAGAGCTGCTCAATCAAAAGTATGGTTTAATTCTGTTAGCTGAATGCACAGATCAGAAAGAAGTTTCACAGAATGATTCTGTGTAGTTGATATTTGAAGATATTACTTTTTCCACTATTACCCACTTACCGCTCCAAATGTCCAGTTGCATTTTCTACAGAAAGAGTGTTTCAGAACTGCTCAATCAAAAGTATGGTTTAACTCTGTTAGTTGAATGCGGAGATCAGAAAGAAGTTTCACAGAATGCTTCTGTGTAGTGTTTACATGAAGATATTCTTTTTACCAATATAGGCCTCTTAGCGCTCAGAATGTCCAATTGCAGTTTCTATAGAAAGAGTGTTTCAGAACGGCTCAATAAAAATAAGGTTCACCTCTTTTATTTGAATGCACAGAACAGAAAGAAGTTTCACAGAATGCTTCTGTGTAGTATTTAGTTGAAGATATTCCTTTTTTGACTATTACCCACTTAGCGCTCCGAATGTCCACTGGCAGTTTCTACACAAAGAGTGTTTCAGAACTGCTCCTTCAAAAGTAAGGCTAAACTCTGTTAGTTGAATGCAGAGAACAGAAAGGAGTCTCAGAGAATGCTTCTGTGTAGTTTTTATTTGGAGATATTCCCTTTTCCTCTATTACAATCTTAGCGCTCCGAATGTCCACTTGCATTTTCTACAGAACGAGTGTTTCATAACTGCTCAATCAAAAGTATGGTTTAGATCTGTTAACTGAATGCACTGATCAGAAATAAGTTTCACAGAATGCTTCTGTGTAGTTTTTATTTGAAGATATGCTTTTTAACAATGTAGGCCTCTTAGCGCTTAGAAAGTCCAATTGCAGTTTCTACAGAAAGAGTGTTTCAGAACGGCTCCATCAAAAGTATGGTTTTACTCTGTTAGTTCAATGCACAGATCCGAAAGAAGTTTCACAGAATGCTTCTGTGTAGTTTTTATTTGTAGATATTCTTTTTCCCAATATAGGACTTTTAGCGGTCAGAATGTCCGTTTGCAGTTTCTACAGAAAGAGTGTTTCACAACGGCTCCATCAAAAGTAAGGTTCAAATCAGTTAGTTGAATGCACAGAACTGAAAGAAGTTTCACAGAATGCTTCTGTGTAGTTTATAATTTCATATATTCCTTTTCCCACTATTACCGTATTAGCGCTCCGAATGTCCACTTGCATTTTCTACAGAAAGAGTGTTCAGAACTGCGCAATCAAAAGTATGGTTTAGCTCTGTTAGCTGAATGCACATATCAGAAATAAGTTTCACACAATGCTGCTGTGTAGTTTTTATTTGAAGATACTATTTTTCCCAATATAGGCTTCTTAGCGCTCAGAATGTCCAATTGCAGTTTCTACAGAAAGAGTGTTTCAGAACGGCTCAATCAAAAGTAAGGCTCAACTCTGTTACTTGAATGCACAGAACAGAAGGAAGTTTCATACAATGCTTCTGTGTAGTTTATATTTGAACATATTCCTTTTTCCATTATTACCCACTTAGCGCTCCGAATGTCCAGTTGCCTTTTCTACAGACAGAGTGTTTCAAATCCCCACAATCAAAAGTATGCTTTAACTCTGTTAGCTGAATGCTGAGATCAGAATGAAGTTTCACAGAATGCTTCTGTGTAGCTTATATTTGAATATATTCCTTTTTCCACTACTAAACTCTTAGCGCTCAAAATGTCCAGTTGCATTTTCTACAGAAAGAGTGTTCAGAACTGCTCTATCAAAACTATGGTTTAACTCTGTTAGCTGAATGCACATATCAGAAATAAGTTTCACAGAATGATTCTGTGTAGTATTTAGTTGAAGATATTCCTTTTTTACTATTACCCACTTAGCGCTCCGAATATCCACTGGCAGTTTCTACACAAAGAGTGTTTCAGAACTGCTCCTTCAAAAGTAAGGCTAAACTCTGTTAGTTGAATGCAGAGAACAGAAAGGAGTCTCAGAGAATGCTTCTGTGTAGTTTTTATTTGGAGATATTCCCTTTTCCTCTATTACAATCTTAGCGCTCCGAATGTCCACTTGCATTTTCTACAGAACGAGTGTTTCATAACTGCTCAATCAAAAGTATGGTTTAGCTCTGTTAACTGAATGCACTGATCAGAAATAAGTTTCACAGAATGCTTCTGTGTAGTTTTTATTTGAAGATATGCTTTTTAACAATGTTGGCCTCTTAGCGCTTAGAAAGTCCAATTGCAGTTTCTACAGAAAGAGTGTTTCAGAACGGCTCAATCAAAAGTAAGGTTCAACTCTGTTAGTTGAATGCACAGAACAGAAAGAAGTTTCAAAGAATGCTTCTGTGTACTTTTTATTTGAATATATTCCTTTTTCAACTATTACCCTCTTAGCGCTCTGAATGTCCACTTACATTTTCTACAGAAAGAGTGTTCAGAACGGCTCAATCAAAAGTATGGTTTTACTCTGTTAGTTCAATGCACAGATCCGAAAGAAGTTTCACAGAATGCTTCTGTGTAGTTTTTATTTGTAGATATTCTTTTTCCCAATATAGGCCTTTTAGCGGTCAGAATGTCCGATTGCAGTTTCTACAGAAAGCGTGTTTCACAACGGCTCCATCAAAAGTAAGGTTCAAATCAGTTAGTTGAATGCACAGAACTGAGAGAAGTTTCACAGAATGCTTCTGTGTAGTTTATAATTTCATATATTCCTTTTCCCACTATTACCGTATTAGCGCTCCGAATGTCCACTTACATTTTCTACAGAAAGAGTGTTCAGAACTGCGCAATCAAAAGTATGGTTTAGCTGTGTTAGCTGAATGCACATATCAGAAATAAGTTTCACACAATGCTGCTGTGTAGTTTTTATTTGAAGATATTATTTTTCCCAATATAGGCCTCTTAGCGCTCTGAATGTCCAATTGCAGTTTCTACAGAAAGAGTGTTTCAGAACGGCTCAATCAAAAGTAAGGCTCAACTCTGTTACCTGGATGCACAGAACAGAAAGAAGTTTCATACAATGCTTCTGTGTAGTTTATATTTGAACATATTCCTTTTTCCATTATTACCCACTTAGCGCTCCGAATGTCCAGTTGCATTTTCTACACACAGAGTGTTTCAAATCTCCTCAATCAAAAGTATGGTTTAACACAGTTAGCTGAATGCTCAGATCAGAATGAAGTTTCACAGAATGCTTCTGTGTAGCTTATATTTGAATATATTCCTTTTTCCACTACTAAACTCTTAGCGCTCCAAATGTCCAGTTGCATTTTCTACAGAAAGAGTGTTCAGAACTGCTCTATCAAAACTATGGTTTAACTCTGTTAGCTCAATGCACATATCAGAAAGAAGTTTCACAGAATGATTCTGTGTAGTTTATATTTTAAGATATTCCTTTTTCCACTATTACCCTCTTAGCGCTCCGAATCTCCACTTTCATTTTCTACAGAAAGAGTGTTTCAGAACGGCTCAATCAAAACTAAGGTTCAACTCTTTTAGTTGAATGCACAGAACAGAAAGAAGTTTCACAGAATGCTTCTGTGTAGTATTTAGTTGAAGATATTCCTTTTTCGACTATTACCCTCTTAGCGCTCTGAATTTCCACTGGCAGTTTCTACACAAAGAGTGTTTCAGAACTGCTCCTTCAAAAGTAAGGCTCAGCTCTGTTAGTTGAATGCAGTGAACAGAAAGGAGTTTCAGAGAATGCTTCTGTGTAGTTTTTATTTGGAGATATTCTTTTTTCCACTATTACTATCTTAGCGCTCCAAAGGTCCACTTGCATTTTCTACAGAAAGAGTGTTTCAGAACGACTCAATCAAAACTAAGGTTCAACACTTTTAGTTGAATGCACAGAACAGAAACTAGTTTCACAGAATGCTTCTCTGTAGTTTTTATTTGTAGATATTCTTTTTCCCAATATAGGCCTCTTAGCGCTCAGAATGTCCAATTGCATTTTCTACAGAAAGAGTGTTCCAGAACGGCTCAATCAAAAGCAAGGTTCAACTCAGTTAGTTGAATGCAAAGAACAGAAAGAAGTTTCACAGAATGTTTCTGTGTAGTTTATATTTGAATATATTGCTTTTTCCACTATTACCCTCTTAGCGCTCCGAATGTCCACTTGCATTTTCTACAGAAAGAGGGTTCAGAACTGCGCAATCAAAAGTATGGTTTAACTCTGTTAGCTGAACGCACATATGAGAAATAAGTTTCACACAATGCTTCTGTGTAGTTTTTATTTGGATATATTATTTTTCCCAATATAGGCCTCTTAGGGCTCAGAATGTCCAATTGCAGTTTCTACAGAAAGAGTGTTTCAGAACGGCTAAATCAAAAGTAAGTTTCAACTCTGTTAGTTGAATGTACAGAACAGAAAGATGTTTCATACAATGCTTCTGTGTAGTTTATATTTGAACATATTCCTTTTTCCACTATTACCCACTTAGCGCTCTGAATGTCCAGTTGCATTTTCTACAGACAGAGTGTTTCAAAACTGCTCAGTCAAAAGTATGGTTTAACTCTGTTAGCTGAATGCTCAGATCAGAAAGAAGTTTCACAGAATGCTTCTGTGTAGTTTATATTTGAATATAATCCTTTTTCCACTACTACCCTCTTAGCGCTCCAAATGTCCAGTTGCATTTTCTACAGAAAGAGTGTTCAGAACTGCTCAATGAAAAGTATGGTTTAATTCTGTTAGCTGAATGCACAGATCAGAAAGAAGTTTCACAGAATGATTCTGTGTAGTTTATATTTGAAGATATTACTTTTTCTAGTATTACCCTCTTAGCGCTCCGAATGTCCACTTGCATTTTCTACAGAAAGAGTGTTCAGAACGGCTCAATCAAAAGTATGGTTTTACTCTATTAGTTGAATGCCCATATCAGAAATAAGTTTCACAGAATGCTTCTGTGTAGTTTTTATTTGAAGATATTCTTTTTCCCAATATAGGCCTCTTAGCGCTCAGAATGTCCAATTGCAATTTCTACAGAAAGAGTGTTTCAGAACGGCTGCATCAAAAGTAAGGTTCAACTCAGTTAGTTGAATGCAAAGAACAGAAAGAAGTTTCACAGAATGCTTCTGTGTAGTTTATATTTGAATATATCCCTTTTTCCACTACTACACTCTTAGCGCTCCAAATGTCCAGTTGCATTTTCTACAGAAAGAGTGATCAGAACTGCTCAATCAAAAGTATGGTTTAATTCTGTTAGCTGAATGCACAGATCAGAAAGAAGTTTCACAGAATGATTCTGTGTAGTTGATATTTGAAGATATTACTTTTTCCACTATTACACACTTACCGCTCAAAATGTCCAGTTGCATTTTCTACAGAAAGAGGGTTTCAGAACTGCTCAATCAAAAGTATGGTTTAACTCTGTAAGCTGAATGCACAGATCAGAAAGAAGTTTCACAGAATGCTTCTGTGTAGTGTTTATATGAAGTTATTCTTTTTACCAATATAGGCCTCTTAGCGCTCAGAATGTCCAATTGCAGTTTCTCTAGAAAGAGTGTTTCAGAACGGCTCAATCAAAATAAGGTTCACCTCTTTTAGTTGAATGCACACAACAGAAAGAAGTTTCACAGAATACTTCTGTGTAGTATTTAGTTGAAGATATTCCTTTTTTGACTATTACCCACTTAGCGCTCCGAATGTCCACTGGCAGTTTGTACACAAAGAGTGTTTCAGAACTGCACCTTCAAAAGTAAGGCTAAACTCTGTTAGTTGAATGCAGAGAACAGAAAGGAGTTTCAGAGAATGCTTCTGTGTAGTTTTTATTTGGAGATATTACTTTTTCCTCTATTACAATCTTAGCGCTCAGAATGTGCACTTGCATTTTCTACAGAACGAGTGTTTCATAACTGCTCAATCAAAAGTATGTTTTAGCTCTGTTAACTGAATGCACTGAACAGAAATAAGTTTCACAGAATGCTTCTGTGTAGTTTTCATTTGAAGATATTCTTTTTAACAATGTAGGCCTCTTAGCGCTTAGAAAGTCCAATTGCAGTTTCTACAGAAAGAGTGTTTCAGAACGGCTCAATAAAAAGTAAGTTTCAACTCTGTTAGTTGAATGCACAGAACAGAAAGAAGTTTCACACAATGCTTCTGTGTAGTTTATATTTGAATATATTCCTTTTTCAACTATTACGCTCTTAGCGCTCCGAATGTCCACTTGCATTTTCTACAGAAAGAGTGTTCAGAACGGCTCAATCAAAAGTATGGTTTTACTCTGTTAGTTCAATGCACAGATCCGAAAGAAGTTTCACAGAATGCTTCTGTGTAGTTTTTATTTGTAGATATTCTTTTTCCCAATATAGGCCTTTTAGCGGTCAGAATGTCCAATTGCAGTTTCTACAGAAAGAGTGTTTCACAACGGCTCCATCAAAAGTAAGGTTCAACTGAGTTAGTTGAATGCACAGAACTGAAAGAAGTTTCACAGAATGCTTCTGTGTAGTTTATAATTGAATATATTACTTTTTCCACTATTAACCTATTAGCGCTCCGAATGTCCACTTGCATTTTCTACAGAAAGAGTGTTCAGAACTGCGCAATCAAAAGTATGGTTTAGTTCTGTTAGCTGAATGCACATATCAGAAATAACTTTCACAAAATGCTGCTGTGTAGTTTTTATTTGAAGATATTATTTTTCCCAATATAGGCCTCTTATCGCTCAGAATGTCCAATTGCAGTTTCTACAGAAAGAGTGTTTCAGAACGGCTCAATCAAAAGTAAGGTTCAACTCTGTTAGTTGAATGCACAGAACAGAAAGAAGTTTCATACAATGCTTCTGTGAAGTTTATATTTGAACATATTACTTTTTCCATTATTACCCACTTAGCGCTCCGAATGTCCAGTTGCATTTTGTACAGACAGAGTGATTCAAATCTCCTCAATCAAAAGTATGGTTTAACTCTGTTAGCTGAATGCTCAGATGAGAAAGAAGTTTCACAGAATGCTTCTGTGTAGCTTACATTTGAATATATTCCTTTTTCCACGACTACCCTCTTAGCGCTCCAAATGTCCAGTTGCATTATCTACAGAAAGTGTGTTCAGAACTGCTCTATCAAAACTATGGTTTAACTCTGTTAGCTGAATGCATATATCAGAAAGAAGTCTCACAGAATGATTCTGTGTAGTTTATATTTGAACATAATATTTTTTCCAATATTACCCTCTTAGCGCTCCGAATCTCCACTTTCATTTTCTACAGAAAGAGTGTTTAGGAACGGCTCAATCAAAACTAAGGTTCAACTCTTTTAGTTGAATGCACAGAACAGAAAGAAGTTTCACAGAATGCTTCTGTGTAGTATTTAGTTGAAGATATTCCTTTTTCGAATATTACCCTCTTAGCGCTCTGAATTTCCACTGGCAGTTTCTACACAAAGAGTGTTTCAGAACTGCTCCTTCAAAAGTAAGGCTCAGCTCTGTTAGTTGAATGCAGAGAACAGAAAGGAGTTTCAGAGAGTGCTTCTGTGTAGTTTTTATTTGGAGATATTCCTTTTTCCACTATTACTATCTTAGCGCTCCGAAAGTCCACTTGCATTTTCTACAGAAAGAGTGTTTCAGAACGGCTCAATCAAAACTAAGGTTCAACACTTTTAGTTGAATGCACAGAAGAGAAAGAAGTTTCACAGAATGCTTCTGTGTAGTTTTTATTTGTAGATATTCTTTTTCCCAATATAGGCCTCTTAGCGCTCAGAATGTCCAATTGCATTTTCTACAGAAAGAGTGTTCCAGAACGGCTCAATCAAAAGCAAGGTTCAACTCAGTTAGTTGAATGCAAAGAACAGAAAGAAGTTTCACAGAATGTTTCTGTGTAGTTTATATTTGAATATATTGCTTTTTCCACTATTACCCTCTTAGCGCTCCGAATGTCCACTTGCATTTTCTACAGAAAGAGGGTTCAGAACTGCGCAATCAAAAGTATGGTTTAACTCTGTTAGCTGAACGCACATATGAGAAATAAGTTTCACACAATGCTTCTGTGTAGTTTTTATTTGGATATATTATTTTTCCCAATATAGGCCTCTTAGGGCTCAGAATGTCCAATTGCAGTTTCTACAGAAAGAGTGTTTCAGAACGGCTAAATCAAAAGTAAGTTTCAACTCTGTTAGTTGAATGTACAGAACAGAAAGATGTTTCATACAATGCTTCTGTGTAGTTTATATTTGAACATATTCCTTTTTCCACTATTACCCACTTAGCGCTCTGAATGTCCAGTTGCATTTTCTACAGACAGAGTGTTTCAAAACTGCTCAGTCAAAAGTATGGTTTAACTCTGTTAGCTGAATGCTCAGATCAGAAAGAAGTTTCACAGAATGCTTCTGTGTAGTTTATATTTGAATATAATCCTTTTTCCACTACTACCCTCTTAGCGCTCCAAATGTCCAGTTGCATTTTCTACAGAAAGAGTGTTCAGAACTGCTCAATGAAAAGTATGGTTTAATTCTGTTAGCTGAATGCACAGATCAGAAAGAAGTTTCACAGAATGATTCTGTGTAGTTTATATTTGAAGATATTACTTTTTCTAGTATTACCCTCTTAGCGCTCCGAATGTCCACTTGCATTTTCTACAGAAAGAGTGTTCAGAACGGCTCAATCAAAAGTATGGTTTTACTCTATTAGTTGAATGCCCATATCAGAAATAAGTTTCACAGAATGCTTCTGTGTAGTTTTTATTTGAAGATATTCTTTTTCCCAATATAGGCCTCTTAGCGCTCAGAATGTCCAATTGCAATTTCTACAGAAAGAGTGTTTCAGAACGGCTGCATCAAAAGTAAGGTTCAACTCAGTTAGTTGAATGCAAAGAACAGAAAGAAGTTTCACAGAATGCTTCTGTGTAGTTTATATTTGAATATATCCCTTTTTCCACTACTACACTCTTAGCGCTCCAAATGTCCAGTTGCATTTTCTACAGAAAGAGTGATCAGAACTGCTCAATCAAAAGTATGGTTTAATTCTGTTAGCTGAATGCACAGATCAGAAAGAAGTTTCACAGAATGATTCTGTGTAGTTGATATTTGAAGATATTACTTTTTCCACTATTACACACTTACCGCTCAAAATGTCCAGTTGCATTTTCTACAGAAAGAGGGTTTCAGAACTGCTCAATCAAAAGTATGGTTTAACTCTGTAAGCTGAATGCACAGATCAGAAAGAAGTTTCACAGAATGCTTCTGTGTAGTGTTTATATGAAGTTATTCTTTTTACCAATATAGGCCTCTTAGCGCTCAGAATGTCCAATTGCAGTTTCTCTAGAAAGAGTGTTTCAGAACGGCTCAATCAAAATAAGGTTCACCTCTTTTAGTTGAATGCACACAACAGAAAGAAGTTTCACAGAATACTTCTGTGTAGTATTTAGTTGAAGATATTCCTTTTTTGACTATTACCCACTTAGCGCTCCGAATGTCCACTGGCAGTTTGTACACAAAGAGTGTTTCAGAACTGCACCTTCAAAAGTAAGGCTAAACTCTGTTAGTTGAATGCAGAGAACAGAAAGGAGTTTCAGAGAATGCTTCTGTGTAGTTTTTATTTGGAGATATTACTTTTTCCTCTATTACAATCTTAGCGCTCAGAATGTGCACTTGCATTTTCTACAGAACGAGTGTTTCATAACTGCTCAATCAAAAGTATGTTTTAGCTCTGTTAACTGAATGCACTGATCAGAAATAAGTTTCACAGAATGCTTCTGTGTAGTTTTCATTTGAAGATATTCTTTTTAACAATGTAGGCCTCTTAGCGCTTAGAAAGTCCAATTGCAGTTTCTACAGAAAGAGTGTTTCAGAACGGCTCAATAAAAAGTAAGTTTCAACTCTGTTAGTTGAATGCACAGAACAGAAAGAAGTTTCACACAATGCTTCTGTGTAGTTTATATTTGAATATATTCCTTTTTCAACTATTACGCTCTTAGCGCTCCGAATGTCCACTTGCATTTTCTACAGAAAGAGTGTTCAGAACGGCTCAATCAAAAGTATGGTTTTACTCTGTTAGTTCAATGCACAGATCCGAAAGAAGTTTCACAGAATGCTTCTGTGTAGTTTTTATTTGTAGATATTCTTTTTCCCAATATAGGCCTTTTAGCGGTCAGAATGTCCAATTGCAGTTTCTACAGAAAGAGTGTTTCACAACGGCTCCATCAAAAGTAAGGTTCAACTGAGTTAGTTGAATGCACAGAACTGAAAGAAGTTTCACAGAATGCTTCTGTGTAGTTTATAATTGAATATATTACTTTTTCCACTATTAACCTATTAGCGCTCCGAATGTCCACTTGCATTTTCTACAGAAAGAGTGTTCAGAACTGTGCAATCAAAAGTATGGTTTAGTTCTGTTAGCTGAATGCACATATCAGAAATAACTTTCACAAAATGCTGCTGTGTAGTTTTTATTTGAAGATATTATTTTTCCCAATATAGGCCTCTTATCGCTCAGAATGTCCAATTGCAGTTTCTACAGAAAGAGTGTTTCAGAACGGCTCAATCAAAAGTAAGGTTCAACTCTGTTAGTTGAATGCACAGAACAGAAAGAAGTTTCATACAATGCTTCTGTGAAGTTTATATTTGAACATATTACTTTTTCCATTATTACCCACTTAGCGCTCCGAATGTCCAGTTGCATTTTGTACAGACAGAGTGATTCAAATCTCCTCAATCAAAAGTATGGTTTAACTCTGTTAGCTGAATGCTCAGATGAGAAAGAAGTTTCACAGAATGCTTCTGTGTAGCTTACATTTGAATATATTCCTTTTTCCACGACTACCCTCTTAGCGCTCCAAATGTCCAGTTGCATTATCTACAGAAAGTGTGTTCAGAACTGCTCTATCAAAACTATGGTTTAACTCTGTTAGCTGAATGCATATATCAGAAAGAAGTCTCACAGAATGATTCTGTGTAGTTTATATTTGAACATAATATTTTTTCCAATATTACCCTCTTAGCGCTCCGAATCTCCACTTTCATTTTCTACAGAAAGAGTGTTTAGGAACGGCTCAATCAAAACTAAGGTTCAACTCCTTTAGTTGAATGCACAGAACAGAAAGAAGTTTCACAGAATGCTTCTGTGTAGTATTTAGTTGAAGATATTCCTTTTTCGAATATTACCCTCTTAGCGCTCTGAATTTCCACTGGCAGTTTCTACACAAAGAGTGTTTCAGAACTGCTCCTTCAAAAGTAAGGCTCAGCTCTGTTAGTTGAATGCAGAGAACAGAAAGGAGTTTCAGAGAGTGCTTCTGTGTAGTTTTTATTTGGAGATATTCCTTTTTCCACTATTACTATCTTAGCGCTCCGAAAGTCCACTTGCATTTTCTACAGAAAGAGTGTTTCAGAACGGCTCAATCAAAACTAAGGTTCAACACTTTTAGTTGAATGCACAGAAGAGAAAGAAGTTTCACAGAATGCTTCTGTGTAGTTTTTATTTGTAGATATTCTTTTTCCCAATATAGGCCTCTTAGCGCTCAGAATGTCCAATTGCATTTTCTACAGAAAGAGTGTTCCAGAACGGCTCAATCAAAAGCAAGGTTCAACTCAGTTAGTTGAATGCAAAGAACAGAAAGAAGTTTCACAGAATGTTTCTGTGTAGTTTATATTTGAATATATTGCTTTTTCCACTATTACCCTCTTAGCGCTACGAATGTCCACTTGCATTTTCTACAGAAAGAGGGTTCAGAACTGCGCAATCAAAAGTATGGTTTAACTCTGTTAGCTGAACGCACATATGAGAAATAAGTTTCACACAATGCTTCTGTGTAGTTTTTATTTGGATATATTATTTTTCCCAATATAGGCCTCTTAGGGCTCAGAATGTCCAATTGCAGTTTCTACAGAAAGAGTGTTTCAGAACGGCTAAATCAAAAGTAAGTTTCAACTCTGTTAGTTGAATGTACAGAACAGAAAGATGTTTCATACAATGCTTCTGTGTAGTTTATATTTGAACATATTCCTTTTTCCACTATTACCCACTTAGCGCTCTGAATGTCCAGTTGCATTTTCTACAGACAGAGTGTTTCAAAACTGCTCAGTCAAAAGTATGGTTTAACTCTGTTAGCTGAATGCTCAGATCAGAAAGAAGTTTCACAGAATGCTTCTGTGTAGTTTATATTTGAATATAATCCTTTTTCCACTACTACCCTCTTAGCGCTCCAAATGTCCAGTTGCATTTTCTACAGAAAGAGTGTTCAGAACTGCTCAATGAAAAGTATGGTTTAATTCTGTTAGCTGAATGCACAGATCAGAAAGAAGTTTCACAGAATGCTTCTGTGTAGTTTATATTTGAATATATTGCTTTTTCCAATATTACCCTCTTAGCGCTCCGAATGTCCACTTGCATTTTCTACAGAAAGAGTGTTCAGAACTGCGCAATAAAAAGTATGGTTTATCTCTGTTAGCTGAACGCACATATCAGAAATAAGTTTCACACACTGCTTCTGTGTAGTTTTTATTTGAATATATTATTTTTCCCAATATAGGCCTCTTAGGGCTCAGAATGTCCAATTGCAGTTTCTACAGAAAGAGTGTTTCAGAACGGCTAAATCAAAAGTAAGGTTCTACCCTGTTAGTTGAATGTACAGAACAGAAAGCTGTTTCATACTATGCTTCTGTGTAGTTTGTATTTGAACATATTACTTTTTCCACTATTAGCCACTTAGCGCTCCGAATGTCCAGTTGCATTTTCTACAGACAGAGTGTTTCAAAACTGCTCAGTCAAAACTATGGTTTAACTCTGTTAGCTGAATGCTCAGATCAGAAAGAAGTTTCACAGAATGCTTCTGTGTAGTTTATATTTGAATATATTCCTTTTTCCACTACTACCCTCTTAGCGCTGCAATTGTCCAGTTGCATTTTCTACAGAAAGAGTGTTCAGAACTGCTCAATGAAAAGTATGGTTTAATTCTGTTAGCTGAATGCACAGATCAGAAAGAAGTTTCACAGAATGATTCTGTGTAGTTTATATTTGAAGATATTACTTTTTCTAGTATTACCCTCTTAGCGCTCAGAATGTCCACTTGCATTTTCTTCAGAAAGAGTGTTCCGAACGGCTCAATCAAAAGTATGGTTTTACTCTATTAGTTGAATGCCCATATCAGAAATAAGTTTCACAGAATGCTTCTGTGTAGTTTTTATTTGAAGATATTCTTTTTCCCAATATAGGCCTCTTAGCGCTCAGAATGTCCAATTGCAATTTCTACAGAAAGAGTGTTTCAGAACGGCTGCATCAAAAGTAAGGTTCAACTCAGTTAGTTGAATGCAAAGAACAGAAAGAAGTTTCACAGAATGCTTCTGTGTAGTTTATATTTGAATATATCCCTTTTTCCACTACTACACTCTTAGCGCTCCAAATGTCCAGTTGCATTTTCTACAGAAAGAGTGATCAGAACTGCTCAATCAAAAGTATGGTTTAATTCTGTTAGCTGAATGCACAGATCAGAAAGAAGTTTCACAGAATGATTCTGTGTAGTTGATATTTGAAGATATTACTTTTTCCACTATTACACACTTACCGCTCAAAATGTCCAGTTGCATTTTCTACAGAAAGAGGGTTTCAGAACTGCTCAATCAAAAGTATGGTTTAACTCTGTAAGCTGAATGCACAGATCAGAAAGAAGTTTCACAGAATGCTTCTGTGTAGTGTTTATATGAAGTTATTCTTTTTACCAATATAGGCCTCTTAGCGCTCAGAATGTCCAATTGCAGTTTCTCTAGAAAGAGTGTTTCAGAACGGCTCAATCAAAATAAGGTTCACCTCTTTTAGTTGAATGCACACAACAGAAAGAAGTTTCACAGAATACTTCTGTGTAGTATTTAGTTGAAGATATTCCTTTTTTGACTATTACCCACTTAGCGCTCCGAATGTCCACTGGCAGTTTGTACACAAAGAGTGTTTCAGAACTGCACCTTCAAAAGTAAGGCTAAACTCTGTTAGTTGAATGCAGAGAACAGAAAGGAGTTTCAGAGAATGCTTCTGTGTAGTTTTTATTTGGAGATATTACTTTTTCCTCTATTACAATCTTAGCGCTCAGAATGTGCACTTGCATTTTCTACAGAACGAGTGTTTCATAACTGCTCAATCAAAAGTATGTTTTAGCTCTGTTAACTGAATGCACTGATCAGAAATAAGTTTCACAGAATGCTTCTGTGTAGTTTTCATTTGAAGATATTCTTTTTAACAATGTAGGCCTCTTAGCGCTTAGAAAGTCCAATTGCAGTTTCTACAGAAAGAGTGTTTCAGAACGGCTCAATAAAAAGTAAGTTTCAACTCTGTTAGTTGAATGCACAGAACAGAAAGAAGTTTCACACAATGCTTCTGTGTAGTTTATATTTGAATATATTCCTTTTTCAACTATTACGCTCTTAGCGCTCCGAATGTCCACTTGCATTTTCTACAGAAAGAGTGTTCAGAACGGCTCAATCAAAAGTATGGTTTTACTCTGTTAGTTCAATGCACAGATCCGAAAGAAGTTTCACAGAATGCTTCTGTGTAGTTTTTATTTGTAGATATTCTTTTTCCCAATATAGGCCTTTTAGCGGTCAGAATGTCCAATTGCAGTTTCTACAGAAAGAGTGTTTCACAACGGCTCCATCAAAAGTAAGGTTCAACTGAGTTAGTTGAATGCACAGAACTGAAAGAAGTTTCACAGAATGCTTCTGTGTAGTTTATAATTGAATATATTACTTTTTCCACTATTAACCTATTAGCGCTCCGAATGTCCACTTGCATTTTCTACAGAAAGAGTGTTCAGAACTGCGCAATCAAAAGTATGGTTTAGTTCTGTTAGCTGAATGCACATATCAGAAATAACTTTCACAAAATGCTGCTGTGTAGTTTTTATTTGAAGATATTATTTTTCCCAATATAGGCCTCTTATCGCTCAGAATGTCCAATTGCAGTTTCTACAGAAAGAGTGTTTCAGAACGGCTCAATCAAAAGTAAGGTTCAACTCTGTTAGTTGAATGCACAGAACAGAAAGAAGTTTCATACAATGCTTCTGTGAAGTTTATATTTGAACATATTACTTTTTCCATTATTACCCACTTAGCGCTCCGAATGTCCAGTTGCATTTTGTACAGACAGAGTGATTCAAATCTCCTCAATCAAAAGTATGGTTTAACTCTGTTAGCTGAATGCTCAGATGAGAAAGAAGTTTCACAGAATGCTTCTGTGTAGCTTACATTTGAATATATTCCTTTTTCCACGACTACCCTCTTAGCGCTCCAAATGTCCAGTTGCATTATCTACAGAAAGTGTGTTCAGAACTGCTCTATCAAAACTATGGTTTAACTCTGTTAGCTGAATGCATATATCAGAAAGAAGTCTCACAGAATGATTCTGTGTAGTTTATATTTGAACATAATATTTTTTCCAATATTACCCTCTTAGCGCTCCGAATCTCCACTTTCATTTTCTACAGAAAGAGTGTTTAGGAACGGCTCAATCAAAACTAAGGTTCAACTCTTTTAGTTGAATGCACAGAACAGAAAGAAGTTTCACAGAATGCTTCTGTGTAGTATTTAGTTGAAGATATTCCTTTTTCGAATATTACCCTCTTAGCGCTCTGAATTTCCACTGGCAGTTTCTACACAAAGAGTGTTTCAGAACTGCTCCTTCAAAAGTAAGGCTCAGCTCTGTTAGTTGAATGCAGAGAACAGAAAGGAGTTTCAGAGAGTGCTTCTGTGTAGTTTTTATTTGGAGATATTCCTTTTTCCACTATTACTATCTTAGCGCTCCGAAAGTCCACTTGCATTTTCTACAGAAAGAGTGTTTCAGAACGGCTCAATCAAAACTAAGGTTCAACACTTTTAGTTGAATGCACAGAAGAGAAAGAAGTTTCACAGAAT
Organism: Symphalangus syndactylus; assembly: GCF_028878055.3. Classification (NCBI taxonomy): domain Eukaryota; kingdom Metazoa; phylum Chordata; class Mammalia; order Primates; family Hylobatidae; genus Symphalangus; species Symphalangus syndactylus. The sequence goes on along the minus strand of NC_072442.2, from coordinate 72,669,984 downwards.
GCTTCTGTGTAGTTTTTATTTGTAGATATTCTTTTTCCCAATATAGGCCTCTTAGCGCTCAGAATGTCCAATTGCATTTTCTACAGAAAGAGTGTTCCAGAACGGCTCAATCAAAAGCAAGGTTCAACTCAGTTAGTTGAATGCAAAGAACAGAAAGAAGTTTCACAGAATGTTTCTGTGTAGTTTATATTTGAATATATTGCTTTTTCCACTATTACCCTCTTAGCGCTCCGAATGTCCACTTGCATTTTCTACAGAAAGAGGGTTCAGAACTGCGCAATCAAAAGTATGGTTTAACTCTGTTAGCTGAACGCACATATGAGAAATAAGTTTCACACAATGCTTCTGTGTAGTTTTTATTTGGATATATTATTTTTCCCAATATAGGCCTCTTAGGGCTCAGAATGTCCAATTGCAGTTTCTACAGAAAGAGTGTTTCAGAACGGCTAAATCAAAAGTAAGTTTCAACTCTGTTAGTTGAATGTACAGAACAGAAAGATGTTTCATACAATGCTTCTGTGTAGTTTATATTTGAACATATTCCTTTTTCCACTATTACCCACTTAGCGCTCTGAATGTCCAGTTGCATTTTCTACAGACAGAGTGTTTCAAAACTGCTCAGTCAAAAGTATGGTTTAACTCTGTTAGCTGAATGCTCAGATCAGAAAGAAGTTTCACAGAATGCTTCTGTGTAGTTTATATTTGAATATAATCCTTTTTCCACTACTACCCTCTTAGCGCTCCAAATGTCCAGTTGCATTTTCTACAGAAAGAGTGTTCAGAACTGCTCAATGAAAAGTATGGTTTAATTCTGTTAGCTGAATGCACAGATCAGAAAGAAGTTTCACAGAATGATTCTGTGTAGTTTATATTTGAAGATATTACTTTTTCTAGTATTACCCTCTTAGCGCTCCGAATGTCCACTTGCATTTTCTACAGAAAGAGTGTTCAGAACGGCTCAATCAAAAGTATGGTTTTACTCTATTAGTTGAATGCCCATATCAGAAATAAGTTTCACAGAATGCTTCTGTGTAGTTTTTATTTGAAGATATTCTTTTTCCCAATATAGGCCTCTTAGCGCTCAGAATGTCCAATTGCAATTTCTACAGAAAGAGTGTTTCAGAACGGCTGCATCAAAAGTAAGGTTCAACTCAGTTAGTTGAATGCAAAGAACAGAAAGAAGTTTCACAGAATGCTTCTGTGTAGTTTATATTTGAATATATCCCTTTTTCCACTACTACACTCTTAGCGCTCCAAATGTCCAGTTGCATTTTCTACAGAAAGAGTGATCAGAACTGCTCAATCAAAAGTATGGTTTAATTCTGTTAGCTGAATGCACAGATCAGAAAGAAGTTTCACAGAATGATTCTGTGTAGTTGATATTTGAAGATATTACTTTTTCCACTATTACACACTTACCGCTCAAAATGTCCAGTTGCATTTTCTACAGAAAGAGGGTTTCAGAACTGCTCAATCAAAAGTATGGTTTAACTCTGTAAGCTGAATGCACAGATCAGAAAGAAGTTTCACAGAATGCTTCTGTGTAGTGTTTATATGAAGTTATTCTTTTTACCAATATAGGCCTCTTAGCGCTCAGAATGTCCAATTGCAGTTTCTCTAGAAAGAGTGTTTCAGAACGGCTCAATCAAAATAAGGTTCACCTCTTTTAGTTGAATGCACACAACAGAAAGAAGTTTCACAGAATACTTCTGTGTAGTATTTAGTTGAAGATATTCCTTTTTTGACTATTACCCACTTAGCGCTCCGAATGTCCACTGGCAGTTTGTACACAAAGAGTGTTTCAGAACTGCACCTTCAAAAGTAAGGCTAAACTCTGTTAGTTGAATGCAGAGAACAGAAAGGAGTTTCAGAGAATGCTTCTGTGTAGTTTTTATTTGGAGATATTACTTTTTCCTCTATTACAATCTTAGCGCTCAGAATGTGCACTTGCATTTTCTACAGAACGAGTGTTTCATAACTGCTCAATCAAAAGTATGTTTTAGCTCTGTTAACTGAATGCACTGATCAGAAATAAGTTTCACAGAATGCTTCTGTGTAGTTTTCATTTGAAGATATTCTTTTTAACAATGTAGGCCTCTTAGCGCTTAGAAAGTCCAATTGCAGTTTCTACAGAAAGAGTGTTTCAGAACGGCTCAATAAAAAGTAAGTTTCAACTCTGTTAGTTGAATGCACAGAACAGAAAGAAGTTTCACACAATGCTTCTGTGTAGTTTATATTTGAATATATTCCTTTTTCAACTATTACGCTCTTAGAGCTCCGAATGTCCACTTGCATTTTCTACAGAAAGAGTGTTCAGAACGGCTCAATCAAAAGTATGGTTTTACTCTGTTAGTTCAATGCACAGATCCGAAAGAAGTTTCACAGAATGCTTCTGTGTAGTTTTTATTTGTAGATATTCTTTTTCCCAATATAGGCCTTTTAGCGGTCAGAATGTCCAATTGCAGTTTCTACAGAAAGAGTGTTTCACAACGGCTCCATCAAAAGTAAGGTTCAACTGAGTTAGTTGAATGCACAGAACTGAAAGAAGTTTCACAGAATGCTTCTGTGTAGTTTATAATTGAATATATTACTTTTTCCACTATTAACCTATTAGCGCTCCGAATGTCCACTTGCATTTTCTACAGAAAGAGTGTTCAGAACTGCGCAATCAAAAGTATGGTTTAGTTCTGTTAGCTGAATGCACATATCAGAAATAACTTTCACAAAATGCTGCTGTGTAGTTTTTATTTGAAGATATTATTTTTCCCAATATAGGCCTCTTATCGCTCAGAATGTCCAATTGCAGTTTCTACAGAAAGAGTGTTTCAGAACGGCTCAATCAAAAGTAAGGTTCAACTCTGTTAGTTGAATGCACAGAACAGAAAGAAGTTTCATACAATGCTTCTGTGAAGTTTATATTTGAACATATTACTTTTTCCATTATTACCCACTTAGCGCTCCGAATGTCCAGTTGCATTTTGTACAGACAGAGTGATTCAAATCTCCTCAATCAAAAGTATGGTTTAACTCTGTTAGCTGAATGCTCAGATGAGAAAGAAGTTTCACAGAATGCTTCTGTGTAGCTTACATTTGAATATATTCCTTTTTCCACGACTACCCTCTTAGCGCTCCAAATGTCCAGTTGCATTATCTACAGAAAGTGTGTTCAGAACTGCTCTATCAAAACTATGGTTTAACTCTGTTAGCTGAATGCATATATCAGAAAGAAGTCTCACAGAATGATTCTGTGTAGTTTATATTTGAACATAATATTTTTTCCAATATTACCCTCTTAGCGCTCCGAATCTCCACTTTCATTTTCTACAGAAAGAGTGTTTAGGAACGGCTCAATCAAAACTAAGGTTCAACTCTTTTAGTTGAATGCACAGAACAGAAAGAAGTTTCACAGAATGCTTCTGTGTAGTATTTAGTTGAAGATATTCCTTTTTCGAATATTACCCTCTTAGCGCTCTGAATTTCCACTGGCAGTTTCTACACAAAGAGTGTTTCAGAACTGCTCCTTCAAAAGTAAGGCTCAGCTCTGTTAGTTGAATGCAGAGAACAGAAAGGAGTTTCAGAGAGTGCTTCTGTGTAGTTTTTATTTGGAGATATTCCTTTTTCCACTATTACTATCTTAGCGCTCCGAAAGTCCACTTGCATTTTCTACAGAAAGAGTGTTTCAGAACGGCTCAATCAAAACTAAGGTTCAACACTTTTAGTTGAATGCACAGAAGAGAAAGAAGTTTCACAGAATGCTTCTGTGTAGTTTTTATTTGTAGATATTCTTTTTCCCAATATAGGCCTCTTAGCGCTCAGAATGTCCAATTGCATTTTCTACAGAAAGAGTGTTCCAGAACGGCTCAATCAAAAGCAAGGTTCAACTCAGTTACTTGAATGCAGAGAACAGAAAGAAGTTTCACAGAATGCTTCTGTGTAGTTTATATTTGAATATATTGCTTTTTCCAATATTACCCTCTTAGCGCTCCGAATGTCCACTTGCATTTTCTACAGAAAGAGTGTTCAGAACTGCGCAATAAAAAGTATGGTTTATCTCTGTTAGCTGAACGCACATATCAGAAATAAGTTTCACACACTGCTTCTGTGTAGTTTTTATTTGAATATATTATTTTTCCCAATATAGGCCTCTTAGGGCTCAGAATGTCCAATTGCAGTTTCTACAGAAAGAGTGTTTCAGAACGGCTAAATCAAAAGTAAGGTTCTACCCTGTTAGTTGAATGTACAGAACAGAAAGCTGTTTCATACTATGCTTCTGTGTAGTTTGTATTTGAACATATTACTTTTTCCACTATTAGCCACTTAGCGCTCCGAATGTCCAGTTGCATTTTCTACAGACAGAGTGTTTCAAAACTGCTCAGTCAAAACTATGGTTTAACTCTGTTAGCTGAATGCTCAGATCAGAAAGAAGTTTCACAGAATGCTTCTGTGTAGTTTATATTTGAATATATTCCTTTTTCCACTACTACCCTCTTAGCGCTGCAATTGTCCAGTTGCATTTTCTACAGAAAGAGTGTTCAGAACTGCTCAATGAAAAGTATGGTTTAATTCTGTTAGCTGAATGCACAGATCAGAAAGAAGTTTCACAGAATGATTCTGTGTAGTTTATATTTGAAGATATTACTTTTTCTAGTATTACCCTCTTAGCGCTCAGAATGTCCACTTGCATTTTCTTCAGAAAGAGTGTTCCGAACGGCTCAATCAAAAGTAAGGTTTTACTCTATTAGTTGAATGCCTATATCAGAAATAAGTTTCACAGAATGCTTCTGTGTAGTTTTTATTTGAAGACATTCTTTTTCAAAATATAGGCCTCTTAGCGCTCAGAATGTCCAATTGCAGTTTCTACAGAAAGAGGTTTTCAGAACGGCTCCATCAAAAGTAAGGTTCAACTCAGTTAGTTGAATGCACAGAACAGAAAGAAGTTTCACAGAATGCTTCTGTGTAGTTTATATTTGAATATATTCCTTTTCCAGTATTACCGTCTTAGCGCTGCGAATATCCACTTTCATTTTCTAAAGAAAGAGTGTTTCAGAACGGCTCAATCAAAAGTATGCTTTAACTCTGTTAGCTGAATGCACAGATCAGAAAGAAGTTTCACAGAATGATTCTGTGTGGTTTATATTTGAAGATATTCCTTTCTCCACTATTACCCACTTAGCGCTCCAAATGTCCAGTAGCATTTTCTACAGAAAGTGTTTCAGAACTGCTCAATCCAAAGTATGGTTTAACACTGTTAGCTGAATGCACAGATCAGAAAGAAGTTTCACAGAATGCTTCTGTGTAGTGTTTATATGAAAATATTCTTTTTACCAATATAGGCCTCTTAGCGCTCAGAATGTCCAATTGCAGTTTCTACAGAAAGAGTGTTTCACAACGGCTCCATCAAAAGTAAGGTTCAACTCAGTTAATTGAATGCACAGAACAGAAAGGAGTTTCACAGAATGCTTCTGTGTAGTATTTAGTTGAAGATATTCCTTTATTGACTATTACCCACTTAGCGCTCCGAATGTCCACTGGCAGTTTCTACACAAAGAGTGTTTCAGAACTGTTCCTTCAAAAGTAAGGCTCAACTCTGTTAGTTGAATTCAGAGAACAGAAAGGATTTTCAGAGAATGCTTCTGTGTAGTTTTTATTTGGAGATATTCCTTTTTCCACTATTACTATCTTAGCGCTCCGAAGGTCCACTTATATTTTCTACACAAAGAGTGTTTCATAACTGCTCAATCAAAAGTATGGTTTAGCTCTGTTAACTGAATGCACATATCAGAAATATGTTTCACAGAATGCTTCTGTGTAGTTTTTATTTGAAGATATTCTTTTTAACAATGTAGGCCTCTTAGCGATTAGAAAGTCCAATTGCAGTTTCTACAGAAAGAGTGTTTCAGAACGTCTCAATCAAACGTAAGGTTCAACTCTGTTAGTTGAATGCACAGAACAGAAAGAAGTTTCACAGAATGCTTCTGTGTAGTTTATATTTGAATATATTCCTTTTTCAACTATTACCCTCTTAGCGCTCCGAATGTCCAATTGCATTTTCTACAGAAAGAGTGTTCAGAACGGCTCAATCAAAAGTTTGGTTTTACTCTGTTAGTTGAATGCACAGATCCGAAAGAAGTTTCACAGAATGCTTCTGTGTAGTTTTTTTTTGTAGATATTCTTTTTCCCAATATAGGCCTTTTAGCGGTCAGAATGTACAATTGCAGTTTCTACAGAAAGAGTGTTTCACAACGGCTCCATCAAAAGTAAGGTTCAACTCAGTTAGTTGAATGCATAGAACAGAAAGAAGTTTCACAGAATGCTTCTGTGTAGTTCATAATTGAATATATTCCTTTTTCCACTATTACCGTATTAGCGCTCCGAATGTCCACTTGCATTTTCTACAGAAAGAGTGTTCAGAACTGTGCAATCAAAAGTATGGTTTAACTCTGTTAGCTGAATGCACATATCAGAAATAAGTTTCACACAATGCTGCTGTGTATTTTTTATTTGAAGATATTATTATTCCCTATATAGGCCTCTTAGAGCTGAGAATGTCTAATTGCAGATTCTACAGAAAGAGTGTTTCAGAACGGCTCAATCAAAAGTAAGGTTCAACTCTGTTAGTTGAATGCACAGAACAGAAGGAAGTTTCATACAATGCTTCTGTGTTGTTTATATTTGAACATATTCCTTTTTCCATTATTACCCACTTAGCCCTCCGAATGTCCAGTTGCATTTTCTACAGTCAGAGTGTTTCAAATCTCCTCAATCAAAAGTATGGTTTAACTCTGTTAGCGGAATGCTCAGATCAGAAAGAAGTTTCACAGAATGCTTCTGTGTAGCTTATATTTAAATATATTCCTTTTTCCACTACTACCCTCTTAGCGCTCCAAATTTCCAGTTGCATTTTCTACAGAAAGAGTGTTCAGAACTGCACTATCAAAACTATGGTTTAACTCTGTTAGCTGAATGCACATATCAGAAAGAAGTTTCACAGAATGATTCTGTGTAGTTTATATTTGAAGATAATCCTTTTTCCACTATTACCCTCTTAGCGCTCCGAATCTCCACTTTCATTTTCTACAGAAAGAGTGTTTCAGAACGGCTCAATCAAACTAAGGTTCAACTCTTTTAGTTGAATGCACAGAACAGAAAGAAGTTTCACAGAATGCTTCTGTGTAGTATTTAGTTGAAGATATTCCTTTTTCGACTATTACCCTCTTAGCGCTCTGAATTTCCACTGGCAGTTTCTACACAAAGAGTGTTTCAGAACTGCTCCTTCAAAAGTAAGGCTCAGCTCTGTTAGTTGAATGCAGAGAACAGAAAGGAGTTTCAGAGAATGCTTCTGTGTAGTTTTTATATGGAGATATTCCTTTTTCCACTATTACTAACTTAGCGCTACCAATGTCCACTTGCATTTTCTACAGAAAGAGTGTTTCAGAACGGCTCAATCAAAACTAAGGTTCAACACTTTTAGTTGAATGCACAGAACAGAAAGAAGTTTCACAGAATGCTTCTGTGTAGTTTTTATTTGTAGATATTATTTTTCCCAATATAGGCCTCTGAGCGCTCAAAATGTCCAATTGCATTTTCTACAGAAAGAGTGTTCCAGAACGGCTCAATCAAAAGCAAGGTTCAACTCAGTTAGTTGAATGCAGAGAACAGAAAGAAGTTTCACAGAATGCTTCTTTGTAGTTTATATTTGAGTATATTGCTTTTTCCACTATTACCCTCTTAGCGCTCCGAATTTCAACTTGCATTTTCTACAGAAAGATTGTTCAGAACTGCGCAATCAAAAGTATGGTTTAACTCTGTTAGCTGAATGCACATATCAGAAATAAGTTTCACACAATGCCTCTGTGTAGTTTTTATTTGAATATATTATTTTTCCCAATATAGGCCTCTTAGGGCTCAGAATGTCCAATTGCAGTTTCTACAGAAAGAGTGTTTCAGAACGGCTCAATCAAAAGTAAGTTTCAACTCTGTTAGTTGAATGTACAGAACAGAAAGATGTTTCATACAATGCTTCTGTGTAGTTTATATTTGAACATATTCCTTTTTCCACTATTACCCACTTAGCGCTCCGAATGTCCAGTTGCATTTTCTACAGACAGAGTGTTTCAAAACTGCTCAGTCAAAAGTATGGTTTAACTCTGTTAGCTGAATGCTCAGATCAGAAAGAAGTTTCACAGAATGCTTCCGTGTAGTTTATATTTGAATATATTCCTTTTTCCACTACTACCCTCTAATCGCTCCAAATGTCTAGTTGCATTTTCTACAGAAAGAGTGTTCAGAACTGCTCAATGAAATGTATGGTTTAATTCTGTTAGCTGAATGCACAGATCAGAAAGAAGTTTCACAGAATGATTCTGTGTAGTTTATATTTGAAGATATTACATTTTCTAGTATTACCCTCTTAGCACTCAGAATGTCCACTTGCATTTTCTACAGAAAGAGTGTTCAGAACGGCTCAATCAAAAGTATGGTTTTACTCTATTAGTTGAATGCCCATATCCGAAATAAGTTTCACAGAATGCTTCTGTGTAGTTTTTATTTGAAGATATTCTTTTTCAAAATATAGGCCTCTTAGCGCTCAGAATGTCCAATTGCAGTTTCTACCTAAAGAGCTTTTCAGAACGTCTCCATCAAAAGTAAGGTTCAACTCAGTTAGTTGAATGCACAGAACAGAAAGAAGTTTCACAGAATGCTTCTGTGTAGTTTATATTTGAATATATTCCTTTTCCAGTATTACCGTCTTAGCGCTGCGAATATCCACTTGCATTTTCTAAAGAAAGAGTGTTTCAGAACGGCTCAATCAAAAACAAGGTTCAACTCTGTTAGTTAAATGCACAGAAGAGAAATGAGTTTCATACAATGCTTCTGTGTAGTTTATATTTGAATATATTCCTTTTTCCACTACTACCCTCTTAGCGCTCCAAATGTCCAGTTGCATTTTCTACAGAAAGAGTGTTCAGAACTGCTCAATCAAAAGTATGCTTTAACTCTGTTAGCTGAATGCACAGATCAGAAAGAAGTTTCACAGAATGATTCTGTGTAGTTTATATTTGAAGACATTCCTTTTTCCACTATTACCCACTTAGCACTCCAAATGTCCAGTAGCATTTTCTACAGAAAGAGTGTTTCAGAACTGCTCAATATAAAGTATGGTTTAACTCTGTTAGCTGAGTGCACAGATCAGAAAGAAGTTTCACAGAATGCTTCTATGTAGTGTTTATGTGAAAATATTCTTGTTACCAATATAGGACTCTTAGCGCTCAGAATGTCCAATTGCAGTTTCTATAGAAAGAGTGTTTCAGAACGGCTCAATGAAAAGTAAGGTTCACCTTTTTTAGTTGAATGCACAGAACAGAAAGTAGTTTCACAGAATGCTTCTGTGTTGTATTTAGTTGAAGATATTCCTTTATTGACTATTACCCACTTAGCGCTCCGAATGTCCACTGGCAGTTTCTACACAAAGAGTGTTTCAGAACTGTTCCTTCAAAAGTAAGGCTCAACTCTATTAGTTGAATTCAGAGAACAGAAAGGAGTTTCAGAGAATGCTTCTGTGTGGTTTTTATTAGAAGATAATCCTTTTTCCCCTATTACAATCTTAGCGCTCCGAAGGTCCACTTATATTTTCTACACAAAGAGTGTTTCATAACTGCTCAATCAAAAGTATGGTTTAGCTCTGTTAACTGAATGCACATATCAGAAATATGTTTCACAGAATGCTTCTGTGTAGTTTTTATTTGAAGATATTCTTTTTAACAATGTAGGCCTCTTAGCGCTTAGAAAGTCCAATTGCAGTTTCTAAGAAATAGTGTTTCAGAACGGCTCAATCAAAAGTAAGGTTCAACTCTGTTAGTTGAATGCACAGAACAGAAAGAAGTTTCACAGAATGCTTCTGTGTAGTTTATATATGAATATATTCCTTTTTCAACTATTACGCTCTTAGCGCTCCGAATGTCCACTTGCATTTTCTACAGAAAGAGTGTTCAGAACGGCTCAATCAAAAGTATGGTTTTACTCTGTTAGTCGAATGCACAGATCCGAAAGAAGTTTCACAGAATGCTTCTGTGTAGTTTTTATTTGTAGATATTCTTTTTCCCAATATAGGCCTTTTAGCGGTCAGAATGTCCAATTGCAGTTTCTACAGAAAGAGTGTTTCACAACGGCTCCATTAAAAGTAAGGTTCAACTCAGTTAGTTGAATGCACAGAAGAGAAAGAAGTTTCACAGAATGCTTCTGTGTAGTTTATAATTGAATATATTCCTTTTTCCACTATTACCGTATTAGCGCTCCGAATGTCCACTTGCATTTTCTACAGAAAGAGTGTTCAGAACTGGGCAATCAAAAGTATGGTTTAACTCTGTTAGCTGAATGCACATATCAGAAATAAGTTTCACACAATGCTGCTGTGTAGTTTTTATTTGAGGATATTATTATTCCCAATATAGGCCTCTTAGAGCTGAGAATGTCCAATTGCAGTTTCTACAGAAAGAGTGTTTCAGAACGGCTCAATCAAAAGTAAGGTTCAACTCTGTTAGTTGAATGCACAGAACAGAAAGAAGTTTCATACAATGCTTCTGTGTTGTTTATATTTGAACATATTGCTTTTTCCATTATTACCCACTTAGCGCTCCGAATGTCCAGTTGCATTTTCTACAGTCAGAGTGTTTCAAATCTCCTCAATCAAAAGTATGGTTTAACTCTGTTAGCTGAATTCTCAGATCAGAAAGAAGTTTCACAGAATGCTTCTGTGTAGCTAATACTTGAATATATTCCTTTTTCCAATACTACCCTCTTAGCGCTCCGAATGTCCAGTTGCATTTTCTACAGAAAGAGTGTTCAGAACTGCACTATCAAAAGTATGGTTTAACTTTGTTAGCTGAATGCACATATCAGAAAGAAGTTTCACAGAATGATTCTGTGTAGTTTATATTTGAAGATAATCCTTTTTCCACTATTACCCTCTTAGCGCTCCGAATCTCCACTTTCATTTTCTACAGAAAGAGTGTTTCAGTACGGCTCAATCAAAACTGAGGTTCAAATCTTTTAGTTGAATGCACAGAACAGAAAGAAGTTTCACAGAATGCTTCTGTGTAGTATTTAGTTGAAGATATTCCTTTTTCGACTATTAACCTCTTAGCGCTCTGAATTTCCACTGGCAGTTTCTACACAAAGAGTGTTTCAGAACTGTTCCTTCAAAAGTAAGGCTCAACTCTGTTAGTTGAATTCAGAGAACAGAAAGGAGTTTCAGAGAATGCTTCTGTGTAGTTTTTATTTGGAGATATTCCTTTTTCCACTATTACTATCTTAGCGCTCCGAAGGTCCACTTATATTTTCTACACAAAGAGTGTTTCATAACTGCTCAATCAAAAGTATGGTTTAGCTCTGTTAACTGAATGCACATATCAGAAATATGTTTCACAGAATGCTTCTGTGTAGTTTTTATTTGAAGATATTCTTTTTAACAATGTAGGCCTCTTAGCGATTAGAAAGTCCAATTGCAGTTTCTACAGAAAGAATGTTTCAGAACGTCTCAATCAAACGTAAGGTTCAACTCTGTTAGTTGAATGCACAGAACAGAAAGAAGTTTCACAGAATGCTTCTGTGTAGTTTATATTTGAATATATTCCTTTTTCAACTATTACCCTCTTAGCGCTCCGAATGTCCAATTGCATTTTCTACAGAAAGAGTGTTCAGAACGGCTCAATCAAAAGTTTGGTTTTACTCTGTTAGTTGAATGCACAGATCCGAAAGAAGTTTCACAGAATGCTTCTGTGTAGTTTTTATTTGTAGATATTCTTTTTCCCAATATAGGCCTTTTAGCGGTCAGAATGTACAATTGCAGTTTCTACAGAAAGAGTGTTTCACAACGGCTCCATCAAAAGTAAGGTTCAACTCAGTTAGTTGAATGCATAGAACAGAAAGAAGTTTCACAGAATGCTTCTGTGTAGTTCATAATTGAATATATTCCTTTTTCCACTATTACCGTATTAGCGCTCCGAATGTCCACTTGCATTTTCTACAGAAAGAGTGTTCAGAACTGTGCAATCAAAAGTATGGTTTAACTCTGTTAGCTGAATGCACATATCAGAAATAAGTTTCACACAATGCTGCTGTGTAGTTTTTATTTGAAGATATTATTATTCCCTATATAGGCCTCTTAGAGCTGAGAATGTCTAATTGCAGATTCTACAGAAAGAGTGTTTCAGAACGGCTCAATCAAAAGTAAGGTTCAACTCTGTTAGTTGAATGCACAGAACAGAAGGAAGTTTCATACAATGCTTCTGTGTTGTTTATATTTGAACATATTCCTTTTTCCATTATTACCCACTTAGCCCTCCGAATGTCCAGTTGCATTTTCTACAGTCAGAGTGTTTCAAATCTCCTCAATCAAAAGTATGGTTTAACTCTGTTAGCGGAATGCTCAGATCAGAAAGAAGTTTCACAGAATGCTTCTGTGTAGCTTATATTTGAATATATTCCTTTTTCCACTACTACCCTCTTAGCGCTCCAAATTTCCAGTTGCATTTTCTACAGAAAGAGTGTTCAGAACTGCACTATCAAAACTATGGTTTAACTCTGTTAGCTGAATGCACATATCAGAAAGAAGTTTCACAGAATGATTCTGTGTAGTTTATATTTGAAGATAATCCTTTTTCCACTATTACCCTCTTAGCGCTCCGAATCTCCACTTTCATTTTCTACAGAAAGAGTGTTTCAGAACGGCTCAATCAAACTAAGGTTCAACTCTTTTAGTTGAATGCACAGAACAGAAAGAAGTTTCACAGAATGCTTCTGTGTAGTATTTAGTTGAAGATATTCCTTTTTCGACTATTACCCTCTTAGCGCTCTGAATTTCCACTGGCAGTTTCTACACAAAGAGTGTTTCAGAACTGCTCCTTCAAAAGTAAGGCTCAGCTCTGTTAGTTGAATGCAGAGAACAGAAAGGAGTTTCAGAGAATGCTTCTGTGTAGTTTTTATATGGAGATATTCCTTTTTCCACTATTACTAACTTAGCGCTACGAATGTCCACTTGCATTTTCTACAGAAAGAGTGTTTCAGAACGGCTCAATCAAAACTAAGGTTCAACACTTTTAGTTGAATGCACAGAACAGAAAGAAGTTTCACAGAATGCTTCTGTGTAGTTTTTATTTGTAGATATTATTTTTCCCAATATAGGCCTCTGAGCGCTCAGAATGTCCAATTGCATTTTCTACAGAAAGAGTGTTCCAGAACGGCTCAATCAAAAGCAAGGTTCAACTCAGTTAGTTGAATGCAGAGAACAGAAAGAAGTTTCACAGAATGCTTCTTTGTAGTTTATATTTGAGTATATTGCTTTTTCCACTATTACCCTCTTAGCGCTCCGAATTTCAACTTGCATTTTCTACAGAAAGAGTGTTCAGAACTGCGCAATCAAAAGTATGGTTTAGTTCTGTTAGCTGAATGCACATATCAGAAATAAGTTTCACACAATGCCTCTGTGTAGTTTTTATTTGAATATATTATTTTTCCCAATACAGGCCTCTTAGGGCTCAGAATGTCCAATTGCAGTTTCTACAGAAAGAGTGTTTCAGAACGGCTCAATCAAAAGTAAGTTTCAACTCTGTTAGTTGAATGTACAGAACAGAAAGATGTTTCATACAATGCTTCTGTGTAGTTTATATTTGAACATATTCCTTTTTCCACTATTACCCACTTAGCGCTCCGAATGTCCAGTTGCATTTTCTACAGACAGAGTGTTTCAAAACTGCTCAGTCAAAAGTATGGTTTAACTCTGTTAGCTGAATGCTCAGATCAGAAAGAAGTTTCACAGAATGCTTCCGTGTAGTTTATATTTGAATATATTCCTTTTTCCACTACTACCCTCTAATCGCTCCAAATGTCTAGTTGCATTTTCTACAGAAAGAGTGTTCAGAACTGCTCAATGAAAAGTATGGTTTAATTCTGTTAGCTGAATGCACAGATCAGAAAGAAGTTTCACAGAATGATTCTGTGTAGTTTATATTTGAAGATATTACTTTTTCTAGTATTACCCTCTTAGCGCTCAGAATGTCCACTTGCATTTTCTACAGAAAGAGTGTTCAGAACGGCTCAATCAAAAGTATGGTTTTACTCTATTAGTTGAATGCCCATATCCGAAATAAGTTTCACAGAATGCTTCTGTGTAGTTTTTATTTGAAGATATTCTTTTTCAAAATATAGGCCTCTTAGCGCTCAGAATGTCCAATTGCAGTTTCTACAGAAAGAGATTTTCAGAACGGCTCCATCAAAAGTAAGGTTCAACTCAGTTAGTTGAATGCACAGAACAGAAAGAAGTTTCACAGAATGCTTCTGTGTAGTTTATATTTGAATATATTCCTTTTCCAGTATTACCGTCTTAGCGCTGCGAATATCCACTTGCATTTTCTAAAGAAAGAGTGTTTCAGAACGGCTCAATCAAAAACAAGGTTCAACTCTGTTAGTTAAATGCACAGAAGAGAAATGAGTTTCATACAATGCTTCTGTGTAGTTTATATTTGAATATATTACTTTTTCCACTACTACCCTCTTAGCGCTCCAAATGTCCAGTTGCATTTTCTACAGAAAGAGTGTTCAGAACTGCTCAATCAAAAGTATGCTTTAACTCTGTTAGCTGAATGCACAGATCAGAAAGAAGTTTCACAGAATGATTCTGTGTAGTTTATATTTGAAGACATTCCTTTTTCCACTATTACCCACTTAGCGCTCCAAATGTCCAGTAGCATTTTCTACAGAAAGAGTGTTTCAGAACTGCTCAATCCAAAGTATGGTTTAACTCTGTTAGCTGAGTGCACAGATCAGAAAGAAGTTTCACAGAATGCTTCTATGTAGTGTTTATGTGAAAATATTCTTTTTACCAATATAGGACTCTTAGCGCTCAGAATGTCCAATTGCAGTTTCTATAGAAAGAGTGTTTCAGAACGGCTCAATGAAAAGTAAGGTTCACCTCTTTTAGTTGAATGCACAGAACAGAAAGTAGTTTCACAGAATGCTTCTGTGTTGTATTTAGTTGAAGATATTCCTTTATTGACTATTACCCACTTAGCGCTCCGAATGTCCACTGGCAGTTTCTACACAAAGAGTGTTTCAGAACTGTTCCTTCAAAAGTAAGGCTCAACTCTATTAGTTGAATTCAGAGAACAGAAAGGAGTTTCAGAGAATGCTTCTGTGTGGTTTTTATTAGAAGATAATCCTTTTTCCCCTATTACAATCTTAGCGCTCCGAAGGTCCACTTATATTTTCTACACAAAGAGTGTTTCATAACTGCTCAATCAAAAGTATGGTTTAGCTCTGTTAACTGAATGCACATATCAGAAATATGTTTCACAGAATGCTTCTGTGTAGTTTTTATTTGAAGATATTCTTTTTAACAATGTAGGCCTCTTAGCGCTTAGAAACTCCAATTGCAGTTTCTAAGAAAGAGTGTTTCAGAACGGCTCAATCAAAAGTAAGGTTCAAATCTGTTAGCTGAATGCTCAGATCAGAAAGAAATTTCACAGAATGCTTCCGTGTAGTTTATATTTGAATATATTCCTTTTTCCACTACTACACTCTTAGCGCTCCAAATGTCTAGTTGCATTTTCTACAGAAAGAGTGTTCAGAACTGCTCAATGAAAAGTATGGTTTAATTCTGTTAGCTGAATGCACAGATCAGAAAGAAGTTTCACAGAATGATTCTGTGTAGTTTATATTTGAAGATATTACTTTTTCTAGTATTACCCTCTTAGCGCTCAGAATGTCCACTTGCATTTTCTACAGAAAGAGTGTTCAGAACGGCTCAATCAAAAGTATGGTTTTACTCTATTAGTTGAATGCCCATATCAGAAGTAAGTTTCACAGAATGCTTCTGTGTAGTTTTTATTTGAAGATATTCTTTTTCAAAATATAGGCCTCTTAGCGCTCAGAATGTCCAATTGCAGTTTCTACAGAAAGAGCTTTTCAGAATGGCTCCATCAAAAGTAAGGTTCAACTCAGTTAGTTGAATGCACAGAACAGAAAGAAGTTTCACAGAATGCTTCTGTGTAGTTTATATTTGAATATATTCCTTTTCCAGTATTACCGTCTTAGCGCTGCGAATATCCACTTGCATTTTCTAAAGAAAGAGTGTTTCAGAACGGCTCAATCAAAAATAAGGTTCAACTCTGTTAGTTAAATGCACAGAAGAGAAAGGAGTTTCATACAATGCTTCTGTGTAGTTTATATTTTAATATATTACTTTTTCCACTACTACCCTCTTAGCGCTCCAAATGTCCAGTTGCATTTTCTACAGAAAGAGTGTTCAGAACTGCTCAATCAAAACTATGCTTTAACTGTGTTAGCTGAATGCACAGATCAGAAAGAAGTTTCACAGAATGATTCTGTGTAGTTTATATTTGAAGATATTCCTTTTTTCACTATTACCCACTTAGCGCTCCAAATGTCCAGTAACATTTTCAACAGAAAGAGTGTTTCAGAACTGCTCAATCAAAAGTATGGTTTAACTCTGTTAGCTGAATGCACAGATCAGAAAGAAGTTTCACAGAATGCTTCTGTGTAGTGTTTATATGAAAATATTCTTTTTACCAATATAGGCCTCTTAGCGCTCAGAATGTCCAATTGCAGTTTCTATAGAAAGAGTGTTTCAGAACGGCTCAATGAAAAGTAAGGTTCACCTCTTTTAGTTGAATGCACAGAACAGAAAGAAGTTTCACAGAATGCTTCTGTGTAGTACTTAGTTGAAGATATTCCTTTATTGAATATTACCCACTTAGCGCTCCGAATGTCCAATGGCAGTTTCTACACAAAGAGTGTTTCAGAACTGTTCCTTCAAAAGTAAGGCTTAACTCTGTTAGTTGAATTCAGAGAACAGAAAGGAGTTTCAGAGAACGCTTCTGTGTGGTTTTTATTTGGAGATATTCCTTTATCCTCTATTACAATCTTAGCGCTCCGAAGGTCCACTTGCATTTTCTACACAAAGAGTGTTTCATAACTGCTCAATCAAAAGTATGGTTTAGCTCTGTTAACTGAATGCACAGATCAGAAATAAGTTTCACAGAATGCTTCTGTGTAGTTTTTATTTGAAGATATTATTTTAACAATATAGGCCTCTTAGCGCTTAGAAAGTCCAATTGCAGTTTCTACAGAAAGAGTGTTTCAGAACGGCTCAATCAAAAGTAAGGTTCAACTCTGTTAGTTGAATGCACAGAACAGAAAGAAGTTTCATAGAATGCTTCTGTGTAGTTTATGTTTGAATATATTCCTTTTTCAACTATTACCCTCTTAGCGCTCCGAATCTCCACTTGCATTTTCTACAGAAAGGGTGTTCAGAACGGCTCAATCAAAAGTATGGTTTTACTCTGTTAGTTGAATGCACAGATCCGAAAGAAGTTTCACAGAATGCTTCAGTGTAGTTTTTATTTGTAGATATTCTTTTTCCCAATATAGGGCTTTTAGCGGTCAGAATGTCCAATTGCAGTTTCTACGGAAAGAGTGTTTCACAACGGCTCCATCAAAAGTAAGGTTAAACTCTGTTAGCTGAATGCTCAGATCAGAAAGAAGTTTCACAGAATGCTTCTGTGTAGTTTATATTTGAATATATTCCTTTTTCCACTACTACCCTCTTAGCGCTCCAAATGTCCAGTTGCATTTTCTACAGAAAGAGTGTTCAGATCTGCTCAATCAAAACTAAGGTTCAACTCTTTTAGTTGAATGCACAGAACAGAAAGAAGTTTCACAGAATGCTTCTGTGTAGTTTATAATTGAATATATTCCTCTTTAAACTATTACCGTATTAGCGCTCCGAATGTCCCCTTGCATTTTCTACAGAAAGAGTGTTCAGAACTGCGCAATGAAAAGTATCGTTTAACTCTGTTAGCTGAATGCACATATCAGAAATAAGTTTCACACAATGGTGCTATGTAGTTTTTATTTGAAGATATTATTTTTCCCAATATAGGCCTCTTAGAGCTCAGAATGCCCAATTGCAGTTTCTACAGAACGAGTGTTTCTGAACGGCTCAATGAAAAGTAAGGTTCAACTCTGTTAGTTGAATGCACAGAACAGAAAGAAGTTTCATACAATGCTTCTGTGTAGTTTATGTTTGAACATATTCTTTTTCCATTATTACCCACTTAGCGCTCTGAATGTCTAGTTGCATTTTCTACAGACAGAGTGTTTCAAATCTCCTCAATCAAAAGTATGGTTTAACTCTGATAGCTGAATGCTCAGATCAGAAAGAAGTTTCACAGAATGCTTCTGTGTAGCTTATATTTGAATATATTCCTTTTTCCACTACTACCCTCTTAGCGCTCCAAATGTCCAGTTGCATTTTCTACAGAAAGAGTGTTCAGAACTGCTCTATCAAAAGTATGGTTTAACTCTGTTAGCTGAATGCACATATCAGAAAGAAGTTTCACAGAATGATTCTGTGTAGTTTATATTTGAAGATAGTCCTTTTTCGACTATTACCCTCTTAGCTCTCCGAATCTCCACTTCCATTTTCTACAGAAAGAGTGTTTCAGAACGGCTCAATCAAAACTAAGGTTCAACTCTTTTAGTTGAATGCACAGAACAGAAAGCAGTTTCACAGAATGCTTCTGTGTAGTATTTAGTTGAAGATATTCCTTTTTCGACTATCACCCTCTTAGCGCTCTGAATTTCCACTGGCAATTTCTACAGAAAGAGTGTTTCAGAACGGCTCCATCAAAAGTAAGGCTCAGCTCTGTTAGTTGAATGCAGAGAAGAGAAAGGAGTTTCAGAGAATGCTTCTGTGTAGTTTTTATTTGGAGATATTCCTTTTTCCACTATTACTATCTTAGCGCTCCGAATGTCCACTTGTTTTTTCTACAGAAAGAGAGTTTCAGAACGGCTCAATCAAAACTAAGGTTCAACACTTTTAGTTGAATGCCCATATCAGAAATAAGTTTCACAGAATGCTTCTGTGTAGTTTTTATTTGTAGATATTCTTTTTCCCAATATAGGCCTCTTAGCGCTCAGAATGTCCAATTGCATTTTCTACAGAAAGAGTGTTCCAGAACGGCTTAATCAAAAGCAAGGTTCAACTCAGTTAGTTGAATGCAGAGGACAGAAAGAAGTTTCACAGAATGCTTCTGTGTAGTTTATATTTGAGTATATTGCTTTTTCCACTATTACCCTCTTAGCGCTCCGAATGTCAACTTGCATTTTCTACAGAAAGAGTGTTCAGAACTGCGCAATCAAAAGTATGGTTTAACTCTGTTAGCTGAATGCACATATCAGAAATAAGTTTCACACAATGCTTCTGTGTAGTTTTTATTTGAATATATCATTTTTCCCAATATGGGCCTCTTAGGGCTCAGAATGTCCAATTGCAGTTTCTACAGAAAGAGTGTTTCAGAACGGCTAAATCAAAAGTAAGGTTCAACTCTGTTAGTTGAATGTACAGAACAGAAAGATGTTTCATACAATGCTTCTGTGTAGTTTATATTTGAACATATTCCTTTTTCCACTATTACCCAATTAGCGCTCCGAATGTCCAGTTGCATTTTCTACAGACAGAGGGTTTCAAAACTTCTCAGTCAAAAGTATGGTTTAACTCTGTTAGCTGAATGCTCAGATCAGAAATAAGTTTCACAGAATGCTTCTGTGTAGTTTATATTTGAATATATTCCTTTTTCCACTACTACGCTCTTAGCGCTCCAAATGTCCAGTTGCATTTTCTACAGAAAGAGTGTTCAGAACTGCTCAATGAAAAGTATGGTTTAATTCTGTTAGCTGAAGCACAGATCAGAAAGAAGTTTCACAGAATGATTCTGTGTAGTTTATATTTGAAGATATTACTATTTCCAGTATTACCCTCTTAGAGCTCCCAATGTGCACTTGCATTTTCTACAGAAAGAGTGTTCAGAACGACTCAATCAACAGTATGGTTTTACTCTATTAGTTGAATGCCCATATCAGAACTAAGTTTCACAGAATGCTTCTGTGTAGTTTTTATTTGTAGATATTCTTTTTCCCAATATAGGCCTCTTAGCGCTCAGAATGTCCAATTGCAGTTTCTACAGAAAGAGTGTTTCAGAACGGCTCCATCAAAAGTAAGGTTCAACTCAGTTAGTTGAATGCACAGAACAGAAAGAAGTTTCACAGAATGCTTCTGTGTAGTTTATATTTGAATATATTCCTTTTCCAGTATTACCGTCTTGGGGCTCTGAATATCCACTTGCATTTTCTACAGAAAGAGTGCTTCAGAACGGCTCAATCAAAAATAAGGTTCAACTCTGTTAGTTGAATGCACAGAAGAGAAAGAAGTTTCATACAATGCTTCTGTGTAGTTTATATTTGAATATACTCCTTTTTCCACTACTACCCTCTTAGCGCTCCAAATGTCCAGTTGCATTTTCTACAGAAAGAGTGTTCAGAACTGCTCAATCAAAAGTATGGTTTAACTATGTTAGCTGAATGCACAGATCAGAAAGAAGTTTCACAGAATGATTCTGTGTAGTTTATATTTGAAGATATTCCTTTTTCCACTATTACCCACTTTGTGCTCCAAATGTCCAGTAGCATTTTCCACAGAAAGAGTGTTTCAGAACTGCGCAATCAAAAGTATGGTTTAACTCTGTTAGCTGAATGCACATATCAGAAATAAGTTTCACACAATGCTTCTGTGTAGTTTTTATTTGAATATATCATTTTTCCCAATATGGGCCTCTTAGGGCTCAGAATGTCCAATTGCAGTTTCTACAGAAAGAGTGTTTCAGAACGGCTAAATCAAAAGTAAGGTTCAACTCTGTTAGTTGAATGTACAGAACAGAAAGATGTTTCATACAATGCTTCTGTGTAGTTTATATTTGAACATATTCCTTTTTCCACTATTACCCAATTAGCGCTCCGAATGTCCAGTTGCATTTTCTACAGACAGAGTGTTTCAAAACTTCTCAGTCAAAAGTATGGTTTAACTCTGTTAGCTGAATGCTCAGATCAGAAATAAGTTTCACAGAATGCTTCTGTGTAGTTTATATTTGAATATATTCCTTTTTCCACTACTACGCTCTTAGCGCTCCAAATGTCCAGTTGCATTTTCTACAGAAAGAGTGTTCAGAACTGCTCAATGAAAAGTATGGTTTAATTCTGTTAGCTGAAGCACAGATCAGAAAGAAGTTTCACAGAATGATTCTGTGTAGTTTATATTTGAAGATATTACTATTTCCAGTATTACCCTCTTAGAGCTCCCAATGTGCACTTGCATTTTCTACAGAAAGAGTGTTCAGAACGACTCAATCAACAGTATGGTTTTACTCTATTAGTTGAATGCCCATATCAGAACTAAGTTTCACAGAATGCTTCTGTGTAGTTTTTATTTGTAGATATTCTTTTTCCCAATATAGGCCTCTTAGCGCTCAGAATGTCCAATTGCAGTTTCTACAGAAAGAGTGTTTCAGAACGGCTCCATCAAAAGTAAGGTTCAACTCAGTTAGTTGAATGCACAGAACAGAAAGAAGTTTCACAGAATGCTTCTGTGTAGTTTATATTTGAATATATTCCTTTTCCAGTATTACCGTCTTGGGGCTCTGAATATCCACTTGCATTTTCTACAGAAAGAGTGCTTCAGAACGGCTCAATCAAAAATAAGGTTCAACTCTGTTAGTTGAATGCACAGAAGAGAAAGAAGTTTCATACAATGCTTCTGTGTAGTTTATATTTGAATATACTCCTTTTTCCACTACTACCCTCTTAGCGCTCCAAATGTCCAGTTGCATTTTCTACAGAAAGAGTGTTCAGAACTGCTCAATCAAAAGTATGGTTTAACTATGTTAGCTGAATGCACAGATCAGAAAGAAGTTTCACAGAATGATTCTGTGTAGTTTATATTTGAAGATATTCCTTTTTCCACTATTACCCACTTTGTGCTCCAAATGTCCAGTAGCATTTTCCACAGAAAGAGTGTTTCAGAACTGCTCAATCAAAAGTATGGTTTAACTCTGTTAGCTGAATGCACAGATCAGAAAGAAGTTTCACAGAATGCTTCTGTGTAGTGTTTATATGAAAATATTATTTTTCCCAATATAGGCCTCTTAGCGCTCAGAATGTCCAATTGCAGTTTCTATAGAAAGAGTGTTTCAGAACGGCTCAATGAAAAGTAAGGTTCACCTCTTTTAGTTGAATGCACAGAACAGAAAGAAGTTTCACAGAATGCTTCTGTGTAGTATTTAGTTGAAGATATACTTTATTGACTATTACCCACGTAGCGATCCGAATGTCC
Organism: Symphalangus syndactylus; assembly: GCF_028878055.3. NCBI lineage: Eukaryota > Metazoa > Chordata > Mammalia > Primates > Hylobatidae > Symphalangus > Symphalangus syndactylus. Next base: position 72,647,744 of record NC_072442.2, on the reverse strand, counting down.
ACTGGCAGTTTCTACACAAAGAGTGTTTCAGAACTGCTCCTTCAAAAGTAAGGCTAAACTCTGTTAGTTGAATTCAGAGAAGAGAAAGGAAATTCAGAGAAGAGAAAGGAGTTTCAGAGAATGCTTCTGTGTGGTTTTTATTTGGAGATATTCCTTTTTCCTCTATTACAATCTTAGCGCTCCGAAGGTCCACTTGCATTTTCTACACAAAGAGTCTTTCATAACTGCTCAATCAAAAGTATGGTTTAGCTCTGTTAACTGAATGCACATAACAGAAATAAGTTTCACAGAATGCTTCTGTGTAGTTTTTATTTGAAGATATTCTTTTTAACAATGTAGGCCTCTTAGCGCTTAGAAAGTCCAATTGCAGTTTCTACAGAAAGAGTGTTTCAGAACGGCTCAATCAAAAGTAAGGTTCAACTCTGTTAGTTGAATGCACAGAACAGAAAGAAGTTTCACAGAATGCTTCTGTGTAGTTTATATTTGAATATATTCCTTTTTCAACTATTACCCTCTTAGCGCTCCGAATGTCCACTTGCATTTTCTACAGAAAGAGTGTTCAGAACGGCCCAATCAAAAGTATGGTTTTACTCTGTTAGTTGAATGCACAGATCCGAAAGAAGTTTCACAGAATGCTTCTGTGTAGTTTTTATTTGTAGATATTCTTTTTCCCAATATAGGCCTTTTAGCGGTCAGAATGTCCAATTGCAGTTTCTACAGAAAGAGTGTTTCACAACGGCTCCATCAAAAGTAAGGTTCAACTCAGTTAGTTGAATGCACAGAACAGGAAGAAGTTTCACAGAATGCTTCTGTGTAGTTTATAATTGAATATATTCCTTTTTCCACTATTACCGTTTTAGCTCTCCGAATGTCCACTTGCATTTTCTACAGAAAGAGTGTTCAGAACTGCTCTATCAAAAGTATGGTTTAACTCTGTTAGCTGAATGCACATATCAGAAAGAAGTTTCTCAGAATGATTCTGTGTAGTTTATATTTGAATATAATCCTTTTTCCACTATTTTCCTCTTAGCGCTACGAATCTCCACTTTCCTTTTCTACAGAAAGAGTGTTTCAGAACGGCTCAATCAAAACTAAGTTTCAACTCTTTTAGTTGAATGCACAGAACACAAAGCAGTTTCACAGAATGTTTCTGTGTAGTATTTAGTTGAAGATATTCCTTTTTCGAGTATTACCCTCTTAGCGCTCTGAATTTCCACCGGCAGTTTCTACACAAAGAGTGTTTCAGAACTGCTCCTTCAAAAGTAAGGCTCAGCTCTGTTAGTTGAATGCAGGGAACAGAAAGGAGTTTCAGAGAATGCTTCTGTGTAGTTTTTATTTGGAGATATTCCTTTTTTCACTATTACTATCTTAGCGCTCGGAATGTCCACTTGCATTTCCTACAGAAAGAGGGTTTCAGAACGGCTCAATCAAAACTAAGGTTCAACACTTTTAGTTGAATGCACAGAATAGAAAGAAGTTTCACAGAATGCTTCTGTGTAGTTTTTATTTGTAGATATTCTTTTTCCCAATACAGGCCTCTTAGCGCTCAGAATGTCCAATTGCATTTTCTACAGAAAGAGTGTTCCAGAACGGCTCAATCAAAAGCAAGGTTCAACTCATTTAGTTGAATGCAGAGAAAAGAAAGAAGTTGCACAGAATGCTTCTTTGTAGTTTATATTTGAGTATATTGCTTTTTCCAGTATTACCCTCTTAGCGCTCCGAATGTCCACTTGCATTTTCTACAGAAAGAGTGTTCAGAACTGCGCAATCAAAAGTATGGTTTAACTCTGTTAGCTGAATGCACATATCAGAAATAAGTTTCACAGAATGTTTCTGTGTAGTTTTAATTTGTAGATATTCTTTTTCCCAATATAGGCCTTTTAGCGGTCAGAATGTCCAATTGCAGTTTCTACAGAAACAGTGTTTCACAACGGCTAAATCAAAAGTAAGGTTCAACTCTGTTAGTTGAATGCACAGAACAGAAAGAAGTTTCATACAATGCTTCTGTGTAGTTTATATTTGAACATATTCCTTTTTCCACTATTACCCACTTAGGGCTCCGAATGTCCAGTTGCATTTTCTACAGACAGAGTGTTTCAAAACTGCTCAGTCAAAAGTATGGTTTAACTCTGTTAGCTGAATGCTCAGATCAGAAAGAAGTTTCACAGAATGCTTCTGTGTAGTTTATATTTGAATATATTCCTTTTTCCACTACTACCCTCTTAGCGCTCCAAATGTCCAGTTGCATTTTCTACAGAAAGAGTGTTCAGAACTGCTCAATGAAAAGTATGGTTTAATTCTGTTAGCTGAATGCAGAGAACAGAAAGAAGTTTCACAGAATGATTCTGTGTAGTTTATATTTGAAGATATTACTCTTTCCAGTATTACCGTCTTACAGCTCCCAATGTCCACTTGCATTTTCTACAGAAAGAGTGTTCAGAACTGCTCAATCAAAAGTGTGGTTTTACTCTATTAGTTGAATGCACATATCAGAAATAAGTTTCACAGAATGCTTCTGTGTAGTTTTTATTTGAAGATATTCTTTTTCCCAATATAGGCCTCTTAGCGCTCAGAATGTCCAATTGCAGTTTCTACAGAAAGAGTTTTTCAGAACGGCTCCATCAAAAGTAAGGTTCAACTCAGTTAGTTGAATGCACAGAACAGAAAGAAGTTTCACAGAATGCTTCTGTGTAGTTTATATTTCAATATATTCCTTATCCAGTATTACCGTCTTAGCGCTCCGAATATCCACTTGCATTTGCTACAGAAAGGGTGTTCAGAACGGCTCAATCAAAAGTATTTTTTTAATCTGTTAGTTGAATGCACAGATCCGAAAGAAGTTTCACAGAATGCTTCTGTGTAGTTTTTATTAGAAGATATTCTTTTACCCAATATAGGCCTCTTAGCGCTCAGAATGTCCAATTGCAGTTTCTACAGAAAGAGTTTTTCAGAACAGCTCCATCAAAAGTAAGGTTCAACTCTGTTAGTTGAATGCACAGAAGAGAAAGAAGTTTCATACAATGCTTCTGTGTAGTTTATATTTGAATATATTCCTTTTTCCACTACTACTCTTTTAGCGCTCCAAATGTCCAGTTGCATTTTCTACAGAAAGAGTGTTCAGATCGGCTCAATCAAAAGTATGGTTTAACTCTGTTAGCTGAATGCACAGATCAGAAAGAAGTTTCACAGAATGATTCTGTGTAGTTTATATTTGAAGATATTCCTTTTTCCACTATTACCCACTTAGCGCTCCAAATGTCCAGTAGCATTTTCTACAGAAAGAGTGTTTCAGAACTGCTCAATATAAAGTATGGTTTAACTCTGTTTGCTGAATGCACAGATCAGAAAGAAGTTTCACAGAATGCTTCCGTGTAGTGTTTATATGAAAATATTCTTTTTACCAATATAGGCCTCTTAGCGCTCAGAATGTCCAATTGCAGTTTCTATAGAAAGAGTGTTTCAGAACGGCTCAATGAAAAGTAAGGTTCACCTCTTTTAGTTGAATGCACAGAACAGAAAGAAGTTTCACAGAATGCTTCTGTGTAGTATTTAGTTGAAGATATTCCTTTATTGACTATTACCCACTTAGTGCTCCGAATGTCCACTGGCAGTTTCTACACAAAGAGTGTTTCAGAACTGTTCCTTCAAAAGTAAGGCTAAACTCTGTTAGTTGAATTCAGAGAACAGAAAGTAGTTTCAGAGAATGCTTCTGTGTGGTTTTTATTTATAGATAATCCTTTTTCCTCTATTACAATCTTAGCGCTCCGCAGGTCCACTTGCATTTTCTACACAAAGAGTGTTTCATAACTGCTCAATCAAAAGTATGGTTTAGCTCTGTTAACTGAATGCACATATCAGAAATAAGTTTCACAGAATGCTTCTGTGTAGTTTTTATTTGAAGATATTCTTTTTAACAATGTAGGCCTCTTAGCGCTTAGAAAGTCCAATTGCAGTTTCTACAGAAAGAGTTTTTCAGAACGGCTCCATCAAAAGTAAGGTTCAACTCTGTTAGTTGAATGCACAGAAGAGAAAGAAGTTTCATACAATGCTTCTGTGTAGTTTATATTTGAATATATTCCTTTTTCCACTACTACTCTTTTAGCGCTCCAAATGTCCAGTTGCATTTTCTACAGAAAGAGTGTTCAGATCGGCTCAATCAAAAGTATGGTTTAACTCTGTTAGCTGAATGCACAGATCAGAAAGAAGTTTCACAGAATGATTCCGTGTAGTTTATATTTGAAGATATTCCTTTTTCCACTATTACCCACTTAGCGCTCCAAATGTCCAGTAGCATTTTCTACAGATAGAGTGTTTCAGAACTGCTCAATATAAAGTATGGTTTAACTCTGTTTGCTGAATGCACAGATCAGAAAGAAGTTTCACAGAATGCTTCTGTGTAGTGTTTATATGAAAATATTCTTTTTACCAATATAGGCCTCTTAGCGCTCAGAATGTCCAATTGCAGTTTCTATAGAAAGAGTGTTTCAGAACGGCTCAATGAAAAGTAAGGTTCACCTCTTTTAGTTGAATGCACAGAACAGAAAGAAGTTTCACAGAATGCTTCTGTGTAGTATTTAGTTGAAGATATTCCTTTATTGACTATTACCCACTTAGTGCTCCGAATGTCCACTGGCAGTTTCTACACAAAGAGTGTTTCAGAACTGTTCCTTCAAAAGTAAGGCTAAACTCTGTTAGTTGAATTCAGAGAACAGAAAGGAGTTTCAGAGAATGCTTCTGTGTGGTTTTTATTTATAGATAATCCTTTTTCCTCTATTACAATCTTAGCGCTCCGCAGGTCCACTTGCATTTTCTACACAAAGAGTGTTTCATAACTGCTCAATCAAAAGTATGGTTTAGCTCTGTTAACTGAATGCACATATCAGAAATAAGTTTCACAGAATGCTTCTGTGTAGTTTTTATTTGAAGATATTCTTTTTAACAATGTAGGCCTCTTAGCGCTTAGAAAGTCCAATTGCAGTTTCTACAGAAAGTGTGTTTCAGAACGGCTCAATCAAAAGTAAGGTTCAACTCTGTTAGTTGAATGCACAGAACAGAAAGAAGTTTCACAGAATGCTTCTGTGTAGTTTATATTTGAATATATTCCTTTTTCAACTATTACCCTCTTAGCACTCCGAATGTCCACTTGCATTTTCTACAGAAAGAGTGTTCCAGAACGGCTCAATCAAAAGCAAGGTTCAACTCAGTTAGTTGAATGCAGAGAACAGAAGGAAGTTTCACAGAATGCTTCTGTGTAGTTTATATTTGAGTGTATTGCTTTTTCCACTATTACCCTCTTAGCGCTCCGAATGTCCACTTGCATTTTCTACAGAAAGAGTGTTCAGAACTGCGCAATCAAAAGTATGGTTTAACTCTGTTAGCTGAATGCACATATCAGAAATAAGTTTCACACAATGCTTCTGTGTAGTTTTTATTTGAATATATTATTTTTCCCAATATAGGCCTCTTTGGGCTCATAATGTCCAATTGCAGTTTCTACAGAAAGAGTGTCAGAACGGCTAAATCATAAATAAGGTTCAACCCTGTTAGTTGAATGTACAGAACAGAAAGTTGTTTCATACAATGCTTCTGTGTAGTTTATATTTGAACATATTCCTTTTTCCACTATTACCAACTTAGCGCTCCGAATGTCCAGTTGCATTTTCTACAGACAGAGTGTTTCAAAACTGCTCAGTCAAAAGTATGGTTTAACTCTGTTACCTGAATGCTCAGATCAGAAAGAAGTTTCACAGAATGCTTCTGTGTAGTTTATATTTGAATATATTCCTTTTTCCACTACTACGCTCTTAGCGCTCCAAATGTCCAGTTGCATTTTCAACAGAAAGAGTGTTCAGATCTGCTCAATCAAAAGTATGGTTTAACTCTGTTAGCTGAATGCACAGATCAGAAAGAAGTTTCACCGAATGATTCTGTGTAGTTTATGTTTGAAGACATTCCTTTTTCCACTATTACCCTCTTAGCGCTCCGAATCTACACTTGCATTTTCTACAAAAAGAGTGTTTCATAACTGCTCAATGAAAAATATGTTTTATCTCTGTTAACTGAATTTACAGATCAGAAATAAGTTGCACAGAATGCATCTGTGTAGTTTTTATTTGAAGATATTCTTTTTCCCAATATAGGCCTCTTAGCGCTCAGAATGTCCAATTGCAGTTTCTACAGAAAGAGTGTTTCAGAACCCCTCCATCAAAAGTAAGGTTCAACTCAGTTATTTGAATGCACAGAACAGAAAGAAGTTTCACAGAATGCTTCTGTGTAGTTTATATTTGAATATATTCCTTTTCCAGTATTACCGTCTTAGCGCTCCGAATATCCACTTGCATTTTCTACAGAAAGAGTGTTTCAGAACGGCTCAATCAAAAATAAGGTTCAACTCTGTTATTTGAATGCACAGAAGTGAAAGAAGTTTCATACAATGCTTCTGTGTAGTTTATATTTGAATATATTCCTTTTTCCACTACTACCCTTTTAGCGCTCCAAATGTCCAGTTGCATTTTCTACAGAAAGAGTGTTCAGAACTGCTCAATCAAAAGTATGGTTTAACTCTGTTAGCTGAATGCACAGATCAGAAATAAGTTTCACAGAATGATTCTGTGTAGTTGATATTTGAAGATATTCCTTTTTCCACTATTACCCACTTAGCGCTCCAAATGTCCTGTAGCATTTTCTACAGAAAGAGTTTTGCAGAACTGCTCAATGAAAAGTATGGTTTAACTCTGTTAGCTGAATGCACAGATCAGAAAGAAGTTTCACAGAATGCTTCTGTGTAGTGTTTATATGAAAATATTCTTTTTACCAATATAGGCCTCTTAGCGCTCAGAATGTCCAATTGCAGTTTCTATAGAAAGAGTGTTTCAGAACGGCTCAATGAAAAGTAAGGTTCACCTCTTTTAGTTGAATGCACAAAACAGTAAGAAGTTTCACAGAATGCTTCTGTGTAGTATTTAGTTGAAGATATCCCTTTATTGACTATTACACACTTAGCGCTCCGAATGTCCACAGGCAGTTTCTACACAAAGAGTGTTTCAGAACTGTTCCTTCAAAAGTAAGGCTAAACTCTGTTAGTTGAATTCAGAGAACAGAAAGAGTTTCAGAGAATGCTTCTGTGTGGTTTTTATTTGGAGATAATCTTTTTTCCTCTATAAAAATCTTAGCGCTCCGAAGGTCCACTTGCATTTTCTACACAAAGAATGTTTCATAACTGCTCAATCAAAAGTATGGTTTAGCTCTGTTAACTGAATACACATATCAGAAATAAGTTTCACAGAATGCTTCTGTGTAGTTTTTATTTGAAGATATTCTTTTTAACAATGTAGGCCTCTTAGCGATTAGAAAGTCCAATTGCAGTTTCTACAGAAAGAGTGTTTCAGAACGTCTCAATCAAACGTAAGGTTCAACTCTGTTAGTTGAATGCACAGAACAGAAAGAAGTTTCACAGAATGCTTCTGTGTAGTTTATATTTGAATATATTCCTTTTTCAACTATTACCGTATTAGCGCTCCGAATGTCCACTTGCATTTTCTACAGAAAGAGTGTTCAAAACTGCGCAATCAAAAGTATGGTTTAACTCTGTTAGCTGAATGCACAGATCTGAAATAAGTTTCACACAATGCTGCTGTGTAGTTTTTATTTGAAGATATTATTTTTCCCAATATAGGCCTCTTAGATCTCAGAATGTCCAATTGCTGTTTCTACAGAAAGAGTGTTTCAGAACGGCTCAATCAAAAGTAAGGTTCAACTCTGTTAGTTGAATGCACGGAACAGAAAGAAGTTTCATACAATGCTTCTGTGTAGTTTATATTGAACATATTCCTTTTTCCATTATTACCCACTTAGCGCTCCGAATGTCCAGTTGCATTTTCTACAGACAGAGTGTTTCAAATCTCCTCAATCAAAAGTATGGTTTAACTGTGTTAGCTGAATGCTCAGATCAGAAAGAAGTTTCACAGAATGCTTCTGTGTAGCTTATATTTGAATATATTCCTTTTTCCACTACTACCCTCTTAGCGCCTCAAATGTCCAGTTGCATTTTCTACAGAAAGAGTGTTCAGAACAGCTCTATCAAAAGTATGCTTTAACTCTGTTAGCTGAATGCACATATCAGAAAGAAGTTTCACAGAATGATTCTGTGTAGTTTATATTTGAAGATAATACTTTTTCCACTATTACCCTCTTAGCGCTCCGAATGTCCACTTGCATTTTCTACAGAAAGAGTGTTCAGAACGGCTCAATCAAAAGTATGGTTTTACTCTATTAGTTGAATGCCCATATCAGAAATAAGTTTCACAGAATGCTTCTGTGTAGTTTTTATTTGAAGATATTCTTTTTCCCAATATAGGCCTCTTAGCGCTCAGAATATCCAATTGCAGTTTCTACAGAAAGAGTGTTTCAGAACGGCTCCATCAAAAGTAAGGTTCAACTCAGTTAGTTGAATGCACAGAACAGAAAGAAGTTTCACAGAATGCTTATGTGTAGTTTATAGTTGAATATATTCTTTTTCCAGTATTACCGTCTTAGCGCTCCGAATATCCACTTGCATTTTCTACAGAAAGAGTGTTTCAGAACGGCTCAATCAAAAATAAGGTTCAACTCTGTTAGTTGAATGCACAGAACAGAAAGAAGTTTCATACAATGCTTCTGTGTAGTTTATATTTGAATATATTCCTTTTTCCACTACTACCCACTTAGCGCTCCAAATATCCAGTTGCATTTTCTACAGAAAGAGTGTTCAGAACTGCGCAATCAAAAGTATGGTTTAATTCAGTTAGCTGAATGCACAGATCAGAAATTAGTTTCACAGAATGATTCTGTGTAGTTTATACTTGAAGATATTCCTTTTTCCTTTATTACCCACTTAGCGCTCCAAATGTCCAGTTGCATTTTCTACAGAAAGAGTGTTTCAGAACTGCTCAATCAAAAGTATGGTTTAACTCTGTTAGCTGAATGCACAGATCAGAAACAAGTTTCACAGAATGCTTCTTTGTAGTGTTTATATGAAGATATTACTTTTTCCAGTATTACCCTCTTAGCGCTCCGAAGGTCCACTTGCATTATCTACAGAAGGAGTGTTCACAACGGCTAAATCAAAAGTATGGTTTTACTCTATTAGTTGAATGCCCATATCAGAAATAAGTTTCACAGAATGCTTCTGTGTAGTTTTTATTTGAAGATATTCCTTTTCCCAATATAGGCCTCTTAGCGCTCAGAATGTCCAATTGCAGTTTCTACAGAAAGAGTGTTTCAGAACGGCTCCATCAAAAGTAAGGTTCAACTCAGTTATTTGAATGCACAGAACAGAAAGAAGTTTCACAGAATGCTTCTGTGTAGTTTATATTTGAACATATTCCTTTTTCCACTATTACCCATTTAGCGCTCCAAATGTCCAGTAGCATTTTCTACAGAAAGAGTGTTTCAGAACTGCTCAATCAAAAGTATGGTTTAACTCTGTTAGCTGAATGCACAGATCAGAAAGAAGTTTAACAGAATGCTTCTGTGTAGTGTTTATATGAAAATATTCTTTTTACCAATATATGCCTCTTAGCGCTCAGAATGTCCAATTGCAGTTTCTATAGAAAGAGTGTTTCAGAACGGCTCAATGAAAAGTAAGGTTCACTTCTTTTAGTTGAATGCACAGAACAGAAAGAAGTTTCACAGAATGCTTCTGTGTAGTATTTAGTTGAAGATATTCCTTTATTGACTATTAGCCACTTAGCACTCCGAATGTCCACTGGCAGTTTCTACACAAAGAGTGTTTCAGAACTGTTCCTTCAAAAGTAAGGCTAAACTCTGTTAGTTGAATTCAGAGAACAGAAATGAGTTTCTGAGAATGCTTCTGTGTAGTTTTTATTTGGAGATATTCCTTTTTCCTCTATTACAATCTTAGCGCTCCGAAGGACCCCTTGCATTTTCTACACAAAGAGTGTTTCATAACTGCTCAATCAAAAGTATGGTTTAGATCTGTTAACTGAATGCACAGATCAGAGATAAGTTTCAGAGAATGCTTCTGTGTAGTTTTTATTTGGAGATATTCCTTTTTCCACTAATACAATCTTAGCGCTCCGAATGTCCAATTTCATTTTCTACAGAAAGAGAGTTTCAGAACGGCTCAATCAAAACAAAGGTTCAACACTTTTAGTTGAATGCACAGAACAGAAAAACTTTCACAGAATGCTTCTGTGTAGTTTTTATGTGTAGATATTCTTTTTCCCAATATAGGCCTCTTAGCGCTCAGAATGTCCAATTGCATTTTCTACAGAAAGAGAGTTTCAGAACGGCTCAATCAAAAGCAAGGTTTAACTCAGTTAGTTGAATGCAGAGATCAGAAAGAAGTTTCACAGAATGCTTCTGTGTAGTTTATATATGAATATATTGCTTTTTCCACTATTACCCTCTTAGCGCTCCGAATGTCCACTTGCATTTTCTACAGAAAGAGTGTTCAGAACTGTGCAATCAAATGTATGGTTTAACTCTGTTAGCTGAATGCACATATCACAAATAAGTTTCACACAATGCTTCTGTGTAATTTTTATTTGAATATATTTTTTTTCGCAATATAGGCCTCCTAGCGCTCAGAATGTCCAATTACAGTTTCTACAGAAACAGTGTTTAAGAACGGCTCAATCAAAAGTAAGGTTCAACTCTGTTAGTTGAATGTACAGAACACAAAGTTGTTTCACACAATGCTTCTGTGTAGTTTATATTTGAACATATTCCTTTTTCCACTATTACCCACTTAGCGCTACGAATGTCCAGTTGCATTTTCTACAGACAGAGTGTTTCAAAACTGCTCAATCAAAAGTATGGTTTAACTCTGTTAGCTGAATGCTCAGATCAGAAAAAGTTTCACAGAATGTTTCTCTGTAGTTTATATTTGAATATATTCTTTTTCAACTACTACCCTCTTAGCGCTCCAAATGTCCAGTTGCATTTTCTACAGAAAGAGTGTTCAGAACTGCTCAATCAAAAGTATGGTTTAACTCTGTTAGCTGAATGCACAGATCAGAAAGAAATTTCACAGAATGATTCTGTGTAGTTCATATTTCAAGATATTACTTTTTCCAGTATTACCCTCTTAGCGCTCCGAATGTCCACTTGCATTTTCTACAGAAAGAGTGTTCAGAACGGCTCAATCAAAAGTATCGTTTTACTCTATTAGTTGAATGAACATATCAGAAATAAGTTTCACAGAATGCTTCTGTGTAGTTTTTATTTGAAGATATTCTTTTTCCCAATATAGGCCCCTTAGCGCTCAGAATGTCCAATTGCAGTTTCTACAGAAAGAGTGTTTCAGAACGGCTCCATCAAAAGTAAAGTTCAACTCAGTTAGTTGAATGCACAGAACAGAAAGAAGTTTCACAGAATGCTTCTGTGTAGTTTATAGTTGAATATATTCTTTTTCCAGTATTACCGTCTTAGCGCTCCGAATATCCACTTGCATTTTCTACAGAAAGAGTGTTTCAGAACGGCTCAATCAAAAATAAGGTTCAACGCTGTTAGTTGAATGCACAGAACACAAAGAAGTTTCATACAATGCTTCTGTGTAGTTTATATTTGAATATATTCCTTTTTCCACTACTACCCACTTAGCGCTCCTAATATACATTTGCATTTTCTACAGAAAGAGTGTTTCAGAACTGCTCAATCAAAAGTATGGTTTAATTCTGTTAGCTGAATGTACAGATCAGAAATAAGTTTCACAGAATGATTCTGTGTAGTTTATATTTGAAGATATTCCTTTTTCCACTATTACCCACTTAGCGCTCCAAATGTCCAGTTGCATTTTCTACAGAAAGAGTGTTTCAGAACTGCTCAATCAAAAGTATGGTTTAACTCTGTTAGCTGAATGCACAGATCAGAAAGAAGTTTCACAGAATGCTTCTGTGTAGTGTTTATATGAAAATATTGTTTTTACCAATATATGCCTCTTAGCGCTCAGAATGTCCAATTGCAGTTTCTATAGAAAGAGTGTTTCAGAACGGCTCAATGAAAAGTAAGGTTCACTTCTTTTAGTTGAATGCACAGAACAGAAAGAAATTTCACAGAAGGCTTCTGTGTAGTATTTAGTTGAAGATATTCCTTTATTGACTATTACCCACTTAGCGCTCCGAATGTCCACTTGCAGTTTCTACACAAAGAGTGTTTCAGAACTGTTCCTTCAAAAGTAAGGCTAAACTCTGTTAGTTGAATTCCGAGAACAGAAAGGAGTTTCTGAGAATGCTTCTGTGTACTTTTTATTTGGAGATATTCCATTTTCCTCTATTACAATCTTAGCGCTCCGAAGGTCCCCTTGCATTTTCTACACAAAGAGTGTTTCATAACTGCTCAATCAAAAGTATGGTTTAGATCTGTTAACTGAATGCACAGATCAGAAATAAGTTTCAGAGAATGCTTCTGTGTAGTTTTTATTTGGAGATATTCCTTTTTCCACTAATACAATCTCAGCACTCCGAATGTCCACTTTCATTTTCTACAGAAAGAGTGTTTCAGAACGGCTCAATCAAAACAAAGGTTCAACACTTTTAGTTGAATGCACAGAACAGAAAAAGTTTCACAGAATGCTTCTATGTAGTTTTTATGTGTAGATAATCTTTTTCCCAATATAGGCCTCTTAGCGCTCAGAATGTCCAATTGCATTTTCTACAGAAAGAGAGTTTCAGAACGGCTCAATCAAAAGTAAGGTTCAGCTCTGTTAGTTGAATGCACAGAACAGAAAGAAGTTTCACAGAATGCTACTGTGTAGTTTATATTTGAATATATTCCTTTTTTCCACTATTACCCACTTAGCGCTCCGATTATCCACTTGCAGTTTCTACACAAAGATTGTTTCAGAACTGCTCTTCAAAAGTAAGGCTCAACTCTGTTAGTTGAATGCAGAGAACAGAAAGGAGATTCAGAGAATGCTTCCGTGTAGTTTTTATTTGGAGATATTCCTTTTTCCTCTGTTACAATCTTAGCGCTCCAAAGGTCCACTTGCATTTTCTACACAAAGAGTCTCATAACTGCTCAATCAAAAGTATGGTTTAGCTCTGTTAACTGAATGCACAGTTCAGAAATAAGTTTCACAGAATCCTTCTGTGTAGTTTTTATTTGTAGATATTCTTTTTCCCAATATAGGCCTTTTAGCGGTCAGAATGTCCAATTGCAATTTCTACAGAAAGAGTGTTTCACAACGGCTCCATCAAAAGTAAGGTTCAACTCAGTTAGTTGAATGCACAGAACAGAAAGAAGTTTCACAGAATGCTTCTGTGTAGTTTATAATTGAATATAATCCTTTTTCCACTATTACCGTATTAGCGCTCCGAATGTCCACTTGCATTTTCTACAGAAAGAGTGTTCAAAACTGCGCAATCAAAAGTATGGTTTAACTCTGTTAGCTGAATGCACAGATCAGAAATAAGTTTCACACAATGCTGCTGGGTAGTTTTTATTTGAAGATATTATTTTTCCCAATATAGGCCTCTTAGATCTCAGAATGTCCAATTGCTGTTTCTACAGAAAGAGTGTTTCAGAACGGCTCAATCAAAAGTAAGGTTCAACTCTGTTAGTTGAATGCACGGAACAGAAAGAAGTTTCATACAATGCTTCTGTGTAGTTTATATTGAACATATTCCTTTTTCCATTATTACCCACTTAGCGCTCCGAATGTCCAGTTGCATTTTCTACAGACAGAGTGTTTCAAATCTCCTCAATCAAAAGTATGGTTTAACTGTGTTAGCTGAATGCTCAGATCAGAAAGAAGTTTCACAGAATGCTTCTGTGTAGCTTATATTTGAATATATTCCTTTTTCCACTACTACCCTCTTAGCGCCTCAAATGTCCAGTTGCATTTTCTACAGAAAGAGTGTTCAGATCGGCTCAATCAAAAGTATGCTTTAACTCTGTTAGCTGAATGCACAGATCAGAAAGAAGTTTCACAGAATGATTCTGTGTAGTTTATATTTGTAGATAATCCTTTTTCCACTATTACCCTCTTAGCGCTCCGAAGGTCCACTTGCATTTTCTACAGAAAGAGTGTTCAGAACGGCTCAATCAAAAGTATGGTTTTACTCTATTAGTTGAATGCCCATATCAGAAATAAGTTTCACAGAATGCTTCTGTGTAGTTTTAATTTGAAGATATTCTTTTTCCCAATATAGGCCTCTTAGCGCTCAGAATATCCAATTGCAGTTTCTACAGAAAGAGTGTTTCAGAACGGCTCCATCAAAAGTAAGGTTCAACTCAGTTAGTTGAATGCACAGAACAGAAAGAAGTTTCACAGAATGCTTATGTGTAGTTTATAGTTGAATATATACTTTTTCAAGTATTGCCGTCTTAGCGCTCCGAATATCCACTTGCATTTTCAACAGAAAGAGTGTTTCAGAACGGCTCAATCAAAAATAAGGTTCAACTCTGTTAGTTGAATGCACAGAACAGAAAGAAGTTTCATACAATGCTTCTGTGTAGTTTATATTTGAATATATTCCTTTTTCCACTACTACCCACTTAGCGCTCCAAATATCCAGTTGCATTTTCTACTGAAAGAGTGTTCAGAACTGCGCAATCAAAAGTATGGTTTAATTCAGTTAGCTGAATGCACAGATCAGAAATTAGTTTCACAGAATGATTCTGTGTAGTTTATACTTTAAGATATTCCTTTTTCCTTTATTACCCACTTAGCGCTCCAAATGTCCAGTTGCATTTTCTACAGAAAGAGTGTTTCAGAACTGCTCAATCAAAAGTATGGTTTAACTCTGTTAGCTGAATGCACAGATCAGAAAAAAGTTTCACAGAATGCTTCTGTGTAGTGTTTATATGAAGATATTACTTTTTCCAGTATTACCCTCTTAGCGCTCCGAAGGTCCACTTGCATTATCTACAGAAGGAGTGTTCACAACGGCTCAATCAAAAGTATGGTTTTACTCTATTAGTTGAATGCCCATATCAGAAATAAGTTTCACAGAATGCTTCTGTGTAGTTTTTATTTGAAGATATTCCTTTTCCCAATATAGGCCTCTTAGCGCTCAGAATGTCCAATTGCAGTTTCTACAGAAAGAGTGTTTCAGAACGGCTCCATCAAAAGTAAGGTTCAACTCAGTTATTTGAATGCACAGAACAGAAAGAAGTTTCACAGAATGCTTCTGTGTAGTTTATATTTGAACATATTCCTTTTTCCACTATTACCCATTTAGCGCTCCAAATGTCCAGTAGCATTTTCTACAGAAAGAGTGTTTCAGAACTGCTCAATCAAAAGTATGGTTTAACTCTGTTAGCTGAATGCACAGATCAGAAAGAAGTTTAACAGAATGCTTCTGTGTAGTGTTTATATGAAAATATTCTTTTTACCAATATATGCCTCTTAGCGCTCAGAATGTCCAATTGCAGTTTCTATAGAAAGAGTGTTTCAGAACGGCTCAATGAAAAGTAAGGTTCACTTCTTTTAGTTGAATGCACAGAACAGAAAGAAGTTTCACAGAATGCTTCTGTGTAGTATTTAGTTGAAGATATTCCTTTATTGACTATTAGCCACTTAGCACTCCGAATGTCCACTGGCAGTTTCTACACAAAGAGTGTTTCAGAACTGTTCCTTCAAAAGTAAGGCTAAACTCTGTTAGTTGAATTCAGAGAACAGAAAGGAGTTTCTGAGAATGCTTCTGTGTAGTTTTTATTTGGAGATATTCCTTTTTCCTCTATTACAATCTTAGCGCTCCGAAGGACCCCTTGCATTTTCTACACAAAGAGTGTTTCATAACTGCTCAATCAAAAGTATGGTTTAGATCTGTTAACTGAATGCACAGATCAGAGATAAGTTTCAGAGAATGCTTCTGTGTAGTTTTTATTTGGAGATATTCCTTTTTCCACTAATACAATCTTAGCGCTCCGAATGTCCAATTTCATTTTCTACAGAAAGAGTGTTTCAAAACGGCTCAATCAAAACAAAGGTTCAACACTTTTAGTTGAATGCACAGAACAGAAAAACTTTCACAGAATGCTTCTGTGTAGTTTTTATGTGTAGATATTCTTTTTCCCAATATAGGCCTCTTAGCGCTCAGAATGTCCAATTGCATTTTCTACAGAAAGAGAGTTTCAGAACGGCTCAATCAAAAGCAAGGTTTAACTCAGTTAGTTGAATGCAGAGATCAGAAAGAAGTTTCACAGAATGCTTCTGTGTAGTTTATATATGAATATATTGCTTTTTCCACTATTACCCTCTTAGCGCTCCGAATGTCCACTTGCATTTTCTACAGAAAGAGTGTTCAGAACTGTGCAATCAAATGTATGGTTTAACTCTGTTAGCTGAATGCACATATCACAAATAAGTTTCACACAATGCTTCTGTGTAATTTTTATTTGAATATATTATTTTTCACAATATAGGCCTCCTAGCGCTCAGAATGTCCAATTACAGTTTCTACAGAAACAGTGTTTAAGAACGGCTCAATCAAAAGTAAGGTTCAACTCTGTTAGTTGAATGTACAGAACACAAAGTTGTTTCACACAATGCTTCTGTGTAGTTTATATTTGAACATATTCCTTTTTCCACTATTACCCACTTAGCGCTCCGAATGTCCAGTTGCATTTTCTACAGACAGAGTGTTTCAAAACTGCTCAATCAAAAGTATGGTTTAACTCTGTTAGCTGAATGCTCAGATCAGAAAAAGTTTCACAGAATGTTTCTCTGTAGTTTATATTTGAATATATTCTTTTTCAACTACTACCCTCTTAGCGCTCCAAATGTCCAGTTGCATTTTCTACAGAAAGAGTGTTCAGAACTGCTCAATCAAAAGTATGGTTTAACTCTGTTAGCTGAATGCACAGATCAGAAAGAAATTTCACAGAATGATTCTGTGTAGTTCATATTTCAAGATATTACTTTTTCCAGTATTACCCTCTTAGCGCTCCGAATGTCCACTTGCATTTTCTACAGAAAGAGTGTTCAGAACGGCTCAATCAAAAGTATCGTTTTACTCTATTAGTTGAATGAACATATCAGAAATAAGTTTCACAGAATGCTTCTGTGTAGTTTTTATTTGAAGATATTCTTTTTCCCAATATAGGCCCCTTAGCGCTCAGAATGTCCAATTGCAGTTTCTACAGAAAGAGTGTTTCAGAACGGCTCCATCAAAAGTAAAGTTCAACTCAGTTAGTTGAATGCACAGAACAGAAAGAAGTTTCACAGAATGCTTCTGTGTAGTTTATATTTGAATATATTCTTTTTCCAGTATTACCGTCTTAGCGCTCCGAATATCCACTTGCATTTTCTACAGAAAGAGTGTTTCAGAACGGCTCAATCAAAAATAAGGTTCAACGCTGTTAGTTGAATGCACAGAACACAAAGAAGTTTCATACAATGCTTCTGTGTAGTTTATATTTGAATATATTCCTTTTTCCACTACTACCCACTTAGCGCTCCTAATATACATTTGCATTTTCTACAGAAAGAGTGTTTCAGAACTGCTCAATCAAAAGTATGGTTTAATTCTGTTAGCTGAATGTACAGATCAGAAATAAGTTTCACAGAATGATTCTGTGTAGTTTATATTTGAAGATATTCCTTTTTCCACTATTACCCACTTAGCGCTCCAAATGTCCAGTTGCATTTTCTACAGAAAGAGTGTTTCAGAACTGCTCAATCAAAAGTATGGTTTAACTCTGTTAGCTGAATGCACAGATCAGAAAGAAGTTTAACAGAATGCTTCTGTGTAGTGTTTATATGAAAATATTCTTTTTACCAATATATGCCTCTTAGCGCTCAGAATGTCCAATTGCAGTTTCTATAGAAAGAGTGTTTCAGAACGGCTCAATGAAAAGTAAGGTTCACTTCTTTTAGTTGAATGCACAGAACAGAAAGAAGTTTCACAGAATGCTTCTGTGTAGTATTTAGTTGAAGATATTCCTTTATTGACTATTAGCCACTTAGCACTCCGAATGTCCACTGGCAGTTTCTACACAAAGAGTGTTTCAGAACTGTTCCTTCAAAAGTAAGGCTAAACTCTGTTAGTTGAATTCAGAGAACAGAAAGGAGTTTCTGAGAATGCTTCTGTGTAGTTTTTATTTGGAGATATTCCTTTTTCCTCTATTACAATCTTAGCGCTCCGAAGGACCCCTTGCATTTTCTACACAAAGAGTGTTTCATAACTGCTCAATCAAAAGTATGGTTTAGATCTGTTAACTGAATGCACAGATCAGAGATAAGTTTCAGAGAATGCTTCTGTGTAGTTTTTATTTGGAGATATTCGTTTTTCCACTAATACAATCTTAGCGCTCCGAATGTCCAATTTCATTTTCTACAGAAAGAGTGTTTCAGAACGGCTCAATCAAAACAAAGGTTCAACACTTTTAGTTGAATGCACAGAACAGAAAAACTTTCACAGAATGCTTCTGTGTAGTTTTTATGTGTAGATATTCTTTTTCCCAATATAGGCCTCTTAGCGCTCAGAATGTCCAATTGTATTTTCTACAGAAAGAGAGTTTCAGAACGGCTCAATCAAAAGCAAGGTTTAACTCAGTTAGTTGAATGCAGAGATCAGAAAGAAGTTTCACAGAATGCTTCTGTGTAGTTTATATATGAATATATTGCTTTTTCCACTATTACCCTCTTAGCGCTCCGAATGTCCACTTGCATTTTCTACAGAAAGAGTGTTCAGAACTGTGCAATCAAATGTATGGTTTAACTCTGTTAGCTGAATGCACATATCACAAATAAGTTTCACACAATGCTTCTGTGTAATTTTTATTTGAATATATTATTTTTCGCAATATAGGCCTCCTAGCGCTCAGAATGTCCAATTACAGTTTCTACAGAAACAGTGTTTAAGAACGGCTCAATCAAAAGTAAGGTTCAACTCTGTTAGTTGAATGTACAGAACACAAAGTTGTTTCACACAATGCTTCTGTGTAGTTTATATTTGAACATATTCCTTTTTCCACTATTACCCACTTAGCGCTCCGAATGTCCAGTTGCATTTTCTACAGACAGAGTGTTTCAAAACTGCTCAATCAAAAGTATGGTTTAACTCTGTTAGCTGAATGCTCAGATCAGAAAAAGTTTCACAGAATGTTTCTCTGTAGTTTATATTTGAATATATTCTTTTTCAACTACTACCCTCTTAGCGCTCCAAATGTCCAGTTGCATTTTCTACAGAAAGAGTGTTCAGAACTGCTCAATCAAAAGTATGGTTTAACTCTGTTAGCTGAATGCACAGATCAGAAAGAAATTTCACAGAATGATTCTGTGTAGTTCATATTTCAAGATATTACTTTTTCCAGTATTACCCTCTTAGCGCTCCGAATGTCCACTTGCATTTTCTACAGAAAGAGTGTTCAGAACGGCTCAATCAAAAGTATCGTTTTACTCTATTAGTTGAATGAACATATCAGAAATAAGTTTCACAGAATGCTTCTGTGTAGTTTTTATTTGAAGATATTCTTTTTCCCAATATAGGCCCCTTAGCGCTCAGAATGTCCAATTGCAGTTTCTACAGAAAGAGTGTTTCAGAACGGCTCCATCAAAAGTAAAGTTCAACTCAGTTAGTTGAATGCACAGAACAGAAAGAAGTTTCACAGAATGCTTCTGTGTAGTTTATATTTGAATATATTCTTTTTCCAGTATTACCGTCTTAGCGCTCCGAATATCCACTTGCATTTTCTACAGAAAGAGTGTTTCAGAACGGCTCAATCAAAAATAAGGTTCAACGCTGTTAGTTGAATGCACAGAACACAAAGAAGTTTCATACAATGCTTCTGTGTAGTTTATATTTGAATATATTCCTTTTTCCACTACTACCCACTTAGCGCTCCTAATATACATTTGCATTTTCTACAGAAAGAGTGTTTCAGAACTGCTCAATCAAAAGTATGGTTTAATTCTGTTAGCTGAATGTACAGATCAGAAATAAGTTTCACAGAATGATTCTGTGTAGTTTATATTTGAAGATATTCCTTTTTCCACTATTACCCACTTAGCGCTCCAAATGTCCAGTTGCATTTTCTACAGAAAGAGTGTTTCAGAACTGCTCAATCAAAAGTATGGTTTAACTCTGTTAGCTGAATGCACAGATCAGAAAGAAGTTTCACAGAATGCTTCTGTGTAGTGTTTATATGAAAATATTGTTTTTACCAATATATGCCTCTTAGCGCTCAGAATGTCCAATTGCAGTTTCTATAGAAAGAGTGTTTCAGAACGGCTCAATGAAAAGAAGGTTCACTTCTTTTAGTTGAATGCAGAGAACAGAAAGAAATTTCACAGAAGGCTTCTGTGTAGTATTTAGTTGAAGATATTCCTTTATTGACTATTACCCACTTAGCGCTCCGAATGTCCACTTGCAGTTTCTACACAAAGATTGTTTCAGAACTTCTCCTTCAAAAGTAAGGCTCAACTCTGTTAGTTGAATGCAGAGAACAGAAAGGAGATTCAGAGAATGCTTCCGTGTAGTTTTTATTTGGAGATATTCCTTTTTCCTCTGTTACAATCTTAGCGCTCCAAAGGTCCACTTGCATTTTCTACACAAAGAGTCTCATAACTGCTCAATCAAAAGTATGGTTTAGCTCTGTTAACTGAATGCACAGTTCAGAAATAAGTTTCACAGAATGCTTCTGTGTAGTTTTATTTGAAGATATTCTATTTCCCAGTGTAGGCCTCTTAGCTCTCAGAATGTCCAATTGCAGTTAATACAGAAAGAGTGTTTCAGAACGGCTCAATCAAAAGTAAGGTTCAACTCTGTTAGTTGAATGCACAGAACAGAAAGAAGTTTCACAGAATGCTTCTGTGTAGTTTATAATTGAATATATTCCTTTTTCCACTATTACCGTATTAGCCCTCCGAATGTCCATTTGCATTTTCTACAGAAAGAGTGTTCAGAACTGCGCAATCAAAAGTATGGTTTAACTCTGTTAGCTGAATGCACATATCAGAAATAATTTTCACAAAATGCTGCTGTGTAGTTTTTATTTGAAGATATTATTTTTCCCAATATATGCCTCTTAGCGCTCAGAATATCCAGTTGCAGTTTCTACACAAAGAGTGATTCAGAACGGCTCCATCAAAAGTAAGGTTCAACTCTGTTAGTTGAATGCACAGAACATAAAGAAGTTTCATACAATGCTTCTGTGTAGTTTATATTTGATCATATTCCTTTTTCAATTATTACCCACTTAGCGCTCGGAATGTCCAGTTGCATTTTCT
Source organism: Symphalangus syndactylus (assembly GCF_028878055.3). Lineage (NCBI taxonomy): Eukaryota > Metazoa > Chordata > Mammalia > Primates > Hylobatidae > Symphalangus > Symphalangus syndactylus. The sequence goes on along the minus strand of NC_072442.2, from coordinate 72,626,566 downwards.
ACAGACAGAGTGTTTCAAATCTCCTCAATCAAAAGTATGGTTTAACTCTGTTAGCTGAATGCTCAGATCAGAAAGAAGGTTCACAGAATGCTTCGGTGTAGCTTAAATTTGAATATATTCCTTTTTCCACTAATACCCTCTTAGCACTCCAAATGTCCAGTTGCATTTTCTACAGAAAGAGTGTTCAGAACTGCTCTATCAAAAGTATGGTTTAATTCTGTTAGCTGAATGCACACATCAGAAAGAAGTTTCACAGAATGATTCTGTGTAGTTTATATTTGAAGTTATTCCTTTTTCCACTATTACCCACTTAGCGCTCCAAATGTCCAGTTGCATTTTCTACAGAAAGAGTGTTTCAGAACTGCTCAATCAAAAGTATGGTTTAACTCTGTTAGCTGAATGCACAGATCAGAAAGAAGTTTCACAGAATGCTTCTGTGTAGTGTTTATATGAAGATATTCTTTTTACCAATATAGGCCTCTTAGCGCTCAGAATGTCCAATTGCAGTTTCTATAGAAAGAGTGTTTCAGAACGGCTCAATGAAAAGTAAGGTTCACCTCTTTTAGTTGAATGCACAGTACAGAAAGAAGTTTCACAGAATGCTTCTCTGTAGAATTTAGTTGAAGATATTAATTTTTGACTATTACCCACTTAGCGCTCCGAATATCCACTTCCAGTTTCTACACAAAGAGTGTTTCAGAACTGCTCCTTCAATAGTAAGGCTAAACTCTGTTAGTTGAATGCAGAGAACAGAAAGGGGTTTCAGAGAATGCTTCTGTGTAGTTTTTATTTGGAGATATTCCTTTTTCCTCTATTACAATCTTAGCGCTCCGAAGGTCCACTTGCATTTTCTACACAAAGAGTCTTTCATAACTGCTCAATCAACAGTATGGTTTAGCTCTGTTAACTAAATGCACAGATCAGAAATAAGTTTCACAGAATGCTTCTGTGTAGTTTTTATTTGAAGATATTCTTTTTCCCAATGTAGGCCTCTTAGCTCTCAGAATGTCCAATTGCAGTTACTACAGAAAGAGTGTTTCAGAACGGCTCAATCTAAAGTAAGTTTCAACACTGTTAGTTGAATGCACAGAACAGAAAGAAGTTTCATACAATGCTTCTGTGTAGTTTATATTTGAACATATTCCTTTTTCCATTATTACCCACTTAGCGCTCCGAATGTCCAGTTGCATTTTCTACAGACAGAGTGTTTCAAAACTGCTCAATCAAAAGCATGGTTTAACTCTGTTAGCTGAATGCTCAGATCAGAAATAAGTTTCACAGAATGCTTCTGTGTAGTTTATATTTGAAGATATTATTTTTCCCAATATAGGCCTCTTAGCGCTCAGAATGTCCAATTGCAGTTTCTACAGAAAGAGTGTTTCAGAACGGCTCAATCAAAAGTAAGTTTCAACTCTGTTAGTTGAATGCACAGAACAGAAAGAAGTTTCATACAATGCTTCTGTGTAGTTTATATTTGAACATATTCCTTTTTCCATTATTACCCACTTAGCGCTCCGAATGTCCAATTGCATTTTCTATAGACAGAGTGTTTCAAAACTGCTCAATCAAAAGTATGGTTAAACTCTGTAAGCTGAATGCTCAGATCAGAAAGAAGTTTCACAGAACGCTTCTGTGTAGTTTATATTGAATATATACCTTTTTCCACTACTACCCTCTTAGCGCTCCAAATGTCCAATTGCATTTTCTACAGAAAGAGTGTTCAGAACTGCTCAATCAAAAGTATGTTTTAACTCTGTTAGGTGAATGCACAGATCGAAAGTAGTTTCACAGAATGATTCTGTGTAGTTTATATTTGAAGATATTCCTTTTTCCACTATTACCCTCTTAGCGCTCCGAATCTCCACTTTCATTTTCTACAGAAAGAGTGTTTCAGAACGGCTCATTCAAAACTAACGTTCAACTCTTTTAGTTGAATACACGGAACGGAAAGAAGTTTCACAGAATGCTTCTGTGTAGTTTTAATGTGTAGATATTCTTTTTCCCAATATAGGCCTCTTAGCGCTCAGAATGTCCAATTGCATTTTCTACAGAAAGAGTGTTTCAGAACGGCTCAATCAAAAGCAAGGTTTATCTCAGTTAGTTGAATGCAGAGATCAGAAAGAAGTTTCACAGAATGCTTCTGTGTAGTTTATGTTTGAATATATTGCTTTTTCCACTATTACCCTCTTAGCGCTCCGAATCTCCAATTTCATTTTCTACAGAAAGAGCGTTTCAGAACGGCTCAATCAAAACTAAGGTTCAACTCTTTTAGTTGAATGCACAGAACAGAAAGAAGTTTCACAGAATGCTTCTGTGTGGTATTTAGTTGAAGATATTCCTTTTTCGACTATTACCGTCTTAGCGCTCCGAATGTCCACTGGCAGTTCCTACACAAAGAGTGTTTCAGAACTGCTCCTTCAAAAGTAAGGTTCAGCTCTGTTAGTTGAATGCAGAGAACAGAAAGGAGTTTCAGAGAATGCTTCTGTGTAGTTTTTATTTGGAGACATTCCTTTTTCCACTATTACACCCTTAGCGCCCCGAATGTCCACTTGCATTTTCTACTGAAAGAGTGTTTCAGAACGGCTCAATCAAAACTAATGTTCAACACTTTTAGTTGAATGCACAGAACAGAAAGAAGTTTCACAGAATGCTTCTGTGTAGTTTTTATGTGTAGATATTCTTTTTCCCAATATAGGCCTCTTAGCGCTCAGAATGTCCAATTGCAGTTTATACAGAAAGAGCGTTTCAGAACGGCTCAATCAAATGTAAGGTTCAACTGTCTTAGTTGAATGCACAGAACAGAAAGAAGTTTCACAGAATGTTTCTGTGTAGTATTTAGTTGAAGATACTACTTTTTGGACTATTACCCACTTAGCGCTCCGAATATCCACTGGCAGTTTCTACACAAAGAGTGTTTCAGAACTGCTCCTTCAAAAGTAAGGCTCAACTGGGTTAGTTGAATGCGGAGAAGAGAAATGGGTTTCAGAGAATGCTTCTGTGCAGTTTTTAATTGGAGATATTCCTTTTTCCACTATTACAATCTTAGCGCTCCGAATGTCCACTTGCATTTTCTACAAAAAGAGTGTTTCATAACTGCTCAATCAAAAATATGTTTTAGCTCTGTTAACTGAATTTACAGATCAGAAATAAGTTTCACAGAATGCATCTGTGTAGTTTTTATTTGAAGATATTCATTTTCCCAATGTAGGCCTCTTAGCGCTTAGAATGTCCAATTGCAGTTTCTACAGAAAGAGAGTTTCAGAACGGCTCAATCAAAAGTAAGGTTCAACTCTGTTAGTTGAATGCACAGAACAGAAAGTAGTTTTATAGAATGCTACTGTGTAGTTTATATTTGAATATATTCCTTTTTCCACTATTACCCTCTTTGCGCTCCGAATGTCCACTTGCATTTTCTACGGAAAGAGTGTTCGGAACTGCGCAATCAAAAGTATGGTTTAACTCTGTTAGCTGAATGCACATATCAGAAATAAGTTTCACACAATGCTTCTGTGTAGTTTTTATTTGAAGATATTATTTTTCCCAATATAGGCCTCTTAGGGCTCAGAATGTCCAATTGCAGTTTCTACAGAAAGAGTGTTTCAGAAAGGCTCAATCAAAAGTAAGGTTCAACTCTGTTAGTTGAATGCACAGAACAGAAAGAAGTTTCATACAATGCTTCTGTGTAGTTTATATTTGAACATATTCTTTTTTCCACTATTACCCACTTAGCGCTACGAATATGCAGTTGCATTTTCTACAGACAGAGTGTTTCAAACTGCTCAATCAAACGTATGGTTTAACTCTGTTAGCTGAATGCTCAGATCAGAAAGAAGTTTCACAGAATGCTTCTGTGTAGTTTATATTTGAATATATTCCTTTTACCACTACTACCCTCTAAGCGCTCCAAATGTCCAGTTGCATTATCTACAGAAAGAGTGTTCAGATCTGCTCAATCAAAAGTATGGTTTAACTCTGTTAGCTGAATGCACAGATCAGAAAGAAGTTTCACAGAATGATTCTGTGTAGTTTATATTTGAAGACATTCCTTTTTCCACTATTACCCTCTTAGCGCTCCGAATCTCCACTTGCATTTTCTACAAAAAGAGTGTTTCATAACTGCTCAATCAAAAATATGTTTTATCTCTGTTAACTGAATTTATAGATCAGAAATAAGTTTCACAGAATGCATCTGTGTAGTTTTTATTTGAAGATATTCTTTTTCCCAATGTAGGCCTCTTAGCGCTTAGAATGTCCAATTGCAGTTTCTACAGAAAGAGTGTTTCAGAACGGCTCAATCAAAAGTAAGGTTCAACTCTGTTAGTTGAATGCACAGAACAGAAAGAAGTTTCACAGAATGCTACTGTGTAGTTTATATTTGAATATATTCCTTTTTCCACTATTACCCTCTTAGCGCTCCGAATGTCCACTTGCATTTTCTACAGAAAGAGTGTTCAGAACTGCGCAATCAAAAGTATGGTTTAACTCTGTTAGCTTAATGAACATATCAGAAATAAGTTTCACAAAATGCTTCTGTGTAGTTTTTATTTGAAGATATTATTTTTCCCAATATAGGCCTCTTAGCGCTCAGAATGTCCAATTGCAGTTTCTACAGAAAGAGTGTTTCAGAAAGGCTCAATCAAAAGTAAGGTTCAACTCTGTTAGTTGAATGCACAGAACAGAAAGAAGTTTCATACAATGCTTCTGTGTAGTTTATATTTGAACATATTCTTTTTTCCACTATTACCCACTTAGCGCTACGAATGTCCAGTTGCCTTTTCTACAGACAGAGTGTTTCAAAACTGCTCAATCAAAAGTATGGTTTAACTCTGTTAGCTGAATGCTCAGATCAGAAAGTAGTTTCACAGAATGCTTCTGTGTAGTTTATATTTGAATATATTCCTTTTTCCACTACTACTCTCTTAGCGCTCCAAATGTCCAGTTGCATTTTCTACAGAAAGAGAGTTCAGATCTGCTCAATCAAAAGTATGGTTTAACTCTGTTAGCTGAATGCACAGATCAGAAAGAAGTTTCACAGAATGATTCTGTGTAGTTTATATTTGGAGACATTCCTTTTTCCACTATTACCCTCTTAGCGCTCCGAATCTCCACTTGCATTTTCTACAGAAAGAGTGTTTCAGAACGGCTCAATCAAAACTAAGGTTCAACTCTTTTAGTTGAACAAACAGAACAGAAAGAAGTTGCACACAATTCTTCTGTGTAGTTTTTATTTGTAGACATTCTTTTTCCCAATATAGGCCTCTTAGCGCTCAGAATGTCCAATTGCAGTTTCTACAGAAAGAGTGTTTCAGAACGGCTCAATCAAAAGTAAGGTTCAACTCTGTTAGTTGAATGCACAGAACAGAAAGAATTTTCATACAATGCTTCTGTGTAGTTTATATTTGAGCATATTCTTTTTTCCACTATTTCCCCCTTAGCGCTACGAATGTCCAGTTGCATTTTCTACAGACAGAGTGTTTCAAAACTGCTCAATCAAAAGTATCGTTTAACTCTGTTAGCTGAATGCTCAGATCAGAAAGAAGTTTCACAGAATGCTTCTGTGTAGTTTATATTTGAATATATTCCTTTTTCCACTACTACGCTCTTAGCGCTCCAAATGTCCAGTTGCATTTTCTACAGAAAGAGTGTTCAGATCTCCTCAATCAAAAGTATGGTTTAACTCTGTTAGCTGAATGCACAGATCAGAAAGAAGTTTCACCGAATGATTCCGTGTAGTTTATATTTGAAGACATTCCTTTTTCCACTATTACCCTCTTAGCGCTCCGTATCTCCACTTGCATTTTCTACAAAAAGAGTGTTTCATAACTGCTCAATCAAAAATATGTTTTATCTCTGTTAACTGAATTTACAGATCAGAAATAAGTTTCACAGAATGCATCTGTGTAGTTTTTATTTGAAGATATTCTTTTTCCCAATGTAGGCCTCTTAGCGCTTAGCATGTCCAATTGCAGTTTCTACAGAAAGAGTGTTTCAGAACGGCTCAATCAAAAGTAAGGTTCAACTCTGTTAGTTGAATGCACAGAACAGAAAGAATTTTCACAGTATGCTACTGTGTAGTTTTTATTTGAATATATTCCTTTTTCCACTGTTACCCTCTTAGCGCTCCGAATGTCCACTTGCATTTTCTACAGAAAGAGTGTTCAGAACTGCGCAATGAAAAGTATGGTTTAACTCTGTTAGCTTAATGAACATATCAGAAATAAGTTTCACACAATGCTTCTGTGTAGTTTTTATTTGAAGATATTATTTTTCCCAATATAGGCCTCTTAGCGCTCAGAATGTCCAATTGCAGTTTCTACAGAAAGAGTGTTTCAGAAAGGCTCAATCAAAAGTGAGGTTCAACTCTGTTTGTTGAATGCACAGAACAGAAAGAAGTTTCATACAATGCTTCTGTGTAGTTTATATTTGAACATATTCTTTCTTCCACTATTACCCACTTAGCGCTACGAATGTCTAGTTGCATTTTCTACAGACAGAGTGTTTCAAAACTGCTCAATCAAAAGTATGGTTTATCTCTGTTAGCTGAATGCTCAGATCAGAAAGAAGTTTCACAGAATGCTTCTGTGTAGTTTATATTTGAATATATTCCTTTTTCCACTACTACTCTCTTAGCGCTCCAAATGTCCAGTTGCATTTTCTACAGAAAGAGTGTTCAGATCTGCTCAATCAAAAGTATGGTTTAACTCTGTTAGCTGAATGCACAGATCAGAAAGAAGTTTCACAGAATGATTCTGTGTAGTTTATATTTGGAGACATTCCTTTTTCCACTATTACCCTCTTAGCGCTCCGAATCTCCACTTGCATTTTCTACAGAAAGAGTGTTTCAGAACGGCTCAATCAAAACTAAGGTTCAACTCTTTTAGTTGAACAAACAGAACAGAAAGAAGTTTCACACAATTCTTCTGTGTAGTTTTTATTTGTAGACATTCTTTTTCCCAATATAGGCCTCTTAGCGCTCAGAATGTCCAATTGTAGTTTCTACAGAAAGAGTGTTTCAGAACGGCTCAATCAAAAGTAAGGTTCAACTCTGTTAGTTGAATGCACAGAACAGAAAGGAGTTTCATACAATGCTTCTGTGTAGTTTATATTTGAACATATTTTTTTTCCACTATTACCCACTTAGCGCTACGAATGTCCAGTTGCATTTTCTACAGACAGAGTGTTTCAAAACTGCTCAATCAAAAGTATGGTTTAACTCTGTTAGCTGAATGCTCAGATCAGAAAGAAGTTTCACATAATGCTTCTGTGTAGTTTTTATTTGAAGACATTTTTTTTCCCAATATAGGCCTCTTAGCGCTCAGAATGTCCAATTTCATGTTCTACAGAAAGAGTGTTTCAGAACGGGTCAATGAAAAGTAAGGTTCAACTCTGTTAGTTGAATGCACAGAAGAGAAAGAAGTTTCATACAATGCTTCTGTGTAGTTTATATTTGAACATATTTTTTTTCCACTATTACCCACTTAGCGCTACGAATGTCCAGTTGCATTTTCTACAGAGAGTGTGTTTCAAAACTGCTCAATCAAAAGTATGGTTTAACTCTGTTAGCTGAATGCTCAGATCAGAAAGAAGTTTCACAGAATGCTTCTGTGTAGTTTATATTTGAATATATTCCCTTTTCCACTACTACCCTCTTAGCGCTCCAAATGTCCAGTTGCATTTTCTACAGGAAGAGTGTTCAGATCTGCTCAATCAAAAGTATGGTTTAACTCTGTTAGCTGAATGCACAGATCAGAAAGATGTTCCACAGAATGATTCTGTGTAGTTTACATTTGAAGACATTCCTTTTTCCACTGTTACTCTCTTAGCGCTCCGAATCTCCTCTTGCATTTTCTACAGAAAGAGTGTTTCAGGACGGCTCAATCAAAACTAAGGTTCAACTCTTTTAGTTGAATGAACAGAACAGAAAGTAGTTTCACAGAATGCTTCTGTGTAGTTATTATTTGTAGATATTCTTTTTCCCAATATAGGCCTCTTAGTGCTCAGAATGTACAATTGCAGTTTCTACAGAAAGATTGCTTCAGAACGGCTCAATCAAAAGTAAGGTTCAACCCTGGTAGTTGAATGCACAGAACAGAAAGAAGTTTCACAGAATGCTTCTGTGTAGTTTATATTTGAATATATTCCTTTTTCCACTATTACCCTCTTAGCGCTCCGAATGTCCACTTGAATTTTCTACAGAAAGAGTGTTCTGAACTGCGCAATCAAAAGTATGGTTTAACTCTGTTAGCTGAATGCACATATCAGAAATAAGTTTCAAACAATGCTTCTGTGTAGTTTTTATTTGAAGATATTATTTTTCCCAATATAGGCCTCTTAGCGCTCAGAATGTCCAATTGCAGTTTATACACAAAGAGTGTTTTAGAACGGCTCAATCAAATGTAAGGTTCAACTGTCTTAGCTGAATGCACAGAACAGAAAGGAGTTTCACAGAATGCTTCTGTGTAGTATTTAGTTGAAGATACTACTTTTTGGACTATTACCCACTTAGCGCTCCGAATATCCACTGGCAGTTTCTACACAAAGAGTGTTTCAGAACTGCTCCTTCAAAAGTAAGGCTCAACTGGGTTAGTTGAATGCGGAGAACAGAAATGGGTTTCAGAGAATGCTTCTGTGCAGTTTTTAATTGGAGATATTCCTTTTTCCTCTATTACAATCTTAGCGCTCCGAATGTCCACTTGCATTTTCTACAAAAAGAGTGTTTCATAACTGCTCAATCAAAAATATGTTTTAGCTCTGTTAACTGAATTTACAGATCAGAAATAAGTTTCACAGAATGCATCTGTGTAGTTTTTATTTGAAGATATTCATTTTCCCAATGTAGGCCTCTTAGCGCTTAGAATGTCCAATTGCAGTTTCTACAGAAAGAGTGTTTCAGAACGGCTCAATCAAAAGTAAGGTTCAACTCTGTTAGTTGAATGCACAGAACAGAAAGTAGTTTTATAGAATGCTACTGTGTAGTTTATATTTGAATATATTCCTTTTTCCACTATTACCCTCTTTGCGCTCTGAATGTCCACTTGCATTTTCTACGGAAAGAGTGTTCGGAACTGCGCAATCAAAAGTATGGTTTAACTCTGTTAGCTGAATGCACATATCAGAAATAAGTTTCACACAATGCTTCTGTGTAGTTTTTATTTGAAGATATTATTTTTCCCAATATAGGCCTCTTAGGGCTCAGAATGTCCAATTGCAGTTTCTACAGAAAGAGTGTTTCAGAAAGGCTCAATCAAAAGTAAGGTTCAACTCTGTTAGTTGAATGCACAGAACAGAAAGAAGTTTCATACAATGCTTCTGTGTAGTTTATATTTGAACATATTCTTATTTCCACTATTACCCACTTAGCGCTACGAATGTCCAGTTGCATTTTCTACAGACAGAGGGTTTCAAACTGCTCAATCAAAAGTATGGTTTAACTCTGTTAGCTGAATGCTCAGATCAGAAAGAAGTTTCACAGAATGCTTCTGTGTAGTTTATATTTGAATATATTCCTTTTACCACTACTACCCTCTAAGCGCTCCAAATGTCCAGTTGCATTATCTACAGAAAGAGTGTTCAGATCTGCTCAATCAAAAGTATGGTTTAACTCTGTTAGCTGAATGCACAGATCAGAAAGAAGTTTCACAGAATGATTCTGTGTAGTTTATATTTGAAGACATTCCTTTTTCCACTATTACCCTCTTAGCGCTCCGAATCTCCACTTGTATTTTCTACAAAAAGAGTGTTTCATAACTGCTCAATCAAAAATATGTTTTATCTCTGTTAACTGAATTTACAGATCAGAAATAAGTTTCACAGAATGCATCTGTGTAGTTTTTATTTGAAGATATTCTTTTTCCCAATGTAGGCCTCTTAGCGCTTAGAATGTCCAATTGCAGTTTCTACAGAAAGAGTGTTTCAGAACGGCTCAATCAAAAGTAAGGTTCAACTCTGTTAGTTGAATGCACAGAACAGAAAGAATTTTCACAGAATGCTTCTGTGTAGTTTATATTTGAATATATTCCTTTTTCCACTATTACCCTCTTAGCGCTCCGAATGTCCACTTGCATTTTCTACAGAAAGAGTGTTCAGAACTGCGCAATCAAAAGTATGGTTTAACTCTGTTAGCTTAATGAACATATCAGAAATAAGTTTCACACAATGCTTCCGTGTAGTTTTTATTTGAAGATATTATTTTTCCCAATATAGGCCTCTTAGCGCTCAGAATGTCCAATTGCAGTTTCTACAGAAAGAGTGTTTCAGAAAGGCTCAATCAAAAGTAAGGTTCAACTCTGTTAGTTGAATGCACAGAACAGAAAGAAGTTTCATACAATGCTTCTGTGTAGTTTATATTTGAACATATTCTTTTTTCCACTATTACCCACTTAGCGCTACGAATATGCAGTTGCATTTTCTACAGACAGAGTGTTTCAAACTGCTCAATCAAAAGTATGGTTTAACTCTGTTAGCTGAATGCTCAGATCAGAAAGAAGTTTCACAGAATGCTTCTGTGTAGTTTATATTTGAATATATTCCTTTTACCACTACTACCCTCTAAGCGCTCCAAATGTCCAGTTGCATTATCTACAGAAAGAGTGTTCAGATCTGCTCAATCAAAAGTATGGTTTAACTCTGTTAGCTGAATGCACAGATCAGAAAGAAGTTTCACAGAATGATTCTGTGTAGTTTATATTTGAAGACATTCCTTTTTCCACTATTACCCTCTTAGCGCTCCGAATCTCCACTTGCATTTTCTACAAAAAGAGTGTTTCATAACTGCTCAATCAAAAATATGTTTTATCTCTGTTAACTGAATTTACAGATCAGAAATAAGTTTCACAAAATGCATCTGTGTAGTTTTTATTTGAAGATATTCTTTTTCCCAATGTAGGCTTCTTAGCGCTTAGAATGTCCAATTGCAGTTTCTACAGAAAGAGTGTTTCAGAACGGCTCAATCAAAAGTAAGGTTCAACTCTGTTAGTTGAATGCACAGAACAGAAAGAAGTTTCACAGAATGATTCTGTGTAGTTTATATTTGGAGACATTCCTTTTTCCACTACTACCCTCTTAGCGCTCCGAATCTCCACTTGCATTTTCTACAGAAAGAGTGTTTCAGAACGGCTCAATCAAAACTAAGGTTCAACTCTTTTAGTTGAAAAAACAGAACAGAAAGAAGTTTCACACAATTCTTCTGTGTAGTTTTTATTTGTAGACATTCTTTTTCCCAATATAGGCCTCTTAGCGCTCAGAATGTCCAATTGCAGTTTCTACAGAAAGAGTGTTTCAGAACGGCTCAATCAAAAGTAAGGTTCAACTCTGTTAGTTGAATGCACAGAACAGAAAGAAGTTTCATACAATGCTTCTGTGTAGTTTATATTTGAACATATTCTTTTTTCCACTATTACACACTTAGCGCTAGGAATGTCCAGTTGCATTTTCTACAGACAGAGTGTTTCAAAACTGCTCAATCAAAAGTATGGTTTAACTCTGTTAGCTGAATGCTCAGATCAGAAAGAAGTTTCACAGAATGCTTCTGTGTAGTTTATATTTGAATATATTGCTTTTTCCACTACTACGCTCTTAGCGCTCCAAATGTCCAGTTGCATTTTCTACAGAAAGAGTGTTCAGATCTGCTCAATCTAAAGTACGGTTTAACTCTGTTAGCTGAATGCACAGATCATAAAGGAGTTTCACCGAATGATTCTGTGTAGTTTATTTTTGAAGACATTCCTTTTTCCACTATTACCCTCTTAGCGCTCCGAATCTCCACTTGCATTTTCTACAAATAGAGTGTTTCATAACTGCTCAATCAAAAATATGTTTTATCTCTGTTAACTGAATTTACAGGTCAGAAATAAGTTTCACAGAATGCATCTGTGTAGTTTTTATTTGAAGATATTCTTTTTCCCAATGTAGGCCTCTTAGCGCTTAGCATGTCCAATTGCAGTTTCTACAGAAAGAGTGTTTCAGAACGGCTCAATCAAAAGTAAGGTTCAACTCTGTTAGTTGAATGCACAGAACAGAAAGAATTTTCACAGAATGCTACTGTGTAGTTTATATTTGAATATATTCCTTTTTCCACTATTACCCTCTTAGCGCTCCGAATGTCCACTTGCATTTTCTACAGAAAGAGTGTTCAGAACTGCGCAATCAAAAGTATCGTTTAACTCTGTTAGCTTAATGAACATATCAGAAATAAGTTTCACACAATGCTTCTGTGTAGTTTTTATTTGAAGATATTATTTTTCCCAATAGAGGCCTCTTAGCGCTCAGAATGTCCAATTGCAGTTTCTACAGAAAGAGTGTTTCAGAAAGGCTCAATCAAAAGTAAGGTTCAACTCTGTTAGTTGAATGCACAGAACAGAAAGAAGTTTCATACAATGCTTCTGTGTAGTTTATATTTGAACATATTCTTTATTCCACTATTACCCACTTAGCGCTACGAATGTCCAGTTGCATTTTCTACAGACAGAGTGTTTCAAAACTGCTCAATCAAAAGTATGGTTTAACTCTGTTAGCTGAATGCTCAGATCAGAAAGTAGTTTCACAGAATGCTTCTGTGTAGTTTATATTTGAATATATTCCTTTTTCCACTACTAGTCTCTTAGCGCTCCAAATGTCCAGTTGCATTTTCTACAGAAAGAGAGTTCAGATCTGCTCAATCAAAAGTATGGTTTAACTCTGTTAGCTGAATGCACAGATCAGAAAGAAGTTTCACAGAATGATTCTGTGTAGTTTATATTTGGAGACATTCCTTTTTCCACTATTACCCTCTTAGCGCTCCGAATCTCCACTTGCATTTTCTACAGAAAGAGTGTTGCAGAACGGCTCAATCAAAACTAAGGTTCAACTCTTTTAGTTGAACAAACAGAACAGAAAGAAGTTGCACACAATTCTTCTGTGTAGTTTTTATTTGTAGACATTCTTTTTCCCAATATAGGCCTCTTAGCGCTCAGAATGTCCAATTGCAGTTTCTACAGAAAGAGTGTTTCAGAACGGCTCAATCAAAAGTAAGGTTCAACTCTGTTAGTTGAATGCACAGAACAGAAAGAAGTTTCATACAATGCTTCTGTGTAGTTTATATTAGAACATATTCTTTTTTCCACTATTACCCACTTAGCGCTAGGAATGTCCAGTTGCATTTTCTACAGACAGAGTGTTTCAAAACTGCTCAATCAAAAGTATGGTTTAACTCTGTTAGCTGAATGCTCAGATCAGAAAGAAGTTTCACAAAATGCTTCTGTGTAGTTTATATTTGAATATATTGCTTTTTCCACTACTACGCTCTTAGCGCTCCAAATGTCCAGTTGCATTTTCTACAGAAAGAGTGTTCAGATCTGCTCAATCAAAAGTATGGTTTAACTCTGTTAGCTGAATGCACAGATCAGAAAGAAGTTTCACCAAATGATTCTGTGTAGTTTATATTTGAAGACATTCCTTTTTCCACTATTACCCTCTTAGCGCTCCGAATCTCCACTTGCATTTTCTACAAAAAGAGTGTTTCATAACTGCTCAATCAAAAATATGTTTTATCTCTGTTAACTGAATTTACAGATCAGAAATAAGTTTCACAGAATGCATCTGTGTAGTTTTTATTTGAAGATATTCTTTTTCCCAATGTAGGCCTCTTAGCGCTTAGCATGTCCAATTGCAGTTTCTACAGAAAGAGTGTTTCAGAACGGCTCAATCAAAAGTATGGTTCAACTCTGTTAGTTGAATGCACAGAACAGAAAGAATTTTCACAGAATGCTACTGTGTAGTTTATATTTGAATATATTCCTTTTACCACTATTACCCTCTTAGCGCTCCGAATGTCCACTTGCATTTTCTACAGAAAGAGTGTTCAGAACTGCGCAATCAAAAGTATGGTTTAACTCTGTTAGCTTAATGAACTTATCAGAAATAAGTTTCACACAATGCTTCTGTGTAGTTTTTATTTGAAGATATTATTTTTCCCAATATAGGCCTCTTAGCGCTCAGAATGTCCAATTGCAGTTTCTACAGAAAGAGTGTTTCAGAAAGGCTCAATCAAAATTAAGGTTCAACTCTGTTAGTTGAATGCACAGAACAGAAAGAAGTTTCATACAATGCTTCTGTGTAGTTTATATTTGAACATATTCTTTTTTCCACTATTACCCACTTAGCGCTATGAATGTCCAGTTGCATTTTCTACAGACAGAGTGTTTCAAAACTGCTCAATCAAACGTATGGTTTAACTCTGTTAGCTGAATGCTCAGATCAGAAAGAAGGTTCACAGAATGCTTCTGTGTAGTTTATATTTGAATATATTACTTTTTCCACTACTACTCTCTTAGCGCTCCAAATGTCCAGTTGCATTTTCTACAGAAAGAGAGTTCAGATCTGCTCAATCAAAAGTACGGTTTAACTCTGTTAGCTGAATGCACAGATCATAAAGGAGTTTCACCGAATGATTCTGTGTAGTTTATTTTTGAAGACATTCCTTTTTCCACTATTACCCTCTTAGCGCTCCGAATCTCCACTTGCATTTTCTACAAAAAGAGTGTTTCATAACTGCTCAATCAAAAATATGTTTTATCTCTGTTAACTGAATTTACGGGTCAGAAATAAGTTTCACAGAATGCATCTGTGTAGTTTTTATTTGAAGATATTCTTTTTCCCAATGTAGGCCTCTTAGCGCTTAGCATGTCCAATTGCAGTTTCTACAGAAAGAGTGTTTCAGAACGGCTCAATCAAAAGTAAGGTTCAACTCTGTTAGTTGAATGCACAGAACAGAAAGAATTTTCACAGAATGCTACTGTGTAGTTTATATTTGAATATATTCCTTTTTCCACTATTACCCTCTTAGCGCTCCGAATGTCCACTTGCATTTTCTACAGAAAGAGTGTTCAGAACTGCGCAATCAAAAGTATCGTTTAACTCTGTTAGCTTAATGAACATATCAGAAATAAGTTTCACACAATGCTTCTGTGTAGTTTTTATTTGAAGATATTATTTTTCCCAATAGAGGCCTCTTAGCGCTCAGAATGTCCAATTGCAGTTTCTACAGAAAGAGTGTTTCAGAAAGGCTCAATCAAAAGTAAGGTTCAACTCTGTTAGTTGAATGCACAGAACAGAAAGAAGTTTCATACAATGCTTCTGTGTAGTTTATATTTGAACATATTCTTTATTCCACTATTACCCACTTAGCGCTACGAATGTCCAGTTGCATTTTCTACAGACAGAGTGTTTCAAAACTGCTCAATCAAAAGTATGGTTTAACTCTGTTAGCTGAATGCTCAGATCAGAAAGTAGTTTCACAGAATGCTTCTGTGTAGTTTATATTTGAATATATTCCTTTTTCCACTACTACTCTCTTAGCGCTCCAAATGTCCAGTTGCATTTTCTACAGAAAGAGAGTTCAGATCTGCTCAATCAAAAGTATGGTTTAACTCTGTTAGCTGAATGCACAGATCAGAAAGAAGTTTCACAGAATGATTCTGTGTAGTTTATATTTGGAGACATTCCTTTTTCCACTATTACCCTCTTAGCGCTCCGAATCTCCACTTGCATTTTCTACAGAAAGAGTGTTTCAGAACGGCTCAATCAAAACTAAGGTTCAACTCTTTTAGTTGAACAAACAGAACAGAAAGAAGTTGCACACAATTCTTCTGTGTAGTTTTTATTTGTAGACATTCTTTTTCCCAATATAGGCCTCTTAGCGCTCAGAATGTCCAATTGCAGTTTCTACAGAAAGAGTGTTTCAGAACGGCTCAATCAAAAGTAAGGTTCAACTCTGTTAGTTGAATGCACAGAACAGAAAGAATTTTCATACAATGCTTCTGTGTAGTTTATATTTGAGCATATTCTTTTTTCCACTATTTCCCCCTTAGCGCTACGAATGTCCAGTTGCATTTTCTACAGACAGAGTGTTTCAAAACTGCTCAATCAAAAGTATCGTTTAACTCTGTTAGCTGAATGCTCAGATCAGAAAGAAGTTTCACAGAATGCTTCTGTGTAGTTTATATTTGAATATATTCCTTTTTCCACTACTACGCTCTTAGCGCTCCAAATGTCCAGTTGCATTTTCTACAGAAAGAGTGTTCAGATCTCCTCAATCAAAAGTATGGTTTAACTCTGTTAGCTGAATGCACAGATCAGAAAGAAGTTTCACCGAATGATTCCGTGTAGTTTATATTTGAAGACATTCCTTTTTCCACTATTACCCTCTTAGCGCTCCGTATCTCCACTTGCATTTTCTACAAAAAGAGTGTTTCATAACTGCTCAATCAAAAATATGTTTTATCTCTGTTAACTGAATTTACAGATCAGAAATAAGTTTCACAGAATGCATCTGTGTAGTTTTTATTTGAAGATATTCTTTTTCCCAATGTAGGCCTCTTAGCGCTTAGCATGTCCAATTGCAGTTTCTACAGAAAGAGTGTTTCAGAACGGCTCAATCAAAAGTAAGGTTCAACTCTGTTAGTTGAATGCACAGAACAGAAAGAATTTTCACAGTATGCTACTGTGTAGTTTTTATTTGAATATATTCCTTTTTCCACTGTTACCCTCTTAGCGCTCCGAATGTCCACTTGCATTTTCTACAGAAAGAGTGTTCAGAACTGCGCAATGAAAAGTATGGTTTAACTCTGTTAGCTTAATGAACATATCAGAAATAAGTTTCACACAATGCTTCTGTGTAGTTTTTATTTGAAGATATTATTTTTCCCAATATAGGCCTCTTAGCGCTCAGAATGTCCAATTGCAGTTTCTACAGAAAGAGTGTTTCAGAAAGGCTCAATCAAAAGTGAGGTTCAACTCTGTTTGTTGAATGCACAGAACAGAAAGAAGTTTCATACAATGCTTCTGTGTAGTTTATATTTGAACATATTCTTTTTTCCACTATTACCCACTTAGCGCTACGAATATCTAGTTGTATTTTCTACAGACAGAGTGTTTCAAAACTGCTCAATCAAAAGTATGGTTTATCTCTGTTAGCTGAATGCTCAGATCAGAAAGAATTTTCACAGAATGCTTCTGTGTAGTTTATATTTGAATATATTCCTTTTTCCACTACTACTCTCTTAGCGCTCCAAATGTCCAGTTGCATTTTCTACAGAAAGAGTGTTCAGATCTGCTCAATCAAAAGTATGGTTTAACTCTGTTAGCTGAATGCACAGATCAGAAAGAAGTTTCACAGAATGATTCTGTGTAGTTTATATTTGGAGACATTCCTTTTTCCACTATTACCCTCTTAGCGCTCCGAATCTCCACTTGCATTTTCTACAGAAAGAGTGTTTCAGAACGGCTCAATCAAAACTAAGGTTCAACTCTTTTAGTTGAACAAACAGAACAGAAAGAAGTTTCACACAATTCTTCTGTGTAGTTTTTATTTGTAGACATTCTTTTTCCCAATATAGGCCTCTTAGCGCTCAGAATGTCCAATTGTAGTTTCTACAGAAAGAGTGTTTCAGAACGGCTCAATCAAAAGTAAGGTTCAACTCTGTTAGTTGAATGCACAGAACAGAAAGGAGTTTCATACAATGCTTCTGTGTAGTTTATATTTGAACATATTTTTTTTCCACTATTACCCACTTAGCGCTACGAATGTCCAGTTGCATTTTCTACAGACAGAATGTTTCAAAACTGCTCAATCAAAAGTATGGTTTAACTCTGTTAGCTGAATGCTCAGATCAGAAAGAAGTTTCACATAATGCTTCTGTGTAGTTTTTATTTGAAGATATTTTTTTTCCCAATATAGGCCTCTTAGCGCTCAGAATGTCCAATTTCAGGTTCTACAGAAAGAGTGTTTCAGAACGGGTCAATGAAAAGTAAGGTTCAACTCTGTTAGTTGAATGCACAGAACAGAAAGAAGTTTCATACAATGCTTCTGTGTAGTTTATATTTGAACATATTTTTTTTCCACTATTACCCACTTAGCGCTACGAATGTCCAGTTGCATTTTCTACAGAGAGTGTGTTTCAAAACTGCTCAATCAAAAGTATGGTTTAACTCTGTTAGCTGAATGCTCAGATCAGAAAGAAGTTTCACAGAATGCTTCTGTGTAGTTTATATTTGAATATATTCCCTTTTCCACTACTACCCTCTTAGCGCTCCAAATGTCCAGTTGCATTTTCTACAGGAAGAGTGTTCAGATCTGCTCAATCAAAAGTATGGTTTAACTCTGTTAGCTGAATGCACAGATCAGAAAGATGTTCCACAGAATGATTCTGTGTAGTTTACATTTGAAGACATTCCTTTTTCCACTGTTACTCTCTTAGCGCTCCGAATCTCCTCTTGCATTTTCTACAGAAAGAGTGTTTCAGGACGGCTCAATCAAAACTAAGGTTCAACTCTTTTAGTTGAATGAACAGAACAGAAAGTAGTTTCACAGAATGCTTCTGTGTAGTTATTATTTGTAGATATTCTTTTTCCCAATATAGGCCTCTTAGTGCTCAGAATGTACAATTGCAGTTTCTACAGAAAGATTGCTTCAGAACGGCTCAATCAAAAGTAAGGTTCAACCCTGGTAGTTGAATGCACAGAACAGAAAGAAGTTTCACAGAATGCTTCTGTGTAGTTTATATTTGAATATATTCCTTTTTCCACTATTACCCTCTTAGCGCTCCGAATGTCCACTTGAATTTTCTACAGAAAGAGTGTTCTGAACTGCGCAATCAAAAGTATGGTTTAACTCTGTTAGCTGAATGCACATATCAGAAATAAGTTTCAAACAATGCTTCTGTGTAGTTTTTATTTGAAGATATTATTTTTCCCAATATAGGCCTCTTAGCGCTCAGAATGTCCAATTGCAGTTTATACACAAAGAGTGTTTTAGAACGGCTCAATCAAATGTAAGGTTCAACTGTCTTAGCTGAATGCACAGAACAGAAAGGAGTTTCACAGAATGCTTCTGTGTAGTATTTAGTTGAAGATACTACTTTTTGGACTATTACCCACTTAGCGCTCCGAATATCCACTGGCAGTTTCTACACAAAGAGTGTTTCAGAACTGCTCCTTCAAAAGTAAGGCTCAACTGGGTTAGTTGAATGCGGAGAACAGAAATGGGTTTCAGAGAATGCTTCTGTGCAGTTTTTAATTGGAGATATTCCTTTTTCCTCTATTACAATCTTAGCGCTCCGAATGTCCACTTGCATTTTCTACAAAAAGAGTGTTTCATAACTGCTCAATCAAAAATATGTTTTAGCTCTGTTAACTGAATTTACAGATCAGAAATAAGTTTCACAGAATGCATCTGTGTAGTTTTTATTTGAAGATATTCATTTTCCCAATGTAGGCCTCTTAGCGCTTAGAATGTCCAATTGCAGTTTCTACAGAAAGAGTGTTTCAGAACGGCTCAATCAAAAGTAAGGTTCAACTCTGTTAGTTGAATGCACAGAACAGAAAGTAGTTTTATAGAATGCTACTGTGTAGTTTATATTTGAATATATTCCTTTTTCCACTATTACCCTCTTTGCGCTCTGAATGTCCACTTGCATTTTCTACGGAAAGAGTGTTCGGAACTGCGCAATCAAAAGTATGGTTTAACTCTGTTAGCTGAATGCACATATCAGAAATAAGTTTCACACAATGCTTCTGTGTAGTTTTTATTTGAAGATATTATTTTTCCCAATATAGGCCTCTTAGGGCTCAGAATGTCCAATTGCAGTTTCTACAGAAAGAGTGTTTCAGAAAGGCTCAATCAAAAGTAAGGTTCAACTCTGTTAGTTGAATGCACAGAACAGAAAGAAGTTTCATACAATGCTTCTGTGTAGTTTATATTTGAACATATTCTTATTTCCACTATTACCCACTTAGCGCTACGAATGTCCAGTTGCATTTTCTACAGACAGAGGGTTTCAAACTGCTCAATCAAAAGTATGGTTTAACTCTGTTAGCTGAATGCTCAGATCAGAAAGAAGTTTCACAGAATTCTTCTGTGTAGTTTATATTTGAATATATTCCTTTTACCACTACTACCCTCTAAGCGCTCCAAATGTCCAGTTGCATTATCTACAGAAAGAGTGTTCAGATCTGCTCAATCAAAAGTATGGTTTAACTCTGTTAGCTGAATGCACAGATCAGAAAGAAGTTTCACAGAATGATTCTGTGTAGTTTATATTTGAAGACATTCCTTTTTCCACTATTACCCTCTTAGCGATCCGAATCTCCACTTGTATTTTCTACAAAAAGAGTGTTTCATAACTGCTCAATCAAAAATATGTTTTATCTCTGTTAACTGAATTTACAGATCAGAAATAAGTTTCACAGAATGCATCTGTGTAGTTTTTATTTGAAGATATTCTTTTTCCCAATGTAGGCCTCTTAGCGCTTAGAATGTCCAATTGCAGTTTCTACAGAAAGAGTGTTTCAGAACGGCTCAATCAAAAGTAAGGTTCAACTCTGTTAGTTGAATGCACAGAACAGAAAGAATTTTCACAGAATGCTTCTGTGTAGTTTATATTTGAATATATTCCTTTTTCCACTATTACCCTCTTAGCGCTCCGAATGTCCACTTGCATTTTCTACAGAAAGAGTGTTCAGAACTGCGCAATCAAAAGTATGGTTTAACTCTGTTAGCTTAATGAACATATCAGAAATAAGTTTCACACAATGCTTCCGTGTAGTTTTTATTTGAAGATATTATTTTTCCCAATATAGGCCTCTTAGCGCTCAGAATGTCCAATTGCAGTTTCTACAGAAAGAGTGTTTCAGAAAGGCTCAATCAAAAGTAAGGTTCAACTCTGTTAGTTGAATGCACAGAAGAGAAAGAAGTTTCATACAATGCTTCTGTGTAGTTTATATTTGAACATATTCTTTTTTCCACTATTACCCACTTAGCGCTACGAATGTCCAGTTGCATTTTCTACAGACAGAGTGTTTCAAAACTGCTCAATCAAAAATATGGTTTAACTCTGTTAGCTGAATGCTCAGATCAGAAAGTAGTTTCACAGAATGTTTCTGTGTAGTTTATATTTGAATATATTCCTTTTTCCACTACTACTCTCTTAGCGCTCCAAATGTCCATTTGCATTTTCTACAGAAAGAGTGTTCAGATCTGCTGAATCAAAAGTATGGTTTAACTCTGTTAGCTGAATGCACAGATCAGAAAGAAGTTTCACAGAATGATTCTGTGTAGTTTATATTTGGAGACATTCCTTTTTCCACTACAACCCTCTTAGCGCTCCGAATCTCCACTTGCATTTTCTACAGAAAGAGTGTTTCAGAACGGCTCAATCAAAACTAAGCTTCAACTCTTTTAGTTGAACAAACAGAACAGAAAGAAGTTTCACACAATTCTTCTGTGTAGTTTTTATTTGTAGACATTCTTTTTCCCAATATAGGCCTCTTAGCGCTCAGAATGTCCAATTGCAGTTTCTACAGAAAGAGTGTTTCAGAACGGCTCAATCAAAAGTAAGGTTCAACTCTGTTAGTTGAATGCACAGAACAGAAAGAAGTTTCATACAATGCTTCTGTGTAGTTTATATTTGAACATATTCTTTTTTCCACTATTACCCACTTAGAGCTACGAATGTCCATTTGCATTTTCTACAGACAGAGTGTTTCAAAACTGCTCAATCAAAAGTATGGTTTAACTCTGTTAGCTGAATGCTCAGATCAGAAAGAAGTTTCACAGAATGCTTCTGTGTCGTTTTTATTTGAAGATATTCATTTTCCCAATGTAGGCCTCTTAGCGCTTAGAATGTCCAATTGCAGTTTCTACAGAAAGAGTGTTTCAGAACTTCTCAATCAAAAGTAAGGTTCAACTCTGTTAGTTGAATGCACAGAACAGAAAGTAGTTTTATAGAATGCTACTGTGTAGTTTATATTTGAATATATTCCTTTTTCCACTATTACCCTCTTTGCGCTCCGAATGTCCACTTGCATTTTCTACGGAAAGAGTGTTCGGAACTGCGCAATCAAAAGTATGGTTTAACTCTGTTAGCTGAATGCACATATCAGAAATAAGTTTCACACAATGCTTCTGTGTAGTTTTTATTTGAAGATATTATTTTTCCCAATATAGGCCTCTTAGGGCTCAGAATGTCCAATTGCAGTTTCTACAGAGTGTTTCAGAAAGGCTCAATCAAAAGTAAGGTTCAACTCTGTTAGTTGAATGCACAGAACAGAAAGAAGTTTCATACAATGCTTCTGTGTAGTTTATATTTGAACATATTCTTTTTTCCACTATTACCCACTTAGCGCTACGAATGTCCAGTTGCATTTTCTACAGACAGAGTGTTTCAAACTGCTCAATCAAATGTATGGTTTAACTCTGTTAGCTGAATGCTCAGATCAGAAAGAAGTTTCACAGAATGCTTCTGTGTAGTTTATATTTGAATATATTCCTTTTTCCACTACTACGCTCTTAGCGCTCCAAATGTCCAGTTGCATTTTCTACAGAAAGAGTGTTCAGATCTGTTCAATCAAAAGTATGGTTTAACTCTGTTAGCTGAATGCACAGATCAGAAAGAAGTTTCACCGAGTGATTCTGTGTAGTTTATATTTGAAGACATTCCTTTTTCCACTATTACCCTCTTAGCGCTCCGAATCTCCACTTGCATTTTCTACAAAAAGAGTGTTTCATAACTGCTCAATCAAAAATATGTTTTATCTCTGTTAACTGAATTTACAGATCAGAAATAAGTTTCACAGAATGCATCTGTGTAGTTTTTATTTGAAGATATTCTTTTTCCCAATGTAGGCCTCTTAGCGCTTAGAATGTCCAATTGCAGTTTCTACAGAAAGAGTGTTTCAGAACGGCTCAATCAAAAGTAAGGTTCAACTCTGTTAGTTGAATGCACAGAACAGAAAGAATTTTCACAGAATGCTACTGTGTAGTTTATATTTGATTATATTCCTTTTTCCACTATTACCCTCTTAGCGCTCCGAATGTCCACTTGCATTTTCTACAGAAAGTGTGTTCAGAACTGCGAAATCAAAAGTATGGTTTAACTCTGTTAGCTTAATGAACATATCAGAAATAAGTTTCACACAATGCTTCCGTGTAGTTTTTATTTGAAGATATTATTTTTCCCAATATAGGCCTCTTAGCGCTCAGAATGTCCAATTGCAGTTTCTACAGAAAGAGTGTTTCAGAAAGGCTCAATCAAAAGTAAGGTTCAACTCTGTTAGTTGAATGCACAGAACAGAAAGAAGTTTCATAAAATGTTTCTGTGTAGTTTATATTTGAACATATTCTTTTTTCCACTATTACCCACTTAGCGCTACGAATGTCCAGTTGCATTTTCTACACACAGAGTGCTTCAAAACTGCTGAATCAAAAGTATGGTTTAACTCTGTTAGCTGAATGCTCAGATCAGAAAGAAGTTTCACAGAATGCTTCTGTGTAGTTTATATTTGAATATATTCCTTTTTCCACTACTACGCTCTTAGAGCTCCAAATGTCCAGTTGTATTTTCTACAGAAAGAGTGTTCAGATCTGTTCAATCAAAAGTATGGTTTAACTCTGTTAGCTGAATGCACAGATCAGAAAGAAGTTTCACCGAGTGATTCTGTGTAGTTTATATTTGAAGACATTCCTTTTTCCACTATTACCCTCTTAGCGCTCCGAATCTCCACTTGCATTTTCTACAAAAAGAGTGTTTCATAACTGCTCAATCAAAAATATGTTTTATCTCTGTTAACTGAATTTACAGATCAGAAATAAGTTTCACAGAATGCCTATGTTTAGTTTTTATTTGAAGATATTCTTTTTCCCAATGTAGGCCTCTCAGCGCTTAGCATGTCCAATTGCAGTTTCTACAGAAAGAGTGTTTCAGAATGGCTCAATCAAAAGTATGGTTCAACACTGTTAGTTGAATGCACAGATCAGAAAGAATTTTCACAGAATGCTACTGTGTAGTTTATATTTGAATATATTCCTTTTTCCACAATTATCCTCTTAGCGCTCCGAATGTCCACTTGCATTTTCTACAGAAAGAGTGTTCAGAACTGCGCAATCAAAAGTATGGTTTAACTCTGTTAGCTTAATGAACATATCAGAAATAAGTTTCACACAATGCTTCTGTGTAGTTTTTATTTGAAGATATTATTTTTCCCAATATAGGCCTCTTAACGCTCAGAATGTCCAATTGCAGTTTCTACAGAAAGAGTGTTTCAGAAAGGCTCAATCAAAATTAAGGTTCAACTCTGTTATTTGAATGCACAGAACAGAAAGAAGTTTCGTACAATGCTTCTGTGTAGTTTATATTTGAACATATTCTTATTTCCACTATTACCCACTTAGCGCTATGAATGTCCAGTTGCATTTTCTACAGACAGAGTGTTTCAAAACTGCTCAATCAAAAGTATGGTTTAACTCTGGTAGCTGAATGCTCAGATCAGAAAGAAGTTTCACAGAATGCTTCTGTGTAGTTTATATTTGAATATATTCCTTTTTCCACTACTACTCTCTT
This sequence comes from Symphalangus syndactylus, assembly GCF_028878055.3. NCBI lineage: Eukaryota > Metazoa > Chordata > Mammalia > Primates > Hylobatidae > Symphalangus > Symphalangus syndactylus. The sequence continues at coordinate 72,602,195 of NC_072442.2, read as the reverse complement.
AGCGCTCCAAATGTCCAGTTGCATTTTCTACAGAAAGAGAGTTCAGATCTGCTCAATCAAAAGTATGGTTTAACACTGTTAGCTGAATGCACAGATCAGAAAGAAGTTTCACAGAATGATTCTGTGTAGTTTATATTTGGAGACATTCCTTTTTCCACTATTACCCTCTTAGCGCTCCGAATCTCCACTTGCATTTTCTACAGAAAGAGTGTTTCAGAACGGCTCAATCAAAACTAAGGTTCAACTCTTTTAGTTGAACAAACAGAACAGAAAGAAGTTTCACACAATTCTTCTGTGTAGTTTTTATTTGTAGACATTCTTTTTCCCAATATAGGCCTCTTAGCGCTCAGAATGTCCAATTGCAGTTTCTACAGAAAGAGTGTTTCAGAACGGCTCAATCAAAAGTAAGGTTCAACTCTGTTAGTTGAATGCACAGAACAGAAAGAAGTTTCATACAATGCTTCTGTGTAGTTTATATTTGAGCATATTCTTTTTTCCACTATTACCCACTTAGCGCTACGAATGTCCAGTTGCATTTTCTAGAGACAGAGTGTTTCAAAACTGCTCAATCAAAAGTATCGTTTAACTCTGTTAGCTGAATGCTCAGATCAGAAAGAAGTTTCACAGAATGCTTCTGTGTAGTTTATATTTGAATATATTCCTTTTTCCACTACTACGCTCTTAGCGCTCCAAATGTCCAGTTGCATTTTCTACAGAAAGAGTGTTCAGATCTCCTCAATCAAAAGTATGGTTTAACTCTGTTAGCTGAATGCACAGATCAGAAAGAAGTTTCACCGAATGATTCCGTGTAGTTTATATTTGAAGACATTCCTTTTTCCACTATTACCCTCTTAGCGCTCCGTATCTCCACTTGCATTTTCTACAAAAAGAGTGTTTCATAACTGCTCAATCAAAAATATGTTTTATCTCTGTTAACTGAATTTACAGATCAGAAATAAGTTTCACAGAATGCATCTGTGTAGTTTTTATTTGAAGATATTCTTTTTCCCAATGTAGGCCTCTTAGCGCTTAGCATGTCCAATTGCAGTTTCTACAGAAAGAGTTTTCAGAACGGCTCAATCAAAAGTAAGGTTCAACTCTGTTAGTTGAATGCACAGAACAGAAAGAATTTTCACAGAATGCTACTGTGTAGTTTATATTTGAATATATTCCTTTCTCCACTGTTACCCTCTTAGCGCTCCGAATGTCCACTTGCATTTTCTACAGAAAGAGTGTTCAGAACTGCACAATCAAAAGTATGGTTTAACTCTGTTAGCTTAATGAACATTTCAGAAATAAGTTTCACACAATGCTTCTGTGTAGTTTTTATTTGAAGATATTATTTTTCCCAATATAGGCCTCTTAGCGCTCAGAATGTCCAATTGCAGTTTCTACAGAAAGAGTGTTTCAGAAAGGCTCAATCAAAAGTGAGGTTCAACTCTGTTTGTTGAATGCACAGAACAGAAAGAAGTTTCATAGAAAGCTTCTGTGTAGTTTATATTTGAACATATTCTTTTTTCCACTATTACCCACTTAGCGCTACGAATGTCCAGTTGCATTTTCTACAGACAGAGTGTTTCAGAACGGCTCAATCAAAAGTAAGGTTCAACTCTGTTAGTTGAATGCACAGAACAGAAAGTAGTTTTATAGAATGCTACTGTGTAGTTTATATTTGAATATATTCCTTTTTCCACTATTACCCTCTTTGCGCTCTGAATGTCCACTTGCATTTTCTACGGAAAGAGTGTTCGGAACTGCGTAATCAAAAGTATGGTTTAACTCTGTTAGCTGAATGCACATATCAGAAATAAGTTTCACACAATGCTTCTGTGTAGTTTTTATTTGAAGATATTATTTTTCCCAATATAGGCCTCTTAGGGCTCAGAATGTCCAATTGCAGTTTCTACAGAAAGAGTGTTTCAGAAAGGCTCAATCGAAAGTAAGGTTCAACTCTGTTAGTTGAATGCACAGAACAGAAAGAAGTTTCATACAATGCTTCTGTGTAGTTTATATTTGAACATATTCTTATTTCCACTATTACCCACTTAGCGCTACGAATGTCCAGTTGCATTTTCTACAGACAGAGGGTTTCAAACTGCTCAATCAAAAGTATGGTTTAAGTCTGTTAGCTGAATGCTCAGATCAGAAAGAAGTTTCACAGAATGCTTCTGTGTAGTTTATATTTGAATATATTCCTTTTACCACTACTACCCTCTAAGCGCTCCAAATGTCCAGTTGCATTATCTACAGAAAGAGTGTTCAGATCTGCTCAATCAAAAGTATGGTTTAACTCTGTTAGCTGAATGCACAGATCAGAAAGAAGTTTCACAGAATGATTCTGTGTAGTTTATATTTGAAGACATTCCTTTTTCCACTATTACCCTCTTAGCGCTCCGAATCTCCACTTGCATTTTCTACAAAAAGAGTGTTTCATAACTGCTCAATCAAAAATATGTTTTATCTCTGTTAACTGAATTTACAGATCAGAAATAAGTTTCACAGAATGCATCTGTGTAGTTTTTATTTGAAGATATTCTTTTTCCCAATGTAGGCCTCTTAGCGCTTAGAATGTCCAATTGCAGTTTCTACAGAAAGAGTGTTTCAGAACGGCTCAATCAAAAGTAAGGTTCAACTCTGTTAGTTGAATGCACAGAACAGAAAGAATTTTCACAGAATGCTTCTGTGTAGTTTATATTTGAATATATTCCTTTTTCCACTATTACCCTCTTAGCGCTCCGAATGTCCACTTGCATTTTCTACAGAAAGAGTGTTCAGAACTGCGCAATCAAAAGTATGGTTTAACTCTGTTAGCTTAATGAACATATCAGAAATAAGTTTCACACAATGCTTCCGTGTAGTTTTTATTTGAAGATATTATTTTTCCCAATATAGGCCTCTTAGCGCTCAGAATGTCCAATTGCAGTTTCTACAGAAAGAGTGTTTCAGAAAGGCTCAATCAAAAGTAAGGTTCAACTCTGTTAGTTGAATGCACAGAAGAGAAAGAAGTTTCATACAATGCTTCTGTGTAGTTTATATTTGAACATATTCTTTTTTCCACTATTACCCACTTAGCGCTACGAATATCCAGTTGCATTTTCTACAGACAGAGTGTTTCAAAACTGCTCAATCAAAAATATGGTTTAACTCTGTTAGCTGAATGCTCAGATCAGAAAGAAGTTTCACAGAATGCTTCTGTGTAGTTTATATTTGAATATATTCCTTTTTCCACTACTACTCTCTTAGCGCTCCAAATGTCCATTTGCATTTTCTACAGAAAGAGTGTTCAGATCTGCTGAATCAAAAGTATGGTTTAACTCTGTTAGCTGAATGCACAGATCAGAAAGAAGTTTCACAGAATGATTCTGTGTAGTTTATATTTGGAGACATTCCTTTTTCCAATACAACCCTCTTAGCGCTCCGAATCTCCACTTGCATTTTCTACAGAAAGAGTGTTTCAGAACGGCTCAATCAAAACTAAGGTTCAACTCTTTTAGTTGAACAAACAGAACAGAAAGAAGTTTCACACAATTCTTCTGTGTAGTTTTTATTTGTAGACATTCTTTTTCCCAATATAGGCCTCTTAGCGCTCAGAATGTCCAATTGTAGTTTCTACAGAAAGAGTGTTTCAGAACGGCTCAATCAAAAGTAAGGTTCAACTCTGTTAGTTGAATGCACAGAACAGAAAGGAGTTTCATACAATGCTTCTGTGTAGTTTATATTTGAACATATTTTTTTTCCACTATTACCCACTTAGCGCTACGAATGTCCAGTTGCATTTTCTACAGACAGAATGTTTCAAAACTGCTCAATCAAAAGTATGGTTTAACTCTGTTAGCTGAATGCTCAGATCAGAAAGAAGTTTCACATAATGCTTCTGTGTAGTTTTTATTTGAAGATATTTTTTTTCCCAATATAGGCCTCTTAGCGCTCAGAATGTCCAATTTCAGGTTCTACAGAAAGAGTGTTTCAGAACGGGTCAATGAAAAGTAAGGTTCAACTCTGTTAGTTGAATGCACAGAAGAGAAAGAAGTTTCATACAATGCTTCTGTGTAGTTTATATTTGAACATATTTTTTTTCCACTATTACCCACTTAGCGCTACGAATGTCCAGTTGCATTTTCTACAGAGAGTGTGTTTCAAAACTGATCAATCAAAAGTATGGTTTAACTCTGTTAGCTGAATGCTCAGATCAGAAAGAAGTTTCACAGAATGCTTCTGTGTAGTTTATATTTGAATATATTCCCTTTTCCACTACTACCCTCTTAGCGCTCCAAATGTCCAGTTGCATTTTCTACAGGAAGAGTGTTCAGATCTGCTCAATCAAAAGTATGGTTTAACTCTGTTAGCTGAATGCACAGATCAGAAAGATGTTTCACAGAATGATTCTGTGTAGTTTACATTTGAAGACATTCCTTTTTCCACTGTTACTCTCTTAGCGCTCCGAATCTCCTCTTGCATTTTCTACAGAAAGAGTGTTTCAGGACGGCTCAATCAAAACTAAGGTTCAACTCTTTTAGTTGAATGAACAGAACAGAAAGTAGTTTCACAGAATGCTTCTGTGTAGTTATTATTTGTAGATATTCTTTTTCCCAATATAGGCCTCTTAGTGCTCAGAATGTACAATTGCAGTTTCTACAGAAAGATTGCTTCAGAACGGCTCAATCAAAAGTAAGGTTCAACCCTGGTAGTTGAATGCACAGAACAGAAAGAAGTTTCACAGAATGCTTCTGTGTAGTTTATATTTGAATATATTCCTTTTTCCACTATTACCCTCTTAGCGCTCCGAATGTCCACTTGAATTTTCTACAGAAAGAGTGTTCTGAACTGCGCAATCAAAAGTATGGTTTAACTCTGTTAGCTGAATGCACATATCAGAAATAAGTTTCAAACAATGCTTCTGTGTAGTTTTTATTTGAAGATATTATTTTTCCCAATATAGGCCTCTTAGCGCTCAGAATGTCCAATTGCAGTTTATACACAAAGAGTGTTTCAGAAAGGCTCAATCAAAAGTAAGGTTCAACTCTGTTAGTTGAATGCACAGAACAGAAAGAAGTTTCATACAATGCTTCTGTGTAGTTTATATTTGAACATATTCTTTATTCCACTATTACCCACTTAGCGCTACGAATGTCCAGTTGCATTTTCTACAGACAGAGTGTTTCAAAACTGCTCAATCAAAAGTATGGTTTAACTCTGTTAGCTGAATGCTCAGATCAGAAAGTAGTTTCACAGAATGCTTCTGTGTAGTTTATATTTGAATATATTCCTTTTTCCACTACTACTCTCTTAGCGCTCCAAATGTCCAGTTGCATTTTCTACAGAAAGAGAGTTCAGATCTGCTCAATCAAAAGTATGGTTTAACTCTGTTAGCTGAATGCACAGATCAGAAAGAAGTTTCACAGAATGATTCTGTGTAGTTTATATTTGGAGACATTCCTTTTTCCACTATTACCCTCTTAGCGCTCCGAATCTCCACTTGCATTTTCTACAGAAAGAGTGTTTCAGAACGGCTCAATCAAAACTAAGGTTCAACTCTTTTAGTTGAACAAACAGAACAGAAAGAAGTTGCACACAATTCTTCTGTGTAGTTTTTATTTGTAGACATTCTTTTTCCCAATATAGGCCTCTTAGCGCTCAGAATGTCCAATTGCAGTTTCTACAGAAAGAGTGTTTCAGAACGGCTCAATCAAAAGTAAGGTTCAACTCTGTTAGTTGAATGCACAGAACAGAAAGAATTTTCATACAATGCTTCTGTGTAGTTTATATTTGAGCATATTCTTTTTTCCACTATTTCCCCCTTAGCGCTACGAATGTCCAGTTGCATTTTCTACAGACAGAGTGTTTCAAAACTGCTCAATCAAAAGTATCGTTTAACTCTGTTAGCTGAATGCTCAGATCAGAAAGAAGTTTCACAGAATGCTTCTGTGTAGTTTATATTTGAATATATTCCTTTTTCCACTACTACGCTCTTAGCGCTCCAAATGTCCAGTTGCATTTTCTACAGAAAGAGTGTTCAGATCTCCTCAATCAAAAGTATGGTTTAACTCTGTTAGCTGAATGCACAGATCAGAAAGAAGTTTCACCGAATGATTCCGTGTAGTTTATATTTGAAGACATTCCTTTTTCCACTATTACCCTCTTAGCGCTCCGTATCTCCACTTGCATTTTCTACAAAAAGAGTGTTTCATAACTGCTCAATCAAAAATATGTTTTATCTCTGTTAACTGAATTTACAGATCAGAAATAAGTTTCACAGAATGCATCTGTGTAGTTTTTATTTGAAGATATTCTTTTTCCCAATGTAGGCCTCTTAGCGCTTAGCATGTCCAATTGCAGTTTCTACAGAAAGAGTGTTTCAGAACGGCTCAATCAAAAGTAAGGTTCAACTCTGTTAGTTGAATGCACAGAACAGAAAGAATTTTCACAGTATGCTACTGTGTAGTTTTTATTTGAATATATTCCTTTTTCCACTGTTACCCTCTTAGCGCTCCGAATGTCCACTTGCATTTTCTACAGAAAGAGTGTTCAGAACTGCGCAATGAAAAGTATGGTTTAACTCTGTTAGCTTAATGAACATATCAGAAATAAGTTTCACACAATGCTTCTGTGTAGTTTTTATTTGAAGATATTATTTTTCCCAATATAGGCCTCTTAGCGCTCAGAATGTCCAATTGCAGTTTCTACAGAAAGAGTGTTTCAGAAAGGCTCAATCAAAAGTGAGGTTCAACTCTGTTTGTTGAATGCACAGAACAGAAAGAAGTTTCATACAATGCTTCTGTGTAGTTTATATTTGAACATATTCTTTTTTCCACTATTACCCACTTAGCGCTACGAATATCTAGTTGTATTTTCTACAGACAGAGTGTTTCAAAACTGCTCAATCAAAAGTATGGTTTATCTCTGTTAGCTGAATGCTCAGATCAGAAAGAATTTTCACAGAATGCTTCTGTGTAGTTTATATTTGAATATATTCCTTTTTCCACTACTACTCTCTTAGCGCTCCAAATGTCCAGTTGCATTTTCTACAGAAAGAGTGTTCAGATCTGCTCAATCAAAAGTATGGTTTAACTCTGTTAGCTGAATGCACAGATCAGAAAGAAGTTTCACAGAATGATTCTGTGTAGTTTATATTTGGAGACATTCCTTTTTCCACTATTACCCTCTTAGCGCTCCGAATCTCCACTTGCATTTTCTACAGAAAGAGTGTTTCAGAACGGCTCAATCAAAACTAAGGTTCAACTCTTTTAGTTGAACAAACAGAACAGAAAGAAGTTTCACACAATTCTTCTGTGTAGTTTTTATTTGTAGACATTCTTTTTCCCAATATAGGCCTCTTAGCGCTCAGAATGTCCAATTGTAGTTTCTACAGAAAGAGTGTTTCAGAACGGCTCAATCAAAAGTAAGGTTCAACTCTGTTAGTTGAATGCACAGAACAGAAAGGAGTTTCATACAATGCTTCTGTGTAGTTTATATTTGAACATATTTTTTTTCCACTATTACCCACTTAGCGCTACGAATGTCCAGTTGCATTTTCTACAGACAGAATGTTTCAAAACTGCTCAATCAAAAGTATGGTTTAACTCTGTTAGCTGAATGCTCAGATCAGAAAGAAGTTTCACATAATGCTTCTGTGTAGTTTTTATTTGAAGATATTTTTTTTCCCAATATAGGCCTCTTAGCGCTCAGAATGTCCAATTTCAGGTTCTACAGAAAGAGTGTTTCAGAACGGGTCAATGAAAAGTAAGGTTCAACTCTGTTAGTTGAATGCACAGAAGAGAAAGAAGTTTCATACAATGCTTCTGTGTAGTTTATATTTGAACATATTTTTTTTCCACTATTACCCACTTAGCGCTACGAATGTCCAGTTGCATTTTCTACAGAGAGTGTGTTTCAAAACTGATCAATCAAAAGTATGGTTTAACTCTGTTAGCTGAATGCTCAGATCAGAAAGAAGTTTCACAGAATGCTTCTGTGTAGTTTATATTTGAATATATTCCCTTTTCCACTACTACCCTCTTAGCGCTCCAAATGTCCAGTTGCATTTTCTACAGGAAGAGTGTTCAGATCTGCTCAATCAAAAGTATGGTTTAACTCTGTTAGCTGAATGCACAGATCAGAAAGATGTTTCACAGAATGATTCTGTGTAGTTTACATTTGAAGACATTCCTTTTTCCACTGTTACTCTCTTAGCGCTCCGAATCTCCTCTTGCATTTTCTACAGAAAGAGTGTTTCAGGACGGCTCAATCAAAACTAAGGTTCAACTCTTTTAGTTGAATGAACAGAACAGAAAGTAGTTTCACAGAATGCTTCTGTGTAGTTATTATTTGTAGATATTCTTTTTCCCAATATAGGCCTCTTAGTGCTCAGAATGTACAATTGCAGTTTCTACAGAAAGATTGCTTCAGAACGGCTCAATCAAAAGTAAGGTTCAACCCTGGTAGTTGAATGCACAGAACAGAAAGAAGTTTCACAGAATGCTTCTGTGTAGTTTATATTTGAATATATTCCTTTTTCCACTATTACCCTCTTAGCGCTCCGAATGTCCACTTGAATTTTCTACAGAAAGAGTGTTCTGAACTGCGCAATCAAAAGTATGGTTTAACTCTGTTAGCTGAATGCACATATCAGAAATAAGTTTCAAACAATGCTTCTGTGTAGTTTTTATTTGAAGATATTATTTTTCCCAATATAGGCCTCTTAGCGCTCAGAATGTCCAATTGCAGTTTATACACAAAGAGTGTTTTAGAACGGCTCAATCAAATGTAAGGTTCAACTGTCTTAGCTGAATGCACAGAACAGAAAGGAGTTTCACAGAATGCTTCTGTGTAGTATTTAGTTGAAGATACTACTTTTTGGACTATTACCCACTTAGCGCTCCGAATATCCACTGGCAGTTTCTACACAAAGAGTGTTTCAGAACTGCTCCTTCAAAAGTAAGGCTCAACTGGGTTAGTTGAATGCGGAGAACAGAAATGGGTTTCAGAGAATGCTTCTGTGCAGTTTTTAATTGGAGATATTCCTTTTTCCTCTATTACAATCTTAGCGCTCCGAATGTCCACTTGCATTTTCTACAAAAAGAGTGTTTCATAACTGCTCAATCAAAAATATGTTTTAGCTCTGTTAACTGAATTTACAGATCAGAAATAAGTTTCACAGAATGCATCTGTGTAGTTTTTATTTGAAGATATTCATTTTCCCAATGTAGGCCTCTTAGCGCTTAGAATGTCCAATTGCAGTTTCTACAGAAAGAGTGTTTCAGAACGGCTCAATCAAAAGTAAGGTTCAACTCTGTTAGTTGAATGCACAGAACAGAAAGTAGTTTTATAGAATGCTACTGTGTAGTTTATATTTGAATATATTCCTTTTTCCACTATTACCCTCTTTGCGCTCTGAATGTCCACTTGCATTTTCTACGGAAAGAGTGTTCGGAACTGCGCAATCAAAAGTATGGTTTAACTCTGTTAGCTGAATGCACATATCAGAAATAAGTTTCACACAATGCTTCTGTGTAGTTTTTATTTGAAGATATTATTTTTCCCAATATAGGCCTCTTAGGGCTCAGAATGTCCAATTGCAGTTTCTACAGAAAGAGTGTTTCAGAAAGGCTCAATCAAAAGTAAGGTTCAACTCTGTTAGTTGAATGCACAGAACAGAAAGAAGTTTCATACAATGCTTCTGTGTAGTTTATATTTGAACATATTCTTATTTCCACTATTACCCACTTAGCGCTACGAATGTCCAGTTGCATTTTCTACAGACAGAGGGTTTCAAACTGCTCAATCAAAAGTATGGTTTAACTCTGTTAGCTGAATGCTCAGATCAGAAAGAAGTTTCACAGAATTCTTCTGTGTAGTTTATATTTGAATATATTCCTTTTACCACTACTACCCTCTAAGCGCTCCAAATGTCCAGTTGCATTATCTACAGAAAGAGTGTTCAGATCTGCTCAATCAAAAGTATGGTTTAACTCTGTTAGCTGAATGCACAGATCAGAAAGAAGTTTCACAGAATGATTCTGTGTAGTTTATATTTGAAGACATTCCTTTTTCCACTATTACCCTCTTAGCGATCCGAATCTCCACTTGTATTTTCTACAAAAAGAGTGTTTCATAACTGCTCAATCAAAAATATGTTTTATCTCTGTTAACTGAATTTACAGATCAGAAATAAGTTTCACAGAATGCATCTGTGTAGTTTTTATTTGAAGATATTCTTTTTCCCAATGTAGGCCTCTTAGCGCTTAGAATGTCCAATTGCAGTTTCTACAGAAAGAGTGTTTCAGAACGGCTCAATCAAAAGTAAGGTTCAACTCTGTTAGTTGAATGCACAGAACAGAAAGAATTTTCACAGAATGCTTCTGTGTAGTTTATATTTGAATATATTCCTTTTTCCACTATTACCCTCTTAGCGCTCCGAATGTCCACTTGCATTTTCTACAGAAAGAGTGTTCAGAACTGCGCAATCAAAAGTATGGTTTAACTCTGTTAGCTTAATGAACATATCAGAAATAAGTTTCACACAATGCTTCCGTGTAGTTTTTATTTGAAGATATTATTTTTCCCAATATAGGCCTCTTAGCGCTCAGAATGTCCAATTGCAGTTTCTACAGAAAGAGTGTTTCAGAAAGGCTCAATCAAAAGTAAGGTTCAACTCTGTTAGTTGAATGCACAGAAGAGAAAGAAGTTTCATACAATGCTTCTGTGTAGTTTATATTTGAACATATTCTTTTTTCCACTATTACCCACTTAGCGCTACGAATGTCCAGTTGCATTTTCTACAGACAGAGTGTTTCAAAACTGCTCAATCAAAAATATGGTTTAACTCTGTTAGCTGAATGCTCAGATCAGAAAGTAGTTTCACAGAATGTTTCTGTGTAGTTTATATTTGAATATATTCCTTTTTCCACTACTACTCTCTTAGCGCTCCAAATGTCCATTTGCATTTTCTACAGAAAGAGTGTTCAGATCTGCTGAATCAAAAGTATGGTTTAACTCTGTTAGCTGAATGCACAGATCAGAAAGAAGTTTCACAGAATGATTCTGTGTAGTTTATATTTGGAGACATTCCTTTTTCCACTACAACCCTCTTAGCGCTCCGAATCTCCACTTGCATTTTCTACAGAAAGAGTGTTTCAGAACGGCTCAATCAAAACTAAGCTTCAACTCTTTTAGTTGAACAAACAGAACAGAAAGAAGTTTCACACAATTCTTCTGTGTAGTTTTTATTTGTAGACATTCTTTTTCCCAATATAGGCCTCTTAGCGCTCAGAATGTCCAATTGCAGTTTCTACAGAAAGAGTGTTTCAGAACGGCTCAATCAAAAGTAAGGTTCAACTCTGTTAGTTGAATGCACAGAACAGAAAGAAGTTTCATACAATGCTTCTGTGTAGTTTATATTTGAACATATTCTTTTTTCCACTATTACCCACTTAGAGCTACGAATGTCCATTTGCATTTTCTACAGACAGAGTGTTTCAAAACTGCTCAATCAAAAGTATGGTTTAACTCTGTTAGCTGAATGCTCAGATCAGAAAGAAGTTTCACAGAATGCTTCTGTGTCGTTTTTATTTGAAGATATTCATTTTCCCAATGTAGGCCTCTTAGCGCTTAGAATGTCCAATTGCAGTTTCTACAGAAAGAGTGTTTCAGAACTTCTCAATCAAAAGTAAGGTTCAACTCTGTTAGTTGAATGCACAGAACAGAAAGTAGTTTTATAGAATGCTACTGTGTAGTTTATATTTGAATATATTCCTTTTTCCACTATTACCCTCTTTGCGCTCCGAATGTCCACTTGCATTTTCTACGGAAAGAGTGTTCGGAACTGCGCAATCAAAAGTATGGTTTAACTCTGTTAGCTGAATGCACATATCAGAAATAAGTTTCACACAATGCTTCTGTGTAGTTTTTATTTGAAGATATTATTTTTCCCAATATAGGCCTCTTAGGGCTCAGAATGTCCAATTGCAGTTTCTACAGAGTGTTTCAGAAAGGCTCAATCAAAAGTAAGGTTCAACTCTGTTAGTTGAATGCACAGAACAGAAAGAAGTTTCATACAATGCTTCTGTGTAGTTTATATTTGAACATATTCTTTTTTCCACTATTACCCACTTAGCGCTACGAATGTCCAGTTGCATTTTCTACAGACAGAGTGTTTCAAACTGCTCAATCAAATGTATGGTTTAACTCTGTTAGCTGAATGCTCAGATCAGAAAGAAGTTTCACAGAATGCTTCTGTGTAGTTTATATTTGAATATATTCCTTTTTCCACTACTACGCTCTTAGCGCTCCAAATGTCCAGTTGCATTTTCTACAGAAAGAGTGTTCAGATCTGTTCAATCAAAAGTATGGTTTAACTCTGTTAGCTGAATGCACAGATCAGAAAGAAGTTTCACCGAGTGATTCTGTGTAGTTTATATTTGAAGACATTCCTTTTTCCACTATTACCCTCTTAGCGCTCCGAATCTCCACTTGCATTTTCTACAAAAAGAGTGTTTCATAACTGCTCAATCAAAAATATGTTTTATCTCTGTTAACTGAATTTACAGATCAGAAATAAGTTTCACAGAATGCATCTGTGTAGTTTTTATTTGAAGATATTCTTTTTCCCAATGTAGGCCTCTTAGCGCTTAGAATGTCCAATTGCAGTTTCTACAGAAAGAGTGTTTCAGAACGGCTCAATCAAAAGTAAGGTTCAACTCTGTTAGTTGAATGCACAGAACAGAAAGAATTTTCACAGAATGCTACTGTGTAGTTTATATTTGAATATATTCCTTTTTCCACTATTACCCTCTTAGCGCTCCGAATGTCCACTTGCATTTTCTACAGAAAGTGTGTTCAGAACTGCGAAATCAAAAGTATGGTTTAACTCTGTTAGCTTAATGAACATATCAGAAATAAGTTTCACACAATGCTTCCGTGTAGTTTTTATTTGAAGATATTATTTTTCCCAATATAGGCCTCTTAGCGCTCAGAATGTCCAATTGCAGTTTCTACAGAAAGAGTGTTTCAGAAAGGCTCAATCAAAAGTAAGGTTCAACTCTGTTAGTTGAATGCACAGAACAGAAAGAAGTTTCATAAAATGTTTCTGTGTAGTTTATATTTGAACATATTCTTTTTTCCACTATTACCCACTTAGCGCTACGAATGTCCAGTTGCATTTTCTACACACAGAGTGCTTCAAAACTGCTGAATCAAAAGTATGGTTTAACTCTGTTAGCTGAATGCTCAGATCAGAAAGAAGTTTCACAGAATGCTTCTGTGTAGTTTATATTTGAATATATTCCTTTTTCCACTACTACGCTCTTAGAGCTCCAAATGTCCAGTTGTATTTTCTACAGAAAGAGTGTTCAGATCTGTTCAATCAAAAGTATGGTTTAACTCTGTTAGCTGAATGCACAGATCAGAAAGAAGTTTCACCGAGTGATTCTGTGTAGTTTATATTTGAAGACATTCCTTTTTCCACTATTACCCTCTTAGCGCTCCGAATCTCCACTTGCATTTTCTACAAAAAGAGTGTTTCATAACTGCTCAATCAAAAATATGTTTTATCTCTGTTAACTGAATTTACAGATCAGAAATAAGTTTCACAGAATGCCTATGTTTAGTTTTTATTTGAAGATATTCTTTTTCCCAATGTAGGCCTCTCAGCGCTTAGCATGTCCAATTGCAGTTTCTACAGAAAGAGTGTTTCAGAATGGCTCAATCAAAAGTATGGTTCAACACTGTTAGTTGAATGCACAGATCAGAAAGAATTTTCACAGAATGCTACTGTGTAGTTTATATTTGAATATATTCCTTTTTCCACAATTATCCTCTTAGCGCTCCGAATGTCCACTTGCATTTTCTACAGAAAGAGTGTTCAGAACTGCGCAATCAAAAGTATGGTTTAACTCTGTTAGCTTAATGAACATATCAGAAATAAGTTTCACACAATGCTTCTGTGTAGTTTTTATTTGAAGATATTATTTTTCCCAATATAGGCCTCTTAGCGCTCAGAATGTCCAATTGCAGTTTCTACAGAAAGAGTGTTTCAGAAAGGCTCAATCAAAATTAAGGTTCAACTCTGTTATTTGAATGCACAGAACAGAAAGAAGTTTCGTACAATGCTTCTGTGTAGTTTATATTTGAACATATTCTTATTTCCACTATTACCCACTTAGCGCTATGAATGTCCAGTTGCATTTTCTACAGACAGAGTGTTTCAAAACTGCTCAATCAAAAGTATGGTTTAACTCTGGTAGCTGAATGCTCAGATCAGAAAGAAGTTTCACAGAATGCTTCTGTGTAGTTTATATTTGAATATATTCCTTTTTCCACTACTACTCTCTTAGCGCTCCAAATGTCCAGTTGCATTTTCTACAGAAAGAGAGTTCAGATCTGCTCAATCAAAAGTATGGTTTAACACTGTTAGCTGAATGCACAGATCAGAAAGAAGTTTCACAGAATGATTCTGTGTAGTTTATATTTGGAGACATTCCTTTTTCCACTATTACCCTCTTAGCGCTCCGAATCTCCACTTGCATTTTCTACAGAAAGAGTGTTTCAGAACGGCTCAATCAAAACTAAGGTTCAACTCTTTTAGTTGAACAAACAGAACAGAAAGAAGTTTCACACAATTCTTCTGTGTAGTTTTTATTTGTAGACATTCTTTTTCCCAATATAGGCCTCTTAGCGCTCAGAATGTCCAATTGCAGTTTCTACAGAAAGAGTGTTTCAGAACGGCTCAATCAAAAGTAAGGTTCAACTCTGTTAGTTGAATGCACAGAACAGAAAGAAGTTTCATACAATGCTTCTGTGTAGTTTATATTTGAGCATATTCTTTTTTCCACTATTACCCACTTAGCGCTACGAATGTCCAGTTGCATTTTCTAGAGACAGAGTGTTTCAAAACTGCTCAATCAAAAGTATCGTTTAACTCTGTTAGCTGAATGCTCAGATCAGAAAGAAGTTTCACAGAATGCTTCTGTGTAGTTTATATTTGAATATATTCCTTTTTCCACTACTACGCTCTTAGCGCTCCAAATGTCCAGTTGCATTTTCTACAGAAAGAGTGTTCAGATCTCCTCAATCAAAAGTATGGTTTAACTCTGTTAGCTGAATGCACAGATCAGAAAGAAGTTTCACCGAATGATTCCGTGTAGTTTATATTTGAAGACATTCCTTTTTCCACTATTACCCTCTTAGCGCTCCGTATCTCCACTTGCATTTTCTACAAAAAGAGTGTTTCATAACTGCTCAATCAAAAATATGTTTTATCTCTGTTAACTGAATTTACAGATCAGAAATAAGTTTCACAGAATGCATCTGTGTAGTTTTTATTTGAAGATATTCTTTTTCCCAATGTAGGCCTCTTAGCGCTTAGCATGTCCAATTGCAGTTTCTACAGAAAGAGTTTTCAGAACGGCTCAATCAAAAGTAAGGTTCAACTCTGTTAGTTGAATGCACAGAACAGAAAGAATTTTCACAGAATGCTACTGTGTAGTTTATATTTGAATATATTCCTTTCTCCACTGTTACCCTCTTAGCGCTCCGAATGTCCACTTGCATTTTCTACAGAAAGAGTGTTCAGAACTGCACAATCAAAAGTATGGTTTAACTCTGTTAGCTTAATGAACATTTCAGAAATAAGTTTCACACAATGCTTCTGTGTAGTTTTTATTTGAAGATATTATTTTTCCCAATATAGGCCTCTTAGCGCTCAGAATGTCCAATTGCAGTTTCTACAGAAAGAGTGTTTCAGAAAGGCTCAATCAAAAGTGAGGTTCAACTCTGTTTGTTGAATGCACAGAACAGAAAGAAGTTTCATAGAAAGCTTCTGTGTAGTTTATATTTGAACATATTCTTTTTTCCACTATTACCCACTTAGCGCTACGAATGTCCAGTTGCATTTTCTACAGACAGAGTGTTTCAGAACGGCTCAATCAAAAGTAAGGTTCAACTCTGTTAGTTGAATGCACAGAACAGAAAGTAGTTTTATAGAATGCTACTGTGTAGTTTATATTTGAATATATTCCTTTTTCCACTATTACCCTCTTTGCGCTCTGAATGTCCACTTGCATTTTCTACGGAAAGAGTGTTCGGAACTGCGCAATCAAAAGTATGGTTTAACTCTGTTAGCTGAATGCACATATCAGAAATAAGTTTCACACAATGCTTCTGTGTAGTTTTTATTTGAAGATATTATTTTTCCCAATATAGGCCTCTTAGGGCTCAGAATGTCCAATTGCAGTTTCTACAGAAAGAGTGTTTCAGAAAGGCTCAATCGAAAGTAAGGTTCAACTCTGTTAGTTGAATGCACAGAACAGAAAGAAGTTTCATACAATGCTTCTGTGTAGTTTATATTTGAACATATTCTTATTTCCACTATTACCCACTTAGCGCTACGAATGTCCAGTTGCATTTTCTACAGACAGAGGGTTTCAAACTGCTCAATCAAAAATATGGTTTAAGTCTGTTAGCTGAATGCTCAGATCAGAAAGAAGTTTCACAGAATGCTTCTGTGTAGTTTATATTTGAATATATTCCTTTTACCACTACTACCCTCTAAGCGCTCCAAATGTCCAGTTGCATTATCTACAGAAAGAGTGTTCAGATCTGCTCAATCAAAAGTATGGTTTAACTCTGTTAGCTGAATGCACAGATCAGAAAGAAGTTTCACAGAATGATTCTGTGTAGTTTATATTTGAAGACATTCCTTTTTCCACTATTACCCTCTTAGCGCTCCGAATCTCCACTTGCATTTTCTACAAAAAGAGTGTTTCATAACTGCTCAATCAAAAATATGTTTTATCTCTGTTAACTGAATTTACAGATCAGAAATAAGTTTCACAGAATGCATCTGTGTAGTTTTTATTTGAAGATATTCTTTTTCCCAATGTAGGCCTCTTAGCGCTTAGAATGTCCAATTGCAGTTTCTACAGAAAGAGTGTTTCAGAACGGCTCAATCAAAAGTAAGGTTCAACTCTGTTAGTTGAATGCACAGAACAGAAAGAATTTTCACAGAATGCTTCTGTGTAGTTTATATTTGAATATATTCCTTTTTCCACTATTACCCTCTTAGCGCTCCGAATGTCCACTTGCATTTTCTACAGAAAGAGTGTTCAGAACTGCGCAATCAAAAGTATGGTTTAACTCTGTTAGCTTAATGAACATATCAGAAATAAGTTTCACACAATGCTTCCGTGTAGTTTTTATTTGAAGATATTATTTTTCCCAATATAGGCCTCTTAGCGCTCAGAATGTCCAATTGCAGTTTCTACAGAAAGAGTGTTTCAGAAAGGCTCAATCAAAAGTAAGGTTCAACTCTGTTAGTTGAATGCACAGAAGAGAAAGAAGTTTCATACAATGCTTCTGTGTAGTTTATATTTGAACATATTCTTTTTTCCACTATTACCCACTTAGCGCTACGAATATCCAGTTGCATTTTCTACAGACAGAGTGTTTCAAAACTGCTCAATCAAAAATATGGTTTAACTCTGTTAGCTGAATGCTCAGATCAGAAAGAAGTTTCACAGAATGCTTCTGTGTAGTTTATATTTGAATATATTCCTTTTTCCACTACTACTCTCTTAGCGCTCCAAATGTCCATTTGCATTTTCTACAGAAAGAGTGTTCAGATCTGCTGAATCAAAAGTATGGTTTAACTCTGTTAGCTGAATGCACAGATCAGAAAGAAGTTTCACAGAATGATTCTGTGTAGTTTATATTTGGAGACATTCCTTTTTCCAATACAACCCTCTTAGCGCTCCGAATCTCCACTTGCATTTTCTACAGAAAGAGTGTTTCAGAACGGCTCAATCAAAACTAAGGTTCAACTCTTTTAGTTGAACAAACAGAACAGAAAGAAGTTTCACACAATTCTTCTGTGTAGTTTTTATTTGTAGACATTCTTTTTCCCAATATAGGCCTCTTAGCGCTCAGAATGTCCAATTGTAGTTTCTACAGAAAGAGTGTTTCAGAACGGCTCAATCAAAAGTAAGGTTCAACTCTGTTAGTTGAATGCACAGAACAGAAAGGAGTTTCATACAATGCTTCTGTGTAGTTTATATTTGAACATATTTTTTTTCCACTATTACCCACTTAGCGCTACGAATGTCCAGTTGCATTTTCTACAGACAGAATGTTTCAAAACTGCTCAATCAAAAGTATGGTTTAACTCTGTTAGCTGAATGCTCAGATCAGAAAGAAGTTTCACATAATGCTTCTGTGTAGTTTTTATTTGAAGATATTTTTTTTCCCAATATAGGCCTCTTAGCGCTCAGAATGTCCAATTTCAGGTTCTACAGAAAGAGTGTTTCAGAACGGGTCAATGAAAAGTAAGGTTCAACTCTGTTAGTTGAATGCACAGAAGAGAAAGAAGTTTCATACAATGCTTCTGTGTAGTTTATATTTGAACATATTTTTTTTCCACTATTACCCACTTAGCGCTACGAATGTCCAGTTGCATTTTCTACAGAGAGTGTGTTTCAAAACTGATCAATCAAAAGTATGGTTTAACTCTGTTAGCTGAATGCTCAGATCAGAAAGAAGTTTCACAGAATGCTTCTGTGTAGTTTATATTTGAATATATTCCCTTTTCCACTACTACCCTCTTAGCGCTCCAAATGTCCAGTTGCATTTTCTACAGGAAGAGTGTTCAGATCTGCTCAATCAAAAGTATGGTTTAACTCTGTTAGCTGAATGCACAGATCAGAAAGATGTTTCACAGAATGATTCTGTGTAGTTTACATTTGAAGACATTCCTTTTTCCACTGTTACTCTCTTAGCGCTCCGAATCTCCTCTTGCATTTTCTACAGAAAGAGTGTTTCAGGACGGCTCAATCAAAACTAAGGTTCAACTCTTTTAGTTGAATGAACAGAACAGAAAGTAGTTTCACAGAATGCTTCTGTGTAGTTATTATTTGTAGATATTCTTTTTCCCAATATAGGCCTCTTAGTGCTCAGAATGTACAATTGCAGTTTCTACAGAAAGATTGCTTCAGAACGGCTCAATCAAAAGTAAGGTTCAACCCTGGTAGTTGAATGCACAGAACAGAAAGAAGTTTCACAGAATGCTTCTGTGTAGTTTATATTTGAATATATTCCTTTTTCCACTATTACCCTCTTAGCGCTCCGAATGTCCACTTGAATTTTCTACAGAAAGAGTGTTCTGAACTGCGCAATCAAAAGTATGGTTTAACTCTGTTAGCTGAATGCACATATCAGAAATAAGTTTCAAACAATGCTTCTGTGTAGTTTTTATTTGAAGATATTATTTTTCCCAATATAGGCCTCTTAGCGCTCAGAATGTCCAATTGCAGTTTATACACAAAGAGTGTTTTAGAACGGCTCAATCAAATGTAAGGTTCAACTGTCTTAGCTGAATGCACAGAACAGAAAGGAGTTTCACAGAATGCTTCTGTGTAGTATTTAGTTGAAGATACTACTTTTTGGACTATTACCCACTTAGCGCTCCGAATATCCACTGGCAGTTTCTACACAAAGAGTGTTTCAGAACTGCTCCTTCAAAAGTAAGGCTCAACTGGGTTAGTTGAATGCGGAGAACAGAAATGGGTTTCAGAGAATGCTTCTGTGCAGTTTTTAATTGGAGATATTCCTTTTTCCTCTATTACAATCTTAGCGCTCCGAATGTCCACTTGCATTTTCTACAAAAAGAGTGTTTCATAACTGCTCAATCAAAAATATGTTTTAGCTCTGTTAACTGAATTTACAGATCAGAAATAAGTTTCACAGAATGCATCTGTGTAGTTTTTATTTGAAGATATTCATTTTCCCAATGTAGGCCTCTTAGCGCTTAGAATGTCCAATTGCAGTTTCTACAGAAAGAGTGTTTCAGAACGGCTCAATCAAAAGTAAGGTTCAACTCTGTTAGTTGAATGCACAGAACAGAAAGTAGTTTTATAGAATGCTACTGTGTAGTTTATATTTGAATATATTCCTTTTTCCACTATTACCCTCTTTGCGCTCTGAATGTCCACTTGCATTTTCTACGGAAAGAGTGTTCGGAACTGCGCAATCAAAAGTATGGTTTAACTCTGTTAGCTGAATGCACATATCAGAAATAAGTTTCACACAATGCTACTGTGTAGTTTTTATTTGAAGATATTATTTTTCCCAATATAGGCCTCTTAGGGCTCAGAATGTCCAATTGCAGTTTCTACAGAAAGAGTGTTTCAGAAAGGCTCAATCAAAAGTAAGGTTCAACTCTGTTAGTTGAATGCACAGAACAGAAAGAAGTTTCATACAATGCTTCTGTGTAGTTTATATTTGAACATATTCTTATTTCCACTATTACCCACTTAGCGCTACGAATGTCCAGTTGCATTTTCTACAGACAGAGGGTTTCAAACTGCTCAATCAAAAGTATGGTTTAACTCTGTTAGCTGAATGCTCAGATCAGAAAGAAGTTTCACAGAATTCTTCTGTGTAGTTTATATTTGAATATATTCCTTTTACCACTACTACCCTCTAAGCGCTCCAAATGTCCAGTTGCATTATCTACAGAAAGAGTGTTCAGATCTGCTCAATCAAAAGTATGGTTTAACTCTGTTAGCTGAATGCACAGATCAGAAAGAAGTTTCACAGAATGATTCTGTGTAGTTTATATTTGAAGACATTCCTTTTTCCACTATTACCCTCTTAGCGATCCGAATCTCCACTTGTATTTTCTACAAAAAGAGTGTTTCATAACTGCTCAATCAAAAATATGTTTTATCTCTGTTAACTGAATTTACAGATCAGAAATAAGTTTCACAGAATGCATCTGTGTAGTTTTTATTTGAAGATATTCTTTTTCCCAATGTAGGCCTCTTAGCGCTTAGAATGTCCAATTGCAGTTTCTACAGAAAGAGTGTTTCAGAACGGCTCAATCAAAAGTAAGGTTCAACTCTGTTAGTTGAATGCACAGAACAGAAAGAATTTTCACAGAATGCTTCTGTGTAGTTTATATTTGAATATATTCCTTTTTCCACTATTACCCTCTTAGCGCTCCGAATGTCCACTTGCATTTTCTACAGAAAGAGTGTTCAGAACTGCGCAATCAAAAGTATGGTTTAACTCTGTTAGCTTAATGAACATATCAGAAATAAGTTTCACACAATGCTTCCGTGTAGTTTTTATTTGAAGATATTATTTTTCCCAATATAGGCCTCTTAGCGCTCAGAATGTCCAATTGCAGTTTCTACAGAAAGAGTGTTTCAGAAAGGCTCAATCAAAAGTAAGGTTCAACTCTGTTAGTTGAATGCACAGAAGAGAAAGAAGTTTCATACAATGCTTCTGTGTAGTTTATATTTGAACATATTCTTTTTTCCACTATTACCCACTTAGCGCTACGAATGTCCAGTTGCATTTTCTACAGACAGAGTGTTTCAAAACTGCTCAATCAAAAATATGGTTTAACTCTGTTAGCTGAATGCTCAGATCAGAAAGTAGTTTCACAGAATGTTTCTGTGTAGTTTATATTTGAATATATTCCTTTTTCCACTACTACTCTCTTAGCGCTCCAAATGTCCATTTGCATTTTCTACAGAAAGAGTGTTCAGATCTGCTGAATCAAAAGTATGGTTTAACTCTGTTAGCTGAATGCACAGATCAGAAAGAAGTTTCACAGAATGATTCTGTGTAGTTTATATTTGGAGACATTCCTTTTTCCACTACAACCCTCTTAGCGCTCCGAATCTCCACTTGCATTTTCTACAGAAAGAGTGTTTCAGAACGGCTCAATCAAAACTAAGCTTCAACTCTTTTAGTTGAACAAACAGAACAGAAAGAAGTTTCACACAATTCTTCTGTGTAGTTTTTATTTGTAGACATTCTTTTTCCCAATATAGGCCTCTTAGCGCTCAGAATGTCCAATTGCAGTTTCTACAGAAAGAGTGTTTCAGAACGGCTCAATCAAAAGTAAGGTTCAACTCTGTTAGTTGAATGCACAGAACAGAAAGAAGTTTCATACAATGCTTCTGTGTAGTTTATATTTGAACATATTGTTTTTTCCACTATTACCCACTTAGCGCTACGAATGTCCATTTGCATTTTCTACAGACAGAGTGTTTCAAAACTGCTCAATCAAAAGTATGGTTTAACTCTGTTAGCTGAATGCTCAGATCAGAAAGAAGTTTCACAGAATGCTTCTGTGTCGTTTTTATTTGAAGATATTCATTTTCCCAATGTAGGCCTCTTAGCGCTTAGAATGTCCAATTGCAGTTTCTACAGAAAGAGTGTTTCAGAACTTCTCAATCAAAAGTAAGGTTCAACTCTGTTAGTTGAATGCACAGAACAGAAAGTAGTTTTATAGAATGCTACTGTGTAGTTTATATTTGAATATATTCCTTTTTCCACTATTACCCTCTTTGCGCTCCGAATGTCCACTTGCATTTTCTACGGAAAGAGTGTTCGGAACTGCGCAATCAAAAGTATGGTTTAACTCTGTTAGCTGAATGCACATATCAGAAATAAGTTTCACACAATGCTTCTGTGTAGTTTTTATTTGAAGATATTATTTTTCCCAATATAGGCCTCTTAGGGCTCAGAATGTCCAATTGCAGTTTCTACAGAGTGTTTCAGAAAGGCTCAATCAAAAGTAAGGTTCAACTCTGTTAGTTGAATGCACAGAACAGAAAGAAGTTTCATACAATGCTTCTGTGTAGTTTATATTTGAACATATTCTTTTTTCCACTATTACCCACTTAGCGCTACGAATGTCCAGTTGCATTTTCTACAGACAGAGTGTTTCAAACTGCTCAATCAAATGTATGGTTTAACTCTGTTAGCTGAATGCTCAGATCAGAAAGAAGTTTCACAGAATGCTTCTGTGTAGTTTATATTTGAATATATTCCTTTTTCCACTACTACGCTCTTAGCGCTCCAAATGTCCAGTTGCATTTTCTACAGAAAGAGTGTTCAGATCTGTTCAATCAAAAGTATGGTTTAACTCTGTTAGCTGAATGCACAGATCAGAAAGAAGTTTCACCGAGTGATTCTGTGTAGTTTATATTTGAAGACATTCCTTTTTCCACTATTACCCTCTTAGCGCTCCGAATCTCCACTTGCATTTTCTACAAAAAGAGTGTTTCATAACTGCTCAATCAAAAATATGTTTTATCTCTGTTAACTGAATTTACAGATCAGAAATAAGTTTCACAGAATGCATCTGTGTAGTTTTTATTTGAAGATATTCTTTTTCCCAATGTAGGCCTCTTAGCGCTTAGAATGTCCAATTGCAGTTTCTACAGAAAGAGTGTTTCAGAACGGCTCAATCAAAAGTAAGGTTCAACTCTGTTAGTTGAATGCACAGAACAGAAAGAATTTTCACAGAATGCTACTGTGTAGTTTATATTTGAATATATTCCTTTTTCCACTATTACCCTCTTAGCGCTCCGAATGTCCACTTGCATTTTCTACAGAAAGTGTGTTCAGAACTGCGAAATCAAAAGTATGGTTTAACTCTGTTAGCTTAATGAACATATCAGAAATAAGTTTCACACAATGCTTCCGTGTAGTTTTTATTTGAAGATATTATTTTTCCCAATATAGGCCTCTTAGCGCTCAGAATGTCCAATTGCAGTTTCTACAGAAAGAGTGTTTCAGAAAGGCTCAATCAAAAGTAAGGTTCAACTCTGTTAGTTGAATGCACAGAACAGAAAGAAGTTTCATAAAATGTTTCTGTGTAGTTTATATTTGAACATATTCTTTTTTCCACTATTACCCACTTAGCGCTACGAATGTCCAGTTGCATTTTCTACACACAGAGTGCTTCAAAACTGCTGAATCAAAAGTATGGTTTAACTCTGTTAGCTGAATGCTCAGATCAGAAAGAAGTTTCACAGAATGCTTCTGTGTAGTTTATATTTGAATATATTCCTTTTTCCACTACTACGCTCTTAGAGCTCCAAATGTCCAGTTGTATTTTCTACAGAAAGAGTGTTCAGATCTGTTCAATCAAAAGTATGGTTTAACTCTGTTAGCTGAATGCACAGATCAGAAAGAAGTTTCACCGAGTGATTCTGTGTAGTTTATATTTGAAGACATTCCTTTTTCCACTATTACCCTCTTAGCGCTCCGAATCTCCACTTGCATTTTCTACAAAAAGAGTGTTTCATAACTGCTCAATCAAAAATATGTTTTATCTCTGTTAACTGAATTTACAGATCAGAAATAAGTTTCACAGAATGCCTATGTTTAGTTTTTATTTGAAGATATTCTTTTTCCCAATGTAGGCCTCTCAGCGCTTAGCATGTCCAATTGCAGTTTCTACAGAAAGAGTGTTTCAGAATGGCTCAATCAAAAGTATGGTTCAACACTGTTAGTTGAATGCACAGATCAGAAAGAATTTTCACAGAATGCTACTGTGTAGTTTATATTTGAATATATTCCTTTTTCCACAATTATCCTCTTAGCGCTCCGAATGTCCACTTGCATTTTCTACAGAAAGAGTGTTCAGAACTGCGCAATCAAAAGTATGGTTTAACTCTGTTAGCTTAATGAACATATCAGAAATAAGTTTCACACAATGCTTCTGTGTAGTTTTTATTTGAAGATATTATTTTTCCCAATATAGGCCTCTTAGCGCTCAGAATGTCCAATTGCAGTTTCTACAGAAAGAGTGTTTCAGAAAGGCTCAATCAAAATTAAGGTTCAACTCTGTTATTTGAATGCACAGAACAGAAAGAAGTTTCGTACAATGCTTCTGTGTAGTTTATATTTGAACATATTCTTATTTCCACTATTACCCACTTAGCGCTATGAATGTCCAGTTGCATTTTCTACAGACAGAGTGTTTCAAAACTGCTCAATCAAAAGTATGGTTTAACTCTGTTAGCTGAATGCTCAGATCAGAAAGAAGTTTCACAGAATGCTTCTGTGTAGTTTATATTTGAATATATTCCTTTTTCCACTACTACTCTCTTAGCGCTCCAAATGTCCAGTTGCATTTTCTACAGAAAGAGAGTTCAGATCTGCTCAATCAAAAGTATGGTTTAACACTGTTAGCTGAATGCACAGATCAGAAAGAAGTTTCACAGAATGATTCTGTGTAGTTTATATTTGGAGACATTCCTTTTTCCACTATTACCCTCTTAGCGCTCCGAATCTCCACTTGCATTTTCTACAGAAAGAGTGTTTCAGAACGGCTCAATCAAAACTAAGGTTCAACTCTTTTAGTTGAACAAACAGAACAGAAAGAAGTTTCACACAATTCTTCTGTGTAGTTTTTATTTGTAGACATTCTTTTTCCCAATATAGGCCTCTTAGCGCTCAGAATGTCCAATTGCAGTTTCTACAGAAAGAGTGTTTCAGAACGGCTCAATCAAAAGTAAGGTTCAACTCTGTTAGTTGAATGCACAGAACAGAAAGAAGTTTCATACAATGCTTCTGTGTAGTTTATATTTGAGCATATTCTTTTTTCCACTATTACCCACTTAGCGCTACGAATGTCCAGTTGCATTTTCTAGAGACAGAGTGTTTCAAAACTGCTCAATCAAAAGTATCGTTTAACTCTGTTAGCTGAATGCTCAGATCAGAAAGAAGTTTCACAGAATGCTTCTGTGTAGTTTATATTTGAATATATTCCTTTTTCCACTACTACGCTCTTAGCGCTCCAAATGTCCAGTTGCATTTTCTACAGAAAGAGTGTTCAGATCTCCTCAATCAAAAGTATGGTTTAACTCTGTTAGCTGAATGCACAGATCAGAAAGAAGTTTCACCGAATGATTCCGTGTAGTTTATATTTGAAGACATTCCTTTTTCCACTATTACCCTCTTAGCGCTCCGTATCTCCACTTGCATTTTCTACAAAAAGAGTGTTTCATAACTGCTCAATCAAAAATATGTTTTATCTCTGTTAACTGAATTTACAGATCAGAAATAAGTTTCACAGAATGCATCTGTGTAGTTTTTATTTGAAGATATTCTTTTTCCCAATGTAGGCCTCTTAGCGCTTAGCATGTCCAATTGCAGTTTCTACAGAAAGAGTTTTCAGAACGGCTCAATCAAAAGTAAGGTTCAACTCTGTTAGTTGAATGCACAGAACAGAAAGAATTTTCACAGAATGCTACTGTGTAGTTTATATTTGAATATATTCCTTTCTCCACTGTTACCCTCTTAGCGCTCCGAATGTCCACTTGCATTTTCTACAGAAAGAGTGTTCAGAACTGCACAATCAAAAGTATGGTTTAACTCTGTTAGCTTAATGAACATTTCAGAAATAAGTTTCACACAATGCTTCTGTGTAGTTTTTATTTGAAGATATTATTTTTCCCAATATAGGCCTCTTAGCGCTCAGAATGTCCAATTGCAGTTTCTACAGAAAGAGTGTTTCAGAAAGGCTCAATCAAAAGTGAGGTTCAACTCTGTTTGTTGAATGCACAGAACAGAAAGAAGTTTCATAGAAAGCTTCTGTGTAGTTTATATTTGAACATATTCTTTTTTCCACTATTACCCACTTAGCGCTACGAATGTCCAGTTGCATTTTCTACAGACAGAGTGTTTCAGAACGGCTCAATCAAAAGTAAGGTTCAACTCTGTTAGTTGAATGCACAGAACAGAAAGTAGTTTTATAGAATGCTACTGTGTAGTTTATATTTGAATATATTCCTTTTTCCACTATTACCCTCTTTGCGCTCTGAATGTCCACTTGCATTTTCTACGGAAAGAGTGTTCGGAACTGCGCAATCAAAAGTATGGTTTAACTCTGTTAGCTGAATGCACATATCAGAAATAAGTTTCACACAATGCTTCTGTGTAGTTTTTATTTGAAGATATTATTTTTCCCAATATAGGCCTCTTAGGGCTCAGAATGTCCAATTGCAGTTTCTACAGAAAGAGTGTTTCAGAAAGGCTCAATCGAAAGTAAGGTTCAACTCTGTTAGTTGAATGCACAGAACAGAAAGAAGTTTCATACAATGCTTCTGTGTAGTTTATATTTGAACATATTCTTATTTCCACTATTACCCACTTAGCGCTACGAATGTCCAGTTGCATTTTCTACAGACAGAGGGTTTCAAACTGCTCAATCAAAAGTATGGTTTAAGTCTGTTAGCTGAATGCTCAGATCAGAAAGAAGTTTCACAGAATGCTTCTGTGTAGTTTATATTTGAATATATTCCTTTTACCACTACTACCCTCTAAGCGCTCCAAATGTCCAGTTGCATTATCTACAGAAAGAGTGTTCAGATCTGCTCAATCAAAAGTATGGTTTAACTCTGTTAGCTGAATGCACAGATCAGAAAGAAGTTTCACAGAATGATTCTGTGTAGTTTATATTTGAAGACATTCCTTTTTCCACTATTACCCTCTTAGCGCTCCGAATCTCCACTTGCATTTTCTACAAAAAGAGTGTTTCATAACTGCTCAATCAAAAATATGTTTTATCTCTGTTAACTGAATTTACAGATCAGAAATAAGTTTCACAGAATGCATCTGTGTAGTTTTTATTTGAAGATATTCTTTTTCCCAATGTAGGCCTCTTAGCGCTTAGAATGTCCAATTGCAGTTTCTACAGAAAGAGTGTTTCAGAACGGCTCAATCAAAAGTAAGGTTCAACTCTGTTAGTTGAATGCACAGAACAGAAAGAATTTTCACAGAATGCTTCTGTGTAGTTTATATTTGAATATATTCCTTTTTCCACTATTACCCTCTTAGCGCTCCGAATGTCCACTTGCATTTTCTACAGAAAGAGTGTTCAGAACTGCGCAATCAAAAGTATGGTTTAACTCTGTTAGCTTAATGAACATATCAGAAATAAGTTTCACACAATGCTTCCGTGTAGTTTTTATTTGAAGATATTATTTTTCCCAATATAGGCCTCTTAGCGCTCAGAATGTCCAATTGCAGTTTCTACAGAAAGAGTGTTTCAGAAAGGCTCAATCAAAAGTAAGGTTCAACTCTGTTAGTTGAATGCACAGAAGAGAAAGAAGTTTCATACAATGCTTCTGTGTAGTTTATATTTGAACATATTCTTTTTTCCACTATTACCCACTTAGCGCTACGAATATCCAGTTGCATTTTCTACAGACAGAGTGTTTCAAAACTGCTCAATCAAAAATATGGTTTAACTCTGTTAGCTGAATGCTCAGATCAGAAAGAAGTTTCACAGAATGCTTCTGTGTAGTTTATATTTGAATATATTCCTTTTTCCACTACTACTCTCTTAGCGCTCCAAATGTCCATTTGCATTTTCTACAGAAAGAGTGTTCAGATCTGCTGAATCAAAAGTATGGTTTAACTCTGTTAGCTGAATGCACAGATCAGAAAGAAGTTTCACAGAATGATTCTGTGTAGTTTATATTTGGAGACATTCCTTTTTCCACTACAACCCTCTTAGCGCTCCGAATCTCCACTTGCATTTTCTACAGAAAGAGTGTTTCAGAACGGCTCAATCAAAACTAAGGTTCAACTCTTTTAGTTGAACAAACAGAACAGAAAGAAGTTTCACACAATTCTTCTGTGTAGTTTTTATTTGTAGACATTCTTTTTCCCAATATAGGCCTCTTAGCGCTCAGAATGTCCAATTGCAGTTTCTACAGAAAGAGTGTTTCAGAACGGCTCAATCAAAAGTAAGGTTCAACTCTGTTAGTTGAATGCACAGAACAGAAAGAAGTTTCATACAATGCTTCTGTGTAGTTTATATTTGAACACATTCTTTTTTCCACTGTTACCCACTTAGCGCTACGAATGTCCAGTTGCATTTTCTACAGACAGAGTGTTTCAAAACTGCTCAATCAAAAGTATGGTTTAACTCTGTTAGCTGAATGCTCAGATCAGAAAGAAGTTTCACAGAATGCTTCTGTGTAGTTTTTATTTGAAGATATTCATTTTCCCAATGTAGGCCTCTTAGTTCTTAGAATGTCCAATTGCAGTTTCTACAGAAAGAGTGTTTCAGAACGGCTCAATCAAAAGTAAGGTTCAACTCTGTTAGGTGAATGCACAGAACAGAAAGTAGTTTTATAGAATGCTACTGTGTAGTTTATATTTGAATATATTCCTTTTTCCACTATTACCCTCTTTGCGCTCCGAATGTCCACTTGCATTTTCTACGGAAAGAGTGTTCGGAACTGCGCAATCAAAAGTATGGTTTAACTCTTTTAGCTGAATGCACATATCAGAAATAAGTTTCACACAATGCTTCTGTGTAGTTTTTATTTGAAGATATTATTTTTCCCAATATAGGCCTCTTAGGGCTCAGAATGTCCAATTGCAGTTTCTACAGAAAGAGTGTTTCAGAAAGGCTCAATCAAAAGTAAGGTTCAACTCTGTTAGTTGAATGCACAGAACAGAAAGAAGTTTCATACAATGCTTCTGTGTAGTTTATATTTGAATATATTCTTATTTCCACTATTACCCACTTAGCGCTACGAATGTCCAGTTGCATTTTCTACAGACAGAGGGTTTCAAACTGCTCAATCAAAAGTATGGTTTAACTCTGTTAGCTGAATGCTCAGATCAGAAAGAAGTTTCACAGAATGCTTCTGTGTAGTTTATATTTGAATATATTACTTTTACCACTACTACCCTCTAAGCGCTCCAAATGTCCAGTTGCATTATCTACAGAAAGAGTGTTCAGATCTGCTCAATCAAAAGTATGGTTTAACTCTGTTAGCTGAATGCACAGATCAGAAAGAAGTTTCACAGAATGATTCTGTGTAGTTTATATTTGAAGACATTCCTTTTTCCACTATTACCCTCTTAGCGCTCCGAATCTCCACTTGCATTTTCTACAAAAAGAGTGTTTCATAACTGCTCAATCAAAAATATGTTTTATCTCTGTTAACTGAATTTACAGATCAGAAATAAGTTTCACAGAATGCATCTGTGTAGTTTTTATTTGAAGATATTCTTTTTCCCAATGTAGGCCTCTTAGCGCTTAGAATGTCCAATTGCAGTTTCTACAGAAAGAGTGTTTCAGAACGGCTCAATCAAAAGTAAGGTTCAACTCTGTTAGTTGAATGCACAGAACAGAAAGAATTTTCACAGAATGCTTCTGTGTAGTTTATATTTGAATATATTCCTTTTTCCACTATTACCCTCTTAGCGCTCCGAATGTCCACTTGCATTTTCTACAGAAAGAGTGTTCAGAACTGCGCAATCAAAAGTATGGTTTAACTCTGTTAGCTTAATGAACATATCAGAAATAAGTTTCACACAATGCTTCCGTGTAGTTTTTATTTGAAGATATTATTTTTCCCAATATAGGCCTCTTAGCGCTCAGAATGTCCAATTGCAGTTTCTACAGAAAGAGTGTTTCAGAAAGGCTCAATCAAAAGTAAGGTTCAACTCTGTTAGTTGAATGCACAGAAGAGAAAGAAGTTTCATACAATGCTTCTGTGTAGTTTATATTTGAACATATTCTTTTTTCCACTATTACCCACTTAGCGCTACGAATGTCCAGTTGCATTTCCTACAGACAGAGTGTTTCAAAACTGCTCAATCAAAAATATGGTTTAACTCTGTTAGCTGAATGCTCAGATCAGAAAGAAGTTTCACAGAATGCTTCTGTGTAGTTTATATTTGAATATATTCCTTTTTCCACTACTACTCTCTTAGCGCTCCAAATGTCCATTTGCATTTTCTACAGAAAGAGTGTTCAGATCTGCTGAATCAAAAGTATGGTTTAACTCTGTTAGCTGAATGCACAGATCAGAAAGAAGTTTCACAGAATGATTCTGTGTAGTTTATATTTGGAGACATTCCTTTTTCCACTACAACCCTCTTAGCGCTCCGAATCTCCACTTGCATTTTCTACAGAAAGAGTGTTTCAGAACGGCTCAATCAAAACTAAGGTTCAACTCTTTTAGTTGAACAAACAGAACAGAAAGAAGTTTCACACAATTCTTCTGTGTAGTTTTTATTTGTAGACATTCTTTTACCCAATATAGGCCTCTTAGCGCTCAGAATGTCCAATTGCAGTTTCTACAGAAAGAGTGTTTCAGAACGGCTCAATCAAAAGTAAGGTTCAACTCTGTTATTTGAATGCACAGAACAGAAAGAAGTTTCATACAATGCTTCTGTGTAGTTTATATTTGAACATATTCTTTTTTCCACTATTACCCACTTAGCGCTACGAATGTCCAGTTGCATTTTCTACAGACAGAGTGTTTCAAAACTGCTCAATCAAAAGTATGGTTTAACTCTGTTAGCTGAATGCTCAGATCAGAAAGAAGTTTCACAGAATGCTTCTGTGTAGTTTTTATTTGAAGATATTCATTTTCCCAATGTAGGCCTCTTAGCGCTTAGAATGTCCAATTGCAGTTTCTACAGAAAGAGTGTTTCAGAACGGCTCAATCAAAAGTAAGGTACAACTCTGTTAGTTGAATGCACAGAACAGAAAGTAGTTTTATAGAATGCTATTGTGTAGTTTATATTTGAATATATTCCTTTTTCCACTATTACCCTCTTTGCGCTCCGAATGTCCACTTGCATTTTCTACGGAAAGAGTGTTCGGAACTGCGCAATCAAAGGTATGGTTTAACTCTGTTAGCTGAATGCACATATCAGAAATAATTTTCACACAATGCTTCTGTGTAGTTTTTATTTGAAGATATTATTTTTCCCAATATAGGCCTCTTAGGGCTCAGAATGTCCAATTGCAGTTTATACACAAAGAGTGTTTTAGAACGGCTCAATCAAATGTAAGGTTCAACTGTCTTAGCTGAATGCACAGAACAGAAAGGAGTTTCACAGAATGCTTCTGTGTAGTATTTAGTTGAAGATACTACTTTTTGGACTATTACCCACTTAGCGCTCCGAATATCCACTGGCAGTTTCTACACAAAGAGTGTTTCAGAACTGCTCCTTCAAAAGTAAGGCTCAACTGGGTTAGTTGAATGCGGAGAACAGAAATGGGTTTCAGAGAATGCTTCTGTGCAGTTTTTAATTGGAGATATTCCTTTTTCCTCTATTACAATCTTAGCGCTCCGAATGTCCACTTGCATTTTCTACAAAAAGAGTGTTTCATAACTGCTCAATCAAAAATATGTTTTAGCTCTGTTAACTGAATTTACAGATCAGAAATAAGTTTCACAGAATGCATCTGTGTAGTTTTTATTTGAAGATATTCATTTTCCCAATGTAGGCCTCTTAGCGCTTAGAATGTCCAATTGCAGTTTCTACAGAAAGAGTGTTTCAGAACGGCTCAATCAAAAGTAAGGTTCAACTCTGTTAGTTGAATGCACAGAACAGAAAGTAGTTTTATAGAATGCTACTGTGTAGTTTATATTTGAATATATTCCTTTTTCCACTATTACCCTCTTTGCGCTCTGAATGTCCACTTGCATTTTCTACGGAAAGAGTGTTCGGAACTGCGCAATCAAAAGTATGGTTTAACTCTGTTAGCTGAATGCACATATCAGAAATAAGTTTCACACAATGCTTCTGTGTAGTTTTTATTTGAAGATATTCTTTTTCCCAATATAGGCCTCTTAGCGCTCAGAATGTCCAATTGCAGTTTCTACAGAAAGAGTGTTTCAGAACGGCTCAATCAAAAGTAAGGTTCAACTCTGTTAGTTGAATGCACAGAACAGAAAGAAGT
This sequence comes from Symphalangus syndactylus, assembly GCF_028878055.3. Lineage (NCBI taxonomy): Eukaryota > Metazoa > Chordata > Mammalia > Primates > Hylobatidae > Symphalangus > Symphalangus syndactylus. Next base: position 72,569,677 of record NC_072442.2, on the reverse strand, counting down.
TTCATACAATGCTTCTGTGTAGTTTATATTTGAGCATATTCTTTTTTCCACTATTACCCCCTTAGCGCTACGAATGTCCAGTTGCATTTTCTACAGACAGAGTGTTTCAAAACTGCTCAATCAAAAGTATCGTTTAACTCTGTTAGCTGAATGCTCAGATCAGAAAGAAGTTTCACAGAATGCTTCTGTGTAGTTTATATTTGAATATATTCCTTTTTCCACTACTACGCTCTTAGCGCTCCAAATGTCCAGTTGCATTTTCTACAGAAAGAGTGTTCAGATCTCCTCAATCAAAAGTATGGTTTAACTCTGTTAGCTGAATGCACAGATCAGAAAGAAGTTTCACCGAATGATTCAGTGTAGTTTATATTTGAAGACATTCCTTTTTCCACTATTACCCTCTTAGCGCTCCGTATCTCCACTTGCATTTTCTACAAAAAGAGTGTTTCATAACTGCTCAATCAAAAATATGTTTTATCTCTGTTAACTGAATTTACAGATGAGAAATAAGTTTCACAGAATGCATCTGTGTAGTTTTTATTTGAAGATATTCTTTTTCCCAATGTAGGCCTCTTAGCGCTTAGCATGTCCAATTGCAGTTTCTACAGAAAGAGTTTTTCAGAACGGCTCAATCAAAAGTAAGGTTCAACTCTGTTAGTTGAATGCACAGAACAGAAAGAATTTTCACAGAATGCTACTGTGTAGTTTATATTTGAATATATTCCTTTCTCCACTGTTACCCTCTTAGCGCTCCGAATGTCCACTTGCATTTTCTACAGAAAGAGTGTTCAGAACTGCGCAATCAAAAGTATGGTTTAACTCTGTTAGCTTAATGAACATATCAGAAAGAAGTTTCACACAATGCTTCTGTGTAGTTTTTATTTGAAGATATTATTTATCCCAATATAGGCCTCTTAGCGCTCAGAATGTCCAATTGCAGTTTCTACAGAAAGAGTGTTTCAGAAAGGCTCAATCAAAAGTGAGGTTCAACTCTGTTTGTTGAATGCACAGAACAGAAAGAAGTTTCATACAAAGCTTCTGTGTAGTTTATATTTGAACATATTCTTTTTTCCACTATTACCCACTTAGCGCTACGAATGTCCAGTTGCATTTTCTACAGAGTGTTTCAAAACTGCTCAATCAAAATTATGGTTTAACTCTGTTAGCTGAATGCTCAGATCAGAAAGAAGTTTCACAGAATGCTTCTGTGTAGTTTATATTTGAATATATTCCTTTTTCCACTACTACTCTCTTAGCGCTCCAAATGTCCAGTTGCATATTCTACAGAAAGAGTGTTCAGATCTGCTCAATCAAAATTATGGTTTAACTCTGTTAGCTGAATGCACAGATCAGAAAGAAGTTTCACAGAGTGATTCTGTGTAGTTTATATATGGAGACATTCCTTTTTCCACTATTACCCTCTTAGCGCTCCGAATCTCCACTTGCATTTTCTACAGAAAGAGTGTTTCAGAACGGCTCAATCAAAACTAAGTTTCAACTCTTTTAGTTGAACAAACAGAACAGAAAGAAGTTTCACACAATTCTTCTGTGTAGTTTTTATTTGTAGACATTCTTTTTCCCAATATAGGCCTCTTAGCGCTCAGAATGTCCAATTGCAGTTTCTACAGAAAGAGTGTTTCAGAACGGCTCAATCAAAAGTAAGGTTCAACTCTGTTAGTTGAATGCACAGAACAGAAAGAAGTTTCATACAATGCTTCTGTGTAGTTTATATTTGAACATATTCTTTTTTCCACTATTACCCACTTAGCGCTACGAATGTCCAGTTGCATTTTCTACAGACAGAGTGTTTCAAAACTGCTCAATCAAAAGTATGGTTTAACTCTGTTAGCTGAATGCTCAGATCAGAAAGAAGTTTCACAGAATGCTTCTGTGTAGTTTATATTTGAATATATTCCTTTTTCCACTACTACGCTCTTAGCACTCCAAATGTCCAGTTGCATTCTCTACAGAAAGAGTGTTCAGATCTGCTCAATCAAAAGTATGGTTTAACTCTGTTAGCTGAATGCACAGATCAGAAAGAAGTTTCACCGAATGATTCTGTGTAGTTTATATTTGAAGACATTCCTTTTTCCACTATTACCCTCTTAGCGCTCCGAATCTCCACTTGCATTTTCTACAAAAAGAGTGTTTCATAACTGCTCAATCAAAAATATGTTTTATCTCTGTTAACTGAATTTACAGATCAGAAATAAGTTTCACAGAATGCATCTGTGTAGTTTTTATTTGAAGATATTCTTTTTCCCAATGTAGGCCTCTTAGCGCTTAGAATGTCCAATTGCAGTTTCTACAGAAAGAGTGTTTCAGAACGGCTCAATCAAAAGTAAGGTTCAACTCTGTTAGTTGAATGCACAGAACAGAAAGAATTTTCACAGAATGCTTCTGTGTAGTTTATATTTGAATATATTCCTTTTTCCACTATTACCCTCTTAGCGCTCCGAATGTCCACTTGCATTTTCTACAGAAAGAGTGTTCAGAACTGCGCAATCAAAAGTATGGTTTAACTCTGTTAGCTTAATGAACATATCAGAAATAAGTTTCACACAATGCTTCCGTGTAGTTTTTATTTGAAGATATTATTTTTCCCAATATAGGCCTCTTAGCGCTCAGAATGTCCAATTGCAGTTTCTACAGAAAGAGTGTTTCAGAAAGGCTCAATCAAAAGTAAGGTTCAACTCTGTTAGTTGAATGCACAGAAGAGAAAGAAGTTTCATACAATGCTTCTGTGTAGTTTATATTTGAACATATTCTTTTTTCCACTATTACCCAATTAGCGCTACGAATGTCCAGTTGCATTTTCTACAGACAGAGTGTTTCAAAACTGCTCAATCAAAAATATGTTTTAACTCTGTTAGCTGAATGCTCAGATCAGAAAGAAGTTTCACAGAATGCTTCTGTGTAGTTTATATTTGAATATATTCCTTTTTCCACTACTACTCTCTTAGCGCTCCAAATGTCCATTTGCATTTTCTACAGAAAGAGTGTTCAGATCTGCTGAATCAAAAGTATGTTTTAACTCTGTTAGCTGAATGCACAGATCAGAAAGAAGTTTCACAGAATGATTCTGTGTAGTTTATATTTGGAGACATTCCTTTTTCCACTACAACCCTCTTAGCGCTCCGAATCTCCACTTGCATTTTCTACAGAAAGAGTGTTTCAGAACGGCTCAATCAAAACTAAGGTTCAACTCTTTTAGTTGAACAAACAGAACAGAAAGAAGTTTCACACAATTCTTCTGTGTAGTTTTTATTTGTAGACATTCTTTTTCCCAATATAGGCCTCTTAGCGCTCAGAATGTCCAATTGCAGTTTCTACAGAAAGAGTGTTTCAGAACGGCTCAATCAAAAGTAAGGTTCAACTCTGTTAGTTGAATGCACAGAACAGAAAGAAGTTTCATACAATGCTTCTGTGTAGTTTATATTTGAACATATTCTTTTTTCCACTATTACCCACTTAGCGCTAAGAATGTCCAGTTGCATTTTCTACAGACAGAGTGTTTCAAAACTGCTCAATCAAAAGTATGGTTTAACTCTGTTAGCTGAATGCTCAGATCAGAAAGAAGTTTCACAGAATGCTTCTGTGTAGTTTTTATTTGAAGATATTCATTTTCCCAATGTAGGCCTCTTAGCGCTTAGAATGTCCAATTGCAGTTTCTACACAAAGAGTGTTTCAGAACGTCTCAATCAAAAGTAAGGTTCAACTCTGTTAGTTGAATGCACAGAACAGAAAGTAGTTTTATAGAATGCTACTGTGTAGTTTATATTTGAATATATTCCTTTTTCCACTATTACCCTCTTTGCGCTCCGAATGTCCACTTGCATTTTCTACGGAAAGTGTGTTCGGAACTGCGCAATCAAAAGTATGGTTTAACTCTGTTAGCTGAATGCACATATCAGAAATAAGTTTCACACAATGCTTCTGTGTAGTTTTTATTTGAAGATATTATTTTTCCCAATATAGGCCTCTTAGGGCTCAGAATGTCCAATTGCAGTTTCTACAGAGAGTTTCAGAAAGGCTCAATCAAAAGTAAGGTTCAACTCTGTTAGTTGAATGCACAGAACAGAAAGAAGTTTCATACAATGCTTCTGTGTAGTTTATATTTGAACATATTCTTTTTTCCACTATTACCCACTTAGCGCTACGAATGTCCAGTTGCATTTCCTACAGACAGAGTGTTTCAAAAGTGCTCAATCAAATGTATGGTTTAACTCTGTTAGCTGAATGCTCAGAACAGAAAGAAGTTTCACAGAATGCTTCTGTGTAGTTTACATTTGAATATATTCCTTTTTCCACTACTACGCTCTTAGCGCTCCAAATGTCCAGTTGCATTTTCTACACAAAGAGTGTTCAGATCTGCTCAATCAAAAGTATGGTTTAACTCTGTTAGCTGAATGCACAGATCAGAAAGAAGTTTCACCGAATGATTTTGTGTAGTTTATATTTGAAGACATTCCTTTTTCCACTATTACCCTCTTAGCGCTCCGAATCTCCACTTGCATTTTCTACAAAAAGAGTGTTTCATAACTGCTCAATCAAAAATATGTTTTATCTCTGTTAACTGAATTTACAGGTCAGAAATAAGTTTCACAGAATGCATCTGTGTAGTTTTTATTTGAAGATATTCTTTTTCCCAATGTAGGCCTCTTAGCGCTTAGCATGTCCAATTGCAGTTTCTACAGAAAGAGTGTTTCAGAACGGCTCAATCAAAAGTAAGGTTCAACTCTGTTAGTTGAATGCACAGAACAGAAAGAATTTTCACAGAATGCTACTGTGTAGTTTATATTTGAATATATTCCTTTTTCCACTATTACCCTCTTAGCGCCCCGAATGTCCACTTGCATTTTCTACAGAAAGAGTGTTCAGAACTGCGCAATCAAAAGTATGGTTTAACTCTGTTAGCTTAATGAACATATCAGAAATAAGTTTCACACAATGCTTCTGTGTAGTTTTTATTTGAAGATATTATTTTTCCCAATATAGGCCTCTTAGCGCTCAGAATGTCCAATTGCAGTTTCTACAGAAAGAGTGTTTCAGAAAGGCTCAATCAAAAGTAAGGTTCAACTCTGTTAGTTGAATGCACAGAACAGAAAGAAGATTCATACAATGCTTCTGTGTAGTTTATATTTGAACATATTCTTTTTTCCACTATTACCCACTTAGCGCTACGAATGTCCAGTTGCATTTTCTACAGACAGAGTGTTTCAAAACTGCTCAATCAAAAGTATGGTTTAACTCTGTTAGCTGAATGCTCAGATCAGAAAGAAGTTTCACAGAATGCTTCTGTGTAGTTTATATTTGAATATATTCCTTTTTCCACTACTACTCTCTTAGCGCTCCAAATGTCCAGTTGCATTTTCTACAGAAAGAGAGTTCAGATCTGCTCAATCAAAAGTATGGTTTAACTCTGTTAGCTGAATGCACAGATCAGAAAGAAGTTTCACAGAATGATTCTGTGTAGTTTATATTTGGAGACATTCCTTTTTCCACTATTACCCTCTTAGCGCTCCGAATCTCCACTTGCATTTTCTACAGAAAGAGTGTTTCAGAACGGCTCAATCAAAACTAAGGTTCAACTCTTTTAGTTGAACAAACAGAACAGAAAGAAGTTGCACACAATTCTTCTGTGTAGTTTTTATTTGTAGACATTCTTTTTCCCAATATAGGCCTCTTAGCGCTCAGAATGTCCAATTGCAGTTTCTACAGAAAGAGTGTTTCAGAACGGCTCAATCAAAAGTAAGGTTCAACTCTGTTAGTTGAATGCACAGAACAGAAAGAAGTTTCATACAATGCTTCTGTGTAGTTTATATTTGAGCATATTCTTTTTTCCACTATTACCCCCTTAGCGCTACGAATGTCCAGTTGCATTTTCTACAGACAGAGTGTTTCAAAACTGCTCAATCAAAAGTATCGTTTAACTCTGTTAGCTGAATGCTCAGATCAGAAAGAAGTTTCACAGAATGCTTCTGTGTAGTTTATATTTGAATATATTCCTTTTTCCACTACTACGCTCTTAGCGCTCCAAATGTCCAGTTGCATTTTCTACAGAAAGAGTGTTCAGATCTCCTCAATCAAAAGTATGGTTTAACTCTGTTAGCTGAATGCACAGATCAGAAAGAAGTTTCACCGAATGATTCAGTGTAGTTTATATTTGAAGACATTCCTTTTTCCACTATTACCCTCTTAGCGCTCCGAATCTCCACTTGCATTTTCTACAAAAAGAGTGTTTCATAACTGCTCAATCAAAAATATGTTTTATCTCTGTTAACTGAATTTACAGATCAGAAATAAGTTTCACAGAATGCATCTGTGTAGTTTTTATTTGAAGATATTCTTTTTCCCAATGTAGGCCTCTTAGCGCTTAGCATGTCCAATTGCAGTTTCTACAGAAAGAGTTTTTCAGAACGGCTCAATCAAAAGTAAGGTTCAACTCTGTTAGTTGAATGCACAGAACAGAAAGAATTTTCACAGAATGCTACTGTATGGTTTATATTTGAATATATTCCTTTCTCCACTGTTACCCTCTTAGCGCTCCGAATGTCCACTTGCATTTTCTACAGAAAGAGTGTTCAGAACTGCGCAATCAAAAGTATGGTTTAACTCTGTTAGCTTAATGAACATATCAGAAATAAGTTTCACACAATGCTTCTGTGTAGTTTTTATTTGAAGATATTATTTATCCCAATATAGGCCTCTTAGCGCTCAGAATGTCCAATTGCAGTTTCTACAGAAAGAGTGTTTCAGAAAGGCTCAATCAAAAGTGAGGTTCAACTCTGTTTGTTGAATGCACAGAACAGAAAGAAGTTTCATACAAAGCTTCTGTGTAGTTTATATTTGAACATATTCTTTTTTCCACTATTACCCACTTAGCGCTACGAATGTCCAGTTGCATTTTCTACAGAGTGTTTCAAAACTGCTCAATCAAAAGTATGGTTTAACTCTGTTAGCTGAATGCTCAGATCAGAAAGAAGTTTCACAGAATGCTTCTGTGTAGTTTATATTTGAATATATTCCTTTTTCCACTACTACTCTCTTAGCGCTCCAAATGTCCAGTTGCATATTCTACAGAAAGAGTGTTCAGATCTGCTCAATCAAAATTATGGTTTAACTCTGTTAGCTGAATGCACAGATCAGAAAGAAGTTTCACAGAGTGATTCTGTGTAGTTTATATATGGAGACATTCCTTTTTCCACTATTACCCTCTTAGCGCTCCGAATCTCCACTTGCATTTTCTACAGAAAGAGTGTTTCAGAACGGCTCAATCAAAACTAAGTTTCAACTCTTTTAGTTGAACAAACAGAACAGAAAGAAGTTTCACACAATTCTTCTGTGTAGTTTTTATTTGTAGACATTCTTTTTCCCAATATAGGCCTCTTAGCGCTCAGAATGTCCAATTGCAGTTTCTACAGAAAGAGTGTTTCAGAACGGCTCAATCAAAAGTAAGGTTCAACTCTGTTAGTTGAATGCACAGAACAGAAAGAAGTTTCATACAATGCTTCTGTGTAGTTTATATTTGAACATATTCTTTTTTCCACTATTACCCACTTAGCGCTACGAATGTCCAGTTGCATTTTCTACAGACAGAGTGTTTCAAAACTGCTCAATCAAAAGTATGGTTTAACTCTGTTAGCTGAATGCTCAGATCAGAAAGAAGTTTCACAGAATGCTTCTGTGTAGTTTATATTTGAATATATTCCTTTTTCCACTACTACGCTCTTAGCACTCCAAATGTCCAGTTGCATTCTCTACAGAAAGAGTGTTCAGATATGCTCAATCAAAAGTATGGTTTAACTCTGTTAGCTGAATGCACAGATCAGAAAGAAGTTTCACCGAATGATTCTGTGTAGTTTATATTTGAAGACATTCCTTTTTCCACTATTACCCTCTTAGCGCTCCGAATCTCCAATTGCATTTTCTACAAAAAGAGTGTTTCATAACTGCTCAATCAAAAATATGTTTTATCTCTGTTAACTGAATTTACAGATCAGAAATAAGTTTCACAGAATGCATCTGTGTAGTTTTTATTTGAAGATATTCTTTTTCCCAATGTAGGCCTCTTAGCGCTTAGCATGTCCAATTGCAGTTTCTACAGAAAGAGTTTTTCAGAACGGCTCAATCAAAAGTAAGGTTCAACTCTGTTAGTTGAATGCACAGAACAGAAAGAATTTTCACAGAATGCTACTGTGTAGTTTATATTTGAATATATTCCTTTCTCCACTGTTACCCTCTTAGCGCTCCGAATGTCCACTTGCATTTTCTACAGAAAGAGTGTTCAGAACTGCGCAATCAAAAGTATGGTTTAACTCTGTTAGCTTAATGAACATATCAGAAATAAGTTTCACACAATGCTTCTGTGTAGTTTTAATTTGAAGATATTATTTTTCCCAATATAGGCCTCTTAGCGCTCAGAATGTCCAATTGCAGTTTCTACAGAAAGAGTGTTTCAGAAAGGCTCAATCAAAAGTGAGGTTCAACTCTGTTTGTTGAATGCACAGAACAGAAAGAAGTTTCATACAAAGCTTCTGTGTAGTTTATATTTGAACATATTCTTTTTTCCACTATTACCCACTTAGCGCTACGAATGTCCAGTTGCATTTTCTACAGACAGAGTGTTTCAGAACGGCTCAATCAAAAGTAAGGTTCAACTCTGTTAGTTGAATGCACAGAACAGAAAGTAGTTTTATAGAATGCTACTGTGTAGTTTATATTTGAATATATTCCTTTTTCCACTATTACCCTCTTTGCGCTCTGAATGTCCACTTGCATTTTCTACGGAAAGAGTGTTCGGAACTGCGCAATCAAAAGTATGGTTTAACTCTGTTAGCTGAATGCACATATCAGAAATAAGTTTCACACAATGCTTCTGTGTAGTTTTTATTTGAAGATATTATTTTTCCCAATATAGGCCTCTTAGGGCTCAGAATGTCCAATTGCAGTTTCTACAGAAAGAGTGTTTCAGAAAGGCTCAATCGAAAGTAAGGTTCAACTCTGATAGTTGAATGCACAGAACAGAAAGAAGTTTCATACAATGCTTCTGTGTAGTTTATATTTGAACATATTCTTATTTCCACTATTACCCACTTAGCGCTACGAATGTCCAGTTGCATTTTCTACAGACAGAGGGTTTCAAACTGCTCAATCAAAAGTATGGTTTAAGTCTGTTAGCTGAATGCTCAGATCAGAAAGAAGTTTCACAGAATGCTTCTGTGTAGTTTATATTTGAATATATTCCTTTTACCACTACTACCCTCTAAGCCCTCCAAATGTCCAGTTGCATTATCTACAGAAAGAGTGTTCAGATCTGCTCAATCAAAAGTATGGTTTAACTCTGTTAGCTGAATGCACAGATCAGAAAGAAGTTTCACAGAATGATTCTGTGTAGTTTATATTTGAAGACATTCCTTTTTCCACTATTACCCTCTTAGCGCTCCGAATCTCCACTTGCATTTTCTACAAAAAGAGTGTTTCATAACTGCTCAATCAAAAATATGTTTTATCTCTGTTAACTGAATTTACAGATCAGAAATAAGTTTCACAGAATGCATCTGTGTAGTTTTTATTTGAAGATATTCTTTTTCCCAATGTAGGCCTCTTAGCGCTTAGAATGTCCAATTGCAGTTTCTACAGAAAGAGTGTTTCAGAACGGCTCAATCAAAAGTAAGGTTCAACTCTGTTAGTTGAATGCACAGAACAGAAAGAATTTTCACAGAATGCTTCTGTGTAGTTTATATTTGAATATATTCCTTTTTCCACTATTACCCTCTTAGCGCTCCGAATGTCCACTTGCATTTTCTACAGAAAGAGTGTTCAGAACTGCGCAATCAAAAGTATGGTTTAACTCTGTTAGCTTAATGAACATATCAGAAATAAGTTTCACACAATGCTTCCGTGTAGTTTTTATTTGAAGATATTATTTTTCCCAATATAGGCCTCTTAGCGCTCAGAATGTCCAATTGCAGTTTCTACAGAAAGAGTGTTTCAGAAAGGCTCAATCAAAAGTAAGGTTCAACTCTGTTAGTTGAATGCACAGAAGAGAAAGAAGTTTCATACAATGCTTCTGTGTAGTTTATATTTGAACATATTCTTTTTTCCACTATTACCCACTTAGCGCTACGAATATCCAGTTGCATTTTCTACAGACAGAGTGTTTCAAAACTGCTCAATCAAAAATATGGTTTAACTCTGTTAGCTGAATGCTCAGATCAGAAAGAAGTTTCACAGAATGCTTCTGTGTAGTTTATATTTGAATATATTCCTTTTTCCACTACTACTCTCTTAGCGCTCCAAATGTCCATTTGCATTTTCTACAGAATGAGTGTTCAGATCTGCTGAATCAAAAGTATGGTTTAACTCTGTTAGCTGAATGCACAGATCAGAAAGAAGTTTCACAGAATGATTCTGTGTAGTTTATATTTGGAGACATTCCTTTTTCCACTACAACCCTCTTAGCGCTCCGAATCTCCACTTGCATTTTCTACAGAAAGAGTGTTTCAGAACGGCTCAATCAAAACTAAGGTTCAACTCTTTTAGTTGAACAAACAGAACAGAAAGAAGTTTCACACAATTCTTCTCTGTAGTTTTTATTTGTAGACATTCTTTTTCCCAATATAGGCCTCTTAGCGCTCAGAATGTCCAATTGCAGTTTCTACAGAAAGAGTGTTTCAGAACGGCTCAATCAAAAGTAAGGTTCAACTCTGTTAGTTGAATGCACAGAACAGAAAGAAGTTTCATACAATGCTTCTGTGTAGTTTATATTTGAACATATTCTTTTTTCCACTGTTACCCACTTAGCGCTACGAATGTCCAGTTGCATTTTCTACAGACAGAGTGTTTCAAAACTGCTCAATCAAAAGTATGGTTTAACTCTGTTAGCTGAATGCTCAGATCAGAAAGAAGTTTCACAGAATGCTTCTGTGTAGTTTTTATTTGAAGATATTCATTTTCCCAATGTAGGCCTCTTAGTTCTTAGAATGTCCAATTGCAGTTTCTACAGAAAGAGTGTTTCAGAACGGCTCAATCAAAAGTAAGGTTCAACTCTGTTAGGTGAATGCACAGAACAGAAAGTAGTTTTATAGAATGCTACTGTGTAGTTTATATTTGAATATATTCCTTTTTCCACTATTACCCTCTTTGCGCTCCGAATGTCCACTTGCATTTTCTACGGAAAGAGTGTTCGGAACTGCGCAATCAAAAGTATGGTTTAACTCTTTTAGCTGAATGCACATATCAGAAATAAGTTTCACACAATGCTTCTGTGTAGTTTTTATTTGAAGATATTATTTTTCCCAATATAGGCCTCTTAGGGCTCAGAATGTCCAATTGCAGTTTCTACAGAAAGAGTGTTTCAGAAAGGCTCAATCAAAAGTAAGGTTCAACTCTGTTAGTTGAATGCACAGAACAGAAAGAAGTTTCATACAATGCTTCTGTGTAGTTTATATTTGAATATATTCTTATTTCCACTATTACCCACTTAGCGCTACGAATGTCCAGTTGCATTTTCTACAGACAGAGGGTTTCAAACTGCTCAATCAAAAGTATGGTTTAACTCTGTTAGCTGAATGCTCAGATCAGAAAGAATTTTCACAGAATGCTTCTGTGTAGTTTATATTTGAATATATTACTTTTACCACTACTACCCTCTAAGCGCTCCAAATGTCCAGTTGCATTATCTACAGAAAGAGTGTTCAGATCTGCTCAATCAAAAGTATGGTTTAACTCTGTTAGCTGAATGCACAGATCAGAAAGAAGTTTCACAGAATGATTCTGTGTAGTTTATATTTGAAGACATTCCTTTTTCCACTATTACCCTCTTAGCGCTCCGAATCTCCACTTGCATTTTCTACAAAAAGAGTGTTTCATAACTGCTCAATCAAAAATATGTTTTATCTCTGTTAACTGAATTTACAGATCAGAAATAAGTTTCACAGAATGCATCTGTGTAGTTTTTATTTGAAGATATTCTTTTTCCCAATGTAGGCCTCTTAGCGCTTAGAATGTCCAATTGCAGTTTCTACAGAAAGAGTGTTTCAGAACGGCTCAATCAAAAGTAAGGTTCAACTCTGTTAGTTGAATGCACAGAACAGAAAGAATTTTCACAGAATGCTTCTGTGTAGTTTATATTTGAATATATTCCTTTTTCCACTATTACCCTCTTAGCGCTCCGAATGTCCACTTGCATTTTCTACAGAAAGAGTGTTCAGAACTGCGCAATCAAAAGTATGGTTTAACTCTGTTATCTTAATGAACATATCAGAAATAAGTTTCACACAATGCTTCCGTGTAGTTTTTATTTGAAGATATTATTTTTCCCAATATAGGCCTCTTAGCGCTCAGAATGTCCAATTGCAGTTTCTACAGAAAGAGTGTTTCAGAAAGGCTCAATCAAAAGTAAGGTTCAACTCTGTTAGTTGAATGCACAGAAGAGAAAGAAGTTTCATACAATGCTTCTGTGTAGTTTATATTTGAACATATTCTTTTTTCCACTATTACCCACTTAGCGCTACGAATGTCCAGTTGCATTTCCTACAGACAGAGTGTTTCAAAACTGCTCAATCAAAAATATGGTTTAACTCTGTTAGCTGAATGCTCAGATCAGAAAGAAGTTTCACAGAATGCTTCTGTGTAGTTTATATTTGAATATATTCCTTTTTCCACTACTACTCTCTTAGCGCTCCAAATGTCCATTTGCATTTTCTACAGAAAGAGTGTTCAGATCTGCTGAATCAAAAGTATGGTTTAACTCTGTTAGCTGAATGCACAGATCAGAAAGAAGTTTCACAGAATGATTCTGTGTAGTTTATATTTGGAGACATTCCTTTTTCCACTACAACCCTCTTAGCGCTCCGAATCTCCACTTGCATTTTCTACAGAAAGAGTGTTTCAGAACGGCTCAATCAAAACTAAGGTTCAACTCTTTTAGTTGAACAAACAGAACAGAAAGAAGTTTCACACAATTCTTCTGTGTAGTTTTTATTTGTAGACATTCTTTTACCCAATATAGGCCTCTTAGCGCTCAGAATGTCCAATTGCAGTTTCTACAGAAAGAGTGTTTCAGAACGGCTCAATCAAAAGTAAGGTTCAACTCTGTTAGTTGAATGCACAGAACAGAAAGAAGTTTCATACAATGCTTCTGTGTAGTTTATATTTGGACATATTCTTTTTTCCACTATTACCCACTTAGCGCTACGAATGTCCAGTTGCATTTTCTACAGACAGAGTGTTTCAAAACTGCTCAATCAAAAGTATGGTTTAACTCTGTTAGCTGAATGCTCAGATCAGAAAGAAGTTTCACAGAATGCTTCTGTGTAGTTTTTATTTGAAGATATTCATTTTCCCAATGTAGGCGTCTTAGCGCTTAGAATGTCCAATTGCAGTTTCTACAGAAAGAGTGTTTCAGAACGGCTCAATCAAAAGTAAGGTACAACTCTGTTAGTTGAATGCACAGAACAGAAAGTAGTTTTATAGAATGCTACTGTGTAGTTTATATTTGAATATATTCCTTTTTCCACTATTACCCTCTTTGCGCTCCGAATGTCCACTTGCATTTTCTACGGAAAGAGTGTTCGGAACTGCGCAATCAAAGGTATGGTTTAACTCTGTTAGCTGAATGCACATATCAGAAATAATTTTCACACAATGCTTCTGTGTAGTTTTTATTTGAAGATATTATTTTTCCCAATATAGGCCTCTTAGGGCTCAGAATGTCCAATTGCAGTTTATACACAAAGAGTGTTTTAGAACGGCTCAATCAAATGTAAGGTTCAACTGTCTTAGCTGAATGCACAGAACAGAAAGGAGTTTCACAGAATGCTTCTGTGTAGTATTTAGTTGAAGATACTACTTTTTGGACTATTACCCACTTAGCGCTCCGAATATCCACTGGCAGTTTCTACACAAAGAGTGTTTCAGAACTGCTCCTTCAAAAGTAAGGCTCAACTGGGTTAGTTGAATGCGGAGAACAGAAATGGGTTTCAGAGAATGCTTCTGTGCAGTTTTTAATTGGAGATATTCCTTTTTCCTCTATTACAATCTTAGCGCTCCGAATGTCCACTTGCATTTTCTACAAAAAGAGTGTTTCATAACTGCTCAATCAAAAATATGTTTTAGCTCTGTTAACTGAATTTACAGATCAGAAATAAGTTTCACAGAATGCATCTGTGTAGTTTTTATTTGAAGATATTCATTTTCCCAATGTAGGCCTCTTAGCGCTTAGAATGTCCAATTGCAGTTTCTACAGAAAGAGTGTTTCAGAACGGCTCAATCAAAAGTAAGGTTCAACTCTGTTAGTTGAATGCACAGAACAGAAAGTAGTTTTATAGAATGCTACTGTGTAGTTTATATTTGAATATATTCCTTTTTCCACTATTACCCTCTTTGCGCTCCGAATGTCCACTTGCATTTTCTACGGAAAGAGTGTTCGGAACTGCGCAATCAAAAGTATGGTTTAACTCTGTTAGCTGAATGCACATATCAGAAATAAGTTTCACACAATGCTTCTGTGTAGTTTTTATTTGAAGATATTATTTTTCCCAATATAGGCCTCTTAGGGCTCAGAATGTCCAATTGCAGTTTCTACAGAAAGAGTGTTTCAGAAAGGCTCAATCAAAAGTAAGGTTCAACTCTGTTAGTTGAATGCACAGAACAGAAAGATGTTTCATACAATGCTTCTGTGTAGTTTATATTTGAACATATTCTTATTTCCACTATTACCCACTTAGCGCTACGAATGTCCAGTTGCATTTTCTACAGACAGAGGGTTTCAAACTACTCAATCAAAAGTATGGTTTAACTCTGTTAGCTGAATGCTCAGATCAGAAAGAAGTTTCACAGAATGCTTCTGTGTAGTTTATATTTGAATATATTACTTTTACCACTACTACCCTCTAAGCGCTCCAAATGTCCAGTTGCATTATCTACAGAAAGAGTGTTCAGATCTGCTCAATCAAAAGTATGGTTTAACTCTGTTAGCTGAATGCACAGATCAGAAAGAAGTTTCACAGAATGATTCTGTGTAGTTTATATTTGAAGACATTCCTTTTTCCACTATTACCCTCTTAGCGCTCCGAATCTCCACTTGCATTTTCTACAAAAAGAGTGTTTCATAACTGCTCAATCAAAAATATGTTTTATCTCTGTTAACTGAATTTACAGATCAGAAATAAGTTTCACAGAATGCATCTGTGTAGTTTTTATTTGAAGATATTCTTTTTCCCAATGTAGGCCTCTTAGCGCTTAGAATGTCCAATTGCAGTTTCTACAGAAAGAGTGTTTCAGAACGGCTCAATCAAAAGTAAGGTTCAACTCTGTTAGTTGAATGCACAGAACAGAAAGAATTTTCACAGAATGCTTCTGTGTAGTTTATATTTGAATATATTCCTTTTTCCACTATTACCCTCTTAGCGCTCCGAATGTCCACTTGCATTTTCTACAGAAAGAGTGTTCAGAACTGCGCAATCAAAAGTATGGTTTAACTCTGTTAGCTTAATGAACATATCAGAAATAAGTTTCACACAATGCTTCCGTGTAGTTTTTATTTGAAGATATTATTTTTCCCAATATAGGCCTCTTAGCGCTCAGAATGTCCAATTGCAGTTTCTACAGAAAGAGTGTTTCAGAAAGGCTCAATCAAAAGTAAGGTTCAACTCTGTTAGTTGAATGCACAGAAGAGAAAGAAGTTTCATACAATGCTTCTGTGTAGTTTATATTTGAACATATTCTTTTTTCCACTATTACCCAATTAGCGCTACGAATGTCCAGTTGCATTTTCTACAGACAGAGTGTTTCAAAACTGCTCAATCAAAAATATGTTTTAACTCTGTTAGCTGAATGCTCAGATCAGAAAGAAGTTTCACAGAATGCTTCTGTGTAGTTTATATTTGAATATATTCCTTTTTCCACTACTACTCTCTTAGCGCTCCAAATGTCCATTTGCATTTTCTACAGAAAGAGTGTTCAGATCTGCTGAATCAAAAGTATGTTTTAACTCTGTTAGCTGAATGCACAGATCAGAAAGAAGTTTCACAGAATGATTCTGTGTAGTTTATATTTGGAGACATTCCTTTTTCCACTACAACCCTCTTAGCGCTCCGAATCTCCACTTGCATTTTCTACAGAAAGAGTGTTTCAGAACGGCTCAATCAAAACTAAGGTTCAACTCTTTTAGTTGAACAAACAGAACAGAAAGAAGTTTCACACAATTCTTCTGTGTAGTTTTTATTTGTAGACATTCTTTTTCCCAATATAGGCCTCTTAGCGCTCAGAATGTCCAATTGCAGTTTCTACAGAAAGAGTGTTTCAGAACGGCTCAATCAAAAGTAAGGTTCAACTCTGTTAGTTGAATGCACAGAACAGAAAGAAGTTTCATACAATGCTTCTGTGTAGTTTATATTTGAACATATTCTTTTTTCCACTATTACCCACTTAGCGCTAAGAATGTCCAGTTGCATTTTCTACAGACAGAGTGTTTCAAAACTGCTCAATCAAAAGTATGGTTTAACTCTGTTAGCTGAATGCTCAGATCAGAAAGAAGTTTCACAGAATGCTTCTGTGTAGTTTTTATTTGAAGATATTCATTTTCCCAATGTAGGCCTCTTAGCGCTTAGAATGTCCAATTGCAGTTTCTACACAAAGAGTGTTTCAGAACGGCTCAATCAAAAGTAAGGTTCAACTCTGTTAGTTGAATGCACAGAACAGAAAGTAGTTTTATAGAATGCTACTGTGTAGTTTATATTTGAATATATTCCTTTTTCCACTATTACCCTCTTTGCGCTCCGAATGTCCACTTGCATTTTCTACGGAAAGTGTGTTCGGAACTGCGCAATCAAAAGTATGGTTTAACTCTGTTAGCTGAATGCACATATCAGAAATAAGTTTCACACAATGCTTCTGTGTAGTTTTTATTTGAAGATATTATTTTTCCCAATATAGGCCTCTTAGGGCTCAGAATGTCCAATTGCAGTTTCTACAGAGAGTTTCAGAAAGGCTCAATCAAAAGTAAGGTTCAACTCTGTTAGTTGAATGCACAGAACAGAAAGAAGTTTCATACAATGCTTCTGTGTAGTTTATATTTGAACATATTCTTTTTTCCACTATTACCCACTTAGCGCTACGAATGTCCAGTTGCATTTCCTACAGACAGAGTGTTTCAAAAGTGCTCAATCAAATGTATGGTTTAACTCTGTTAGCTGAATGCTCAGAACAGAAAGAAGTTTCACAGAATGCTTCTGTGTAGTTTACATTTGAATATATTCCTTTTTCCACTACTACGCTCTTAGCGCTCCAAATGTCCAGTTGCATTTTCTACACAAAGAGTGTTCAGATCTGCTCAATCAAAAGTATGGTTTAACTCTGTTAGCTGAATGCACAGATCAGAAAGAAGTTTCACCGAATGATTTTGTGTAGTTTATATTTGAAGACATTCCTTTTTCCACTATTACCCTCTTAGCGCTCCGAATCTCCACTTGCATTTTCTACAAAAAGAGTGTTTCATAACTGCTCAATCAAAAATATGTTTTATCTCTGTTAACTGAATTTACAGGTCAGAAATAAGTTTCACAGAATGCATCTGTGTAGTTTTTATTTGAAGATATTCTTTTTCCCAATGTAGGCCTCTTAGCGCTTAGCATGTCCAATTGCAGTTTCTACAGAAAGAGTGTTTCAGAACGGCTCAATCAAAAGTAAGGTTCAACTCTGTTAGTTGAATGCACAGAACAGAAAGAATTTTCACAGAATGCTACTGTGTAGTTTATATTTGAATATATTCCTTTTTCCACTATTACCCTCTTAGCGCTCCGAATGTCCACTTGCATTTTCTACAGAAAGAGTGTTCAGAACTGCGCAATCAAAAGTATGGTTTAACTCTGTTAGCTTAATGAACATATCAGAAATAAGTTTCACACAATGCTTCTGTGTAGTTTTTATTTGAAGATATTATTTTTCCCAATATAGGCCTCTTAGCGCTCAGAATGTCCAATTGCAGTTTCTACAGAAAGAGTGTTTCAGAAAGGCTCAATCAAAAGTAAGGTTCAACTCTGTTAGTTGAATGCACAGAACAGAAAGAAGATTCATACAATGCTTCTGTGTAGTTTATATTTGAACATATTCTTTTTTCCACTATTACCCACTTAGCGCTACGAATGTCCAGTTGCATTTTCTACAGACAGAGTGTTTCAAAACTGCTCAATCAAAAGTATGGTTTAACTCTGTTAGCTGAATGCTCAGATCAGAAAGAAGTTTCACAGAATGCTTCTGTGTAGTTTATATTTGAATATATTCCTTTTTCCACTACTACTCTCTTAGCGCTCCAAATGTCCAGTTGCATTTTCTACAGAAAGAGAGTTCAGATCTGCTCAATCAAAAGTATGGTTTAACTCTGTTAGCTGAATGCACAGATCAGAAAGAAGTTTCACAGAATGATTCTGTGTAGTTTATATTTGGAGACATTCCTTTTTCCACTATTACCCTCTTAGCGCTCCGAATCTCCACTTGCATTTTCTACAGAAAGAGTGTTTCAGAACGGCTCAATCAAAACTAAGGTTCAACTCTTTTAGTGGAACAAACAGAACAGAAAGAAGTTGCACACAATTCTTCTGTGTAGTTTTTATTTGTAGACATTCTTTTTCCCAATATAGGCCTCTTAGCGCTCAGAATGTCCAATTGCAGTTTCTACAGAAAGAGTGTTTCAGAACGGCTCAATCAAAAGTAAGGTTCAACTCTGTTAGTTGAATGCACAGAACAGAAAGAAGTTTCATACAATGCTTCTGTGTAGTTTATATTTGAGCATATTCTTTTTTCCACTATTACCCCCTTAGCGCTACGAATGTCCAGTTGCATTTTCTACAGACAGAGTGTTTCAAAACTGCTCAATCAAAAGTATCGTTTAACTCTGTTAGCTGAATGCTCAGATCAGAAAGAAGTTTCACAGAATGCTTCTGTGTAGTTTATATTTGAATATATTCCTTTTTCCACTACTACGCTCTTAGCGCTCCAAATGTCCAGTTGCATTTTCTACAGAAAGAGTGTTCAGATCTCCTCAATCAAAAGTATGGTTTAACTCTGTTAGCTGAATGCACAGATCAGAAAGAAGTTTCACCGAATGATTCAGTGTAGTTTATATTTGAAGACATTCCTTTTTCCACTATTACCCTCTTAGCGCTCCGTATCTCCACTTGCATTTTCTACAAAAAGAGTGTTTCATAACTGCTCAATCAAAAATATGTTTTATCTCTGTTAACTGAATTTACAGATCAGAAATAAGTTTCACAGAATGCATCTGTGTAGTTTTTATTTGAAGATATTCTTTTTCCCAATGTAGGCCTCTTAGCGCTTAGCATGTCCAATTGCAGTTTCTACAGAAAGAGTTTTTCAGAACGGCTCAATCAAAAGTAAGGTTCAACTCTGTTAGTTGAATGCACAGAACAGAAAGAATTTTCACAGAATGCTACTGTGTAGTTTATATTTGAATATATTCCTTTCTCCACTGTTACCCTCTTAGCGCTCCGAATGTCCACTTGCATTTTCTACAGAAAGAGTGTTCAGAACTGCGCAATCAAAAGTATGGTTTAACTCTGTTAGCTTAATGAACATATCAGAAATAAGTTTCACACAATGCTTCTGTGTAGTTTTTATTTGAAGATATTATTTATCCCAATATAGGCCTCTTAGCGCTCAGAATGTCCAATTGCAGTTTCTACAGAAAGAGTGTTTCAGAAAGGCTCAATCAAAAGTGAGGTTCAACTCTGTTTGTTGAATGCACAGAACAGAAAGAAGATTCATACAAAGCTTCTGTGTAGTTTATATTTGAACATATTCTTTTTTCCACTATTACCCACTTAGCGCTACGAATGTCCAGTTGCATTTTCTACAGAGTGTTTCAAAACTGCTCAATCAAAAGTATGGTTTAACTCTGTTAGCTGAATGCTCAGATCAGAAAGAAGTTTCACAGAATGCTTCTGTGTAGTTTATATTTGAATATATTCCTTTTTCCACTACTACTCTCTTAGCGCTCCAAATGTCCAGTTGCATATTCTACAGAAAGAGTGTTCAGATCTGCTCAATCAAAATTATGGTTTAACTCTGTTAGCTGAATGCACAGATCAGAAAGAAGTTTCACAGAGTGATTCTGTGTAGTTTATATATGGAGACATTCCTTTTTCCACTATTACCCTCTTAGCGCTCCGAATCTCCACTTGCATTTTCTACAGAAAGAGTGTTTCAGAACGGCTCAATCAAAACTAAGTTTCAACTCTTTTAGTTGAACAAACAGAACAGAAAGAAGTTTCACACAATTCTTCTGTGTAGTTTTTATTTGTAGACATTCTTTTTCCCAATATAGGCCTCTTAGCGCTCAGAATGTCCAATTGCAGTTTCTACAGAAAGAGTGTTTCAGAACGGCTCAATCAAAAGTAAGGTTCAACTCTGTTAGTTGAATGCACAGAACAGAAAGAAGTTTCATACAATGCTTCTGTGTAGTTTATATTTGAACATATTCTTTTTTCCACTATTACCCACTTAGCGCTACGAATGTCCAGTTGCATTTTCTACAGACAGAGTGTTTCAAAACTGCTCAATCAAAAGTATGGTTTAACTCTGTTAGCTGAATGCTCAGATCAGAAAGAAGTTTCACAGAATGCTTCTGTGTAGTTTATATTTGAATATATTCCTTTTTCCACTACTACGCTCTTAGCACTCCAAATGTCCAGTTGCATTCTCTACAGAAAGAGTGTTCAGATCTGCTCAATCAAAAGTATGGTTTAACTCTGTTAGCTGAATGCACAGATCAGAAAGAAGTTTCACCGAATGATTCTGTGTAGTTTATATTTGAAGACATTCCTTTTTCCACTATTACCCTCTTAGCGCTCCGAATCTCCACTTGCATTTTCTACAAAAAGAGTGTTTCATAACTGCTCAATCAAAAATATGTTTTATCTCTGTTAACTGAATTTACAGATCAGAAATAAGTTTCACAGAATGCATCTGTGTAGTTTTTATTTGAAGATATTCTTTTTCCCAATGTAGGCCTCTTAGCGCTTAGCATGTCCAATTGCAGTTTCTACAGAAAGAGTTTTTCAGAACGGCTCAATCAAAAGTAAGGTTCAACTCTGTTAGTTGAATGCACAGAACAGAAAGAATTTTCACAGAATGCTACTGTGTAGTTTATATTTGAATATATTCCTTTCTCCACTGTTACCCTCTTAGCGCTCCGAATGTCCACTTGCATTTTCTACAGAAAGAGTGTTCAGAACTGCGCAATCAAAAGTATGGTTTAACTCTGTTAGCTTAATGAACATATCAGAAATAAGTTTCACACAATGCTTCTGTGTAGTTTTAATTTGAAGATATTATTTTTCCCAATATAGGCCTCTTAGCGCTCAGAATGTCCAATTGCAGTTTCTACAGAAAGAGTGTTTCAGAAAGGCTCAATCAAAAGTGAGGTTCAACTCTGTTTGTTGAATGCACAGAACAGAAAGAAGTTTCATACAAAGCTTCTGTGTAGTTTATATTTGAACATATTCTTTTTTCCACTATTACCCACTTAGCGCTACGAATGTCCAGTTGCATTTTCTACAGAGTGTTTCAAAACTGCTCAATCAAAAGTATGGTTTAACTCTGTTAGCTGAATGCTCAGATCAGAAAGAAGTTTCACAGAATGCTTCTGTGTAGTTTATATTTGAATATATTCCTTTTTCCACTACTACTCTCTTAGCGCTCCAAATGTCCAGTTGCATATTCTACAGAAAGAGTGTTCAGATCTGCTCAATCAAAATTATGGTTTAACTCTGTTAGCTGAATGCACAGATCAGAAAGAAGTTTCACAGAGTGATTCTGTGTAGTTTATATATGGAGACATTCCTTTTTCCACTATTACCCTCTTAGCGCTCCGAATCTCCACTTGCATTTTCTACAGAAAGAGTGTTTCAGAACGGCTCAATCAAAACTAAGGTTCAACTCTTTTAGTTGAACAAACAGAACAGAAAGAAGTTTCACACAATTCTTCTGTGTAGTTTTTATTTGTAGACATTCTTTTTCCCAATATAGGCCACTTAGCGCTCAGAATGTCCAATTGCAGTTTCTACAGAAAGAGTGTTTCAGAACGGCTCAATCAAAAGTAAGGTTCAACTCTGTTAGTTGAATGCACAGAACAGAAAGAAGTTTCATACAATGCTTCTGTGTAGTTTATATTTGAACATATTCTTTTTTCCACTATAACCCACTTAGCGCTACGAATGTCCAGTTGCATTTTCTACAGACAGAGTGTTTCAAAACTGCTCAATCAAAAGTATGGTTTAACTCTGTTAGCTGAATGCTCAGATCAGAAAGAAGTTTCACAGAATGCTTCTGTGTAGTTTATATTTGAATATATTCCTTTTTCCACTACTACGCTCTTAGCACTCCAAATGTCCAGTTGCATTCTCTACAGAAAGAGTGTTCAGATCTGCTCAATCAAAAGTATGGTTTAAGTCTGTTAGCTGAATGCACAGATCAGAAAGAAGTTTCACCGAATGATTCTGTGTAGTTTATATTTGAAGACATTCCTTTTTCCACTATTACCCTCTTAGCGCTCCGAATCTCCACTTGCATTTTCTACAAAAAGAGTGTTTCATAACTGCTCAATCAAAAATATGTTTTATCTCTGTTAACTGAATTTACAGATCAGAAATAAGTTTCACAGAATGCATCTGTGTAGTTTTTATT
Organism: Symphalangus syndactylus; assembly: GCF_028878055.3. Classification (NCBI taxonomy): domain Eukaryota; kingdom Metazoa; phylum Chordata; class Mammalia; order Primates; family Hylobatidae; genus Symphalangus; species Symphalangus syndactylus. The sequence continues at coordinate 72,546,970 of NC_072442.2, read as the reverse complement.
TGAAGATATTCTTTTTCCCAAAGTAGGCCTCTTAGCGCTTAGCATGTCTAATTGCAGTTTCTACAGAAAGAGTGTTTCAGAATGGCTCAATCAAAAGTAAGGTTCAACTCTGTTAGTTGAATGCACAGAACAGAAAGGATTTTCACAGAATGCTACTGTGTAGTTTATATTTGAATATATTCCTTTTTCCACTATTACCCTCTTAGCGCTCCGAATGTCCACTTGCATTTTCTACAGAAAGAGTGTTCAGAACTGCGCAATCAAAAGTATGGTTTAACTCTGTTAGCTTAATGAACATATCAGAAATAAGTTTCACACAATGCTTCTGTGTAGTTTTTATTTGAAGATATTATTTTTCCCAATATAGGCCTCTTAGCGCTCAGAATGTCCAATTGCAGTTTCTACAGAAAGAGTGTTTCAGAAAGGCTCAATCAAAAGTAAGGTTCAACTCTGTTAGTTGAATGCACAGAACAGAAAGAAGATTCATACAATGCTTCTGTGTAGTTTATATTTGAACATATTCTTTTTTCCACTATTACCCACTTAGCGCTACGAATGTCCAGTTGCATTTTCTACAGACAGAGTGTTTCAAAACTGCTCAATCAAAAGTATGGTTTAACTCTGTTAGCTGAATGCTCAGATCAGAAAGAAGTTTCACAGAATGCTTCTGTGTAGTTTATATTTGAATATATTCCTTTTTCCACTACTACTCTCTTAGCGCTCCAAATGTCCAGTTGCATTTTCTACAGAAAGAGAGTTCAGATCTGCTCAATCAAAAGTATGGTTTAACTCTGTTAGCTGAATGCACAGATCAGAAAGAAGTTTCACAGAATGATTCTGTGTAGTTTATATTTGGAGACATTCCTTTTTCCACTATTACCCTCTTAGCGCTCCGAATCTCCACTTGCATTTTCTACAGAAAGAGTGTTTCAGAACGGCTCAATCAAAACTAAGGTTCAACTCTTTTAGTTGAACAAACAGAACAGAAAGAAGTTGCACACAATTCTTCTGTGTAGTTTTTATTTGTAGACATTCTTTTTCCCAATATAGGCCTCTTAGCGCTCAGAATGTCCAATTGCAGTTTCTACAGAAAGAGTGTTTCAGAACGGCTCAATCAAAAGTAAGGTTCAACTCTGTTAGTTGAATGCACAGAACAGAAAGAAGTTTCATACAATGCTTCTGTGTAGTTTATATTTGAGCATATTCTTTTTTCCACTATTACCCCCTTAGCGCTACGAATGTCCAGTTGCATTTTCTACAGACAGAGTGTTTCAAAACTGCTCAATCAAAAGTATCGTTTAACTCTGTTAGCTGAATGCTCAGATCAGAAAGAAGTTTCACAGAATGCTTCTGTGTAGTTTATATTTGAATATATTACTTTTTCCACTACTACGCTCTTAGCGCTCCAAATGTCCAGTTGCATTTTCTACAGAAAGAGTGTTCAGATCTCCTCAATCAAAAGTGTGGTTTAACTCTGTTAGCTGAATGCACAGATCAGAAAGAAGTTTCACCGAATGATTCCGTGTAGTTTATATTTGAAGACATTCCTTTTTCCACTATTACCCTCTTAGCGCTCCGTATCTCCACTTGCATTTTCTACAAAAAGAGTGTTTCATAACTGCTCAATCAAAAATATGTTTTATCTCTGTTAACTGAATTTACAGATCAGAAATAAGTTTCACAGAATGCATCTGTGTAGTTTTTATTTGAAGATATTCTTTTTCCCAATGTAGGCCTCTTAGCGCTTAGCATGTCCAATTGCAGTTTCTACAGAAAGAGTTTTTCAGAACGGCTCAATCAAAAGTAAGGTTCAACTCTGTTAGTTGAATGCACAGAACAGAAAGAATTTTCACAGAATGCTACTGTGTAGTTTATATTTGAATATATTCCTTTCTCCACTGTTACCCTCTTAGCGCTCCGAATGTCCACTTGCATTTTCTACAGAAAGAGTGTTCAGAACTGCGCAATCAAAAGTATGGTTTAACTCTGTTAGCTTAATGAACATATCAGAAATAAGTTTCACACAATGCTTCTGTGTAGTTTTTATTTGAAGATATTATTTTTCCCAATATAGGCCTCTTAGCGCTCAGAATGTCCAATTGCAGTTTCTACAAAAAGAGTGTTTCAGAAAGGCTCAATCAAAAGTGAGGTTCAACTCTGTTTGTTGAATGCACAGAACAGAAAGAAGTTTCATACAAAGCTTCTGTGTAGTTTATATTTGAACATATTCTTTTTTCCACTATTACCCACTTAGCGCTACGAATGTCCAGTTGCATTTTCTACAGAGTGTTTCAAAACTGCTCAATCAAAAGTATGGTTTAACTCTGTTAGCTGAATGCTCAGATCAGAAAGAAGTTTCACAGAATGCTTCTGTGTAGTTTATATTTGAATATATTCCTTTTTCCACTACTACTCTCTTAGCGCTCCAAATGTCCAGTTGCATATTCTACAGAAAGAGTGTTCAGATCTGCTCAATCAAAATTATGGTTTAACTCTGTTAGCTGAATGCACAGATCAGAAAGAAGTTTCACAGAATGATTCTGTGTAGTTTATATATGGAGACATTCCTTTTTCCACTATTACCCTCTTAGCGCTCCGAATCTCCACTTGCATTTTCTACAGAAAGAGTGTTTCAGAACGGCTCAATCAAAACTAAGGTTCAACTCTTTTAGTTGAACAAACAGAACAGAAAGAAGTTTCACACAATTCTTCTGTGTAGTTTTTATTTGTAGACATTCTTTTTCCCAATATAGGCCTCTTAGCGCTCAGAATGTCCAATTGCAGTTTCTACAGAAAGAGTGTTTCAGAACGGCTCAATCAAAAGTAAGGTTCAACTCTGTTAGTTGAATGCACAGAACAGAAAGAAGTTTCATACAATGCTTCTGTGTAGTTTATATTTGAACATATTATTTTTTCCACTATTACCCACTTAGCGCTACGAATGTCCAGTTGCATTTTCTACAGACAGAGTGTTTCAAAACTGCTCAATCAAATGTATGGTTTAACTCTGTTAGCTGAATGCTCAGATCAGAAAGAAGTTTCACAGAATGCTTCTGTGTAGTTTATATTTGAATATATGCCTTTTTCCACTACTACGCTCTTAGCACTCCAAATGTCCAGTTGCATTCTCTACAGAAAGAGTGTTCAGATCTGCTCAATCAAAAGTATGGTTTAATTCTGTTAGCTGAATGCACAGATCAGAAAGAAGTTTCACCGAATGATTCTGTGTAGTTTATATTTGAAGACATTCCTTTTTCCACTATTACCCTCTTAGCGCTCCGAATCTCCACTTGCATTTTCTACAAAAAGAGTGTTTCATAACTGCTCAATCAAAAATATGTTTTATCTCTGTTAACTGAATTTACAGATCAGAAATAAGTTTCACAGAATGCATCTGTGTAGTTTTTATTTGAAGATATTCTTTTTCCCAAAGTAGGCCTCTTAGCGCTTAGCATGTCCAATTGCAGTTTCTACAGAAAGAGTGTTTCAGAACGGCTCAATCAAAAGTAAGGTTCAACTCTGTTAGTTGAATGCACAGAACAGAAAGAATTTTCACAGAATGCTACTGTGTAGTTTATATTTGAATATATTCCTTTTTCCACTATTACCCTCTTAGCGCTCCGAATGCCCACTTGCATTTTCTACAGAAAGAGTGTTCAGAACTGCGCAATCAAAAGTATGGTTTAACTCTGTTAGCTTAATGAACATATCAGAAATAAGTTTCACACAATGCTTCTGTGTAGTTTTTATTTGAAGATATTATTTTTCCCAATAGAGGAATCTTAGCGCTCAGAATGTCCAATTGCAGTTTCTACAGAAAGAGTGTTTCAGAAAGGCTCAATCAAAAGTAAGGTTCAACTCTGTTATTTGAATGCACAGAACAGAAAGGAGTTTCATACAATGCTTCTGTGTAGTTTATATTTGAACATATTCTTTTTTCCACTATTACCCACTTAGCGCTACGAATGTCCAGTTGCATTTTCTACAGACAGAGTGTTTCAAAACTGCTCAATCAAAAGTATGGTTTAACTCTGTTAGCTGAATGCTCAGATCAGAAAGAAGTTTCACAGAATGCTTCTGTGTAGTTTATATTTGAATATATTCCTTTTTCTACTACTACTCTCTTAGCGCTCCAAATGTCCAGTTGCATTTTCTACAGAAAGAGAGTTCAGATCTGCTCAATCAAAAGTATGGTTTAACTCTGTTAGCTGAATGCACAGAGCAGAAAGAAGTTTCACAGAATGATTCTGTGTAGTTTATATTTGGAGACATTCCTTTTTCCACTATTACCCTCTTAGCGCTCCGAATCTCCACTTGCATTTTCTACAGAAAGAGTGTTTCAGAACGGCTCAATCAAAACTAAGGTTCAACTCTTTTAGTTGAACAAACAGAACAGAAAGAAGTTTCACACAATTCTTCTGTGTAGTTTTTATTTGTAGACATTCTTTTTCCCAATATAGGCCTCTTAGCGCTCAGAATGTCCAATTGCTGTTTCTACAGAAAGAGTGTTTCAGAACGGCTCAATCAAAAGTAAGGTTCAACTCTGTTAGTTGAATGCACAGAACAGAAAGAAGTTTCATACAATGCTTCTGTGTAGTTTATATTTGAACATATTCTTTTTTCCACTATTACCCACTTAGCGCTACGAATGTCCAGTTGCATTTTCTACAGACAGAGTGTTTCAAAACTGCTCAATCAAAAGTATGGTTTAACTCTGTTAGCTGAATGCTCAGATCAGAAAGAAGTTTCACAGAATGCTTCTGTGTAGTTTATATTTGAATATATTCCTTTTTCCACTACTACGCTCTTAGCGCTCCAAATGTCCAGTTGCATTTTCTACAGAAAGAGTGTTCAGATCTGCTCAATCAAAAGTATGGTTTAACTCTGTTAGCTGAATGCACAGATCAGAAAGAAGTTTCACCGAATGATTCTGTGTAGTTTATATTTGAAGACATTCCTTTTTCCACTATTAGCCTCTTAGCGCTCCGAATCTGCACTTGCATTTTCTACAAAAAGAGTGTTTCATAACTGCTCAATCAAAATATGTTTTATCTCTGTTAACTGAATTTACAGATCAGAAATAAGTTTCACAGAATGCATCTGTGTAGTTTTTATTTGAAGATATTCTTTTTCCCAATGTAGGCCTCTTAGCGCTTAGCATGTCCAATTGCAGTTTCTACAGAAAGAGTGTTTCAGAACGGCTCAATCAAAAGTAAGGTTCAACTCTGTTAGTTGAATGCACAGAACAGAAAGAATTTTCACAGAATGCTACTGTGTAGTTTATATTTGAATATATTCCTTTTTCCACTATGACCCTCTTAGCGCTCCGAATGTCCACTTGCATTTTCTACAGAAAGAGTGTTCAGAACTGCGCAATCAAAAGTATGGTTTAACTCTGTTAGCTTAAAGAACATATCAGAAATAAGTTTCACACAATGCTTCTGTGTAATTTTTATTTGAAGATATTATTTTTCCCAATATAGGCCTCTTAGCGCTCAGAATGTCCAATTGCAGTTTCTACAGAAAGAGTGTTTCAGAAAGGCTCAATCAAAAGTAAGGTTCAACTCTGTTAGTTGAATGCACAGAACAGAAAGAAGTTTCATACAATGATTCTGTGAAGTTTATATTTGAACATATTCTTTTTTCCACTATTACCCACTTAGCGCTACGAATGTCCAGTTGCATTTTCTACAGACAGAGTGTTTCAAAACTGCTCAATCAAAAGTATGGTTTAACTCTGTTAGCTGAATGCTCAGATCAGAAAGAAGTTTCACAGAATGCTTCTGTGTAGTTTATATTTGAATATATTCCTTTTTCCACTACTACTCTCTTAGCGCTCCAAATGTCCAGTTGCATTTTCTACAGAAAGAGAGTTCAGATCTGCTCAATCAAAAGTATGGTTTAACTCTGTTAGCTGAATGCACAGATCAGAAAGAAGTTTCACAGAATGATTCTGTGTAGTTTATATTTGGAGACATTCCTTTTTCCACTATTACCCTCTTAGCACTCCGAATCTCCACTTGCATTTTCTACAGAAAGAGTGTTTCAGAACGGCTCAATCAAAACTAAGGTTCAACTCTTTTAGTTGAACAAACAGAACAGAAAGAAGTTTCACACAATTCTTCTGTGTAGTTTTTATTTGTAGACATTCTTTTTCCCAATATAGGCCTCTTAGCGCTCAGAATGTCCAATTGCAGTTTCTACAGAAAGAGTGTTTCAGAACGGCTCAATCAAAAGTAAGGTTCAACTCTGTTAGTTGAATGCACAGAACAGAAAGAAGTTTCATACAATGCTTCTGTGTAGTTTATATTTGAACATATTCTTTTTTCCACTATTACCCACTTAGCCCTACGAATGTCTAGTTGCATTTTCTACAGACAGAGTGTTTCAAAACTGCTCAATCAAAAGTATGGTTTAACTCTGTTAGCTGAATGCTCAGATCAGAAAGAAGTTTCACAGAATGCTTCTGTGTAGTTTATATTTGAATATATTCCTTTTTCCACTACTACGCTCTTAGCACTCCAAATGTCCAGTTGCATTCTCTACAGAAAGAGTGTTCAGATCTGCTCAATCAAAAGTATGGTTTAACTCTGTTAGCTGAATGCACAGATCAGAAAGAAGTTTCACCGAATGATTCTGTGTAGTTTATATTTGAAGACATTCCTTTTTCCACTATTACCCTCTTAGCGCTCCGAATCTCCACTTGCATTTTCTACAAAAAGAGTGTTTCATAACTGCTCAATCAAAAATATGTTTTATCTCTGTTAACTGAATTTACAGATCAGAAATAAGTTTCACAGAATGCATCTGTGTAGTTTTTATTTGAAGATATTCTTTTTCCCAATGTAGGCCTCTTAGCGCTTAGCATGTCCAGTTGCAGTTTCTACAGAAAGAGTGTTTCAGAACGGCTCAATCAAAAGTAAGGTTCAACTCTGTTAGTTGAATGCACAGAACAGAAAGAATTTTCACAGAATGCTACTGTGTAGTTTATATTTGAATATATTCCTTTTTCCACTATTACCCTCTTAGCGCTCCGAATGCCCACTTGCATTTTCTACAGAAAGAGTGTTCAGAACTGCGCAATCAAAAGTATGGTTTAACTCTGTTAGCTTAATGAACATATCAGAAATAAGTTTCACACAATGCTTCTGTGTAGTTTTTATTTGAAGATATTATTTTTCCCAATAGAGGCCTCTTAGCGCTCAGAATGTCCAATTGCAGTTTCTACAGAAAGAGTGTTTCAGAAAGGCTCAATCAGAAGTAAGGTTCAACTCTGTTATTTGAATGCACAGAACAGAAAGTAGTTTCATACAATGCTTCTGTGTAGTTTATATTTGAACATATTCTTTTTTCCACTATTACCCACTTAGCGCTACGAATGTCCAGTTGCATTTTCTACAGACAGAGTGTTTCAAAACTGCTCAATCAAAAGTATGGTTTAACTCTGTTAGCTGAATGCTCAGATCAGAAAGAAGTTTCACAGAATGCTTCTGTGTAGTTTATATTTGAATATATTCCTTTTTCCACTACTACTCTCTTAGCACTCCAAATGTCCAGTTGCATTTTCTACAGAAAGAGAGTTCAGATCTGCTCAATCAAAAGTATGGTTTAACTCTGTTAGCTGAATGCACAGAGCAGAAAGAAGTTTCACAGAATGATTCTGTGTAGTTTATATTTGGAGACATTCCTTTTTCCACTATTACCCTCTTAGCGCTCCGAATCTCCGCTTGCAATTTCTACAGAAAGAGTGTTTCAGAACGGCTCAATCAAAACTAAGGTTCAACTCTTTTAGTTGAACAAACAGAACAGAAAGAAGTTTCACACAATTCTTCTGTGTAGTTTTTATTTGTAGACATTCTTTATCCCAATATAGGCCTCTTAGCGCTCAGAATGTCCAATTGCAGTTTCTACAGAAAGAGTGTTTCAGAACGGCTCAATCAAAAGTAAGGTTCAACTCTGTTAGTTGAATGCACAGAACAGAAAGAAGTTTCATACAATGCTTCTGTGTAGTTTATATTTGAACATATTCTTTTTTCCACTATTACCCACTTAGCGCTACGAATGTCCAGTTGCATTTTCTACAGACAGAGTGTTTCAAAACTGCTCAATCAAAAGTATGGTTTAACTCTGTTAGCTGAATGCTCAGATCAGAAAGAAGTTTCACAGAATGCTTCTGTGTAGTTTATATTTGAATATATTCCTTTTTCCACTACTACGCTCTTAGCGCTCCAAATGTCCAGTTGCATTTTCTACAGAAAGAGTGTTCAGATCTGCTCAATCAAAAGTATGGTTTAACTGTGTTAGCTGAATGCACAGATCAGAAAGAAGTTTCACCGAATGATTCTGTGTAGTTTATATTTGAAGACATTCCTTTTTCCACTATTACCCTCTTAGCGCTCCGAATCTCCACTTGCATTTTCTACAAAAAGAGTGTTTCATAACTGCTCAATCAAAAATATGTTTTATCTCTGTTAACTGAATTTACAGATCAGAAATAAGTTTCACAGAATGCATCTGTGTAGTTTTTATTTGAAGATATTCTTTTTCCCAATGTAGGCCTCTTAGCGCTTAGCATGTCCAATTGCAGTTTCTACAGAAAGAGTGTTTCAGAACGGCTCAATCAAAAGTAAGGTTCAACTCTGTTAGTTGAATGCACAGAACAGAAAGAATTTTCACAGAATGCTACTGTGTAGTTTATATTTGAATATATTCCTTTTTCCACTATTACCCTCTTAGCGCTCCGAATGCCCACTTGCATTTTCTACAGAAAGAGTGTTCAGAACTGCGCAATCAAAAGTATGGTTTAACTCTGTTAGCTTAATGAACATATCAGAAATAAGTTTCACACAATGCTTCTGTGTAATTTTTATTTGAAGATATTATTTTTCCCAATAGAGGCCTCTTAGCGCTCAGAATGTCCAATTGCAGTTTCTACAGAAAGAGTGTTTCAGAAAGGCTCAATCAAATGTAAGGTTCAACTCTGTTATTTGAATGCACAGAACAGAAAGAAGTTTCATACAATGCTTCTGTGTAGTTTATATTTGAACATATTCTTTTTTCCACTATTACCCACTTAGCGCTACGAATGTCCAGTTGCATTTTCTACAGACAGAGTGTTTCAAAACTGCTCAATCAAAAGTATGGTTTAACTCTGTTAGCTGAATGCTCAGATCAGAAAGAAGTTTCACAGAATGCTTCTGTGTAGTTTATATTTGAATATATTCCTTTTTCCACTACTACGCTCTTAGCACTCCAAATGTCCAGTTGCATTCTCTACAGAAAGAGTGTTCAGATCTGCTCAATCAAAAGTATGGTTTAACTCTGTTAGCTGAATGCACAGATCAGAAAGAAGTTTCACCGAATGATTCTGTGTAGTTTATATTTGAAGACATTCCTTTTTCCACTATTACCCTCTTAGCGCTCCGAATCTCCACTTGCATTTTCTACAAAAAGAGTGTTTCATAACTGCTCAATCAAAAATATGTTTTATCTCTGTTAACTGAATTTACAGATCAGAAATAAGTTTCACAGAATGCATCTGTGTAGTTTTTATTTGAAGATATTCTTTTTCCCAATGTAGGCCTCTTAGCGCTTAGCATGTCCAGTTGCAGTTTCTACAGAAAGAGTGTTTCAGAACGGCTCAATCAAAAGTAAGGTTCAACTCTGTTAGTTGAATGCACAGAACAGAAAGAATTTTCACAGAATGCTACTGTGTAGTTTATATTTGAATATATTCCTTTTTCCACTATTACCCTCTTAGCGCTCCGAATGCCCACTTGCATTTTCTACAGAAAGAGTGTTCAGAACTGCGCAATCAAAAGTATGGTTTAACTCTGTTAGCTTAATGAACATATCAGAAATAAGTTTCACACAATGCTTCTGTGTAGTTTTTATTTGAAGATATTATTTTTCCCAATAGAGGCCTCTTAGCGCTCAGAATGTCCAATTGCAGTTTCTACAGAAAGAGTGTTTCAGAAAGGCTCAATCAGAAGTAAGGTTCAACTCTGTTATTTGAATGCACAGAACAGAAAGTAGTTTCATACAATGCTTCTGTGTAGTTTATATTTGAACATATTCTTTTTTCCACTATTACCCACTTAGCGCTACGAATGTCCAGTTGCATTTTCTACAGACAGAGTGTTTCAAAACTGCTCAATCAAAAGTATGGTTTAACTCTGTTAGCTGAATGCTCAGATCAGAAAGAAGTTTCACAGAATGCTTCTGTGTAGTTTATATTTGAATATATTCCTTTTTCCACTACTACTCTCTTAGCACTCCAAATGTCCAGTTGCATTTTCTACAGAAAGAGAGTTCAGATCTGCTCAATCAAAAGTATGGTTTAACTCTGTTAGCTGAATGCACAGAGCAGAAAGAAGTTTCACAGAATGATTCTGTGTAGTTTATATTTGGAGACATTCCTTTTTCCACTATTACCCTCTTAGCGCTCCGAATCTCCGCTTGCAATTTCTACAGAAAGAGTGTTTCAGAACGGCTCAATCAAAACTAAGGTTCAACTCTTTTAGTTGAACAAACAGAACAGAAAGAAGTTTCACACAATTCTTCTGTGTAGTTTTTATTTGTAGACATTCTTTTTCCCAATATAGGCCTCTTAGCGCTCAGAATGTCCAATTGCAGTTTCTACAGAAAGAGTGTTTCAGAACGGCTCAATCAAAAGTAAGGTTCAACTCTGTTAGTTGAATGCACAGAACAGAAAGAAGTTTCATACAATGCTTCTGTGTAGTTTATATTTGAACATATTCTTTTTTCCACTATTACCCACTTAGCGCTACGAATGTCCAGTTGCATTTTCTACAGACAGAGTGTTTCAAAACTGCTCAATCAAAAGTATGGTTTAACTCTGTTAGCTGAATGCTCAGATCAGAAAGAAGTTTCACAGAATGCTTCTGTGTAGTTTATATTTGAATATATTCCTTTTTCCACTACTACGCTCTTAGCGCTCCAAATGTCCAGTTGCATTTTCTACAGAAAGAGTGTTCAGATCTGCTCAATCAAAAGTATGGTTTAACTGTGTTAGCTGAATGCACAGATCAGAAAGAAGTTTCACCGAATGATTCTGTGTAGTTTATATTTGAAGACATTCCTTTTTCCACTATTACCCTCTTAGCGCTCCGAATCTCCACTTGCATTTTCTACAAAAAGAGTGTTTCATAACTGCTCAATCAAAAATATGTTTTATCTCTGTTAACTGAATTTACAGATCAGAAATAAGTTTCACAGAATGCATCTGTGTAGTTTTTATTTGAAGATATTCTTTTTCCCAATGTAGGCCTCTTAGCGCTTAGCATGTCCAATTGCAGTTTCTACAGAAAGAGTGTTTCAGAACGGCTCAATCAAAAGTAAGGTTCAACTCTGTTAGTTGAATGCACAGAACAGAAAGAATTTTCACAGAATGCTACTGTGTAGTTTATATTTGAATATATTCCTTTTTCCACTATTACCCTCTTAGCGCTCCGAATGCCCACTTGCATTTTCTACAGAAAGAGTGTTCAGAACTGCGCAATCAAAAGTATGGTTTAACTCTGTTAGCTTAATGAACATATCAGAAATAAGTTTCACACAATGCTTCTGTGTAATTTTTATTTGAAGATATTATTTTTCCCAATAGAGGCCTCTTAGCGCTCAGAATGTCCAATTGCAGTTTCTACAGAAAGAGTGTTTCAGAAAGGCTCAATCAAATGTAAGGTTCAACTCTGTTATTTGAATGCACAGAACAGAAAGAAGTTTCATACAATGCTTCTGTGTAGTTTATATTTGAACATATTCTTTTTTCCACTATTACCCACTTAGCGCTACGAATGTCCAGTTGCATTTTCTACAGACAGAGTGTTTCAAAACTGCTGAATCAAAAGTATGGTTTAACTCTGTTAGCTGAATGCTCAGATCAGAAAGAAGTTTCACAGAATGCTTCTGTGTAGTTTATATTTGAATATATTCCTTTTTCCACTACTACTCTCTTAGCGCTCCAAATGTCCAGTTGCATTTTCTACAGAAAGAGAGTTCAGATCTGCTCAATCAAAAGTATGGTTTAACTCTGTTAGCTGAATGCACAGAGCAGAAAGAAGTTTCACAGAATGATTCTGTGTAGTTTATATTTGGAGACATTCCTTTTTCCACTATTACCCTCTTAGCGCTCCGAATCTCCACTTGCATTTTCTACAGAAAGAGTGTTTCAGAACGGCTCAATCAAAACTAAGGTTCAACTCTTTTAGTTGAACAAACAGAACAGAAAGAAGTTTCACACAATTCTTCTGTGTAGTTTTTATTTGTAGACATTCTTTTTCCCAATATAGGCCTCTTAGCGCTCAGAATGTCCAATTGCAGTTTCTACAGAAAGAGTGTTTAAGAACGGCTCAATCAAAAGTAAGGTTCAACTCTGTTTGTTGAATGCACAGAACAGAAAGAAGTTTCATACAATGCTTCTGTGTAGTTTATATTTGAACATATTCTTTTTTCCACTATTACCCACTTAGCGCTACGAATGTCCAGTTGCATTTTCTACAGACAGAGTGTTTCAAAACTGCTCAATCAAAAGTATGGTTTAACTCTGTTAGCTGAATGCTCAGATCAGAAAGAAGTTTCACAGAATGCTTCTGTGTAGTTTATATTTGAATATATTCCTTTTTCCACTACTACGCTCTTAGCACTCCAAATGTCCAGTTGCATTCTCTACAGAAAGAGAGTTCAGATCTGCTCAATCAAAAGTATGGTTTAACTCTGTTAGCTGAATGCACAGAGCAGAAAGAAGTTTCACAGAATGATTCTGTGTAGTTTATATTTGGAGACATTCCTTTTTCCACTATTACCCTCTTAGCGCTCCGAATCTCCGCTTGCAATTTCTACAGAAAGAGTGTTTCAGAACGGCTCAATCAAAACTAAGGTTCAACTCTTTTAGTTGAACAAACAGAACAGAAAGAAGTTTCACACAATTCTTCTGTGTAGTTTTTATTTGTAGACATTCTTTTTCCCAATATAGGCCTCTTAGCGCTCAGAATGTCCAATTGCAGTTTCTACAGAAAGAGTGTTTCAGAACGGCTCAATCAAAAGTAAGGTTCAACTCTGTTAGTTGAATGCACAGAACAGAAAGAAGTTTCATACAATGCTTCTGTGTAGTTTATATTTGAACATATTCTTTTTTCCACTATTACCCACTTAGCGCTCCGAATCTCCACTTGCATTTTCTACAAAAAGAGTGTTTCATAACTGCTCAATCAAAAATATGTTTTCTCTCTGTTAACTGAATTTACAGATCAGAAATAAGTTTCACAGAATGCATCTGGGTAGTTTTTATTTGAAGATATTCTTTTTCCCAATGTAGGCCTCTTAGCGCTTAGCATGTCCAATTGCAGTTTCTACAGAAAGAGTGTTTCAGAACGGCTCAATCAAAAGTAAGGTTCAACTCTGTTAGTTGAATGCACAGAACAGAAAGAATTTTCACAGAATGCTACTGTGTAGTTTATATTTGAATATATTCCTTTTTCCACTATTACCCTCTTAGCGCTCCGAATGCCCACTTGCATTTTCTACAGAAAGAGTGTTCAGAACTGCGCAATCAAAAGTATGGTTTAACTCTGTTAGCTTAATGAACATATCAGAAATAAGTTTCACACAATGCTTCTGTGTAGTTTTTATTTGAAGATATTATTTTTCCCAATAGAGGCCTCTTAGCGCTCAGAATGTCCAATTGCAGTTTCTACAGAAAGAGTGTTTCAGAAAGGCTCAATCAAAAGTAAGGTTCAACTCTGTTATTTGAATGCACAGAACAGAAAGAAGTTTTATACAATGCTTCTGTGTAGTTTATATTTGAACATATTCTTTTTTCCACTATTACCCACTTAGCGCTACGAATGTCCATTTGCATTATCTACAGACAGAGTGTTTCAAAACTGCTCAATCAAAAGTATGGTTTAACTCTGTTAGCTGAATGCTCAGATCAGAAAGAAGTTTCACAGAATGCTTCTGTGTAGTTTATATTTGAATATATTCCTTTTTCCACTACTACTCTCTTAGCGCTCCAAATGTCCTGTTGCATTTTCTACAGAAAGAGAGTTCAGATCTGCTCAATCAAAAGTATGGTTTAACTCTGTTAGCTGAATGCACAGAGCAGAAAGAAGTTTCACAGAATGATTCTGTGTAGTTTATATTTGGAGACATTCCTTTTTCCACTATTACCCTCTTAGCGCTCCGAATCTCCACTTGCATTTTCTACAGAAAGAGTGTTTCAGAACGGCTCAATCAAAACTAAGGTTCAACTCTTTTAGTTGAACAAACAGAACAGAAAGAAGTTTCACACAATTCTTCTGTGTAGTTTTTATTTGTAGACATTCTTTTTCCCAATATAGGCCTCTTAGCGCTCAGAATGTCCAATTGCTGTTTCTACAGAAAGAGTGTTTCAGAACGGCTCAATCAAAAGTAAGGTTCAACTCTGTTAGTTGAATGCACAGAACAGAAAGAAGTTTCATACAATGCTTCTGTGTAGTTTATATTTGAACATATTCTTTTTTCCACTATTACCCACTTAGCGCTACGAATGTCCAGTTGCATTTTCTACAGACAGAGTGTTTCAAAACTGCTCAATCAAAAGTATGGTTTAACTCTGTTAGCTGAATGCTCAGATCAGAAAGAAGTTTCACAGAATGCTTCTGTGTAGTTTATATTTGAATATATTCCTTTTTCCACTACTACGCTCTTAGCGCTAAAAATGTCCAGTTGCATTTTCTACAGAAAGAGTGTTCAGATCTGCTCAATCAAAAGTATGGTTTAACTCTGTTAGCTGAATGCTCAGATCAGAAAGAAGTTTCACAGAATGATTCTGTGTAGTTTATATTTGAAGACATTCCTTTTTCCACTATTACCCTCTTAGCGCTCCGAATCTCCACTTGCATTTTCTACAAAAAGAGTGTTTCATAACTGCTCAATCAAAATATGTTTTATCTCTGTTAACTGAATTTACAGATCAGAAATAAGTTTCACAGAATGCATCTGTGTAGTTTTTATTTGAAGATATTCTTTTTCCCAATGTAGGCCTCTTAGCGCTTAGCATGTCCAATTGCAGTTTCTACAGAAAGAGTGTTTCAGAACGGCTCAATCAAAAGTAAGGTTCAACTCTGTTAGTTGAATGCACAGAACAGAAAGAATTTTCACAGAATGCTACTGTGTAGTTTATATTTGAATATATTCCTTTTTCCACTATTACCCTCTTAGCGCTCCGAATGCCCACTTGCATTTTCTACAGAAAGAGTGTTCAGAACTGCGCAATCAAAAGTATGGTTTAACTCTGTTAGCTTAATGAACATATCAGAAATAAGTTTCACACAATGCTTCTGTGTAGTTTTTATTTGAAGATATTATTTTTCCCAATAGAGGCCTCTTAGCGCTCAGAATGTCCAATTGCAGTTTCTACAGAAAGAGTGTTTCAGAAAGGCTCAATCAAAAGTAAGGTTCAACTCTGTTATTTGAATGCACAGAACAGAAAGAAGTTTCATACAATGCTTCTGTGTAGTTTATATTTGAACATATTCTTTTTTCCACTATTACCCACTTAGCGCTACGAATGTCCAGTTGCATTATCTACAGACAGAGTGTTTCAAAACTGCTCAATCAAAAGTATGGTTTAACTCTGTTAGCTGAATGCTCAGATCAGAAAGAAGTTTCACAGAATGCTTCTGTGTAGTTTATATTTGAATATATTCCTTTTTCCGCTACTACTCTCTTAGCGCTCCAAATGTCCTGTTGCATTTTCTACAGAAAGAGAGTTCAGATCTGCTCAATCAAAAGTATGGTTTAACTCTGTTAGCTGAATGCACAGAGCAGAAAGAAGTTTCACAGAATGATTCTGTGTAGTTTATATTTGGAGACATTCCTTTTTCCACTATTACCCTCTTAGCGCTCCGAATCTCCACTTGCATTTTCTACAGAAAGAGTGTTTCAGAACGGCTCAATCAAAACTAAGGTTCAACTCTTTTAGTTGAACAAACAGAACAGAAAGAAGTTTCACACAATTCTTCTGTGTAGTTTTTATTTGTAGACATTCTTTTTCCCAATATAGGCCTCTTAGCGCTCAGAATGTCCAATTGCTGTTTCTACAGAAAGAGTGTTTCAGAACGGCTCAATCAAAAGTAAGGTTCAACTCTGTTAGTTGAATGCACAGAACAGAAAGAAGTTTCATACAATGCTTCTGTGTAGTTTATATTTGAACATATTCTTTTTTCCACTATTACCCACTTAGCGCTACGAATGTCCAGTTGCATTTTCTACAGACAGAGTGTTTCAAAACTGCTCAATCAAAAGTATGGTTTAACTCTGTTAGCTGAATGCTCAGATCAGAAAGAAATTTCACAGAATGCTTCTGTGTAGTTTATATTTGAATATATTCCTTTTTCCACTACTACGCTCTTAGTGCTCCAAATGTCCAGTTGCATTTTCTACAGAAAGAGTGTTCAGATCTGCTCAATCAAAAGTATGGTTTAACTCTGTTAGCTGAATGCACAGATCAGAAAGAAGTTTCACCGAATGATTCTGTGTAGTTTATATTTGAAGACATTCCTTTTTCCACTATTACCCTCTTAGCGCTCCGAATCTCCACTTGCATTTTCTAGAAAAAGAGTGTTTCATAACTGCTCAATCAAAAATATGTTTTATCTCTGTTAACTGAATTTACAGATCAGAAATAAGTTTCACAGAATGCATCTGTGTAGTTTTTATTTGAAGATATTCTTTTTCCCAATGTAGGCCTCTTAGCGCTTAGCATGTCCAATTGCAGTTTCTACAGAAAGAGTGTTTCAGAACGGCTCAATCAAAAGTAAGGTTCAACTCTGTTAGTTGAATGCACAGAACAGAAAGAATTTTCACAGAATGCTACTGTGTAGTTTATATTTGAATATATTCCTTTTTCCACTATTACCCTCTTAGCGCTCCGAATGCCCACTTGCATTTTCTACAGAAAGAGTGTTCAGAACTGCGCAATCAAAAGTATGGTTTAACTCTGTTAGCTTAATGAACATATCAGAAATAAGTTTCACACAATGCTTCAGTGTAATTTTTATTTGAAGATATTATTTTTCCCAATAGAGGCCTCTTAGCGCTCAGAATGTCCAATTGCAGTTTCTACAGAAAGAGTGTTTCAGAAAGGCTCAATCAAATGTAAGGTTCAACTCTGTTATTTGAATGCACAGAACAGAAAGAAGTTTCATACAATGCTTCTGTGTAGTTTATATTTGAACATATTCTTTTTTCCACTATTACCCACTTAGCGCTACGAATGTCCAGTTGCATTTTCTACAGACAGAGTGTTTCAAAACTGCTGAATCAAAAGTATGGTTTAACTCTGTTAGCTGAATGCTCAGATCAGAAAGAAGTTTCACAGAATGCTTCTGTGTAGTTTATATTTGAATATATTCCTTTTTCCACTACTACTCTCTTAGCGCTCCAAATGTCCAGTTGCATTTTCTACAGAAAGAGAGTTCAGATCTGCTCAATCAAAAGTATGGTTTAACTCTGTTAGCTGAATGCACAGAGCAGAAAGAAGTTTCACAGAATGATTCTGTGTAGTTTATATTTGGAGACATTCCTTTTTCCACTATTACCCTCTTAGCGCTCCGAATCTCCACTTGAATTTTCTACAGAAAGAGTGTTTCAGAACGGCTCAATCAAAACTAAGTTTCAACTCTTTTAGTTGAACAAACAGAACAGAAAGAAGTTTCACACAATTCTTCTGTGTAGTTTTTATTTGTAGACATTCTTTTTCCCAATATAGGCCTCTTAGCGCTCAGAATGTCCAATTGCAGTTTCTACAGAAAGAGTGTTTAAGAACGGCTCAATCAAAAGTAAGGTTCAACTCTGTTTGTTGAATGCACAGAACAGAAAGAAGTTTCATACAATGCTTCTGTGTAGTTTATATTTGAACATATTCTTTTTTCCACTATTACCCACTTAGCGCTACGAATGTCCAGTTGGATTTTCTACAGACAGAGTGTTTCAAAACTGCTCAATCAAAAGTATGGTTTAACTCTGTTAGCTGAATGCTCAGATCAGAAAGAAATTTCACAGAATGCTTCTGTGTAGTTTATATTTGAATATATTCCTTTTTCCACTACTACGCTCTTAGCACTCCAAATGTCCAGTTGCATTCTCTACAGAAAGAGTGTTCAGATCTGCTCAATCAAAAGTATGGTTTAACTCGGTTAGCTGAATGCACAGGTCAGAAAGAAGTTTCACCGAATGATTCTGTGTAGTTTATATTTGGAGACATTCCTTTTTCCACTATTACCCTCTTAGCGCCCCGAATCTCCACTTGCATTTTCTACAGAAAGAGTGTTTCAGAACGGCTCAATCAAAACTAAGGTTCAACTCTTTTAGTTGAACAAACAGAACAGAAAGAAGTTTCACACAATTCTTCTGTGTTGTTTTTATTTGTAGACATTCTTTTTCCCAATATAGGCCTCTTAGCGCTCCTAATGCCCACTTGCATTTTCTACAGAAAGAGTGTTCAGAACTGCGCAATCAAAAGTATGGTTTAACTCTGTTAGCTTAATGAACATATCAGAAATAAGTTTCACACAATGCTTCTGTGTAATTTTTATTTGAAGATATTATTTTTCCCAATATAGGCCTCTTAGCGCTCAGAATGTCCAATTGCAGTTTCTACAGAAAGAGTGTTTCAGAAAGGCTCAATCAAAAGTAAGGTTCAACTCGCTTAGTTGAATGCAAAGAACAGAAAGAAGTTTCATACAATGATTCTGTGAAGTTTATATTTGAACATATTCTTTTTTCCACTATTACCCACTTAGCGCTACGAATGTCCAGTTGCATTTTCTACAGACAGAGTGTTTCAAAACTGCTGAATCAAAAGTATGGTTTAACTCTGTTAGCTGAATGCTCAGATCAGAAAGAAGTTTCACAGAATGCTTCTGTGTAGTTTATATTTGAATATATTCCATTTTCCACTACTACTCTCTTAGCGCTCCAAATGTCCAGTTGCATTTTCTACAGAAAGAGAGTTCAGATCTGCTCAATCAAAAGTATGGTTTAACTCTGTTAGCTGAATGCACAGAGCAGAAAGAAGTTTCACAGAATGATTCTGTGTAGTTTATATTTGGAGACATTCCTTTTTCCACTATTACCCTCTTAGCGCTCCGAATCTCCACTTGCATTTTCTACAGAAAGAGTGTTTCAGAACGGCTCAATCAAAACTAAGGTTCAACTCTTTTAGTTGAACAAACAGAACAGAAAGAAGTTTCACACAATTCTTCTGTGTAGTTTTTATTTGTAGACATTCTTTTTCCCAATATAGGCCTCTTAGCGCTCAGAATGTCCAATTGCAGTTTCTACAGAAAGAGTGTTTCAGAACGGCTCAATCAAAAGTAAGGTTCAACTCTGTTAGTTGAATGCACAGAACAGAAAGAAGTTTCATACAATGCTTCTGTGTAGTTTATATTTGAACATATTCTTTTTTCCACTATTACCCACTTAGCGCTACGAATGTCCAGTTGCATTTTCTACAGACAGAGTGTTTCAAAACTGCTCAATCAAAAGTATGGTTTAACTCTGTTAGCTGAATGCTCAGATCAGAAAGAAGTTTCACAGAATGCTTCTGTGTAGTTTATATTTGAATATATTCCTTTTTCCACTACTACGCTCTTAGCACTCCAAATGTCCAGTTGCATTCTCTACAGAAAGAGTGTTCAGATCTGCTCAATCAAAAGTATGGTTTAACTCTGTTATCTGAATGCACAGATCAGAAAGAAGTTTCACCGAATGATTCTGTGTAGTTTATATTTGAAGACATTCCTTTTTCCACTATTACCCTCTTAGCGCTCCGAATCTCCACTTGCATTTTCTAGAAAAAGAGTGTTTCATAACTGCTCAATCAAAAATATGTTTTATCTCTGTTAACTGAATTTACAGATCAGAAATAAGTTTCACAGAATGCATCTGTGTAGTTTTTATTTGAAGATATTCTTTTTCCCAATGTAGGCCTCTTAGCGCTTAGCATGTCCAATTGCAGTTTCTACAGAAAGAGTGTTTCAGAACGGCTCAATCAAAAGTAAGGTTCAACTCTGTTAGTTGAATGCACAGAACAGAAAGAATTTTCACAGAATGCTACTGTGTAGTTTATATATGAATATATTCCTTTTTCCACTATTACCCTCTTAGCGCTCCGAATGCCCACTTGCATTTTCTAAAGAAAGAGTGTTCAGAACTGCGCAATCAAAATTATGGTATAACTCTGTTAGCTTAATGAACATATCAGAAATAAGTTTCACACAATGCTTCCGTGTAGTTTTTATTTGAAGATATTATTTTTCCCAATAGAGGCCTCTTAGCGCTCAGAATGTCCAATTGCAGTTTCTACAGAAAGAGTGTTTCAGAAAGGCTCAATCAAAAGTAAGGTTCAACTCTGTTATTTGAATGCACAGAACAGAAAGAAGTTTCATACAATGCTTCTGTGTAGTTTATATTTGAACATATTATTTTTTCCACTATTACCCACTTAGCGCTACGAATGTCCAGTTGCATTTTCTACAGACAGAGTGTTTCAAAACTGCTCAATCAAAAGTATGGTTTTACTCTGTTAGCTGAATGCTCAGATCAGAAAGAAGTTTCACAGAATGCTTCTGTGTAGTTTATATTTGAATATATTCCTTTTTCCACTACTACTCTCTTAGCGCTCCAAATGTCCAGTTGCATTTTCTACAGAAAGAGAGTTCAGATCTGCTCAATCAAAAGTATGGTTTAACTCTGTTAGCTGAATGCACAGAGCAGAAAGAAGTTTCACAGAATGATTCTGTGTAGTTTATATTTGGAGACATTCCTTTTTCCACTATTACCCTCTTAGCGCTCCGAATCTCCACTTGCATTTTCTACAGAAAGAGTGTTTCAGAACGGCTCAATCAAAACTAAGGTTCAACTCTTTTAGTTGAACAAACAGAACAGAAAGAAGTTTCACACAATTCTTCTGTGTAGTTTTTATTTGTAGACATTCTTTTTCCCAATATAGGCCTCTTAGCGCTCAGAATGTCCAATTGCTGTTTCTACAGAAAGAGTGTTTCAGAACGGCTCAATCAAAAGTAAGGTTCAACTCTGTTAGTTGAATGCACAGAACAGAAAGAAGTTTCATACAATGCTTCTGTGTAGTTTATATTTGAACATATTCTTTTTTCCACTATTACCCACTTAGCGCTACGAATGTCCAGTTGCATTTTCTACAGACAGAGTGTTTCAAAACTGCTCAATCAAAAGTATGGTTTAACTCTGTTAGCTGAATGCTCAGATCAGAAAGAAGTTTCACAGAATGCTTCTGTGTAGTTTATATTTGAATATATTCCTTTTTCCACTACTACGCTCTTAGCACTCCAAATGTCCAGTTGCATTCTCTACAGAAAGAGTGTTCAGATCTGCTCAATCAAAAGTATGGTTTAACTCTGTTATCTGAATGCACAGATCAGAAAGAAGTTTCACCGAATGATTCTGTGTAGTTTATATTTGAAGACATTCCTTTTTCCACTATTACCCACTTAGCGCTCCGAATCTCCACTTGCATTTTCTACAAAAAGAGTGTTTCATAACTGCTCAATCAAAATATGTTTTATCTCTGTTAACTGAATTTACAGATCAGAAATAAGTTTCACAGAATGCATCTGTGTAGTTTTTATTTGAAGATATTCTTTTTCCCAATGTAGGCCTCTTAGCGCTTAGCATGTCCAATTGCAGTTTCTACAGAAAGAGTGTTTCAGAACGGCTCAATCAAAAGTAAGGTTCAACTCTGTTAGTTGAATGCACAGAACAGAAAGAATTTTCACAGAATGCTACTGTGTAGTTTATATTTGAATATATTCCTTTTTCCACTATTACCCTCTTAGCGCTACGAATGCCCACTTGCATTTTCTACAGAAAGAGTGTTCAGAACTGCGCAATCAAAAGTATGGTTTAACTCTGTTAGCTTAATGAACATATCAGAAATAAGTTTCACACAATGCTTCTGTGTAGTTTTTATTTGAAGATATTATTTTTCCCAATAGAGGCCTCTTAGCGCTCAGAATGTCCAATTGCAGTTTCTACAGAAAGAGTGTTTCAGAAAGGCTCAATCAAAAGTAAGGTTCAACTCTGTTATTTGAATGCACAGAACAGAAAGAAGTTTCATACAATGCTTCTGTGTAGTTTATATTTGAACATATTCTTTTTTCCACTATTACCCACTTAGCGCTACGAATGTCCAGTTGCATTATCTACAGACAGAGTGTTTCAAAACTGCTCAATCAAAAGTATGGTTTAACTCTGTTAGCTGAATGCTCAGATCAGAAAGAAGTTTCACAGAATGCTTCTGTGTAGTTTATATTTGAATATATTCCTTTTTCCGCTACTACTCTCTTAGCGCTCCAAATGTCCTGTTGCATTTTCTACAGAAAGAGAGTTCAGATCTGCTCAATCAAAAGTATGGTTTAACTCTGTTAGCTGAATGCACAGAGCAGAAAGAAGTTTCACAGAATGATTCTGTGTAGTTTATATTTGGAGACATTCCTTTTTCCACTATTACCCTCTTAGCGCTCCGAATCTCCACTTGCATTTTCTACAGAAAGAGTGTTTCAGAACGGCTCAATCAAAACTAAGGTTCAACTCTTTTAGTTGAACAAACAGAACAGAAAGAAGTTTCACACAATTCTTCTGTGTAGTTTTTATTTGTAGACATTCTTTTTCCCAATATAGGCCTCTTAGCGCTCAGAATGTCCAATTGCTGTTTCTACAGAAAGAGTGTTTCAGAACGGCTCAATCAAAAGTAAGGTTCAACTCTGTTAGTTGAATGCACAGAACAGAAAGAAGTTTCATACAATGCTTCTGTGTAGTTTATATTTGAACATATTCTTTTTTCCACTATTACCCACTTAGCGCTACGAATGTCCAGTTGCATTTTCTACAGACAGAGTGTTTCAAAACTGCTCAATCAAAAGTATGGTTTAACTCTGTTAGCTGAATGCTCAGATCAGAAAGAAGTTTCACAGAATGCTTCTGTGTAGTTTATATTTGAATATATTCCTTTTTCCACTACTACGCTCTTAGTGCTCCAAATGTCCAGTTGCATTTTCTACAGAAAGAGTGTTCAGATCTGCTCAATCAAAAGTATGGTTTAACTCTGTTAGCTGAATGCACAGATCAGAAAGAAGTTTCACCGAATGATTCTGTGTAGTTTATATTTGAAGACATTCCTTTTTCCACTATTACCCTCTTAGCGCTCCGAATCTCCACTTGCATTTTCTACAAAAAGAGTGTTTCATAACTGCTCAATCAAAAATATGTTTTATCTCTGTTAACTGAATTTACAGATCAGAAATAAGTTTCACAGAATGCATCTGTGTAGTTTTTATTTGAAGATATTCTTTTTCCCAATGTAGGCCTCTTAGCGCTTAGCATGTCCAATTGCAGTTTCTACAGAAAGAGTGTTTCAGAACGGCTCAATCAAAAGTAAGGTTCAACTCTGTTAGTTGAATGCACAGAACAGAAAGAATTTTCACAGAATGCTACTGTGTAGTTTATATTTGAATATATTCCTTTTTCCACTATTACCCTCTTAGCGCTCCGAATGCCCACTTGCATTTTCTACAGAAAGAGTGTTCAGAACTGCGCAATCAAAAGTATGGTTTAACTCTGTTAGCTTAATGAACATATCAGAAATAAGTTTCACACAATGCTTCAGTGTAATTTTTATTTGAAGATATTATTTTTCCCAATAGAGGCCTCTTAGCGCTCAGAATGTCCAATTGCAGTTTCTACAGAAAGAGTGTTTCAGAAAGGCTCAATCAAATGTAAGGTTCAACTCTGTTATTTGAATGCACAGAACAGAAAGAAGTTTCATACAATGCTTCTGTGTAGTTTATATTTGAACATATTCTTTTTTCCACTATTACCCACTTAGCGCTACGAATGTCCAGTTGCATTTTCTACAGACAGAGTGTTTCAAAACTGCTGAATCAAAAGTATGGTTTAACTCTGTTAGCTGAATGCTCAGATCAGAAAGAAGTTTCACAGAATGCTTCTGTGTAGTTTATATTTGAATATATTCCTTTTTCCACTACTACTCTCTTAGCGCTCCAAATGTCCAGTTGCATTTTCTACAGAAAGAGAGTTCAGATCTGCTCAATCAAAAGTATGGTTTAACTCTGTTAGCTGAATGCACAGAGCAGAAAGAAGTTTCACAGAATGATTCTGTGTAGTTTATATTTGGAGACATTCCTTTTTCCACTATTACCCTCTTAGCGCTCCGAATCTCCACTTGAATTTTCTACAGAAAGAGTGTTTCAGAACGGCTCAATCAAAACTAAGTTTCAACTCTTTTAGTTGAACAAACAGAACAGAAAGAAGTTTCACACAATTCTTCTGTGTAGTTTTTATTTGTAGACATTCTTTTTCCCAATATAGGCCTCTTAGCGCTCAGAATGTCCAATTGCAGTTTCTACAGAAAGAGTGTTTAAGAACGGCTCAATCAAAAGTAAGGTTCAACTCTGTTTGTTGAATGCACAGAACAGAAAGAAGTTTCATACAATGCTTCTGTGTAGTTTATATTTGAACATATTCTTTTTTCCACTATTACCCACTTAGCGCTACGAATGTCCAGTTGGATTTTCTACAGACAGAGTGTTTCAAAACTGCTCAATCAAAAGTATGGTTTAACTCTGTTAGCTGAATGCTCAGATCAGAAAGAAGTTTCACAGAATGCTTCTGTGTAGTTTATATTTGAATATATTCCTTTTTCCACTACTACGCTCTTAGCACTCCAAATGTCCAGTTGCATTCTCTACAGAAAGAGTGTTCAGATCTGCTCAATCAAAAGTATGGTTTAACTCGGTTAGCTGAATGCACAGATCAGAAAGAAGTTTCACCGAATGATTCTGTGTAGTTTATATTTGGAGACATTCCTTTTTCCACTATTACCCTCTTAGCGCCCCGAATCTCCACTTGCATTTTCTACAGAAAGAGTGTTTCAGAACGGCTCAATCAAAACTAAGGTTCAACTCTTTTAGTTGAACAAACAGAACAGAAAGAAGTTTCACACAATTCTTCTGTGTTGTTTTTATTTGTAGACATTCTTTTTCCCAATATAGGCCTCTTAGCGCTCCTAATGCCCACTTGCATTTTCTACAGAAAGAGTGTTCAGAACTGCGCAATCAAAAGTATGGTTTAACTCTGTTAGCTTAATGAACATATCAGAAATAAGTTTCACACAATGCTTCTGTGTAATTTTTATTTGAAGATATTATTTTTCCCAATATAGGCCTCTTAGCGCTCAGAATGTCCAATTGCAGTTTCTACAGAAAGAGTGTTTCAGAAAGGCTCAATCAAAAGTAAGGTTCAACTCGCTTAGTTGAATGCACAGAACAGAAAGAAGTTTCATACAATGATTCTGTGAAGTTTATATTTGAACATATTCTTTTTTCCACTATTACCCACTTAGCGCTACGAATGTCCAGTTGCATTTTCTACAGACAGAGTGTTTCAAAACTGCTGAATCAAAAGTATGGTTTAACTCTGTTAGCTGAATGCTCAGATCAGAAAGAAGTTTCACAGAATGCTTCTGTGTAGTTTATATTTGAATATATTCCTTTTTCCACTACTACTCTCTTAGCGCTCCAAATGTCCAGTTGCATTTTCTACAGAAAGAGAGTTCAGATCTGCTCAATCAAAAGTATGGTTTAACTCTGTTAGCTGAATGCACAGAGCAGAAAGAAGTTTCACAGAATGATTCTGTGTAGTTTATATTTGGAGACATTCCTTTTTCCACTATTACCCTCTTAGCGCTCCGAATCTCCACTTGCATTTTCTACAGAAAGAGTGTTTCAGAACGGCTCAATCAAAACTAAGGTTCAACTCTTTTAGTTGAACAAACAGAACAGAAAGAAGTTTCACACAATGCTTCTGTGTAGTTTTTATTTGTAGACATTCTTTTTCCCAATATAGGCCTCTTAGCGCTCAGAATGTCCAATTGCAGTTTCTACAGAAAGAGTGTTTCAGAACGGCTCAATCAAAAGTAAGGTTCAACTCTGTTAGTTGAATGCACAGAACAGAAAGAAGTTTCATACAATGCTTCTGTGTAGTTTATATTTGAACATATTCTTTTTTCCACTATTACCCACTTAGCGCTACGAATGTCCAGTTGCATTTTCTACAGACAGAGTGTTTCAAAACTGCTCAATCAAAAGTATGGTTTAACTCTGTTAGCTGAATGCTCAGATCAGAAAGAAGTTTCACAGAATGCTTCTGTGTAGTTTATATTTGAATATATTCCTTTTTCCACTACTACGCTCTTAGCACTCCAAATGTCCAGTTGCATTCTCTACAGAAAGAGTGTTCAGATCTGCTCAATCAAAAGTATGGTTTAACTCTGTTATCTGAATGCACAGATCAGAAAGAAGTTTCACCGAATGATTCTGTGTAGTTTATATTTGAAGACATTCCTTTTTCCACTATTACCCTCTTAGCGCTCCGAATCTCCACTTGCATTTTCTAGAAAAAGAGTGTTTCATAACTGCTCAATCAAAAATATGTTTTATCTCTGTTAACTGAATTTACAGATCAGAAATAAGTTTCACAGAATGCATCTGTGTAGTTTTTATTTGAAGATATTCTTTTTCCCAATGTAGGCCTCTTAGCGCTTAGCATGTCCAATTGCAGTTTCTACAGAAAGAGTGTTTCAGAACGGCTCAATCAAAAGTAAGGTTCAACTCTGTTAGTTGAATGCACAGAACAGAAAGAATTTTCACAGAATGCTACTGTGTAGTTTATATTTGAATATATTCCTTTTTCCACTATTACCCTCTTAGCGCTCCGAATGCCCACTTGCATTTTCTACAGAAAGAGTGTTCAGAACTGCGCAATCAAAAGTATGGTATAACTCTGTTAGCTTAATGAACATATCAGAAATAAGTTTCACACAATGCTTCCGTGTAGTTTTTATTTGAAGATATTATTTTTCCCAATAGAGGCCTCTTAGCGCTCAGAATGTCCAATTGCAGTTTCTACAGAAAGAGTGTTTCAGAAAGGCTCAATCAAAAGTAAGGTTCAACTCTGTTATTTGAATGCACAGAACAGAAAGAAGTTTCATACAATGCTTCTGTGTAGTTTATATTTGAACATATTATTTTTTCCACTATTACCCACTTAGCGCTACGAATGTCCAGTTGCATTTTCTACAGACAGAGTGTTTCAAAACTGCTCAATCAAAAGTATGGTTTAACTCTGTTAGCTGAATGCTCAGATCAGAAAGAAGTTTCACAGAATGCTTCTGTGTAGTTTATATTTGAATATATTCCTTTTTCCACTACTACTCTCTTAGCGCTCCAAATGTCCAGTTGCATTTTCTACAGAAAGAGAGTTCAGATCTGCTCAATCAAAAGTATGGTTTAACTCTGTTAGCTGAATGCACAGAGCAGAAAGAAGTTTCACAGAATGATTCTGTGTAGTTTATATTTGGAGACATTCCTTTTTCCACTATTACCCTCTTAGCGCTCCGAATCTCCACTTGCATTTTCTACAGAAAGAGTGTTTCAGAACGGCTCAATCAAAACTAAGGTTCAACTCTTTTAGTTGATCAAACAGAACAGAAAGAAGTTTCACACAATTCTTCTGTGTAGTTTTTATTTGTAGACATTCTTTTTCCCAATATAGGCCTCTTAGCGCTCAGAATGTCCAATTGCTGTTTCTACAGAAAGAGTGTTTCAGAACGGCTCAATCAAAAGTAAGGTTCAACTCTGTTAGTTGAATGCACAGAACAGAAAGAAGTTTCATACAATGCTTCTGTGTAGTTTATATTTGAACATATTCTTTTTTCCACTATTACCCACTTAGCGCTACGAATGTCCAGTTGCATTTTCTACAGACAGAGTGTTTCAAAACTGCTCAATCAAAAGTATGGTTTAACTCTGTTAGCTGAATGCTCAGATCAGAAAGAAGTTTCACAGAATGCTTCTGTGTAGTTTATATTTGAATATATTCCTTTTTCCACTACTACGCTCTTAGCACTCCAAATGTCCAGTTGCATTCTCTACAGAAAGAGTGTTCAGATCTGCTCAATCAAAAGTATGGTTTAACTCTGTTATCTGAATGCACAGATCAGAAAGAAGTTTCACCGAATGATTCTGTGTAGTTTATATTTGAAGACATTCCTTTTTCCACTATTACCCTCTTAGCGCTCCGAATCTCCACTTGCATTTTCTAGAAAAAGAGTGTTTCATAACTGCTCAATCAAAAATATGTTTTATCTCTGTTAACTGAATTTACAGATCAGAAATAAGTTTCACAGAATGCATCTGTGTAGTTTTTATTTGAAGATATTCTTTTTCCCAATGTAGGCCTCTTAGCGCTTAGCATGTCCAATTGCAGTTTCTACAGAAAGAGTGTTTCAGAACGGCTCAATCAAAAGTAAGGTTCAACTCTGTTAGTTGAATGCACAGAACAGAAAGAATTTTCACAGAATGCTACTGTGTAGTTTATATTTGAATATATTCCTTTTTCCACTATTACCCTCTTAGCGCTCCGAATGCCCACTTGCATTTTCTACAGAAAGAGTGTTCAGAACTGCGCAATCAAAAGTATGGTTTAACTCTGTTAGCTTAATGAACATATCAGAAATAAGTTTCACACAATGCTTCCGTGTAGTTTTTATTTGAAGATATTATTTTTCCCAATAGAGGCCTCTTAGCGCTCAGAATGTCCAATTGCAGTTTCTACAGAAAGAGTGTTTCAGAAAGGCTCAATCAGAAGTAAGGTTCAACTCTGTTATTTGAATGCACAGAACAGAAAGAAGTTTCATACAATGCTTCTGTGTAGTTTATATTTGAACATATTATTTTTTCCACTATTACCCACTTAGCGCTACGAATGTCCAGTTGCATTTTCTACAGACAGAGTGTTTCAAAACTGCTGAATCAAAAGTATGGTTTAACTCTGTTAGCTGAATGCTCAGATCAGAAAGAAGTTTCACAGAATGCTTCTGTGTAGTTTATATTTGAATATATTCCTTTTTCCACTACTACTCTCTTAGCGCTCCAAATGTCCAGTTGCATTTTCTACAGAAAGAGAGTTCAGATCTGCTCAATCAAAAGTATGGTTTAACTCTGTTAGCTGAATGCACAGAGCAGAAAGAAGTTTCACAGAATGATTCTGTGTAGTTTATATTTGGAGACATTCCTTTTTCCACTATTACCCTCTTAGCGCTCCGAATCTCCACTTGCATTTTCTACAGAAAGAGTGTTTCAGAACGGCTCAATCAAAACTAAGGTTCAACTCTTTTAGTTGAACAAACAGAACAGAAAGAAGTTTCACACAATTCTTCTGTGTAGTTTTTATTTGTAGACATTCTTTTTCCCAATATAGGCCTCTTAGCGCTCAGAATGTCCAATTGCTGTTTCTACAGAAAGAGTGTTTCAGAACGGCTCAATCAAAAGTAAGGTTCAACTCTGTTAGTTGAATGCACAGAACAGAAAGAAGTTTCATACAATGCTTCTGTGTAGTTTATATTTGAACATATTCTTTTTTCCACTATTACCCACTTAGCGCTACGAATGTCCAGTTGCATTTTCTACAGACAGAGTGTTTCAAAACTGCTCAATCAAAAGTATGGTTTAACTCTGTTAGCTGAATGCTCAGATCAGAAAGAAGTTTCACAGAATGCTTCTGTGTAGTTTATATTTGAATATATTCCTTTTTCCACTACTACGCTCTTAGCACTCCAAATGTCCAGTTGCATTCTCTACAGAAAGAGTGTTCAGATCTGCTCAATCAAAAGTATGGTTTAACTCTGTTAGCTGAATGCACAGATCAGAAAGAAGTTTCACCGAATGATTCTGTGTAGTTTATATTTGAAGACATTCCTTTTTCCACTATTACCCTCTTAGCGCTCCGAATCTCCACTTGCATTTTCTACAAAAAGAGTGTTTCATAACTGCTCAATCAAAAATATGTTTTATCTCTGTTAACTGAATTTACAGATCAGAAATATGTTTCACAGAATGCATCTGTGTAGTTTTTATTTGAAGATATTCTTTTTCCCAATGTAGGCCTCTTAGCGCTTAGCATGTCCAATTGCAGTTTCTACAGAAAGAGTGTTTCAGAACGGCTCAATCAAAAGTAAGGTTCAACTCTGTTAGTTGAATGCACAGAACAGAAAGAATTTTCACAGAATGCTACTGTGTAGTTTATATTTGAATATATTCCTTTTTCCACTATTACCCTCTTAGCGCTCCGAATGCCCACTTGCATTTTCTACAGAAAGAGTGTTCAGAACTGCGCAATCAAAAGTATGGTTTAACTCTGTTAGCTTAAGGAACATATCAGAAATAAGTTTCACACAATGCTTCTGTGTAGTTTTTATTTGAAGATATTATTTTTCCCAATAGAGGCCTCTTAGCGCTCAGAATGTCCAATTGCAGTTTCTACAGAAAGAGTGTTTCAGAAAGGCTCAATCAAAAGTAAGGTTCAACTCTGTTATTTGAATGCACAGAACAGAAAGAAGTTTCATACAATGCTTCTGTGTAGTTTATATTTGAACATATTCTTTTTTCCACTATTACCCACTTAGCGCTACGAATGTCCAGTTGCATTTTCTACAGACAGAGTGTTTCAAAACTGCTCAATCAAAAGTATGGTTTAACTCTGTTAGCTGAATGCTCAGATCAGAAAGAAGTTTCACAGAATGCTTCTGTGTAGTTTATATTTGAATATATTCCTTTTTCCACTACTACTCTCTTAGCGCTCCAAATGTCCAGTTGCATTTTCTACAGAAAGAGAGTTCAGATCTGCTCAATCAAAAGTATGGTTTAACTCTGTTAGCTGAATGCACAGATCAGAAAGAAGTTTCACAGAATGATTCTGTGTAGTTTATATTTGGAGACATTCCTTTTTCCACTATTACCCTCTTAGCGCTCCGAATCTCCACTTGCATTTTCTACAGAAAGAGTGTTTCAGAACGGCTCAATCAAAACTAAGGTTCAACTCTTTTAGTTGAACAAACAGAACAGAAAGAAGTTTCACACAATTCTTCTGTGTAGTTTTTATTTGTAGACATTATTTTTCCCAATATAGGCCTCTTAGCGCTCAGAATGTCCAATTGCAGTTTCTACAGAAAGAGTGTTTCAGAACGGCTCAATCAAATGTAAGGTTCAACTTTCTTAGTTGAATGCACAGAACAGAAAGAAGTTTCACAGAATGCTTCTGTATAGTATTTAGTTGAAGATACTCCTTTTTGGACTATTACCCACTTAGCGCTCAGAATATCCACTGGCATTTTCTACACAAAGAGTGTTTCAGAACTGCTCCTTCAAAAGTAAGGCTCAACTCTGTTAGTTGAATGCGGTGAACAGAAAGGGGTTTCAGAGAATGCTTCTGTGTAGTTTTTAATTGGAGATATTCCTTTTTCCTCTATTACAATCTTAGCGCTCCGAATGTCCACTTGCATTTTCTACAAAAAGAGTGTTTCATAACTGCTCAATCAAAAATATGGTTTAGCTCTGTTAACTGAATTTACAGATCAGAAATAAGTTTCACAGAATGCATCTGTGTAGTTTTTATTTGAAGATATTCTTTTTCCCAATGTAGGCCTCTTAGCGCTTAGAATGTCCAATTGCAGTTTCTACAGAAAGAGTGTTTCAGAACGGCTCAATCAAAAGTAAGGTTCAACTCTGTTAGCTGAATGCACAGAACAGAAAGAAGTTTCACAGAATGCTACTGTGTAGTTTATATTTGAATATATTCCTTTTTCCACTATTACCCTCTTAGCGCTCCGAATGTCCACTTGCATTTTCTACAGAAAGAGTGTTCGGAACTGCGCAATCAAAAGTATGGTTTAACTCTGTTAGCTGAATGCACATATCAGAAATAAGTTTCACACAATGCTTCTGTGTAGTTTTTATTTGAAGATATTATTTTTCCCAATATAGGCCTCTTAGCACTCAGAATGTCCAATTGCAGTTTCTACAGAAAGAGTGTTTCAGAACGGCTCAATCAAAAGTAAGGTTCAACTCTGTTAGTTGAATGCACAGAACAGAATGTAGTTTCACAGATTGCTTCTGTGTAGTTTGTATTTGAAGATATTCCTTTTTCCACTGTTACCCTTTTTAGAGCTCAGAATGTCCACTTGCCTTTTCTACAGAAAGTGTGTTCAGAACTGCTCTATCAAAAGTATGTTTTAACCCTTTAGGTGAATGCACAGATCAGAAATAAGTTTCACAGAATTTTTCTGTGTAGTTTATATTTGAAGATATTCCATTTTCCACTATTACCCACTTAGCGCTCTGAATGTCCAGTTGCATTTTCTACAGAAAGAGTGTTCTGAACGGCTCAATCAAAAGTATGGTTTTACTCTGTTATTTGAATGCACATATCAGAAATAAGTTTCACAGAATCCTTCCGTGTAGTATTTTGTTGTAAATATTCCTTTTTCGACTATTAACCTCTTAGCTCTCCGAATGTCCAATTTTAGTTTCTAAACAAAGAGTGTTTCAGAACTGCTCCTTCAAAAGTAGGGCTCAACTCTGTTAGTTGAATGCAGAGAACAGAAAGGAGTTTCACAAAATGCCCCTGTGTAGTTTATATTTGAATATATTCCCTTTTTCAGTATTACCCTCTTAGCGCTCCGAATGTCCACTTGCATTTTCTACAGAAAGAGTGTTCAGAACTGCTCAATCCAAAGTATGGTTTAACTCTGTTAGCTGAATGCACAGATCAGAAAGAATTTTCACAGAATGCTTCTGTGTACTTTTTATTTGAAGATATTCCTTTCTCCAATATAGGAGTCTTAGCGCTCAGAATGTCCAATTGCAGTTTCTACAGAAAGAGTGTTTCAGAAAGGCTCAATCAAAAGTAAGGTTCAACTCTGTTAGTTGAATGCACAGAACAGAAAGTAGTTTCACAGAATGCTTCTGTGTAGTTTATATTTGAATATATTACTTTTTCCACTACTACCCTCTTAGCGCTCCAAATGTCCAGTTGCATTTTCCACAGAAAGAGTGTTCAGAACTGCTCAATCAAATGTATGATTTAACTCTCTTAGCTGAATGCACAGATTAGAAAGAAGTTGCACAGAATGCTTCTGTGTAGTTTTTATTTGAAGATATACTTTTTCCCAATATAGGCCTCTTAGTGCTCAGATTGTCCAATTGCAGTTTCTACAGAAAGAGTGTTTCAGAATGGCTCTTTCAAAAGTAAGGTTCAACTCTGCTATTTCAATGCACAGAACAGAAAGTAGTTTCACAGAATGCTTCTCTGTAGTTCATATTTGATGGTATTACTTTTTCCACTATTACCCTCTTAGAGCTCGGAATGTCCACTTGCATTTTCTACAGAAAGAGTGTTCAGAACTGCTCCATCAAAAATATGGTTTAACTCTGTTAGTTGAATGCACAGATCAGAAAGAAGTTTCACAGAATTCTTATGTGTAGTTTTTATTTGAAGATATTACTTTTTCCAATATAGGTCTCTTAGCGCTCAGAATGTCCAATTGCAGTATCTACAGAAAGAGAGTTTCAGAACTGCTCAATCAAAAGTAAGGTTCAATACTGTTAGTTGAATGCACGGAACAGAAAGAAGTTTCAGAGAATGCTTCTGTGTAGTTTATATTTGAAGATATTCCTTTTTCCACTATTACCCTCTTAGCGCTCCGAATCACCACTTGCATTTTCTACAGAAAGAGTGTTTCAGAACGGCTCAATCAAAAGTAAGGTTGAACTCTTTTAGTTGAATGCACAGAACAGAAAGAAGTTTCACAGAATGCTTCTGTGTAGTATTTAGTTATAGATATTCCTTTTTCGACTATTACCCTCTTAGCATTCCGAATGTCCACTGGCAGTTTCTACACAAAGATTGTTTCAGAACAGCTCCTTCAAAGTAAATCTCAAATCAGTTAGTTGAATGCAGAGAACAGAAAGGAGTTTCAGAGAATGCTTCTGTGTAGTTTTAATTTGGGGATATTCCTTTTTCCACTAATACAATTTTAGCGCTCCGAATGTCCACTTGCGTTTTCTACAGAAAGAGTGTCTCATAACTTCTCAATCAAAAGTATGGTTTAACTCTGTTAGCTGAATGCACAGATCAGAAATAAGTTTCACAGAATGCTTCTGAGTAGTTTTTATTTGGAGATATTCTTTTTCCCAATATAGGCCACTTAGCGCTCAGAATGTCCAATTGCCGTTTCTACAGAATGAGTGTTTCAGAAGGCTCAATCAAAAGTAAGGTTCAACTCTGTTAGTTGAATGCACAGAACAGAAAGAAGTTTCACAGAATGCTTCTGTGTAGTTTATATTTGAATGTATTCCTTTTTCCACTATTACCATCTTAGCGCTCCGAATGTCCACTTGCATTTTCTACAGAAAGAGAGTTTCAGAAAGGCTCAATCAAAAGTAAGGTTCAACTCTGTTACTTAAATGCACAGAACAGCAAGAAGTTTCAAAGAATGCTTCTGTGTAGTTTATATTTGAATATATTCATTTTTCCAGTATTACCCTCTTAGTGCTCCGAATGTCCACTTGCATTTTCTACAGAAAGAGTTTTCTGAACGGCTCAATCAAAAGTATGGTTTTACTCTGTTATTTGAATGCACATATCAGAAATAAGTTTCACAGAATCCTTCCGTGTAGTATTTTGTTGAAGATATTCCTTTTTCGACTATTATCCTCTTAGCTTTCCGAATGTCCAATTTCAGTTTCTAAACAAAGAGTGTTTCAGAACTGCTCCTTCAAAAGTAGGGCTCAACTCTGTTAGTTGAATGCAGAGAACAGAAAGGAGTTTCACAGAATGCCTCTGTGTAGTTTATATTTGAATATATTCCCTTTTTCAGTATTACCCTCTTAGCGCTCCGAATGTCCACTTGCATTTTCTACAGAAAGAGTGTTCAGAACTGCTCAATCCAAAGTATGGTTTAACTCTGTTAGCTGAATGCACAGATCAGAAAGAATTTTCACAGAATGCTTCTGTGTACTTTTTATTTGAAGATATTCCTTTCTCCAATATAGGAGTCTTAGCGCTCAGAATGTCCAATTGCAGTTTCTACAGAAAGAGTGTTTCAGAAAGGCTCAATCAAAAGTAAGGTTCAACTCTGTTAGTTGAATGCACAGAACAGAAAGTAGTTTCACAGAATGCTTCTGTGTAGTTTATATTTGAATATATTACTTTTTCCACTACTACCTTCTTAGCGCTCCAAATGTCCAGTTGCATTTTCTACAGAAAGAGTGTTCAGAACTGCTCAATCAAATGTATGATTTAACTCTGTTAGCTGAATGCACAGATCAGAAAGAAGTTTCACAGAATGATTCAGTGTAGTTTATATTTGAAGACATTCCTTTTTCCACTATTACCCTCTTAGCGCTCCAAATCTCCACTTGCATTTTCTACAGAAAGAGTGTTTCAGAACGTCTCAATCAAAACTAAGGTTCAAATCTCTTAGTTGAATGCGCAGAACAGAATGTAGTTTCACAGATTGCTTCTGTGTAGTTTGTATTTGAAGATATTCCTTTTTCCACTGTTACCCTCTTAGAGCTCAGAATGTC
Source organism: Symphalangus syndactylus (assembly GCF_028878055.3). Classification (NCBI taxonomy): domain Eukaryota; kingdom Metazoa; phylum Chordata; class Mammalia; order Primates; family Hylobatidae; genus Symphalangus; species Symphalangus syndactylus. Next base: position 72,511,427 of record NC_072442.2, on the reverse strand, counting down.
CACTTGCATTTTCTACAGAAAGTGTGTTCAGAACTGCTCTATCAAAAGTATGTTTTAACTCTTTAGGTGAATGCACAGATCAGAAATAAGTTTCACAGAATTTTTCTGTGTAGTTTATATTTGAAGATATTCCATTTTCCGCTATTACCCCCTTAGCGCTCTGAATGTCCAGTTGCATTTTCTACAGAAAGAGTGTTTCAGAACGGCTCAATCAAAACTAATGTTCAACTCTTTTAGTTGAATGAACAGAACATAAAGAAGTTTCACAGAATGCTTCTGTGTAGTTTTTATTTGTAGATATTCTTTTTCCCAATATAGGCCTCTTAGCGCTCAGAATGTCCAATTGCAGTTTCTACAGAAAGAGTGTTTCAGAACGGCTCAATCAAAAGTAAGGTTCAACCCTGGTAGTTGAATGCACAGAACAGAAAGAAGTTTCACAGAATGCTTCTGTGTAGTTTATATTTGAATATATTCCTTTTTCCACTATTACCCTCTCAGCGCTCCGAATGTCCACTTGCACTTTCTACAGAAAGAGTGTTCTGAACTGCGCAATCAAAAGTATGGTTTAACTCTGTTACCTGAATGCATGTATCAGACATAAGTTTCAAACAATGCTTCTGTGTAGTTTTTATTTGAAGATATTATTTTCCCAATATAGGCCTCTTAGCGCTCAGAATGTCCAATTGCAGTTTCTACAGCAAGAGTGTTTCAGAACGGCTCAATCAAATGTAAGGTTCAACTTTCTTAGTTGAATGCACAGAACAGAAAGAAGTTTCACAGAATGCTTCTGTGTAGTATTTAGTTGAAGATACTCCTTTTTGGACTATTACCCACTTAGCGCTCCGAATATCCACTGGCAGTTTCTACACAAAGAGTGTTTCAGAACTGCTCCTTCAAATGTAAGGCTCAACTCTGTAAGTTGAATGCGGAGAACAGAAAGGGGTTTCAGAGAATGCTTCTGTGTAGTTTTTAATTGGAGATATTCCTTTTTCCTCTATTACAATTTAGCGCTCCGAATGTCCACTTGCATTTTCTACAAAAAGAGTGTTTCATAACTGCTCAATCAAAAATATGGTTTAGCTCTGTTAACTGAATTTACAGATCAGAAATAAGTTTCACAGAATGCATCTGTGTAGTTTTTATTTGAAGATATTCTTTTTCCCAATATAGGCCTCTTAGCGCTTAGAATGTCCAATTGCAGTTTCTACAGAAAGAGTGTTTCAGAACGGCTCAATCAAAAGTAAGGTTCAACTCTGTTAGCTGAATGCACAGAACAGAAAGAAGTTTCACAGAATGCTACTGTGTAGTTTATATTTGAATATATTCCTTTTTCCACTATTACCCTCTTAGCGCTCCGAATGTCCACTTGCATTTTCTACAGAAAGAGTGTTCGGAACTGCGCAATCAAAAGTATGGTTTAACTCTGTTAGCTGAATGCACATATCAGAAATAAGTTTCACACAATGCTTCTGTGTAGTTTTTATTTGAAGATATTATATTTCCCAATATAGGCCTCTTAGCACTCAGAATGTCCAATTGCAGTTTCTACAGAAAGAGTGTTTCCGAACGGCGCAATCAAAAGTAAGGTTCAACTCCGTTAGTTGAATGCACAGAACAGAAAGAAGTTTCATACAATGCTTCTGTGTAGTTTATATTTGAACATATTCTTTTTTCCACTATTACCCACTTAGCGCTACGAATGTCCAGTTGCATTTTCTACAGACAGAGTGTTTCAAAACTGCTCAATCAAAAGTATGGTTTAACTCTGTTAGCTGAATGCTCAGATCAGAAAAAGTTTCACAGAATGCTTCTGTTTATTTTATATTTGAATATATTCCTTTTTCCATTACTACCCTCTTAGCGCTCCAAATGTCCAGCTGCATTTTCTACAGAAAGAGTGTTCAGATCTGCTCAATCAAAAGTATGGTTTAACTCTGTTAGCTGAATGCACAGGTCAGAAAGAAGTTTCACAGAATGATTCAGTGTAGTTTATATTTGAAGACATTCCTTTTTCCACTATTACCCTCTTAGCGCTCCAAATCTCCACTTGCATTTTCTACAGAAAGAGTGTTTCAGAACGTCTCAATCAAAACTAAGGTTCAAATCTCTTAGTTGAATGCACAGAACAGAATGTAGTTTCACAGATTGCTTCTGTGTAGTTTGTATTTGAAGATATTCCTTTTTCCACTGTTACCCTCTTAGAGCTCAGAATGTCCACTTGCATTTTCTACAGAAAGTGTGTTCAGAACTGCTCTATCAAAAGTATGTTTTAGCTCTTTAGCTGAATGCACAGATCAGTACGAAGTTTCACAGAATGCTGCTGTGTAGTGTTTATATGAAGTTATTCTTTTTACCAATATAGGCCTCTTAGCGCACAGAATGTCCAATTGCAGTTTCTACAGAGAGAGTGTTTCAGAAAGGCTCAATCAAAAGTAAGGTTCAACTCTTTTAGTTGAATGAACAGAACAGGAAGAAGTTTCAGAGAATGATTCTGTGTAGTTTATATTTGAAGATATTCCTTTTTCCACTATTACCTTCTAAGCTCTCCGAATGTCCACTTGCATTTTCTACAGAAAGAGTGTTTCCGAACTGCTCAATCAAAAGTATGGTTTAACTCTGTTAGCTGAATGCACAGATCAGTACGAAGTTTCACAGAATGTTTCTGTGTAGTTTTTATTTGAAGATAGTCCTTTCCCAAATATAGGCCTCTTAGCGCTCCGAATATCCAATTTCAGTTTCTACAGAAAAAGTTTTTCAGAACGCCTCAATGAAAAGTAGGGTTCAACTCTTTTAGTTGAATTCACAGAACGGAAAGAAGTTTCACAGAATGCTTCTGTGTAGTATTTATTTGAAGGTATTCCTTTTTCCACCAGTAACCTCTTAGCGCTCCCAATGTCCAGTTGCATTTTCTACAGAAGGAGTGTTCAGAACTGCTCAATCATAAGTGTGCTTTAACCCTGTTAGGTGAATGCACAGATCAGAAAGAAGTTTCACAGAATTCTTCAGTGTAGTTTATATTTGAAGATATTCCATTTTCCACTATTACCCACTTAGCGCTCTGAATCTCCAGTTGCATTTTCTACAGAAAGAGTGTTTCAGAACTGCTCAGTCAAAAGAATGGTTTAACTCTGTTAGCTGAATGCACAGAACAGAAAGAAGTTTCACAGAATGCTGCGGTGTAATGTTTATATGAAGATATTCTTTTTACCAATATAGGCCTCTTAGCGCTCAGAATGTCCAATTGCAGTTTCTACAGAAAGAGTGTTTCAGAAAGGCTCAATCAAAAGTAAGGTTCAACCCTGTTAGTTGAATGCACAGAAAAGAAAGTAGTTTCACAGAATGCTTCTGTGTAGTTTATATTTGAATATATTACTTTTTCCACTACTACCCTCTTAGCGCTCCAAATGTCCAGTTGCATTTTCTACAGAAAGAGTGTTCAGAACTGCTCAATCAAATGTATGATTTAACTCTCTTAGCTGAATGCACAGATTAGAAAGAAGTTGCACAGAATGCTTCTGTGTAGTTTTTATTTGAAGATATACTTTTTCCCAATATAGGCCTCTTAGTGCTCAGATTGTCCAATTGCAGTTTCTACAGAAAGAGTGTTTCAGAATGGCTCTTTCAATAGTAAGGTTCAACTCTGCTATTTCAATGCACAGAACAGAAAGTAGTTTCACAGAATGCTTCTCTGTAGTTCATATTTGACGATATTACTTTTTCCACTATTACCCTCTTAGAGCTCGGAATGTCCACTTGCATTTTCTACAGAAAGAGTGTTCAGAACTGCTCCATCAAAAGTATGGTTTTATTCTGTTAGTTGAATACACAGATCAGAAAGAAGTTTCACAGAATTCTTCTGTGTAGTTTTTATTTGAAGATATTCCTTTTTCCAATATAGGTCTCTTAGCGCTCAGAATGTCCAATTGCAGTATCTACAGAAAGAGAGTTTCAGAACTGCTCAATCAAAAGTAAGGTTCAATACTGTTAGTTGAATGCACGGAACAGAAAGAAGTTTCAGAGAATGCTTCTGTGTAGTTTATATTTGAAGATATTCCTTTTTCGACTATTACCCTCTTAGCGTTCCGAATGTCCACTGGCAGTTTCTACACAAAGAGTGTTTCAGAACAGATCCTTCAAAGTAAGGCTCAAATCTGTTAGTTGAATGCAGAGAACAGAAAGGAGTTTCAGAGAATGCTTCTGTGTAGTTTTAATTTGGGGATATTCCTTTTTCCACTAATACAATTTTAGCGCTCCGAATGTCCACTTGCGTTTTCTACAGAAAGAGTGTCTCATAACTTCTCAATCAAAAGTATGGTTTAACTCTCTTAGCTGAATGCACAGATCAGAAATAAATTTCACAGAATGCTTCTGATTAGTTTTTATTTGGAGATATTCTTTTTCCCAATATAGGCCACTTAGCGCTCAGAATGTCCAATTGCCATTTCTACAAAATGAGTGTTTCAGAAGGCTCAATCAAAAGTAAGGTTCAACTCTGTTAGTTGAATGCACAGAACAGAAAGAAGTTTCACAGAATGCTTCTGTGTAGTTTATATTTGAATGTATTCCTTTTTCCACTATTACCATCTTAGCGCTCCGAATGTCCACTTGCATTTTCTACAGAAAGAGAGTTTCAGAAAGGCTCAATCAAAAGTAAGGTTCAACTCTGTTACTTGAATGCACAGAACAGCAAGAAGTTTCACAGAATGCTTCTGTGTAGTTTATATTTGAATATATTCCTTTTTCCAGTATTACCCTCTTAGTGCTCCGAATGTCCACTTGCATTTTCTACAGAAAGAGTGTTCTGAACGGCTCAATCAAAAGTATGGTTTTACTCTGTTATTTGAATGCACATATCAGAAATAAGTTTCACAGAATCCTTCCGTGTAGTATTTTGTTGAAGATATTCCTTTTTCGACTATTATCCTCTTAGCTCTCCGAATGTCCAATTTCAGTTTCTAAACAAAGAGTGTTTCAGAACTGCTCCTTCAAAAGTAGGGCTCAACTCTGTTAGTTGAATGCAGAGAACAGAAAGGAGTTTCACAGAATGCCTCTGTGTAGTTTATATTTGAATATATTCCCTTTTTCAGTATTACCCTCTTAGCGCTCTGAATGTCCACTTGCATTTTCTACAGAAAGAGCCTTCAGAACTGCTCAATCCAAAGTATGGTTTAACTCTGTTAGCTGAATGCACAGATCAGAAAGAATTTTCACAGAATGCTTCTGTGTACTTTTTATTTGAAGATATTCCTTTCTCCAATATAGGAGTCTTAGCGCTCAGAATGTCCAATTGCAGTATCTACAGAAAGAGTGTTTCTGAACTGCTTAATCAAATGTAAGGTTCAACTCTGTTAGTTGAATGAACGGAACAGAAAGAAGTTTCATAGAATGCTTCTGTGTAGTTTATATTTGAAGATGTTCCTTTTTCCACTATTACCTTCTAAGCGCTCCGAATGTCCACTTGCATTTTCTACAGAATGAGTGTTTCCGAACTGCTCAATCAAAAGTATGGTTTAATTCTGTTAGCTGAATGCACAGATCAGTACGAAGTTTCACGGAATGCTTCTGTGTAGTTTTTATTTGAAGATAGTCCTTTTTCCAATATAGGCCTCTTTGCGCTCCGAATATCCAATTGCAGTTTCTACAGAAAGAGTGTTTCAGAATGGCTCAATCAAAAGTAGGGTTCAACTCATTTAGTTGAATGCACAGAACAGAGAGTAGTTTCACAGAATGCTTCTGTGTAGTATTTATTTGAAGATATTCCTTTTTCCACTATTACCCTCTTAGCGCTCCGAATGTCCACTTGCAGTTTCTACAGAAAGAGTGTTTCAGGACTGCTCCTTCAAAAATAAGGCTCAACCCTGTTAGTTGAAAGCAGAGAACAGAAACAAGTTTCAGAGAATGCCTCTTTGTAGTTTTTATTTGAAGATATTCCTTTTTCCACAATTACCATCTTAGCGCACCGAATGACCACTTGCATTTTCTACAGAAAGAGTGTTTCAGAACTGCTAAATCAAAAGTATCGTTTAACTCTGTTAGCTGAATGCACAGATAAGAAAGAAGTTTCACAGAATGCATCTGTGTAGTTTTTATTTGAAGATATTCTTTATCCCAATATAGGCATCATAGCGCTCAGTATGTTAAAATGCAGTTTCTACAGAAAGAGTGTTTCAGAACGGCTGAATCAAAAGTAAGGTTCAACTCTGTTAGTTGAATGCACAGAACAAAAAGAAGTTTCACAGAATGCTTCTCAGTAGTTTATATTTGAATATATTCCTTTTTGCACTATTACCCTCTTAGCGCTCCGAATGTCCACTTGCATTTTCTACATAAAGAGTGTTCAGAACGGCTCAATCAAAAATATGGTTTCACTCTGTTAGTTATATGCACATATCAGAAATAAGTTTCAGAGAAGGCTTCTGTGTAGTATTTAGTTGAAGATATTCCTTTTTCGAATATTACCCTCTTAGCGCTCCGAATGTCCACTGGCAGTTTCTACACAAAGTGTTTTTCAGAACTGCTCCTTCAAAAGTAATGCTCAACACTGTAAGTTGAATGCAGAGAACAGAAAGAAGCTTCACAGAATGCTTCTGTGTAGTTTATATTTGAATATATTCCTTTTTTCAGTATTACCCTCTTAGCGCTCCGAATCTCCACCTGCATTTTCTACAAAAAGATTGTTCAGAACTGCTCAATCAAAAGTTGGTTTATCTCTGTTAGCTGAATGCACATATCAGTACGAAGTTTCACAGAATGCTTCTGTGTAGTTTTTATTTGAAGATAGTCCTTTTTCAAATATAGGCCTCTTAGCACTCCAAATATCCAATTGCAGTTTCTACAGAAAGAGTGTTTCAGAACGGCAAAATGAAAAGTAGGGTTCAACACTTTTAGTTGAATTCACAGAACAGAAAGTAGTTTCACAGATTGCTTCTGTGTAGTATTTATTTGAAGGTATTCCTTTTTCCACTATTACCCTAGTAGCGCTCGGAATGTCCACTTGCAGTTTCTACAGAAAGTGTGTTTCAGGGCTGCTCCTTCAAAAATAAGGCTCAACTCTGTTAGTTGAATGCAGAGAACAGAAAGAAGTTTCAGAGAATGCCTCTGTGTAGTTTTTATTTGAAGATATTCCTTTTTCCACAATTACCAACTTAGCACACCGAATGTCCACTTGCATTTTCTACAGAAAGAGTGTTTCAGAACTGCTAAATCAAATGTATCGTTTAATTCAGTTAGCTGAATGCACAGAACAGAAAGAAGTTTCAGAGAATGCATCTCTGAAGTTTTTATTTGAAGATATTATTTTTCTCAATATAGGCCTCTTAGCGTTCAGAAATCCAATTACAGTTTCTACAGAAAGAGTGTTTCAGAACTGCTCAATCAAAATTAAGGTTCAACTCTGTTAGTTGAATGCACAGAACAGAATGTAGTTTCACAGATTGCTTCTGTGTAGTTTATATTTGAAGATATTCCTTTTTCAACTGTTACCCTCTTAGATCTCCGAATGTCCACTTGCATTTTCTACAGAAAGTGTGTTCAGAACTGCTCTATCAAAAGTATGGTTTAACTCTGTTAGGTGAATGCACAGATCAGAAATAAGTTTCACAGAATTCTTCTGTGTAGTTTATATTTGAAGATATTCCATTTTCCACTATTACCCACTTAGCGCTCTGAATGTCCAGTTGCATTTTCTACAGAAAGAGTGTTTCAGAACTGCTCAATCAAAAGTATGGTTTAACTCTGTTAGCTGAATGCACAGATCAGAAAGAAGTTTCACAGAATGCTGCTGTGTAGTGTTTATATGAAGATATTCTTTTTACCAATATAGGCCTCTTAGCGCTCAGAATGTCCAATTGCAGTTTCTACAGAAAGAGTGTTTCAGAAAGGCTCAATCAAAAGTAAGGTTCAACTATGTTAGTTGAATGCACAGAACAGAAAGAAGTTTCACAGAATGCTTCTGTGTAGTTTATATTGGAATATATTCCTTTTTGCACTACTACCCTCTTAGTGCTCCAAATGTCCAGTTGCATTTTCTACAGAAAGAGTGTTCAGAACTGATCAATCAAATGTATGATTTAACTCTGTTAGCTGAATGCACAGATCAGAAAAAGTTTCACAGAATGCTTCTGTGTAGTTTTTGTTTGAAGATATTCTTTTTCCCAATATAGGCCTCTTATCGCTCAGATTGTCCAATTGAATTTTCTACAGAAAGAGTGTTTCAGAATGGCTCTATCATAAGTAAGGTTCAACTCTGTTATTTGAATGCACAGAACAGAAAGTAGTTTCACAGAATGCCTGTCTGTAATTCTTATTTGACGATATTACTTTTTCCACTATTACCCTCTTAGAGCTCCGAATGTCCACTTGCATTTTCTACAGAAAGAGTGTTCAGAACTGCTCAATCAAAAGTATGGTTTAACTCTTTTAGTTGAATGCACAGATCAGAAAGAAGTTTCACAGAATTCTTCTGTGTAGTTTTTATTTGAACATATTCCTTTTTCCAATATAGGATGCTTAGCGCTCAGAATTTCCAATTGCAGTATCTACAGAAAGAGAGTTTCAGAACTGGTCAATCAAAAGTAAGGTTCAATATTGTTAGTTGAATGCAAGGAACAGAAAGAAGTTTTACAGAATGCTTCTGTGTAGTTTATATTTGAAGATACTCCTTTTTCCACTATTACCCTCTTAGCGCTCCGAATCACCACTTGCATTTTCTACAGAAAGAGTGTTTCAGAACGGCTCAATCAAAAGTAAGGTTCAACTCTTTTAGTTGAATGCACAGAACAGAAAGTAATTTCACAGAATGCTTCTGTTTAGTATTTAGTTGAAGATATTCCTTTTTCGACTATTACCCTCTTAGCGTTCCGCATATCCACTGGCAGTTTCTACACAAAGAGTGTTTCAGAACAGCACCTTCAAAAGTAAGGCTCAACTCTGTTAGTTTAATGCAGAGAACTGAAAGGAGTTTCAGAGAATGCTTCTGTGTAGTTTTTATTTGGGGATATTCCTTTTTCCACTATTACAATCTTAGCGCTCCTAATGTCCACTTGCATTTCCTACAGAAACAGTGTTTAATAACTGCTCAATCAAAAGTGTGGTTTAACTCTGTTAGCTGAATGCACAGATCAGAAATAAGTTTCACAGAATTCTTCTGAGTAGTTTTTATTTGGAGATATTCTTTTTCCCAATATAGGCCACTTAGCGCTCAGAATGTCCAATTGCAGTTTCTACAGAATGAGTGTTTCAGGACGGCTCAATCAAAAGTAAGGTTCAACTCTGTTAGTTGAATGCACAGAACAGAAAGTAGTTTCACAGAATGCCTGTCTGTAGTTCTTATTTGACGATATTTCTTTTTCCACTATTACCCTCTTAGAGCTCCGAATGTCCACTTGCATTTTCTACAGAAAGAGTGTTCAGAACTGCTCAATCAAAAGTATGGTTTAACTCTGTTAGTTGAATGCACAGATCAGAAAGAAGTTTCACAGAATTCTTCTGTGTAGTTTTTATTTGAACATATTCCTTTTTCCAATATAGGACTCTTAGCGCTTAGAATTTCCAATTGCAGTATCTACAGAAAGAGAGTTTCAGAACTGGTCAATCAAAAGTAAGGTTCAATATTGTTAGTTGAATGCAAGGAACAGAAAGAAGTTTTACAGAATGCTTCTGTGTAGTTTATATTTGAAGATACTCCTTTTTCCACTATTACCCTCTTAGCGCTCCGAATCACCACTTGCATTTTCTACAGAAAGAGTGTTTCAGAACGGCTCAATCAAAAGTAAGGTTCAACTCTTTTAGTTGAATGCACAGAACAGAAAGAAGTTTCACAGAATGCTTCTGTTTAGTATTTAGTTGAAGATATTCCTTTTTCGACTATTACCCTCTTAGCGTTCCGCATATCCACTGGCAGTTTCTACACAAAGAGTGTTTCAGAACAGCACCTTCAAAAGTAAGGCTCAACTCTGTTAGTTTAATGCAGAGAACAGAAAGGAGTTTCAGAGAATGCTTCTGTGTAGTTTTAATTTGGGGATATTCCTTTTTCCACTATTACAATCTTAGCGCTCCTAATGTCCACTTGCATTTCCTACAGAAACAGTGTTTAATAACTGCTCAATCAAAAGTGTGGTTTAACTCTGTTAGCTGAATGCACAGATCAGAAATAAGTTTCACAGAATTCTTCTGAGTAGTTTTTATTTGGAGATATTCTTTTTCCCAATATAGGCCACTTAGCGCTCAGAATGTCCAATTGCAGTTTCTACAGAATGAGTGTTTCAGGACGGCTCAATCAAAAGTAAGGTTCAACTCTGTTAGTTGAATGCACAGAACAGAAAGAAGTTTCACAGAATTCTTCTGTGTAGTTTATATTTGAATATATTCCTTTTTCCAGTATTACCTTCTTAGTGCTCCGAATGTCCACTTGCATTTTCTTCAGAAAGAGTGTTCATAACGGCTCAATCAAAAGTATGGTTTTACTCTGTTAGTTGAATTCACATATCAGAAATAAGTTTCACAGAATGCTTCTGTGTAGTATTTAGCTGAAGATATTCCTTTTTCGACTATTATCCTCTTAGCTCTCCGAATGTCCAATTTCAGTTTCTACACAAAGAGTGTTTCAGAACTGCTCCTTCAAAAGTAAGGCTCAACTCTGTTAGTTGAATGCAGAGAACAGAAAGAAGTTGCAGAGAACAGAAAGAAATTTCACAGAATGCTTCTGTGTACTTTATATTTGAATATATTCCTTTTTCCACTACTACCCTCTTAGCGCTCCAAATGTCCAGTTGCATTTTCTACAGAAAGAGTGTTCAGAACTGCTCAATCAAATGTACGGTTTAACTCTGTTAGCTGAATGCACAGATCAGAAAGAAGTTTCACAGAATGATTCTGTGTAGTTTATATTTGAAGATATTCCTTTCTGTTCTCTGCATTAAAATCAATCAAAAAATTATATTGAAATTGAAATACTGAATTTTATACTAAAGACAAGGCATCCAACTGAAAATGAAATTTTCCAGGTGAAAATTTCCAAATCATAAATATGTAGGGACAAAAAACTTTATTTATAAAGAAAAAGATAATTCTAATTAATTGATGATTCAAAGGTTTACAACTTTAAAAGTAAATATTATCTTTGAAGTAAAGTCCATTTAAATTATTTATGCCGCCAAAATTTTAGTAATTGTATATGTATATCATGTAAACTTTTTCGAGAATGATGGAATTGGAAATGTTAGGGTATTATGCGGAAAAAATCACCTAAAGAAAAAAATTATCTCCTCATGAAGGATTACTTTAGCCACTTTGACAGGTGTAGGTAAAAGAACACTTAATGCACATCAATATGATTAGGAGATGCGCGCTTAGATATACGTTATCATTGAAAAGAGAATTGTATTATCAGGTTTGCAGGGGCCCTTCTTATCCTTCATATTTATGTACCTTTGTCATCTATAGAAAGATTATAGGAATTTTAAAAATAGCTGATATTTAAGAAACATCACCATAACACTGTGCTGAATGCATAATAAAACATTTCCCTTCTCTCTAAAAGCCTTTTAAAATTATGTACCATAATCAGTATGGCCAGCAGAGGGTCATTTCCATGTTCAAGTTCCTCTGTTTCTCGAGGGTGAGAATCCTTCTATAGTCTTCTGAGGGTGACACTGTAGTGTTTTCTTAGCCTGATTATTTTTATCTATTTTTTCCGATGCTTTCCTTTGTATATTTACATTTTACATATTGAAAGTTATTTTTTCAAATATTTTATATGCAAGTTTACAAAGTACAACGACTGTACATTAAAATAACTTATTTATGCCATATGGAAGATTAAATATAATTTTACAATATCTAATATTGATTGTTTAGTTTCTAATCATTGATACTTGACATGATTTTTCCCAGCATACCTCAAAATATTCTTCAAAATCCTGCGAATTAATTCCTGTAACACTTCTGAGGTGTATTAATAAGCTAGAGATGTAAAGAAGATTTGCAGAGAAAATTAGGTTCCCAAATTAGAAATTTTGTCCCACTATCGACTAGAAACCTCTTGAAATGATCAAAAACAATAATAATGCATGTCATAGAGGAAAACCAATAAGGCTGCTGCAGCATGACTACCTCTGTGACCTCAGACAAGTTACGTGTGGGTCCCTACTTCTGTGACCTCAGACAAGTTACGTGTGGGTCCGCACTTATTTTCTTCATCTCTAATAAATATTCGACAAATCTCATTTTCAAAAGTCTTTTAAGGCCTATCCACCTTTCTTTTTCTGATGGAGTTTTGCTCTCATTGCCCAGGCTGCAGTGCAATGTCATGGTCTCGGCTCACACAACCTCCGACTCCCGGGTTCATGTGATTCTCCTGCCTCCACCTCCTGAGTAGCTGGGATTACAGGTGCGCAACACAACGCCCAGCTAATTTTTTGTATTTTTAGTAGAGATGGGGTTTCACCATGTTGGTCAGGCTGGTCTTGAACTCCCGACCTCAGGTGATCTGCACGCCTCGGCCTCTCAAAGTGCTGGGATTACAGTCATGAGCAACCGCGGCCTGTGAGGGCTTTCTACTTTTAAGATGTCAGGACGTATAGCCTGGGAGGTAAATGGTAGTATATATATACATATATATATGTATATATATATACACACACACACACTGTATATATATACATATATACGGTATATTATACTATATATACATATATACTGAATATTATACTCTATATATACATATCTACTGTATATTATATATATATATACACATACACACATACACACATACACACATGAGACAGAGAGAAGAGATAGACAATTTCATGTGAAAATATAAACTGTTAACATAATATTTTGCTTCTCTGAGGAATATTTAGCATTGTTCTCAATCTTCTCTGCAGAATTTAAGCATTTTTCTCAGAACTCACCAGATAGAATGAGGGAGGGGCCATATGATACGAGCCAGAGATGAAGGGAGAACAATAGAGAGGGTGCTTTGGGAAAAATAGTACAGTAAGGCTAGGGAATACTTCTCTCCAACAAAAAGACCAAGGTCACAGCTGTATCTCTTCAGAAGCCAAACTTTCTTTTAAAATGTCAATTTCCATCTATTTCTTGCTTCACAGACATTCCATTCATTGCTGGATTTCAAATAAAGCCTTTCCATGTGCAACCTTTCTATAGAAAAAGAGAAATATGGGGGACAGTACAGTCTAAGAAGTGATTAAGAATATCTAGTGGACTTTCCCAGACTGTAAATCTTTACATATATCTGAGCCTAATGAGGTGATTTATTGTGCTATAATGCACAGTGAACTATACAGATGCTTCTTTTTGATCATGCTGCAGAATGGAACTAAATACTAAATACCAAATAGCACTCCCATGATTCTTATACATGTCATTCATATGGCATATTTATGCTTTTTTATATAGCAATTCTTATTCTTAGCTCTTAGGCAACTACAGAATCTATTTGTCATTTTAATAGTCATGCTCCATTTGAGTTATGCAAGGTAGAAATTCTAAGTAGAAAATCTTGTTTTTATTGAAAGTTTTTAGTAAACATTTTGGAAAAAGTCTGTTTTTTGATGCTACTTCTGCACGCTTTCTCAACATGATATTACTTGGTATTGTCCTTATTAACCATAGTACACCATATTCTGCAAATGTTAGAGAGGGTTAAAAATCAGTCATGTATAAGTAAAGCTAATGAAATAGAAAGGAAACCATATTTAGGAAATGGAAGGCAGAAGCAAATGTATTAACCGTGAGTTAGAAACGGTTTAGTCTTTGGAATGAAGCAGCAAGAGTTTAAAAATCTGGTTTGTGATTCACTAGCTTTGTGACCTTGGAGAATTACCTCAGATTTCTGAGTATCAGTTTAGTAGGTGATATCAATTGCAACTTCGCAGAAATATCACAAGTATTAAATAAAGGACTTAGTATCTGGGAGAGCATAGAAAATTACTAATAGTTACATTTTTGTTAATATTACCGTTATTATTATCATACGTATAGTATTTTCTTTCACTGACAATGCATTTAGGACATAAGGAGAACTATAGAACAGTGCTTCTCCAACTTAAATGCAGAGCATGAATCACCTGGAGTTTTGTCAAAATGCGAATTCTGACTCAGTAGCCCTGCAAACTAAGGAAATCTTGGTAATGCTGGTGCTGCTAGTTCACCAACAGACCACACGTTTTGCAACAGCTATATAGAATGTCCTGTTTCTTTTTTTAATCACAAAACATGGCAAGCTCTAAAATAAAGCAGAATAACAGATTTAAATGTTAATACTCATGTCCTCAATTTATAATTTCTCCCTCCCTAACAATGGTATAATTCTGATTAAAAATTAGCAAAGAAAAAAATGGAAATTAATCTTCCTATGTTTATTCTTTTAACAAATTCTGTGTGATTACTACTGGGTTACTTGCTGTAGGAAATAGAAAAATTGCTTTGACATAGATCCTCAAGAATCTGTCCCACTACAAGCTTATTTTTGTAGGAAGCTAAAAGATTTATATAAATAACCGTAATTAAAGAGACAAATGAAGAAGTGCAATGAAAGACGTAGGGAAAGTGCTAGAGGAGTTCGGGGTGGAGGAAAATTATCCTATAATAATATCTATGCGTAACATTATGCTATCTTCCCTAACCAGCGCTTGACCAGATTGTCACAGTGAACTTTGGTCCTTTCTTATATCTTAGTTTTGGTTCCCACATCCTTCTGTTTGGGGAAGTTCTTGTTTTCCTCATGTAATGACAACAACACTTAAACAATGTATACTAGATAAAAGGAACTATATTGCTTTATTTACATAGTTAATTTAATTTGTACAATGAACTATGAAGTAATCAGCATTATTTCCTTCATTTTACATATGAGAAAATGGAGAATCAGCGACATTGAATCATCTCAAGTTTCTAAAATATCCACTCTCACCAGGCTGTTTACCCTGTTTTTGTCTGTATGCTGCTATAACAAAATGCCACAGATTGAGTAATTCATAAAAAACAGAAATGTATTTCTCACAGTTCTGGGGCTGAGAAGTCCGAAATCAAGGCAGTGGAGATTTGGCAGTTGGTCCCGAGGTGGCACCTTCTTGCTTCGTCTTCACGTGACAAAAGTGGGCACAAACGGACAATGTAAGGACATGGCAGAAGAGACTGAGGAGCCCGGCATTCCTCTAAAGCATCTTTTACGAGGACGTTTATCTCATTCATGAGGGTGGATCCTTCTTCACTTAATCACTTAACCAAAACCCCATCTCTTGATGTCATTGTCCTGGGATTTTAGTTTCAACATACAAACTTTGGATGGGCACATAGGTTCAAATCATAGCACCCTCCAAATTATAATGCCTCTCTCATGCCTGTTCTCCTTGAAGTACCCTCTGGTTTTGCTCTCTTCATTCTTGCCATCACAGTTAACCCTTCAGTTCCATTTCTTTAAGTAATCTCTAAATTTTTAAGATGGTTCCATCTTTTTTTTTTTGTATATGGCAGTCTCTCAAACATATTTGTCATATGAACTAAGCAGGTAAATATGTAAATGCCAGCTAAATTTTAGTGAATGATATAATGGCCTAAAGTTGTATCTACCCTTCAGCCAAGTATATTTACTTTTAGTAGCAATCTCCTGTCATATACAAAGTCACGACTCTAGGGGTAAGCATTTTAGCCTGTGGGTAAGATGTAAAGCAGTGGTATGTTATAGTGACAACTCACTGTCATAGCACTGGGACATGCTCCTCTATCTGCTACAAATTGAATCAACAAAATATATATGATTTTGTCAGATTTAAATGTATGCTCCTGTTAGTAAAATAAAAGTATGGGAAAACTTTACGGAGTAGATTTAATAGAAATGTTTTCCTGAGTTATCTGCCTTCTTTATTTTTATGTTATGCTTTAAGTCTATGGTCAATGTATAGAGCTATGATTGATGTGCTTTTCCAATTCTGTTCAGATCAGACAGGTTAATTTTCTTCTTTTAAATCTTCTTGAATTTTGTCTAACACTTTTTGTTCCAATTTCTTACTAGATTATACTCCCTTCCCTAACTGCTTCATGATTACTTATACACAAACAATATTATGATATTGACACATTGAATTCATTTTAGGTGATGATTTTGGTCATAAACATGAGCAGGTTGTGAAGTGTTTCAGCCATCCCAGGGCATGGCTGTGAGTCCCTTGTCTAATGTTTCAAAAAAATCTTGAATTTGTGATGATGCTGTGATGGTCCCTCAGATATTCTTACACACATCTTTGCCCCTTGTTCCCTCTAACTTTCCTCTTCTGATAAAAAAGCAAACACTGCCAAGCTCAAATGGAATTACATTTGGATGCAAGTGTCACTATGCAATGGTTGCCAATAAAAGTACACAAGGAATTTCATTATGGTGAATTAAAGGCAAACAGACTTCAGAGAAATGAGCACGAACATGAAAATGGCGCATGGTACGCGGATCTCACTGGAAAGTCATTCGGTACACAATGTTTTCACTAGAAAAATCCATTAGCTTTAGCTAGAAATTGAAATTACTTTGTAGGAAATCAGAATAAAATATGTGAAAACATTATATTCTGTGCAAGATTAATACCACGCCTGGTGTTGAAAGGTTTGTGGTCTTGCTTCGACGATGCTAAAAGGTCAGAAACCACAAAGATGCATATGTGTTGTCGTTTGCACAGTTACTAATTTTTCTCATTATTTCCATAATGCGATGTGCTGTTTCAACAGAGAAACCCTCTGGAGAGTGGCTTGCACTGTTTTCAGGCAGCTCTTTTGCTTTCATGTTTTGGCCTTGGCCAGGGAATTCAGACAGACTTTTCAGTTATTTTCGACAAGAATGTATTCATTTATTGTTTTAAATAATAATAAATAGATTTTAAAATTACTGTACATTACTGCACTTTAAACGCCATGAGGTCAAGGACTCTAAAGTCTGGACATCATTGTATACCCTACATCTTGCACAAGGTTTAGAAAAAATGGCATGGACACCTATTTTTTGAATCAATAAATGAATACATAAAAGAATTCCAAACTCTAGTCCAAGGTTTTAGATTAATAATGTATTAAAATGCGTAAAATTTATAGACAAAACTCTTCTTATTTAGAAGTTTATTCTTTAGTTGGAGAGATAAAATATATGCACATAAAAGCTTAAGGAAAAATAATAAGGGTTTTGAAGTACTTACTATGTGAAAAATTTAGCATAAATCTTACATCCATTTATTTAACACATTTTATACGTTGCATTATTTATATATAGTGCTGATTGGTAGAATTCATATGTGAACGGAACTATAAAAATTTTGAGGATAAGCACTAGAAACACAGAATAAATAGAGTGTTAACATGCAAAACACAGAAATACTTCAATTGACTAGGTGAAAGAAAAGATTTCTGGTTCCATGTACACTGATTATTGAGGGATGAGTATGACATTATTATGCCAGAATCAATAAATATTTTAAATAGGGAGAAAACTATAATTATATATCTTTGTGTTCAACAGGAGTAGCAGTACTGATAAAGTAGAAGTTTGTTATACCTTTTTTATAGTCTTTTAAAGTTGTTTATAAATAAAATCTACTCTTAGTTAATTAATGGTTGATGTTCATTGAAGTGTTTTCAAATTTTTGACCTCTGAATTGCCTTGTACATATGGAGAAATAAAGCTTGCCTAGCATAATTTCTTGAGTGGAGAATGAATGATCTGGATAGATTTGTTGACAATATGTCTGTACTTATTTTATTAATTCTTTAATCTTCATGAAGAAAAATATAAAAGTCATATTCTAGTGTTTTATACCATGGAAAAAATGTCTTATCCTTTTCCTAAGGAAAAATACATCATGACACAAAAGTAAAGTTAATTAAATTACTTACTTTATTAATTAACTGTCTATTATTTCTATGGGTTGAAGTAAATTTGATACTCAATGCTATTTAATCTAATTCTAAAAGCTTGAATGAGTAATGATTTTTTCATGTAAGGTTAGTTGAAATAAATTATCACTGATTTTCAGATTTAATATTAATTAGCTATTGCATATTCTTAATGGGATATAAGTGTTTAAAAAGCCCTTTTTGGTTGTGAAAAGACCACGCCCATTGTAGACTTCTTAGAATACATCACATCTGGCCTCCTTTTTAGAGTGGGGAATTCAACTCATAAGTGGCTGGACATTGATTCTGAACATTTTGAACATTATTTGCCTGTCTTCACTCATACTGGTTGCTGTTCTTTTATAAGTAATCACCATGTTTAGCATGCACTTGAACTATTGTTACTTAGGGTGCTTGACTATTTACAAGTCTCACTAGGATTCTAGGTATTCATTAGTCTCGTGGTGTGTATTTGCTGATGGTCCTATTATCTTTGTTGGTTCAGTTACACAGTACCATCCAAGATGCTGCAACACATTATACACAGGGTATGGGTTGTGGGAGCTACAGATATCAGTTATTATTTAGGCTCAGAAACTTAGAATCTCTGCAAGGTTGGACATGATCCTTAGTCTTGTTTTAAGACAGTCTTGTTTTAAAAGTTAAACCCAAATTCTTAAAATATAGAATAGGGGTGCTAGTAGTGCTCACAGAATTGTAGTAAAGATCAGCTGGGAAAGAAGAGCCTATTAAACAGAGCCTGGTATTTAATAAGTATCAGCTGCCTTCAATTAGGAATCTGTGTTGTCATGATTAGAAGATTGCTGGTTTATTTTACAGATCTGTAAGTATAGCCAAAATATGTCAAAATAACCACCAGAAAGAATCATATACCGTCCCTTGAACATTTCATCCCTAGAATCTAGCCAGATTAGCATCTCTATACTGGCAATACTGTTAACACAGATTGTGCTCAAACCCCTCATTGACTTTTCAGCACCTGTAAATTACTGGAGATTTAGGAAGAAGTCTGGGGTTATGGCTTAGTTAAGCTGAGTGGCCAGAAAGTGTGAGATGCTGGATGCCTCCTCCAGTTCATTTCTCCAGCGGCCGCAGCAGGCGTATCCATAGCTCCGCTCCCGGGAGCTCGTCTCCGGCGTGGGGCGTGTGCGCACCCCTGGCCGGGCGGAGCCTGGAGCCTGCTCATTAGCAGCGCGGGCAGCTCGTGCGCCCGCAGGAGGGAGGCGGAAGCACAGCCCTGAGCCGCCAGCAGGAGGAGGGAGCGCGGCGGCTGCAGGCAGGGGAGGGAGAGGAAAGAACGGAGGGACGGTTCCCGGACAGAGCGGGAGGAATCGGGGAGCGGCCAGTCCAGGGGGAGCTGCTCCGCTGCGCTGCGCTCGTTATTCACAGGACGCGGCGGCGCTTCCCGGGGCCGCTTCCCGGTCCCCTGGGTGGAGGCTGCCATCTAAACCTGACTCCAGGTGAGTTCCCCAAAGAGGCGAAGCGAGGGGTCTCGAACCAGAGACTTGGAACTGGCGAGGCTGCTCGGCTCCCCAAGCGCTGCTGCCTTGACATTTCCCGATTCACGGGAGGTTTTGGGGGCGGCTGCACAGGCTGGAGGGGCGGATGGGCGGTTGCGATCCTCAGCCGGCGTGGGGGCGTTCGGGAGGAATTAGCTTCAGTGAACGGGGTTTTAGGAGATGTCCGCAAGGCACGCGCTATGTACGCGTTTCTAGACGAGCTTTTGAGACAGAAATTTGGCTTCCCGGATGCCCGTTTTGGCCTTCTGTCCTTCCTTTAGCTTGCCTCATGCCCAATTTTCCAAGCCGAGGAAAGGACTGGAAGGGCGTGGAAGTAGGAGGTCTGGGCACAGCATTCGGCAGGGCAGCCCTGGTCTCCAAGTTTGGGGGTGGGGGGTGGGACTCTTTTCCTTTCAGCCTAATTTACCAGGGGAAAACCCGCAGAGCACCTTGAGGTGCCTTTGCTCCGCACCCTCCATAAGCTTATTAGAGGGAACTTGAGGCTCGCTAGACAACCTGTGACAGGTGACGGCAATTTAGCTTAAAAGCCATGTTGGTTCACTTCGTCTCCTCTTTATCCTTTGTTGCAAAATTGATACCTTTTTGGATTTCTTTAACAGCACAAAGTTTAAGTGGCCGGCTGACAGGAAATATTTCTTTTGAAAATGCTATGAGAAAAGTGATGAGTTAACGTTGAGAGAAAGGCAACTTTATTTTCTCGGAAGAACTTTGGGGAAAGAGATTGATAGGGAAATTCTGGGCATGAAATTATGGACATTTCCCACAGAACTTCCTTCATTTATTTATTTTTTTACATTTCCTTCATTTTTTTTTTTAATCGTGTGTGTGTGTATCAGAGAGACAAAATTCGTTGGAGGTATTAGGACTTTATTTGGTTTAGAAGTTTCTTTCTTACTAATAGCACTAATTTGTGATCTTCATGATTATAAGAATTTACTAAGTGTTTTGCTTTTAGGTGTTTTGGGTCTGTTTTTTAAAAAAATTCAATACTTACTTTGTGGGCCTTGCTGAATACCTCTCAATAAAATCGGTGGGCATACAGTTAGTGACATGACCCCTGTGGATTTAATAGCAGGTAAGTATACAAATGATAAGTTTAGGAAATAAATGTCAGAATCAACATTTAGGTGTGAAATTGAAATATCTTTCAAATATTTACCAAACTCTCTTATAGGATCCAATGTCATTTTATGGTCAAGAGAGCTTAAAGGTTTCTCAGATTGAGATATATGTATCTACTTTGTTAATCCAAATGTAATGTTTTATTTTGTTCTTTAATGACTGTTTGAATTCAACAAATAAAACTTGCATATTTAATGTAAGGTTCTTTCACATATATTACTTCTCCAATTTTTAATATAAATTTAAGGAGAAAAGCAATATTCCATTTTGTAGATGAAGAGACTGTGTCACAGAAGTATTACTTTACCTAGATTTCTGTAATTATTATGTTATAAACTTAGAAATTACATATTATTCTGGAACATATAAAATATATGAATGTTATAAACCATAAGAATTCAGACCTATGCTATTTAACTTCAAGTTTAGTTCTTTACCCAAACAATTGCATGACTACATTGAGACTACTGAAGTAATTATATATGAACACGCTATACGAAAAAATACTTAAAACATTTCTTATTTTTGTCGTTTCTCTTTGATATAAAATATACTATAATTTAATGGAGTTATATTCCATATTTAGATGCTCCTAACTTCCAAATAACACCTAAACTCCTAAAAACTGACCTGTGTCCTTCTTAATAGAAGTGGCTTGACCGGGAGACCCAATTTTTACTAAGAATATTCTTGGGATAATTTATGTCTTATAATCAAGATAAAGACAGGCCACATTTAGTTGTATTTTTAAACCACTTAGTGTGAAGTTGCAACGCAGACATAACTTGCTTTCAGGCTACACTGCCAGCTTTGCAGTGAATAGTCTTTAAGATTCCGTGGAAACATTGGCAGATATAGCTAATGTCTATCTGATGTAGGATTTATGAGAAAAGGAGAGGTAGAAACTGAATGCTCTTATATTTCATATGTGACCACATTCATAAAACTTTATTGATAAGTACTTTGTTGTCTGACACGGGCTGATACAAATAGGCTTCTTCAAGAGTTGAGGAAGAAAACTAAATCCCTATAATACAGCCCTTTTCCTCCTTTTCTTTCTTAAGCGGTAATAGTTGATCCTAGCTTTTGTGTGTCTATGCATGCTCAATACAGTTAGGGGTATAAGGAGAAGTTAAGCAAGAATATTGAATGCTAGCTAGGAAAGTTTTTGGAGTCTCAAATACTTTGGAACGATTTTTCACATTATATACATAAAATTCCTAGTTACATTTGGGAACTAAGTATATTATACACAACTTTGCATCTGATTACAGGATTCCCTGTACATTTATAGCTCAGGTATTCTGGAAAGAGTCAAGATAATTAGTTTTATGGCTCTTGCCCGTGTGACCTGTTTCTTTCTGGTCCTGATATTAAAAGGATGACTTAAATTTTCTGGAATGTCAAAATTTTCTCTTCCCTTGGATCCTACAAAATACTTCAAGCAGTGTATGTGTGATACTCGCTGTCATTCCAACATTTCCAATCCTCCTGAGAATGCTAAACAATGCCCTAGATTTCTTCCTTTGTAATTCTTTCAGATAGAGGGTTAGCTGAGTTAGGAAGAAAGGAGAGAGGGAGAGAAGAAGAGAGATGACATTTTATCCCTCAGGAAAGAACAAGACCAATTGTATTCCTAATTTAGAAATATTATTCTACAAACATTCCTGAACAAGAGGGCTTTGCATATACATTAAAGCAGAATACCTAGTCAACTTCTAGTTATGCCATGTAGTGAAATGGAAGTAAGATGAGCAGGCCGAGATCATTTTTGTTGGAGAACTGAGACCACATGAAATAGGTAACAGAGTTACCCCAACTGGGGGGCAAGAGGACTTGAAAGTTTCCTCCATAAATTTGCAGTTAGTACAGGGCTGCTCCAGTGATCAGAGTCATGAATGCCCTAGAGTGTCTGTATAACCCTGTACACAGGCTGAGACAGCTCTAACGGCCCAGAAAAGCCTCTGGACAGAATCACTGCACCCTTGGACATTGTCCGACCGCATGTATGAGAATAGTGAGTGCTGAGGAGTTGTGGGTAGCTCGGTACAACTCTTGCTAAAGGAGTGTCATCAACATTCATTGCTGAAAGTGAATTTTTTCATTCACATATGTGATGCCTATTAGGTCATGATTTCTTGGATACCAATTTGTACAAGATATGAATTAATTTTTGAACATCCTTTCTTAAAAGTACCATGTTCATATAGTTGCTCATTTTAATATGAGTAGTTCAGATGGGACATAATAGAGTAAGGAAATGATTGAACATCCTAAGATCTAGTGTATATACCTTTGTTCATGATGAGATTCATCCCCTGTCCCCCTTTGTAGTGACACTGATGGCATAAGGAGTATTAGATGAAATTTAATGCAGAAAACAATGGGATATATGAATGGTAGATATGGTTGACAACCACCATTTTCACTGAAGTTGTTTCAAAGCAAAGAAATTTGGGATAAATTCATTTTATTTGCTCCTGAAGGGTAATTAGGAATAAGTAGGAATTGTGAAGAGGCTGTAGTGTTGACATTAAGAGAAGTTTTTGATTCTTAAAATAGGATATATTACACAAGAGTGAACAAACAGAAGATACTGAACAAATATTCTGTCATAAGTAAGTGATGGATTATTCGGACTTGTTGAACTATGTTTTTAAATGTATTATTTAAATATTTAAATATTATTAAAACCTTAAATAGTATTTAAATATTATAAAAGTTGTAGAAAATTATGTTTTCAATACAAATATACACTTATAAGCTATATTGTAGATATGGGAGTAAACAATGCAATTTTTTTTAACTGAGTGAGAAATTTAGTTTTTTAAAATTCCAAATGGAGCTAACAGCTTAGTGTGATACATATTTTGAATTTCAAAATTTGTAACCAAATAGGACAAATGTGTTGAACTGTACTTTTCTTGAAGAACCGTGATAAGAATGAGCGGTGAAAAAATTACAGCATACTTACCAGGGATCAAATACTTGCTTAGGGTTAATAAGAAAAATCTCAGCAAACGCTAGAAATGAGGTACACGATCTATCAGAGACCCATGATTAAAGTGGTATCTTGTTAGGTATATGAGCTTGAAAAGAAACGGCATAGCTTCACTTTACCCCAGTTGCTTCTTTTGTAAAACGGGGAGACTAAGAGTGTGGTAACTCAAAATCCTTTGTTAATGATTTTCTTCTTAGAACAGTGCCAGGTCCAATTAGGATTAGATTGCTATTTTTATTATTGATATTTGCCCTAGTTCTGCCTTTTATTGACTGTGTGACATTGGTGAAGATCCCTTTCTGAAGCTTTGTTTCTTACCTACAAGCTGGGAATAGAATACCTGCTATGAAGAGTGGTTGTTAGTACATTAGAAAGGCTGGATATTTGTTTATATAAGGGGCTCAGCGCATGGTAGAAATTTGATAGCATTTTTTGCTTGCCCTCCCATGTATTACTGTGAAGACATCCCACATATTATGTCCAAGTTTTTATTTTCCCCTCAAATGCAATGTCAAGCACAAAACATTCCCATCTCCCAATTCTCTTCTGATGTTCTACAACCATTAAAGTATAGAAAACTAGAATGAGTGTTTTTATAACTTTTGCTGTACTTAAGCATGTGGAGAGAAGAGCGCTAGATCACAGGACACACTTTGATAGGAAAAGGGAAATATTTACACTGCAAACAACTTTCTCCTCATGCTTAACAGTTTTATGCTGTCATTCTGTCAGCACCAAGTGAGATTTTTCTATTTAAATAGTTTTCTATTTGTGGTATGATAATTCATGTATGGACTTCATGTAACTAACATAAATATAATGGATGGTTGAGAAGTGGTTTATTTTTACCAAGAGGAAAAAATGTGTACACGATTTTTAAAAATATTGCTTTGAAAATATTTAAAATTAATTTTGATTCAGTTGGTGGAAGATAGCGTCACAAACTCACTGCTAGTGGTATTCTTGAGAAGTAATGTTTGAATTTTCTAGGTATTGTCCCCAGACTGCCTTAAAAGAATTTAATTTTAGATGTAAATTTTCTGCTTAACATGGAAGATTTTCCCTGAAAATATTAGCTTCATCAGATACATAGTTGCTTAGGGGTAGCTGCATGGAATTATGGGAAGAGTGAAATAGAAAAAAATTTTCATGTCTAAGTTATACATACTGGTGTAATCATATTGATTGGATGATAATGATAATTACAGCAATAATGTGATTGAAAGGGTAAGCAAGTAACATATACTACAGTTACTAATATAATCCTGTGATTGAGTTTACCACTTCGTTTCTCTTTCCTGGAAACCCTTAAGTTTGTCACTATTGCACTTTATTTCCTTTGCTTATTGTAGTGGTGTATTAGTTGTATTACTGCTGCTATAACAAATTACGACACATTTACATAACTTAACACATATTTATTGTCTTGCAGTTTCAAAGATCAGAAGTCCAAAATCACTTTAATTAGGCTAAGTCAATGTGTCTGCAGTGTGGGTTCCTTCTCGAGGTGCTGAGGGGAGAATCCATTCTCTTGCATTTTCTGCTTCTGGTGGCACCTGTCTCCATTGTCTTTTCCCCATTCCTCCATTTTCAAGGTGCGTTGCTTTTATTTCTGTTTCTGTCTCCGCGCTGTCTCCTCCTTTAACTTTGAGTCCTTCTCTCCACTTCATCTAAGGACTCCTGTGATTACTTTGGACTCACGTGGATGATCTGGGATAATCACCTTGTCTCCAGATCCTTAAATGAATCGTATCTACAAGTCCTTTGGCTGTGTAAGGCAGCACATTCCCAGGGCCGGGAGATTAGGTGAAGAACATCTTTTGGGACTATTATGCAGCCTATCACAAGTGGTAATATCACTTTTATGCCTTGAGACCCTGAAATTAATGTACTTGCTTACGCATGGAAAAACAATGTATCTGTGGGGGTAACAGTTTATTTTTGAACCATTAGAAGGTATTGATGGGGAAGTTTTCATCTGACAACAGATACTGATAAATTAAATACCCTTAGATTTGTCAAAACTAGCTTTAGTAAAATATAAGTAAAAGTATTTGCACTGCTAGGGTCAAAAATATTAATTAAACCCATTATTTATCAAGGCCAAGTCCTGGATTAGTTAGGTTTAAATTAACCTAGAACATTATCTTCCATAGTGCTTAATTGTGAAGCTTAGTTCTTGTTGACAAAAGCTCATCCATATAAGAAAGCATCGAAAGGTTGGTGTTTTTTTAACCTTTGCAGAATATAACTTTTCAAAGGGATGTTAGACAGTAGTTCCATCACAATTGATGCAGTTCACAGACATTCTTTGTGAATATTTTATCTCATGAGTTATATCTATGACACTAATCATAGACTTCTAGAAGAAATTTAGCAATGGTCATGTCAGCCTTTCAAATCTTTCTGTAACCTAGAAGAGGATCATTGCATAAGATAGATTCATTTTCCCCTTTATTCCATTGTTGCCAGAGAGAACTTGAAATGCCCTGTTCAAATTAATTTAATGCAAATGAATTCTTGCTGCCTCACAAGTAGTTTGTCCTTCATTTTTCTTAAAATTATATTGAAAATGGATGTGACCTGCTTTACTGGTTGTTGTGCAGGAAGCGTTGTCCTTCCTGAAAGCTCCCTCCGTTGTCAAAATGAAGCCATTAAGAGTAAAGTAAATTATATTATCTGATCATAGTATCACAATTGACCTTAAAACAATAAATTTTATAATCAGTGCAAATTGCTGAATAGTGTTTGCAGTTGTAGAAATTTCAAAGGAAACCCTGGTTGAGATACAAAGCTGCTATAATCATTTTTAAAATCTTTGTTTTTCTTTTACTTTGGAACAGTAGTGCAGTAAGTACTTTTGCCTTATTGTTCTCTCTGCCTTCCAGAAACCCTCATTCAAATATTCTAAGTTTTTAAGTCTTTTTCATTTCTTTTAATATTGTAACATTTAACAATGTCAAAGAAAGTATAATTTTTCTGGAAATCAAGCTAAAAATAAAGAGAAGCCGATGTAAATGAACATCAAATTAACAAGATTGATTAGGAAAAGTAATTTTTGAAAAGGGCCCAAAATCCCTTTGCACATAAATGCAAAAGAATTTAGTGAAAGAAGGTGAAACTGGAGTAAAGAACTCTACGGATGCGTAAGTAACTCTTAATAAGAATGAGTAACGTACATGCGTATCTTTAGCTCCCAGTCTCAGAGATACAGTAGTTGTACAACAAATGGTCCTTTCCTGCTCTTAAGGAAGCCTCTCCTCCTCCAGCCATGCCATTCCTCAGAGCAAGCTCTTCCACTGAGTTTTCAGCAACCATAAGTAAGAAGGATGGTACGATAGGCTGCGTGTACATATGGCCCTCATTAGCAGGCCAACTGTTCCTTTTGCCCACCCACATCACTGGGGACATATGGCGTTACTTTGACTGTTGAAACAAGTGTGTGTGGACATATCTTGGTATGAGTAAAAGACTGTTGATTGTCTTTCTCTTGTCGCTCGTGCAACCGTCTCCTTGTGGAGATCGTATTATCCATAACACTAGATTTGAGGATGATAAATGACGTTGTTATTATTAACTGAATTTGCCTCTCTAGTTTGATCACAAAACCAGCGAATGTTTGCTTATGGAACATGTAAAGCTTATAGAAGACGGAAAGCTTACAGAAAGAAATGATGGCTTTTCTAAGCATAAGAGTCAGGTCTTTTTCAATCAAAAACTAACTCATTCAAAAATTCAAGAGTTCTGTAAAACCAGAAGAGCAGAGGTTTCAGAAATGCTATTGAGATCATTTATTATAAAATAGCCATTAATGAAATGTAATAGTGAGTCTGTTGTTGTGACTATGTGGAGAAATGAATGAGAAAATATAAGATAGGCTGGAATGAAGAGAGTCATCGGATCCCAACATAATTCATTTTGTATAGTTCACAGTATTGTAGCTTTAAAAAAATTATGAATTTTTTCAGTACTGTGAATTCTGAATTTGCAATATGAGGCTTTTCAATCCTTGCAACAAGTGTGTATTTTTCAGTGGTTCTAGAATTATCGGGGCTTTCGAGCTGCTTCTGATAAGAAGGCAAGGCTAGAGGACTCGTGTTGAGGTGGCATTTGCACAGGACTTTAGATAACATACATCGATGATGTAGAGAGAAGAGCGGGTGATGTTGCTGTGGATTATAGTGGAAAGGCACCTTTTGCTCCCTCTGCTGACCTCTTTGTGTATTCAGCTGTGTAGCATATTTCTTGTATAATTACATAGTAATTTCACACACTACATTAAGAAAATCTGAACAATTTTTACTAAACTCATGTTTTCTAAATATTAAGTAAATAAAACCAATATTTGGCTAGGTAACATTTATAAAAACAGGATTTCTAGATAGATGATGATAAATTTTCATCTATATCTATAGAGCTGATAAATTTTCAAAACCCTTTGAATATCACTTGTACTACAAAGTCTCGTTTCAGTTTCAGTGCCATGGCACATTGATTAATCACCACTAAAGCGGTACATGAAATATTTGGCAATATAGGTATTTGGTAATGGTGATTGATGCACAGAATACGGCACCATTATTATGCACTGGCCTTGAGAACTTTAGTTTTCATCTTCGATCACCTGATAGAGAACAAACTAACAGCTTTTTTCTTTCACCTTGCTGGAGAATAAACTAACAACTTCAAATTATCTGATCCATCCAAAAACTTATTTCCGTGAAACTCACTGATTTATTTATTATTTCGTGGGGATCACTATTATTTGCTGTAGTAAAATATCAAATGATCGATGTTTTATACCAACATGGCAGCTCACATGGTAGGCAACAGAATGAAAACAAACAGGTTTACTACCAAGAATTATACTATATTGCTTTTATTGACAGAAAAAGCATACAGATAATTTTATTCAGAGATTTTATGTGAATTATTTTGATAAGTGTACACATATATTTATAACTGACCTTTCTTTGTCAAGTGTGTGCCCACACACGTATTCATACTAAATCAATCTTAGAGATCTTATCCAAAGATTGAATTTCTTAAAGTGACTGTTCCAAATATGTATAATTTATGGCAAAAAAGTCACAAAATGGCAATACAAGGAGGCATAAAACTGAAGATAAAGGGGGAGATGATGGTTAAAAACACCTGTAAATGAATAATTGATTTTGATTTAAATTCTTTTTAGTTCTTAGCTGATGAAATGAATATAAATGAAATTATTATGCAAAACACCTCTATTTGTTGTATATGCATGTACATATATGTGTTACAAATACAAAACTGATAGGATATTATTTAACATATATTCACACTCATAATGTGCATATATGTACATAATGAAAATGAGTGCTTGTTTTATATGTATGTATACACACACATACACATATTGCATACTTTCATTTTTTAAAATTTTACTTTAAGTTCTGGGATACATGTGCTGAACATGCAGGTTTGTTACATAGGTATACTTGTGCCATGGTAATTTGCTGCACCCATCAACCCGTCATCTAGGTTTTAAGCTCCACATGCATTAGCTATTTGTCCTAATGCTCTCCCTCCCCTTTCCCCACACCCACCTACAGACCCCAGTGTGTGATGTTCCTCTCCCTGTGTCAACATGTTCTCATTGTTCAGCACCCACTTATGAGTGAGAACATGCAGTGTTTGGTTTTCTGTTCCTGTGTTAGTTTGCTGAGGATGATGGTTTCCAGCTTCATCCATATCCCCGCAAAGGACGTGAACTCATCCTTTTTTATGGCTGTGTAGTATTCCATGGTGAATATGTGCCACATTTTCTTCATCCAGTCTATCATTGATGGGCATTATGTTGGTTCCAAGTCTTTGCTATTGTAAATAGTCCCATGATAAACATATATGTACATGTGTCTTTAGAGTAGAATGATGTATAATCCTTTGGTATATACCCAGTAATGGGATTGCTGGGTCAAATGGTATTTCTGGTTTTATATCCTTGAGGAATCACCACATTGTATTCCACAATGGTTGAACTATTTTACAAGCCCACCAACAGTGTAAAAGTGTTCCTATTTCTCTGCATCTTCTCCAGCATCTGTTTCCAGAATTTTTAATGATCACCATTCTAACTGGTGTGAGATGGTATGTCATTGTGGTTTTGATTTGCATTTCTCTAATGAACAGTGATAATGAGCTTTTTTCATATGTTTATTGGCCACATACATATCTTCTTTTGAGGAGTGTCTGTTCATATCCTTTGCCCACTTTTTGATGGGGTTGTTTGTTTTTTTTTTCTTGTAAATTTGTTTAAGTTCCTTCTAGATTCTGGATATTAGACCTTTGTCAGATGGATAGATTGCAAAAATTTTCTCATATTGTGTAGGTTGCCTGTTCACTCTTGTGATAGTTTATTTTACTGAGCAGAAGCTCTTTAGTTTGATTAGATTCCATCTGTCAATTTTGGCTGTTGTTTCAAGTGCTGTTGGTGATTTAGTCATGAAGTCTTTGCCCACACCTATGTCCTGAATCATATTGCCTAGGTTTTCTTCTAGGGTTTTTATAGTTTTAGGTTTTACATTTATGTTTTTAATCCACCTTGAGTTAATTCTTTTATAAGGTATAATGAAGGGGTCTAGTTTCTCTTTTCTGCATATGGCTACCCAGTTTTCCCAGCGCCATTTATTACATAGGGAATCCTTTCCCCATTGCTTGCTTTTGTCAGGTTTGTTGAAGATCAGATTGTTGTAGATGTGTGGTGTTATTTCTGAGGCCTCTATTCTGTTTCATTGGTCTATATATCTGTTTTGGTATTAGCACCATGCTGTTTTGGTTACTTTAGCTTTGTAATATAGTTTGAAGTCAGGCAGCGTCATGCCTCCAGCTTTGTTCTTTTTGCTTAGGTTAGCCTTGGCTCCACAGGCTCTTTTTTGCTTCCATATGAAATTTAACATAGTTTTTTTCTAGTTCTGTGAAGAAAGTCAATGGTAGCTTGATGGGAATAGCATTGAATCTATAAATTACTTTGGGCAATATGGCCATTTTCATGATATTGAGTCTTCCTATCCATAAGGATGGAGTGTTTCTCTATATGTTTGTGTCCTGTCATTTCCTTGAGCTCTGGTTTGTAGTTTTCTTTGAAGAGGTCCTTCACATCCCTTGTAGGTTGTATTCCTAGGTATTTTGTTTTCTTTTTAGCAATTGTGAATGGGAGTTTACTAATGATTTGGCTCTCTGCTTGTCTGTTATTGGTATATAAGAATGATTGTGATTTTTGCACATTAATTTTATATCCTGAGACTTTGCCAAAGTTGCTTATCAGGTTAAGGAATTTTTGGGCTGAGGTGGTGGCGTTTTGTAAATATACAATCATGTCATCTGCAGACAGAGACAATTTGATTTCCTCTCTTCCTATTTGCATGCTTTTATTTCTTTCTCTTACTCGATTGCCCTGGCCAGAACTTCCAATACTATCTTGATAAGAGTGGGGAGAGAGGGCATCCTACTCTTGGGCCAGTTTTCAAAGGTAATGCTTCCAGCTTTTGGCCATTTAGCATGATATTAGCTATGCATTTGTCATAAATAGCTCTTATTTTTGTGAGATATGTTCCATCAATACCTAGTTTATTGAGAGTTTTTAGTATGAGGGGTGTTGAATTTTATTGAAGGCCTTTTCTGCATCTATTGAGATAATCATGTGGTTTTTGTCATTGGTTCTGTTTATGTGATGGATTATGTTTATTGATTTGCATATGTTGAACCAGCCTTGCATGCCAGGCATGAAGCCAACTTGATCGTGGTGGATAAGTTTTTGATGTGCTGCTGGATTCTCTTGCCGGTATTTTATTCAGGATTTTCGCATCGATGTTCATCAGTGATATTGGCCTGAAATTTTCTTTTTCTATTGGGTCTCTGCCAGGTTTTGGAATCAGAGTGATGCTGGCCTCATAAAATGATTTAGGGAGGAGTCTTTCTTTTTCTATTGTTCAGAATAGTTTCAGAAGGAATGGTACCAGCTCCTCTTTGTACCTCTGGTAGAACTCGGCTGTGAAGACATCTGGTCCTGGGCTTTTTTTGGTTGGTAGGCCAGTAATTACTGAGTCAATTTCAGAACTTGTTATTGGTCTATTCAGGGATTTGACTTCTTCCTGCTTTAGTCTTGGGAGGGTGTATGTGTCCAGGACTTTATCCATTTCTTCTAGATTTTCTAGTTTATTTGTGTAGAGGTGTTTACAGTATTCTCTAATAATAGTTTGTATTTCTGTGGGATCAGTGGTGATATACCCTTTATCGTTTTTTAATGTGTCTATTTGATCTTTCTCTCTTTTCTTCCTTGTTAGTCTGGCTACCGGTCTATCTATTTTGTTAATCTTTTCAAAAAACCCACTCCTAGATTCATTGATTTTTTTTTGAAGGTTTTTTTGTGTTTCTCTCCCATTCGGTTCTGCTGTGATCTTAGTTATTTCTTGTTTTATACTAGGTTTTTAATGTGTTTTCCATTGCTTCTTTTGATTGTGATGTTAGGGTGTCTATTTTAGATCTTTCCCACTTTCTAATGTGGACATTTAATGCTGTAAATTTCCCTCTAAACACTGTTTTAACTGTATCCCAGAAATTCTGATATGTTGTGTCTTTGTTCTCATTGGTTTCAAAGAACTTATTTATTTCTGCCTTAATTTTGCTATTTACCCAGTAGTCATTCATAAGCAGGTTGTTCAGTTTCCATGTAGTTGTGCAGTTTTGAGTGAGCTTCTTAATTCTGAGTTCTAATTTGATTACACTGTGGTGTGAGAGATTGTTTGTTATGATTTTCATTCTTTTGCATTTGCTGAGGAGTGTTTTACTTCCAATTATGTGGTTGATTTCAGAATAAGTGCTATGTGGTGCTGAGAAGAATGTATATTCTGTTGATTTGGGGTGGAGGGTTCTGTAGGTATCTATTAGGTCCACTTGGACCAGAGCTGAGTTCAAGTCTGAATATCCTTGTTAATTTCCTTTCTTGTTGATCTGTCTAATATTGATAGTGGGTTGTTAAAGTTTCCCACTATTATTGTGTGGGAGTCTAAGTCTCCTTGTAGGTCTCTAGGAACTCGTTTTATGAATCCTGGTGCTCCTGTATTTGGCATATATATATATTTAGGATACTCAGCTCTTCTTGTTGCATTGATCCCTTTACTACTATGTAATGCCCTTCTTTGTCCTTTTTTATCCTTGTTGGTTTAAAGTCTGTTTTATTAGGGACTAGGATTGCAACTCCTGCTTTTTTTTCTTTCTTTCCATTTGCTTGGTAAATATTCCTCCATCCCTTTATTTTGAGCCTATGTGTGTCCTTGCAAGTGAGATGTGTCTCCTGAATACAGCACACCTGTGGGTATTGACTCTTTATCCAATTTGCCAGTGTATGTCTTTTAATTGGGGCATTTAGCTCATTTATATTTACCGTTAATATTGTTATGTGTGAATTTGGTCCTGTCATCATGATGTTAGCTGGTTATTCTGCACATTAGTTGAAGCAGTTTCTTCCTAGTTTCATTGGTTTATATATTTTGGTGTGTTTTTGCAGTGGCTGGTACTGGTTTTTCCTTTCCATGTTTAGTGCTTCCTTTAGGAGCTCTTGGAAGGCAGGTCTGATGGTGACTAAATCTGTCAGCATCTGCTTGTCTGTAAAGGATTTTATTTCTCATTCACTTATGAAGCTTAGTTTGGCTGGTTATGAAATTCCATATGTACATCATGGAAACGAGTGCATGTGATACACACACACACACACGCACACACATTGCATACTTTCATTTTTGTGTCCATTACTTTTCTGATTTTATCAGCAGCCAACTAAAGAAAATAGAAAAAAAAATTGGTAATTCGATCTTTCATGTTCTGCATCTTCCAGCTTCACAACTTATAGTTTTCTATTTTTATTGTTATTGTGATCAGAATGAAAATGTATACAATAGAATCAGAATCAGGTCAGAATCAACAAAAATACTATAATGTTTGTACATGCTTTCGATGCAGTTTGTCTCTGCAAAGGGTGTGTGTGTTTCTATGCACATGTGCATGTACACAAGTGTGTAAATAAGTGTTTTATTCATGATGGAGAAAGGCTGGTCAAAATGATTCTGAATGAGATAGCACCACTACAGCAGATAATTAGGTCTCTAGCAATAAAACAAGTCATTAAACATGTTTCTAAGCATCTACTCAGTATCTGGCACAATGTTAAGTAGTGTAAATATAATCATTAGCAAAATTCAGCTTCTACCCTCAATGGTATATGTGTAGAACAAATTGGTAAAGCTGGAGTACATTTCAGGACCAAAAACAGTTTCTGTGTAGTTCCCACTTCATCAAGACCATGTTGTATACCTCTCATACACTTAAGCCATAGGGAAGCAATTATTCCATCCATCCTTTTACAGGGTAGTGGTGGGGAAGAAGAGCTGACTGTCATGCTTGAATTCACATAATTTCATAATTAAATAATTTCATGTTACATAATCTCGATAAACCTAAAATCCAATATATGATAAAGATAGTGTTTCAAATCAGTGGATAAGTGATAAACAGTTCATAAAATGGTGTTCAGATAATTGGCTATATGTATTTTATAGTTGCACAAAGGTATAATATGTCATTAATAAATATTAATTCCATAGTGGATGTCAAATACACTTTTTCAAAATATAAAGAAAAAATACCATAGACAAATATCACTTGCAACATTACGGTTAAAATTAAATATCCAAACATAGCCCTAACCAATAACAGAAAATTTAAAAAAAAAATTATGGATTGGAATTTGTTAAAATATAAAACTTTTCTTTTTCAGAGGATACAATGAATATGTGTAAAAAGCAAATATCAAATCAGCAACAAGTGCTTGCAATTCACTTGACATATTTAAAATATGAGTAGTTCCAACAAATCATAAATAAATGATTAGTAGTCCAATAAAAAAAAGACAAAGTACATTGACAGGAAACTGTATGAAACTCATGAACACTAAATGTCTTAGATTCTCTATTGTTAAACAAAATGCAAAAACAATAGAGAACATTATGAATATGGAGTTAATATTTAACAAAATTATTTTATCCATGTTATAAGTAAATATTTACATCCAAAAACCCTTGTTTTCTCTGAAAGTTGTCACTTATGAGTCTATTTTGAAAATGTTTAAAGAATAGTAATTAATTAACTTTAATAAATAGGTACTCCTATTGAGGGAAAACAGACATTTCCATAATTTTTCTTCTGTTTCTAATCTAGTAGATGGTAGGAAAATAATGACAATTGCATGTTCATACCTGGAGAATATGCATTCCATTTCTTTTAAACTTTTGCATTCTCAAAACTATATTGATACCTCAAAGCATACCCTTTGCTGTTGAAAACAGCCTTTCAAGTATAAAGACACACACATCACTTTCCTTAAATCTTATATAAGGCAAGGGCCTAGATTCCTATCAGAAAATGTATTTCAAGAATGCTTTTTTAGTAGTTCCTGTGGCCTTATCTTATAGAGGAAGGTTTTTTTTTAAACATACACACAGTATTTGATGCACATTTTTATTGGAAAGAGCTTTTATTTCCTTAAATGTTTTGTTGTCTAAGTGTGAAAAGTATCCTGCAGTGGAATTCAGTGGCACAGATGCTTATTGTGATAGATGAGATGAACTTGCTTCCCTAAGCATGCATGGGCATGAAATGCATCTGGCTTCTGTACATAAAAGTCAGTTATGTTCCCAAATGTGTCTCTGCATTTACACAGACGTTTAGGGGCAGACACCCTACTGTTCCCTCAAAAGGCGGCTCTGCTTAATTATGAAGTTCAAGTTAGACCAGAAGTTGGAAAATACTAAATTCCACATTGCAGACAGAGCCTGAGCAGGTGATGTCACCACTGCATTCTAAGGTGGCAAGTCCTCAGAGAAGTAACTTATCACCTTACCATGGAGAAAAATAACCGTGTCCAGAACACAAGAGGATGCTTTAAGGTAGCGTACAATCAAGTGTGCAAACCTGTGCAATACATACCAGATGAAATCCAGTTCAGAGGCTCAGGAAAACAAACAAATGAGGATATGCTTTAAAAAATAGGACTTAATATAAACAGTCGTGAGAGTAAAACTATTGCTAAGCACATAGGAAACATAAACCAGGCTTTCAGGAAGGAGTTTGGCACATGTGTGCACTGGTAGGAGGTGTAATGTGCAGAAATCCGGCCTTTTGTGGCATAGCAACTAAAGTTCCTTTTCTATTGTCCAGACAACCTTAAAT
The DNA here is from genome assembly GCF_028878055.3 of Symphalangus syndactylus. Lineage (NCBI taxonomy): Eukaryota > Metazoa > Chordata > Mammalia > Primates > Hylobatidae > Symphalangus > Symphalangus syndactylus. The sequence goes on along the minus strand of NC_072442.2, from coordinate 72,475,607 downwards.
ATTCCTTTATGCAGTACTATTTTAAAAAGGCCATCTACTGTGCACAATGTGTTAGCATCAAGGACATGAAATTTATCTGGAATATACCAAAACTTTAATCAATAGACTAGGACCAAAGCTTTTAAAAACAGGTTTTCGTAGATAAATCATTATAAGTTATTATTTCCTCGCCATAGGTAAGGCATGATAGATAACTTTACTTTTTCTCAGTCACTTAGTGTGTAGGTAGAATAATGACCCTTAGCAGGATGACCTTTTGAATGTGTTGTTAGGCAGCATGGAAGCATTATGGTTAGAGGTGGAATTAAGATTGCTAATCACCTCACCTTAAACTGGAGCGATTATCCTGAATTATCTAGGTGGGCCCACTGTAGTCACAAAGAACCTTCAGACAGGAAGGCGGAGAGACCAGAGTGAGCAGAAGAGCTTGGGGAAACTGGAGCCGAGGCTGAAGTGATGTGCTGTGTCCAAGATGTGCAGAGGCCAAGAGCTCAGGGATACATGTGACCCCTCAAACCTGGTGAATTCTCTCCTGGAATCTCTAGACAAAATATACACTTGATGATACCTTGATTTTAGCACACTAAGACCCATTTTGGACTTCTGACCCCCAGAAGTATAAAGAAAAAAAATGTGTTGTTTTAAGCCTCTGAGTTTATGTTAATTTACTGTAACAGCAGTAAGAAACTAACACAGTAAGACGGCTTTTATTTTTATGTGATGTATAGAATTAAATTGGATATGCTAGGAAATATTGGAAATTTATTGATTTATTTTTTTGTCTGAGCTGGAGTCTGGCTCTGTCGCCCAGGCTGGAGTGCAGTGGCGCGATCTCGGCTCACTGCATGCTCTGCCTCCCGGGTTCCCGCCATTCTCCTGCCTCAGCCTCCCGAGTAGCTGGGACTACAGGCGCCGCCACCACGCCAGCTAATTTTCTGTATTTTTAGTAGAGACGGGGTTTCACCGTGGTCTCGATCTCCTGACCTTGTGATCCGCCCGCCTCGGCCTCCCAAAGTGCTGGGATTACAAGTGTGAGCCACCGCGCCCGGCCAGGAATTTATTTTCTTAATATAGTTCTTCATATTAGAATAATGAGAACCATCGGGTAATGAAGTGTTCTATTTTGTGAAGGATGATTATATAAACAGTACGAAGGTTAAAAACCGGGCGGGACTGGCTGGGCACAATGGCTCGTTCATGTAATCCCAGCACTTTGGGAGGCCGGGGCAGGTGGATCTCTTGAGCCCAGGAGTCTCAGATCAACCTGGGCAACATGTGAAACCCCATCTCCACAAAAATACAAAAACCAGGCAGACGTGGTGGCGGCGCCTGTGGTCCCAGCCACTCAGGAGGCTGCGGTGGAAGGATCGGAGCCCGGCAGGTGCAGGCTGCGGTGGACCGTGATTATGCCACTGCGCTCCAGTCTGGGTGACAGAGTAAGACCCTGTCTCCATTAAATAAATAGATAAATAAATATATATATAAGTAAAAGAGGAGGGTGTCTTTTGAAGGCTATTAAAGTCGTCTAAGTGTCCTCTGATTATATGAGGCTGGAATGGTGCATGGAATGTTGTGTTGAATAACCTGATACAGTCTCTGAAACTATAGAAGCATTAGTAATTTTAGCCTGAGAGTGCTATAATCTGGGATAATTTGGTCCAATACTTCCAGAGAGGGTTGAAGTTTTGAGATAGCTGGAGTTATTTCAGTTGAAGACCTGAATATGAGGCAACTGCATACTCAATTACAATTCAATTTCTAGTCTTTATATAAGGTAGAAATGGGTAACATGTGGGACACTGTGTTAAAAGTAATGCAGCCATAGTGTAGTGGTAAAAGCAGATGAAAAGTACTATAATAGTCGTATAGATGAGGTACTGGAAAGAAGCAGATTTGAAAAATTGGAGATAAATGTCAGTTTTCCGGAGCCATGGGATGAAAACCAAACCGGATTACAACAGATTCAATTCACTCAAGATGTCTAACTTGGTAATAGGTCAGAAAACTCAATTTGTCGTATTTTCTTAAAAGTACACAAAAATGTTCCTTTTGATAAAACACGTGTAGTGCACCTTCGGATTTGATTTTTCTTTATGTTCTGTAAACTGCTCACAGTAAAACAGAAAAAAAGTCTGACAAATATGATGGTCCTTAAATCTTGTAGGAGTATGATGCTTCTCCAAAGAATAGAGGTTTTCCTAGGAAGGCCCTAAGCAAGGAATCAAGTTTCCTTTTGCAAGAAATAAAATTCTCAAAAGTTCCCTGCACCTTGGAAAGGCTCTGGTTGAAATTAATAGCACAACGTTATTTATTTAAATTTTAACTTTTAAGTTCAGGGGTACAAGTGTAGGTTTGTTACAGAGGTAAGCTTATGCCATGGGATTGGTTGTACAGTTTATTTCATCACCCAGATATTAAGCCTAATATCCATTAGTTGTTTTTCCTGATCCTCATAGCAAATATTACCCCCATAAAGTTTTATGGTTACTTTTTTCTTATCTTCTGATTAATGCCATTAGATTCACCAATTGAAATTATTTTTCAGTAGTTTAATTCCCTCTAGAAGGTTTAAAAAATGTTTCCGAATTTCCTAAGTCTTCTTTCTTTGTTAGTCTTCTAAAAAGCTATATTCAATAGAATTCATGTGCTTAGGTACAGTTTCACTAAAAGCGTATCTTCAACATTTGATCTGTTTAAAAGTTCTTAAGGTGTTAAGGAACATTAGGTATCAGAGTTTATGGCATTTGATTAATCTGAATAAATCTTGGCATCAAATTGAATTCAGCAAAAGTAACAGTGATAAATCAGAGAGCAATATTTGAAATGTCTCCAGGAAACATTTTAAAACAATTTTTAAGTTCACTAATTTGAGTCATTACACTTGGCCCTAATATGGTAGATTTTAAGTGAAGCTCAGTCGAACCTGGCAGATATCATATACAAACTTTTAATAGTCCTAACAATTCCTGTACCTCATTTGGATAAAGATTATTTCCAGAGCATCAGTGCTTTGACCAGAAAGGCATTTATTATTCTGTAACACTTTTCTTGAGAAATTAGCATGATTCATCATTTGAGTACGCTCTCTCAGATAAGATTCTAATATTTGGGTGTGAATAAAACTTCAGGGCATTGAAAACAGCTGGAAGATAGACAATAGGGTGATCATCCTCTCTTGTCATTCTCTATCAAGGTCCTCTTTAATTATTGGCCTAAACAGCTATAACTTTATGGTGAAAACAAACCGCTCGGATATAGCGTTAAAGGTTGAAATAATGAATTATACATAAATCGATTTAGTTCAGTTATATTCTGTTGAATTGGGAGAACATCGAATTTTTAAATTTCTCTGCATTTCTTGAAGTTAGGAATAAAAGCTGGGGTGGGGTCTCCTGAAATAATGAGGTCTAGAATAATTTCTGTTAAATTTACTTTTTAGTAGGATAAGTCTACTAAAATCAATATGAATGGAACCTTCAATGTACCACTGAAGATAATTAATCTTTGAGAGGTTAAGTAACCATTACAAGGTAATTTACCTAATTAGCAACTAAACCAACCAAATTTTAGATTTCTTAACTTTAAGACTATTGCTCACATAGTCACGTAAAGTATATCTTCCACATAGTCACAGGCAATCACAAGCTAACACGAGCAGTTAGCACAAAATAGATGTTCCACATAGAATGCAGAACAAAAAAAGACACTTTAAAAATCCTTTTCCCTTTTCCAAATTCATATTTAAAAAGTTTCTTGTGGAATTTCCCAAATGCCAGCATGGCCACATATAATACAGATTGATACTCAGACCTCTAATGAGAAACAGTTAGAATTATGCTAAACAAGGAACATTCTATATTGATTTCACAAATTCTCCTCTTTCCACTTATAGTTTCTCATAAAATGTAACATGTTTGTCTTGTGTGGAGTCTGTATAGAAAAAGTGTGATAACTGAAGATATAGACACACAGGTGTATGTATGTCTGTGTGTTCCTGTGTATTATAGCCTTTCTTTAATGGTTTTCTCTTTATATATATATATACTTTAAGTTCTAGGACACATGTGCACAACGTGCAGGTTTGTTACATATGTATACATGTGCCATGTTGGTGTGCTGCACCCAGTAACTCATCATTTACATTAGGTATATCTCCAAATGCTGTCCCTCCCCCTCACCCCACCCCATGACAGGCCCCAGAGTGTGATGTTCCCCTTCCTGGGTCCATGTGTTCTCATTGTTCAATTCACACCTATGAGTGAGAACATGCAGCGTTTGGTTTTTTTTGTCCTTGTGATAGTTTGCTGAGAATTATGGTTTCCAGCTTCATCCATGTGTCTACAAAGGACATGAACTCATCCTTTTTTATGGCTGCATAGTATTCCATGGTGTATATGTGCCACATTTTCTTTTTTTTTTCTTTTTTTTATTATACTTTAGGTTTTAGGGTACATATGCACAATGTGCAGGTTTGTTACATATGTATCCAGCCACATTTTCTTAATCCAGTCTATCATCGTTGGACGTTTGGGTTGGTTCCAAGTCTTTGCTATTGTGAATAGTGCCACAATAAACATACGTGTGCATGTGTCTTTATAGCAGCATGACTTATAATCCTTTGGGTATATATACATATATATATAAAAAAACTATATATATATATTTTGGGGACGGAGTTTCGCTCTGTCACCCAGCTGGAGTGCAGTGGCGCGATCTCGGCTCACTGCAAGCTCCGCCTCCCGGGTTCACACCATTCTCCTGCCTCAGCCTCCAGAGTAGGTGGGACTACAGGTGCCCGCCACCATGCCCGGCTAATTTTTTGCATTTTTACTACAGACGGGGTTTCACCGTGTTAGCCAGGATGGTCTCGATCTCCTGACCTCATGATCCACCCTCCTCGGCCTCCCAAAGTGCTGGGATTACAGGCATGAACCACCGCGCCTGGTCTCTATTTAAGTTAGCTCTGTCCAGGGCAAACCAGCATTTCAAAGATACAAACTGTTTTTGCAAAAAACAGGTATACACCTATCCATAGTGCAGACATTATGTCTACTTATTTCTCTCTAAATAGATCTTTCATTTTAACAAGTACTTCACCTTCACAAAATTTAGTTGAGTCAGTGAACTCTTATCCAGATGCTATATCTTGGCCAGATTATCAAGAATTAAGCCTCACAGATAGGCTGTTTCCATTTCCTTTAACAAAGTTTATCAGTCCTGAGTTACTTCTTGATTTCTTGCCAGTGGCATATAATGATGACTCAGCCAAGTCAGTTCCCAGAGTTGGACTCTTTTTTTTCTTATACACAGGAAACTTCTTTTCCAAGAATACTTGTTCCAGTTGCTCACAATCTTCATAGTTGATGATTATAGAATGATCTATGTACTTTCAATGTACCTTCAAAAATGAGATCTGCAGCTGGATAAGACGTGTGTGTGTGTGTGTGTGTGTGTGTGTCTTAGTAGACTTAAACCTTTCATTGAATAAGAAGCCTAGTTGATAGTGTAAGGTGAGAGTTAGAAGAACAGGGAATTATTTGGTTTAAGGAATTGTGAAGAAATGTGCTATGCCATTAAAATTTTTCTCTACTTTTGTGTTAAATCTTAATTTTGTGCAGAATTTACTAAGCTGCAGGAAACTGTCAAAATTGACTCTTGCTAAGTTCCATATTGGTTTGTAATTATCTTAAAACAAAAGTTGGTTGATACTAAAGTGCAGTTTTTCCTCTAGCTTTCATAAATTGAGACAGGTCTTTTTCTCACCCTCCACATACCTATGGCTGGAAGCCGAGGTGGTTGTTCTTGGTTCCCGTTACAACTTCTAGACTGTTAATTTCTCCGCTCCTTGCAAATTAGACTGTTCCTTTGAAACTCAAACCCCTTGGAAATATCAGCCATGCCCCTTTGGTATTACCATCATCAACAGACCTCCCTCCTGGGCACTCTGGTCTTATTTTTTTTTTTTTTGAGATGGAGTCTTGCTCTGTCACCCATGCTGGAGTGTAATGGTGTGATCTCGGCTCACTGCAAACTCCTCCTCCCGGTTTCAAGTGATTCTCCTGCCTCAGGTTCCTGAGTAACTGGGATTACAGGTGCATACCACCACACCCAGCTAATTTTTGTATTTTTGGTAGAGACGGGGTTTCGCCATGTTGGCCAGGCTGGTCTCGAACTCCTGACCTCAGGTGATATGCCTGCCTCAGCCCCCCAAAGTGCTGGGATTACAGGCATGATCCACTGCACCTGGCCTCTTGCCATTTATTTAAGGCTTTAGATCTTTTGCTCAATATCATCTTCAGGCAAGTTCAGCCATCATTTTAGTGGCTCAGCTTTCACGTGAAAGGACCAGTACAAACCTCGGTTCCCCGTTTTTTGACATCTTTATTTCCATTACTTTTTTTCTTTCCTCCACTTTATTGTCATCAAATCTGAAACATTTTCTATAAGGGTATGTACCACCAGGATCTAGATGCAAATATTCTGCCTCCTGGACATCACTCCTTGCCAGCTCGTTGGCCCAGATGTCCTCATTCCTACAACCCTTCATTTTCACTGAGACTCTCCTTAGGACACAGATGCTGCTGCTCCCTCACGATCCATCCGTACTCTCTTGCTTTCAGTTTCCACGTTTTCCTCCTCAAATGCCATAGTTCATTTTTAGCATTCCCTTGCAACTACCCTGAGCTTCATTTTCCCACAATTTATTTGTTTCTCTTTCTCTTCCCAAATTTTAAATGTTGATGTTTCTAAGGGTTCTGTCCTAATTGCTCTTCTTTTCTCTCCACACACATACTCTCTCTAAGCTCTAAACACTACTAAACAGCTCATAATTTCCAGTCTTAGAGTTTGGTCCAGACCTTTATTCTGGGAGTTGATGATTTACGTGACAATAGCACTCGAATAATTCAGAGGTAACATGTCCTGGTTTCCCACATGATAGTAAGTGGCACTGCCAGCCATGCTAGATGCTTATAAGTCATTTTTGGCCCTTCCTCAATATTCTGACAATATCCAATTCAACATTCATTTAAAGAATATTTTGGTTCCAAATACATCTGTAATTTCCTCCACCTATTTTGATTTCCAATGTCCCCAGCCTAGCCAGAGCCACATATTTTCTTACCTACGCTTATTTTCTTAGGTCATCCTTAGTCAACTTACTTTAATTCTTATCTCCGACACCCTGTTAGCTACAGAGAAACCAAAGTGATCTCTTAACATGTCTTTCAGTTTCCAACTCTCCCACTTTTCTGGTGTACTTGGACTAAGATTTATGTTCCTCATCATTACTAATGAAGACCTGTACTGTTTCACATATCCTTCTCTTTCAGCCACGTCTCACATTACTCTTTCTCCCTTCTGTACTTCATCCAGATTCCTACTTTTCAGTTTTTCATTTCATCCAATTCACAGGTTTCTTCTACATGCCAAGATCTTGCTCATATATTAGGGTCCTTGAACACTGGGGGTTTTTCCTATAAGACGAATCTTTCTGTATTGTATGAAAAGCTAACTCTTTTTATTCTCAGGTCTTAGCTTAAATATTCTCACTTGAAAGAAGTGGTTAGAGTCTGTATAATCCAAATTAATATTTCTTTTTTTCTTTTTCTTTTGAGACAGGGTCTTGCTGTGTCACCCAGGCTGGAGTGCAGTGCCACAATCTTGGCTCATGGAAACCTCTGCCTCCTGGGTTCAAGCAGTTTTCCTTTCTCAGCCTCCTGAGTAGCTGGGACTACAAGCGCACACCACTACACCCGGCTAACTTTTTTATTTTTAGTAGAGATGGGGTTTTGCCATGTTGATCAGACTGGTCTCAAACTCCTGGACTCAAGTGATCCATCCGCCTTGGCCTCCCAAAATGCTGGCATTACAGGCATAAGCCACCACGCCCGGCCCAAATTAATATATCTATATATAAAAATTATATGTATGAATCTTATATAATGTGAATTAAGATTATATCTAATGTTCGCCCCAACACCCTTGTTGGATATTCAGTCCCTTGCTTCACTTTGCATGTGAACACATTTTGTAATAATCTCTTCACTTTGCTCAGTTGGATTTCTGTGCCTGTCTTCGTCTTCAGAATTGAAACCCTAGGAGTACAGGACTGTGGCTTTCTTATTCACCACTGCAGCTCCGTAACTAAGAGAGCATCTGATACATATGTGTGAAGGGAATTGGTTAAATATAGACCACTAGGTCCAGTGGAGTCCACAGCCTATTCACTTCATGTAGTTTCCAAGAAACAAATGCTTCTCAACATATATTAATGAATGAGATATGGGCCAGGGTATCTGGTCTGGCTGGAGATGGCTTAACTTTGAGTTCACTTGAGAGGGTATCAGTGTGAGCAGGAATGCTTTCACTCACTTCAAGAATTGCATGGTGTTGGCTGGGCGCGGTGGCTCTCGCTTGTAATCCCAGCACTTTGGGAGGCCGAGGCGGGCGGATCACGAGGGCAGAAGATCGAGACCACGGTGAAACCCCGTCTCCACTAAAAATACAAAAAAAATTAGCCAGTCGTGGTGTCGGGCGCCTGTAGTCCCAGCTACTTCGAGAGGCTGAGGCAGGAGAACGGCGTGAACACAGGAGGCGGAGCTTGCAGTGAGCCGAGATTGCACCACTGCACTCCAGCCTGGGTGACAGAGCGAGACTCCGTCTCAAAAAAAAAAAAAAGAAGAAGAATTGCATGGTGTTTAGGGGGAAGAATCACCCCGCTTCTCTGGGGAGACATGAGGGCTCTGTGGCTCCTGTGGGCTCTCAAACTGTTGGAAGATGATTGCTAAACCTGAGTTTTCAGGTCTCCTAGTTATATTCATTTAAACTTACACATGATTTGTCACTATTTTAAGTTGTTTTTCACTGAAAAGTCAGTCTGAATATAGAGCCTTATTTCATTCAGATCAGAAAAACTGGGTTTTGGTAAAATCTGTTTATCTATAATTTTTAAGTAAGTACAATTTTATAAACCAGTTATTCCTAACTTGAGAGGCCTGGAGGATTTATTACAATGTGTATTTCAGGGCCACATCTGCAGAAGTTTTGATACAACATTTCCTTACTAATACCCCTGACAGCACATTTTAGCAGGCATCCTGTGTTATTCAGAAGCAGAACGTTTATGCACTACACTTTGGGAGAGAGAAGTGCATGTTATGTTACCATTTAAAGATGCCTGGTTCTTGTGGGGCAAATTGGCAAATGATTTATCTGAACTAATGGCAGAGTGGAATTTTAATACTTTAGGGTTTTCAGGAATCTTAGAGCTGTTTTCATTTGTCTCACACATACAGCCTGAACCTTGAAGACATTAATGAATTTGTCACAGAAATTAAATTGGGCCAAAATTTACATTTGCAACCCATGTCTGTGCTCTTCATTCTAAAGCACAATGGCCTAGAGTCATATTTTAACCTCTAAGTTTCATCTTATTAAAAAATAAAATAAAATAAATGTAAATACATGCATGTATTATACTATATATACAATTTATATACATTACAATATTAATTTGAATTACACATGACATCACTAGTAAAGGCCAGTTACAGTTTAGACTGAGATAAGCCCTGTGAGAATTTACTAAGGTCAAAAAGACTCCTTTTAATAGTGACTCAGTGGTACCTACTCTAAGGACAAAGGCTCCAGTATGTATCCTAATCTAAGTTATTACTGAATGTGAGTCCTGTGATAGCTTCTAATGAAAATTTTCCATTGAAAAAAATCAATGTTAATAACTGGAACTCGAGAGCTGTAATGGGTTCTGCTGTGTTTTTCGGGCTTAGACTGTGTGCTATAATATGCTAAGAAGAGGAGTTGATGACCTGTGAGCTCTGGTCACTTCCTGATCTCATTTGACTCTTTGGTCTTTAGTTTTAAAAGGGTGATCAGAGAGGTTGCTTTATAATGGAGAAGTTGAACAAAAGGACCATCAACCTGCAGGCTCACTGGCACAGCGCAAGTTTCACCGGATAAGCATTTCAGTAAAGAGGACTATTGCCAACAGCAATACTTGCAAGGAAGCTTTGTTACAGAGAGGATTTTTTTTTTTAAAGAAGCTGCTAGGAAAACTGACACTAGAAGCTAACTAGAGTCACTCTTTATAGATATCAATGAAATTGTAAGTCTGAAGACATTACTTACCTAGATACAGTAACGGACTTTATTTAAGAACCAACTTTATACATACCTAATATACCTAGGCTTGTTGATCAAGTTGGCTGGCTGGGGAAGAATAAAACCATCTAGAAGATCCACATGATGAGAGAAAGCATTCGGGGAGGGCAGACAGAGACATGATGCTGGCCACAGATAGAACCCAGAGACGCTCTGTGATTGAAGTAGTTCTAATACCTGGAAGCTTCGATTTGCTCTTATAACGTGTCTAAAGCCATTTAATTCAAGACTACCCTTCCTAGTTGGTACCTGTAGATGTAATGCATCTCCTAAGGTATTAGTCTAGGCTCCACCGGACAGAACAACTACCTGGAGGTAGGTGGTGGAGCCTCCGGACTCCGCGACACATTTCACAATGCTGTTTACTCCAAAACACTGGCCTTATTGAACTAATCTAGCTATTGGGTAAGACGAGAAGTAATACACGAACATTCTTAAAGTCTGTTCTCTTTTGCCTTGTGACCTTAAACATTTCAAAGACCAACATGAACACTATTGAATAGAATTGTGTTTCCATCGTCATAACTAATCTGAAAGCCTAAGTTATACCTCTTTCACTGCACATCCAATCTATTTTATGGGCAGAAGAGCACAATGGGCTCAGCTATGCAGGCTTTAGGAGTTATTTTAACCTTTAAAGAACAATAGACACAAGTAAAAGTACATACATAAAGTAGGCATTTTATATTTAATTTTTATTTTCATATGCATGAAAAGTGTGTTCCAAAAAAAGATTAGAGAAATCCATGGCATGTCTTTCTGGTTAATGTTACTTTATTTTTTGGTTCATCTACGCTACTACTTACAAGTTACTTGTTATTTTTTTCATGGAAAATTTTTTTTAAATGAATTGATTTTGCTTTTCATCAGCACAGTTGTTGACTAATACCAAAGTTAGTTAGAAGGTTATGATTTTTACATTTATAGAATGTCAGGGCCAGCATTTAGACAATACATCATAGTAACTTGGCATTTATGAAATATTAGTTTTCCATAAACATGAACTCAGAGAGGAAGGTTACATTTTTTTAAATTATAATAACATTTTGAAAACCATCTGTCCTTTAAAATGTTACTAAAATATATATTGGAACTGGTGTTTTAGATGCCAGTCCTTCCTGAAGAGTGTTTTGAGATTTTTTTCAAATACTGCCTCAGTTCTATATAAAATAGAAAATATTCTGCCTTGTAAAATGACTACTGGATGTAGGTAAGAAGAAGTTAAGGAAATATTACATAAAAGTAGATTTGCAAAGGTAATTTGCTGAAGGATTATTTACACTTTGATGAGTGGATCTGGATATTTTGATACTAAGTGAAAGTGGTTCCACTGGAATTAGAAGGGAATAGAGATCTGAAAGCAGGAGTGAAAAGAATGTGTGTAAGCCGGGCACGGTGGCTCATGCCTGACCTCAGGTGAGCCGCCCACCTCAGCCTCCCAAAGTGCTGGGATGACACGCTTGTTAAGTGGTACTCTAATTAATCAGTAACTTAAACCTCAAAAGAGATTCATTATGTACACAAAATTAATCTTGTGTAATCAAGTGTATAAGTAAAATTAATTGAAGAAATCAAAAAACGCAAGGTGGCTGACACCTGTAATCTCAGTGCTTTCGGAAGTCTAGGTGGGAGGATCCCTTGACTTAAGGAGGCTGAGACCAGTCAAGCAACACGGTGGGACCCCATCTCTGTAAAACAATTAGCCGGGGATGGTGGTGCGTGCCTGTAGTCCGAGCTACTTGAGAGGCTGAGGCAAAAGTATCGCTTGAGCCTAGGACTTGGAGTCTGCAGTGAGCTATGATCACACCACTGACTCCAGCCAGAGCAACAGAGGGAGACAATGAGAACACGTGGACACAGGAAGGGGAACATCACACTCTGGGGACTGTTGTGGGGTGGGGGGAGGGGGCAGGGACAGCATTAGGAGATACACCTAATGCTAAATGACGAGTTAATGGGTGCATCACACCAACATGGCACATGGATACATATGTAAGAATCCTGCACGTTGTGCACATGTACCCCAAAACTCAAAGTATAATAATAAATAAATAATAAACCACAAAACACTTGTAATTCCAAATCCAGATATATAAACCACAGGAATACTTAGATAAACACACGTTATACACACATATAGTATATGTATGATAAAATATACTTGTATGTTCAACTTGGGAAAGGTTGATGATTTTAGAAACTAATAATTCTATTGCCTTGTGCTCTAATGATTTTCAATTTGAAGATTTATTTGGGATCAAATATATGAGGCTCCATATACAAGACATCTTTCTTTCCCCTCTTCTCAGCACCATTTTTTGGCTGATTATTGGACTACAACTGGGAGATCTAGAACTAAATTCCTGCTTAGTGTTTACTTGTTCAGAGCATAGGCTTTGAAATCGTCCTGTTTTGCCTCAGTCTCCACAGTGGTACCTACTAACCTCATGACTAGGGGATCGTGTAGCATTTCTCTAAGCCTTGTTTTCTTAGCTGTGAAGTGGTAAATTTTGGAAGTGCTTTGTTCATAGGATTTCTGTGGAAACTGAATTGGGTAAAGAATGTAAGGCATTTAGCACAGTAAAATAACCTGGATTACAGTAACTTTTCCAGGAGTGTTTATTAGTACTTAAACTGCCATTGTCATCAAAATTCTGTTTTTACATATGAACTTAGAAATGCCATTGTAACCTTCTCAACTCATTTGGTCATTTAAAATAGAGAGGTTGAGTTAGGTGTTTCTTAAATTTCTCTTTAGCTCTGATACTATGTGTCTGACGTTAAGTAATGCAAAGTTGGTAATTAAATCTTCCCCTTTCGTGATGTAGGAGAAAGGCATAAAAAATTTCTGGGTGACTGGATTCCCTTGCAAGTTTATTAGAATTGTAATTACGTAGCATTTTGAATAAAGCGTTCATTCTGGAAATCATTAAGTTTATTTTTCTTAACTCCGTATTTTGTCAACTGTGGAAAAATTGGGATTTAGGAGTAACCTCTGATTTAAAATTCCACCTAGTAACCATCTAAATTGTAGTCTTGTAATTTCCTAACTTTGGTCTTGAAGGTGTTTATCATTCTTATGCGTTATCATACTGTATTATATATTTATGCAACATAAAATGTATAGTTTTAACTATTGCACATGTTTACATATGAAAGGTGTAGTTTTGAACTTATCATTATTAAATTTGCTAATTTTGCTTCACTATTCATTTTGGACACTTATCCATATTAGTACATGCAACTCAAGTTTATTCTTTTGAGCTACTGTATATCATTCAAATGTATGAATAAATAACCTTGCTTTGGTGGACATTTAAGTATTTTCATGTATCAGTATGAAAAACAGTTTCAAAATGAACATTCAAATATACATTGCATATATGTGTATAATATTTGTATATATGAAGGTTCCTGTGGGTCATATATCTGAAATCAAAATTACAAGTGTTTTGTACCTTCTATAATTAATTTTACTCTCAATTTTAAGTAAACAAGATTAGTTTTTGCACATGATGCATCTCTTTATTCAGTTAAAATTACTGACATAATTAGAATACCACTTAAAACTTGAGAATATTTTCAAGGGTATTTATGCAAAACTTACATAAATGTGTTGAAAAGTCCTTTTGTATATATGTAGAGATTACATGGTATGTTAAATTCATCAATTTGCCTAAATATCAAGTTATACTTAAGTAGTGTCCATACACCATGCTTTTGCTTGACTGAACTCCAATATGTATATCCGGAGTACTTTTTAACATTCATAGGTTAAGTGGCCTGTTTTGGAAAATGATATTAAAAATGTAATTCAGATGAATGCTTAAAGATTAAAAATGAATGAGCTTTCGTATTAATCATCAATATGACAACCCTAAAGGGAAGCATGATTTTCAAATATACCTCCTTGTAGGCAGGATAATTCAGAAATGCACAGTGCATATTAGATATGGGATTTGAGTCATAGTGTATTTCTCTAAGAATGTAATTTATTGTACTTTCACATCCACCCCACTGAATATGCAGAGTTTAAGATGCAATGGCCAGAAGACATGAGCGTGTCACTAGAAGGATGTGGACGTGGGCTCCGGGGCTGTTGATGATGACGGTGGTCTTTTGGGGTCATCTGGGGAATGGACAAGGCCAAGGTAAGTGCAAGGATTTTCTAATTCTTTGCGAGTTGGATGCGAATTTCACTTTGTGATGAAATTATGTTGAGTCTTTGGTTTGATGTTTAAGCAATTTTTTACAATCTTCCGTCAGGTTTTTGTTACAGGGTATTGTAATATCTCTGCACCAGTTAAATTGAAATAGAATTAGGTGTGAGTAAATGCATCAAAATTGAAGCCATCTTTCTGAAATTGGCTTTTCTCTGTTGTAATTGATGATATGTATATATATGTGAGGTTTTATGAAGCCATATATATGCGTGTGTCTCTGTTGTAGTTGGTGGTATGTATATATATGTGAGGTGTTACGAGGCCATAAATATGCGTGTGTGTGGGTTTTGGGTGGGTGGGTGTGCCTGTGAGTTTGTGTGTGTGGTATTTTACAAGAACACGTAGCATATAAAGTTGTCGTGATTTTGAAGAAAAGTTTTTGGACGTTTGTCTGTTTAGGGTTTTTATGTTTTTGGATGTTTGTCTCTTTAGGGTTTTTATGTTTTACATTTTAAAATTTCAAGAACCTATTCTTAAAGGATGCGATGTTCTTTAGAAATTAAATGAAAAATGTGACGTTTCTCATTCTTCTGCCAAGTGTATTTAGGGGAAATTAATGAGAGAGTGGAGCTGCAAGGTTGTGGCATCCTGAAATGTCTGTTGGAGCGTAGAAAAAGGCCATAGATTTTGTAATAAGGCTTTCAATACTGATTTCATCAATAGCTGTATGGAGTGGTTTGTGCCAAATCTAGTATCTGTGAATGTATTTTGTGATAAGTATTGTATTATTTTTGGAGGTGTGTTGCCTGCTCAGATACAAATTGCAATTCTGTATTTTATGTGATAAAACATCCTGACATCGCTGAAATTTTCTTTTCCTTTCCGGGCAAGTATATTCGGCATTGATTTCCTGCATTTTCAAGGCTTGAAATGAAATCTGTGAGCAGGAAGTTTACAGAGTTATTTCAAGGGATAGGTATATTTCTCCAGATAAAATTGAAAGTGTGCAGTGTTATTATATAATTGTGATGAAGTTGAGCTTTGCTAGTTTGAAGTATCTAATAAAGTTTAACACTTTTTAAAAGATCCTTCAAAAAAAGCAGTTTTCTTGCCATATGTAATATTGTTCAATGAAGTTTTGAAATGAAATAGATATTTTTCAAAACCACAAATGCATCTGTGCCTTTATATGAACAGTTGTATATACATGTAAGCAGATAATACATTTTGTTAATTAAGATCAGCTTTGATTTTAATTTTTCTTTCCTGTCATTCAGAATTTGTATTTGCATCTAATAGAATTCTCATTTTTCTTTTTTGTCATAAAACTAATGTAAAATATATTCAATACACATAGTAGTTTTTTTCACCAAAGGTCTAAAACAAGAATATGTAGACAGTAGCTACGTTGGATTTCTTTGGCTATAAGAGTTGTCTATTTCTCTGGTGATGTGTAGAATTACTAAAATGCAGCATGACAACTGTTTCTCTGTAATAGTGATCCAACATGACATGTAGTATTACACAGGGTTGCTAATACCTTCCTCTGACCATCATTTCCAGTAATTGTGGCTTGTTTTAGATGAGGAATAGGTTATTAGATATTTAAAATATTTGAGAAAAATAGGTATCTTCTCTCTTATTTACCCAAACCCTTTTATTTACTCAATATTGATGGCTCAAGTATTCTATCTTTCACTAGGGACCATCATTTATTAAAAAATGGCCTGAAATCAATTCCAAGTCTAGCTGTAGTGAAGCTTCTAGTGGGAAATGCAAATTAAGTAATTTGTTTTCTTTCTAAAAGGATAAATTAAAATAGACAATGATTCAAAGAACAAAACAACTTAATAGAAAACATAATGGAATGCTTTGATACTATGATTCAGGGAATTTTGCTTCCTTAGTGGTAGCTAGATTGAGTGAAGGAGATTGCTTAGGTATAATGAGCAAATCTTATAATTGCAAGTATAACCCAAGCTGCATATCATCATTTAGCTCAATAAGCCTCATTAAATATTAAATATTACCTTTTAACTTTTATGCAATTAAGCAGAATTTAAAAATAAAAGTTTTAAAAATTAAAGTTTTTATTACTAAGTATCTTTTAAAATACAAATCTCACAGCTCCTTATTGTCAAGAAAAGAACACATGAAAATTTATAAATAAGGTTTTCTCTCTATTAAATTTACAGTCTTGCATTAAATATTGGTTATTGGGACCCACCATGTCCATGATTATGATTAAGTATCAATGAAAGATGACTCTTGCAGCAAATATGCATGCAAATGTTTTAAGATTATTTTCACATTATTTCACATAATTTCTTAAGCATAATAGGATAAGTAAATTATACTTTCTACACAAGCTCTTCATATTTATGAATAGACCATGTTCTAAATTTTTCAATCATTGGGGAATCCCAATGTCATATTTATGAATGGACCATGTTCTAAATGTTTCAGTCATTGGGGAATCCCAATGTCATATTTATGAATGGACCATGTTCTAAAAGTTTCAGTCATTGGGGAATCCCAGTGTCGTATTTATGAATGGACCATGTTCTAAATGTTTCAGTCATTGGGGAATCCCAGTGTCGTATTTATGAGTGGACCATGTTCTAAATGTTTCAGTCATTGGGGAATCCCAGTGTCGTATTTATGAATGGACCATGTTCAAAATGTTTCAGTCACTGGGGAATCCCAGTGTCGTATTTATGAATCGACCATGTTCTAAATGTTTCAGTCATTGAGGAATCTTCCTAGAGAAACCGTGTGAGAAATTGTAGCTAAGCTCAAAAACGGAAGACAAAAATCGATTTAACGAGGAATGTAGATTAATGTCATAGTATTATCGCGACTGTGTGCAACCACTACTTATAAACAATGATATAAGAAATGCAATCTGAAATCTGAATTCTAAATAGGAATGTAGTGCCATTATCCCTCTGGGACCCTTAGGGTCAAAATAAGATAAAAGTGATGAATGGTGGGTTGGAAGTCAGTCAGTGATCCTTGTCAAATTTTTGTATCTGTCAAGAAAAGCATCTGCTTGAGGACATCCATTTTCCTACTTCTGAGTTACAGAATAATAGGTACTTATCCTGAATGTGACATTCCCTGACGTGGACTCTGTCTTTGCTGCTTAGGTGGTGTGTGCATGAGAAAGTGCTTAACATCTGAAAACGGAGACAATCCTTAGAGAAAGATATATATGAATTATAAAAGGAAATATACCTACGATGGAAATAAAACAAATAGCATAAATACCTAGCTGTATTTGGTCTTTTTGGTAACTATTACAATATATACATTTTCAAACAACTAAGTTCAGCACTGACTTTGGGAGAATCTAGATAAAACTGAACTGACATATAATAAGCATTGGTGTAATTAATAGCACAGCGGGCAGAACCATGGGGGTATTTCCTGAGGAAGAGGGACTATAGAGAGGCAAAAGAAAACCCAGCTCATTCTGGGGAGTGCCAGGAGCAGTTATTATATTCAGAACTGAGAACTTATTTCTAACTCACCAACCCATAGTTCTGGCTGAAGTGCAGTGGTGCAGTCATAGCTCATTCTCAGCCCCAAACTCCTGGGTTCATATGGTCCTCTCATCTCAGCCTCCTGGTAGCTATGACCACAGGTGTGCACTACTTTGTCCAGCCAGTTTATTTTATATTTTATTTTCATTTCATTTGTAAAGACTGGGTCTTGCTATGTTGCCCAGGCAGGTCACAAACTCCTATCCTCAAGCAGTCCTCTAACCTAGGCCTCCCAAAGTACTGACATTACAGGCATGAGCCATTGCATCTGGCTCAAAAATATTTCTGTCCTAATGGCTTTAACAAAGAAGTGCCGTTTTGGGGATATATACAATGGTGTGCTGCTTGGGAGTGACACAAAAATAATTATAAGAAGAATGGAACGAATATGTCAGTATGTTTTCAAAAGCAAGTTAGCCCAAGTTTTTAAACAAGCATAATTTTAGGGTTTTTGTAACTAACTTAGGGTTTAAATGTAGCAAAAATTTTAAACATTATCATGAATACACAGAAAATTTTAATCAATTTGGTTTCCATGATGAATTTACATGCTTAAATTCCTAATTTCAATTTGCTGCTAGATATGAGAAAGTTTGAGATTTTGAAGAAGCAAGTGGTTCTTACAAATGTAGCAAACTTAAATTTTGAGGACAATTTAATTTAACTTCCATTTTTATGACCAGATTTTGGGTCAGCTGTTAAGCATTCAAAAAATAAAATCTGATAATATCTGGCAATTCCAATTTTCAGTTTTATTGATCTTCACCATGAAATAATATATAAGGTAAGGGGCAAAATTTTGGAAAAGCAGATCACTTTGTTGTCCTATTTAGCAAGTTCTCAAATTATGCCATCTTGGAATCATTACAAGTAATTATACGAAGACAGTATCTTGTGTTTTGTATTTCATTGTTACACATCCAATTGTTCTCTAGAGATATCAGAGAAAACCCACTCAAGAAGGGAAGGTTAGGTAAACAGCCCTCTCTCTCTCTCTCTCTGTCTTTGCCTCCATTTGGTTCCTTATGTTCATTTCTCAGTGCATTTCAGTTACTTTTATTGTTCCCTTCATTTTCTCTTTCATTCCAGAAGTTTAAGTGATTGCATAATTCTTTTGACAGCTGAAAGTAGTATCCGACTTTGAATGAAAGGTTTACAGCTACAGCTTTTCAATTAGAAAATCTCAGATCATGTGATCTATGAGTTTTAATATCTTAGGATCTCGACCAGTAAGGAATAATCACTTTGAAAAACCTTGATGCTACCTAGAGTTTGTGTTTTGTGAGGTTGCTTGGTAAATTATTCTCCTTTGATAATTGAATATTGCTTCAAGAGAGGTGAGCTCAGACGTTTGGCAATGAATATTGAATGTGTATTCCAAGAGACATGACCTTAAAATATCATCAAGCTAAGTAGTAGTGAAATTGAACTCTGCTGTATAATAGAAGTCAGTGTTTCTTACATCTTTGTGATATATAAATATTTTTACATTGTGGTAGATAATAATTTGTATGGGAACATTTAATTGAATTTAATTTATCCTATGGCAGAATTATGTTGCATAGGTCATTTTAGTTTTTGATTTAAGCATCTTAAAATTACAAATGCAAATATTCAACACGTAAAACCCACATGAATACACACTCCCAAACATTTGAAATCCTAACAGTCATTTCCAACAGCTTTTTCCTACAAAAGAAGTCAGCTCTTCTTAGAGAAGACATGCATTCCCATAGCTTGAGAGGTGCACACTATAAGGTAAACAGAGAAAGGATTACAGCAGTTTAAGTATACCAGCGGATTTACTTTATAGACAATAGACTTTTGAATTACTTGTCTTCAAAATTTGGTTTCTTGAGAAAATTATCTGTGTAGATTAATCATGCATTTCAGATACTTTCCAGACATCTGAATGTTGTTTTCTTAAAAGTAGCCAGCACGCCTTTTTATGCAGTCTGCATGGGAGATAGTAAGAGATGTGTATGCTGTATATCTACTAGTAGAGATTTGTTTATGAGTGCTTCCTTAAAAAATTATTTTTTCTGAAGAAAGGGATTTCTTTTTTATAATTTAGATTAGATGATTTTAAATGTTTTTAGGTTTTAACCTCTCTGATCATCAGGGTCATTGCCATGGAAAAAATGCAAGTTATAGCATATTTCATTTTTATAAGGAAAGAAGTTGATAATTTAGACTTTTTTCTTTTACTAAATTGAATTACATCACTCAATATTTGGATGGCATTAATTCACAATAGCAACAAAAATATCTTACTATTCAACAAAATAAAGTATGATTTCCTTCACATTTAACTTAATTTGTTCTTTAAAACATCTCCTAACGAAGGTTTTCTCATCCTCTGAAGCTGAATTTATTTAGGAAAAAATATTTTAAACACCATCCCAAGTGATATAACTATTTTTATTGAGCTTTGATGTTCTATTTGAACATATTTGAAGACTGTACAAGCACTCAATTTAGAATTAAGATTTTATTTGGAGATTTTGGTTGTATTTGAAATCTGTTGTGGAATTAAACATGAAGAATACGTCAATTTACTAGATGTCATTGTCTATGACACATTTTAGTCTTATCTTTCTGCCTATATGTAAAGAGGAATAGAAATAATTGGTATAAACAGGAAAAAAGAAGTAAAGTGGTAGGATCAGATGTGAGAAATATATAAGCTAAGATACTCTTTTTTTGTTTGTTTGTTTTTTGTTTTTGTGAGACAGAGTCTTGCTCTGTTGCCCAGGCTGGAGTGCAGTGACACAATCTTGGCTCACTGCGGCCTCCACCTCCCAGGCTCAATGGTTCTCCTGCCTCAGCCTCCTGTGTAGCTGGGATTACAGGTACGCATCACCACACCCGGCTAATTTTTGGATTTTTAGTAGAGACTAGGTTTGACCATGTTGGCTAGGCTAGTCTCAAACTCCTGACTTCAGTTGATCCGCCCACTTCAGCCTCCCAAAATTCTGGGATTTCAAGTGTGAGCCACCAGGGCCAGCCTAAGCTAAGATATTCTAGAAGCTATTAATAGTAAAATATAATGTAAATTGTTTAAAATTAATCTGTATATGAAATTTTTTCTAGGACTTTCCTGCCAGAAAAGTAGGAATAGAATGGCAAAAGGAAGGAGGTTCCTTCTACAAGTAGGCACACATCCTATTTCACTTTATCCTGTGATCAGTCTCATAACCATCTCCTGGTGTGAAGTGCTAAAACTGTGCTTTAAGAATAACTTAAGTCCTTTATGTACAAACTAAAGTATGAGAGCCTGAACCTTGGAAACCAAGAGATTCCAAAAAGCCTTATGTGTGAGACTGGGTGCCACAGATCTTGGCAGAAATTACTGCTTATTCTTAATTCTTATTGTTCCTTTCTAGCACTTCAATTTATAATGCCAATATCTACCTCAGCCTAAAGACAAGCTCTAGAATCACTTGTGTTACTTATTACATTTCTTTTAAAAAGCTCATGAATTACACATGAATTTCAAAGTTGCCAACTGAGATTCCAAGGACTTAGAAAAGAAAAAACGTGGCACCTTTCCATTATAAAGGCTGTACGCAGTCTTCATAGTGTTTGTCTTTAAGGGACAACATGCCTCATCCATCAGCAACTTTTCTTCCTTAAATCATCATATCTTGCCTAAAAAGGTTTTCTGAAAACTAAGATTTGCAGATTGTTATATCACATCTTAATCTACGTATCAACTTTAGCATTATCAAAGCATGAACTGTTCTGGGTTTTCATAGTTAATTATGTTTGTGGTAATAACTGGGATGCAATTGTTTTTCTTCTGATGATTTTGTACTTGCTTTTCTTATGGTAACTTCTGATGCTTGTTTGTAAGATCTTCCTCTCTTTTCTCCATCTGGTTATCTTCTGACCTTCTGTCCTTTAACTCAGATGTCACCCACACTGTGTGTCTTTCTGGATTGCTTCTTATTTAACTGTTGCTTCTCATAGTTTACATACCTCCTCCTGTACCACACTATCAACATTTCTCAAGCTGCACTATATGCTGGGTTGTGTCTTTATTTATTTATAAGTTCCTTGATAATTCGGACTATATATTAGTATATTCAAAAAATACTTATGAAGTGTTTACTTTGGGTCAGGAATTATTGAGTGAAGGAAATTGACCAAAACTCTGCCATCATGAAGCTCGCATTCTAACTTAGGGAGACAGATAACAGACAATGAGCCACATAAATATGCAAAGTATCGTAAGTTAGATGGTGAAAAGTAATCCTGGATGGGGATCAGATAATTTTGATAGGATAATTTTTAACTGGGTAGTCAAGAAAGGCCGCACAGAGAAGATGGCAATTGGAAGAACAAGGTGGTGAGAACTGCTGAGTCTGGAGCAAACACACAATTTGGAGCAGTAGAAGATTCCAGAAGTAACAGTATAGAGGCGAAGAAGTGGGAATTGTGTGGAGTCTTTTACTTGCTGTTGTAATGACCTTGGCTATGCTTTGAAGTGAGGTGGAAAGTTGGCAGGGACCTTAGTTTTCTTTTTAATAATTCACTATGAATTTTGAACGGTCACTATTATAGACTCAATAATTTTGCTTTATTACTCTTGCAATTGACTACAAAAGAGCGTATTGAAGAAATGTTAAATTCTAATTTAAACTGATTGAAATAGGTTTTTATCTTTTTATGTTTCTCATCACTGAATATCTCATTTTTAATTAGTTTGAAAGCATTCTAAGATAGTGAGCCAATGCAATTTAGCATAATGCATAACTTATTATTCATCAGATTTAGGTATTTAACCGAGGATGCTAATTAGGAAAGTAACTTGTTCTGTTGGATGATTTTGATAAAGCTACTTTCAAATGATTATCACATCCATTGATGTCATATTAAGTTGTGTTTCTGGAAACCAAATTTAGGCAGTGGTAATGAGTTAATATCTCTAAGTGGATACCTTTTATCTCTACAGTCAAGGATACTTGAAAGTGGAAAAACATACTGGCTTCAAGTCTTGGGAACTAGGACTTACCGGAAATGTGTGTGTTTTTTTTGTTTCCTGGTGGAATTGTCTTCTCGGAAAGATGGTGTTTCCTTTTCAATAGGAAAAAATTGATCCTATGCTGCTTTACTTTAATGCTTTGCTTTTGTCAAAATAGTGTTTTCTTAGGAAAATTAACCTATCATAATATAATGAAAAGAGAAATGCTGAAGACACAAAATGATGTCCATGTTAATATTGAGTAGGAAGCATCAAGGGACATGAGAAGAGGGAAGCGAAGAGAGGGAGAAGAGAAATTTATAGTGTAACAACAATTAGTAAAAAGGATTAGCATATACATGTAGTCAATAAGTCAATAAATGGCTGTTTATAGAAAGCCTACCAGGCACTAGGGGATATAGCAGTGAAGAAGGCAAAGACACAATTGGCTATACTGTAGTGAGGAGGGAAAGAGGAGGAAGACATACAAATACCTCAACAAAGCAATGGTGTGAAGGGCTATAAAGTACACTACTACGAAGAAGATTACATGTGATAACATGGCTGAGTAAAACTGTCAAGGAGGAAGGCACTGATCTGGCTGTAGGTATTTCAGAGCATTTTTCTCTCTGAGGAGGTAATATTTCATTTGAGAGTTGAGTGAAGACAAAGAGGAAGGTACTTTGAAGATCTGGGGTGCTCTGAGCAGAAAGAAGGGCAGATATAAAGATTCTGTAATTTAAAAAGAGAGCTTGATAGTTTCTTACAAAGAAAAGAAGGCCGGTTTGGCTGGAATGTCCATGAAGGAAGAGCATGGAGAGAGATTACATGAGTGTTCTCAGGGACCAAATCTAGATCTTATATCAAAATGTGAATATAAATTAACTACATTGAAAAGTGTATGATGGATGTGTGATACGATGAGGTTAGCTCTTAGGAGGGTGTACTATTGTGGAAGGGTACACTAGTGAAGGAAGGGGGTTCATTTAGCTGACTATTGCACCTGTCCAGTTGAAGGATGATGGTAGTTGGGATTATGAGTGTAGCAATAAAGTTGGAGAAAATCAGTTGAGATTGGAAGTTGATTTGAAGATGATTGAATTTACTGAGCAAGAATTATATCAAGGTATTTGGATTTAGGGACATGGGGGATTATGGTCACTTTTAGTGATATGGCAAAGTCTTGATGACATGAGGCAGTTTGCAAGTGACAGAGGTGTGGGTAGGTGCGTATGTGTGATTGATTTTACATTTTTTAATCTTAAATTAAGACGCTAGTTAGAATCCAAGTGGAGACATCAAGTAGGCACTGACAAGTTGACTTGGCTAGAGATGTGAGTTAGATCATCGTAGCCTATAGAGCATGCCTAAAGTCATGAATCTAGGTGAGGGGTTGGAAAACTATTATAGCCCATGAGCCAGATCTGGTCTGCCACCTATTTTTGTATGGCTCATGAGTTATAAGTACGTGTGGCATTTATAAGTCTAAAATGTAAAATACAGGGAAATTTTTCAGCAGGGAAAGTTCCATAAATTTGCCTCTTGGCAACACAAAGCCTGCAATATTTACTATCTGGCTCTTTGTCAAAAATGTTACTGACTCCTGATCTGGATGAAACCCTGTGAGGAGAGAGTGTTGACAGAAGAGAGAGAAGCATCACAGTGGAAATTAAAATTATGTCAACTGAAGTGTGTAGGGTAGAGAATTTAAGCCTGAGTATAACAGTAAGAGATTAAAATAACAGTAAATTCATTATCAGCGTGATCAATGAAACCTTTGGGGGCAAAGAGGAACTATCTTCGTCACACCTTTCACTCACTCATAGAAAGATCTTAGGCAGGAAATATAACTTGTTTGAAGATCTGAGATAAGGCTAATGTAGTTTGGACAAAGAAAGCCAATGGGAGGATGACATTACATCTGGCCAAAGATTTAGGGAAGAGCCAAATACTTCAGGCTTTTTAAAGTGATCTTTAGATAAAGAGGAGGTCATCAAGGCATTCCGAATTTGGAGGATCAAATCACATCTGATGGAAAAAATCTGGCTGTATGTGCATCTAGGATGTAAGGAAGCCAACATGGATGTGAAGTTAAAATTGTCCATTGCAAATAATAAAATGAAGGCCCCAGGTAGCCTTGGCAAGGGCAGATTTGGTATAAAATCCTTATTGGAATGGGCTTAAGCAGTAACGGGAATACGGATCTAGCTGTTGTGTTTAGTGGAATTTTATCAGTCTTTTTGTTGTGTATGATATATAGATGGTCAAAATAAGGAACTTCTACATTTTCGGTTTTTGTTTTATTTTAATTGAGATTTGAATTAAAAATAAGAAACTTTTATTTTGAAACTTGGAGACTGTGTTTAAAAAGTATAGAGTAGGGCTAGAAAAAAACCTAAAACTCTCCTGATGAGGAGAGTGCTAATCGTGACTCTAATAATAATAAAATACTTTTCTGATAATTTTTTGTGTGTTTCATTATTTATATATGTATGGGAAGTTGTACCCTAGCCACATGCCAATTCACCTGGTGAACTTGCTCTTCAACGTGGCACAAATATTTCCTTCTATCTTTAGCCTTCCGGGGTTTCTCACATGGACTATTGGCTCTTCCTACATGAACCTGCTGGTAGTACCCTGTAGGAGACATGCTACTCCATGACAACAGGCACCACGCTGTAGGGGAATTACCATACCTGTCAATCACTATCTCTAGAATGTGGCCTTTCATGAGCCCTGAGATTTCATACTGTTTCTCTGAGCTGTAACAATATTTATATTGAAAAAATAAACATGTTCTTCTATCTTTAATATTTTATATCTTATAATTTGAATATCCCATTTTCATTATACTACTTAGCTGCTAAGTTATGTTATAAAAACAAGTTTTAATTATCTGCAAACACCTTCAAATCTAATCCTTACCGGTGAAGACTGATGTCTGGTTAACATCTGTTAGGACATTTATTTCCATACAGTATTTATAGCGCCTTTTTGTTATTGATTGGTATGATAAATGTGTAACTCTTACACAAAGACAAAATTTTTAGATTTTTGTATTTAAAATACTGGTTATCAAAAGAAAAACCCAGATGTTATTTGTTTATGTTTCTGCTTGAGGTACTGAATCTATTTCAAGTCATATTTCTCAGTATTGATATACTTAATTTTGCTGAAATAATAACACACTAACTTTAGCTACTTTTTTTCTCAGTGTATCTCCTTGTCGCTCACCATTTCTGCCTCATTTCACTTCTCATCTTTATTTCTTTTTCTTTGGTCTTCTTTTACTTTAGGGATTCTTTCAATTTAGAAGTGTTCTTGTTTTCTGTTAATTACTATTCTTCTTGGATGTACACAGTTATCCTTTTCCATTTCATTTGTGAATTCATCTCAGAGGCATTTTGTATGTGCCTTTTACTCATAGCTTCTCAGAAGTCCCTTTCGAGGTTACCGATTTAACATGTCATGTACTATAAGGTTTGCATGGCATGGTGGCAGCTGACTTTGGTCTTTACAAGGATTGAAATGTTCACTCAACATGGATTGGTAGAATTTATTTTTTCCTTAAACATTTCATCGCCTTGTAAACAAACAAAAGCAAACCCAAGACTCAAAACTGACATTACTATTGGTGCCCCTGGAAATAGCTACCTTCTCACTAAAGTAGATTTTGTCATCCAACTTTATGTGTTGTTGAACACACATGGTGCTGTATGAGCACTCACTCACTAGTCTAGAAAACATTGCTGTGACCAGTTACCAGAAAAATAAATTCAGATTGCTCTTCACCTTCCACAGATGACCCTTCTGAAAGCCATTTGAATTCATTATAAATTATAGTTATATTAGTGTGACTTTAATTCACTTGTAATCTGAACTTTATGTGCAATGCATTTTTTCCCGTGTTTAATCATTTTTGAATGCTAAATCATTTGCAAACAAATGGCTTGTCCTTGAGAAAGAATTTAAGGCTGAAAGTACATTAAGTGCCATCTGGGTATCTGTGTCAATGGTTTTGTCACTACAAATGTGTGTGTGTGTGCATATCACCTACTTTATCACATTTATTTGATAAAATTGATATGCAATCTCTAAATCATTGTGTCTCCAACTTGTGTTATGCCACAAATACAAATTTTTGTCCTAAAGTTGATGGTACCCTTTGTAAAACTAGAAGTTCTCATTTGTGCAAAGGAAGGAAAAATAAAACAAGAAACAAATTCAATAAAAAAATTAAAGGTCAGATTTCTTTTATAGCTGCTGAATTCCTTTCTTTCCTTTCCATCATCCTCACATTCCCAAATCTCAACAAAGTTAAGAAATTAAAACACACATCATGAGATCATATGTTCACCTTGTTCAGGAACTGAAGGATTACATATACAAGACTATACCTTAATAAGTAGAGGGAGAAATATGAAGATATGAATAGAATATGAAAATTTATTATAATGCAGTTGTATTCTAAAGTGTTTCCTAGGCAGGCTAAGAGTATGTTGCCAGGAAATTTTAAGAGACCCACTCCATTATATAGAAGAGGATGTGTGTAGATCTCTTAATTCTGAAATGTTTAGAACTGAGTACAACAGGTCTTTGAATAACGACGTTTCATTCAATGTCATTTCATTATGATGTTGATGAGAAAAAACAAATTGATTCCAATTGGGGTTCACTGTCTGTGTAGAGCTTATGTATTCTCCCCATGTCTGCATTGATATTCTCTGGATGCTCCAGTTTCCTCTCACTTCCCAAGGCTGTGCATGTGAGGTTGATTGACGTGTCTATGTGGTCCCAGTCTGAGTAACTGTGGGTATGTGTGAGTGCACCTGCAATGCGACGGCACCCTGTCCAGGGCTGGTTCCCACATTGTGTCCTGAGCTGACAGGATAGGCTGCAGTCAACTGCAACCCTAAACTGAAATAAGTAGGTAAATAATGATTTTACTAGCTTTTATTAATCTTAAACGTATGAATAGCTGAAATTTATTTCAGCATTTAATATTAGAAGTGTTTTGATCTTTATTTACAAGTTTGTTGACGTTTTAGTTACCAAAAGCCATAGAAGCTTAACTCTTTTGATGTCAACCTATGGTAAAATGGGTTTCGCTGACTGTATTTTTGTACCAATTAACCATCCCCAATTTATCCCTCCGTATGCGTGTATCAAAACATCACGTGACCATAAATATATATACCTATGACCAGTTTTCAAGCACCTGTCAATGATGTTAAGTGAAGACTTATTGTAGTCCTTTTTTGGCATAACGAAAATGTGTGTGTTTTGTTCAAGATTGGAAAAGTTCTTTGTGTAAAGAACTAGACAGTAAATATTATAGGCTTTGCTGGCCATATGTAGTCTCTGTCTCTCCTTCATCTACTCATTCTTCTTCTCCCCTTCCTTCTCCTTCTTTAAACACTTCCAAAATGCCAAAACAATTTTTAGCTCTCAGCCATATGAAGCAAGCCATTGATTAAATTTGGCTTGTAGGCCCATAAGGTGTGAATTCCTTTACATCATCAGAATGCCGCATATATATGAAATGTTATCTATGAGAAATTAATGGGGCTCCCAGCAGAGAGAAATTAGCCTAAGTTAAGTTTGGGCTTTGGAATTCAGGGGAATGCCATGCACAAAAATGCTCTGCTTTTAAAACTAGTTACTAACAGTCCATTTCTGATATCAGAAATACATGAAAACTACCAATTGAACGGACATTATTCACTACTTTAGTGCTGCTACTCCTGTGTGGTGGAAAAAGAATCCAGAAAGTTTTCCTTTCCATTTGAACATTCATGCAATAAAAATTTCCAAATCTTTTTTTGAACAAATTTTTTATCTTATAGCTCTCTTGTGTACTTTATAAGTACGTTTTGCTGCTTATTCTCAGTAACTGTATTGAAACAATCTGTTTTCCTTTATCAATCAAAATAAAATAAGAAATTTAGCTTAATACTAATATTAAGCTGAAGTGCAAGATATATGAAAAAGAGAGAAAAGAAGCAGGATAAACTGACCTTTTGATAACTGCAGAGGACAGCAGATCAAAGACTGGACTTTAACGTCTGACATTTTCAGAATCTATCACAGTAAGTCCACTGGGTCCAGAAATAGGTTTTAATCCTAGATTGAAATGACAATGCTGTCATGACATTGAGTTTGATGGAAAAAGTGAAGTTAAAGTTTTTCTCAATATTTTTTTAAAATCAATGATTGATTTAACTATAAAATGGACTGATTCTGAAGAACTCATTCTGACGTTGGAGGTGAAAATGCTTTTACTCTAATCATTAAAATCAATTTCTCTAGATATCTGACTTTATTCTGCTTTATAACATAAAGAATGAAACTATATTTATTAATGAAGTGTAATCTAGCAAAGTGGCATAAGCATAATTATGAGTCACTTACTAAAGTTGTGTGTTTTTTTCCATTGCATGAAAACCCTGCCTTGTTTTAATTTTTATTGACTCTTTAAAAGCAATTTTAGGTTTGTAGAAAGAAGTGAATAAGCATTCACACGTCATCCTCAGCCTCTACCCCAATTTCCCCGATTTTTAACATCTTGCAATAGTGTGGTACATTTGTTAGAGTTGATGAGTCAATATTGGTACATTACTATTGACTAAAGTATGTAGTTTGTATTAGAGTTTACTCCTTGTCTTATGAATTCTGTAGGTTTTGTCAAATGTGTAATGACAAATAATCCTCATTACAGTGTCATACAGAATAATGGATTCACTCTCCTAAAATTCTTCCTTGCTCCATCCGTTCATCGTTTCCTCTACTAATTTATGTAGAAGATAAATTAGTAGATTGAGTTGATGGTTATAGCAGTTTAAAGCACAGATAGAAAACTAGATTGACCTGCCTACCCAGACTGTGCTTCTCACTCTCACTGTGCCCTTTCTTAACCTTTGGAAATGCTTTTATTCATATATAAAATAGGCTATAACTTCATATAGTTGTATTACAAAAAGTTAATGCACAGAAAAAGACTTGTGCTAGGTATATGGTTTCTTCTCAGTTAAATGGAAGCCAT
This sequence comes from Symphalangus syndactylus, assembly GCF_028878055.3. Taxonomy (NCBI): domain Eukaryota; kingdom Metazoa; phylum Chordata; class Mammalia; order Primates; family Hylobatidae; genus Symphalangus; species Symphalangus syndactylus. Next base: position 72,445,712 of record NC_072442.2, on the reverse strand, counting down.
TGCGTGTGTTTGTCAATAGAATTCGTCATACTTTATCTCACATATCTTTACGTCATTGTTGGCACATGACATGTTTAGACTGCACAAATCTCCTCCAAATCCCTAATAGTCACTGATCTCTTTACTGTCTCCATAGTTTTGCTTTCTCCAGAAGGTCATGTAGTTGAATCATACGGTATGTAGACTTTTCAGACTGGCTTCTTTCACTTGGCAATATGCATTTAAAGGTTCCTGTGTGTCTTCTGTAGCTTGACAGAATACTATTCCATTGCCTGGATATACCACAGTTTATTTTTCCATTCACTTCCTGAAGGACATTTCGATTTTAGTGATCATGAATAAGGCTCCTGTAACATTCATGGGAAGAAGGCTTTTGTGTGCATGTAAGTTTTCAAATCCTTTAAGTAAATACCGGGAATGTAATTGCTGGGTTGTGTGGTAGGAGTATGTTTAGTTTTATAAGAAACTGCCAAACTGACTGCCAAAGTAGCTGTACTATTCTGCATTCTCACAAGCAATGAATAAAAGTTCCTGTTTCTCCTCACATTTGCCAGCTTTTGGTATCATCAGACTTTTGGATATTGGTCATTTTAATAGTCATGTAATAATATCTCACGGTTGCTGTGACTTGCAGTTCCCTAATGATACATGACTAGTAACTTCAAAATCCCCATTTGACAGCTGTATTTAGACCTTTGGACTATTTTTTAAATGAGTTGTTTTCTTTCTTATTTTCGAGTTCTCTGTATACTTTAAATACCAGTAATTTATCTGATATGTTTTGAAAATGTTTTGAATATGTTTTGAAAAAATTTTCTCCCAACCTGTGGCTTTTGTTTTCATTCTAAGCACAGTTTTAATAACAAAAGTCTTTAATTTTAATGATGCTCAATTTCTCAATTTTTTCTTTGTCTAACCCAATAAATCAGAAAGCTTTTTATCATTTCACATGACTTAATATTCAGGCAAGGTCTATATAGGCCCCTTTCAAACAGTCATAAAGTTTAGAAGCTCTGACCTCACAAACAATAACAACGACAACATAGAAACAAAAATGACAGCTTTTGATGTTGTCTCAGTAATTTCTCAATTCAAGAACAGATTACTGAGCTTTATAAGCAATACGTATAGATATCAATTTCACAATAAAATACCTTATGATATTTATCAAATCACCTTAGTTTTGGTCACTTATTACTATTAGACTAAAATGTAATTTGTCAGACATGAGAAATCCTTTGGAGTATTTTTTAGAGAACCAAGTATTTGTTTTAGCCTTTTCAGTTCTTCTCTTGCTGTTTCTCCAGTATAGTCATTCCAATTGTCTCTATAGATGTATTAATACCAGGTACATAGTAAACACAATTATCTGCCACGTGTACCCCAACCCCCTTCCCTGTTCATGCAGTGAACATAAAGGAAGCAGGTCAAAAGGAAGCAGGTCATGTACCCTGTGATGTGCTGGGTTGTAAGGAAAGGTACACAATTAATGTACCATGTCTGAGTTTTCTTCTTCTCTGTATTTGTTCCATTTAATGCATGTATGTTTTTTATTCCTTAGGCCTCTCCAGTCCTAACACACTCAGGGATACTTGATACAGCTATAAGGCTGTGTCTTTATCAGGTACCTTTGGGTTATCCCCGGCCAGGGGTGGGAAATAGAGGAAGTGAATGTCTGTATCCTCATTAAGTATCACACAGAGCAGAAACATAAAGAAGCCTGTGCCATGAATGGGTCTCTTCTTTCTCCAAAAACCACCTACCCCTTCAACTCCCACTGCTTAAAGGAAAATCTTGTATTAGTCTCCCCATTTGCTCCTCAAACTTGCTTTAGCAAAGCAGTTCCTAAACCTCTGATAATGTATGTCCCCACCCCTAACTCAACACACAGTCTCATGTCACATCACAGAAAAGAAGTTCAAAACAAAACAAAACAAAGCCACAGTCTTATAAGAAAAATAGGTAAGTTTTACAAAAGTTGTGTACTGTATCTCTGCTTTGAATTTTGTCATTGGCCAAGGATAGTAAAACTCTTGGAAAACTATAAAACAGGAACTTACGTAACATGTTTTACCCAAGATTTTTCAAACATTTTGGAAGGATACTTATTAACATCTTGCAGAGGTAATGTTACATGAAAAACTTAGCATAAGACCAATCAGGTATTCTATGCAATAATGCAGATATATGAAAAAATAATATAATGAAATAAATGACTTTTCAAAAGGTATTGATCCTAGATCCACATTCTTTTTTTGGTTCAGGTGAGGCAATTAGAATGTGAAAAAAAGAAGCATAGAACAACTGTCTAATGAGAGGGACGAATGCTCCTGGGTGGAAAGTTATTAGAAGATAAATTAGTAGATTGACCCTTTTGTGTAGTTTATATTTGGAGACATTCCTTTTTCCACTATTACCCTCTTAGCGCTCCGAATCTCCACTTGCATTTTCTACAGAAAGTGTGTTTCAGAACGGCTCAATCAAAACTAAGGTTCAACACTTTTAGTTGAACAATCAGAACAGAAAGAAGTTTCACACAATTCTTCTGTGTAGTTTTTATTTGTAGACATTCTTTTTCCCAATATAGGCCTCTTAGCGCTCAGAATGTCCAATTGCAGTTTCTACAGAAAGAGTGTTTCAGAACGGCTCAATCAAAAGTAAGGTTCAACTCTGTTAGTTGAATGCACAGAACAGAAAGAAGTTTCATACAATGCTTCTGTGTAGTTTATATTTGAACATATTCTTTTTTCCACTATTACCCACTTAGCGCTACGAATGTCCAGTTGCATTTTCTACAGACAGAGTGTTTCAAAACTGCTCAATCAAAAGTATGGTTTAACTCTGTTAGCTGAATGCTCAGATCAGAAAGAAGTTTCACAGAATGCTTCTGTGTAGTTTATATTTGAATATATTCCTTTTTCCACTACTACGCTCTTAGCGCTCCAAATGTCCAGTTGCATTTTCTACAGAAAGAGTGTTCAGATCTGCTCAATCAAAAGTATGGTTTAACTCTGTTAGCTGAATGCACAGATCAGAAAGAAGTTTCACCGAATGATTCTGTGTAGTTTATATTTGAAGACATTCCTTTTTCCACTATTACCCTCTTAGCGCTCCGAATCTCCACTTGCATTTTCTACAAAAAGAGTGTTTCATAACTGCTCAATCAAAAATATGTTTTAACTCTGTTAACTGAATTTACAGATCAGAAATAAGTTTCACAGAATGCATCTGTGTAGTTTTTATTTGAAGATATTCTTTTTCCCAATGTAGGCCTCTTAGCGCTTAGCATGTCCAATTGCAGTTTCTACAGAAAGAGTGTTTCAGAACGGCTCAATCAAAAGTAAGGTTCAATTCTGTTAGTTGAATGCACAGAACAGAAAGAATTTTCACAGAATGCTACTGTGTAGTTTATATTTGAATATATTCCTTTTTCCACTATTACCCTCTTAGCGCTCCGAATGTCCACTTGCATTTTCTACAGAAAGAGTTTTCAGAACTGCGCAATCAAAAGTATGGTTTAACTCTGTTAGCCTAATGAACATATCAGAAATAAGTTTCACACAATGCTTCTGTGTAGTTTTTATTTGAAGATATTATTATTCCCAATAGAGGCCTCTTAGCGCTCAGAATGTCCAATTGCAGTTTCTACAGAAAGAGTGTTTCAGAAAGGCTCAATCAAAAGTAAGGTTCAACTCTGTTAGTTGAATGCACAGAACAGAAAGAAGTTTCATACAATGCTTCTGTGTAGTTTATATTTGAACATATTCTTTTTTCCACTATTACCCACTTAGCGCTACGAATGTCCAGTTGCATTTTCTACAGACAGAGTGTTTCAAAACTGCTCAATGAAAAGTATGGTTTAACTCTGTTAGCTGAATGCTCAGATCAGAAAGAAGTTTCACAGAATGCTTCTGTGTAGTTATATTTGAATATATTCCTTTTTCCACTACTACTCTCTTAGCGCTCCAAATGTCCAGTTGCATTTTCTACAGAAAGAGTGTTCAGATCTGCTCAATCAAAAGTATGGTTTAACTCTGTTAGATGAATGCACAGATCAGAAAGAAGTTTCACCGAATGATTCTGTGTAGTTTATATTAGGAGACATTCCTTTTTCCACTATTACCCTCTTAGCGCTCCGAATCTCCACTTGCATTTTCTACAGAAAGAGTGTTTCAGAACGGCTCAATCAAAACTAAGGTTCAACTCTTTTAGTTGAACAAACAGAACAGAAAGAAGTTTCACACAATTCTTCTGTGTAGTTTTTATTTGTAGACATTCTTTTTCCCAATATAGGCCTCTTAGCGCTCAGAATGTCCAATTGCAGTTTCTACAGAAAGAGTGTTTCAGAACGGCTCAATCAAAAGTAAGGATCAACTCTGTTAGTTGAATGCACAGAACAGAAAGAAGTTTCATACAATGCTTCTGTGTAGTTTATATTTGAACATATTCTTTTTTCCACTATTACCCATTTAGCGCTACGAATGTCCAGTTGCATTTTCTACAGACAGAGTGTTTCAAAACTGCTCAATCAAAAGTATGGTTTAACTCTGTTAGCTGAATGCTCAGATCAGAAAGAAGTTTCACAGAATGCTTCTGTGTAGTTTATATTTGAATATATTCCTTTTTCCACTACTACTCTCTTAGCGCTCCAAATGTCCAGTTGCATTTTCTACAGAAAGAGTGTTCAGATCTGCTCAATCAAAAGTATGGTTTAACTCTGTTAGCTGAATGCACAGATCAGAAAGAAGTTTCACAGAATGATTCTGTGTAGTTTATATTTGGAGACATTCCTTTTTACACTATTACCCTCTTAGCGCTCCGAATCTCCACTTGCATTTTCTACAGAAAGTGTGTTTCAGAACGGCTCAATCAAAACTAAGGTTCAACTCTTTTAGTTGAACAAACAGAACAGAAAGAAGTTTCACACAATTCTTCTGTGTAGTTTTTATTTGTAGACATTCTTTTTCCCAATATAGGCCTCTTAGCGCTCAGAATGTCCAATTGCAGTTTCTACAGAAAGAGTGTTTCAGAACGGCTCAATCAAAAGTAAGGTTCAACTCTGTTAGTTGAATGAACAGAACAGAAAGAAGTTTCATACAATGCTTCTGTGTAGTTTATATTTGAACATATTCTTTTTTCCACTATTACCCACTTAGCGCTACGAATGTCCAGTTGCATTTTCTACAGACAGAGTGTTTCAAAACTGCTCAATCAAAAGTATGGTTTAACTTTGTTAGCTGAATGCTCAGATCAGAAAGAAGTTTCACAGAATGCCTCTGTGTAGTTTATATTTGAATATATTCCTTTTTCCACTACTACGCTCTTAGCGCTCCAAATGTCCAGTTGCATTTTCTACAGAAAGAGTGTTCAGATCTGCTCAATCAAAAGTATGGTTTAACCCTGTTAGCTGAATGCACGGATCAGAAAGAAGTTTCACCGAATGATTCTGTGTAGTTTATATTTGAAGACATTCCTTTTTCCACTATTACCCTCTTAGCGCTCCGAATCTCCACTTGCATTTTCTACAAAAAGAGTGTTTCATAACTGCTCAATCAAAAATATGTTTTATCTCTGTTAACTGAATTTACAGATCAGAAATAAGTTTCACAGAATGCATCTGTGTAGTTTTTATTTGAAGATATTCTTTTTCCCAAAGTAGGCCTCTTAGCGCTTAGCATGTCCCATTGCAGTTTCTACAGAAAGAGTGTTTCAGAACGGCTCAATCAAAAGTAAGGTTCAACTCTGTTAGTTGAATGCACAGAACAGAAAGAATTTTCACAGAATGCTACTGTGTAGTTTATATTTGAATATATTCCTTTTTCCACTATTACCCTCTTAGCGCTCCGAATGTCCACTTGCATTTTCTACAGAAAGAGTGTTCAGAACTGCGTAATCAAACGTATGGTTTAACTCTGTTAGCTTAATGAACATATCAGAAATAAGTTTCACACAATGCTTCTGTGTAGTTTTTATTTGAAGATATTATTTTTCCCAATATAGGCCTCTTAGCACTCAGAATGTCCAATTGCAGTTTCTACAGAAAGAGCGTTTCAGAAAGGCTCAATCAAAAGTAAGGTTCAACTCTGTTAGTTGAATGCACAGAACAGAAATAAGTTTCATACAATGCTTCTGTGTAGTTTATATTTGAATATATTCTTTTTTCCACTATTACCCACTTAGCGCTACGAATGTCCAGTTGCATTTTCTACAGACAGAGTGTTTCAAAACTGCTCAATCAAAAGTATTGTTTAACTCTGTTAGCTGAATGCTCAGATCAGAAAGAAGTTTCACAGAATGCTTCTGTGTAGTTTATATTTGAATATATTCCTTTTTCCACTACTACGCTCTTAGCGCTCCAAATGTCCAGTTGCATTTTCTACAGAAAGAGTGTTCAGATCTGCTCAATCAAAAGTATGGTTTAACTCTGTTAGCTGAATGCACAGATCAGAAAGAAGTTTCACCGAATGATTCTGTGTAGTTTATATTTGAAGACATTCCTTTTTCCACTATTACCCTCTTAGCGCTCCGAATCTCCACTTGCATTTTCTACAAAAAGAGTGTTTCATAACTGCTCAATCAAAAATATGTTTTATCTCTGTTAACTGAATTTACAGATCAGAAATAAGTTTCACAGAATGCATCTGTGTAGTTTTTATTTGAAGATATTCTTTTTCCCAATGTAGGCCTCTTAGCGCTTAGCATGTCCAATTGCAGTTTCTACAGAAAGAGTGTTTCAGAACGGCTCAATCAAAAGTAAGGTTCAACTCTGTTAGTTGAATGCACAGAACAGAAAGAATTTTCACAGAATGCTACTGTGTAGTTTATATTTGAATATATTCCTTTTTCCACTATTACCCTCTCAGCGCTCCGAATGTCCAGTTGCATTTTCTACAGAAAGAGTGTTCAGAACTGCGCAATCAAAAGTATGGTTTAACTCTGTTAGCTTAATGAACATATCAGAAATAAGTTTCACACAATGCTTCTGTGTAGTTTTTATTTGAAGATATTATTTTTCCCAATATAGGCCTCTTAGCGCTCAGAATGTCCAATTGCAGTTTCTACAGAAAGAGTGTTTCAGAAAGGCTCAATCTAAAGTAAGTTTCAACTCTGTTAGTTGAATGCACAGAACAGAAAGAAGTTTCATACACTGCTTCTGCGTAGTTTATATTTGAACATATTCTTTTTTCCACAATTACCCACTTAGCGCTACGAATGTCCAGTTGCATTTTCTACAGACAGAGTGTTTCAAAACTGCTCAATCAAAAGTATGGTTTAACTCTGTTAGCTGAATGCTCAGATCAGAAAGAAGTTTCACAGAATGCTTCTATGTAGTTTATATTTGAATATATTCCTTTTTCCACTACTACTCTCTCAGCGCTCCAAATGTCCAGTTGCATTTTCTACAGAAAGAGAGTTCAGATCTGCTCAATCAAAAGTATGGTTTAACACTGTTAGCTGAATGCACAGATCAGAATAAAGTTTCACAGAATGATTCTGTGTAGTTTATATTTGGAGACATTCCTTTTTCCACTATTACCCTCTTAGCGCTCCGAATCTCCACTTGCATTTTCTACAGAAAGCGTGTTTCAGAACGGCTCAATCAAAACTAAGGTTCAACTCTTTTAGTTGAACAAACAGAACAGAAAGAAGTTTCACACAATTCTTCTGTGTAGTTTTTATTTGTAGACATTCTTTTTCCCAATATAGGCCTCTTAGCGCTCAGAATGTCCAATTGCAGTTTCTACTGAAAGAGTGTTTCAGAACGGCTCAATCAAAAGTAAGGTTCAACTCTGTTAGTTGAATGCACAGAACAGAAAGAAGTTTCATACAATGCTTCTGTGTAGTTTATATTTGAACATATTCTTTTTTCCACTATTACCCACTTAGCGCTACGGATGTCTAGTTGCATTTTCTACAGACAGAGTGTTTCAAAACTGCTCAATCAAAAGTATGGTTTAACTCTGTTAGCTGAATGCTCAGATCAGAAAAAAGTTTCACAGAATGCTTCTGTGTAGTTTATATTTGAATATATTGCTTTTTCCACTACTACGCTCTTAGCGCTCCAAATGTCCAGTTGCATTTTCTACAGAAAGAGTGTTCAGATCTGCTCAATCCAAAGTATGGTTTAACTCTGTTAGCTGAATGCACAGATCAGAAAGAAGTTTCACCGAATGATTCTGTGTAGTTTATATTTGAAGACATTCCTTTTTCCACTATTACCCTCTTAGCGCTCCGAATCTCCACTTGCATTTTCTACAAAAAGACTGTTTCATAACTGCTCAATCAAAAATATGTTTTATCTCTGTTAACTGAATTTACAGATCAGAAATAAGTTTCACAGAATGCATCTGTGTAGTTTTTATTTGAAGATATTCTTTTTCCCAATGTAGGCCTCTTAGCGCTTAGCATGTCCAATTGCAGTTTCTACAGAAAGAGTGTTTCAGAACGGCTCAATCAAAAGTAAGGTTCAACTCTGTTAGTTGAATGCACAGAACAGAAAGAATTTTCACAGAATGCTACTGTGTAGTTTATATTTGAATATATTCCTTTTTCCACTATTACCCTCTCAGCGCTCCGAATGTCCACTTGCATTTTCTACAGAAAGAGTGTTCAGAACTGCGCAATCAAAAGTATGGTTTAACTCTGTTAGCTTAATGAACATATCAGAAATAAGTTTCACACAATGCTTCTGTGTAGTTTTTATTTGAAGATATTATTTTTCCCAATATAGGCCTCTTAGCGCTCAGAATGTCCAATTGCAGTTTCTACAGAAAGAGTGTTTCAGAAAGGCTCAATCAAAAGTAAGGTTCAACTCTGTTAGTTGAATGCACAGAACAGAAAGAAGTTTCATACACTGCTTCTGTGTAGTTTATATTTGAACATATTCTTTTTTCCACAATTACCCACTTAGCGCTACGAATGTCCAGTTGCATTTTCTACAGACAGAGTGTTTCAAAACTGCTCAATCAAAATTATGGTTTAACTCTGTTAGCTGAATGCTCAGATCAGAAAGAAGTTTCACAGAATGCTTCTATGTAGTTTATATTTGATTATATTCCTTTTTCCACTACTACTCTCTCAGCGCTCCAAATGTCCAGTTGCATTTTCTACAGAAAGAGAGTTCAGATCTGCTCTATCAAATGTATGGTTTAACTCTGTTAGCTGAATGCTCAGATCAGAAAGAAGTTTCACAGAATGCTTCTGTGTAGTTTATATTTGAATATATTCCTTTTTCCACTACTACTCTCTTAGCGCTCCAAATGTCCAGTTGCATTTTCTACAGAAAGAGGGTTCAGATCTGCTCAATCAAAAGTATGGTTTAACTCTGTTAGCTGAATGCACAGATCAGAAAGAAGTTTCACAGAATGATTCTGTGTAGTTTATATTTGGAGACATTCCTTTTTCCACTATTACCCTCTTAGCGCTCCGAATCTCCACTTGCATTTTCTACAGAAAGAGTGTTTTAGAACGGCTCAATCAAAACTAAGGTTCAACTCTTTTAGTTGAACAAACAGAACAGAAAGAAGTTTCACACAATTCTTCTGTGTAGTTTTTATTTGTAGACATTCTTTTTCCCAATATAGGCCTCTTAGCGCTCAGAATGTCCAATTGCAGTTTCTACAGAAAGAGTGTTTCAGAACGGCTCAATGAAAAGTAAGGTTCAACTCTGTTAGTTGAATGCACAGAACAGAAAGAAGTTTCATACAATGCTTCTGTGTAGTTTATATTTGAACATATTCTTTTTTCCACTATTACCCATTTAGCGCTACGAATGTCCAGTTGCATTTTCTACAGACAGAGTGTTTCAAAACTGCTCAATCAAAAGTATGGTTTAACTCTGTTAGCTGAATGCTCAGATCAGAAAGAAGTTTCACAGAATGCTTCTGTGTAGTTTATATTTGAATATATTCCTTTTTCCACTACTACTCTCTTAGCGCTCCAAATGTCCAGTTGCATTTTCTACAGAAAGAGTGTTCAGATCTGCTCAATCAAAAGTATGGTTTAACTCTGTTAGCTGAATGCACAGATCAGAAAGAAATTTCACAGAATGATTCTGTGTAGTTTATATTTGGAGACATTCCTTTTTCCACTATTACCCTCATAGCGCTCCGAATCTCCACTTGCATTTTCTACAGAAAGTGTGTTTCAGAACGGCTCAATCAAAACTAAGGTTCAACTCTTTTAGTTGAACAAACAGAACAGAAGGAAGTTTCACACAATTCTTCTGTGTAGTTTTTATTTGTAGACATTCTTTTTCCCAATATAGGCCTCTTAGCGCTCAGAATGTCCAATTGCAGTTTCTACAGAAAGAGTGTTTCAGAACGGCTCAATCAAAAGTAAGGTTCAACTCTGTTAGTTGAATGCACAGAACAGAAAGAAGTTTCATACAATGCTTCTGTGTAGTTTATATTTGAACATATTCTTTTTTCCACTATTACCCACTTAGCGCTACGAATGTCCAGTTGCATTTTCTACAGACAGAGTGTTTCAAAACTGCTCAATCAAAAGTATGGTTTAACTCTGTTAGCTGAATGCTCAGATCAGAAAGAAGTTTCACAGAATGCCTCTGTGTAGTTTATATTTGAATATATTCCTTTTTCCACTACTACGCTCTTAGCGCTCCAAATGTCCAGTTGCATTTTCTACAGAAAGAGTGTTCAGATCTGCTCAATCAAAAGTATGGTTTAACCCTGTTAGCTGAATGCACGGATCAGAAAGAAGTTTCACCGAATGATTCTGTGTAGTTTATATTTGAAGACATTCCTTTTTCCACTATTACCCTCTTAGCGCCCCCAATCTCCACTTGCATTTTCTACAAAAAGAGTGTTTCATAACTGCTCAATCAAAAATATGTTTTATCTCTGTTAACTGAATTTACAGATCAGAAATAAGTTTCACAGAATGCATCTGTGTAGTTTTTATTTGAAGATATTATTTTTCCCAATGTAGGCCTCTTAGCGCTTAGCATGTCCAATTGCAGTTTCTACAGAAAGAGTGTTTCAGAACGGCTCAATCAAAAGTAAGGTTCAACTCTGTTAGTTGAATGCACAGAACAGAAAGAATTTTCACAGAATGCTACTGTGTAGTTTATATTTGAATATATTCCTTTTTCCACTATTACCCTCTTAGCGCTCCGAATGTCCACTTGCATTTTCTACAGAAAGAGTGTTCAGAACTGCGCAATCAAAAGTATGGTTTAACTCTGTTAGCTTAATGAACATATCAGAAATAAGTTTCACACAATGCTTCTGTGTAGTTTTTATTTGAAGATATTATTTTTCCCAATAGAGGCCTCTTAGCGCTCAGAATGTCCAATTGCAGTTTCTACAGAAAGAGTGTTGCAGAAAGGCTCAATCAAAAGTAAGGTTCAACTCTGTTAGTTGAATGCACAGAACAGAAAGAAGTTTCATACAATGCTTCTGTGTAGTTTATATTTGAACATATTCTTTTTTCCACTATTACCCACTTAGCGCTACGAATGTCCAGTTGCATTTTCTACAGACAGAGTGTTTCAAAACTGCTCAATCAAAAGTATGGTTTAACTCTGTTAGCTGAATGCTCAGATCAGAAAGAAGATTCACAGAATGCCTCTGTGTAGTTTATATTTGAATATATTCCTTTTTCCACTAGTACTCTCTTAGCGCTCCAAATGTCCAGTTGCATTTTCTACAGAAAGAGAGTTCAGATCTGCTCAATCAAAAGTATGGTTTAACTCTGTTAGCTGAATGCACAGATCAGAAAGATGTTTCACTTAATGATTCTGTGTAGTTTATATTTGGAGAGATTCCTTTTTCCACTATTACCCTCTTAGCGCTCCGAATCTCCACTTGCATTTTCTACAGAAAGAGTGTTTCAGAACGGCTCAATCAAAACTAAGGTTCAACTCTTTTAGTTGAACAAACAGAACAGAAAGAAGTTTCACACAATTCTTCTGTGTAGTTTTTATTTGTAGACATTCTTTTTCCCAATATAGGCCTCTTAGCGCTCAGAATGTCCAATTGCAGTTTCTACAGAAAGAGTGTTTCAGAACGGCTGAATCAAAAGTAAGGTTCAACTCTGTTAGTTGAATGCACAGAACAGAAAGAAGTTTCATACAATGCTTCTGTGTAGTTTATATTTGAACATATTCTTTTTTCCACTATTACCCACTTAGCGCTACGAATGTCCAGTTGCATTTTCTACAGACAGAGTGTTTCAAAACTGCTCAATCAAAAGTATGGTTTAACTCTGTTATCTGAATGCTCAGATCAGAAAGAAGTTTCACAGAATGCTTCTGTGTAGCTTATATTTGAATATATTCCTTTTTCCACTACTACGCTCTTAGCGCTCCAAATGTCCAGTTGCATTTTCTACAGAAAGAGTGTTCAGATCTGCTCAATCAAAAGTATGGTTTAACTCTGTTAGCTGAATGCACAGATCAGAAAGAAGTTTCACCGAATGATTCTGTGTAGTTTATATTTGAAGACATTCCTTTTTCCACTATTACCCACTTAGCGCTCCGAATCTCCACTTGCATTTTCTACAAAAAGAGTGTTTCATAACTGCTCAATCAAAAATATGTTTTATCTCTGTTAACTGAATTTACAGATCAGAAATAAGTTTCACAGAATGCATCTGTGTAGTTTTTATTTGAAGATATTCTTTTTCCCAATGTAGGCCTCTTAGCGCTTAGGATGTCCAATTGCAGTTTCTAAAGAAAGAGTGTTTCAGAACGGCTCAATCAAAAGTAAGGTTCAACTCTGTTAGTTGAATGCACAGAACAGAAAGAATTTTCACAGAATGCTACTGTGTAGTTTATATTTGAATATATTCCTTTTTCCACTATTACCCTCTTAGCGCTCCGAATCTCCATTGCATTTTCTACAGAAAGAGTGTTTCAGAACGGCTCAATCAAAACTAAGGTTCAACTCTTTTAGTTGAACAAACAGAACAGAAAGAAGTTTCACACAATTCTTCTGTGTAGTTTTTATTTGTAGACATTCTTTTTCCCAATAGAGGCCTCTTAGCGCTCAGAATGTCCAATTGCAGTTTCTACAGAAAGAGTGTTTCAGAACGGCTCAATCAAAAGTAAGGTTCAACTCTGTTAGTTGAATGCACAGAACAGAAAGAAGTTTCATACAATGCTTCTGTGTAGTTTATATTTGAAGATATTCTTTTTTCCACTATTACCCACTTAGCGCTACGAATGTCCAGTTGCATTTTCTACAGACAGAGTGTTTCAAAACTGCTCAATCAAAAGTATGGTTTAACTCTGTTAGCTGAATGCTCAGATCAGAAAGAAGTTTCACAGAATGCCTCTGTGTAGTTTATATTTGAATATATTCCTTTTTCCACTACTACGCTCTTAGCGCTCCAAATGTCCAGTTGCATTTTCTACAGAAAGAGTGTTCAGATCTGCTCAATCAAAAGTATGGTTTAACCCTGTTAGCTGAATGCACGGATCAGAAAGAAGTTTCACCGAATGATTCTGTGTAGTTTATATTTGAAGACATTCCTTTTTCCACTATTACCCTCTTAGCGCTCCCAATCTCCACTTGCATTTTCTACAAAAAGAGTGTTTCATAACTGCTCAATCAAAAATATGTTTTATCTCTGTTAACTGAATTTACAGATCAGAAATAAGTTTCACAGAATGCATCTGTGTAGTTTTTATTTGAAGATATTCTTTTTCCCAATGTAGGCCTCTTAGCGCTTAGCATGTCCAATTGCAGTTTCTACAGAAAGAGTGTTTCAGAACGGCTCAATCAAAAGTAAGGTTCAACTCTGTTAGTTGAATGCACAGAACAGAAAGAATTTTCACAGAATGCTACTGTGTAGTTTATATTTGAATATATTCCTTTTTCCACTATTACCCTCTTAGCGCTCCGAATGTCCACTTGCATTTTCTACAGAAAGAGTGTTCAGAACTGCGCAATCAAAAGTATGGTTTAACTCTGTTAGCTTAATGAACATATCAGAAATAAGTTTCACACAATGCTTCTGTGTAGTTTTTATTTGAAGATATTATTTTTCCCAATAGAAGCCTCTTAGCGCTCAGAATGTCCAATTGCAGTTTCTACAGAAAGAGTGTTGCAGAAAGGCTCAATCAAAAGTAAGGTTCAACTCTGTTAGTTGAATGCACAGAACAGAAAGAAGTTTCATACAATGCTTCTGTGTAGTTTATATTTGAACATATTCTTTTTTCCACTATTACCCACTTAGCGCTACGAATGTCCAGTTGCATTTTCTACAGACAGAGTCTTTCAAAACTGCTCAATCAAAAGTATGGTTTAACTCTGTTAGCTGAATGCTCAGATCAGAAAGAAGATTCACAGAATGCCTCTGTGTAGTTTATATTTGAATATATTCCTTTTTCCACTAGTACTCTCTTAGCGCTCCAAATGTCCAGTTGCATTTTCTACAGAAAGAGAGTTCAGATCTGCTCAATCAAAAGTATGGTTTAACTCTGTTAGCTGAATGCACAGATCAGAAAGATGTTTCACATAATGATTCCGTGTAGTTTATATTTGGAGAGATTCCTTTTTCCACTATTACCCTCTTAGCGCTCCGAATCTCCACTTGCATTTTCTACAGAAAGAGTGTTTCAGAACGGCTCAATCAAAACTAAGGTTCAACTCTTTAGTTGAACAAACAGAACAGAAAGAAGTTTCACACAATTCTTCTGTGTAGTTTTTATTTGTAGACATTCTTTTTCCCAATATAGGCCTCTTAGCGCTCAGAATGTCCAATTGCAGTTTCTACAGAAAGAGTGTTTCAGAACGGCTGAATCAAAAGTATGGTTTAACTCTGTTAGCTGAATGCTCAGATCAGAAAGAAATTTCACAGAATGCTTCTGTGTAGTTTATATTTGAATATATTCCTTTTTCCACTACTACTCTCTCAGCGCTCCAAATGTCCAGTTGCATTTTGTACAGAAAGAGAGTTCAGATCTGCTCAATCAAAAGTATGTTTTAACTCTGTTAGCTGAATGCACAGATCAGAGTAAAGTTTCACAGAATGATTCTGTGTAGTTTATATTTGGAGACATTCCTTTTTCCACTATTACCCTCTTAGCGCTCCGAATCTCCACTTGCATTTTCTACAGAAAGAGTGTTTCAGAACGGCTCAATCAAAACTAAGGTTCAACTCTTTTAGTTGAACAAACAGAACAGAAAGAAGTTTCACACAATTCTTCTGTGTAGTTTTTATTTGTAGACATTCTTTTTCCCAATATAGGCCTCTTAGCGCTCAGAATGTCCAATTGCAGTTTCTACAGAAAGAGTGTTTCAGAACGGCTCAATCAAAAGTAAGGTTCAACTCTGTTAGTTGAATGCACAGAACAGAAAGAAGTTTCATACAATGCTTCTGTGTAGTTTATATTTGAACATATTCTTTTTTCCACTATTACCCACTTAGCGCTACGAATGTCCAGTTGCATTTTCTACAGACAGAGTGTTTCAAAACTGCTCAATCAAAAGTATGGTTTAACTCTGTTAGCTGAATGCTCAGATCAGAAAGAAGTTTCACAGAATGCTTCTGTGTAGTTTATATTTGAATATATTCCTTTTTCCACTACTACGCTCTTAGCGCTCCAAATGTCCAGTTGCATTTTCTACAGAAAGAGTGTTCAGATCTGCTCAAACAAAAGTATGGTTTAACTCTGTTAGCTGAATGCACAGATCAGAAAGTAGTTTCACCGAATGATTCTGTGTAGTTTATATTTGAAGACATTCCTTTTTCCACTATTACCCTCTTAGCGCTCCGAATCTCCACTTGCATTTTCTACAAAAAGAGTGTTTCATAACTGCTCAATCAAAAATATGTTTTATCTCTGTTAACTGAATTTACAGATCAGAAATAAGTTTCACAGAATGCATCTGTGTAGTTTTTATTTGAAGATATTCTTTTTCCCAAAGTTGGCCTCTTAGCGCTTAGCATGTCCAATTGCAGTTTCTACAGAAAGAGTGTTTCAGAACGGCTCAATCAAAAGTAAGGTTCAACTCTGTTAGTTGAATGCACAGAACAGAAAGAATTTTCACAGAATGCTACTGTGTAGTTTATATTTGAATATATTCCTTTTTCCACTATTACCCTCTTAGCGCTCCGAATGTCCACTTGCATTTTCTACAGAAAGAGTGTTCAGAACTGCGTAATCAAACGTATGGTTTAACTCTGTTAGCTTAATGAACATATCAGAAATAAGTTTCACACAATGCTTCTGTGTAGTTTTTATTTGAAGATATTATTTTTCCCAATATAGGCCTCTTAGCGCTCAGAATGTCCAATTGCAGTTTCTACAGAAAGAGCGTTTCAGAAAGGCTCAATCAAAAGTAAGGTTCAACTCTGTTAGTTGAATGCACAGAACAGAAATAAGTTTCATACAATGCTTCTGTGTAGTTTATATTTGAACATATTCTTTTTTCCACTATTACCCACTTAGCGCTACGAATGTCCAGTTGCATTTTCTACAGACAGAGTGTTTCAAAACTGCTCAATCAAAAGTATTGTTTAACTCTGTTAGCTGAATGCTCAGATCAGAAAGAAGTTTCACAGAATGCTTCTATGTAGTTTATATTTGAATATATTCCTTTTTCCACTACTACTCTCTCAGCGCTCCAAATGTCCAGTTGCATTTTCTACAGAAAGAGAGTTCAGATCTGCTCAATCAAAAGTATGGTTTAATTCTGTTAGCTGAATGCACAGATCAGAATAAAGTTTCACAGAATGATTCTGTGTAGTTTATATTTGGAGACATTCCTTTTTCCACTATTACCCTCTTAGCGCTCCGAATCTCCACTTGCATTTTCTACAGAAAGAGTGTTTCAGAACGGCTCAATCAAAACTAAGGTTCAACTCTTTTAGTTGAACAAACAGAACAGAAAGAAGTTTCACACAATTCTTCTGTGTAGTTTTTATTTGTAGACATTCTTTTTCCCAATATAGGCCTCTTAGCGCTCAGAATGTCCAATTGCAGTTTCTACAGAAAGAGTGTTTCAGAACGGCTGAATCAAAAGTATGGTTTAACTCTGTTAGCTGAATGCTCAGATCAGAAAGAAATTTCACAGAATGCTTCTGTGTAGTTTATATTTGAATATATTCCTTTTTCCACTACTACTCTCTCAGCGCTCCAAATGTCCAGTTGCATTTTCTACAGAAAGAGAGTTCAGATCTGCTCAATCAAAAGTATGGTTTAACTCTGTTAGCTGAATGCACAGATCAGAGTAATGTTTCACAGAATGATTCTGTGTAGTTTATATTTGGAGACATTCCTTTTTCCACTATTACCCTCTTAGCGCTCCGAATCTCCACTTGCATTTTCTACAGAAAGAGTGTTTCAGAACGGCTCAATCAAAACTAAGGTTCAACTCTTTTAGTTGAACAAACAGAACAGAAAGAAGTTTCACACAATTCTTCTGTGTAGTTTTTATTTGTAGACATTCTTTTTCCCAATATAGGCCTCTTAGCGCTCAGAATGTCCATTTGCAGTTTCTACAGAAAGAGTGTTTCAGAACGGCTCAATCAAAAGTAAGGTTCAACTCTGTTAGTTGAATGCACAGAACAGAAAGAAGTTTCATACAATGCTTCTGTGTAGTTTATATTTGAACATATTCTTTTTTCCACTATTACCCACTTAGCGCTACGAATGTCCAGTTGCATTTTCTACAGACAGAGTGTTTCAAAACTGCTCAATCAAAAGTATTGTTTAACTCTGTTAGCTGAATGCTCAGATCAGAAAGAAGTTTCACAGAATGCTTCTGTGTAGTTTATATTTGAATATATTCCTTTTTCCACTACTACGCTCTTAGCGCACCAAATGTCCCGTTGCATTTTCTACAGAAAGAGTGTTCAGATCTGCTCAATCAAAAGTATGGTTTAACTCTGTTAGCTGAATGCACAGATCAGAAAGAAGTTTCACCGAATGATTCTGTGTAGTTTATATTTGAAGACATTCCTTTTTCCACTATTACCCTCTTAGCGCTCCGAATCTCCACTTGCATTTTCTACAGAAAGCGTGTTTCAGAACGGCTCAATCAAAACTAAGGTTCAACTCTTTTAGTTGAACAAACAGAACAGAAAGAAGTTTCACACAATTCTTCTGTGTAGTTTTTATTTGTAGACATTCTTTTTCCCAATATAGGCCTCTTAGCGCTCAGAATGTCCAATTGCAATTTCTACTGAAAGAGTGTTTCAGAACGGCTCAATCAAAAGTAAGGTTCAACTCTGTTAGTTGAATGCACAGAACAGAAAGAAGTTTCATACAATGCTTCTGTGTAGTTTATATTTGAACATATTCTTTTTTCCACTATTACCCACTTAGCGCTACGGATGTCCAGTTGCATTTTCTACAGACAGAGTGTTTCAAAACTGCTCAATCAAAAGTATGGTTTAACTCTGTTAGCTGAATGCTCAGATCAGAAAAAAGTTTCACAGAATGCTTCTGTGTAGTTTATATTTGAATATATTGCTTTTTCCACTACTACGCTCTTAGCGCTCCAAATGTCCAGTTGCATTTTCTACAGAAAGAGTGTTCAGATCTGCTCAATCAAAAGTATGGTTTAACTCTGTGAGCTGAATGCACAGATCAGAAAGAAGTTTCACCGAATGATTCTGTGTAGTTTATATTTGAAGACATTCCTTTTTCCACTATTACCCTCTTAGCGCTCCGAATCTCCACTTGCATTTTCTACAAAAAGACTGTTTCATAACTGCTCAATCAAAAATATGTTTTATCTCTGTTAACTGAATTTACAGATCAGAAATAAGTTTCACAGAATGCATCTGTGTAGTTTTTATTTGAAGATATTCTTTTTCCCAATGTAGGCCTCTTAGCGCTTAGCATGTCCAATTGCAGTTTCTACAGAAAGAGTGTTTCAGAACGGCTCAATCAAAAGTAAGGTTCAACTCTGTTAGTTGAATGCACAGAACAGAAAGAATTTTCACAGAATGCTACTGTGTAGTTTATATTTGAATATATTCCTTTTTCCACTATTACCCTCTCAGCGCTCCGAATGTCCACTTGCATTTTCTACAGAAAGAGTGTTCAGAACTGCGCAATCAAAAGTATGGTTTAACTCTGTTAGCTTAATGAACATATCAGAAATAAGTTTCACACAATGCTTCTGTGTAGTTTTTATTTGAAGATATTATTTTTCCCAATATAGGCCTCTTAGCGCTCAGAATGTCCAATTGCAGTTTCTACAGAAAGAGTGTTTCAGAAAGGCTCAATCAAAAGTAAGGTTCAACTCTGTTAGTTGAATGCACAGAACAGAAAGAAGTTTCATACACTGCTTCTGTGTAGTTTATATTTGAACATATTCTTTTTTCCACAATTACCCACTTAGCGCTACGAATGTCCAGTTGCATTTTCTACAGACAGAGTGTTTCAAAACTGCTCAATCAAAAGTATGGTTTAACTCTGTTAGCTGAATGCTCAGATCAGAAAGAAGTTTCACAGAATGCTTCTATGTAGTTTATATTTGAATATATTCCTTTTTCCACTACTACTCTCTCAGCGCTCCAAATGTCCAGTTGCATTTTCTACAGAAAGAGAGTTCAGATCTGCTCAATCAAATGTATGGTTTAACTCTGTTAGCTGAATGCTCAGATCAGAAAGAAGTTTCACAGAATGCTTCTGTGTAGTTTATATTTGAATATATTCCTTTTTCCACTACTACTCTCTTAGCGCTCCAAATGTCCAGTTGCATTTTCTACAGAAAGAGTGTTCAGATCTGCTCAATCAAAAGTATGGTTTAACTCTGTTAGCTGAATGCACAGATCAGAAAGAAGTTTCACAGAATGATTCTGTGTAGTTTATATTTGGAGACATTCCTTTTTCCACTATTACCCTCTTAGCGCTCCGAATCTCCACTTGCATTTTCTACAGAAAGAGTGTTTGAGAACGGCTCAATCAAAACTAAGGTTCAACTCTTTTAGTTGAACAAACAGAACAGAAAGAAGTTTCACACAATTCTTCTGTGTAGTTTTTATTTGTAGACATTCTTTTTCCCAATATAGGCCTCTTAGCGCTCAGAATGTCCAATTGCAGTTTCTGCAGAAAGAGTGTTTCAGAACGGCTCAATGAAAAGTAAGGTTCAACTCTGTTAGTTGAATGCACAGAACAGAAAGAAGTTTCATACAATGCTTCTGTGTAGTTTATATTTGAACATATTTTTTTTCCACTATTACCCACTTAGCGCTACGAATGTCAAGTTGCATTTTCTACAGACAGAGTGTTTCAAAACTGCTCAATCAAAAGTATGGTTTAACTCTGTTAGCTGAATGCTCAGATCAGAAAGATGTTTCACAGAATGCTTCTGTGTAGTTTATATTTGAATATATTCCTTTTTCCACTACTACGCTCTTAGCGCTCCAAATGTCCAGTTGCATTTTCTACAGAAAGAGTGTTCAGATCTGCTCAATCAAAAGTATGGTTTAACTCTGTTAGCTGAATGCACAGATCAGAAAGAAGTTTTACCGTATGATTCTGTGTAGTTTATATTTGAAGACATTCCTTTTTCCACTATTACCCTCTTTGCGCTCCGAATCTCCACTTGCATTTTCTACAAAAAGAGTGTTTCATAACTGCTCAATCAAAAATATGTTTTATCTCTGTTAACTGAATTTACAGATCAGAAATAAGTTTCACAGAATGCATCTGTGTAGTTTTTATTTGAAGATATTCTTTTTCCCAATGTAGGCCTCTTAGCGCTTAGCATGTCCAATTGCAGTTTCTACAGAAAGATTGTTTCAGAACGGCTCAATCAAAAGTAAGGTTCAACTCTGTTAGTTGAATGCACAGAACAGAAAGAATTTTCACAGAATGCTACTGTGTAGTTTATATTTGAATATATTCCTTTTTCCACTATTACCCTCTTAGCGCTCCGAATGTCTACTTGCATTTTCTACAGAAAGAGTGTTCAGAACTGCGCAATCAAAAGTATGGTTTAACTCTGTTAGCTTAATGAACATATCAGAAATAAGTTTCACACAATGCTTCTGTGTAGTTTTTATTTGAAGATATTATTTTTCCCAATAGAGGCCTCTTAGCGCTCAGAATGTCCAATTGCAGTTTCTACAGAAAGAGTGTTTCAGAAAGGCTCAATCAAAAGTAAGGTTCAACTCTGTTAGTTGAATGCACAGAACAGAAAGAAGTTTCACAGAATGCTTCTCTGTAGTTTATATTTGAACATATTCTTTTTTCCACTATTATCCACTTAGCGCTACGAATGTCCAGTTGCATTTTCTACAGACAGAGTGTTTCAAAACTGCTCAATCAAAAGTATGGTTTAACTCTGTTAGCTGAATGCTCAGATCAGAAAGAAGTTTCACAGAATGCTTCTGTGTAGTTTATATTTGAACATATTCTTTTTTCCACTATTACCCACTTAGCGCTAGGAATGTCCAGTTGCATTTTCTACAGACAGAGTGTTTCAAAACTGCTCAATCAAAAGTATGGTTTAATTCTGTTAGCTGAATGCTCAGATCGGAAAGAAGTTTCACAGAATGCTTCTGTGTAGTTTATATTTGAATATATTCCTTTTTCCACTACTACTCTCTTAGCGCTCCAAATGTCCAGTTGCATTTTCTACAGAAAGAGTGTTCAGATCTGCTCAATCAAAAGTATGGTTTAACTCTGTTAGCTGAATGCACAGATCAGAAAGAAGTTTCACAGAATGATTCTGTGTAGTTTATATTTGGAGACATTCCTTTTTCCACTATTACCCTCTTAGCGCTCCGAATCTCCACTTGCATTTTCTACAGAAAGAGTGTTTCAGAACGGCTCAATCAAAACTAAGGTTCAACTCTTTTAGTTGAACAAACAGAACAGAAAGAAGTTTCACACAATTCTTCTGTGTAGTTTTTATTTGTAGACATTCTTTTTCCCAATATAGGCCTCTTAGCGCTCAGAATGTCCAATTGCAGTTTCTACAGAAAGAGTGTTTCAGAACGGCTCAATCAAAAGTAAGGTTCAACTCTGTTAGTTGAATGCACAGAACAGAAAGAAGTTTCATACAATGCTTCTGTGTAGTTTATATTTGAACATATTCTTTTTTCCACTATTAAACACTTAGCGCTACGAATGTCCAGTTGCATTTTCTACAGACAGAGTGTTTCAAAACTGCTCAATCAAAAGTATGGTTTAACTCTGCTGAATGCTCAGATCAGAAAGAAGTTTCACAGAATGCTTCTGTGTAGTTTATATTTGAATATATTCCTTTTTCCACTACTACACTCTTAGCGCTCCAAATGTCCAGTTGCATTTTCTACAGAAAGAGTGTTCAGATCTGCTCAATCAAAAGTATGGTTTAACTCTGTTAGCTGAATGCACAGATCAGAAAGATGTTTCACCGAATGATTCTGTGTAGTTTATATTTGAAGACATTCCTTTTTCCACTATTACCCTCTTAGCGCTCCGAATCTCCACTTGCATTTTCTACAAAAAGAGTGTTTCATAACTGCTCAATCAAAAATATGTTTTATCTCTGTTAACTGAATTTACAGATCAGAAATAAGTTTCACAGAATGCATCTGTGTAGTTTTTATTTGAAGATATTCTTTTTCCCAATGTAGGCCTCTTAGCGCTTAGCATGTCCAATTGCAGTTTCTACAGAAAGAGTGTTTCAGAACGGCTCAATCAAAAGTAAGGTTCAACTCTGTTAGTTGAATGCACAGAACAGAAAGTATTTTCACAGAATGCTACTGTGTAGTTTATATTTGAATATATTCCTTTTTCCACTATTACCCTCTTAGCGCTCCGAATGTCCACTTGCATTTTCTACAGAAAGAGTGTTCAGAACTGCGCAATCAAAAGTATGGTTTAACTCTGTTAGGTTAATGAACATATCAGAAATAAGTTTCACACAATGCTTCTGTGTAGTTTTTATTTGAAGATATTATTTTTCCCAGTAGAGGCCTCTTAGTGCTCAGAATGTCCAATTGCAGTTTCTACAGAAAGAGTGTTTCAGAAAGGCTCAATCAAAACTAAGTTTCAACTCTGTTAGTTGAATGCACAGAACAGAAAGAAGTTTCATACAATGCTTCTGTGTAGTTTATATTTGAACATATTCTTTTTTCCACTATTACCCACTTAGCGCTACGAATGTCCAATTGCATTTTCTACAGACAGAGTGTTTCAAAACTGCTCAATCAAAAGTATGGTTTAACTCTGTTAGCTGAATGCTCAGATCAGAAAGAAGTTTCACAGAATGATTCTGTGTAGTTTATATTTGAATATATTCCTTTTTCCACTACTACTCTCTTAGCGCTCCAAATGTCCAGTTGCATTTTCTACAGAAAGAGTGTTCAGATCTGCTGAATCAAAAGTATGTTTTAAATCTGTTAGCTGAATACACAGATCAGAAAGAAGTTTCACCGAATGATTCTGTGTAGTTTATATTTGAAGACATTCCTTTTTCCACTATTACCCTCTTAGCGCTCCGAATCTCCACTTGCATTTTCTACAAAAAGAGTGTTTCATAACTGCTCAATCAAAAATATGTTTTATCTCTGTTAACTGAATTTACAGATCAGAAATAAGTTTCACAGAATGCATCTGTGTAGTTTTTATTTGAAGATATTCTTTTTCCCAATGTAGGCCTCTTAGCGCTTAGCATGTCCAATTGCAGTTTCTACAGAAAGAGTGTTTCAGAACGGCTCAATCAAAAGTAAGGTTCAACTCTGTTAGTTGAATGCACAGAACAGAAAGAATTTTCACAGAATGCTACTCTGTAGTTTATATTTGAATATATTCCTTTTTCCACTATTACCCTCTTAGCGCTCCGAATGTACACTTGCATTTTCTACAGAAAGAGTGTTCAGAACTGCGCAATCAAAAGTATGGTTTAACTCTGTTAGCTTAATGAACATATCAGAAATAAGTTTCACACAATGCTTCTGTGTAGTTTTTATTTGAAGATGTTATTTTTCCCAATAGAGGCCTCTTAGCGCTCAGAATGTCCAATTGCAGTTTCTACAGAAAGAGTGTTTCAGAAAGGCTCAATCAAAACTAAGGTTCAACTCTGTTAGTTGAATGCACAGAACAGAAAGTAGTTTCATACAATGCTTCTGTGTAGTTTATATTTGAACATATTCTTTTCTCCACTATTACCCACTTAGCGCTACGAATGTCCAGTTGCATTTTCTACAGACAGAGTGTTTCAAAACTGCTCAATCAAAAGTATGGTTTAACTCTGTTAGCTGAATGCTCAGATCAGAAATAAGTTTCACAGAATGCTTCTGTGTAGTTTATATTTGAATATATTCCTTTTTCCACTACTACTCTCTTAGCGCTCCAAATGTCCAGTTGCATTTTCTACAGAAAGAGTGTTCAGATCTGCTGAATCAAAAGTATGGTTTAACTCTGTTAGCTGAATGCACAGATCAGAAAAAAGTTTCACAGAATGATTCTGTGTAGTTTATATTCGGAGACATTCCTTTTTCCACTATTACCCTCTTAGCGCTCCGAATCTCCACTTGCATTTTCTACAGAAAGAGTGTTTCAGAACGGCTCAATCAAAACTAAGGTTCAACTCTTTTAGTTGAACAAACAGAACAGAAAGAAGTTTCACACAATTCTTCTGTGTAGTTTTTATTTGTAGACATTCTTTTTCCCAATATAGGCCTCTTAGCGCTCAGAATGTCCAATTGCAGTTTCTACAGAAAGAGTGTTTCAGAACGGCTCAATCAAAAGTAAGGTTCAACTCTGTTAGTTGAATGCACAGAACAGCAAGAAGTTTCACAGAATGCTTCTGTGTAGTTTATATTTGAACATATTCTTTTTTCCACTATAACCCACTTAGCGCTACGAATGTCCAGTTGCATTTTCTACAGAAAGAGTGTTCAGATCTGCTCAATCAAAAGTATGGTTTAACTCTGTTAGCTGAATGCACAGATCAGAAAGAAGTTTCACCGAATGATTCTGTGTAGTTTATATTTGAAGACATTCCTTTTTCCACTATTACCCTCTTAGCGCTCCGAATCTCCACTTGCATTTTCTACAAAAAGAGTGTTTCATAACTGCTCAATCAAAAATATGTTTTATCTCTGTTAACTGAATTTACAGATCAGAAATAAGTTTCACAGAATGCATCTGTGTAGTTTTTATTTGAAGATATTCTTTTTCCCAATGTAGGCCTCTTAGCGCTTAGCATGTCCAATTGCAGTTTCTACAGAAAGAGTGTTTCAGAACGGCTCAATCAAAAGTAAGGTTCAACTCTGTTAGTTGAATGCACAGAACAGAAAGAATTTTCACAGAATGCTACTGTGTAGTTTATATTTGAATATATTCCTTTTTCCACTATTACCCTCTTAGCGCTCCGAATGTCTACTTGCATTTTCTACAGAAAGAGTGTTCAGAACTGCGCAATCAAAAGTATGGTTTAACTCTGTTAGCTTAATGAACATATCAGAAATAAGTTTCACACAATGCTTCTGTGTAGTATTTATTTGAAGATATTATTTTTCCCAATAGAGGCCTCTTAGCGCTCAGAATGTCCAATTGCAGTTTCTACAGAAAGAGTGTTTCAGAAAGGCTCAATCAAAAGTAAGGTTCAACTCTGTTAGTTGAATGCACAGAACAGAAAGAAGTTTCACAGAATGCTTCTCTGTAGTTTATATTTGAACATATTCTTTTTTCCACTATTATCCACTTAGCGCTACGAATGTCCAGTTGCATTTTCTACAGACAGAGTGTTTCAAAACTGCTCAATCAAAAGTATGGTTTAACTCTGTTAGCTGAATTCTCAGATCAGAAAGAAGTTTCACAGAATGCTTCTGTGTAGTTTATATTTGAACATATTCTTTTTTCCACTATTACCCACTTAGCGCTAGGAATGTCCAGTTGCATTTTCTACAGACAGAGTGTTTCAAAACTGCTCAATCAAAAGTATGGTTTAATTCTGTTAGCTGAATGCTCAGATCGGAAAGTAGTTTCACAGAATGCTTCTGTGTAGTTTATATTTGAATATATTCCTTTTTACACTACTACTCTCTTAGCGCTCCAAATGTCCAGTTGCATTTTCTACAGAAAGAGTGTTCAGATCTGCTCAATCAAAAGTATGGTTTAACTCTGTTAGCTGAATGCACAGATCAGAAAGAAGTTTCACAGAATGATTCTGTGTAGTTTATATTTGGAGACATTCCTTTTTCCACTATTACCCTCTTAGCGCTCCGAATCTCCACTTGCATTTTCTACAGAAAGAGTGTTTCAGAACGGCTCAATCAAAACTATGGTTCAACTCCTTTAGTTGAACAAACAGAACAGAAAGAAGTTTCACACAATTCTTCTGTGTAGTTTTTATTTGTAGACATTCTTTTTCCCAATATAGGCCTCTTAGCGCTCAGAATGTCCAATTGCAGTTTCTACAGAAAGAGTGTTTCAGAACGGCTCAATCAAAAGTAAGGTTCAACTCTGTTAGTTGAATGCACAGAACAGAAAGAAGTTTCATACAATGCTTCTGTGTAGTTTATATTTGAACATATTCTTTTTTCCACTATTACCCACTTAGCGCTACGAATGTCCAGTTGCATTTTCTACAGACAGAGTGTTTCAAAACTGCTCAATCAAAAGTATGGTTTAACTCTGTTAGCTGAATGCTCAGATCAGAAAGATGTTTCACAGAATGCTTCTGTGTAGTTTATATTTGAATATATTCCTTTTTCCACTACTACGCTCTTAGCGCTCCAAATGTCCAGTTGCATTTTCTACAGAAAGAGTGTTCAGATCTGCTCAATCAAAAGTATGGTTTAACTCTGTTAGCTGAATGCACAGATCAGAAAGAAGTTTTACCGTATGATTCTGTGTAGTTTATATTTGAAGACATTCCTTTTTCCACTATTACCCTCTTTGCGCTCCGAATCTCCACTTGCATTTTCTACAAAAAGAGTGTTTCATAACTGCTCAATCAAAAATATGTTTTATCTCTGTTAACTGAATTTACAGATCAGAAATAAGTTTCACAGAATGCATCTGTGTAGTTTTTATTTGAAGATATTCTTTTTCCCAATGTAGGCCTCTTAGCGCTTAGCATGTCCAATTGCAGTTTCTACAGAAAGATTGTTTCAGAACGGCTCAATCAAAAGTAAGGTTCAACTCTGTTAGTTGAATGCACAGAACAGAAAGAATTTTCACAGAATGCTACTGTGTAGTTTATATTTGAATATATTCCTTTTTCCACTATTACCCTCTTAGCGCTCCGAATGTCTACTTGCATTTTCTACAGAAAGAGTGTTCAGAACTGCGCAATCAAAAGTATGGTTTAACTCTGTTAGCTTAATGAACATATCAGAAATAAGTTTCACACAATGCTTCTGTGTAGTTTTTATTTGAAGATATTATTTTTCCCAATAGAGGCCTCTTAGCGCTCAGAATGTCCAATTGCAGTTTCTACAGAAAGAGTGTTTCAGAAAGGCTCAATCAAAAGTAAGGTTCAACTCTGTTAGTTGAATGCACAGAACAGAAAGAAGTTTCACAGAATGCTTCTCTGTAGTTTATATTTGAACATATTCTTTTTTCCACTATTATCCACTTAGCGCTACGAATGTCCAGTTGCATTTTCTACAGACAGAGTGTTTCAAAACTGCTCAATCAAAAGTATGGTTTAACTCTGTTAGCTGAATGCTCAGATCAGAAAGAAGTTTCACAGAATGCTTCTGTGTAGTTTATATTTGAACATATTCTTTTTTCCACTATTACCCACTTAGCGCTAGGAATGTCCAGTTGCATTTTCTACAGACAGAGTGTTTCAAAACTGCTCAATCAAAAGTATGGTTTAATTCTGTTAGCTGAATGCTCAGATCGGAAAGTAGTTTCACAGAATGCTTCTGTGTAGTTTATATTTGAATATATTCCTTTTTACACTACTACTCTCTTAGCGCTCCAAATGTCCAGTTGCATTTTCTACAGAAAGAGTGTTCAGATCTGCTCAATCAAAAGTATGGTTTAACTCTGTTAGCTGAATGCACAGATCAGAAAGAAGTTTCACAGAATGATTCTGTGTAGTTTATATTTGGAGACATTCCTTTTTCCACTATTACCCTCTTAGCGCTCCGAATCTCCACTTGCATTTTCTACAGAAAGAGTGTTTCAGAACGGCTCAATCAAAACTAAGGTTCAACTCCTTTAGTTGAACAAACAGAACAGAAAGAAGTTTCACACAATTCTTCTGTGTAGTTTTTATTTGTAGACATTCTTTTTCCCAATATAGGCCTCTTAGCGCTCAGAATGTCCAATTGCAGTTTCTACAGAAAGAGTGTTTCAGAACGGCTCAATCAAAAGTAAGGTTCAACTCTGTTAGTTGAATGCACAGAACAGAAAGAAGTTTCATACAATGCTTCTGTGTAGTTTATATTTGAACATATTCTTTTTTCCACTATTAAACACTTAGCGCTACGAATGTCCAGTTGCATTTTCTACAGACAGAGTGTTTCAAAACTGCTCAATCAAAAGTATGGTTTAACTCTGCTGAATGCTCAGATCAGAAAGAAGTTTCACAGAATGCTTCTGTGTAGTTTATATTTGAATATATTCCTTTTTCCACTACTACACTCTTAGCGCTCCAAATGTCCAGTTGCATTTTCTACAGAAAGAGTGTTCAGATCTGCTCAATCAAAAGTATGGTTTAACTCTGTTAGCTGAATGCACAGATCAGAAAGATGTTTCACCGAATGATTCTGTGTAGTTTATATTTGAAGACATTCCTTTTTCCACTATTACCCTCTTAGCGCTCCGAATCTCCACTTGCATTTTCTACAAAAAGAGTGTTTCATAACTGCTCAATCAAAAATATGTTTTATCTCTGTTAACTGAATTTACAGATCAGAAATAAGTTTCACAGAATGCATCTGTGTAGTTTTTATTTGAAGATATTCTTTTTCCCAATGTAGGCCTCTTAGCGCTTAGCATGTCCAATTGCAGTTTCTACAGAAAGAGTGTTTCAGAACGGCTCAATCAAAAGTAAGGTTCAACTCTGTTAGTTGAATGCACAGAACAGAAAGTATTTTCACAGAATGCTACTGTGTAGTTTATATTTGAATATATTCCTTTTTCCACTATTACCCTCTTAGCGCTCCGAATGTCCACTTGCATTTTCTACAGAAAGAGTGTTCAGAACTGCGCAATCAAAAGTATGGTTTAACTCTGTTAGGTTAATGAACATATCAGAAATAAGTTTCACACAATGCTTCTGTGTAGTTTTTATTTGAAGATATTATTTTTCCCAATAGAGGCCTCTTAGTGCTCAGAATGTCCAATTGCAGTTTCTACAGAAAGAGTGTTTCAGAAAGGCTCAATCAAAACTAAGTTTCAACTCTGTTAGTTGAATGCACAGAACAGAAAGAAGTTTCATACAATGCTTCTGTGTAGTTTATATTTGAACATATTCTTTTTTCCACTATTACCCACTTAGCGCTACGAATGTCCAATTGCATTTTCTACAGACAGAGTGTTTCAAAACTGCTCAATCAAAAGTATGGTTTAACTCTGTTAGCTGAATGCTCAGATCAGAAAGAAGTTTCACAGAATGATTCTGTGTAGTTTATATTTGAATATATTCCTTTTTCCACTACTACTCTCTTAGCGCTCCAAATGTCCAGTTGCATTTTCTACAGAAAGAGTGTTCAGATCTGCTGAATCAAAAGTATGTTTTAAATCTGTTAGCTGAATACACAGATCAGAAAGAAGTTTCACCGAATGATTCTGTGTAGTTTATATTTGAAGACATTCCTTTTTCCACTATTACCCTCTTAGCGCTCCGAATCTCCACTTGCATTTTCTACAAAAAGAGTGTTTCATAACTGCTCAATCAAAAATATGTTTTATCTCTGTTAACTGAATTTACAGATCAGAAATAAGTTTCACAGAATGCATCTGTGTAGTTTTTATTTGAAGATATTCTTTTTCCCAATGTAGGCCTCTTAGCGCTTAGCATGTCCAATTGCAGTTTCTACAGAAAGAGTGTTTCAGAACGGCTCAATCAAAAGTAAGGTTCAACTCTGTTAGTTGAATGCACAGAACAGAAAGAATTTTCACAGAATGCTACTCTGTAGTTTATATTTGAATATATTCCTATTTCCACTATTACCCTCTTAGCGCTCCGAATGTACACTTGCATTTTCTACAGAAAGAGTGTTCAGAACTGCGCAATCAAAAGTATGGTTTAACTCTGTTAGCTTAATGAACATATCAGAAATAAGTTTCACACAATGCTTCTGTGTAGTTTTTATTTGAAGATGTTATTTTTCCCAATAGAGGCCTCTTAGCGCTCAGAATGTCCAATTGCAATTTCTACAGAAAGAGTGTTTCAGAAAGGCTCAATCAAAACTAAGGTTCAACTCTGTTAGTTGAATGCACAGAACAGAAAGTAGTTTCATACAATGCTTCTGTGTAGTTTATATTTGAACATATTCTTTTCTCCACTATTACCCACTTAGCGCTACGAATGTCCAGTTGCATTTTCTACAGACAGAGTGTTTCAAAACTGCTCAATCAAAAGTATGGTTTAACTCTGTTAGCTGAATGCTCAGATCAGAAAGAAGTTTGACAGAATGCTTCTGTGTAGTTTATATTTGAATATATTCCTTTTTCCACTACTACTCTCTTAGCGCTCCAAATGTCCAGTTGCATTTTCTACAGAAAGAGTGTTCAGATCTGCTGAATCAAAAGTATGGTTTAACTCTGTTAGCTGAATGCACAGATCAGAAAAAAGTTTCACAGAATGATTCTGTGTAGTTTATATTCGGAGACATTCCTTTTTCCACTATTACCCTCTTAGCGCTCCGAATCTCCACTTGCATTTTCTACAGAAAGAGTGTTTCAGAACGGCTCAATCAAAACTAAGGTTCAACTCTTTTAGTTGAACAAACAGAACAGAAAGAAGTTTCACACAATTCTTCTGTGTAGTTTTTATTTGTAGACATTCTTTTTCCCAATATAGGCCTCTTAGCGCTCAGAATGTCCAATTGCAGTTTCTACAGAAAGAGTGTTTCAGAACGGCTCAATCAAAAGTAAGGTTCAACTCTGTTAGTTGAATGCACAGAACAGCAAGAAGTTTCACAGAATGCTTCTGTGTAGTTTATATTTGAACATATTCTTTTTTCCACTATAACCCACTTAGCGCTACGAATGTCCAGTTGCATTTTCTACAGAAAGAGTGTTCAGATCTGCTCAATCAAAAGTATGGTTTAACTCTGTT
The DNA here is from genome assembly GCF_028878055.3 of Symphalangus syndactylus. NCBI lineage: Eukaryota > Metazoa > Chordata > Mammalia > Primates > Hylobatidae > Symphalangus > Symphalangus syndactylus. The sequence continues at coordinate 72,414,543 of NC_072442.2, read as the reverse complement.
AGCTGAATGCACAGATCAGAAAGAAGTTTCACCGAATGATTCTGTGTAGTTTATATTTGAAGACATTCCTTTTTCCACTATTACCCTCTTAGCGCTCCGAATCTCCACTTGCATTTTCTACAAAAAGAGTGTTTCATAACTGCTCAATCAAAAATATGTTTTATCTCTGTTAACTGAATTTACAGATCAGAAATAAGTTTCACAGAATGCATCTGTGTAGTTTTTATTTGAAAATATTCTTTTTCCCAATGTAGGCCTCTTAGCGCTTAGCATGTCCAATTGCAGTTTCTACAGAAAGAGTGTTTCAGAACGGCTCAATCAAAAGTAAGGTTCAACTCTGTTAGTTGAATGCACAGAACAGAAAGAATTTTCACAGAATGCTACTGTGTAGTTTATATTTGAATATATTCCTTTTTCCACTATTACCCTCTTAGCGCTCCGAATGTCTACTTGCATTTTCTACAGAAAGAGTGTTCAGAACTGCGCAATCAAAAGTATGGTTTAACTCTGTTAGCTTAATGAATATATCAGAAATAAGTTTCACACAATGCTTCTGTGTAGTATTTATTTGAAGATATTATTTTTCCCAATAGAGGCCTCTTAGCGCTCAGAATGTCCAATTGCAGTTTCTACAGAAAGAGTGTTTCAGAAAGGCTCAATCAAAAGTAAGGTTCAACTCTGTTAGTTGAATGCACAGAACAGAAAGAAGTTTCACAGAATGCTTCTCTGTAGTTTATATTTGAACATATTCTTTTTTCCACTATTATCCACTTAGCGCTACGAATGTCCAGTTGCATTTTCTACAGACAGAGTGTTTCAAAACTGCTCAATCAAAAGTATGGTTTAACTCTGTTAGCTGAATTCTCAGATCAGAAAGAAGTTTCACAGAATGCTTCTGTGTAGTTTATATTTGAACATATTCTTTTTTCCACTATTACCCACTTAGCGCTAGGAATGTCCAGTTGCATTTTCTACAGACAGAGTGTTTCAAAACTGCTCAATCAAAAGTATGGTTTAATTCTGTTAGCTGAATGCTCAGATCGGAAAGAAGTTTCACAGAATGCTTCTGTGTAGTTTATATTTGTATATATTCCTTTTTCCACTACTACTCTCTTAGCGCTCCAAATGTCCAGTTGCATTTTCTACAGAAAGAGTGTTCAGATCTGCTCAATCAAAAGTATGTTTTAACTCTGTTAGCTGAATGCACAGATCAGAAAGAAGTTTCACAGAATGATTCTGTGTAGTTTATATTTGGAGACATTCCTTTTTCCACTATTACCCTCTTAGCGCTCCGAATCTCCACTTGCATTTTCTACAGAAAGAGTGTTTCAGAACGGCTCAATCAAAACTATGGTTCAACTCCTTTAGTTGAACAAACAGAACAGAAAGAAGTTTCACACAATTCTTCTGTGTAGTTTTTATTTGTAGACATTCTTTTTCCCAATATAGGCCTCTTAGCGCTCAGAATGTCCAATTGCAGTTTCTACAGAAAGAGTGTTTCAGAACGGCTCAATCAAAAGTAAGGTTCAACTCTGTTAGTTGAATGCACAGAACAGAAAGAAGTTTCATACAATGCTTCTGTGTAGTTTATATTTGAACATATTCTTTTTTCCACTATTACCCACTTAGCGCTACGAATGTCCAGTTGCATTTTCTACAGACAGAGTGTTTCAAAACTGCTCAATCAAAAGTATGGTTTAACTCTGCTGAATGCTCAGATCAGAAAGAAGTTTCACAGAATGCTTCTGTGTAGTTTATATTTGAATATATTCCTTTTTCCACTACTACACTCTTAGCGCTCCAAATGTCCAGTTGCATTTTCTACAGAAAGAGTGTTCAGATCTGCTCAATCAAAAGTATGGTTTAACTCTGTTAGCTGAATGCACAGATCAGAAAGATGTTTCACTGAATGATTCTGTGTAGTTTATATTTGAAGACATTCCTTTTTCCACTATTACCCTCTTAGCGCTCCGAATCTCCACTTGCATTTTCTACAAAAAGAGTGTTTCATAACTGCTCAATCAAAAATATGTTTTATCTCTGTTAACTGAATTTACAGATGAGAAATAAGTTTCACAGAATGCATCTGTGTAGTTTTTATTTGAAGATATTCTTTTTCCCAATGTAGGCCTCTTAGCGCTTAGCATGTCCAATTGCAGTTTCTACAGAAAGAGTGTTTCAGAACGGCTCAATCAAAAGTAAGGTTCAACTCTGTTAGTTGAATGCACAGAACAGAAAGTATTTTCACAGAATGCTACTGTGTAGTTTATATTTGAATATATTCCTTTTTCCACTATTACCCTCTTAGCGCTCCGAATGTCCACTTGCATTTTCTACAGAAAGAGTGTTCAGAACTGCGCAATCAAAAGTATGGTTTAACTCTGTTAGCTTAATGAACATATCAGAAATAAGTTTCACACAATGCTTCTGTGTAGTTTTTATTTGAAGATATTATTTTTCCCAATAGAGGCCTCTTAGTGCTCAGAATGTCCAATTGCAGTTTCTACAGAAAGAGTGTTTCAGAAAGGCTCAATCAAAACTAAGTTTCAACTCTGTTAGTTGAATGCACAGAACAGAAAGAAGTTTCATACAATGCTTCTGTGTAGTTTATATTTGAACATATTCTTTTTTCCACTATTACCCACTTAGCGCTACGAATGTCCAATTGCATTTTCTACAGACAGAGTGTTTCAAATCTGCTCAATCAAAAGTATGGTTTAACTCTGTTAGCTGAATGCTCAGATCAGAAAGAAGTTTCACAGAATGATTCTGTGTAGTTTATATTTGAATATATTCCTTTTTCCACTACTACTCTCTTAGCGCTCCAAATGTCCAGTTGCATTTTCTACAGAAAGAGTGTTCAGATCTGCTGAATCAAAAGTATGTTTTAAATCTGTTAGCTGAATACACAGATCAGAAAGAAGTTTCACCGAATGATTCTGTGTAGTTTATATTTGAAGACATTCCTTTTTCCACTATTACCCTCTTAGCGCTCCGAATCTCCACTTGCATTTTCTACAAAAAGAGTGTTTCATAACTGCTCAATCAAAAATATGTTTTATCTCTGTTAACTGAATTTACAGATCAGAAATAAGTTTCACAGAATGCATCTGTGTAGTTTTTATTTGAAGATATTCTTTTTCCCAATGTAGGCCTCTTAGCGCTTAGCATGTCCAATTGCAGTTTCTACAGAAAGAGTGTTTCAGAACGGCTCAATCAATAGTAAGGTTCAACTCTGTTAGTTGAATGCACAGAACAGAAAGAATTTTCACAGAATGCTACTGTGTAGTTTATATTTGAATATATTCCTTTTTCCACTATTACCCTCTTAGCGCTCCGAATGTACACTTGCATTTTCTACAGAAAGAGTGTTCAGAACTGCGCAATCAAAAGTATGGTTTAACTCTGTTAGCTTAATGAACATATCAGAAATAAGTTTCACACAATGCTTCTGTGTAGTTTTTATTTGAAGATGTTATTTTTCCCAATAGAGGCCTCTTAGCGCTCAGAATGTCCAATTGCAGTTTCTACAGAAAGAGTGTTTCAGAAAGGCTCAATCAAAACTAAGGTTCAACTCTGTTAGTTGAATGCACAGAACAGAAAGTAGTTTCATACAATGCTTCTGTGTAGTTTATATTTGAACATATTCTTTTCTCCACTATTACCCACTTAGCGCTACAAATGTCCAGTTGCATTTTCTACAGACAGAGTGTTTCAAAACTGCTCAATCAAAAGTATGGTTTAACTCTGTTAGCTGAATGCTCAGATCAGAAAGAAGTTTCACAGAATGCTTCTGTGTAGTTTATATTTGAATATATTCCTTTTTCCACTATTACTCTCTTAGCGCTCCAAATGTCCAGTTGCATTTTCTACAGAAAGAGTGTTCAGATCTGCTGAATCAAAAGTATGGTTTAACTCTGTTAGCTGAATGCACAGATCAGAAAGAAGTTTCACAGAATGATTCTGTGTAGTTTATATTTGGAGACATTCCTTTTTCCACTATTACCCTCTTAGCGCTCCGAATCTCCACTTGCATTTTCTACTGAAAGAGTGTTTCAGAACGACTCAATCAAAACTAAGGTTCAACTCTTTTAGTTGAACAAACAGAACAGAAAGAAGTTTCACACAATTCTTCTGTGTAGTTTTTATTTGTAGACATTCTTTTTCCCAATATAGGCCTCTTAGCGCTCAGAATGTCCAATTGCAGTTTCTACAGACAGAGTGTTTCAGAACGGCTCAATCAAAAGTAAGGTTCAACTCTGTTAGTTGAATGCACAGAACAGCAAGAAGTTTCACAGAATGCTTCTGTGTAGTTTATATTTGAACATATTCTTTTTTCCACTATTACCCACTTAGCGCTACGAATGTCCAGTTGCATTTTCTACAGAAAGAGTGTTCAGATCTGCTCAATCAAAAGTATGGTTTAACTCTGTTAGCTGAATGCACAGATCAGAAAGAAGTTTCACCGAATGATTCTGTGTAGTTTATATTTGAAGACATTCCTTTTTCCACTATTACCCTCTTAGCGCTCCGAATCTCCACTTGCATTTTCTACAAAAAGACTGTTTCATAACTGCTCAATCAAAAATATGTTTTATCTCTGTTAACTGAATTTACAGATCAGAAATAAGTTTCACAGAATGCATCTGTGTAGTTTTTATTTGAAGATATTCTTTTTCCCAATGTAGGCCTCTTAGCGCTTAGCATGTCCAATTGCAGTTTCTACAGAAAGAGTGTTTCAGAACGGCTCAATCAAAAGTAAGGTTCAACTCTGTTAGTTGAATGCACAGAACAGAAAGAATTTTCACAGAATGCTACTGTGTAGTTTATATTTGAATATATTCCTTTTTCCACTATTACCCTCTTAGTGCTCCGAATGTCCACTTGCATTTTCTACAGAAAGAGTGTTCAGAACTGCGCAATCAAAAGTATGGTTTAACTCTGTTAGCTTAATGAACATATCAGAAATAAGTTTCACACAATGCTTCTGTGTAGTTTTTATTTGAAGATATTATTTTTCCCAATAGAGGCCTCTTAGTGCTCAGAATGTCCAATTGCAGTTTCTACAGAAAGAGTGTTTCAGAAAGGCTCAATCAAAACTAAGGTTCAACTCTGTTAGTTGAATGCACAGAACAGAAAGTAGTTTCATACAATGCTTCTGTGTAGTTTATATTTGAACATATTCTTTTTTCCACTATTACCCACTTAGCGCTACGAATGTCCAGTTGCATTTTCTACAGACAGAGAGTTTCAAAACTACTCAATCAAAAGTATGGTTTAACTCTGTTAGCTGAATGCTCAGATCAGAAAGAAGTTTCACAGAATGATTCTGTGTAGTTTATATTTGAATATATTCCTTTTTCCACTACTACTCTCTTAGCGCTCCAAATGTCCAGTTGCATTTTCTACAGAAAGAGTGTTCAGATCTGCTCAATCAAAAGTATGTTTTAACTCTGTTAGCTGAATGCACAGATCAGAAAGAAGTTTCACCGAATGATTCTGTGTAGTTTATATTTGAAGACATTCCTTTTTCCACTATTACCCTCTTAGCGCTCCTAATCTCCACTTGCATTTTCTACAAAAAGAGTGTTTCATAACTGCTCAATCAAAAATATGTTTTATCTCTGTTAACTGAATTTACAGATCAGAAATAAGTTTCACAGAATGCATCTGTGTAGTTTTTATTTGAAGATATTCTTTTTCCCAATGTAGGCCTCTTAGCGCTTAGCATGTCCAATTGCAGTTTCTAGAGAAAGAGTGTTTCAGAACGGCTCAATCAAAAGTAAGGTTCAACTCTGTCAGTTGAATGCACAGAACAGAAAGAATTTTCACAGAATGCTACTGTGTAGTTTATATTTGAATATATTCCTTTTTCCACTATTACCCTCTTAGCGCTCCGAATGTCCACTTGCATTTTCTACAGAAAGAGTGTTCAGAACTGCGCAATCAAAAGTATGGTTTAACTCTGTTAGCTTAATGAACATATCAGAAATAAGTTTCACACAATGCTTCTGTGTAGTTTTTATTTGAATATATTTTTTTTCCCAATAGAGGCCTCTTAGCGCTCAGAATGTCCAATTGCAGTTTCTACAGAAAGAGTGTTTCAGAAAGGCTCAATCAAAAGTAAGGTTCAACTCTGTTAGTTGAATGCACAGAACAGAAAGAAGTTTCATACAATGCTTCTGTGTAGTTTATATTTGAACATATTCTTTTTTCCACTATTACCCACTTAGCGCTCCGAATGTCCAGTTGCATTTTCTACAGACAGAGTGTTTCAAAACTGGTCAATCAAAAGTATGGTTTAACTCTGTTAGCTGAATGCTCAGATCAGAAACAAGTTTCACAGAATGCTTCTGTGTAGTTTATATTTGAATATATTCCTTTTTCCACTACTAATCCCTTAGCGCTCCAAATGTCCAGTTGCATTTTCTACAGAAAGAGTTTTCAGATCTGCCTAATCAAAAGTATAGTTTAACTCTGTTAGCTGAATGCACAGATCAGAAAGAAGTTTCACAGAATGATTCTGTGTAGTTTATATTTGAATATATTCCTTTTTGCACTACTACTCTCTTAGCGCTCCAAATGTCCAGTTGCATTTTCTACAGAAAGAGTGTTCAGATCTGCTCAATCAAAAGTATGGTTTAACTCTGTTAGCTGAATGCACAGATCAGAAAGAAGTTTCACAGAATGATTCTGTGTAGTTTATATTTGAATATATTCCTTTTTGCACTACTACTCTCTTAGCGCTCCAAATGTCCAGTTGCATTTTCTACAGAAAGAGAGTTCAGATCTGCTCAATCAAAAGTATGGTTTAACTCTGTTAGCTGAATGCACAGATCAGAAAGAAGTTTCACAGAATGATTCTGTGTAGTTTATATTTGGAGACATTCCTTTTTCCACTTTAACCCTCTTAGCGCTCCGAATCTCCACTTGCATTTTCTACAGAAAGAGTGTTTCAGAACGGCTCAATCAAAACTAAGGTTCAACTCTTTTAGTTGAACAAACAGAACAGAAAGAAGTTTCCCACAATTCTTCTGTGTAGTTTTTATTTGTAGACATTCTTTTTCCCAATATAGGCCTCTTAGCGCTCAGAATGTCCAATTGCAGTTTCTACAGAAAGAGTGTTTCAGAACGGCTCAATCAAAAGTAAGGTTCAACTCTGTTAGTTGAATGCACAGAACCGAAAGAAGTTTCATACAATTCTTCTGTGTAGTTTTTATTTGTAGACATTCTTTTTCCCAATATAGGCCTCTTAGCGCTCAGAATGTCCAGTTGCATTTTCTACAGACAGAGTGTTTCAAAACTGCTCAATCAAAAGTATGGTTTAACTCTGTTAGCTGAATGCTCAGATGAGAAAGAAGTTTCACAGAATGCTTCTGTGTAGTTTATATTTGAATATATTCCTTTTTCCACTACTACGCTCTTAGCGCTCCAAATGTCCAGTTGCATTTTCTACAGAAAGAGTGTTCAGATCTGCTCAATCAAAAGTATGGTTTAACTCTGTTAGCTGAATGCACAGATCAGAAAGAAGTTTCACCGAATGATTCTGTGTAGTTTATATTTGAAGACATTCCTTTTTCCACTATTACACCCTTAGCGCTCCGAATCTCCACTTGCATTTTCTACAAAAAGAGTGTTTCATAACTGCTCAATCAAAAATATGTTTTATCTCTGTTAACTGAATTTACAGATCAGAAATAAGTTTCACAGAATGCATCTGTGTAGTTTTTATTTGAAGATATTCTTCTTCCCAATGTAGGCCTCTTAGCGCTTAGCATGTCCAATTGCAGTTTCTACAGAAAGAGTGTTTCAGAACGGCTCAATCAAAAGTAAGGTTCAACTCTGTTAGTTGAATGCACAGAACAGAAAGAATTTTCACAGAATGCTACTGTGTAGTTTATATTTGAATATATTCCTTTTTCCACTCTTACCCTCTTAGCGCTCCGAATGTCCACTTGCATTTTCTACAGAAAGAGTGTTCAGAACTGCGCAATCAAAAGTATGATTTAACTCTGTTAGCTTAATGAACATATCAGAAATAAGTTTCACACAATGCTTCCGTGTAGTTTTTATTTTAAGATATTATTTTTCCCAATAGAGGCCTCTTAGCGCTCAGAATGTCCAATTGCAGTTTCTACAGAAAGAGTGTTTCAGAAAGGCTCAATCAAAAGTAAGGTTCAACTCTGTTAGTTGAATGCACAGAACAGAAAGAAGTTTCATACAATGCTTCTGTGTAGTTTATATTTGAACATATTCTTTTTTCCACTATTACCCACTTAGCGCTACGAATGTCCAGTTGCATTTTCTACAGACAGAGTGTTTCAAAACTGCTCAATCAAAAATATGGTTTAACTCTGTTAGCTGAATTCTCAGATCAGAAAGAAGTTTCACAGAATGCTTCTGTGTAGTTTATATTTGAATATATTCCTTTTTCCACTACTACTCTCTTAGCGCTCCAAAGGTCCAGTTGCATTTTCTACAGAAAGAGAGTTCAGATCTGCTCAATCAAAAGTATGGTGTAACTCTGTTAGCTGAATGCACAGAAAAGAAAGAAGTTTCACAGAATGATTCTGTGTAGTTTATATTTGGAGACATTCCTTTTTCCACTATTACCCTCTTAGCGCTCCGAATCTCCACTTGCATTTTCTACAGAAAGTGTGTTTCAGAACGGCTCAATCAAAACTAAGGTTCAACTCTTTTAGTTGAACAAACAGAACAGAAAGAAGTTTCACACAATTCTTCTGTGTAGTTTTTATTTGTAGACATTCTTTTTCCCAATATAGGCCTCTTAGCGCTCAGCATGTCCAATTGCAGTTTCTACAGAAAGAGTGTTTCAGAACGGCTCAATCAAAAGTAAGGTTCAACTCTGTTAGTTGAATGCACAGAACATAAAGAAGTTTCATACAATGCTTCTGTGTAGTTTATATTTGAACATATTCTTTTTTCCACTATTACCCACTTAGCGCTACGAATGTCCAGTTGCATTTTCTACAGACAGAGTGTTTCAAAACTGCTCAATCAAAAGTATGGTTTAACTCTGTTAGCTGAATGCTCAGATGAGAAAGAAGTTTCACAGAATGCTTCTGTGTAGTTTATATTTGAATATATTCCTTTTTCCACTACTACGCTCTTAGCGCTCCAAATGTCCAGTTGCATTTTCTACAGAAAGAGTGTTCAGATCTGCTCAATCAAAAGTATGGTTTAACTCTGTTAGCTGAATGCACAGATCACAAAGAAGTTTCACCGAATGATTCTGTGTAGTTTATATTTGAAGACATTCCTTTTTCCACTATTACACCCTTAGCGCTCCGAATCTCCACTTGCATTTTCTACAAAAAGAGTGTTTCATAACTGCTCAATCAAAAATATGTTTTATCTCTGTTAACTGAATTTACAGATCAGAAATAAGTTTCACAGAATGCATCTGTGTAGTTTTTATTTGAAGATATTCTTCTTCCCAATGTATGCCTCTTAGCGCTTAGCATGTCCAATTGCAGTTTCTACAGAAAGAGTGTTTCAGAACGGCTCAATCAAAAGTAAGGTTCAACTCTGTTAGTTGAATGCACAGAACAGAAAGAATTTTCACAGAATGCTACTGTGTAGTTTATATTTGAATATATTCCTTTTTCCACTCTTACCCTCTTAGCGCTCCGAATGTCCACTTGCATTTTCTACAGAAAGAGTGTTCAGAACTGCGCAATCAAAAGTATGATTTAACTCTGTTAGCTTAATGAACATATCAGAAATAAGTTTCACACAATGCTTCCGTGTAGTTTTTATTTGAAGATATTATTTTTCCCAATAGAGGCCTCTTAGCGCTCAGAATGTCCAATTGCAGTTTCTACAGAAAGAGTGTTTCAGAAAGGCTCAATCAAAAGTAAGGTTCAACTCTGTTAGTTGAATGCACAGAACAGAAAGAAGTTTCATACAATGCTTCTGTGTAGTTTATATTTGAACATATTCTTTTTTCCACTATTACCCACTTAGCGCTACGAATGTCCAGTTGCATTTTCTACAGACAGAGTGTTTCAAAACTGCTCAATCAAAAATATGGTTTAACTCTGTTAGCTGAATTCTCAGATCAGAAAGAAGTTTCACAGAATGCTTCTGTGTAGTTTATATTTGAATATATTCCTTTTTCCACTACTACTCTCTTAGCGCTCCAAAGGTCCAGTTGCATTTTCTACAGAAAGAGAGTTCAGATCTGCTCAATCAAAAGTATGGTGTAACTCTGTTAGCTGAATGCACAGAAAAGAAAGAAGTTTCACAGAATTATTCTGTGTAGTTTATATTTGGAGACATTCCTTTTTCCACTATTACCCTCTTAGCGCTCCGAATCTCCACTTGCATTTTCTACAGAAAGAGTGTTTCAGAACGGCTCAATCAAAACTAAGGTTCAACTCTTTTAGTAGAACAAACAGAACAGAAAGAAGTTTCACACAATTCTTCTGTGTAGTTTTTATTTGTAGACATTCTTTTTCCCAATATAGGCCTCTTAGCGCTCAGCATGTCCAATTGCAGTTTCTACAGAAAGAGTGTTTCAGAACGGCTCAATCAAAAGTAAGGTTCAACTCTGTTAGTTGAATGCACAGAACATAAAGAATTTTCATACAATGCTTCTGTGTAGTTTATATTTGAATATATTCCTTTTTCCACTACTACGCTCTTAGCGCTCCAAATGTCCAGTTGCATTTTCTACAGAAAGAGTGTTCAGATCTGCTCAATCAAAAGTATGGTTTAACTCTGTTAGCTGAATGCACAGATCACAAAGAAGTTTCACCGAATGATTCTGTGTAGTTTATATTTGAAGACATTCCTTTTTCCACTATTACCCTCTTAGCGCTCCGAATCTCCACTTGCATTTTCTACAAAAAGAGTGTTTCATAACTGCTCAGTCAAAAATATGTTTTATCTCTGTTAACTGAATTTACAGATCAGAGATAAGTTTCACAGAATGCATCTGTGTAGTTTTTATTTGAAGATATTCTTTTTCCCAATGTAGGCCTCTTAGCGCTTAGCATGTCCAATTGCAGTTTCTACAGAAAGAGTGTTTCAGAACGGCTCAATCAAAAGTAAGGTTCAACTCTGTTAGTTGAATGCACAGAACATAAAGAATTTTCACAGAATGCTACTGTGTAGTTTATATTTGAATATATTCCTTTTTCCACTATTACCCTCTTAGCGCTCCGAATGTCCACTTGCATTTTCTACAGAAAGAGTGTTCAGAACTGCGCAATCAAAAGTATGGTTTAACTCTGTTAGCTTAATGAACATATCAGAAATAAGTTTCACACAATGCTTCTGTGTAGTTTTTATTTGAAGATATTATTTTTCCCAATATAGGCCTCTTAGCGCTCAGAATGTCCAATTGCAGTTTCTACAGAAAGAGTGTTTCAGAAAGGCTCAATCAAAAGTAAGGTTCAACTCTGTTAGTTGAATGCACAGAACAGAAAGAAGTTTCATACAATGCTTCTGTGTAGTTTATATTTGAACATATTCTTTTTTCCACTATTACCCACTTAGCGCTACGAATGTCCAGTTGCATTTTCTACAGACAGAGTGTTTCAAAACTGCTCAATCAAAAGTATGGTTTAACTCTGTTAGCTGAATGCTCAGTTCATAAAGAAGTTTCACAGAATGCTTCTGTGTAGTTTATATTTGAATATATTCCTTTTTCCACTACTACTCTCTTAGCGCTCCAAATGTCCAGTTGCATTTTCTACAGAAAGAGTGTTCAGATCTGCTCAATCAAAAGTATGGTTTAACTTTGTTAGCTGAATGCACAGATCAGAAAGAAGTTTCACAGAATGATTCTGTGTAGTTTATATTTGGAGACATTCCTTTTTCCACTATTACCGTCTTAGCGCTCCGAATCTCCATTTGCATTTTCTACAGAAAGAGTGTTTCAGAACGGCTCAATCAAAACTAAGGTTCAATTCGTTTAGTTGAACAAACAGAACAGAAAGAAGTTTCACACAATTCTTCTGTGTAGTTTTTATTTGTAGACATTCTTTTTCCCAATATAGGCCTCTTAGCGCTCAGAATGTCTAATTGCAGTTTCTACAGAAAGAGTGTTTCAGAACGGCTCAATCAAAAGTAAGGTTCAACTCTGTTAGTTGAATGCACAGAACACAAAGAAGTTTCATACAATGCTTCTGTGTAGTTCATATTTGAACATATTCTTTTTTCCACTATTACCCACTTAGCGCTACGAATGTCCAGTTGCATTTTCTAAAGACAGAGTGTTTCAAAACTGCTCAATCCAATGTATGGTTTAACTCTGTTAGCTGAATGCTCAGATCAGAAAGAAGTTTCACAGAATGCTTCTGTGTAGTTTATATTTGAACATATTCTTTTTTCCACTATTACCCACTTAGCGCTAGGAATGTCCAGTTGCATTTTCTACAGACAGAGTGTTTCAAAACTGCTCAATCAAAAGTATGGTTTAATTCTGTTAGCTGAATGCTCAGATCGGAAAGAAGTTTCACAGAATGCTTCTGTGTAGTTTATATTTGAATATATTCCTTTTTCCACTACTACTCTCTTAGCGCTCCAAATGTCCAGTTGCATTTTCTACAGAAAGAGTGTTCAGATCTGCTCAATCAAAAGTATGGTTTAACTCTGTTAGCTGAATGCACAGATCAGAAAGAAGTTTCACAGAATGATTCTGTGTAGTTTATATTTGGAGACATTCCTTTTTCCACTATTACCCTCTTAGCGCTCCGAATCTCCACTTGCATTTTCTACAGAAAGAGTGTTTCAGAACGGCTCAATCAAAACTATGGTTCAACTCCTTTAGTTGAACAAACAGAACAGAAAGAAGTTTCACACAATTCTTCTGTGTAGTTTTTATTTGTAGACATTCTTTTTCCCAATATAGGCCTCTTAGCGCTCAGAATGTCCAATTGCAGTTTCTACAGAAAGAGTGTTTCAGAACGGCTCAATCAAAAGTAAGGTTCAACTCTGTTAGTTGAATGCACAGAACAGAAAGAAGTTTCATACAATGCTTCTGTGTAGTTTATATTTGAACATATTCTTTTTTCCACTATTACCCACTTAGCGCTACGAATGTCCAGTTGCATTTTCTACAGACAGAGTGTTTCAAAACTGCTCAATCAAAAGTATGGTTTAACTCTGCTGAATGCTCAGATCAGAAAGAAGTTTCACAGAATGCTTCTGTGTAGTTTATATTTGAATATATTCCTTTTTCCACTACTACACTCTTAGCGCTCCAAATGTCCAGTTGCATTTTCTACAGAAAGAGTGTTCAGATCTGCTCAATCAAAAGTATGGTTTAACTCTGTTAGCTGAATGCACAGATCAGAAAGATATTTCACTGAATGATTCTGTGTAGTTTATATTTGAAGACATTCCTTTTTCCACTATTACCCTCTTAGCGCTCCGAATCTCCACTTGCATTTTCTACAAAAAGAGTGTTTCATAACTGCTCAATCAAAAATATGTTTTATCTCTGTTAACTGAATTTACAGATCAGAAATAAGTTTCACAGAATGCATCTGTGTAGTTTTTATTTGAAGATATTCTTTTTCCCAATGTAGGCCTCTTAGCGCTTAGCATGTCCAATTGCAGTTTCTACAGAAAGAGTGTTTCAGAACGGCTCAATCAAAAGTAAGGTTCAACTCTGTTAGTTGAATGCACAGAACAGAAAGTATTTTCACAGAATGCTACTGTGTAGTTTATATTTGAATATATTCCTTTTTCCACTATTACCCTCTTAGCGCTCCGAATGTCCACTTGCATTTTCTACAGAAAGAGTGTTCAGAACTGCGCAATCAAAAGTATGGTTTAACTCTGTTAGCTTAATGAACATATCAGAAATAAGTTTCACACAATGCTTCTGTGTAGTTTTTATTTGAAGATATTATTTTTCCCAATAGAGGCCTCTTAGTGCTCAGAATGTCCAATTGCAGTTTCTACAGAAAGAGTGTTTCAGAAAGGCTCAATCAAAACTAAGTTTCAACTCTGTTAGTTGAATGCACAGAACAGAAAGAAGTTTCATACAATGCTTCTGTGTAGTTTATATTTGAACATATTCTTTGTTCCACTATTACCCACTTAGCGCTACGAATGTCCAATTGCATTTTCTACAGACAGAGTGTTTCAAAACTGCTCAATCAAAAGTATGGTTTAACTCTGTTAGCTGAATGCTCAGATCAGAAAGAAGTTTCACAGAATGATTCTGTGTAGTTTATATTTGAATATATTCCTTTTTCCACTACTACTCTCTTAGCGCTCCAAATGTCCAGTTGCATTTTCTACAGAAAGAGTGTTCAGATCTGCTGAATCAAAAGTATGTTTTAAATCTGTTAGCTGAATACACAGATCAGAAAGAAGTTTCACCGAATGATTCTGTGTAGTTTATATTTGAAGACATTCCTTTTTCCACTATTACCCTCTTAGCGCTCCGAATCTCCACTTGCATTTTCTACAAAAAGAGTGTTTCATAACTGCTCAATCAAAAATATGTTTTATCTCTGTTAACTGAATTTACAGATCAGAAATAAGTTTCACAGAATGCATCTGTGTAGTTTTTATTTGAAGATAATCTTTTTCCCAATGTAGGCCTCTTAGCGCTTAGCATGTCCAATTGCAGTTTCTACAGAAAGAGTGTTTCAGAACGGCTCAATCAAAAGTAAGGTTCAACTCTGTTAGTTGAATGCACAGAACAGAAAGAATTTTCACAGAATGCTACTGTGTAGTTTATATTTGAATATATTCCTTTTTCCACTATTACCCTCTTAGCGCTCCGAATGTACACTTGCATTTTCTACAGAAAGAGTGTTCAGAACTGCGCAATCAAAAGTATGGTTTAACTCTGTTAGCTTAATGAACATATCAGAAATAAGTTTCACACAATGCTTCTGTGTAGTTGTTATTTGAAGATGTTATTTTTCCCAATAGAGGCCTCTTAGCGCTCAGAATGTCCAATTGCAGTTTCTACAGAAAGAGTGTTTCAGAAAGGCTCAATCAAAACTAAGGTTCAACTCTGTTAGTTGAATGCACAGAACAGAAAGTAGTTTCATACAATGCTTCTGTGTAGTTTATATTTGAACATATTCTTTTCTCCACTATTACCCACTTAGCGCTACGAATGTCCAGTTGCATTTTCTACAGACAGAGTGTTTCAAAACTGCTCAATCAAAAGTATGGTTTAACTCTGTTAGCTGAATGCTCAGATCAGAAAGAAGTTTCACAGAATGCTTCTGTGTAGTTTATATTTGAATATATTCCTTTTTCCACTACTACTCTCTTAGCGCTCCAAATGTCCAGTTGCATTTTCTACAGAAAGAGTGTTCAGATCTGCTGAATCAAAAGTATGGTTTAACTCTGTTAGCTGAATGCACAGATCAGAAAGAAGTTTCACAGAATGATTCTGTGTAGTTTATATTTGGAGACATTCCTTTTTCCACTATTACCCTCTTAGCGCTCCGAATCTCCACTTGCATTTTCTACTGAAAGAGTGTTTCAGAACGGCTCAATCAAAACTAAGGTTCAACTCTTTTAGTTGAACAAACAGAACAGAAAGAAGTTTCACACAATTCTTCTGTGTAGTTTTTATTTGTAGACATTCTTTTTCCCAATATAGGCCTCTTAGCGCTCAGAATGTCCAATTGCAGTTTCTACAGAAAGAGTGTTTCAGAACGGCTCAATCAAAAGTAAGGTTCAACTCTGTTAGTTGAATGCACAGAACAGCAAGAAGTTTCACAGAATGCTTCTGTGTAGTTTATATTTGAACATATTCTTTTTTCCACTATTACCCACTTAGCGCTACGAATGTCCAGTTGCATTTTCTACAGAAAGAGTGTTCAGATCTGCTCAATCAAAAGTATGGTTTAACTCTGTTAGCTGAATGCACAGATCAGAAAGAAGTTTCACCGAATGATTCTGTGTAGTTTATATTTGAAGACATTCCTTTTTCCACTATTACCCTCTTAGCGCTCCGAATCTCCACTTGCATTTTCTACAAAAAGAGTGTTTCATAACTGCTCAATCAAAAATATGTTTTATCTCTGTTAACTGAATTTACAGATCAGAAATAAGTTTCACAGAATGCATCTGTGTAGTTTTTATTTGAAGATATTCTTTTTCCCAATGTAGGCCTCTTAGCGCTTAGCATGTCCAATTGCAGTTTCTACAGAAAGAGTGTTTCAGAACGGCTCAATCAAAAGTAAGGTTCAACTCTGTTAGTTGAATGCACAGAACAGAAAGAATTTTCACAGAATGCTACTGTGTAGTTTATATTTGAATATATTCCTTTTTCCACTATTACCCTCTTAGCGCTCCGAATGTCCACTTGCATTTTCTCCAGAAAGAGTGTTCAGAACTGCGCAATCAAAAGTATGGTTTAACTCTGTTAGCTTAATGAACATATCAGAAATAAGTTTCACACAATGCTTCTGTGTAGTTTTTATTTGAAGATATTATTTTTCCCAATAGAGGCCTCTTAGTGCTCAGAATGTCCAATTGCAGTTTCTACAGAAAGAGTGTTTCAGAAAGGCTCAATCAAAACTAAGGTTCAACTCTGTTAGTTGAATGCACAGAACAGAAAGTAGTTTCATACAATGCTTCTGTGTAGTTTATATTTGAACATATTCTTTTTTCCACTATTACCCACTTAGCGCTACGAATGTCCAGTTGCATTTTCTACAGACAGAGTGTTTCAAAACTACTCAATCAAAAGTATGGTTTAACTCTGTTAGCTGAATGCTCAGATCAGAAAGAAGTTTCACAGAATGATTCTGTGTAGTTTATATTTGAATATATTCCTTTTTCCACTACTACTCTCTTAGCGCTCCAAATGTCCAGTTGCATTTTCTACAGAAAGAGTGTTCAGATCTGCTCAATCAAAAGTATGTTTTAACTCTGTTAGCTGAATGCACAGATCAGAAAGAAGTTTCACCGAATGATTCTGTGTAGTTTATATTTGAAGACATTCCTTTTTCCACTATTACCCTCTTAGCGCTCCTAATCTCCACTTGCATTTTCTACAAAAAGAGTGTTTCATAACTGCTCAATCAAAAATATGTTTTATCTCTGTTAACTGAATTTACAGATCAGAAATAAGTTTCACAGAATGCATCTGTGTAGTTTTTATTTGAAGATATTCTTTTTCCCAATGTAGGCCTCTTAGCGCTTAGCATGTCCAATTGCAGTTTCTAGAGAAAGAGTGTTTCAGAACGGCTCAATCAAAAGTAAGGTTCAACTCTGTTAGTTGAATGCACAGAACAGAAAGAATTTTCACAGAATGCTACTGTGTAGTTTATATTTGAATATATTCCTTTTTCCACTATTACCCTCTTAGCGCTCCGAATGTCCACTTGCATTTTCTACAGAAAGAGTGTTCAGAACTGCGCAATCAAAAGTATGGTTTAACTCTGTTAGCTTAATGAACATATCAGAAATAAGTTTCACACAATGCTTCTGTGTAGTATTTATTTGAATATATTTTTTTTCCCAATAGAGGCCTCTTAGCGCTCAGAATGTCCAATTGCAGTTTCTACAGAAAGAGTGTTTCAGAAAGGCTCAATCAAAAGTAAGGTTCAACTCTGTTAGTTGAATGCACAGAACAGAAAGAAGTTTCATACAATGCTTCTGTGTAGTTTATATTTGAACATATTCTTTTTTCCACTATTACCCACTTAGCGCTACGAATGTCCAGTTGCATTTTCTACAGACAGAGTGTTTCAAAACTGGTCAATCAAAAGTATGGTTTAACTCTGTTAGCTGAATGCTCAGATCAGAAACAAGTTTCACAGAATGCTTCTGTGTAGTTTATATTTGAATATATTCCTTTTTCCACTACTAATCCCTTAGCGCTCCAAATGTCCAGTTGCATTTTCTACAGAAAGAGTTTTCAGATCTGCCTAATCAAAAGTATAGTTTAACTCTGTTAGCTGAATGCACAGATCAGAAAGAAGTTTCACAGAATGATTCTGTGTAGTTTATATTTGAATATATTCCTTTTTGCACTACTACTCTCTTAGCGCTCCAAATGTCCAGTTGCATTTTCTACAGAAAGAGTGTTCAGATCTGCTCAATCAAAAGTATGGTTTAACTCTGTTAGCTGAATGCACAGATCAGAAAGAAGTTTCACAGAATGATTCTGTGTAGTTTATATTTGAATATATTCCTTTTTGCACTACTACTCTCTTAGCGCTCCAAATGTCCAGTTGCATTTTCTACAGAAAGAGAGTTCAGATCTGCTCAATCAAAAGTATGGTTTAACTCTGTTAGCTGAATGCACAGATCAGAAAGAAGTTTCACAGAATGATTCTGTGTAGTTTATATTTGGAGACATTCCTTTTTCCACTTTAACCCTCTTAGCGCTCCGAATCTCCACTTGCATTTTCTACAGAAAGAGTGTTTCAGAACGGCTCAATCAAAACTAAGGTTCAACTCTTTTAGTTGAACAAACAGAACAGAAAGAAGTTTCACACAATTCTTCTGTGTAGTTTTTATTTGTAGACATTCTTTTTCCCAATATAGGCCTCTTAGCGCTCAGAATGTCCAATTGCAGTTTCTACAGAAAGAGTGTTTCAGAACGGCTCAATCAAAAGTAAGGTTCAACTCTGTTAGTTGAATGCACAGAACCGAAAGAAGTTTCATACAATTCTTCTGTGTAGTTTTTATTTGTAGACATTCTTTTTCCCAATATAGGCCTCTTAGCGCTCAGAATGTCCAGTTGCATTTTCTACAGACAGAGTGTTTCAAAACTGCTCAATCAAAAGTATGGTTTAACTCTGTTAGCTGAATGCTCAGATGAGAAAGAAGTTTCACAGAATGCTTCTGTCTAGTTTATATTTGAATATATTCCTTTTTCCACTACTACGCTCTTAGCGCTCCAAATGTCCAGTTGCATTTTCTACAGAAAGAGTGTTCAGATCTGCTCAATCAAAAGTATGGTTTAACTCTGTTAGCTGAATGCACAGATCAGAAAGAAGTTTCACCGAATGATTCTGTGTAGTTTATATTTGAAGACATTCATTTTTCCACTATTACACCCTTAGCGCTCCGAATCTCCACTTGCATTTTCTACAAAAAGAGTGTTTCATAACTGCTCAATCAAAAATATGTTTTATCTCTGTTAACTGAATTTACAGATCAGAAATAAGTTTCACAGAATGCATCTGTGTAGTTTTTATTTGAAGATATTCTTCTTCCCAATGTAGGCCTCTTAGCGCTTAGCATGTCCAATTGCAGTTTCTACAGAAAGAGTGTTTCAGAACGGCTCAATCAAAAGTAAGGTTCAACTCTGTTAGTTGAATGCACAGAACAGAAAGAATTTTCACAGAATGCTACTGTGTAGTTTATATTTGAATATATTCCTTTTTCCATTCTTACCCTCTTAGCGCTCCGAATGTCCACTTGCATTTTCTACAGAAAGAGTGTTCAGAACTGCGCAATCAAAAGTATGATTTAACTCTGTTAGCTTAATGAACATATCAAAAATAAGTTTCACACAATGCTTCCGTGTAGTTTTTATTTGAAGATATTATTTTTCCCAATAGAGGCCTCTTAGCGCTCAGAATGTCCAATTGCAGTTTCTACAGAAAGAGTGTTTCAGAAAGGCTCAATCAAAAGTAAGGTTCAACTCTGTTAGTTGAATGCACAGAACAGAAAGAAGTTTCATACAATGCTTCTGTGTAGTTTATATTTGAACATATTCTTTTTTCCACTATTACCCACTTAGCGCTACGAATGTCCAGTTGCATTTTCTACAGACAGAGTGTTTCAAAACTGCTCAATCAAAAATATGGTTTAACTCTGTTAGCTGAATTCTCAGATCAGAAAGAAGTTTCACAGAATGCTTCTGTGTAGTTTATATTTGAAT
This sequence comes from Symphalangus syndactylus, assembly GCF_028878055.3. Lineage (NCBI taxonomy): Eukaryota > Metazoa > Chordata > Mammalia > Primates > Hylobatidae > Symphalangus > Symphalangus syndactylus. Next base: position 72,394,691 of record NC_072442.2, on the reverse strand, counting down.
ATATTCCTTTTTCCACTACTACTCTCTTAGCGCTCCAAAGGTCCAGTTGCATTTTCTACAGAAAGAGAGTTCAGATCTGCTCAATCAAAAGTATGGTGTAACTCTGTTAGCTGAATGCACAGAAAAGAAAGAAGTTTCACAGAATGATTCTGTGTAGTTTATATTTGGAGACATTCCTTTTTCCACTATTACCCTCTTAGCGCTCCGAATCTCCACTTGCATTTTCTACAGAAAGAGTGTTTCAGAACGGCTCAATCAAAACTAAGGTTCAACTCTTTTAGTTGAACAAACAGAACAGAAAGAAGTTTCACACAATTCTTCTGTGTAGTTTTTATGTGTAGACATTCTTTTTCCCAATATAGGCCTCTTAGCGCTCAGCATGTCCAATTGCAGTTTCTACAGAAAGAGTGTTTCAGAACGGCTCAATCAAAAGTAAGGTTCAACTCTGTTAGTTGAATGCACAGAACATAAAGAAGTTTCATACAATGCTTCTGTGTAGTTTATATTTGAACATATTCTTTTTTCCACTATTACCCACTTAGCGCTACGAATGTCCAGTTGCATTTTCTACAGACAGAGTGTTTCAAAACTGCTCAATCAAAAGTATGGTTTAACTCTGTTAGCTGAATGCTCAGATGAGAAAGAAGTTTCACAGAATGCTTCTGTGTAGTTTATATTTGAATATATTCCTTTTTCCACTACTACGCTCTTAGCGCTCCAAATGTCCAGTTGCATTTTCTACAGAAAGAGTGTTCAGATCTGCTCAATCAAAAGTATGGTTTAACTCTGTTAGCTGAATGCACAGATCACAAAGAAGTTTCACCGAATGATTCTGTGTAGTTTATATTTGAAGACATTCCTTTTTCCACTCTTACCCTCTTAGCGCTCCGAATCTCCACTTGCATTTTCTACAAAAAGAGTGTTTCATAACTGCTCAGTCAAAAATATGTTTTATCTCTGTTAACTGAATTTACAGATCAGAAATAAGTTTCACAGAATGCATCTGTGTAGTTTTTATTTGAAGATATTCTTTTTCCCAATGTAGGCCTCTTAGCGCTTAGCATGTCCAATTGCAGTTTCTACTGAAAGAGTGTTTCAGAACGGCTCAATCAAAAGTAAGGTTCAACTCTGTTAGTTGAATGCACAGAACATAAAGAATTTTCACAGAATGCTACTGTGTAGTTTATATTTGAATATATTCCTTTTTCCACTATTACCCTCTTAGCGCTCCGAATGTCCACTTGCATTTTCTACAGAAAGAGTGTTCAGAACTGCGCAATCAAAAGTATGGTATAAATCTGTTAGCTTAATGAACATATCAGAAATAAGTTTCACACAATGCTTCTGTGTAGTTTTTATTTGAAGATATTATTTTTCCCAATATAGGCCTCTTAGCGCTCAGAATGTCCAATTGCAGTTTCTGCAGAAAGAGTGTTTCAGAAAGGCTCAATCAAAAGTAAGGTTCAACTCTGTTAGTTGAATGCACAGAACAGAAAGAAGTTTCATACAATGCTTCTGTGTAGTTTATATTTGAACATATTCTTTTTTCCACTATTACCCACTTAGCGCTACGAATGTCCAGTTGCATTTTCTACAGACAGAGTGTTTCAAAACTGCTCAATCAAAAGTATGGTTTAACTCTGTTAGCTGAATGCTCAGTTCATAAAGAAGTTTCACAGAATGCTTCTGTGTAGTTTATATTTGAATATATTCCTTTTTCCACTACTACTCTCTTAGCGCTCCAAATGTCCAGTTGCATTTTCTACAGAAAGAGTGTTCAGATCTGCTCAATCAAAAGTATGGTTTAACTCTGTTAGCTGAATGCACAGATCAGAAAGAAGTTTCACAGAATGATTCTGTGTAGTTTATATTTGGAGACATTCCTTTTTCCACTATTACCCTCTTAGCGCTCCGAATCTCCATTTGCATTTTCTACAGAAAGAGTGTTTCAGAACGGCTCAATCAAAACTAAGGTTCAATTCGTTTAGTTGAACAAACAGAACAGAAAGAAGTTTCACACAATTCTTCTGTGTAGTTTTTATTTGTAGACATTCTTTTTCCCAATATAGGCCTCTTAGCGCTCAGAATGTCTAATTGCAGTTTCTACAGAAAGAGTGTTTCAGAACGGCTCAATCAAAAGTAAGGTTCAACTCTGTTAGTTGAATGCACAGAACACAAAGAAGTTTCATACAATGCTTCTGTGTAGTTCATATTTGAACATATTCTTTTTTCCACTATTACCCACTTAGCGCTACGAATGTCCAGTTGCATTTTCTAAAGACAGAGTGTTTCTAAACTGCTCAATCAAATGTATGGTTTAACTCTGTTAGCTGAATGCTCAGATCAGAAAGAAGTTTCACAGAATGCTTCTGTGTAGTTTATATTTGAATATATTCCTTTTTCCACTACTACTCTCTTAGCGTTCCAAATGTCCAGTTGCATTTTCTACAGAAAGAGTGTTCAGATCTGCTCAATCAAAAGTATGGTTTAACTCTGTTAGCTGAATGCACAGATCACAAACAAGTTTCACAGAATGATTCTGTGTAGTTTATATTTGGAGACATTCCTTTTTCCACTATTACCCTCTTAGCGCTCCGAATCTCCACTTGCATTTTCTACAGAAAGTGTGTTTCAGAACGGCTCAATCAAAACTAAGGTTCAACTCTTTTAGTTGAACAAACAGAACAGAAAGACGTTTCACACAATTCTTCTGTGTAGTTTTTATTTGTAGACATTCTTTTTCCAAATATAGGCCTCTTAGCGCTCAGCATGTCCAATTGCAGTTTCTACAGAAAGAGTGTTTCAGAACGGCTCAATCAAAAGTAAGGTTCAACTCTGTTAGTTGAATGCACAGAACAGAAAGAAGTTTCATACAATGTTTCTGTGTAGTTTATATTTGAACATATTCTTTTTTCCACTATTACCCACTTAGCCCTACGAATGTCCAGTTGCATTTTCTACAGACAGAGTGTTTCAAAACTGCTCAATCAAAAGTATGGTTTAACTCTGTTAGCTGAATGCTCAGATGAGAAAGAAGTTTCACAGAATGCTTCTGTGTAGTTTATATTTGAATATATTCCTTTTTCCACTACTACGCTCTTAGCGCTCCAAATGTCCAGTTGCATTTTCTACAGAAAGAGTGTTCAGATCTGCTCAATCAAAAGTATGGTTTAACTCTGTTAGCTGAATGCACAGATCAGAAAGAAGTTTCACCGAATGATTCTGTGTAGTTTATATTTGAAGACATTCCTTTTTCCACTATTACCCTCTTAGCGCTCCGAATCTCCACTTGCATTTTCTACAAAAAGAGTGTTTCATAACTGCTCAATCAAAAATATGTTTTATCTCTGTTAACTGAATTTACAGATCAGAAATAAGTTTCACAGAATGCATCTGTGTAGTTTCTATTTGAAGATATTCTTTTTCCCAATGTAGGCCTATTAGCGCTTAGCATGTCCAATTGCAGTTTCTACAGAAAGAGTGTTTCAGAACGGCTCAATCAAAAGAAAGGTTCAACTCTGTTAGTTGAATGCACAGAACAGAAAGAATTTTCACAGAATGCTACTGTGTAGTTTATATTTGAATATATTCCTTTTTCACTATTACCCTCTTAGCGCTCCGAATGTCCACTTGCATTTTCTACAGAAAGAGTGTTCAGAACTGCGCAATCAAAAGTATGGTTTAACTCTGTTAGCTTAATGAACATATCAGAAATAAGTTTCACACAATGCTTCTGTGTAGTTTTTATTTGAAGATATTTTTTTTCCCAATATAGGCCTCATAGCGCTCAGAATGTCCAATTGCAGTTTCTACAGAAAGAGTGTTTCAGAAAGGCTCAATCAAAAGTAAGGGTCAACTCTGTTAGTTGAATGCACAGAACAGAAAGAAGTTTCATACAATGCTTCTGTGTAGTTTATATTTGAACATATTCTTTTTTCCACTATTACCCACTTAGCGCTACGAATGTCCAGTTGCATTTTCTACAGACAGAGTGTTTCAAAACTGCTCAATCAAAAGTATGGTTTAACTCTGTTAGCTGAATGCTCAGATGAGAAAGAAGTTTCACAGAATGCTTCTGTGTAGTTTATATTTGAATATATTCCTTTTTCCACTACTACGCTCTTAGCGCTCCAAATGTCCAGTTGCATTTTCTACAGAAAGAGTGTTCAGATCTGCTCAATCAAAAGTATGGTTTAACTCTGTTAGCTGAATGCACAGATCACAAAGAAGTTTCACCGAATGATTCTGTGTAGTTTATATTTGAAGACATTCCTTTTTCCACTATTACCCTCTTAGCGCTCCGAATCTCCACTTGCATTTTCTACAAAAAGAGTGTTTCATAACTGCTCAGTCAAAAATATGTTTTATCTCTGTTAACTGAATTTACAGATCAGAAATAAGTTTCACAGAATGCATCTGTGTAGTTTTTATTTGAAGATATTCTTTTTCCCAATGTAGGCCTCTTAGCGCTTAGCATGTCCAATTGCAGTTTCTACAGAAAGAGTGTTTCAGAACGGCTCAATCAAAAGTAAGGTTCAACTCTGTTAGTTGAATGCACAGAACATAAAGAATTTTCACAGAATGCTACTGTGTAGTTTATATTTGAATATATTCCTTTTTCCACTATTACCCTCTTAGCGCTCCGAATGTCCACTTGCATTTTCTACAGAAAGACTGTTCAGAACTGCGCAATCAAAAGTATGGTTTAACTCTGTTAGCTTAATGAACATATCAGAAATAAGTTTCACACAATGCTTCTGTGTAGTTTTTATTTGAAGATATTATTTTTCCCAATATAGGCCTCTTAGCGCTCAGAATGTCCAATTGCAGTTTCTACAGAAAGAGTGTTTCAGAAAGGCTCAATCAAAAGTAAGGTTCAACTCTGTTAGTTGAATGCACAGAACAGAAAGAAGTTTCATACAATGCTTCTGTGTAGTTTATATTTGAACATATTCTTTTTTCCACTATTACCCACTTAGCGCTACGAATGTCCAGTTGCATTTTCTACAGACAGAGTGTTTCAAAACTGCTCAATCAAAAGTATGGTTTAACTCTGTTAGCTGAATGCTCAGTTCATAAAGAAGTTTCACAGAATGCTTCTGTGTAGTTTATATTTGAATATATTCCTTTTTCCACTACTACTCTCTTAGCGCTCCAAATGTCCAGTTGCATTTTCTACAGAAAGAGTGTTCAGATCTGCTCAATCAAAAGTATGGTTTAACTCTGTTAGCTGAATGCACAGATCAGAAAGAAGTTTCACAGAATGATTCTGTGTAGTTTATATTTGGAGACATTCCTTTTTCCACTATTACCCTCTTAGCGCTCCGAATCTCCATTTGCATTTTCTACAGAAAGAGTGTTTCAGAACGGCTCAATCAAAACTAAGGTTCAATTCGTTTAGTTGAACAAACAGAACAGAAAGAAGTTTCACACAATTCTTCTGTGTAGTTTTTATTTGTAGACATTCTTTTTCCCAATATAGGCCTCTTAGCGCTCAGAATGTCTAATTGCAGTTTCTACAGAAAGAGTGTTTCAGAACGGCTCAATCAAAAGTAAGGTTCAACTCTGTTAGTTGAATGCACAGAACACAAAGAAGTTTCATACAATGCTTCTGTGTAGTTCATATTTGAACATATTCTTTTTTCCACTATTACCCACTTAGCGCTACGAATGTCCAGTTGCATTTTCTAAAGACAGAGTGTTTCAAAACTGCTCAATCAAATGTATGGTTTAACTCTGTTAGCTGAATGCTCAGATCAGAAAGAAGTTTCACAGAATGCTTCTGTGTAGTTTATATTTGAATATATTCCTTTTTCCACTACTACTCTCTTAGCGTTCCAAATGTCCAGTTGCATTTTCTACAGAAAGAGTGTTCAGATCTGCTCAATCAAAAGTATGGTTTAACTCTGTTAGCTGAATGCACAGATCACAAACAAGTTTCACAGAATGATTCTGTGTAGTTTATATTTGGAGACATTCCTTTTTCCACTATTACCCTCTTAGCGCTCCGAATCTCCACTTGCATTTTCTACAGAAAGTGTGTTTCAGAACGGCTCAATCAAAACTAAGGTTCAACTCTTTTAGTTGAACAAACAGAACAGAAAGACGTTTCACACAATTCTTCTGTGTAGTTTTTATTTGTAGACATTCTTTTTCCAAATATAGGCCTCTTAGCGCTCAGCATGTCGAATTGCAGTTTCTACAGAAAGAGTGTTTCAGAACGGCTCAATCAAAAGTAAGGTTCAACTCTGTTAGTTGAATGCACAGAACAGAAAGAAGTTTCATACAATGTTTCTGTGTAGTTTATATTTGAACATATTCTTTTTTCCACTATTACCCACTTAGCCCTACGAATGTCCAGTTGCATTTTCTACAGACAGAGTGTTTCAAAACTGCTCAATCAAAAGTATGGTTTAACTCTGTTAGCTGAATGCTCAGATGAGAAAGAAGTTTCACAGAATGATTCTGTGTAGTTTATATTTGAATATATTCCTTTTTCCACTACTACGCTCTTAGCGCTCCAAATGTCCAGTTGCATTTTCTACAGAAAGAGTGTTCAGATCTGCTCAATCAAAAGTATGGTTTAACACTGTTAGCTGAATGCACAGATCAGAAAGAAGTTTCACCGAATGATTCTGTGTAGTTTATATTTGAAGACATTCCTTTTTCCACTATTACCCTCTTAGCGCTCCGAATCTCCACTTGCATTTTCTACAAAAAGAGTGTTTCATAACTGCTCAATCAAAAATATGTTTTATCTCTGTTAACTGAATTTACAGATCAGAAATAAGTTTCACAGAATGCATCTGTGTAGTTTCTATTTGAAGATATTCTTTTTCCCAATGTAGGCCTATTAGCGCTTAGCATGTCCAATTGCAGTTTCTACAGAAAGAGTGTTTCAGAACGGCTCAATCAAAAGAAAGGTTCAACTCTGTTAGTTGAATGCACAGAACAGAAAGAATTTTCACAGAATGCTACTGTGTAGTTTATATTTGAATATATTCCTTTTTCACTATTACCCTCTTAGCGCTCCGAATGTCCACTTGCATTTTCTACAGAAAGAGTGTTCAGAACTGCGCAATCAAAAGTATGGTTTAACTCTGTTATCTTAATGAACATATCAGAAATAAGTTTCACACAATGCTTCTGTGTAGTTTTTATTTGAAGATATTTTTTTTCCCAATATAGGCCTCATAGCGCTCAGAATGTCCAATTGCAGTTTCTACAGAAAGAGTGTTTCAGAAAGGCTCAATCAAAAGTAAGGTTCAACTCTGTTAGTTGAATGCACAGAACAGAAAGAAGTTTCATACAATGCTTCTGTGTAGTTTATATTTGAACATATTCTTTTTTCCACTATTACCCACTTAGCGCTACGAATGTCCAGTTGCATTTTCTACAGACAGAGTGTTTCAAAACTGCTCAATCAAAAGTATGGTTTAACTCTGTTAGCTGAATGCTCAGATGAGAAATAAGTTTCACAGAATGCTTCTGTGTAGTTTATATTTGAATATATTTTTTTTCCACTACTACTCTCTTCGCGCTCCAAATGTCCAGTTGCATTTTCTACAGAAAGAGTGTTCAGATCTGCTCAATCAAAAGTATGGTTTAACTCTGTTAGCTGAATGCACAGATCAGAAATAAGTTTCACAGAATGATTCTGTGTAGTTTATATTTGGAGACATTCCTTTTTCCACTATTACCCTCTTAGCGCTCCGAATCTCCACTTGCATTTTCTACAAAAAGAGTGTTTCATAACTGCTCAATCAAAAATATGTTTTATCTCTGTTAACTGAATTTACACATCAGAAATAAGTTTCACACAATTCTTCTGGCTAGTTTTTATTTGTAGACATTCTTTTTCCCAATATAGGCCTCTTAGCGCTCAGAATGTCCAATTGCAGTTTCTACAAAAGAGTGTTTCAGAACGGCTCAATCAAAAGTAAGGTTCAACTCTGTTAGTTGAATGCACAGAACAGAAAGAAGTTTCATACAATGCTTCTGTGTAGTTTATATTTGAACATATTCTTTTTTCCACTATTACCCACTTAGCGCTACGAATGTCCAGTTGCATTTTCTACAGACAGAGAGTTTCAAAACTGCTCAATCAAAAGTATGGTTTAACTCTGTTAGCTGAATGCTCAGATCAGAAAGAAGTTTCACAGAATGCTTCTGTTTAGTTTATATTTGAATATATTCCTTTTTCCACTACTACGCTCTTAGCGCTCCAAATGTCCAGTTGCATTTTCTACAGAAAGAGTGTTCAGATCTGCTCAATCAAAAGTATGGTTTAACTCTGTTAGCTAAATGCACAGATCAGAAAGAAGTTTCACCGAATGATTCTGTGTAGTTTATATTTGAAGACATTCCTCTTTCCACTATTACCCTCTTAGCGCTCCGAATCTCCACTTGCATTTTCTACAAAAAGAGTTTTTCATAACTGCTCAATCAAAAATATGTTTTATCTCTGTTAACTGAATTTACAGATCAGAAATAAGTTTCAAAGAATGCATCTGTGTAGTTTTTATTTGAAGATATTCTCTTTCAAAATGTAGGCCTCTTAACGCTTAGCATGTCCAATTGCAGTTTCTACAGAAAGAGTGTTTCAGAACGGCTCAATCAAAAGTAAGGTTCAACTCTGTTAGTTGAATGCACAGAACAGAAAGAATTTTCACAGAATGCTACTGTGTAGTTTATATTTGAATATATTCCTTTTTCCACTATTACACTCTTAGCGCTCCGAATGTCCACTGGCATTTTCTACAGAAAGAGTGTTCAGAACTGCGCAATCAAAAGTATGGTTTAACTCTGTTAGCTTAATGAACATATCAGAAATAAGTTTCACACAATGCTTCTGTGTAGTTTTTATTTGAAGATATTATTTTTCCCAATATAGGCCTCTTAGCGCTCAGAATGTCCAATTGCAGTTTCTACAGAAAGAGTGTTTCAGAAAGGCTCAATCAAATGTAAGGTTCAACTCTGTTAGTTGAATGCACAGAACAGAAAGAAGTTTCATACACTGCTTCTGTGTAGTTTATATTTGAACATATTCTTTTTTCCACAATTACCCACTTAGCGCTACGAATGTCCAGTTGCATTTTCTACAGACAGAGTGTTTCAAAACTGCTCAATCAAAAGTATGGTTTAACTCTGTTAGCTGAATGCTCAGATCAGAAAGAAGTTTCACAGAATGCTTCTGTGTAGTTTATATTTGGATATATTCCTTTTTCCACTACTACTCTCTTAGCGCTCCAAATGTCCAGTTGCATTTTCTACAGAAAGAGTGTTCAGATCTGCTCAATCAAAATATGGTTTAACTCTCTTAGCTGAATGCACAGATCAGAAAGAAGTTTCACAGAATGATTCTGTGTAGTTTATATTTGGAGACATTCCTTTTTCCACTATTACCCTCTTAGCGCTCCGAATCTCCACTTGCATTTTCTACAGAAAGAGTGTTTCAGAACGGCTCAATCAAAACTAAGGTTCAACTCTTTTAGTTGAACAAACAGAACAGAAAGAAGTTTCACACAATTCTTCTGTGTAGTTTCTATTTGTAGACATTCTTTTTCCCAATATAGGCCTCTTAGCGCTCAGAATGTCCAATTGCAGTTTCTACAGAAAGAGTGTTTCAGAACGGCTCAATCAAAAGTAAGGTTCAACTCTGTTAGTTGAATGCACAGAACAGAAAGAAGTTTCATACAATGCTTCTGTGTAGTTTATATTTGAACATATTCTTTTTTCCACTATTACCCACTTAGCGCTACGAATGTCCAGTTGCATTTTCTACAGACAGAGTGTTTCAAAACTGCTCAATCAAAAGTATGGTTTAACTCTGTTAGCTGAATGCTCAGATCTGAAAGAAGTTTCACAGAATGCTTCTGTGTAGTTTATATTTGAATATATTCCTTTTTCCACTACTACGCTCTTAGCGCTCCAAATGTCCAGTTGCATTTTCTACAGAAAGAGTGTTCAGATCTGCTCAATCAAAAGTATGGTTTAACTCTGTTAGCTGAATGCACAGATCAGAAAGAAGTTTCACCGAATGATTCTGTGTAGTTTATATTTGAAGACATTACTTTTTCCACTATTACCCTCTTAGCGCTCCGAATCTCCACTTGCATTTTCAACAAAAAGTGTGTTTCATAACTGCTCAATCAAAAATATGTTTTATCTCTGTTAACTGAATTTACAGATCAGAAATAAGTTTCACAGAATGCATCTGTGTAGTTTTTATTTGAAGATATTCTTTTTCCCAATGTAGGCCTCTTAGCGCTTAGCATGTCCAATTGCAGTTTCTACAGAAAGAGTGTTTCAGAACGGCTCAATCAAAAGTAAGGTTCAACTCTGTTAGTTGAATGCACAGAACAGAAAGAATTTTCACAGAATGCTACTGTGTAGTTTATATTTGAATATATTCCTTTTTCCACTATTACCCTCTTAGCGCTCCGAATGTCCACTTGCATTTTCTACAGAAAGAGTGTTCAGAACTGCACAATCAAAAGTATGGTTTAACTCTGTTAGCTTAAGGAACATATCAGAAATAAGTTTCACACAATGCTTCTGTGTAGTTTTTATTTGAAGATATTATTTTTCCCAATATAGGCCTCTTAGCGCTCAGAATGTCCAATTGCAGTTTCTACAGAAAGAGTGTTTCAGAAAGGCTCAATCAAAGTAAGGTTCAACTCTGTTAGTTGAATGCACAGAACAGAAAGAAGTTTCATACAATGTTTCTGTGTAGTTTATATTTGAACATATTCTTTTCTCCACTATTACCCACTTAGCGCTACGAATGTCCAGTCGCATTTTCTACAGACAGAGTGTTTCAAAACTGCTCAATCAAAAGTATGGTTTAACTCTGTTAGCTGAATGCTCAGATCAGAAAGAAGTTTCACAGAATGCTTCTGTGTAGTTTATATTTGAATATATTCCTTTTTCCACTACTACGCTCTTAGCGCTCCAAATGTCCAGTTGCATTTTCTACAGAAAGAGTGTTCAGATCTGCTCAATCAAAAGTATGGTTTAACTCTGTTAGCTGAATGCACAGATCAGAAAGAAGTTTCACCGAATGATTCTGTGTAGTTTATATTTGGAGACATTTCTTTTTCCACTATTACCCTCTTAGCGCTCCGAATCTCCACTTGCATTTTCTGCAGAAAGAGTGTTTCAGAACGGCTCAATCAAAACTAAGGTTCAAATCTTTTAGTTGAACAAACAGAACAGAAAGAAGTTTCACACAATTCTTCACTGTAGTTTTTATTTGTAGACTTTCTTTTTCCCAATATAGGTCTCTTAGCGCTCAGAATGTCCAATTGCAGTTTCTACAGAAAGAGTGTTTCAGAACGGCTCAATCAAAAGTAAGGTTCAACTCTGTTAGTTGAATGCACAGAACAGAAAGAAGTTTCATACAATGCTTCTGTGTAGTTTATATTTGAAGATATTATTATTTCCACTATTACCCACTTAGCTCTACGAATGTCCAGTTGCATTTTCTACAGACAGAGTGTTTCAAAACTGCTCAATCAAAAGTATGGTTTAACTCTGTTAGCTGAATGCTCAGATCAGAAAGAAGTTTCACAGAATGCTTCTGTGTAGTTTATATTTGAATATATTCCTTTTTGCACTACTACTCTCTTAGCGCTCCAAATGTCCAGTTGCATTTTCTACAGAAAGAGAGTTCAGATCTGCTCAATCAAAAGTATGTTTTAACTCTGTTAGCTGAATGCGCAGATCAGAAAGAAGTTTCACAGAATGATTCTGTGTAGTTTATATTGGAGACATTCCTTTTTCCACTGTTACCCTCTTAGCGCTCCGAATCTCCACTTGCATTTTCTACAGAAAGAGTGTTTCAGAACGGCTCAATCAAAACTAAGGTTCAACTCATTTAGTTGAACAAACAGAACAGAAAGAAGTTTCACACAATTCTTCTGTGTAGTTATTATTTGTAGACATTCTTTTTCCCAATATAGGCCTCTTAGCGCTCAGAATGTCCAATTGCAGTTTCTACAGAAGGAGTGTTTCAGAACGGCTCAATCAAAAGTAAGGTTCAACTCTGTTAGTTGAATGCACAGAACACAAAGAAGTTTCATACAATGCTTCTGTGTAGTTCATATTTGAACATATTCTTTTTTCCACTATTACCCACTCAGCGCTACGAATGTCCAGTTGCATTTTCTACAGACAGAGTGTTTCAAAACTGCTCAATCAAAAGTATGGTTTAACTCTGTTAGCTGAATTCTCAGATCAGAAAGAAGTTTCACAGAATGCTTCTGTGTAGTTTATATTTGAATATATTCCTTTTTCCACTACTACTCTCTTAGCGCTCCAAAGGTCCAGTTGCATTTTCTACAGAAAGAGAGTTCAGATCTGCTCAATCAAAAGTATGGTTTAACTCTGTTAGCTGAATGCTCAGATCAGAAAGAAGTTTCACAGAATGCTTCTGTGTAGTTTATATTTGAATATATTCCTTTTTCCACTACTACGCTCTTAGCGCTCCAAATGTCCAGTTGCATTTTCTACAGAAAGAGTGTTCAGATCTGCTCAATCAAAAGTATGGTTTAACTGTGTTAGCTGAATGCACAGATCAGAAAGAAGTTTCACCGAATGATTCTGTGTAGTTTATATTTGAAGACATTCCTCTTTACACTATTACCCTCTTAGCGCTGCGAATCTCCACTTGCATTTTCTACAAAAAGAGTGTTTCATAACTGCTCAATCAAAAATATGTTTTATCTCTGTTAACTGAATTTACAGATCAGAAATAAGTTTCACAGAATGCATCTGTGTAGTTTTTATTTGAAGATATTCTTTTTCAAAATGTAGGCCTCTTAGCGCTTAGCATGTCCAATTGCAGTTTCTACAGAAAGAGTGTTTCAGAACGGCTCAATCAAAAGTAAGGTTCAACTCTGTTAGTTGAATGCACAGAACAGAAAGAATTTTCACAGAATGCTACTGTGTAGTTTATATTTGAATATATTCCTTTTTCCACTATTACCCTCTTAGCGCTCCGAATGTCCACTTGCATTTTCTACAGAAAGAGTGTTCAGAACTGCGCAATCAAAAGTATGGTTTAACTCTGTTAGCTTAATGAACATATCAGAAATAAGTTTCACACAATGCTTCTGTGTAGTTTTTATTTGAAGATATTATTTTTCCCAATAGAGGCCTCTTAGCGCTCAGAATGTCCAATTGCAGTTTCTACAGAAAGAGTGTTTCAGAAAGGCTCAATCAAAAGTAAGGTTCAACTCTGTTAGTTGAATGCACAGAACAGAAAGAAGTTTCATACACTGCTTCTGTGTAGTTTATATTTGAACATATTCTTTTTTCCACAATTACCCACTTAGCGCTACGAATGTCCAGTTGCATTTTCTACAGACAGAGTGTTTCAAAACTGCTCAATCAAAAGTATGGTTTAACTCTGTTAGCTGAATGCTCAGATCAGAAAGAAGTTTCACAGAATGCTTCTGTGTAGTTTATATTTGGATATATTCCTTTTTCCACTACTACTCTCTTAGCGCTCCAAATGTCCAGTTGCATTTTCTACAGAAAGAGTGTTCAGATCTGCTCAATCAAAATATGGTTTAACTCTCTTAGCTGAATGCACAGATCAGAAAGAAGTTTCACAGAATGATTCTGTGTAGTTTATATTTGGAGACATTCCTTTTTCCACTATTACCCTCTTAGCGCTCCGAATCTCCACTTGCATTTTCTACAGAAAGAGTGTTTCAGAACGGCTCAATCAAAACTAAGGTTCAACTCTTTTAGTTGAACAAACAGAACAGAAAGAAGTTTCACACAATTCTTCTGTGTAGTTTTTATTTGTAGACATTCTTTTTCAAAATATAGGCCTCTTAGCGCTCAGAATGTCCAATTGCAGTTTCTACAGAAAGAGTGTTTCAGAACGGCTCAATCAAAAGTAAGGTTCAACTCTGTTAGTTGAATGCACAGAACAGAAAGAAGTTTCATACAATGCTTCTGTGTAGTTTATATTTGAACATATTCTTTTTTCCACTATTACCCACTTAGCGCTACGAATGTCCAGTTGCATTTTCTACAGACAGAGTGTTTCAAAACTGCTCAATCAAAAGTATGGTTTAACTCTGTTAGCTGAATGCTCAGATCTGAAAGAAGTTTCACAGAATGCTTCTGTGTAGTTTATATTTGAATATATTCCTTTTTCCACTACTACGCTCTTAGCGCTCCAAATGTCCAGTTGCATTTTCTACAGAAAGAGTGTTCAGATCTGCTCAATCAAAAGTATGGTTTAACTCTGTTAGCTGAATGCACAGATCAGAAAGAAGTTTCACCGAATGATTCTGTGTAGTTTATATTTGAAGACATTCCTTTTTCCACTATTACCCTCTTAGCGCTCCGAATCTCCACTTGCATTTTCTACAAAAAGAGTGTTTCATAACTGCTCAATCAAAAATATGTTTTATCTCTGTTAACTGAATTTACAGATCAGAAATAAGTTTCACAGAATGCATCTGTGTAGTTTTTATTTGAAGATATTCTTTTTCCCAATGTAGGCCTCTTAGCGCTTAGCATGTCCAATTGCAGTTTCTACAGAAAGAGTGTTTCAGAACGGCTCAATCAAAAGTAAGGTTCAACTCTGTTAGTTCAATGCACAGAACAGAAAGAATTTTCACAGAATGCTACTGTGTAGTTTATATTTGAATATATTCCTTTTTCCACTATTACCCTCCTAGCGCTCCGAATGTCCACTTGCATTTTCTACAGAAAGAGTGTTCAGAACTGCGCAATCAAAAGTATGGTTTAACTCTGTTAGCTTAATGAACATATCAGAAATAAGTTTCACACAATGCTTCTGTGTAGTTTTTATTTGAAGATATTATTTTTCCCAATATAGGCCTCTTAGCGCTCAGAATGTCCAATTGCAGTTTCTACAGAAAGAGTGTTTCAGAAAGGCTCAATCAAAAGTAAGGTTCAACTCTGTTAGTTGAATGCACAGAACAGAAAGAAGTTTCATACAATGTTTCTGTGTAGTTTATATTTGAACATATTCTTTTCTCCACTATTACCCACTTAGCGCTACGAATGTGCAGTTGCATTTTCTACAGACAGAGTGTTTCAAAACTGCTCAATCAAAAGTATGGTTTAACTCTGTTAGCTGAATGCTCAGATCAGAAAGAAGTTTCACAGAATGCTTCTGTGTAGTTTATATTTGAATATATTCCTTTTTCCACTACTACGCTCTTAGCGCTCCAAATGTCCAGTTGCATTTTCTACAGAAAGAGTGTTCAGTTCTGCTCAATCAAAAGTATGGTTTAACTCTGTTAGCTGAATGCACAGATCAGAAAGAAGTTTCACAGAATGATTCTGTGTAGTTTATATTTGGAGACATTCCTTTTTCCACTATTACCCTCTTAGCGCTCCGAATCTCCACTTGCATTTTCTGCAGAAAGAGTGTTTCAGAACGGCTCAATCAAAACTAAGGTTCAAATCTTTTAGTTGAACAAACAGAACAGAAAGAAGTTTCACACAATTCTTCTCTGTAGTTTTTATTTGTAGACATTCTTTTTCCCAATATAAGTCTCTTAGCGCTCAGAATGTCCAATTGCAGTTTCTACAGAAAGAGTGTTTCAGAACGGCTCAAGCAAAAGTAAGGTTCAACTCTGTTAGTTGAATGCACAGAACAGAAAGAAGTTTCATACAATGCTTCTGTGTAGTTTATATTTGAAGATATTATTTTTTCCACTATTACCCACTTAGCTCTACGAATGTCCAGTTGCATTTTCTACAGACAGAGTGTTTCAAAACTGCTCAATCAAAAGTATGGTTTAACTCTGTTAGCTGAATGCTCAGATCAGAAAGAAGTTTCACAGAATGTTTCTGTGTAGTTTATATTTGAATATATTCCTTTTTCCACTACTACGCTCTTAGCGCTCCAAATGTCCATTTGCATTTTCTACAGAAAGAGGGTTCAGATCTGCTCAATCAAAAGTATGGTTTAACTCTCTTAGCTGAATGCACAGATCAGAAAGAAGTTTCACAGAATGATTCTGTGTAGTTTATATTTGGAGACATTCCTTTTTCCACTATTACCCTCTTAGCGCTCCGAATCTCCACTTGCATTTTCTACAGAAAAAGTGTTTCAGAACGGCTCAATCAAAACTAAGGTTCAACTCTTTTAGTTGAACAAACAGAACAGAAAGAAGTTTCACACAATTCTTCTGTGTAGTTTTTATTTGTAGACATTCTTTTTCCCAATATAGGCCTCTTAGCGCTCAGAATGTCCAATTGCAGTTTCTACAGAAAGAGTGTTTCAGAACGGCTCAATAAAAAGTAAGGTTCAACTCTGTTAGTTGAATGCACAGAAAAGAAAGAAGTTTCATACAATGCTTCTGTGTAGTTTATATTTGAACATATTCTTTTTTCCACTATTACCCACTTAGCGCTACGAATGTCCAGTTGCATTTTCTACAGACAGAGTGTTTCAAAACTGCTCAATCAAAAGTATGGTTTAACTCTGTTAGCTGAATGCTCAGATCAGAAAGAAGTTTCACAGAATGCTTCTGTGTAGTTTATATTTGAATATATTCCTTTTTCCTCTACTACCCTCTTAGCGCTCCAAATGTCCAGTTGCATTTTCTACAGAAAGAGTGTTCAGATCTGCTCAATCAAAAGTATGGTTTAACTCTGTTAGCTGAATGCACAGATCAGAAAGAAGTTTCACCGAATGATTCTGTGTAGTTTATATTTGAAGACATTCCTTTTTCCACTATTACCCTCTTAGCGCTCCGAATCTCCACTTGCATTTTCTACAAAAAGAGTGTTTCATAACTGCTCAATCAAAAATATGTTTTATCTCTGTTAACTGAATTTACAGATCAGAAATAAGTTTCACAGAATGCATCTGTGTAGTTTTTATTTGAAGATATTCTTTTTCAAAATGTAGGCCTCTTAGCGCTTAGCATGTCCAATTGCAGTTTCTACAGAAAGAGTGTTTCAGAACGGCTCAATCAAAAGTAAGGTTCAACACTGTTAGTTGAATGCACAGAACAGAAAGAATTTTCACAGAATGCTACTGTGTAGTTTATATTTGAATATATTCCTTTTTCCACTATTACCCTCCTAGCGCTCCGAATGTCCACTTGCATTTTCTACAGAAAGAGTGTTCAGAACTGCGCAATCAAAAGTATGGTTTAACTCTGTTAGCTTAATGAACATATCAGAAATAAGTTTCACACAATGCTTCTGTGTAGTTTTTATTTGAAGATATTATTTTGCCCAATATAGGCCTCTTAGCGCTCAGAATGTCCAATTGCAGTTTCTACAGAAAGAGTGTTTCAGAAAGGCTCAATCAAAAGTAAGGTTCAACTCTGTTAGTTGAATGCACAGAACAGAAAGAAGTTTCATACAATGTTTCTGTGTAGTTTATATTTGAACATATTCTTTTCTCCACTATTACCCACTTAGCGCTACGAATGTGCAGTTGCATTTTCTACAGACAGAGTGTTTCAAAACTGCTCAATCAAAAGTATGGTTTAACTCTGTTAGCTGAATGCTCAGATCAGAAAGAAGTTTCACAGAATGCTTCTGTGTAGTTTATATTTGAATATATTCCTTTTTCCACTACTACGCTCTTAGCGCTCCAAATGTCCAGTTGCATTTTCTACAGAAAGAGTGTTCAGTTCTGCTCAATCAAAAGTATGGTTTAACTCTTTTAGCTGAATGCACAGATCAGAAAGAAGTTTCACAGAATGATTCTGTGTAGTTTATATTTGGAGACATTCCTTTTTCCACTATTACCCTCTTAGCGCTCCGAATCTCCACTTGCATTTTCTGCAGAAAGAGTGTTTCAGAACGGCTCAATCAAAACTAAGGTTCAAATCTTTTAGTTGAACAAACAGAACAGAAAGAAGTTTCACACAATTCTTCTCTGTAGTTTTTATTTGTAGACATTCTTTTTCCCAATATAGGTCTCTTAGCGCTCAGAATGTCCAATTGCAGTTTCTACAGAAAGAGTGTTTCAGAACGGCTCAATCAAAAGTAAGGTTCAACTCTGTTAGTTGAATGCACAGAACAGAAAGAAGTTTCATACAATGCTTCTGTGTAGTTTATATTTGAACATATTCTTTTTTCCACTATTACCCACTTAGCGCTACGAATGTCCAGTTGCATTTTCTACAGACAGAGTGTTTCAAAACTGCTCAATCAAAAGTATGGTTTAACTCTGTTAGCTGAATGCTCAGATCAGAAAGAAGTTTCACAGAATGCTTCTGTGTAGTTTATATTTGAATATATTCCTTTTTCCTCTACTACCCTCTTAGCGCTCCAAATGTCCAGTTGCATTTTCTACAGAAAGAGTGTTCAGATCTGCTCAATCAAAAGTATGGTTTAACTCTGTTAGCTGAATGCACAGATCAGAAAGAAGTTTCACCGAATGATTCTGTGTAGTTTATATTTGAAGACATTCCTTTTTCCACTATTACCCTCTTAGCGCTCCGAATCTCCACTTGCATTTTCTACAAAAAGAGTGTTTCATAACTGCTCAATCAAAAATATGTTTTATCTCTGTTAACTGAATTTACAGATCAGAAATAAGTTTCACAGAATGCATCTGTGTAGTTTTTATTTGAAGATATTCTTTTTCAAAATGTAGGCCTCTTAGCGCTTAGCATGTCCAATTGCAGTTTCTACAGAAAGAGTGTTTCAGAACGGCTCAATCAAAAGTAAGGTTCAACACTGTTAGTTGAATGCACAGAACAGAAAGAATTTTCACAGAATGCTACTGTGTAGTTTATATTTGAATATATTCCTTTTTCCACTATTACCCTCCTAGCGCTCCGAATGTCCACTTGCATTTTCTACAGAAAGAGTGTTCAGAACTGCGCAATCAAAAGTATGGTTTAACTCTGTTAGCTTAATGAACATATCAGAAATAAGTTTCACACAATGCTTCTGTGTAGTTTTTATTTGAAGATATTATTTTGCCCAAAATAGGGCTCTTAGCGCTCAGAATGTCCAATTGCAGTTTCTACAGAAAGAGTGTTTCAGAAAGGCTCAATCAAAAGTAAGGTTCAACTCTGTTAGTTGAATGCACAGAACAGAAAGAAGTTTCATACAATGTTTCTGTGTAGTTTATATTTGAACATATTCTTTTCTCCACTATTACCCACTTAGCGCTACGAATGTGCAGTTGCATTTTCTACAGACAGAGTGTTTCAAAACTGCTCAATCAAAAGTATGGTTTAACTCTGTTAGCTGAATGCTCAGATCAGAAAGAAGTTTCACAGAATGCTTCTGTGTAGTTTATATTTGAATATATTCCTTTTTCCACTACTACGCTCTTAGCGCTCCAAATGTCCAGTTGCATTTTCTACAGAAAGAGTGTTCAGTTCTGCTCAATCAAAAGTATGGTTTAACTCTTTTAGCTGAATGCACAGATCAGAAAGAAGTTTCACAGAATGATTCTGTGTAGTTTATATTTGGAGACATTACTTTTTCCACTATTACCCTCTTAGCGCTCCGAATCTCCACTTGCATTTTCTGCAGAAAGAGTGTTTCAGAACGGCTCAATCAAAACTAAGGTTCAAATCTTTTAGTTGAACAAACAGAACAGAAAGAAGTTTCACACAATTCTTCTCTGTAGTTTTTATTTGTAGACATTCTTTTTCCCAATATAGGTCTCTTAGCGCTCAGAATGTCCAATTGCAGTTTCTACAGAAAGAGTGTTTCAGAACGGCTCAATCAAAAGTAAGGTTCAACTCTGTTAGTTGAATGCACAGAACAGAAAGAAGTTTCATACAATGCTTCTGTGTAGTTTATATTTGAACATATTCTTTTTTCCACTATTACCCACTTAGCGCTACGAATGTCCAGTTGCATTTTCTACAGACAGAGTGTTTCAAAACTGCTCAATAAAAAGTATGGTTTAACTCTGTTAGCTGAATGCTCAGATCAGAAAGAAGTTTCACAGAATGCTTCTGTGTAGTTTATATTTGAATATATTCCTTTTTCCTCTACTACCCTCTTAGCGCTCCAAATGTCCAGTTGCATTTTCTACAGAAAGAGTGTTCAGATCTGCTCAATCAAAAGTATGGTTTAACTCTGTTAGCTGAATGCACAGATCAGAAAGAAGTTTCACCGAATGATTCTGTGTAGTTTATATTGGAGACATTCCTTTTTCCACTATTACCCTCTTAGCGCTCAGAATCTCCACTTGCATTTTCTACAGAAAGAGTGTTTCAGAACGGCTCAATCAAAACTAAGGTTCAACTCGTTTAGTTGAACAAACAGAACAGAAAGAAGTTTCACACAATTCTTCTGTGTAGTTATTATTTGTAGACATTCTTTTTCCCAATATAGGCCTCTTAGCGCTCAGAATGTCCAATTGCAGTTTCTACAGAAAGAGTGTTTCAGAACGGCTCAATCAAAAGTAAGGTTCAACTCTGTTAGTTGAATGCACAGAACAGAAAGAAGTTTCATACAATGCTTCTGTGTAGTTTATATTTGAACATATTCTTTTTTCCACTATTACCCACTTAGCGCTACGAATGTCCAGTTGCATTTTCTACAGACAGAGTGTTTCAAAACTGCTCAATCAAAAGTATGGTTTAACTCTGTTAGCTGAATGCTCAGATCTGAAAGAAGTTTCACAGAATGCTTCTGTGTAGTTTATATTTGAATATATTCCTTTTTCCACTACTACGCTCTTAGCGCTCCAAATGTCCAGTTGCATTTTCTACAGAAAGAGTGTTCAGATCTGCTCAATCAAAAGTATGGTTTAACTCTGTTAGCTGAATGCACAGATCAGAAAGAAGTTTCACCGAATGATTCTGTGTAGTTTATATTTGAAGACATTCCTTTTTCCACTATTACCCTCTTAGCGCTCCGAATCTCCACTTGCATTTTCAACAAAAAGTGTGTTTCATAACTGCTCAATCAAAAATATGTTTTATCTCTGTTAACTGAATTTACAGATCAGAAATAAGTTTCACAGAATGCATCTGTGTAGTTTTTATTTGAAGATATTCTTTTTCCCAATGTAGGCCTCTTAGCGCTTAGCATGTCCAATTGCAGTTTCTACAGAAAGAGTGTTTCAGAACGGCTCAATCAAAAGTAAGGTTCAACTCTGTTAGTTGAATGCACAGAACAGAAAGAATTTTCACAGAATGCTACTGTGTAGTTTATATTTGAATATATTCCTTTTTCCACTATTACCCTCTTAGCGCTCCGATTGTCCACTTGCATTTTCTACAGAAAGAGTGTTCAGAACTGCACAATCAAAAGTATGGTTTAACTCTGTTAGCTTAATGAACATATCAGAAATAAGTTTCACACAATGCTTCTGTGTAGTTTTTATTTGAAGATATTATTTTTCCCAATATAGGCCTCTTAGCGCTCAGAATGTCCAATTGCAGTTTCTACAGAAAGAGTGTTTCAGAAAGGCTCAATCAAAAGTAAGGTTCAACTCTGTTAGTTGAATGCACAGAACAGAAAGAAGTTTCATACAATGTTTCTGTGTAGTTTATATTTGAACATATTCTTTTCTCCACTATTACCCACTTAGCGCTACGAATGTCCAGTCGCATTTTCTACAGACAGAGTGTTTCAAAACTGCTCAATCAAAAGTATGGTTTAACTCTGTTAGCTGAATGCTCAGATCAGAAAGAAGTTTCACAGAATGCTTCTGTGTAGTTTATATTTGAATATATTCCTTTTTCCACTACTACGCTCTTAGCGCTCCAAATGTCCAGTTGCATTTTCTACAGAAAGAGTGTTCAGATCTGCTCAATCAAAAGTATGGTTTAACTCTGTTAGCTGAATGCACAGATCAGAAAGAAGTTTCACCGAATGATTCTGTGTAGTTTATATTTGGAGACATTTCTTTTTCCACTATTACCCTCTTAGCGCTCCGAATCTCCACTTGCATTTTCTGCAGAAAGAGTGTTTCAGAACGGCTCAATCAAAACTAAGGTTCAAATCTTTTAGTTGAACAAACAGAACAGAAAGAAGTTTCACACAATTCTTCACTGTAGTTTTTATTTGTAGACATTCTTTTTCCCAGTATAGGTCTCTTAGCGCTCAGAATGTCCAATTGCAGTTTCTACAGAAAGAGTGTTTCAGAACGGCTCAATCAAAAGTAAGGTTCAACTCTGTTAGTTGAATGCACAGAACAGAAAGAAGTTTCATACAATGCTTCTGTGTAGTTTATATTTGAAGATATTATTATTTCCACTATTACCCACTTAGCTCTACGAATGTCCAGTTGCATTTTCTACAGACAGAGTGTTTCAAAACTGCTCAATCAAAAGTATGGTTTAACTCTGTTAGCTGAATGCTCAGATCAGAAAGAAGTTTCACAGAATGCTTCTGTGTAGTTTATATTTGAATATATTCCTTTTTGCACTACTACTCTCTTAGTGCTCCAAATGTCCAGTTGCATTTTCTACAGAAAGAGAGTTCAGATCTGCTCAATCAAAAGTATGGTTTAACTCTGTTAGCTGAATGCACAGATCAGAAAGAAGTTTCACAGAATGATTCTGTGTAGTTTATATTGGAGACATTCCTTTTTCCACTATTACCCTCTTAGCGCTCCGAATCTCCACTTGCATTTTCTACAGAAAGAGTGTTTCAGAACGGCTCAATCAAAACTAAGGTTCAACTCGTTTAGTTGAACAAACAGAACAGAAAGAAGTTTCACACAATTCTTCTGTGTAGTTTTTATTTGTAGACATTCTTTTTCCCAATATAGGCCTCTTAGCGCTCAGAATGTCCAATTGCAGTTTCTACAGAAAGAGTGTTTCAGAACGGCTCAATCAAAAGTAAGGTTCAACTCTGTTAGTTGAATGCACAGAACACAAAGAAGTTTCATACAATGCTTCTGTGTAGTTCATATTTGAACATATTCTTTTTTCCACTATTACCCACTCAGGGCTACGAATGTCCAGTTGCATTTTCTACAGACAGAGTGTTTCAAAACTGCTCAATCAAAAGTATGGTTTAACTCTGTTAGCTGAATTCTCAGATCAGAAAGAAGTTTCACAGAATGCTTCTGTGTAGTTTATATTTGAATATATTCCTTTTTCCACTACTACTCTCTTAGCGCTCCAAAGGTCCAGTTGCATTTTCTACAGAAAGAGAGTTCAGATCTGCTCAATCAAAAGTATGGTTTAACTCTGTTAGCTGAATGCTCAGATCAGAAAGAAGTTTCACAGAATGCTTCTGTGTAGTTTATATTTGAATATATTCCTTTTTCCACTACTACGCTCTTAGCGCTCCAAATGTCCAGTTGCATTTTCTACAGAAAGAGTGTTCGGATCTGCTCAATCAAAAGTATGGTTTAACTCTGTTAGCTGAATGCACAGATCAGAAAGAAGTTTCACCGAATGATTCTGTGTAGTTTATATTTGAAGACATACCTCTTTACACTATTACCCTCTTAGCGCTGCGAATCTCCACTTGCATTTTCTACAAAAAGAGTGTTTCATAACTGCTCAATCAAAAATATGTTTTATCTCTGTTAACGGAATTTACAGATCAGAAATAAGTTTCACAGAATGCATCTGTGTAGTTTTTATTTGAAGATATTCTTTTTCAAAATGTAGGCCTCTTAGCGCTTAGCATGTCCAATTGCAGTTTCTACAGAAAGAGTGTTTCAGAACGGCTCAATCAAAAGTAAGGTTCAACTCTGTTAGTTGAATGCACAGAACAGAAAGAATTTTCACAGAATGCTACTGTGTAGTTTATATTTGAATATATTCCTTTTTCCACTATTACCCTCTTAGCGCTCCGAATGTCCACTTGCATTTTCTACAGAAAGAGTGTTCAGAACTGCGCAATCA
Source organism: Symphalangus syndactylus (assembly GCF_028878055.3). NCBI lineage: Eukaryota > Metazoa > Chordata > Mammalia > Primates > Hylobatidae > Symphalangus > Symphalangus syndactylus. The sequence continues at coordinate 72,370,887 of NC_072442.2, read as the reverse complement.
AAAGTATGGTTTAACTCTGTTAGCTTAATGAACATATCAGAAATAAGTTTCACACAATGCTTCTGTGTAGTTTTTATTTGAAGATATTATTTTTCCCAATATAGGCCTCTTAGCGCTCAGAATGTCAAATTGCAGTTTCTACAGAAAGAGTGTTTCAGAAAGGCTCAATCAAAAGTAAGGTTCAACTCTGTTAGTTGAATGCACAGAACAGAAAGAAGTTTCATACACTGCTTCTGTGTAGTTTATATTTGAACATATTCTTTTTTCCACAATTACCCACTTAGCGCTACGAATGTCCAGTTGCATTTTCTACAGACAGAGTGTTTCAAAACTGCTCAATCAAAAGTATGGTTTAACTCTGTTAGCTGAATGCTCAGATCAGAAAGAAGTTTCACAGAATGCTTCTGTGTAGTTTATATTTGGATATATTCCTTTTTCCACTACTACTCTCTTAGCGCTCCAAATGTCCAGTTGCATTTTCTACAGAAAGAGTGTTCAGATCTGCTCAATCAAAATATGGTTTAACTCTCTTAGCTGAATGCACAGATCAGAAAGAAGTTTCACAGAATGATTCTGTGTAGTTTATATTTGGAGACATTCCTTTTTCCACTATTACCCTCTTAGCGCTCCGAATCTCCACTTGCATTTTCTACAGAAAGAGTGTTTCAGAACGGCTCAATCAAAACTAAGGTTCAACTCTTTTAGTTGAACAAACAGAACAGAAAGAAGTTTCACACAATTCTTCTGTGTAGTTTTTATTTGTAGACATTCTTTTTCCCAATATAGGCCTCTTAGCGCTCAGAATGTCCAATTGCAGTTTCTACAGAAAGAGTGTTTCAGAACGGCTCAATCAAAAGTAAGGTTCAACTCTGTTAGTTGAATGCACAGAACAGAAAGAAGTTTCATACAATGCTTCTGTGTAGTTTATATTTGAACATATTCTTTTTTCCACTATTACCCACTTAGCGCTACGAATGTCCAGTTGCATTTTCTACAGACAGAGTGTTTCAAAACTGCTCAATCAAAAGTATGGTTTAACTCTGTTAGCTGAATGCTCAGATCTGAAAGAAGTTTCACAGAATGCTTCTGTGTAGTTTATATTTGAATATATTCCTTTTTCCACTACTACGCTCTTAGCGCTCCAAATGTCCAGTTGCATTTTCTACAGAAAGAGTGTTCAGATCTGCTCAATCAAAAGTATGGTTTAACTCTGTTAGCTGAATGCACAGATCAGAAAGAAGTTTCACCGAATGATTCTGTGTAGTTTATATTTGAAGACATTCCTTTTTCCACTATTACCCTCTTAGCGCTCCGAATCTCCACTTGCATTTTCAACAAAAAGTGTGTTTCATAACTGCTCAATCAAAAATATGTTTTATCTCTGTTAACTGAATTTACAGATCAGAAATAAGTTTCACAGAATGCATCTGTGTAGTTTTTATTTGAAGATATTCTTTTTCCCAATGTAGGCCTCTTAGCGCTTAGCATGTCCAATTGCAGTTTCTACAGAAAGAGTGTTTCAGAACGGCTCAATCAAAAGTAAGGTTCAACTCTGTTAGTTGAATGCACAGAACAGAAAGAATTTTCACAGAATGCTACTGTGTAGTTTATATTTGAATATATTCCTTTTTCCACTATTACCCTCTTAGCGCTCCGAATGTCCACTTGCATTTTCTACAGAAAGAGTGTTCAGAACTGCACAATCAAAAGTATGGTTTAACTCTGTTAGCTTAATGAACATATCAGAAATAAGTTTCACACAATGCTTCTGTGTAGTTTTTATTTGAAGATATTATTTTTCCCAATATAGGCCTCTTAGCGCTCAGAATGTCCAATTGCAGTTTCTACAGAAAGAGTGTTTCAGAAAGGCTCAATCAAAAGTAAGGTTCAACTCTGTTAGTTGAATGCACAGAACAGAAAGAAGTTTCATACAATGTTTCTGTGTAGTTTATATTTGAACATATTCTTTTCTCCACTATTACCCACTTAGCGCTACGAATGTCCAGTCGCATTTTCTACAGACAGAGTGTTTCAAAACTGCTCAATCAAAAGTATGGTTTAACTCTGTTAGCTGAATGCTCAGATCAGAAAGAAGTTTCACAGAATGCTTCTGTGTAGTTTATATTTGAATATATTCCTTTTTCCACTACTACGCTCTTAGCGCTCCAAATGTCCAGTTGCATTTTCTACAGAAAGAGTGTTCAGATCTGCTCAATCAAAAGTATGGTTTAACTCTGTTAGCTGAATGCACAGATCAGAAAGAAGTTTCACCGAATGATTCTGTGTAGTTTATATTTGGAGACATTTCTTTTTCCACTATTACCCTCTTAGCGCTCCGAATCTCCACTTGCATTTTCTGCAGAAAGAGTGTTTCAGAACGGCTCAATCAAAACTAAGGTTCAAATCTTTTAGTTGAACAAACAGAACAGAAAGAAGTTTCACACAATTCTTCACTGTAGTTTTTATTTGTAGACATTCTTTTTCCCAGTATAGGTCTCTTAGCGCTCAGAATGTCCAATTGCAGTTTCTACAGAAAGAGTGTTTCAGAACGGCTCAATCAAAAGTAAGGTTCAACTCTGTTAGTTGAATGCACAGAACAGAAAGAAGTTTCATACAATGCTTCTGTGTAGTTTATATTTGAAGATATTATTATTTCCACTATTACCCACTTAGCTCTACGAATGTCCAGTTGCATTTTCTACAGACAGAGTGTTTCAAAACTGCTCAATCAAAAGTATGGTTTAACTCTGTTAGCTGAATGCTCAGATCAGAAAGAAGTTTCACAGAATGCTTCTGTGTAGTTTATATTTGAATATATTCCTTTTTGCACTACTACTCTCTTAGCGCTCCAAATGTCCAGTTGCATTTTCTACAGAAAGAGAGTTCAGATCTGCTCAATCAAAAGTATGGTTTAACTCTGTTAGCTGAATGCACAGATCAGAAAGAAGTTTCACAGAATGATTCTGTGTAGTTTATATTGGAGACATTCCTTTTTCCACTATTACCCTCTTAGCGCTCCGAATCTCCACTTGCATTTTCTACAGAAAGAGTGTTTCAGAACGGCTCAATCAAAACTAAGGTTCAACTCGTTTAGTTGAACAAACAGAACAGAAAGAAGTTTCACACAATTCTTCTGTGTAGTTATTATTTGTAGACATTATTTCCCAATATAGGCCTCTTAGCGCTCAGAATGTCCAATTGCAGTTTCTACAGAAGGAGTGTTTCAGAACGGCTCAATCAAAGTAAGGTTCAACTCTGTTAGTTGAATGCACAGAACACAAAGAAGTTTCATACAATGCTTCTGTGTAGTTCATATTTGAACATATTCTTTTTTCCACTATTACCCACTCAGGGCTACGAATGTCCAGTTGCATTTTCTACAGACAGAGTGTTTCAAAACTGCTCAATCAAAAGTATGGTTTAACTCTGTTAGCTGAATTCTCAGATCAGAAAGAAGTTTCACAGAATGCTTCTGTGTAGTTTATATTTGAATATATTCCTTTTTCCACTACTACGCTCTTAGCGCTCCAAATGTCCAGTTGCATTTTCTACAGAAAGAGTGTTCGGATCTGCTCAATCAAAAGTATGGTTTAACTCTGTTAGCTGAATGCACAGATCAGAAAGAAGTTTCACCGAATGATTCTGTGTAGTTTATATTTGAAGACATTCCTCTTTACACTATTACCCTCTTAGCGCTGCGAATCTCCACTTGCATTTTCTACAAAAAGAGTGTTTCATAACTGCTCAATCAAAAATATGTTTTATCTCTGTTAACGGAATTTACAGATCAGAAATAAGTTTCACAGAATGCATCTGTGTAGTTTTTATTTGAAGATATTGTTTTTCAAAATGTAGGCCTCTTAGCGCTTAGCATGTCCAATTGCAGTTTCTACAGAAAGAGTGTTTCAGAACGGCTCAATCAAAAGTAAGGTTCAACTCTGTTAGTTGAATGCACAGAACAGAAAGAATTTTCACAGAATGCTACTGTGTAGTTTATATTTGAATATATTCCTTTTTCCACTATTACCCTCTTAGCGCTCCGAATGTCCACTTGCATTTTCTACAGAAAGAGTGTTCAGAACTGCGCAATCAAAAGTATGGTTTAACTCTGTTAGCTTAATGAACATATCAGAAATAAGTTTCACACAATGCTTCTGTGTAGTTTTTATTTGAAGATATTATTTTTCCCAATATAGGCCTCTTAGCGCTCAGAATGTCAAATTGCAGTTTCTACAGAAAGAGTGTTTCAGAAAGGCTCAATCAAAAGTAAGGTTCAACTCTGTTAGTTGAATGCACAGAACAGAAAGAAGTTTCATACACTGCTTCTGTGTAGTTTATATTTGAACATATTCTTTTTTCCACAATTACCCACTTAGCGCTACGAATGTCCAGTTGCATTTTCTACAGACAGAGTGTTTCAAAACTGCTCAATCAAAAGTATGGTTTAACTCTGTTAGCTGAATGCTCAGATCAGAAAGAAGTTTCACAGAATGCTTCTGTGTAGTTTATATTTGGATATATTCCTTTTTCCACTACTACTCTCTTAGCGCTCCAAATGTCCAGTTGCATTTTCTACAGAAAGAGTGTTCAGATCTGCTCAATCAAAATATGGTTTAACTCTCTTAGCTGAATGCACAGATCAGAAAGAAGTTTCACAGAATGATTCTGTGTAGTTTATATTTGGAGACATTCCTTTTTCCACTATTACCCTCTTAGCGCTCCGAATCTCCACTTGCATTTTCTACAGAAAGAGTGTTTCAGAACGGCTCAATCAAAACTAAGGTTCAACTCTTTTAGTTGAACAAACAGAACAGAAAGAAGTTTCACACAATTCTTCTGTGTAGTTTTTATTTGTAGACATTCTTTTTCCCAATATAGGCCTCTTAGCGCTCAGAATGTCCAATTGCAGTTTCTACAGAAAGAGTGTTTCAGAACGGCTCAATCAAAAGTAAGGTTCAACTCTGTTAGTTGAATGCACAGAACAGAAAGAAGTTTCATACAATGCTTCTGTGTAGTTTATATTTGAACATATTCTTTTTTCCACTATTACCCACTTAGCGCTACGAATGTCCAGTTGCATTTTCTACAGACAGAGTGTTTCAAAACTGCTCAATCAAAAGTATGGTTTAACTCTGTTAGCTGAATGCTCAGATCTGAAAGAAGTTTCACAGAATGCTTCTGTGTAGTTTATATTTGAATATATTCCTTTTTCCACTACTACTCTCTTAGCGCTCCAAATGTCCAGTTGCATTTTCTACAGAAAGAGTGTTCAGATCTGCTCAATCAAAAGTATGGTTTAACTCTGTTAGCTGAATGCACAGATCAGAAAGAAGTTTCACCGAATTATTCTGTGTAGTTTATATTTGAAGACATTCCTTTTTCCACTATTACCCTCTTAGCGCTCCGAATCTCCACTTGCATTTTCTACAAAAAGTGTGTTTCATAACTGCTCAATCAAAAATATGTTTTATCTCTGTTAACTGAATTTACAGATCAGAAATAAGTTTCACAGAATGCATCTGTGTAGTTTTTATTTGAAGATATTCTTTTTCCCAATGTAGGCCTCTTAGCGCTTAGCATGTCCAATTGCAGTTTCTACAGAAAGAGTGTTTCAGAACGGCTCAATCAAAAGTAAGGTTCAACTCTGTTAGTTGAATGCACAGAACAGAAAGAATTTTCACAGAATGCTACTGTGTAGTTTATATTTGAATATATTCCTTTTTCCACTATTACCCTCTTAGCGCTCCGAATGTCCACTTGCATTTTCTACAGAAAGAGTGTTCAGAACTGCGCAATCAAAAGTATGGTTTAACTCTGTTAGCTTAATGAACATATCAGAAATAAGTTTCACACAATTCTTCTGTGTAGTTTTTATTTGAAGATATTATTTTTCCCAATATAGGCCTCTTAGCGCTCAGAATGTCAAATTGCAGTTTCTACAGAAAGAGTGTTTCAGAAAGGCACAATCAAAAGTAAGGTTCAACTCTGTTAGTTGAATGCACAGAACAGAAAGAAGTTTCATACACTGCTTCTGTGTAGTTTATATTTGAACATATTCTTTTTTCCACAATTACCCACTTAGCGCTACGAATGTCCAGTTGCATTTTCTCCAGACAGAGTGTTTCAAAACTGCTCAATCAAAAGTATGGTTTAACTCTGTTAGCTGAATGCTCAGATCAGAAAGAAGTTTCACAGAATGCTTCTGTGTAGTTTATATTTGGATATATTCCTTTTTCCACTACTACTCTCTTAGCGCTCCAAATGTCCAGTTGCATTTTCTACAGAAAGAGTGTTCAGATCTGCTCAATCAAAATATGGTTTAACTCTCTTAGCTGAATGCACAGATCAGAAAGAAGTTTCACAGAATGATTCTGTGTAGTTTATATTTGGAGACATTCCTTTTTCCACTATTACCCTCTTAGCGCTCCGAATCTCCACTTGCATTTTCTACAGAAAGAGTGTTTCAGAACGGCTCAATCAAAACTAAGGTTCAACTCTTTTAGTTGAACAAACAGAACAGAAAGAAGTTTCACACAATTCTTCTGTGTAGTTTTTATTTGTAGACATTCTTTTTCCCAATATAGGCCTCTTAGTGCTCAGAATGTCCAATTGCAGTTTGTACAGAAAGAGTGTTTCAGAACGGCTCAATCAAAAGTAAGGTTCAACTCTGTTAGTTGAATGCACAGAACAGAAAGAAGTTTCATACAATGCTTCTGTGTAGTTTATATTTGAACATATTCTTTTTTCCACTATTACCCACTTAGCGCTACGAATGTCCAGTTGCATTTTCTACAGATAGAGTGTTTCAAAACTGCTCAATCAAAAGTATGGTTTAACTCTGTTAGCTGAATGCTCAGATCTGAAAGAAGTTTCACAGAATGCTTCTGTGTAGTTTATATTTGAATATATTCCTTTCTCCACTACTACGCTCTTAGCGCTCCAAATGTCCAGTTGCATTTTCTACAGAAAGAGTGTTCAGATCTGCTCAATCAAAAGTATGGTTTAACTCTGTTAGCTGAATGCACAGATCAGAAAGAAGTTTCACCGAATGATTCTGTGTAGTTTATATTTGAAGACATTCCTTTTTCCACTATTACCCTCTTAGCGCTCCGAATCTCCACTTGCATTTTCTACAAAAAGTGTGTTTCATAACTGCTCAATCAAAAATATGTTTTATCTCTGTTAACTGAATTTACAGATCAGAAATAAGTTTCACAGAATGCATCTGTGTAGTTTTTATTTGAAGATATTCTTTTTCCCAATGTAGGCCTCTTAGCGCTTAGCATGTCCAATTGCAGTTTCTACAGAAAGAGTGTTTCAGAACGGCTCAATCAAAAGTAAGGTTCAACTCTGTTAGTTGAATGCACAGAACAGAAAGAATTTTCACAGAATGCTACTGTGTAGTTTATATTTGAATATATTCCTTTTTCCAGTATTACCCTCTTAGCGCTCCGAATGTCCACTTGCATTTTCTACAGAAAGAGTGTTCAGAACTGCGCAATCAAATGTATGGTTTAACTCTGTTAGCTTAATGAACATATCAGAAATAAGTTTCACACAATTCTTCTGTGTAGTTTTTATTTGTAGACATTCTTTTTCCCATTATAGGCCTCTTAGCGCTCAGAATGTCCAATTGCAGTTTCTACAGAAAGAGTGTTTCAGAAAGGCTCAATCAAAAGTAAGGTTCAACTCTGTTAGTTGAATGCACAGAACAGAAAGAAGTTTCATACAATGCTTCTGTGTAGTTTATATTTGAACATATTCTTTTTTCCACTATTACCCACTTAGCGCTACGAATGTCCAGTTGCATTTTCTACAGACAGAGTGTTTCAAAACTGCTCAATCAAAAGTATGGTTTAACTCTGTTAGCTGAATGCTCAGATCAGAAAGAAGTTTCACAGAATGCTTCTGTGTAGTTTATATTTGAATATATTCCTTTTTCCACTACTACGCTGTTAGCGCTCCAAATGTCCAGTTGCATTTTCTACAGAAAGAGTGTTCAGATCTGCTCAATCAAAAGTATGTTTTAACTCTGTTAGCTGAATGCACAGATCAGAAAGAAGTTTCACCGAATGATTCTTTGTAGTTTATATTTGAAGACATTCCTTTTTCCACTATTACCCTCTTAGCGCTCCGAATCTCCACTTGCATTTTCTACAAAAAGAGTGTTTCATAACTGCTCAATCAAAAATATGTTTTATCTCTGTTAACTGAATTTACAGATCAGAAATAAGTTTCACAGAATGCATCTGTGTAGTTTTTATTTGAAGATATTCTTTTTCAAAATGTAGGCCTCTTAGCGCTTAGCATGTCCAATTGCAGTTTCTACAGAAAGAGTGTTTCAGAACGGCTCAATCAAAAGTAAGGTTCAACTCTGTTAGGTGAATGCACAGAACAGAAAGAATTTTCACAGAATGCTACTGTGTAGTTTATATTTGAATATATTCCTTTTTCCACTATTACTCTCTTAGCGCTCCGAATCTCCATTGCATTTTCTACAGAAAGAGTGTTTCAGAACGGCTCAATCAAAACTAAGGTTCAACTCTTTTAGTTGAACAAACAGAACAGAAAGAAGTTTCACACAATTCTTCTGTGTAGTTTTTATTTGTAGACATTCTTTTTCCCAATATAGGCCTCTTAGCGCTCAGAATGTCCAATTGCAGTTTCTACAGAAAGAGTGTTTCAGAACGGCTCAATCAAAAGTAAGGTTCAACTCTGTTAGTTGAATGCACAGAACAGAAAGAAGTTTCATACAATGCTTCTGTGTAGTTTATATTTGAACATATTCTTTTTTCCACTATTACCCACTTAGCGCTACGAATGTCCAGTTGCATTTTCTACAGACAGAGTGTTTCAAAACTGCTCAATCAAAAGAATGGTTTAACTCTGTTAGCTGAATGCTCAGATCAGAAAGAAGTTTCACAGAATGCTTCTGTGTAGTTTATATTTGAATATATTCCTTTTTCCACTACTACGCTCTTAGCGCTCCAAATGTCCAGTTGCATTTTCTACAGAAAGAGTGTTCAGATCTGCTCAATCAAATGTATGGTTTAACTCTGTTAGCTGAATGCACAGATCAGAAAGAAGTTTCACCGAATGATTCTGTGTAGTTTATATTTGAAGACATTCCTTTTTCCACTATTACCCTCTTAGCGCTCCGAATCTCCACTTGCATTTTCTACAAAAAGAGTGTTTCATAACTGCTCAATCAAAAATATGTTTTATCTCTGTTAACTGAATTTACAGATCAGAAATAAGTTTCACAGAATGCATCTGTGTAGTTTTTATTTGAAGATATTCTTTTTCCCAATGTAGGCCTCTTAGCGCTTAGCATGTCCAATTGCAGTTTCTACAGAAAGAGTGTTTCAGAACGGCTCAATCAAAAGTAAGGTTCAACTCTGTTAGTTGAATGCACAGAACAGAAAGTATTTTCACAGAATGCTACTGTGTAGTTTATATTTGAATATATTCCTTTTTCCACTATTACCCTCTTAGCGCTCCGAATGTCCACTTGCATTTTCTACAGAAAGAGTGTTCAGAACTGCGCAATCAAAAGTATGGTTTAACTCTGTTAGCTTAATGAACATATCAGAAATAAGTTTCACACAATGCTTCTGTGTAGTTTTTATTTGAAGATATTATTTTTCCCAATAAAGGCCTCTTAGCGCTCAGAATGTCCAATTGCAGTTTCTAGCGAAAGAGTGTTTCAGAAAGGCTCAATCAAAAGTAAGGTTCAACTCTGTTAGTTGAATGCACAGAACAGAAAGAAGTTTCATACACTGCTTCTGTGTAGTTTATATTTGAACATATTCTTTTTTCCACTATTACCCACTTAGCGCTACGAATGTCCAGTTGCATTTTCTACAGACAGAGTGTTTCAAAACTGCTCAATCAAAAGTATGGTTTAACTCTGTTAGCTGAATGCTCAGATCAGAAAGAAGTTTCACAGAATGCTTCTGTGTAGTTTATATTTGAATATATTCCTTTTTCCACTACTACTCTCTTAGCGCTCCAAATGTCCAGTTGCATTTTCTACAGAAAGAGAGTTCAGATCTGCTCAATCAAAAGTATGGTTTAACTCTGTTAGCTGAATGCACAGACCAGAAAGAAGTTTCACAGAATGATTCTGTGTAGTTTATATTTGGAGACATTCCTTTTTCCACTATTACCCTCTTAGCGCTCCGAATCTCCACTTGCATTTTCTACAGAAAGTGTGTTTCAGAACGGCTCAATCAAAACTAAGCTTCAACTCTTTTAGTTGAACAAACAGAACAGAAAGAAGTTTCACACAATTCTTCTTTGTAGTTTTTATTTGTAGACATTCTTTTTCCCAATATAGGCCTCTTAGCGCTCAGAATGTCCAATTGCAGTTTCTACAGAAAGAGTGTTTCAGAACGGCTCAATCAAAAGTAAGGTTCAACTCTGTTAGTTGAATGCACAGAACAGAAAGAAGTTTCATACAATGCTTCTGTGTAGTTTATATTTGAACATATTCTTTTTTCCACTATTACCCACTTAGCGCTACGAATGTCCAGTTGCATTTTCTACAGACAGAGTGTTTCAAAACTGCTCAATCAAAAGTATGGTTTAACTCTGTTAGCTGAATGCTCAGATCAGAAAGAAGTTTCACAGAATGCTTCTGTGTAGTTTATATTTGAATATATTCCTTTTTCCACTACTACGCTCTTAGCGCTCCAAATGTCCAGTTGCATTTTCTACAGAAAGAGTGTTCAGATCTGCTCAATCAAAAGTATGGTTTAACTCTGTTAGCTGAATGCACAGATCAGAAAGAAGTTTCACCGAATGATTCTGTGTAGTTTATATTTGAAGACATTCCTTTTTCCACTATTACCCTCTTAGCGCTCCGAATCTCCACTTGCATTTTCTACAAAAAGAGTGTTTCATAACTGCTCAATCAAAAATATGTTTTATCTCTGTTAACTGAATTTACAGATCAGAAATAAGTTTCACAGAATGCATCTGTGTAGTTTTTATTTGAAGATATTCTTTTTCCCAATGTAGGCCTCTTAGCGCTTAGCATGTCCAATTGCAGTTTCTACAGAAAGAGTGTTTCAGAACGGCTCAATCAAAAGTAAGGTTCAACTCTGTTAGTTGAATGCACAGAACAGAAAGTATTTTCACAGAATGCTACTGTGTAGTTTATATTTGAATATATTCCTTTTTCCACTATTACCCTCTTAGCGCTCCGAATGTCCACTTGCATTTTCTACAGAAAGAGTGTTCAGAACTGCGCAATCAAAAGTATGGTTTAACTCTGTTAGCTTAATGAACATATCAGAAATAAGTTTCACACAATGCTTCTGTGTAGTTTTTATTTGAAGATATTATTTTTCCCAATATAGGCCTCTTAGCGCTCAGAATGTCCAATTGCAGTTTCTAGCGAAAGAGTGTTTCAGAAAGGCTCAATCAAAAGTAAGGTTCAACTCTGTTAGTTGAATGCACAGAACAGAAAGAAGTTTCATACACTGCTTCTGTGTAGTTTATATTTGAACATATTCTTTTTTCCACTATTACCCACTTAGCGCTACGAATGTCCAGTTGCATTTTCTACAGACAGAGTGTTTCAAAACTGCTCAATCAAAAGTATGGTTTAACTCTGTTAGCTGAATGCTCAGATCAGAAAGAAGTTTCACAGAATGCTTCTGTGTAGTTTATATTTGAATATATTCCATTTTCCACTACTACTCTCTTAGCGCTCCAAATGTCCAGTTGCATTTTCTACAGAAAGAGAGTTCAGATCTGCTCAATCAAAAGTATGGTTTAACTCTGTTAGCTGAATGCACAGATCAGAAAGAAGTTTCACACAATGATTCTGTGTAGTTTATATTTGGAGACATTCCTTTTTCCACTATTACCCTCTTAGCGCTCCGAATCTCCACTTGCATTTTCTACAGAAAGTGTGTTTCAGAACGGCTCAATCAAAACTAAGCTTCAACTCTTTTAGTTGAACAAACAGAACAGAAAGAAGTTTCACACAATTCTTCTGTGTAGTTTTTATTTGTAGACATTCTTTTTCCCAATATAGGCCTCTTAGCGCTCAGAATGTCCAATTGCAGTTTCTACAGAAAGAGTGTTTCAGAACGGCTCAATCAAAAGTAAGGTTCAACTCTGTTAGTTGAATGCACAGAACAGAAAGAAGTTTCATACAATGCTTCTGTGTAGTTTATATTTGAACATATTCTTTTTTCCACTATTACCCACTTAGCGCTACGAATGTCCAGTTGCATTTTCTACAGACAGAGTGTTTCAAAACTGCTCAATCAAAAGTATGGTTTAACTCTGTTAGCTGAATGCTCAGATCAGAAAGAAGTTTCACAGAATGCTTCTGTGTAGTTTATATTTGAATATATTCCTTTTTCCACTACTACTCTCTTAGCGCTCCAAATGTCCAGTTGCATTTTCTACAGAAAGAGAGTTCAGATCTGCTCAATCAAAAGTATGGTTTAACTCTGTTAGCTGAATGCACAGTTCAGAAAGAAGTTTCACAGAATGATTCTGTGTAGTTTATATTTGGAGACATTCCTTTTTCCACTATTACCCTCTTAGCGCTCCGAATCTCCACTTGCATTTTCTACAGAAAGTGTGTTTCAGAACGGCTCAATCAAAACTAAGCTTCAACTCTTTTAGTTGAACAAACAGAACAGAAAGAAGTTTCACAAAATTCTTCTTTGTAGTTTTTATTTGTAGACATTCTTTTTCCCAATATAGGCCTCTCAGCGCTCAGAATGTCCAATTGCAGTTTCTACAGAAAGAGTGTTTCAGAACGGCTCAATGAAAAGTAAGGTTCAACTCTGTTAGTTGAATGCACAGAACAGAAAGAAGTTTCATACAATGCTTCTGTGTAGTTTATATTTGAACATATTCTTTTTTCCACTATTACCCACTTAGCGCTACGAATGTCCAGTTGATTTTCTACAGACAGAGTGTTTCAAAACTGCTCAATCAAAAGTATGGTTTAACTCTGTTAGCTGAATGCTCAGATCAGAAAGAAGTTTCACAGAATGCTTCTGTGTAGTTTATATTTGAATATATTCCTTTTTCCACTACTACGCTCTTAGCGCTCCAAATGTCCAGTTGCATTTTCTACAGAAAGAGTGTTCAGATCTGCTCAATCAAAAGTATGGTTTAACTCTGTTAGCTGAATGCACAGATCAGAAAGAAGTTTCACCGAATGATTCTGTGTAGTTTATATTTGAAGACATTCCTTTTTCCACTATTACCCTCTTAGCGCTCCGAATCTCCACTTGCATTTTCTACAAAAAGAGTGTTTCATAACTGCTCAATCAAAAATATGTTTTATCTCTGTTAACTGAATTTACAGATCAGAAATAAGTTTCACAGAATGCATCTGTGTAGTTTTTATTTGAAGATATTCTTTTTCCCAATGTAGGCCTCTTAGCGCTTAGCATGTCCAATTGCAGTTTCTACAGAAAGAGTGTTTCAGAACAGCTCAATCAAAAGTAAGGTTCAACTCTGTTAGTTGAATGCACAGAACAGAAAGAATTTTCACAGAATGCTACTGTGTAGTTTATATTTGTATATATTCGTTTTTCCACTATTACCCTCTTAGCGCTCCGAATGTCCACTTGCATTTTCTACAGAAAGAGTGTTCAGAACTGCGCAATCAAAAGTATGGTTTAACTCTGTTAGCTTAATGAACATATCAGAAATAAGTTTCACACAATTCTTCTTTGTAGTTTTTATTTGTAGACATTCTTTTTCCCATTATAGGCCTCTTAGCGCTCAGAATCTCCAATTGCAGTTTCTACAGAAAGAGTGTTTCAGAAAGGCTCAATCAAAAGTAAGGTTCAACTCTGTTAGTTGAATGCACAGAACAGAAAGAAGTTTCATACAATGCTTCTGTGTAGTTTATATTTGAACATATTCTTTTTTCCACTATTACCCACTTAGCGCTACGAATGTCCAGTTGCATTTTCTACAGACAGAGTGTTTCAAAACTGCTCAATCAAAAGTATGGTTTAACTCTGTTAGCTGAATGCTCAGATCAGAAAGAAGTTTCACAGAATGCTTCTGTGTAGTTTATATTTGAATATATTCCTTTTTCCACTACTACGCTGTTAGCGCTCCAAATGTCCAGTTGAATTTTCTACAGAAAGAGTGTTCAGATCTGCTCAATCAAAAGTATGGTTTAACTCTGTTAGCTGAATGCACAGATCAGAAAGAAGTTTCACCGAATGATTCTGTGTAGTTTATATTTGAAGACATTCCTTTTTCCACTATTACCCTCTTAGCGCTCCGAATCTCCACTTGCATTTTCTACAAAAAGAGTGTTTCATAACTGCTCAATCAAAAATATGTTTTATCTCTGTTAGCTGAATTTACAGATCAGAAATAAGTTTCACAGAATGCATCTGTGTAGTTTTTATTTGAAGATATTCTTTTTCAAAATGTAGGCCTCTTAGCGCTTAGCATGTCCAATTGCAGTTTCTACAGAAAGAGTGTTTCAGAACGGCTCAATCAAAAGTAAGGTTCAACTCTGTTAGTGGAATGCACAGAACAGAAAGAATTTTCACAGAATGCTACTGTGTAGTTTATATTTGAATATATTCCTTTTTCCACTATTACCCTCTTAGCGCTCCGATTCTCCATTGCATTTTCTACAGAAAGAGTGTTTCAGAACGGCTCAACCAAAACTAAGGTTCAACTCTTTTAGTTGAACAAACAGAAGAGAAAGAAGTTTCACACAATTCTTCTGTGTAGTCTTTATTTGTAGACATTCTTTTTCCCAATATAGGCCTCTTAGCGCTCAGAATGTCCAATTGCAGTTTCTACAGAAAGAGTGTTTCAGAACGGCTCAATCAAAAGTAAGGTTCAACTCTGTTAGTTGAATGCACAGAACAGAAAGAAGTTTCATACAATGCTTCTGTGTAGTTTATATTTGAACATATTCTTTTTTCCACTATTACCCACTTAGCGCTACGAATGTCCAGTTGCATTTTCTACAGACAGAGTGTTTCAAAACTGCTCAATCAAAAGAATGGTTTAACTCTGTTAGCTGAATGCACAGATCAGAAAGAAGTTTCACAGAATGCTTCTGTGTAGTTTATATTTGAATATATTCCTTTTTCCACTACTACGCTCTTAGCGCTCCAAATGTCCAGTGGCATTTTCTACAGAAAGAGTGTTCAGATCTGCTCAATCAAATGTATGGTTTAAATCTGTTAGCGGAATGCACAGATCAGAAAGAAGTTTCACCGAATGATTCTGTGTAGTTTATATTTGAAGACATTCCTTTTTCCACTATTACCCTCTTAGCGCTCCGAATCTCCACTTGCATTTTCTACAAAAAGAGTGTTTCATAACTGCTCAATCAAAAATATGTTTTATCTCTGTTAACTGAATTTACAGATCAGAAATAAGTTTCACAGAATGCATCTGTGTAGTTTTTATTTGAAGATATTCTTTTTCCCAATGTAGGCCTCTTAGCGCTTAGCATGTCCAATTGCAGTTTCTACAGAAAGAGTGTTTCAGAACGGCTCAATCAAAAGTAAGGTTCAACTCTGTTAGTTGAATGCACAGAACAGAAAGTATTTTCACAGAATGCTACTGTGTAGTTTATATTTGAATATATTCCTTTTTCCACTATTACCCTCTTAGCGCTCCGAATGTCCACTTGCATTTTCTACAGAAAGAGTGTTCAGAACTGCGCAATCAAAAGTATGGTTTAACTCTGTTAGCTTAATGAACATATCAGAAATAAGTTTCACACAATGCTTCTGTGTAGTTTTTATTTGAAGATATTATTTTTCCCAATAAAGGCCTCTTAGCGCTCAGAATGTCCAATTGCAGTTTCTAGCGAAAGAGTGTTTCAGAAAGGCTCAATCAAAAGTAAGGTTCAACTCTGTTAGTTGAATGCACAGAACAGAAAGAAGTTTCATACACTGCTTCTGTGTAGTTTATATTTGAACATATTCTTTTTTCCACTATTACCCACTTAGCGCTACGAATGTCCAGTTGCATTTTCTACAGACAGAGTGTTTCAAAACTGCTCAATCAAAAGTATGGTTTAACTCTGTTAGCTGAATGCTCAGATCAGAAAGAAGTTTCACAGAATGCTTCTGTGTAGTTTATATTTGAATATATTCCTTTTTCCACTACTACTCTCTTAGCGCTCCAAATGTCCAGTTGTATTTTCTACAGAAAGAGAGTTCAGATTTGCTCAATCAAAAGTATGGTTTAACTCTGTTAGCTGAATGCACAGATCAGAAAGAAGTTTCACAGAATGATTCTGTGTAGTTTATATTTGGAGACATTCCTTTTTCCACTATTACCCTCTTAGCGCTCCGAATCTCCACTTGCATTTTCTACAGAAAGTGTGTTTCAGAACGGCTCAATCAAAACTAAGCTTCAACTCTTTTAGTTGAACAAACAGAACAGAAAGAAGTTTCACACAATTCTTCTTTGTAGTTTTTATTTGTAGACATTCTTTTTCCCAATATAGGCCTCTTAGCGCTCAGAATGTCCAATTGCAGTTTCTACAGAAAGAGTGTTTCAGAACGGCTCAATCAAAAGTAAGGTTCAACTCTGTTAGTTGAATGCACAGAACAGAAAGAAGTTTCATACAATGCTTCTGTGTAGTTTATATTTGAACATATTCTTTTTTCCACTATTACCCACTTAGCGCTACGAATGTCCAGTTGCATTTTCTACAGACAGAGTGTTTCAAAACTGCTCAATCAAAAGTATGGTTTAACTCTGTTAGCTGAATGCTCAGATCAGAAAGAAGTTTCACAGAATGCTTCTGTGTAGTTTATATTTGAATATATTCCTTTTTCCACTAGTACGCTCTTAGCGCTCCAAATGTCCAGTTGCATTTTCTACAGAAAGAGTGTTCAGATCTGCTCAATCAAAAGTATGGTTTAACTCTGTTAGCTGAATGCACAGATCAGAAAGAAGTTTCACCGAATGATTCTGTGTAGTTTATATTTGAAGACATTCCTTTTTCCACTATTACCCTCTTAGCGCTCCGAATCTCCACTTGCATTTTCTACAAAAAGAGTGTTTCATAACTGCTCAATCAAAAATATGTTTTATCTCTGTTAACTGAATTTACAGATCAGAAATAAGTTTCACAGAATGCATCTGTGTAGTTTTTATTTGAAGATATTCTTTTTCCCAATGTAGGCCTCTTAGCGCTTAGCATGTCCAATTGCAGTTTCTACAGAAAGAGTGTTTCAGAACGGCTCAATCAAAAGTAAGGTTCAACTCTGTTAGTTGAATGCACAGAACAGAAAGAATTTTCACAGAATGCTACTGTGTAGTTTATATTTGTATATATTCCTTTTTCCACAATTACCCTCTTAGCGCTCCGAATGTCCACTTGCATTTTCTACAGAAAGTGTTCAGAACTGCGCAATCAAAAGTATGGTTTAACTCTGTTAGCTTAATGAACATATCAGAAATAAGTTTCACACAATGCTTCTGTGTAGTTTTTATTTGTAGACATTCTTTTTCCCATTATAGGCCTCTTAGCGCTCAGAATGTCCAATTGCAGTTTCTACAGAAAGAGTGTTTCAGAAAGGCTCAATCAAAAGTAAGGTTCAACTCTGATAGTTGAATGCACAGAACAGAAAGAAGTTTCATACAATGCTTCTGTGTAGTTTATATTTGAACATATTCTTTTTTCCACTATTACCCACTTAGCGCTACGAATGTCCAGTTGCATTTTCTACAGACAGAGTGTTTCAAAACTGCTCAATCAAAAGTATGGTTTAACTCTGTTAGCTGAATGCTCAGATCAGAAAGAAGTTTCACAGAATGCTTCTGTGTAGTTTATATTTGAATATATTCCTTTTTCCACTACTACGCTGTTAGCGCTCCAAATGTCCAGTTGCATTTTCTACAGAAAGAGTGTTCAGATCTGCTCAATCAAAAGTATGGTTTAACTCTGTTAGCTGAATGCACAGAGCAGAAAGAAGTTTCACCGAATGATTCTGTGTAGTTTATATTTGAAGACATTCCTTTTTCCACTATTACCCCCTTAGCGCTCCGAATCTCCACTTGCATTTTCTACAAAAAGAGTGTTTCATAACTGCTCAATCAAAAATATGTTTTATCTTTGTTAACTGAATTTACAGATCAGAAATAAGTTTCACAGAATGCATCTGTGTAGTTTTTATTTGAAGATATTCTTTTTCAAAATGTAGGCCTCTTAGCGCTTAGCATGTCCAATTGCAGTTTCTACAGAAAGAGTGTTTCAGAACGGCTCAATCAAAAGTAAGGTTCAACTCTGTTAGTTGAATGCACAGAACAGAAAGAATTTTCACAGAATGCTACTGTGTAGTTTATATTTGAATATATTCCTTTTTCCACTATTACCCTCTTAGCGCTCCGATTCTCCATTGCATTTTCTACAGAAAGAGTGTTTCAGAACGGCTCAATCAAAACTAAGGTTCAACTCTTTTAGTTGAACAAACAGAAGAGAAAGAAGTTTCACACAATTCTTCTGTGTAGTTTTTATTTGTAGACATTCTTTTTCCCAATATAGGCCTCTTAGCGCTCAGAATGTCCAATTGCAGTTTCTACAGAAAGAGTGTTTCAGAACGGCTCAATCAAAAGTAAGGTTCAACTCTGTTAGTTGAATGCACAGAACAGAAAGAAGTTTCATACAATGCTTCTGTGTAGTTTATATTTGAACATATTCTTTTTTCCACTATTACCCACTTAGCGCTACGAATGTCCAGTTGCATTTTCTACAGACAGAGTGTTTCAAAACTGCTCAATCAAAAGAATGGTTTAACTCTGTTAGCTGAATGCTCAGATCAGAAAGAAGTTTCACAGAATGCTTCTGTGTAGTTTATATTTGAATATATTCCATTTTCCACTACTACTCTCTTAGCGCTCCAAATGTCCAGTTGCATTTTCTACAGAAAGAGAGTTCAGATCTGCTCAATCAAAAGTATGGTTTAACTCTGTTAGCTGAATGCACAGATCAGAAAGAAGTTTCACACAATGATTCTGTGTAGTTTATATTTGGAGACATTCCTTTTTCCACTATTACCCTCTTAGCGCTCCGAATCTCCACTTGCAGTTTCTACAGAAAGTGTGTTTCAGAACGGCTCAATCAAAACTAAGCTTCAACTCTTTTAGTTGAACAAACAGAACAGAAAGAAGTTTCACACAATTCTTCTGTGTAGTTTTTATTTGTAGACATTCTTTTTCCCAATATAGGCCTCTTAGCGCTCAGAATGTCCAATTGCAGTTTCTACAGAAAGAGTGTTTCAGAACGGCTCAATCAAAAGTAAGGTTCAACTCTGTTAGTTGAATGCACAGAACAGAAAGAAGTTTCATACAATGCTTCTGTGTAGTTTATATTTGAACATATTCTTTTTTCCACTATTACCCACTTAGCGCTACGAATGTCCAGTTGCATTTTCTACAGACAGAGTGTTTCAAAACTGCTCAATCAAAAGTATGGTTTAACTCTGTTAGCTGAATGCTCAGATCAGAAAGAAGTTTCACAGAATGCTTCTGTGTAGTTTATATTTGAATATATTCCTTTTTCCACTAGTACGCTCTTAGCGCTCCAAATGTCCAGTTGCATTTTCTACAGAAAGAGTGTTCAGATCTGCTCAATCAAAAGTATGGTTTAACTCTGTTAGCTGAATGCACAGATCAGAAAGAAGTTTCACCGAATGATTCTGTGTAGTTTATATTTGAAGACATTCCTTTTTCCACTATTACCCTCTTAGCGCTCCGAATCACCACTTGCATTTTCTACAAAAAGAGTGTTTCATAACTGCTCAATCAAAAATATGTTTTATCTCTGTTAACTGAATTTACAGATCAGAAATAAGTTTCACAGAATGCATCTGTGTAGTTTTTATTTGAAGATATTCTTTTTCCCAATGTAGGCCTCTTAGCGCTTAGCATGTCCAATTGCAGTTTCTACAGAAAGAGTGTTTCAGAACGGCTCAATCAAAAGTAAGGTTCAACTCTGTTAGTTGAATGCACAGAACAGAAAGAAGTTTCATACACTGCTTCTGTGTAGTTTATATTTGAACATATTCTTTTTTCCACTATTACCCACTTAGCGCTACGAATGTCCAGTTGCATTTTCTACAGACAGAGTGTTTCAAAACTGCTCAATCAAAAGTATGGTTTAACTCTGTTAGCTGAATGCTCAGATCAGAAAGAAGTTTCACAGAATGCTTCTGTGTAGTTTATATTTGAATATATTCCTTTTTCCACTACTACTCTCTTAGCGCTCCAAATGTCCAGTTGCATTTTCTACAGAAAGAGAGTTCAGATCTGCTCAATCAAAAGTATGGTTTAACTCTGTTAGCTGAATGCACAGATCAGAAAGAAGTTTCACAGAATGATCCTGTGTAGTTTATATTTGGAGACATTCCTTTTTCCACTATTACCCTCTTAGCGCTCCGAATCTCCACTTGCATTTTCTACAGAAAGTGTGTTTCAGAACGGCTCAATCAAAACTAAGCTTCAACTCTTTTAGTTGAACAAACAGAACAGAAAGAAGTTTCACAAAATTCTTCTTTGTAGTTTTTATTTGTAGACATTCTTTTTCCCAATATAGGCCTCTCAGCGCTCAGAATGTCCAATTGCAGTTTCTACAGAAAGAGTGTTTCAGAACGGCTCAATCAAAAGTAAGGTTCAAATCTGTTAGTTGAATGCACAGAACAGAAAGAAGTTTCATACAATGCTTCTGTGTAGTTTATATTTGAACATATTCTTTTTTCCACTATTACCCACTTAGCGCTACGAATGTCCAGTTGCATTTTCTACAGACAGAGTGTTTCAAAACTGCTCAATCAAAAGTATGGTTTAACTCTGTTAGCTGAATGCTCAGATCAGAAAGAAGTTTCACAGAATGCTTCTGTGTAGTTTATATTTGAATATATTCCTTTTTCCACTACTACGCTCTTAGCGCTCCAAATGTCCAGTTGCATTTTCTACAGAAAGAGTGTTCAGATCTGCTCAATCAAAAGTATGGTTTAACTCTGTTAGCTGAATGCACAGATCAGAAAGAAGTTTCACCGAATGATTCTGTGTAGTTTATATTTGAAGACATTCCTTTTTCCACTATTACCCTCTTAGCGCTCCGAATCTCCACTTGCATTTTCTACAAAAAGAGTGTTTCATAACTGCTCAATCAAAAATATGTTTTATCTCTGTTAACTGAATTTACAGATCAGAAATAAGTTTCACAGAATGCATCTGTGTAGTTTTTATTTGAAGATATTCTTTTTCCCAATGTAGGCCTCTTAGCGCTTAGCATGTCCAATTGCAGTTTCTACAGAAAGAGTGTTTCAGAACGGCTCAATCAAAAGTAAGGTTCAACTCTGTTAGTTGAATGCACAGAACAGAAAGAATTTTCACAGAATGCTACTGTGTAGTTTATATTTGTATATATTCCTTTTTCCACTATTACCCTCTTAGCGCTCCGAATGTCCACTTGCATTTTCTACAGAAAGAGTGTTCAGAACTGCGCAATCAAAAGTATGGTTTAACTCTGTTAGCTTAATGAACATATCAGAAATAAGTTTCACACAATTCTTCTTTGTAGTTTTTATTTGTAGACATTCTTTTTCCCATTATAGGCCTCTTAGCGCTCAGAATGTCCAATTGCAGTTTCTACAGAAAGAGTGTTTCAGAAAGGCTCAATCAAAAGTAAGGTTCAACTCTGTTAGTTGAATGCACAGAACAGAAAGAAGTTTCATACAATGCTTCTGTGTAGTTTATATTTGAACATATTCTTTTTTCCACTATTACCCACTTAGCGCTACGAATGTCCAGTTGCATTTTCTACAGACAGAGTGTTTCAAAACTGCTCAATCAAAAGTATGGTTTAACTCTGTTAGCTGAATGCTCAGATCAGAAAGAAGTTTCACAGAATGCTTCTGTGTAGTTTATATTTGAATATATTCCTTTTTCCACTACTACGCTGTTAGCGCTCCAAATGTCCAGTTGCATTTTCTACAGAAAGAGTGTTCAGATCTGCTCAATCAAAAGTATGGTTTAACTCTGTTAGCTGAATGCACAGATCAGAAAGAAGTTTCACCGAATGATTCTGTGTAGTTTATATTTGAAGACATTCCTTTTTCCACTATTACCCTCTTAGCGCTCCGAATCTCCACTTGCATTTTCTACAAAAAGAGTGTTTCATAACTGCTCAATCAAAAATATGTTTTATCTCTGTTAGCTGAATTTACAGATCAGAAATAAGTTTCACAGAATGCATCTGTGTAGTTTTTATTTGAAGATATTCTTTTTCAAAATGTAGGCCTCTTAGCGCTTAGCATGTCCAATTGCAGTTTCTACAGAAAGAGTGTTTCAGAACGGCTCAATCAAAAGTAAGGTTCAACTCTGTTAGTTGAATGCACAGAACAGAAAGAATTTTCACAGAATGCTACTGTGTAGTTTATATTTGAATATATTCCTTTTTCCACTATTACCCTCTTAGCGCTCCGATTCTCCATTGCATTTTCTACAGAAAGAGTGTTTCAGAACGGCTCAATCAAAACTAAGGTTCAACTCTTTTAGTTGAACAAACAGAAGAGAAAGAAGTTTCACACAATTCTTCTGTGTAGTCTTTATTTGTAGACATTCTTTTTCCCAATATAGGCCTCTTAGCGCTCAGAATGTCCAATTGCAGTTTCTACAGAAAGAGTGTTTCAGAACGGCTCAATCAAAAGTAAGGTTCAACTCTGTTAGTTGAATGCACAGAACAGAAAGAAGTTTCATACAATGCTTCTGTGTAGTTTATATTTGAACATATTCTTTTTTCCACTATTACCCACTTAGCGCTACGAATGTCCAGTTGCATTTCCTACAGACAGAGTGTTTCAAAACTGCTCAATCAAAAGAATGGTTTAACTCTGTTAGCTGAATGCTCAGATCAGAAAGAAGTTTCACAGAATGCTTCTGTGTAGTTTATATTTGAATATATTCCTTTTTCCACTACTACGCTCTTAGCGCTCCAAATGTCCAGTTGCATTTTCTACAGAAAGAGTGTTCAGATCTGCTCAATCAAAAGTATGGTTTAACTCTGTTAGCTGAATGCACAGATCAGAAAGAAGTTTCACCGAATGATTCTGTGTAGTTTATAATTGAAGACATTCCTTTTTCCACTATTACCCTCTTAGCGCTCCGAATCTCCACTTGCATTTTATACAAAAAGAGTGTTTCATAACTGCTCAATCAAAAATATGTTTTATCTCTGTTAACTGAATTTACAGATCAGAAATAAGTTTCACAGAATGCATCTGTGTAGTTTTTATTTGAAGATATTCTTTTTCCCAATGTAGGCCTCTTAGCGCTTAGCATGTCCAATTGCAGTTTCTACAGAAAGAGTGTTACAGAACGGCTCAATCAAAAGTAAGGTTCAACTCTGTTAGTTGAATGCACAGAACAGAAAGTATTTTCACAGAATGCTACTGTGTAGTTTATATTTGAATATATTCCTTTTTCCACTATAACCCTCTTAGCGCTCCGAATGTCCACTTGCATTTTCTACAGAAAGAGTGTTCAGAACTGCGCAATCAAAAGTATGGTTTAACTCTGTTAGCTTAATGAATATATCAGAAATAAGTTTCACACAATGCTTCTGTGTAGTTTTTATTTGAAGATATTATTTTTCCCAATAGAGGCCTCTTAGCGCTCAGAATGTCCAATTGCAGTTTCTAGCGAAAGAGTGTTTCAGAAAGGCTCAATCAAAAGTAAGGTTCAACTCTGTTAGTTGAATGCACAGAACAGAAAGAAGTTTCATACACTGATTCTGTGTAGTTTATATTTGAACATATTCTTTTTTCCACTATTACCCACTTAGCGCTACGATGGTCCAGTTGCCTTTTCTACAGACAGAGTGTTTCAAAACTGCTCAATCAAAAGTATGGTTTAACTCTGTTAGCTGAATGCTCAGATCAGAAAGAAGTTTCACAGAATGCTTCTGTGTAGTTTATATTTGAATATATTCCATTTTCCACTACTACTCTCTTAGCGCTCCAAATGTCCAGTTGCATTTTCTACAGAAAGAGAGTTCAGATCTGCTCAATCAAAAGTATCGTTTAACTCTGTTAGCTGAATGCACAGATCAGAAAGAAGTTTCACACAATGATTCTGTGTAGTTTATATTTGGAGACATTCCTTTTTCCACTATTACCCTCTTAGCGCTCCGAATCTCCACTTGCATTTTCTACAGAAAGTGTGTTTCAGAACGGCTCAATCAAAACTAAGCTTCAACTCTTTTAGTTGAACAAACAGAACAGAAAGAAGTTTCACACAATTCTTCTGTGTAGTTTTTATTTGTAGACATTCTTTTTCCCAATGTAGGCCTCTTAGCGCTTAGCATGTCCAATTGCAGTTTCTACAGAAACAGTGTTTCAGAACGGCTCAATCAAAAGTAAGGTTCAACTCTGTTAGTTGAATGCACAGAACAGAAAGAATTTTCACAGAATGCTACTGTGTAGTTTATATTTGTATATATTCCTTTTTCCACTATTACCCTCTTAGCGCTCCGAATGTCCACTTGCATTTTCTACAGAAAGAGTGTTCAGAACTGCGCAATCAAAAGTATGGTTTAACTCTGTTAGCTTAATGAACATAACAGAAATATGTTTCACACAATGCTTCTGTGTAGTTTTTATTTGTAGACATTCTTTTTCCCATTATAGGCCTCTTAGCGCTCAGAATGTCCAATTGCAGTTTCTACAGAAAGAGTGTTTCAGAAAGGCTCAATCAAAAGTAAGGTTCAACTCTGTTAGTTGAATGCACAGAACAGAAAGAAGTTTCATACAATGCTTCTGTGTAGTTTATATTTGAACATATTCTTTTTTCCACTATTACCCACTTAGCGCTACGAATGTCCAGTTGCATTTTCTACAGACAGAGTGTTTCAAAACTGCTCAATCAAAAGTATGGTTTAACTCTGTTAGCTGAATGCTCAGATCAGAAAGAAGTTTCACAGAATGCTTCTGTGTAGTTTATATTTGAATATATTCCTTTTTCCACTACTACGCTGTTAGCGCTCCAATTGTCCAGTTGCATTTTCTACAGAAAGAGTGTTCAGATCTGCTCAATCAAAAGTATGGTTTAACTCTGTTAGCTGAATGCACAGATCAGAAAGAAGTTTCACCGAATGATTCTGTGTAGTTTATATTTGAAGACATTCCTTTTTCCACTATTACCCTCTTAGCGCTCCGAATCTCCACTTGCATTTTCTACAAAAAGAGTGTTTCATAACTGCTCAATCAAAAATATGTTTTATCTCTGTTAACTGAATTTACAGATCAGAAATAAGTTTCACAGAATGCATCTGTGTAGTTTTTATTTGAAGATATTCTTTTTCAAAATGTAGGCCTCTTAGCGCTTAGCATGTCCAATTGCAGTTTCTACAGAAAGAGTGTTTCAGAACGGCTCAATCAAAAGTAAGGTTCAACTCTGTTAGTTGAATGCACAGAACAGAAAGAATTTTCACAGAATGCTACTGTGTAGTTTATATTTGAATATATTCCTTTTTCCACTATTACCCTCTTAGCGCTCCGAATCTCCATTGCATTTTCTACAGAAAGAGTGTTTCAGAACGGCTCAATCAAAACTAAGGTTCAACTCTTTTAGTTGAACAAACAGAAGAGAAAGAAGTTTCACACAATTCTTCTGTGTAGTTTTTATTTGTAGACATTCTTTTTCCCAATATAGGCCTCTTAGCGCTCAGAATGTCCAATTGCAGTTTCTACAGAAAGAGTGTTTCAGAACGGCTCAATCAAAAGTAAGGTTCAACTCTGTTAGTTGAATGCACAGAACAGAAAGAAGTTTCATACAATGCTTCTGTGTAGTTTATATTTGAACATATTCTTTTTTCCACTATTACCCACTTAGCGCTACGAATGTCCAGTTGCATTTTCTACAGACAGAGTGTTTCAAAACTGCTCAATCAAAAGAATGGTTTAACTCTGTTAGCTGAATGCTCAGATCAGAAAGAAGTTTCACAGAATGCTTCTGTGTAGTTTATATTTGAATATATTCCTTTTTCCACTACTACGCTCTTAGCGCTCCAAATGTCCAGTTGCATTTTCTACAGAAAGAGTGTTCAGATCTGCTCAATCAAAAGTATGGTTTAACTCTGTTAGCTGAATGCACAGATCAGAAAGAAGTTTCACCGAATGATTCTGTGTAGTTTATATTTGAAGACATTCCTTTTTCCACTATTACCCTCTTAGCGCTCCGAATCTACACTTGCATTTTCTACAAAAAGAGTGTTTCATAACTGCTCAATCAAAAATATGTTTTATCTCTGTTAACTGAATTTACAGATCAGAAATAAGTTTCACAGAATGCATCTGTGTAGTTTTTATTTGAAGATATTCTTTTTCAGAATGTAGGCCTCTTAGCGCTTAGCATGTCCAATTGCAGTTTCTACAGAAAGAGTGTTTCAGAACGGCTCAATCAAAAGTAAGGTTCAACTCTGTTAGTTGAATGCACAGAACAGAAAGTATTTTCACAGAATGCTACTGTGTAGTTTATATTTGAATATATTCCTTTTTCCACTATTACCCTCTTAGCGCTCCGAATGTCCACTTGCATTTTCTACAGAAAGAGTGTTCAGAACTGCGCAATCAAAAGTATGGTTTAACTCTGTTAGCTTAATGAACATATCAGAAATAAGTTTCACACAATGCTTCTGTGTAGTTTTTATTTGAAGATATTATTTTCCCAATATAGGCCTCTTAGCGCTCAGAATGTCCAATTGCAGTTTCTAGCGAAAGAGTGTTTAAGAAAGGCTCAATCAAAAGTAAGGTTCAACTCTGTTAGTTGAATGCACAGAACAGAAAGAAGTTTCATACACTGCTTCTGTGTAGTTTATATTTGAACATATTCTTTTTTCCACTATTACCCACTTAGCGCTACGAATGTCCAGTTGCATTTTCTACAGACAGAGTGTTTCAAAACTGCTCAATCAAAAGTATGGTTTAACTCTGTTAGCTGAATGCTCAGATCAGAAAGAAGTTTCACAGAATGCTTCTGTGTAGTTTATATTTGAATATATTCCATTTTCCACTACTACTCTCTTAGCGCTCCAAATGTCCAGTTGCATTTTCTACAGAAAGAGAGTTCAGATCTGCTCAATCAAAAGTATGGTTTAACTCTGTTAGCTGAATGCACAGATCAGAAAGAAGTTTCACACAATGATTCTGTGTAGTTTATATTTGGAGACATTCCTTTTTCCACTATTACCCTCTTAGCGCTCCGAATCTCCACTTGCATTTTCTACAGAAAGTGTGTTTCAGAACGGCTCAATCAAAACTAAGGTTCAACTCTTTTAGTTGAACAAACAGAACAGAAAGAAGTTTCACACAATTCTTCTGTGTAGTTTTTATTTGTAGACATTCTTTTTCCCAATATAGGCCTCTTAGCGCTCAGAATGTCCAATTGCAGTTTCTACAGAAAGAGTGTTTCAGAACGGCTCAATCAAAAGTAAGGTTCAACTCTGTTAGTTGAATGCACAGAACAGAAAGAAGTTTCATACAATGCTTCTGTGTAGTTTATATTTGAACATATTCTTTTTTCCACTATTACCCACTTAGCGCTACGAATGTCCAGTTGCATTTTCTACAGACAGAGTGTTTCAAAACTGCTCAATCAAAAGTATGGTTTAACTCTGTTAGCTGAATGCTCAGATCAGAAAGAAGTTTCACAGAATGCTTCTGTGTAGTTTATATTTGAATATATTCCTTTTTCCACTACTACGCTGTTAGCGCTCCAATTGTCCAGTTGCATTTTCTACAGAAAGAGTGTTCAGATCTGCTCAATCAAAAGTATGGTTTAACTCTGTTAGCTGAATGCACAGATCAGAAAGAAGTTTCACCGAATGATTCTGTGTAGTTTATATTTGAAGACATTCCTTTTTCCACTATTACCCTCTTAGCGCTCCGAATCTCCACTTGCATTTTCTACAAAAAGAGTGTTTCATAACTGCTCAATCAAAAATATGTTTTATCTTTGTTAACTGAATTTACAGATCAGAAATAAGTTTCACAGAATGCATCTGTGTAGTTTTTATTTGAAGATATTCTTTTTCAAAATGTAGGCCTCTTAGCGCTTAGCATGTCCAATTGCAGTTTCTACAGAAAGAGTGTTTCAGAACGGCTCAATCAAAAGTAAGGTTCAACTCTGTTAGTTGAATGCACAGAACAGAAAGAATTTTCACAGAATGCTACTGTGTAGTTTATATTTGAATATATTCCTTTTTCCACTATTACCCTCTTAGCGCTCCGAATCTCCATTGCATTTTCTACAGAAAGAGTGTTTCAGAACGGCTCAATCAAAACTAAGGTTCAACTCTTTTAGTTGAACAAACAGAAGAGAAAGAAGTTTCACACAATTCTTCTGTGTAGTTTTTATTTGTAGACATTATTTTTCCCAATATAGGCCTCTTAGCGCTCAGAATGTCCAATTGCAGTTTCTACAGAAAGAGTGTTTCAGAACGGCTCAATCAAAAGTAAGGTTCAACTCTGTTAGTTGAATGCACAGAACAGAAAGAAGTTTCATACAATGCTTCTGTGTAGTTTATATTTGAACATATTCTTTTTTCCACTATTACCCACTTAGCGCTACGAATGTCCAGTTGCATTTTCTACAGACAGAGTGTTTCAAAACTGCTCAATCAAAAGAATGGTTTAACTCTGTTAGCTGAATGCTCAGATCAGAAAGAAGTTTCACAGAATGCTTCTGTGTAGTTTATATTTGAATATATTCCTTTTTCCACTACTACGCTCTTAGCGCTCCAAATGTCCAGTTGCATTTTCTACAGAAAGAGTGTTCAGATCTGCTCAATCAAAAGTATGGTTTAACTCTGTTAGCTGAATGCACAGATCAGAAAGAAGTTTCACCGAGTGATTCTGTGTAGTTTATATTTGAAGACATTCCTTTTTCCACTATTACCCTCTTAGCGCTCCGAATCTACACTTGCATTTTCTACAAAAAGAGTGTTTCATAACTGCTCAATCAAAAATATGTTTTATCTCTGTTAACTGAATTTACAGATCAGAAATAAGTTTCACAGAATGCATCTGTGTAGTTTTTATTTGAAGATATTCTTTTTCAGAATGTAGGCCTCTTAGCGCTTAGCATGTCCAATTGCAGTTTCTACAGAAAGAGTGTTTCAGAACGGCTCAATCAAAAGTAAGGTTCAACTCTGTTAGTTGAATGCACAGAACAGAAAGTATTTTCACAGAATGCTACTGTGTAGTTTATATTTGAATATATTCCTTTTTCCACTATTACCCTCTTAGCGCTCCGAATGTCCACTTGCATTTTCTACAGAAAGAGTGTTCAGAACTGCGCAATCAAAAGTATGGTTTAACTCTGTTAGCTTAATGAACATATCAGAAATAAGTTTCACACAATGCTTCTGTGTAGTTTTTATTTGAAGATATTATTTTCCCAATATAGGCCTCTTAGCGCTCAGAATGTCCAATTGCAGTTTCTAGCGAAAGAGTGTTTAAGAAAGGCTCAATCAAAAGTAAGGTTCAACTCTGTTAGTTGAATGCACAGAACAGAAAGAAGTTTCATACAATGCTTCTGTGTAGTTTATATTTGAACATATTCTTTTTTCCACAATTACCAACTTAGCGCTACGAATGTCCAGTTGCGTTTTCTACAGACAGAGTGTTTCAAAACTGCTCAATCAAAAGTATGGTTTAACTCTGTTAGCTGAATGCTCAGATCAGAAAGAAGTTTCACAGAATGCTTCTGTGTAGTTTATATTTGAATATATTCCTTTTTCCACTACTACTCTCTTAGCGCTCCAAATGTCCAGTTGCATTTTCTACAGAAAGAGAGTTCAGATCTGCTCAATCAAAAGTATGGTTTAACTCTGTTAGCTGAATGCACAGATCAGAAAGATGTTTCACAGAATGATTCTGTGTAGTTTATATTTGGAGACATTCCTTTTTCCACTATTACCCTCTTAGCGCTCTGAAACTCCACTTGCATTTTCTACAGAAAGAGTGTTTCAGAACGGCTCAATCAAAACTAAGGTTCAACTCTTTTAGTTGAACAAACAGAACAGAAAGAATTTTCACACAATTCTTCTGTGTAGTTTTTATTTGTAGACATTCTTTTTCCCAATATAGGCCTCTTAGCGCTCAGAATGTCCAATTGCAATTTCTACAGAAAGAGTGTTTCAGAACGACTCAATCAAAAGTAAGGTTCAACTCTGTTAGTTGAATGCACAGAACAGAAAGAAGTTTCATACAATGCTTCTGTGTAGTTTATATTTGAACATATTCTTTTTTCCACTATTACCCACTTAGCGCTACGAATGTACAGTTGCATTTTCTACAGACAGAGTGTTTCAAAACTGCTCAATCAAAAGTATGGTTTAACTCTGTTAGCTGAATGCTCAGATCAGAAAAAAGTTTCACAGAATGCTTCTGTGTAGTTTATATTGAATATATTCCTTTTTCCACTACTACGCTCTTAGCGC
This sequence comes from Symphalangus syndactylus, assembly GCF_028878055.3. Taxonomy (NCBI): domain Eukaryota; kingdom Metazoa; phylum Chordata; class Mammalia; order Primates; family Hylobatidae; genus Symphalangus; species Symphalangus syndactylus. The sequence goes on along the minus strand of NC_072442.2, from coordinate 72,340,400 downwards.
TCCAAATGTCCAGTTGCATTTTCTACAGAAAGAGTGTTCAGATCTGCTCAATCAAAAGTATGGTTTAACTCTGTTAGCTGAATGCACAGATCAGAAAGAAGTTTCACCGAATGATTCTGTGTAGTTTATATTTGAAGACATTCCTTTTTCCACTATTACCCTCTTAGCGCTCCGAATCTCCACTTGCATTTTCTACAAAAAGAGTGTTTCAAAACTGCTCAATCAAAAATATGTTTTATCTCTGTTAACTGAATTTACAGAGCAGAAATAAGTTTCACAGAATGCATCTGTGTAGTTTTTATTTGAAGATATTCTTTTTCCCAATGTAGGCCTCTTAGCGCTTAGCATGTCCAAATGCAGTTTCTACAGAAAGAGTGTTTCAGAACGGCTCAATCAAAAGTAAGGTTCAACTCTGTTAGTTGAATGCACAGAACAGAAAGTATTTTCACAGAATGCTACTGTGTAGTTTATATTTGAATATATTCCTTTTTCCACTATTACCCTCTTAGCGCTCCGAATGTCCACTTGCATTTTCTATAGAAAGAGTGTTCAGAACTGCGCAATCAAAAGTATGGTTTAACTCTGTTAGCTTAATGAACATATCAGAAATAAGTTTCACACAATGCTTCTGTGTAGTTTTTATTTGAAGATATTATTTTTCCCAATATAGGCCTCTTAGCGCTCAGAATGTCCAATTGCAGTTTCTAGCGAAAGAGTGTTTCAGAAAGGCTCAATCAAATGTAAGGTTCAACTCTGTTAGTTGAATGCACAGAACAGAAAGAAGTTTCATACACTGCTTCTGTGTAGTTTATATTTGAACATATTCTTTTTTCCACTATTACCCACTTAGTGCTACGAATGTCCAGTTGCATTTTCTACAGACAGAGTGTTTCAAAACTGCTCAATCAAAAGTATGGTTTAACTCTGTTAGCTGAATGCTCAGATCAGAAAGAAGTTTCACAGAATGCTTCTGTGTAGTTTATATTTGAATATATTCCTTTTTCCACTACTACTCTCTTAGCGCTCAAAATGTCCAGTTGCATTTTCTACAGAAAGAGAGTTCAGATCTGCTCAATCAAAAGTATGGTTTAACTCTGTTAGCTGAATGCACAGATCAGAAAGAAGTTTCACACAATGATTCTGTGTAGTTTATATTTGGAGACATTCCTTTTTCCACTATTACCCTCTTAGCGCTCCGAATCTCCACTTGCATTTTCTACAGAAATTGTGTTTCAGAACGGCTCAATCAAAACTAAGGTTCAACTCTTTTAGTTGAACAAACAGAACAGAAAGAAGTTTCACACAATTCTTCTGTGTAGTTTTTATTTGTAGACATTCTTTTTCCCAATATAGGCCTCTTAGCGCTCAGAATGTCCAATTGCAGTTTCTACAGAAAGAGTGTTTCAGAACGGCTCAATCAAAAGTAAGGTTCAACTCTGTTAGTTGAATGCACAGAACAGAAAGAAGTTTCATACAATGCTTCTGTGTAGTTTGTATTTGAACATATTCTTTTTTCTACTATTACCCACTTAGCGCTACGAATATCCAGTTGCATTTTCTACAGACAGAGTGTTTCAAAACTGCTCAATCAAAAGTATGGTTTAACTCTGTTAGCTGAATGCTCAGATCAGAAAGAAGTTTCACAGAATGCTTCTGTGTAGTTTATATTTGAATATATTCCTTTTTCCACTACTACGCTCTTAGCGCTCCAAATGTCCAGTTGCATTTTCTACAGAAAGAGTGTTCAGATCTGCTCAATCAAAAGTATGGTTTAACACTGTTAGCTGAATGCACAGATCAGAAAGAAGTTTCACCGAATGATTCTGTGTAGTTTATATTTGAAGACATTCCTCTTTCCACTATTACCCTCTTAGCGATCCGAATCTCCACTTGCATTTTCTACAAAAAGAGTGTTTCATAACTGCTCAATCAAAAATATGTTTTATCTCTGTTAACTGAATTTACAGATCAGAAATAAGTTTCACAGAATGCATCTGTGTAGTTTTTATTTGAAGATATTCTTTTTCAAAATGTAGGCCTCTTAGCGCTTAGCATGTCCAATTGCAGTTTCTACAGAAAGAGTGTTTCAGAACGGCTCAATCAAAAGTAAGGTTCAACTCTGTTAGTTGAATGCACAGAACAGAAAGAGTTTTCACAGAATGCTACTATGTAGTTTATATTTGAATATATTCCTTTTTCCACTATTACCCTCTAAGCGCTCCGAATGTCCACTTGCATTTTCTACAGAAAGAGTGTTCAGAACTGCGCAATCAAAAGTATGGTTTAACTCTGTTAGCTTAATGAACATATCAGAAATAAGTTTCACACAATGCTTCTGTGTAGTTTTTATTTGAAGATATTATTTTTCCCAATATAGGCCTCTTAGCGCTCAGAATGTCCAATTGCAGTTTCTACAGAAAGAGTGTTTCAGAAAGGCTCAATCAAAAGTAAGGTTCAACTCTGTTAGTTGAATGCACAGAACAGAAAGAAGTTTCATACACTGCTTCTGTGTAGTTTATATTTGAACATATTCTTTTTTCCACAATTACCCACTTAGCGCTACGAATGTCCAGTTGCATTTTCTACAGACAGAGTGTTTCAAAACTGCTCAATCAAAAGTATGGTTTAACTCTGTTAGCTGAATGCTCAGATCAGAAAGAAGTTTCACAGAATGCTTCTGTGTAGTTTATATTTGAATATATTCCTTTTTCCACTACTACTCTCTTAGCGCTCCAAATGTCCAGTTGCATTTTGTACAGAAAGAGAGTTCATTTCTGCTCAATCAAAAGTATGGTTTAACTCTGTTAGCTGAATGCACAGATCAGAAATATGTTTCACAGAATGATTCTGTGTAGTTTATATTTGGAGACATTCCTTTTTCCACTATTACCCTCTTAGCGCTCCGAAACTCCACTTGCATTTTCTACAGAAAGAGTGTTTCAGAACGGCTCAATCAAAACTAAGTTTCAACTCTTTTAGTTGAACAAACAGAACAGAAAGAAGTTTCACACAATTCTTCTGTGTAGTTTTTATTTGTAGACATTCTTTTTCCCAATATAGGCCTCTTAGCGCTCAGAATGTCCAATTGCAATTTCTACAGAAAGAGTGTTTCAGAACGACTCAATCAAAAGTAAGGTTCAACTCTGTTAGTTGAATGCACAGAACAGAAAGAAGTTTCATACAATGCTTCTGTGTAGTTTATATTTGAACATATTCTTTTTTCCACTATTACCCACTTAGCGCTACGAATGTCCAGTTGCATTTTCTACAGACAGAGTGTTTCAAAACTGCTCAATCAAAAGTATGGTTTAACTCTGTTAGCTGAATGCTCAGATCAGAAAAAAGTTTCACAGAATGCTTCTGTGTAGTTTATATTTGAATATATTCCTTTTTCCACTACTACGCGCTTAGCGCTCCAAATGTCCAGTTGCATTTTCTACAGAAAGAGTGTTCAGATCTGCTCAATCAAAAGTATGGTTTAACTCTGTTAGCTGAATGCACAGATCAGAAAGAAGTTTCACCGAATGATTCTGTGTAGTTTATATTTGAAGACATTCCTTTTTCCACTATTACCCTCTTAGCGCTCCGAATCTCCACTTGCATTTTCTACAAAAAGAGTGTTTCATAACTGCTCAATCAAAAATATGTTTTATCTCTGTTAACTGAATTTGCAGATCAGAAATAAGTTTCACAGAATGCATCTGTGTAGTTTTTATTTGAAGATATTCTTTTTCCCATTGTAGGCCTCTTTGCGCTTAGCATGTCCAATTGCAGTTTCTACAGAAAGAGTGTTTCAGAACGGCTCAATCAAAAGTAAGGTTCAACTCTGTTAGTTGAATGCACAGAACAGAAAGAATTTTCACAGAATGCTACTGTGTAGTTTATATTTGAATATATTCCTTTTTCCACTATTACCCTCTTAGCGCTCCGAATGTCCACTTGCATTTTCTACAGAACGAGTGTTCAGAACTGCGCAATCAAAAGTATGGTTTAACTCTGTTAGCTTAATGAACATATCAGAAATAAGTTTCACACAATGCTTCTGTGTAGTTTTTATTTGAAGATATTATTTTTCCCAATATAGGCCTCTTAGCGCTCAGAATGTCCAATTGCACTTTCTACAGAAAGAGTGTTTCAGAAAGGCTCAATCAAATGTAAGGTTCAACTCTGTTAGTTGAATGCACAGAACAGAAAGAAGTTTCATACAATGCTTCTGTGTAGTTTATATTTGAACATATTCTTTTTCCACTATTACCCACTTAGCGCTACGAATGTCCAGTTGCATTTTCTACAGACAGAGTGTTTCAAAACTGCTCAATCAAAAGTATGGTTTAACTCTGTTAGCTGAATGCTCAGATCAGAAAGAATTTTCACAGAATGCTTCTGTGTAGTTTATATTTGAATATATTCCTTTTTCCACTACTACTCTCTTAGCGCTCCAAATGTCCAGTTGCATTTTCTACGGAAAGAGAGTTCAGATCTGCTCAATCAAAAGTATGGTTTAACTCTGTTAGCTGAATGCACAGATCAGAAAGAAGTTTCACAGAATGATTCTGTGTAGTTTATATTTGGAGACATTCCTTTTTCCACTATTACCCTCTTAGCGCTCCGAATATCCACTTGCATTTTCTACAGAAAGAGTGTTTCAGAACGGCTCAATCAAAACTAAGGTTCAACTCTTTTAGTTGAACAAACTGAACAGAAAGAAGTTTCACACAATTCTTCTGTGTAGTTTTTATTTGTAGACATTCTTTTTCCCAATATAGGCCTCTTAGCGCTCAGAATGTCCAATTGCAGTTTCTACAGAAAGAGTGTTTCAGAACGGCTCAATCAAAAGTAAGGTTCAACTCTGTTAGTTGAATGCACAGAACAGAAAGTAGTTTCATACAATGCTTCGGTGTAGTTTATATTTGAACATATTCTTTTTTCCACTATTACCCACTTAGCGCTACGAATGTACAGTTGCATTTTCTACAGTCAGAGTGTTTCAAAACTGCTCAATCAAAAGTATGGTTTAACTCTGTTACCTGAATGCTCAGATCAGAAAAAAGTTTCACAGAATGCTTCTGTGTAGTTTATATTGAATATATTCCTTTTTCCACTACTACGCTCTTAGCGCTCCAAATGTCCAGTTGCATTTTCTACAGAAAGAGTGTTCAGATCTGCTCAATCAAAAGTATGGTTTAACTCTGTTAGCTGAATGCACAGATCAGAAAGAAGTTTCACCGAATGATTCTGTGTAGTTTATATTTGAAGACATTCCTTTTTCCACTATTACCCTCTTAGCGCTCCGAATCTCCACTTGCATTTTCTACAAAAAGAGTGTTTCATAACTGCTCAATCAAAAATATGTTTTATCTCTGTTAACTGAATTTACATATCAGAAATAAGTTTCACAGAATGCATCTGTGTAGTTTTTATTTGAAGATATTCTTTTTCCCAATGTAGGCCTCTTAGCGCTTAGCATGTCCAATTGCAGTTTCTACAGAAAGAGTGTTTCAGAACGGCTCAATCAAAAGTAAGGTTCAACTCTGTTAGTTGAATGCACAGAACAGAAAGAATTTTCACAGAATGCTACTGTGTAGTTTATATTTGAATATATTCCTTTTTCCACTATTACCCTCTTAGCGCTCCGAATGTCCACTTGCATTTTCTACAGAAAGAGTGTTCAGAACTGCGCAATCAAAAGTATGGTTTAACTCTGTTAGCTTAATGAACATATCAGAAATAAGTTTCACACAATGCTTCTGTGTAGTTTTTATTTGAAGATATTATTTTTCCCAATATAGGCCTCTTAGCGCTCAGAATGTCCAATTGCAGTTTCTACAGAAAGAGTGTTTCAGAAAGGCTCAATCAAAAGTAAGGTTCAACTCTGTTAGTTGAATGCACAGAACAGAAAGAAGTTTCATACAATGCTTCTGTGTAGTTTATATTTGAACATATTCTTTTTTCCACTATTACCCACTTAGCGCTACGAATGTCCAGTTGCATTTTCTACAGACAGAGTGTTTCAAAACTGCTCAATCAAAAGTATGGTTTAACTCTGTTAGCTGAATGCTCAGATCAGAAAGAAGTTTCACAGAATGCTTCTGTGTAGTTTATATTTGAATATATTACTTTTTCCACTACTACTCTCTTAGCGCTCCAAATGTCCAGTTGCATTTTCTACAGAAAGAGTGTTCAGATCTGCTCAATCAAAAGTATGGTTTAACTCTGTTAGCTGAATGCACAGATCAGAAAGAAGTTTCACGGAATGATTCTGTGTAGTTTATATTTGGAGACATTCCTTTTTCCACTATTACCCTCTTAGCGCTCCGAATCTCCACTTGCATTTTCTACAGAAAGAGTGTTTCAGAACGGCTCAATCAAAACTAAGGTTCAACTCTTTTAGTTGAACAAACAGAACAGAAAGAAGTTTCACACAATTCTTCTGTGTAGTTTTTATTTGTAGACATTTTTTTCCCAATATAGGCCTCTTAGCGCTCAGAATGTCCAATTGCAGTTTCTACAGAAAGAGTGTTTCAGAACGGCTCAATCAAAAGTAAGGTTCAACTCTGTTAGTTGAATGCACAGAACAGAAAGAAGTTTCATACAATGCTTCTGTGTAGTTTATATTTGAACATATTCTTTTTTCCACTATTACCCACTTAGCGCTACGAATGTCCAGTTGCATTTTCTACAGACAGAGTGTTTCAAAACTGCTCAATCAAAAGTATGGTTTAACTCTGTTACCTGAATGCTCAGATCAGAAAGAAGTTTCACAGAATGCTTCTGTGTAGTTTATATTTGAATATATTCCTTTTTCCACTACTACGCTCTTAGCGCTCCAAATGTCCAGTTGCATTTTCTACAGAAAGAGTGTTCAGATCTGCTCAATCAAAAGTATGGTTTAACTCTGTTAGCTGAATGCACAGATCAGAAAGAAGTTTCACCGAATGATTCTGTGTAGTTTATATTTGAAGATATTCCTTTTTCCACTATTACCCTCTTAGCGCTCCGAATCTCCACTTGCATTTTCTACAAAAAGAGTGTTTCATAACTGCTCAATCAAAAATATGTTTTATCTCTGTTAACTGAATTTACAGATCAGAAATAAGTTTCACAGAATGCATCTGTGTAGTTTTTATTTGAAGATATTCTTTTTCCCAATGTAGGCCTCTTAGCGCTTAGCATGTCCAATTGCAGTTTCTACAGAAAGAGTGTTTCAGAACAGCTCAATCAAAAGTAAGGTTCAACTCTGTTAGTTGAATGCACAGAACAGAAAGAATTTTCACAGAATGCTACTGTGTAGTTTATATTTGAATATATTCCTTTTTCCACTATTACCCTCTTAGCGCTCCGAATGTCCACTTGCATTTTCTACAGAAAGAGTGTTCAGAACTGCGCAATCAAATGTATGGTTTAACTCTGTTAGCTTAATGAACATATCAGAAATAAGTTTCACACAATGCTTCTGTGTAGTTTTTATTTGAAGATATTATTTTTCCCATTACAGGCCTCTTAGCGCTCAGAATGTCCAATTGCAGTTTCTACAGAAAGAGTGTTTCAGAAAGGCTCAATCAAAAGTAAGGTTCAACTCTGTTAGTTGAATGCACAGAACAGAAAGAAGTTTCATACAATGCTTCTGTGTAGTTTATATTTGAACATACTCTTTTTTCCACTATTACCCACTTAGCGCTACGAATGTCCAGTTGCATTTTCTACAGACAGAGTGTTTCAAAACTGCTCAATCAAAAGTATGGTTTAACTCTGTTAGCTGAATGCTCAGATCAGAAAGAAGTTTCACAGAATGCTTCTGTGTAGTTTATATTTGAATATATTCCTTTTTCCACTACTACTCTCTTAGCGCTCCAAATGTCCAGTTGCATTATCTACAGAAAGAGTGTTCTGATCTGCTCAATCTAAAGTATGGTTTAACTCTGTTAGCTGAATGCACAGATCAGAAAGAAGTTTCACAGAATGATTCTGTGCAGTTTATATTTGGAGACATTCCTTTTTCCACTATTACCCTCTTAGCGCTCCGAATCTCCACTTGCATTTTCTACAGAAAGAGTGTTTCAGAACGGCTCAATCAAAACTAAGGTTCAACTCTTTTAGTTGAACAAACAGAACAGAAAGAAGTTTCACACAATTCTTCTGTGTAGTTTTTATTTGTAGACATTCTTTTTCCCAATATAGGCCTCTTAGCGCTCAGAATGTCCAATTGCAGTTTCTACAGAAAGAGTGTTTCAGAACGGCTCAATCAAAAGTAAGGTTCAACTCTGTTAGTTGAATGCACAGAACAGAAAGAAGTTTCATACAATGCTTCTGTGTAGTTTATATTTGAACATATTCTTTTTTCCACTATTACCCACTTAGCGCTACGAATGTCCAGTTGCATTTTCTACAGACAGAGTGTTTCAAAACTGCTCAATCAAAAGTATGGTGTAACTCTGTTAGCTGAATGCTCAGATCAGAAAGAAGTTTCACAGAATGCTTCTGGGTAGTTTATATTTGAATATATTCCTTTTTCCACTACTACGCTCTTAGCGCTCCAAATGTCCAGTTGCATTTTCTACAGAAAGAGTGTTCAGATCTGCTCAATCAAAAGTATGGTTTAACTCTGTTAGCTGAATGCACAGATCAGAAAGAAGTTTCACCGAATGATTCTGTGTAGTTTATATTTGAAGACATTCCTTTTTCCACTATTACCCTCTTAGCGCTCCGAATCTCCACTTGCATTTTCTACAAAAAGAGTGTTTCATAACTGCTCAATCAAAAATATGTTTTATCTCTGTTAACTGAATTTACAGATCAGAAATAAGTTTCACAGAATGCATCTGTGTAGTTTTTATTTGAAGATATTCTTTTTCCCAATGTAGGCCTCTTAGCGCTTAGCATGTCCAATTGCAGTTTCTACAGAAAGAGTGTTTCAGAACGGCTCAATCAAAAGTAAGGATCAACTCTGTTAGTTGAATGCACAGAACAGAAAGAATTTTCACAGAATGCTACTGTGTAGTTTATATTTGAATATATTCCTTTTTCCACTATTACCCTCTTAGCGCTCCGAATGTCCACTTGCATTTTCTACAGAAAGAGTGTTCAGAACTGCGCAATCAAAAGTATGGTTTAACTCTGTTAGCTTAATGAACATATCAGAAAGAAGTTTCACACAATGCTTCTGTGTAGTTTTTATTTGAAGATATTATTTTTCCCAATATAGGCCTCTTAGCGCTCAGAATGTCCAATTGCAGTTTCTACAGAAAGAGTGTTTCAGAAAGGCTCAATCAAAAGTAAGGTTCAACTCTGTCAGTTGAATGCACAGAACAGAAAGTAGTTTCATACAATGCTTCTGTGTAGTTTATATTTGAACATATTCTTTTTTCCACTATTACCCACTTAGCGCTACGAATGTCCAGTTGCATTTTCTACAGACAGAGTGTTTCCAAACTGCTCAATCAAAAGTATGGTTTAACTCTGTTAGCTGAATGCTCAGATCAGAAAGAAGTTTCACAGAATGCTTCTGTGTAGTTTATATTTGAATATATTCCTTTTTGCACTACTACTCTCTTAGCGCTCCAAATGTCCAGTTGCATTTTCTACAGAAAGAGTGTTCAGATCTGCTCAATCAAAAGTATGGTTTAACTCTGTTAGCTGAATGCACAGATCAGAAAGAAGTTTCACAGAATGATTCTGTGTAGTTTATATTTGGAGACATTCCTTTTTCCACTATTACCCTCTTAGCGCTCCGAATCTCCACTTGCATTTTCTACAGAAAGTGTGTTTCAGAACGGCTCAATCAAAACTAAGGTTCAACTCTTTTAGTTGAACAAACAGAACAGAATGAAGTTTCACACAATTCTTCTGTGTAGTTTTTATTTGTAGACATTCTTTTTCCCAATATAGGCCTCTTAGCGCTCAGAATGTCCAATTGCAGTTTCTACAGAAAGAGTGTTTCAGAACGGCTCAATCAAAAGTAAGGTTCAACTCTGTTAGTTGGATGCACAGAACAGAAAGAAGTTTCATACAATGCTTCTGTGTAGTTTATATTTGAACATATTGTTTTTTCCACTATTACCCACTTAGCGCTACGAATGTCCAGTTGCATTTTCTACAGACAGAGTGTTTCAAAACTGCTCAATCAAAAGTATGGTTTAACTCTGTTACCTGAATGCTCAGATCAGAAAGAAGTTTCACAGAATGCTTCTGTGTAGTTTATATTTGAATATATTCCTTTTTACACTAATACGCTCTTAGCGCTCGAAATGTCCAGTTGCATTTTCTACAGAAAGAGTGTTCAGATCTGCTAAATCAAAAGTATGGTTTAACTCTGTTAGCTGAATGCACAGATCAGAAAGAAGTTTCACCGAATGATTCTGTGTAGTTTATATTTGAAGATATTCCTTTTTCCACTATTACCCTCTTAGCGCTCCGAATCTCCCCTTGCATTTTCTACAAAAAGAGTGTTTCATAACTGCTCAATCAAAAATATGTTTTATCTCTGTTAACTGAATTTACAGATCAGAAATAAGTTTCACACAATGCATCTGTGTAGTTTTTATTTGAAGATATTCTTTTTCCCAATGTAGGCCTCTTAGCGCTTAGCATGTCCAATTGCAGTTTCTACAGAAAGAGTGTTTCAGAACAGCTCAATCAAAAGTAAGTTTCAACTCTGTTAGTTGAATGCACAGAACAGAAAGAATTTTCACAGAATGCTACTGTGTAGTTTATATTTGAATATATTCCTTTTTCCACTATTACCCTCTTAGCGCTCCGAATGTCCACTTGCATTTTCTACAGAAAGAGTGTTCAGAACTGCGCAATCAAAAGTATGGTTTAACTCTGTTAGCTTAATGAACATATCAGAAATAAGTTTCACACAATGCTTCTGTGTAGTTTTTATTTGAAGATATTATTTTTCCCAATAGAGGCCTCTTAGCGCTCAGAGTGTCCAATTGCAGTTTCTACAGAAAGAGTGTTTCAGAAAGGCTCAATCAAAAGTAAGGTTCAACTCTGTTAGTTGAATGCACAGAACAGAAAGAAGTTTCATACAATGCTTCTGTGTAGTTTATATTTGAACATATTCCTTTTTCCACTATTACCCACTTAGCGCTACGAATGTCCAGTTGCATTTTCTACAGACAGAGTGTTTCCAAACTGCTCAATCAAAAGTATGGTTTAACTCTGTTAGCTGAATGCTCAGATCAGAAATAAGTTTCACAGAATGCTTCTGTGTAGTTTATATTTGAATATATTCCTTTTTCCACTACTACTCTCTTAGCGCTCCAAATGTCCAGTTGCATTTTCTACAGAAAGAGTGTTCAGATCTGCTCAATCAAAAGTATGGTTTAACTCTGTTAGCTGAATGCACAAATCAGAAAGAAGTTTCACGGAATGATTCTGTGTAGTTTATATTTGGAGACATTCCTCTTTCCACTATTACCCTCTTAGCGCTCCGAATCTCCACTTGCATTTTCTACAGAAAGGGTGTTTCAGAACGGCTCAATCAAAACTAAGGTTCAACTCTTTTAGTTGAACAAACAGAACAGAAAGAAGTTTCACACAATTCTTCTGTGTAGTTTTTATTTGTAGACATTCTTTTTCCCAATATAGGCCTCTTAGCGCTCAGAATGTCCAATTGCAGTTTCTACAGAAACAGTGTTTCAGAACGGCTCAATCAAAAGTAAGGTTCAACTCTGTTAGTTGAATGCGAAGAACATAAAGTAGTTTCATACAATGCTTTTGTGTAGTTTATATTTGAACATATTCTTTTTTCCACTATTACCCACTTAGCGCTACGAATGTCCAGTTGCATTTTCTACAGACAGAGTGTTTCAAAACTGCTCAATCAAAAGTATGGTTTAACTCTGTTAGCTGAATGCTCAGATCAGAAAGAAGTTTCACAGAATGCTTCTGTGTAGTTTATATTTGAATATATTCCTTTTTCCACTACTACGCTCTTAGCGCTCCAAATGTCCAGTTGCATTTTCTACAGAAAGAGTGTTCAGATCTGCTCAATCAAAAGTATGTTTTAACTCTGTTAGCTGAATGCACAGATCAGAAAGAAGTTTCACCGAATGATTCTGTGTAGTTTATATTTGAAGACATTCCTTTTTCCACTATTACCCTCTTAGCGCTCCGAATCTCCACTTGCATTTTCTACAAAAAGAGTGTTTCATAACTGCTCAATCAAAAATATGTTTTATCTCTGTTAACTGAATTTACAGATCAGAAATAAGTTTCACAGAATGCATCTGTGTAGTTTTTATTTGAAGATATTCTTTTTCCCAATGTAGGCCTCTTAGCGCTTAGCATGTCCAATTGCAGTTTCTACAGAAAGAGTGTTTCAGAACGGCTCAATCAAAAGTAAGGTTCAACTCTGTTAGTTGAATGCACAGAACAGAAAGAATTTTCACAGAATGCTACTGTGTAGTTTATATTTGAATATATTCCTTTTTCCACTATTACCCTCTTAGCGCTCCGAATGTCCACTTGCATTTTCTACAGAAAGAGTGTTCAGAACTGGGCAATCAAATGTATGGTTTAACTCTGTTAGCTTAATGAACATATCAGAAAGAAGTTTCACACAATGCTTCTGTGTAGTTTTTATTTGAAGATATTATTTTTCCCAATATAGGCCTCTTAGCGCTCAGAATGTCCAATTGCAGTTTCTACAGAAAGAGTGTTTCAGAAAGGCTCAATCAAAAGTAAGGTTCAACTCTGTCAGTTGAATGCACAGAACAGAAAGAAGTTTCATACAATGCTTCTGTGTAGTTTATATTTGAACATATTCTTTTTTCCACTATTACCCACTTAGCGCTACGAATGTCCAGTTGCATTTACTACAGACAAAGTGTTTCCAAACTGCTCAATCAAAAGTATGGTTTAACTCTGTTAGCTGAATGCTCAGATCAGAAAGAAGTTTCACAGAATGCTTCTGTGTAGTTTATATTTGAATATATTCCTTTTTGCACTACTACTCTCTTAGCGCTCCAAATGTCCTGTTGCATTTTCTACAGAAAGAGTGTTCAGATCTGCTCAATCAAAAGTATGGTTTAACTCTGTTAGCTGAATGCACAGATCAGAAAGAAGTTTCACAGAATGATTCTGTGTAGTTTATATTTGGAGACATTCCTTTTTCCACTATTACCCTCTTAGCGCTCCGAATCTCCACTTGCATTTTCTACAGAAAGTGTGTTTCAGAACGGCTCAATCAAAACTAAGGTTCAACCCTTTTAGTTGAACAAACAGAACAGAAAGAAGTTTCACACAATTCTTCTGTGTAGTTTTTATTTGTAGACATTCTTTTTCCCAATATAGGCCTCTTAGCGCTCAGAATGTCCAATTGCAGTTTCTACAGAAAGAGTGTTTCAGAACGGCTCAATCAAAAGTAAGGTTCAACTCTGTTAGTTGAATGCACAGAACAGAAAGAAGTTTCATACAATGCTTCTGTGTAGTTTATATTTGAACATATTTTTTTTCCACTATTACCCACTTAGCGCTACGAATGTCCAGTTGCATTTTCTACAGACAGAGTGTTTCAAAACTGCTCAATCAAAAGTATGGTTTAACTCTGTTACCTGAATGCTCAGATCAGAAAGAAGTTTCACAGAATGCTTCTGTGTAGTTTATATTTGAATATATTCCTTTTTCCACTACTACGCTCTTAGCGCTCCAAATGTCCAGTTGCATTTTCTACAGAAAGAGTGTTCAGATCTGCTCAATCAAAAGTATGGTTTAACTCTGTTAGCTGAATGCACAGATCAGAAAGAAGTTTCACCGAATGATTCTGTGTAGTTTATATTTGAAGATATTCCTTTTTCCACTATTACCCTCTTAGCGCTCCGAATCTCCACTTGCATTTTCTACAAAAAGAGTGTTTCATAACTGCTCAATCAAAAATATGTTTTATCTCTGTTAACTGAATTTACAGATCAGAAATAAGTTTCACAGAATGCATCTGTGTAGTTTTTATTTGAAGATGTTCTTTTTCCCAATGTAGGCCTCTTAGCGCTTAGCATGTCCAATTGCAGTTTCTACAGAAAGAGTGTTTCAGAACAGCTCAATCAAAAGTAAGGTTCAACTCTGTTAGTTGAATGCACAGAACAGAAAGAATTTTCACAGAATGCTACTGTGTAGTTTATATTTGAATATATTCCTTTTTCCACTATTACCCTCTTAGCGCTCCGAATGTCCACTTGCATTTTCTACAGAAAGAGTGTTCAGAACTGCGCAATCAAAAGTATGGTTTAACTCTGTTAGCTTAATGAACATATCAGAAATAAGTTTCACACAATGCTTCTGTGTAGTTTTTATTTGAAGATATTATTTTTCCCATTACAGGCCTCTTAGCGCTCAGAATGTCCAATTGCAGTTTCTACAGAAAGAGTGTTTCAGAAAGGCTCAATCAAAAGTAAGGTTCAACTCTGTTAGTTGAATGCACAGAACAGAAAGAAGTTTCATACAATGATTCTGTGTAGTTTATATTTGAACATACTCTTTTTTCCACTATTACCCACTTAGCGCTACGAATGTCCAGTTGCATTTTCTACAGACAGAGTGTTTCAAAACTGCTCAATCAAAAGTATGGTTTAACTCTGTTAGCTGAATGCTCAGATCAGAAAGAAGTTTCACAGAATGCTTCTGTGTAGTTTATATTTGAATATATTCCTTTTTCCACTACTACTCTCTTAGCGCTCCAAATGTCCAGTTGCATTTTCTACAGAAAGAGTGTTCTGATCTGCTCAATCTAAAGTATGGTTTAACTCTGTTAGCTGAATGCACAGATCAGAAAGAAGTTTCACAGAATGATTCTGTGTAGTTTATATTTGGAGACATTCCTTTTTCCACTATTACCCTCTTGGCGCTCCGAATCTCCACTTGCATTTTCTACAGAAAGAGTGTTTCAGAACGGCTCAATCAAAACTAAGGTTCAACTCTTTTAGTTGAACAAACAGAACAGAAAGAAGTTTCACACAATTCTTCTGTGTAGTTTTTATTTGTAGACATTCTTTTTCCCAATATAGGCCTCTTAGCGCTCAGAATGTCCAATTGCAGTTTCTACAGAAAGAGTGTTTCAGAACGGCTCAATCAAAAGTAAGGTTCAACTCTGTTAGTTGAATGCACAGAACAGAAAGAAGTTTCATACAATGCTTCTGTGTAGTTTATATTTGAACATATTCTTTTTTCCACTATTACCCACTTAGCGCTACGAATGTCCAGTTGCATTTTCTACAGACAGAGTGTTTCAAAACTGCTCAATTAAAAGTATGGTTTAACTCTGTTAGCTGAATGCTCAGATCAGAAAGAAGTTTCACAGAAGGCTTCTGTGTAGTTTATATTTGAATATATTCCTTTTTCCACTACTACGCTCTTAGCGCTCCAAATGTCCAGTTGCATTTTCTACAGAAAGAGTGTTCACATCTACTCAATCAAAAGTATGGTTTAACTCTGTTAGCTGAATGCACAGATCAGAAAGAAGTTTCACCGAATGATTCTGTGTAGTTTATATTTGAAGACATTCCTTTTTCCAATATTACCCTCTTAGCGCTCTGAATCTCCACTTGCATTTGCTACAAAAAGAGTGTTTCATAACTGCTCAATCAAAAATATGTTTTATCTCTGTTAACTGAATTTACAGATCAGAAATAATTTTCACAGAATGCATCTGTGTAGTTTTTATTTGAAGATATTCTTTTTCCCAATGTAGGCCTCTTAGCGCTTAGCATGTCCAATTGCAGTTTCTACAGAAAGAGTGTTTCAGAACGGCTCAATCAAAAGTAAGGTTCAACTCTGTTAGTTGAATGCACAGAACAGAAAGAATTTTCACAGAATGCTACTGTGTAATTTATATTTGAATATATTCCTTTTTCCACTATTACCCTCTTAGCGCTCCGAATGTCCACTTGCATTTTCTACAGAAAGAGTGTTCAGAACTGCGCAATCAAAAGTATGGTTTAACTCTGTTAGCTTAATGAACATATCAGAAATAAGTTTCACACAATGCTTCTGTGTAGTTTTTATTTGAAGATATTATTTTTCCCAATAGAGGCCTCTTGGCGCTCAGAATGTCCAATTGCAGTTTCTACAGAAAGAGTGTTTCAGAAAGGCTCAATCAAAAGTAAGGTTCAACTCTGTTAGTTGAATGCACAGAACAGAAAGAAGTTTCATACAATGCTTCTGTGTAGTTTATATTTGAACATATTCTTTTTTCCACTATTACCCACTTAGCGCTACGAATGTCCAGTTGCATTTTCTACAGACAGAGTGTTTCCAAACTGCTCAATCAAAAGTATGGTTTAACTCTGTTAGCTGAATGCTCAGATCAGAAAGAAGTTTCACAGAATGCTTCTGTGTAGTTTATATTTGAATATATTCCTTTTTCCACTACTACTCTCTTAGCGCTCCAAATGTCCAGTTGCATTTTCTACAGAAAGACTGTTCAGATCTGCTCAATCAAAAGTATGGTTTAACTCTGTTAGCTGAATGCACAGATCAGAAAGAAGTTTCACGGAATGATTCTGTGTAGTTTATATTTGGAGACATTCCTCTTTCCACTATTACCCTCTTAGCGCTCCGAATCTCCACTTGCATTTTCTACAGAAAGAGTGTTTCAGAACGGCTCAATCAAAACTAAGGTTCAACTCTTTTAGTTGAACAAACAGAACAGAAAGAAGTTTCACACAATTCTTCTGTGTAGTTTTTATTTGTAGACATTCTTTTTCCCAATATAGGCCTCTTAGCGCTCAGAATGTCCAATTGCAGTTTCTACAGAAAGAGTGTTCAGAACTGCGCAATCAAAAGTAAGGTTCAACTCTGTTAGTTGAATGCACAGAACAGAAAGAAGTTTCATACAATGCTTCTGTGTAGTTTATATTTGAACATATTCTTTTTTCCACTATTACCCACTTAGCGCTACGAATGTCCAGTTGCATTTTCTACAGACAGAGTGTTTCAAAACTGCTCAATCAAAAGTATGGTTTAACTCTGTTAGCTGAATGCTCAGATCAGAAAGAAGTTTCACAGAATGCTTCTGTGTAGTTTATATTTGAATATATTCCTTTTTCCACTACTACGCTCTTAGCGCTCCAAATGTCCAGTTGCATTTTCTAGAGAAAGAGTGTTCAGATCTGCTCAATCAATAGTATGGTGTAACTCTGTTAGCTGAATGCACAGATCAGAAAGAAGTTTCACCGAATGATTCTGTGTAGTTTATATTTGAAGACATTCCTTTTTCCACTATTACCCTCTTAGCGCTCCGAATCTCCACTTGCATTTTCTACAAAAGAGTGTTTCATAACTGCTCAATCAAAAATATGTTTTATCTCTGTTAACTGAATTTACAGATCAGAGATAAGTTTCACAGAATGCATCTGTGTAGTTTTTATTTGAAGATATTCTTTTTCCCAATGTAGGCCTCTTAGCGCTTAGCATGTCCAATTGCAGTTTCTACAGAAAGAGTGTTTCAGAACGGCTCAATCAAAAGTAAGGTTCAACTCTGTTAGTTGAATGCACAGAACAGAAGGAATTTTCACAGAATGCTACTGTGTAGTTTATATTTGAATATATTCCTTTTTCCACTATTACCCTCTTAGCGCTCCGAATGTCCACTTGCATTTTCTACAGAAAGAGTGTTCAGAACTGCGCAATCAAAAGTATGGTTTAACTCTGTTAGCTTAATGAACATATCAGAAATAATTTTCACACAATGCTTCTGTGTAGTTTTTATTTGAAGATATTATTTTTCCCAATAGAGGCCTCTTAGCGCTCAGAATGTCCAATTGCATTTTCTACAGAAAGAGTGTTTCAGAAAGGCTCAATCAAAAGTAAGGTTCAACTCTGTTAGTTGAATGAACAGAACAGAAAGAAGTTTCATACAATGCTTCTGTGTAGTTTATATCTGAACATACTCTTTTTTCCACTATTACCCACTTAGCGCTACGAATGTCCAGTTGCATTTTCTACAGACAGAGTGTTTCAAAACTGCTCAATCAAAAGTATGGTTTAACTCAGTTAGCTGAATGTTCAGATCAGAAAGAAGTTTCACAGAATGCTTCTGTGTAGTTTATATTTGAATATATTCCTTTTTCCACTACTACTCTCTTAGCGCTCCAAATGTCCAGTTGCATTTTCTACAGAAAGTGTGTTCAGATCTGCTCAATCAAAAGTATGGTTTAACACTGTTAGCTGAATGCACAGATCAGAAAGAAGTTTCACAGAATGATTCTGTGTAGTTTATATTTGGAGACATTCCTTTTTCCACTATTACCCTCTTAGCACTCCGAATCTCCACTTGCATTTTCTAAAGAAAGAGTGTTTCAGAACGGCTCAATCAAAACTAAGGTTCAACTCTTTTAGTTGAACAAACAGAACAGAAAGAAGTTTCACACAATTCTTCTGTGTAGTTTTTATTTGTAGACATTCTTTTTCCCAATATAGGCCTCTTAGCGCTCAGAATGTCCAATTGCAGTTTCTACAGAAAGAGTGTTTCAGAACGGCTCAATCAAAAGTAAGGTTCAACTCTGTAAGTTGAATGCGCAGAACAGAAAGAAGTTTCATACAATGCTTCTGTGTAGTTTATATTTGAACATATTCTTTTTTCCACTATTACCCACTTAGCGCTACGAATGTCCAGTTGCATTTTCTACAGACAGAGTGTTTCAAAACTGCTCAATCAAAAGTATGGTTTAACTCTGTTAGCTGAATGCTCAGATCAGAAAGAAGTTTCACAGAATGCTTCTGTGTAGTTTATATTTGAATATATTCCTTTTTCCACTACTACGCTCTTAGCGCTCCAAATGTCCAGTTGCATTTTCTAGAGAAAGAGTGTTCAGATCTGCTCAATCAATAGTATGGTGTAACTCTGTTAGCTGAATGCACAGATCAGAAAGAAGTTTCACCGAATGATTCTGTGTAGTTTATATTTGAAGACATTCCTTTTTCCACTATTACCCTCTTAGCGCTCCGAATCTCCACTTGCATTTTCTACAAAAGAGTGTTTCATAACTGCTCAATCAAAAATATGTTTTATCTCTGTTAACTGAATTTACAGATCAGAGATAAGTTTCACAGAATGCATCTGTGTAGTTTTTATTTGAAGATATTCTTTTTCCCAATGTAGGCCTCTTAGCGCTTAGCATGTCCAATTGCAGTTTCTACAGAAAGAGTGTTTCAGAACGGCTCAATCAAAAGTAAGGTTCAACTCTGTTAGTTGAATGCACAGAACAGAAGGAATTTTCACAGAATGCTACTGTGTAGTTTATATTTGAATATATTCCTTTTTCCACTATTACCCTCTTAGCGCTCCGAATGTCCACTTGCATTTTCTACAGAAAGAGTGTTCAGAACTGCGCAATCAAAAGTATGGTTTAACTCTGTTAGCTTAATGAACATATCAGAAATAATTTTCACACAATGCTTCTGTGTAGTTTTTATTTGAAGATATTATTTTTCCCAATAGAGGCCTCTTAGCGCTCAGAATGTCCAATTGCATTTTCTACAGAAAGAGTGTTTCAGAAAGGCTCAATCAAAAGTAAGGTTCAACTCTGTTAGTTGAATGAACAGAACAGAAAGAAGTTTCATACAATGCTTCTGTGTAGTTTATATCTGAACATACTCTTTTTTCCACTATTACCCACTTAGCGCTACGAATGTCCAGTTGCATTTTCTACAGACAGAGTGTTTCAAAACTGCTCAATCAAAAGTATGGTTTAACTCAGTTAGCTGAATGTTCAGATCAGAAAGAAGTTTCACAGAATGCTTCTGTGTAGTTTATATTTGAATATATTCCTTTTTCCACTACTACTCTCTTAGCGCTCCAAATGTCCAGTTGCATTTTCTACAGAAAGTGTGTTCAGATCTGCTCAATCAAAAGTATGGTTTAACACTGTTAGCTGAATGCACAGATCAGAAAGAAGTTTCACAGAATGATTCTGTGTAGTTTATATTTGGAGACATTCCTTTTTCCACTATTACCCTCTTAGCACTCCGAATCTCCACTTGCATTTTCTAAAGAAAGAGTGTTTCAGAACGGCTCAATCAAAACTAAGGTTCAACTCTTTTAGTTGAACAAACAGAACAGAAAGAAGTTTCACACAATTCTTCTGTGTAGTTTTTATTTGTAGACATTCTTTTTCCCAATATAGGCCTCTTAGCGCTCAGAATGTCCAATTGCAGTTTCTACAGAAAGAGTGTTTCAGAACGGCTCAATCAAAAGTAAGGTTCAACTCTGTAAGTTGAATGCGCAGAACAGAAAGAAGTTTCATACAATGCTTCTGTGTAGTTTATATTTGAACATATTCTTTTTTCCACTATTACCCACTTAGCGCTACGAATGTCCAGTTGCATTTTCTACAGACAGTTTCAAAACTGCTCAATCAAAAGTATGGTTTAACTCTGTTAGCTGAATGCTCAGATCAGAAAGAAGTTTCACAGAATGCTTCTGTGTAGTTTATATTTGAATATATTCCTTTTTCCACTACTACGCTCTTAGCGCTCCAAATGTCCAGTTGCATTTTCTACAGAAAGAGTGTTCAGATCTGCTCAATCAAAAGTATGGTTTAACTCTGTTAGCTGAATGCACAGATCAGAAAGAAGTTTCACCGAATTATTCTGTGTAGTTTATATTTGAAGACATTCCTTTTTCCACTATTACCCTCTTAGCGCTCCGAATCTCCACTTGCATTTTCTACAAAAAGAGTGTTTCATAACTGCTCAATCAAAAATATGTTTTATCTCTGTTAACTGAATTTATAGATCAGAAATAAGTTTCACAGAATGCATCTGTGTAGTTTTTATTTGAAGATATTCTTTTTCCCAATGTAGGCCTCTTAGCGCTTAGCATGTCCAATTGCAGTTTCTACAGAAAGAGTGTTTCAGAACGGCTCAATCAAAAGGAAGGTTCAACTCTGTTAGTTGAATGCACAGAACAGAAAGAATTTTCACAGAATGCTACTGTGTAGTTTATATTTGAATATATTCCTTTTTCCACTATTACCCTCTTAGCGCTCCGAATGTCCACTTGCATTTTCTACAGAAAGAGTGTTCAGAACTGCGCAATCAAAAGTATGGTTTAACTCTGTTAGCTTAATGAACATATCAGAAATAAGTTTCACACAATGCTTCTGTGTAGTTTTTATTTGAAGATATTATTTTTCCCATTACAGGCCTCTTACCGCTCAGAATGTCCAATTGCAGTTTCTACAGAAAGAGTGTTTCAGAAAGGCTCAATCAAAAGTAAGGTTCAACTCTGTTAGTTGAATGCACAGAACAGAAAGAAGTTTCATACAATGATTCTGTGTAGTTTATATTTGAACATACTCTTTTTTCCACTATTACCCACTTAGCGCTACGAATGTCCAGTTGCATTTTCTGCAGACAGAGTGTTTCAAAACTGGTCAATCAAAAGTATGGTTTAACTCTGTTAGCTGAATGCACAGATCAGAAAGAAGTTTCACAGAATGATTCTGTGTAGTTTATATTTGGAGACATTCCTTTTTCCACTATTACCCTCTTAGCGCTCCGAATCTCCACTTGCATTTTCTACAGAAAGAGTGTTTAAGAACGGCTCAATCAAAACTAAGGTTCAAATCTTTTAGTTGAACAAACAGAACAGAAAGAAGTTTCACACAATTCTTCTGTGTAGTTTTTATTTGTAGACATTCTTTTTCCCAATATAGGCCTCTTAGCGCTCAGAATGTCCAATTGCAGTTTCTACAGAAAGAGTGTTTCAGAACGGCTCAATCAAAATTAAGGTTCAACTCTGTTAGTTGAATGCACAGAACAGAAAGAAGTTTCATACAATGCTTCTGTGTAGTTTATATTTGAACATATTCTTTTTTCCACTATTACCCACTTAGCGCTACGAATGTCCAGTTGCATTTTCTACAGACAGAGTGTTTCAAAACTGCTCAATCAAAAGTATGGTTTAACTCTGTTAGCTGAATGCTCAGATGAGAAAGAAGTTTCACAGAATGCTTCTGTGTAGTTTATATTTGAATATATTCCTTTTTCCACTACTACGCTCTTAGCGCTCCAAATGTCCAGTTGCATTTTCTAGAGAAAGAGTGTTCAGATCTGCTCAATCAAAAGTATGGTTTAACTCTGTTAGCTGAATGCACAGATCAGAAAGAAGTTTCACCGAATGATTCTGTGTAGTTTATATTTGAAGACATTCCTTTTTCCACTATTACCCTCTTAGCGCTCCGAATCTCCACTTGCATTTTCTACAAAAAGAGTGTTTCATAACTGCTCAATCAAAAATATGTTTTATCTCTGTTAACTGAATTTACAGATCAGAGATAAGTTTCACAGAATGCATCTGTGTAGTTTTTATTTGAAGATATTCTTTTTCCCAATGTAGGCCTCTTAGCGCTTAGCATGTCCAATTGCAGTTTCTACAGAAAGAGTGTTTCAGAACGGCTCAATCAAAAGTAAGGTTCAACTCTGTTAGTTGAATGCACAGAACAGAAAGAATTTTCACAGAATGCTACTGTGTAGTTTATATTTGAATATATTCCTTTTTCCACTATTACCCTCTTAGCGCTCCGAATGTCCACTTGCATTTTCTACAGAAAGAGTGTTCAGAACTGCGCAATCAAAAGTATGGTTTAACTCTGTTAGCTTAATGAACATATCAGAAATAAGTTTCACACAATGCTTCTGTGTAGTTTTTATTTGAAGATATTATTTTTCCCAATAGAGGCCTCTTAGCGCTCAGAATGTCCAATTGCAGTTTCTACAGAAAGAGTGTTTCAGAAAGGCTCAATCAAAAGTAAGGTTCAACTCTGTTAGTTGAATGCACAGAACAGAAAGAAGTTTCATACAATGCTTCTGTGTAGTTTATATCTGAACATACTCTTTTTTCCACTATTACCCTCTTAGCGCTACGAATGTCCAGTTGCATTTTCTACAGACAGAGTGTTTCAAAACTGCTCAATCAAAAGTATGGTTTAACTCAGTTAGCTGAATGCTCAGATCAGAAAGAAGTTTCACAGAATGCTTCTGTGTAGTTTATATTTGAATATATTCCTTTTTCCACTACTACTCTCTTAGCGCTCCAAATGTCCAGTTGCATTTTCTACAGAAAGTGTGTTCAGATCTGCTCAATCAAAAGTATGGTTTAACTCTGTTAGCTGAATGCACAGATCAGAAAGAAGTTTCACAGAATGATTCTGTGTAGTTTATATTTGGAGACATTCCTTTTTCCACTATTACCCTCTTAGCACTCCGAATCTCCACTTGCATTTTCTACAGAAAGAGTGTTTCAGAACGGCTCAATCAAAACTAAGGTTCAACTCTTTTAGTTGAACAAACAGAACAGAAAGAAGTTTCACACAATTCTTCTGTGTAGTTTTTATTTGTAGACATTCTTTTTCCCAATATAGTCCTCTTAGCGCTCAGAATGTCCAATTGCAGTTTCTACAGAAAGAGTGTTTCAGAACGGCTCAATCAAAAGTAAGGTTCAACTCTGTTAGTTGAATGCACAGAACAGAAAGAAGTTTCATACAATGCTTCTGTGTAGTTTATATTTGAACATATTCTTTTTTCCACTATTACCCACTTAGCGCTACGAATGTCCAGTTGCATTTTCTACAGACAGAGTGTTTCAAAACTGCTCAATCAAAAGTATGGTTTAACTCTGTTAGCTGAATGCTCAGATCAGAAAGAAGTTTCACAGAATGCTTCTGTGTAGTTTATATTTGAATATATTCCTTTTTCCACTACTACGCTCTTAGCGCTCCAAATGTCCAGTTGCATTTTCTACAGAAAGAGTGTTCAGATCTGCTCAATCAAAAGTATGGTTTAACTCTGTTAGCTGAATGCACAGATCAGAAAGAAGTTTCACCGAATGATTCTGTGTAGTTTATATTCGAAGACATTCCTTTTTCCACTATTACCCTCTTAGCGCTCCGAAACTCCACTTGCATTTTCTACAAAAAGAGTGTTTCATAACTGCTCAATCAAAAATATGTTTTATCTCTGTTAACTGAATTTACAAATCACAGATAAGTTTCACAGAATGCATCTGTGTAGTTTTTATTTGAAGATATTCTTTTTCCCAATGTAGGCCTCTTAGCGCTTAGCATGTCCAATTGCAGTTTCTACAGAAAGAGTGTTTCAGAACGGCTCAATCAAAAGTAAGGTTCAACTCTGTTAGTTGAATGCACAGAACAGAAAGAATTTTCACAGAATGCTACTGTGTAGTTTATATTTGAATATATTCCTTTTTCCACTATTACCCTCTTAGCGCTCCGAATGTCCACATGCATTTTCTACAGAAAGAGTGTTCAGAACTGCGCAATCAAAAGTATGGTTTAACTCTGTTAGCTTAATGAACATATCAGAAATAAGTTTCACACAATGCTTCTGTGTAGTTTTTATTTGAAGATATTATTTTTCCCAATAGAGGCCTCTTAGCGCTCAGAATGTCCAATTGCAGTTTCTACAGAAAGAGTGTTTCAGAAAGGCTCAATCAAAAGTAAGGTTCAACTCTGTTAGTTGAATGCACAGAACAGAAAGAAGTTTCATACAATGCTTCTGTGTAGTTTATATCTGAACATACTCTTTTTTCCACTATTACCCACTTAGCGCTACGAATGTCCAGTTGCATTTTCTACAGACAGAGTGTTTCAAAACTGCTCAATCAAAAGTATGGTTTAACTCAGTTAGCTGAATGCTCAGATCAGAAAGAAGTTTCACAGAATGCTTCTGTGTAGTTTATATTTGAATATATTCCTTTTTCCACTACTACTCTCTTAGCGCTCCAAATGTCCAGTTGCATTTTCTACAGAAAGTGTGTTCAGATCTGCTCAATCAAAAGTATGGTTTAACTCCGTTAGCTGAATGCACAGATCAGAAAGAAGTTTCACAGAATGATTCTGTGTAGTTTATATTTGGAGACATTCCTTTTTCCACTATTACCCTCTTAGCGCTCCGAATCTCCACTTGCATTTTCTACAGAAAGAGTGTTTAAGAACGGCTCAATCAAAACTAAGGTTCAAATCTTTTAGTTGAACAAACAGAACAGAAAGAAGTTTCACACAATTCTTCTGTGTAGTTTTTATTTGTAGACATTCTTTTTCCCAATATAGGCCTCTTAGCGCTCAGAATGTCCAATTGCAGTTTCTACAGAAAGAGTGTTTCAGAACGGCTCAATCAAAAGTAAGGTTCAACTCTGTTAGTTGAATGCACAGAACAGAAAGAAGTTTCATACAATGCTTCTGTGTAGTTTATATTTGAACATATTCTTTTTTCCACTATTACCCACTTAGCGCTACGAATGTCCAGTTGCATTTTCTACAGACAGAGTGTTTCAAAACTGCTCAATCAAAAGTATGGTTTAACTCTGTTAGCTGAATGCTCAGATCAGAAAGAAGTTTCACAGAAGGCTTCTGTGTAGTTTATATTTGAATATATTCCTTTTTCCACTACTACGCTCTTAGCGCTCCAAATGTCCAGTTGCATTTTCTAGAGAAAGAGTGTTCAGATCTGCTCAATCAAAAGTATGGTTTAAATCTGTTAGCTGAATGCACAGATCAGAAAGAAGTTTCACCGAATGATTCTGTGTAGTTTATATTTGAAGACATTCCTTTTTCCACTATTACCCTCTTAGCGCTCCGAATCTCCACTTGCATTTTCTACAAAAAGAGTGTTTCATAACTGCTCAATCAAAAATATGTTTTATCTCTGTTAACTGAATTCACAGATCTGAGATAAGTTTCACAGAATGCATCTGTGTAGTTTTTATTTGAAGATATTCTTTTTCCCAATGTAGGCCTCTTAGCGCTTAGCATGTCCAATTGCAGTTTCTACAGAAAGAGTGTTTCAGAACGGCTCAATCAAAAGTAAGGTTCAACTCTGTTAGTTGAATGCACAGAACAGAAAGAATTTTCACAGAATGCTACTGTGTAGTTTATATTTGAATATATTCCTTTTTCCACTATTACCCTCTTAGCGCTCCGAATGTCCACTTGCATTTTCTACAGAAAGAGTGTTCAGAACTGCGCAATCAAAAGTATGGTTTAACTCTGTTAGCTTAATGAACATATCAGAAATAAGTTTCACACAATGCTTCTGTGTAGTTTTTATTTGAAGATATTATTTTTCCCAATAGAGGCCTCTTAGCGCTCAGAATGTCCAATTGCAGTTTCTACAGAAAGAGTGTTTCAGAAAGGCTCAATCAAAAGTAAGGATCAACTCTGTTAGTTGAATGCACAGAACAGAAAGAAGTTTCATACAATGCTTCTGTGTAGTTTATATCTGAACATACTCTTTTTTCCACTATTACCCTCTTAGCGCTACGAATGTCCAGTTGCATTTTCTACAGACAGAGTGTTTCAAAACTGCTCAATCAAAAGTATGGTTTAACTCAGTTAGCTGAATGCTCAGATCAGAAAGAAGTTTCACAGAATGCTTCTGTGTAGTTTATATTTGAATATATTCCTTTTTCCACTACTACTCTCTTAGCGCTCCAAATGTCCAGTTGCATTTTCTACAGAAAGTGTGTTCAGATCTGCTCAATCAAAAGTATGGTTTAACTCTGTTAGCTGAATGCACAGATCAGAAAGAAGTTTCACAGAATGATTCTGTGTAGTTTATATTTGGAGACATTCCTTTTTCCACTATTACCCTCTTAGCACTCCGAATCTCCACTTGCATTTTCTACAGAAAGAGTGTTTCAGAACGGCTCAATCAAAACTAAGGTTCAACTCTTTTAGTTGAACAAACAGAACAGAAAGAAGTTTCACACAATTCTTCTGTGTAGTTTTTATTTGTAGACATTCTTTTTCCCAATATAGTCCTCTTAGCGCTCAGAATGTCCAATTGCAGTTTCTACAGAAAGAGTGTTTCAGAACGGCTCAATCAAAAGTAAGGTTCAACTCTGTTAGTTGAATGCACAGAACAGAAAGAAGTTTCATACAATGCTTCTGTGTAGTTTATATTTGAACATATTCTTTTTTCCACTATTACCCACTTAGCGCTACGAATGTCCAGTTGCATTTTCTACAGACAGAGTGTTTCAAAACTGCTCAATCAAAAGTATGGTTTAACTCTGTTAGCTGAATGCTCAGATCAGAAAGAAGTTTCACAGAATGCTTCTGTGTAGTTTATATTTGAATATATTCCTTTTTCCACTACTACGCTCTTAGCGCTCCAAATGTCCAGTTGCATTTTCTACAGAAAGAGTGTTCAGATCTGCTCAATCAAAAGTATGGTTTAACTCTGTTAGCTGAATGCACAGATCAGAAAGAAGTTTCACCGAATGATTCTGTGCAGTTTATATTTGAAGACATTCCTTTTTCCACTATTACCCTCTTAGCGCTCCGAATCTCCACTTGCATTTTCTACAAAAAGAGTGTTTCATAACTGCTCAATCAAAAATATGTTTTATCTCTGTTAACTGAATTTATAGATCAGAAATAAGTTTCACAGAATGCATCTGTGTAGTTTTTATTTGAAGATATTCTTTTTCCCAATGTAGGCCTCTTAGCGCTTAGCATGTCCAATTGCAGTTTCTACAGAAAGAGTGTTTCAGAACGGCTCAATCAAAAGGAAGGTTCAACTCTGTTAGTTGAATGCACAGAACAGAAAGAATTTTCACAGAATGCTACTGTGTAGTTTATATTTGAATATATTCCTTTTTCCACTATTACCCTCTTAGCGCTCCGAATGTCCACTTGCATTTTCTACAGAAAGAGTGTTCAGAACTGCGCAATCAAAAGTATGGTTTAACTCTGTTAGCTTAATGAACATATCAGAAATAAGTTTCACACAATGCTTCTGTGTAGTTTTTATTTGAAGATATTATTTTTCCCATTACAGGCCTCTTACCGCTCAGAATGTCCAATTGCAGTTTCTACAGAAAGAGTGTTTCAGAAAGGCTCAATCAAAAGTAAGGTTCAACTCTGTTAGTTGAATGCACAGAACAGAAAGAAGTTTCATACAATGATTCTGTGTAGTTTATATTTGAACATACTCTTTTTTCCACTATTACCCACTTAGCGCTACGAATGTCCAGTTGCATTTTCTGCAGACAGAGTGTTTCAAAACTGGTCAATCAAAAGTATGGTTTAACTCTGTTAGCTGAATGCACAGATCAGAAAGAAGTTTCACAGAATGATTCTGTGTAGTTTATATTTGGAGACATTCCTTTTTCCACTATTACCCTCTTAGCGCTCCGAATCTCCACTTGCATTTTCTACAGAAAGAGTGTTTAAGAACGGCTCAATCAAAACTAAGGTTCAAATCTTTTAGTTGAACAAACAGAACAGAAAGAAGTTTCACACAATTCTTCTGTGTAGTTTTTATTTGTTGACATTCTTTTTCCCAATATAGGCCTCTTAGCGCTCAGAATGTCCAATTGCAGTTTCTACAGAAAGAGTGTTTCAGAACGGCTCAATCAAAAGTAAGGTTCAACTCTGTTAGTTGAATGCACAGAACAGAAAGAAGTTTCATACAATGCTTCTGTGTAGTTTATATTTGAACATATTCTTTTTTCCACTATTACCCACTTAGCGCTACGAATGTCCAGTTGCATTTTCTACAGACAGAGTGTTTCAAAACTGCTCAATCAAAAGTATGGTTTAACTCTGTTAGCTGAATGCTCAGATCAGAAAGAAGTTTCACAGAATGCTTCTGTGTAGTTTATATTTGAATATATTCCTTTTTCCACTACTACGCTCTTAGCGCTCCAAATGTCCAGTTGCATTTTCTAGAGAAAGAGTGTTCAGATCTGCTCAATCAAAAGTATGGTTTAACTCTGTTAGCTGAATGCACAGATCAGAAAGAAGTTTCACCGAATGATTCTGTGTAGTTTATATTCGAAGACATTCCTTTTTCCACTATTACCCTCTTAGCGCTCCGAATCTCCACTTGCATTTTCTACAAAAAGAGTGTTTCATAACTGCTCAATCAAAAATATGTTTTATCTCTGTTAACTGAATTTACAGATCAGAGATAAGTTTCACAGAATGCATCTGTGTAGTTTTTATTTGAAGATATTCTTTTTCCCAATGTAGGCCTCTTAGCGCTTAGCATGTCCAATTGCAGTTTCTACAGAAAGAGTGTTTCAGAACGGCTCAATCAAAAGTAAGGTTCAACTCTGTTAGTTGAATGCACAGAACAGAAAGAATTTTCACAGAATGCTACTGTGTAGTTTATATTTGAATATATTCCTTTTTCCACTATTACCCTCTTAGCGCTCCGAATGTCCACTTGCATTTTCTACAGAAAGAGTGTTCAGAACTGCGCAATCAAAAGTATGGTTTAACTCTGTTAGCTTAATGAACATATCAGAAATAAGTTTCACACAATGCTTCTGTGTAGTTTTTATTTGAAGATATTACTTTTCCCAATAGAGGCCTCTTAGCGCTCAGAATGTCCAATTGCAGTTTCTACAGAAAGAGTGTTTCAGAAAGGCTCAATCAAAAGTAAGGTTCAACTCTGTTAGTTGAATGCACAGAACAGAAAGAAGTTTCATACAATGCTTCTGTGTAGTTTATATCTGAACATACTCTTTTTTCCACTATTACCCACTTAGCGCTACGAATGTCCAGTTGCATTTTCTACAGACAGAGTGTTTCAAAACTGCTCAATCAAAAGTATGGTTTAACTCAGTTAGCTGAATGCTCAGATCAGAAAGAAGTTTCACAGAATGCTTCTGTGTAGTTTATATTTGAATATATTCCTTTTTCCACTACTACTCTCTTAGCGCTCCAAATGTCCAGTTGCATTTTCTACAGAAAGTGTGTTCAGATCTGCTCAATCAAAAGTATGGTTTAACTCTGTTAGCTGAATGCACAGATCAGAAAGAAGTTTCACAGAATGATTCTGTGTAGTTTATATTTGGAGACATTCCTTTTTCCACTATTACCCTCTTAGCACTCCGAATCTCCACTTGCATTTTCTACAGAAAGAGTGTTTAAGAACGGCTCAATCAAAACTAAGTTTCAACTCTTTTAGTTGAACAAACAGAACAGAAAGAAGTTTCACACAATTCTTCTGTGTAGTTTTTATTTGTAGACATTCTTTTTCCCAATATAGGCCTCTTAGCGCTCAGAATGTCCAATTGCAGTTTCTACAGAAAGAGTGTTTCAGAACGGCTCAATCAAAAGTAAGGTTCAACTCTGTTAGTTGAATGCACAGAACAGAAAGAAGTTTCATACAATGCTTCTGTGTAGTTTATATTTGAACATATTCTTTTTTCCACTATTACCCACTTAGCGCTACGAATGTCCAGTTGCATTTTCTACAGACAGAGTGTTTCAAAACTGCTCAATCAAAAGTATGGTTTAACTCTGTTAGCTGAATGCTCAGATCAGAAAGAAGTTTCACAGAAGGCTTCTGTGTAGTTTATATTTGAATATATTCCTTTTTCCACTACTACGCTCTTAGCGCTCCAAATGTCCAGTTGCATTTTCTACAGAAAGGGTGTTCAGATCTGCTCAATCAAAAGTATGGTTTAATTCTGTTAGCTGAATGCACAGATCAGAAAGAAGTTTCACCGAATGATTCTGTGTAGTTTATATTTGAAGACATTCCTTTTTCCACTATTACCCTCTTAGCGCTCCGAATCTCCACTTGCATTTTCTACAAAAAGTGTGTTTCATAACTGCTCAATGAAAAATATGTTTTATCTCTGTTAACTGAATTTACAGATCAGAAATAAGTTTCACAGAATGCATCTGTGTAGTTTTTATTTGAAGATATTCTTTTTCCCAATGTAGGCCTCTTAGCGCTTAGCATGTCCAATTGCAGTTTCTACAGAAACAGTGTTTCAGAACGGCTCAATCAAAAGTAAGGTTCAACTCTGTTAGTTGAATGCACAGAACAGAAAGAATTTTCACAGAATGCTACTGTGTAGTTTATATTTGAATATATTCCTTTTTCCACTATTACCCTCTTAGCGCTCCGAATGTCCACTTGCATTTTCTACAGAAAGAGTGTTCAGAACTGCGCAATCAAAAGTATGGTTTAACTCTGTTAGCTTAATGAACATATCAGAAATAAGTTTCACACAATTCTTCTGTGTAGTTTTTATTTGAAGATATTATTTTTCCCATTACAGGCCTCTTAGCGCTCAGAATGTCCAATTGCAGTTTCTATAGAAAGAGTGTTTCAGAAAGGCTCAATCAAAAGTAAGGTTCAACTCTGTTAGTTGAATGCACAGAACAGAAAGAAGTTTCATACAATGCTTCTGTGTAGTTTATATTTGAACATACTCTTTTTTCCACTATTACCCACTTAGCGCTACGAATGTCCAGTTGCATTTTCTACAGACAGAGTGTTTCAAAACTGCTCAATCAAAAGTATGGTTTAACTCTGTTAGCTGAATGCACAGATCAGAAAGAAGTTTCACAGAATGATTCTGTGTAGTTTATATTTGGAGACATTCCTTTTTCCACTATTACCCTCTTAGCGCTCCGAATCTCCACTTGCATTTTCTACAGAAAGAGTGTTTAAGAACGGCTCAATCAAAACTAAGTTTCAACTCTTTTAGTTGAACAAACAGAACAGAAAGAAGTTTCACACAATTCTTCTGTGTAGTTTTTATTTGTAGACATTCTTTTTCCCAATATAGGCCTCTTAGCGCTCAGAATGTCCAATTGCAGTTTCTACAGAAAGAGTGTTTCAGAACGGCTCAATCAAAAGTAAGGTTCAACTCTGTTAGTTGAATGCACAGAACAGAAAGAAGTTTCATACAATGCTTCTGTGTAGTTTATATTTGAACACATTTTTTTTCCACTATTACCCACTTAGCGCTACGAATGTCCAGTTGCATTTTCTACAGACAGAGTGTTTCAAAACTGCTCAATAAAAAGTATGGTTTAACTCTGTTAGCTGAATGCTCAGATCAGAAAGAAGTTTCACAGAAGGCTTCTGTGTAGTTTATATTTGAATATATTCCTTTTTCCACTACTACGCTCTTAGCGCTCCAAATGTCCAGTTGCATTTTCTACAGAGTGTTCAGATCTGCTCAATCAAAAGTATGGTTTAACTCTGTTAGCTGAATGCACAGATCAGAAAGAAGTTTCACCGAATGATTCTGTGTAGTTTATATTTGGAGACATTCCTTTTTCCACTATTACCCTCTTAGCACTCCGAATCTCCACTTGCATTTTCTACAGAAAGAGTGTTTAAGAACGGCTCAATCAAAACTAAGTTTCAACTCTTTTAGTTGAACAAACAGAACAGAAAGAAGTTTCACACAATTCTTCTGTGTAGTTTTTATTTGTAGACATTCTTTTTCCCAATATAGGCCTCTTAGCGCTCAGAATGTCCAATTGCAGTTTCTACAGAAAGAGTGTTTCAGAACGGCTCAATCAAAAGTAAGGTTCAACTCTGTTAGTTGAATGCACAGAACAGAAAGAAGTTTCATACAATGCTTCTGTGTAGTTTATATTTGAACATATTCTTTTTTCCACTATTACCCACTTAGCGCTACGAATGTCCAGTTGCATTTTCTACAGACAGAGTGTTTCAAAACTGCTCAATCAAAAGTATGGTTTAACTCTGTTAGCTGAATGCTCAGATCAGAAAGAAGTTTCACAGAAGGCTTCTGTGTAGTTTATATTTGAATATATTCCTTTTTCCACTACTACGCTCTTAGCGCTCCAAATGTCCAGTTGCATTTTCTACAGAAAGGGTGTTCAGATCTGCTCAATCAAAAGTATGGTTTAATTCTGTTAGCTGAATGCACAGATCAGAAAGAAGTTTCACCGAATGATTCTGTGTAGTTTATATTTGAAGACATTCCTTTTTCCACTATTACCCTCTTAGCGCTCCGAATCTCCACTTGCATTTTCTACAAAAAGTGTGTTTCATAACTGCTCAATGAAAAATATGTTTTATCTCTGTTAACTGAATTTACAGATCAGAAATAAGTTTCACAGAATGCATCTGTGTAGTTTTTATTTGAAGATATTCTTTTTCCCAATGTAGGCCTCTTAGCGCTTAGCATGTCCAATTGCAGTTTCTACAGAAACAGTGTTTCAGAACGGCTCAATCAAAAGTAAGGTTCAACTCTGTTAGTTGAATGCACAGAACAGAAAGAATTTTCACAGAATGCTACTGTGTAGTTTATATTTGAATATATTCCTTTTTCCACTATTACCCTCTTAGCGCTCCGAATGTCCACTTGCATTTTCTACAGAAAGAGTGTTCAGAACTGCGCAATCAAAAGTATGGTTTAACTCTGTTAGCTTAATGAACATATCAGAAATAAGTTTCACACAATGCTTCTGTGTAGTTTTTATTTGAAGATATTATTTTTCCCATTACAGGCCTCTTAGCGCTCAGAATGTCCAATTGCAGTTTCTATAGAAAGAGTGTTTCAGAAAGGCTCAATCAAAAGTAAGGTTCAACTCTGTTAGTTGAATGCACAGAACAGAAAGAAGTTTCATACAATGCTTCTGTGTAGTTTATATTTGAACATACTCTTTTTTCCACTATTACCCACTTAGCGCTACGAATGTCCAGTTGCATTTTCTACAGACAGAGTGTTTCAAAACTGCTCAATCAAAAGTATGGTTTAACTCTGTTAGCTGAATGCACAGATCAGAAAGAAGTTTCACAGAATGATTCTGTGTAGTTT
The DNA here is from genome assembly GCF_028878055.3 of Symphalangus syndactylus. Lineage (NCBI taxonomy): Eukaryota > Metazoa > Chordata > Mammalia > Primates > Hylobatidae > Symphalangus > Symphalangus syndactylus. The sequence continues at coordinate 72,306,829 of NC_072442.2, read as the reverse complement.
ATATTTGGAGACATTCCTTTTTCCACTATTACCCTCTTAGCGCTCCGAATCTCCACTTGCATTTTCTACAGAAAGAGTGTTTAAGAACGGCTCAATCAAAACTAAGTTTCAACTCTTTTAGTTGAACAAACAGAACAGAAAGAAGTTTCACACAATTCTTCTGTGTAGTTTTTATTTGTAGACATTCTTTTTCCCAATATAGGCCTCTTAGCGCTCAGAATGTCCAATTGCAGTTTCTACAGAAAGAGTGTTTCAGAACGGCTCAATCAAAAGTAAGGTTCAACTCTGTTAGTTGAATGCACAGAACAGAAAGAAGTTTCATACAATGCTTCTGTGTAGTTTATATTTGAACACATTTTTTTTCCACTATTACCCACTTAGCGCTACGAATGTCCAGTTGCATTTTCTACAGACAGAGTGTTTCAAAACTGCTCAATAAAAAGTATGGTTTAACTCTGTTAGCTGAATGCTCAGATCAGAAAGAAGTTTCACAGAAGGCTTCTGTGTAGTTTATATTTGAATATATTCCTTTTTCCACTACTACGCTCTTAGCGCTCCAAATGTCCAGTTGCATTTTCTACAGAGTGTTCAGATCTGCTCAATCAAAAGTATGGTTTAACTCTGTTAGCTGAATGCACAGATCAGAAAGAAGTTTCACCGAATGATTCTGTGTAGTTTATATTTGAAGACATTCCTTTTTCCACTATTACCCTCTTAGCGCTCCGAATCTCCACTTGCATTTTCTACAAAAAGAGTGTTTCATAACTGCTCAATCAAAAATATGTTTTATCTCTATTAAATGAATTTACAGATCAGAAATAAGTTTCACAGAATGCATCCGTGTAGTTTTTATTTGAAGATATTCTTTTTCCCTATGTAGGCCTCTTAGCGCTTAGCATGTCCAATTGCAGTTTCTACAGAAAGAGTGTTTCAGAACGGCTCAATCAAAAGTAGGGTTCAACTCTGTTAGTTGAATGCACAGAACAGAAAGAATTTTCACAGAATGCTACTGTGTAGTTTATATTTGAATATATTCCTTTTTCCACTATTACCCTCTTAGCGCTCCGAATGTCCACTTGCATTTTCCACAGAGTGTTCAGAACTGCGCAATCAAAAGTATGGTTTAACTCTGTTAGCTTAATGAACATATCAGAAATAAGTTTCACACAATGCTTCTGTGTAGTTTTTATTTGAAGATATTATTTTTCCCAATAGAGGCCTCTTAGCGCTCAGAATGTCCAATTGCAGTTTCTACAGAAAGAGTGTTTCAGAAAGGCTCAATCAAAAGTAAGGTTCAACTCTGTTAGTTGAATGCACAGAACAGAAAGTAGTTTCATACAATGCTTCTGTGTAGTTTATATTTGAACATATTCTTTTTTCCACTATTACGCACTTAGCGCTACGAATGTCCAGTTGCATTTTCTACAGACAGAGTGTTTCAAAACTGCTCAATCAAAAGTATGGTTTAACTCTGTTAGCTGAATGCTCAGATCAGAAAGAAGTTTCACAGAATGCTTCTGTGTAGTTTATATTTCAATATATTCCTTTTTCCACTACTACTCTCTTAGCGCTCCAAATGTCCAGTTGCATTTTCTACAGAAAGAGTGTTCAGATCTGCTCTATCAAAAGTATGGTTTAATTCTGTTAGCTGAATGCACAGATCAGAAAAAAGTTTCACAGAATGATTCTGTGTAGTTTATATTTGGAGACATTCTTTTTTCCACTATTACCCTCTTAGCGCTCCGAATCTCCACTTGCATTTTCTACAGAAAGAGTTTCTCAGAACGACACAATCAAAACTACGTTTCAATTCTTTTAGTTGAACAAACAGAACAGAAAGAAGTTTCACACAATTCTTCTCTGTAGTTTTTATTTGTAGACATTCTTTTTCCCAATATAGGCCTTCTAGCGCTCAGAATGTCCAATTGCAGTTTCTACAGAAAGAGTGTTTCAGAACGGCTCAATCAAAAGTAAGGTTCAACTCTGTTAGTTGAATGCACAGAACAGAAAGAAGTTTCACAGAATGCTTCTGTGTAGTTTATATTTGAACATATTCTTTTTTCCACTATTACCCACTTAGCGCTACGAATGTCCAGTTGCATTTTCTACACACAGAGTGTTTCAAAACTGCTCAATCAAAAGTATGGTTTAACTCTGTTAGCTGTATGCTCAGATCAGAAAGATGTTTCACAGAATGCTTCTGTGTAGTTTATATTTGAATATATTCCTTTTTCCACTATTACCCTCTTAGCGCTCCGAATCTCCACTTGCATTTTCTACAAAAAGAGTGTTTCATAACTGCTCAATCAAAAATATGTTTTATCTCTGTTAATTGAATTTACAGATCAGAAATAAGTTTCACCGAATGCATCTGTGTAGTTTTTATTTGAAGATATTCTTTTTCCCAATGTAGGCCTCTTAGCGCTTAGCATGTCCAATTGCAGTTTCTACAGAAAGAGTGTTTCAGAACGGCTCAATCAAAAGTAAGGTTCAACTGGGTTGGCTGAATGCACAGAACAGTAAGAGTTTTCACAGAATGCTACTGTGTAGTTTATATTTGAATATATTCATTTTTCCACTATTACCCTCTTAGCGCTCCGAATGTCCACTTGCATTTTCTACAGAAAGAGTGTTCAGAACTTCGCAATCAAAAGTATGGTTTAACTCTGTTAGCTTAATGAACATATCAGAAATAAGTTTCACACAATGCTTCTGTGTAGTTTTTATTTGAAGATATTACTTTTACCAATAGAGGCCTCTTAGCGCTCAGAATGTCCAATTGCAGTTTCTACAGAAAGAGTGTTTCAGAAACGCTCAATCAAAAGTAAGGTTCAACTCTGTTAGTTGAATGCACAGAACAGAAAGAAGTTTCATACAATGCTTCTGTGTAGTTTATATTTGAACATATTCTTTTCCCCACTATTACCCACTTAGCGCTAATAATGTCCAGTTGCATTTTCTACAGACAGAGTGTTTCAAAACTGCTCAATCAAAAGTATGGTTTAACTCTGTTAGCTGAATGCTCAGATCAGAAAGAAGTTTCACAGAATGTTTCTGTGTAGTTTATATTTGAATATATTCCTTTTTCCACTACTACTCTCTTAGCGCTCCAAATGTCCAGTTGCATTTTCTACAGAAAGAGTGTTCAGATCTGCTCAATCAAAAGTATGGTTTAACACTGTTAGCTGAATGCACAGATCAGAAAGAAATTTCACAGAATGATTCTGTGTAGTTTATATTTGGAGACATTCCTTTTTCCACTATTACCCTCTTAGCGCTCCGAATCTCCACTTGCATTTTCTACAGAAAGAGTGTTTCAGAATGGCTCAATCAAAACTAAGGTTCAACTCTTTTAGTTGAACAAACAGAACAGAAAGAAGTTTCACACAATTCTTCTGTGTTGTTTTTATTTGTAGACATTCTTTTTCCCAATATAGGACTCTTAGCGCTCAGAATGTCCAATTGCAGTTTCTACAGAAAGAGTGTTTCAGAACGGCTCAATCAAAAGTAAGGTTCAACTCTGTTAGTTGAATGGACAGAACAGAAAGAAGTTTCATACAATGGGTCTGTGTAGTTTATATTTGAACATATTCTCTTTTCCACTATTACCCACTTAGCGCTACGAATGTCCAGTTGCATTTTCTACAGACAGAGTGTTTCAAAACTGCTCAATCAAAAGTATGGTTTAACTCTGTTAGCTGAATGCTAAGATCAGAAAGAAATTTCACAGAATGCTTCTGTGTAGTTTATGTTTGAATATATTCCTTTTTCCACTACTACGCTCTTAGCGCTCCAAATGTCCAGTTGCATTTTCTACAGAAAGAGTGTTCACATCTGCTCAATCAAAGGTATGGTTTAACTCTGTTAGCTGAATGCACAGATCAGAAAGAAGTTTCACCGAATGATTCTGTGTAGTTTATATTTGAAGATATTCCTTTTTCCACTATTACCCTCTTAGCGCTCCGAATCTCCACTTGCATTTTCTACAAAAAGAGTGTTTCATAACTGCTCAATCAAAAATATGTTTTATCTCTGTTAACTGAGTTTACAGATCAGAAATAAGTTTCACAGAATGCATCTGTGTAGTTTTTATTTGAAGATATTCTTTTTCCCAATGTAGGCCTCTTAGCGCTTAGCATGTCCAATTGCAGTTTCTACAGAAAGAGTGTTTCAGAACGGCTCAATCAAAAGTAAGGTTCAACTCTGTTAGTTGAATGCACAGAACAGAAAGAATTTTCATAGAATGCTACTGTGTAGTTTATATTTGAATATATTCCTTTTTCCACTATTACCCTCTTAGCGCTCCGAATGTCCACTTGCATTTTCTACAGAAAGAGTGTTCAGAACTGCGCAATCAAAAGTATGGTTTAACTCTGTTAGCTTAATGAACATATCAGAAATAAGTTTCACACAATGCTTCTGTGTAGTTTTTATTTGAAGATATTATTTTTCCCAATATGGGTCTCTTAGCGCTCAGAATGTCCAATTGCAGTTTCTACAGAAAGAGTGTTTCAGAAAGGCTCAATCAAAAGTAAGGTTCAACTCTGTTAGTTGAATGCACAGAACAGAAAGAAGTTTCATACAATGCTTCTGTGTAGTTTATATTTGAACATATTCTTTTTTCCACTATTACCCACTTAGCGCTACGAATGTCCAGTTGCATTTTCTACAGACAGCGTGTTTCAAAACTGCTCAATCATAAGTATGGTTTAACTCCGTTAGCTGAATGCTCAGATCAGAAAGAAGTTTCACAGAATGCTTCTGTGTAGTTTATATTTGAATATATTCCTTTTTCCACTACTACTCTCTTAGCGCTCCAAATGTCCAGTTGCATTTTCTACAGAAAGAGTGTTCAGATCTGCTCAATCAAAAGTATGGTTTAACTCTGTTAGCTGAATGCACAGATCAGAAAGAAGTTTCACAGAATGATTCTGTGTAGTTTATATTTGGAGACATTCCTTTTTCCACTATTACCCTCTTAGCGCTCCGAATCTCCACTTGCATTTTCTACAGAAAGAGTGTTTCAGAACGGCTCAATCAAAACTAAGGTTCAACTCTTTTAGTTGAACAAACAGAACAGAAAGAAGTTTCACACAATTCTTCTGTGTAGTTTTTATTTGTAGACATTCTTTTTCCCAATATAGGCCTCTTAGCGCTCAGAATGTCCAATTGCAGTTTCTACAGAAAGAGTGTTTCAGAACGGCTCAATCAAAAGTAAGGTTCAACTCTGTTAGTTGAATGCACAGAACAGAAAGAAGTTTCATACAATGCTTCTGTGTAGTTTATATTTGAACATATTCTCTTTTCCACTATTACCCACTTAGCGCTACGAATGTCCAGTTGCATTTTCTACAGACAGAGTGTTTCAAAACTGCTCAATCAAAAGTATGGTTTAACTCTGTTAGCTGAATGCTCAGATCAGAAAGAAATTTCACAGAATGCTTCTGTGTAGTTTATGTTTGAATATATTCCTTTTTCCACTACTATGCTCTTAGCGCTCCAAATGTCCAGTTGCATTTTCTACAGAAAGAGTGTTCACATCTGCTCAATCAAAGGTATGGTTTAACTCTGTTAGCTGAATGCACAGATCAGAAAGAAGTTTCACCGAATGATTCTGTGTAGTTTATATTTGAAGACATTCCTTTTTCCACTATTACCCTCTTAGCGCTCCGAATCTCCACTTGCATTTTCTACAAAAAGAGTGTTTCATAACTGCTCAATCAAAAATATGTTTTATCTCTGTTAACTGAATTTACAGATCAGAAATAAGTTTCACAGAATGCATCTGTGTAGTTTTTATTTGAAGATATTCTTTTTCCCAATGTAGGCCTCTTAGCGCTTAGCATGTCCAATTGCAGTTTCTACAGAAAGAGTGTTTCAGAACGGCTCAATCAAAAGTAAGGTTCAACTCTGTTAGTTGAATGCACAGAACAGAAAGAATTTTCACAGAATGCTACTGTGTAGTTTATATTTGAATATATTCCTTTTTCCACTATTACCCTCTTAGCGCTCCGAATGTCCACTTGCATTTTCTACAGAAAGAGTGTTCAGAACTGCGCAATCAAAAGTATGGTTTAACTCTGTTAGCTTAATGAACATATCAGAAATAAGTTTCACACAATGCTTCTGTGTAGTTTTTATTTGAAGATATTATTTTTCCCAATATAGCCCTCTTAGCGCTCAGAATGTCCAATTGCAGTTTCTACAGAAAGAGCGTTTCAGAAAGGCTCAATCAAAAGTAAGGTTCAACTCTGTTAGTTGAATGCACAGAACAGAAAGAAGTTTCATACAATGCTTCTGTGTAGTTTATATTTGAACATATTCTTTTTTCCACTATTACCCACTTAGCGCTACGAATGTCCAGTTGCATTTTCTACAGACAGAGTGTTTCAAAACTGCTCAATCAAAAGTATGGTTTAACTCTGTTAGCTGAATGCTCAGATCAGAAAGAAGTTTCACAGAATGCTTCTGTGTAGTTTATATTTGAATATATTCCTTTTTCCACTACTACTCTCTTAGCGCTCCAAATGTCCAGTTGCATTTTCTACAGAAAGAGTGTTCAGATCTGCTCAATCAAAAGTATGGTTTAACTCTGTTAGCTGAATGCACAGATCAGAAAGAAGTTTCACAGAATGATTCTGTGTAGTTTATATTTGGAGACATTCCTTTTTCCACTATTACCCTCTTAGCGCTCCGAATCTCCACTTGCATTTTCTACAGAAAGAGTGTTTCAGAACAGCTCAATCAAAACTAAGGTTCAACTCTTTTAGTTGAACAAACAGAACAGAAAGAAGTTTCACACAATTCTTCTGTGTAGTTTTTATTTGTAGACATTCTTTTTCCCAATATATGCCTCTTAGCGCTCAGAATGTCCAATTGCAGTTTCTACAGAAAGAGTGTTTCAGAACGGCTCAATCAAAAGTAAGATTCAACTCTGTTAGTTGAATGCACAGAACAGAAAGAAGTTTCGTACAATGCTTCTGTGTAGTTTATATTTGAACATATACTTTTTTCCACTATTACCCACTTAGCGCTACGAAAGTCCAGTTGCATTTTCAACAGACAGAGTGTTTCAAAACTGCTCAATCAAAAGTATGGTTTAACTCTGTTAGCTGTATGCTCAGATCAGAAAGAAGTTTCACAGAATGCTTCTGTGTAGTTTATATTTGAATATATTCCTTTTTCCACTACTACGCTCCTAGCGCTCCAAATGTCCAGTTGCATTTTCAACAGAAAGAGTGTTCAGATCTGCTCAATCAAAAGTATGGTTTAACTCTGTTAGCTGAATGCACAGATCAGAAAGAAGTTTCACCGAATGATTCTGTGTAGTTTATATTTGAAGACATTCCTTTTTCCACTATTACCCTCTTAGCGCTCCGAATCTCCACTTGCATTTTCTACAAAAAGAGTGTTTCATAACTGCTCAATCAAAAATATGTTTTATCTCTGTTAACTGAATTTACAGATCAGAAATAAGTTTCACAGAATGCATCTGTGTAGTTTTTATTTGAAGATATTCTTTTTCCCAATGTAGGCCTCTTAGCGCTTAGCATGTCCAATTGCAGTTTCTACAGAAAGAGTGTTTCAGAACGGCTCAATCAAAAGTAAGGTTCAACTCTGTTAGTTGAATGCACAGAACAGAAAGTATTTTCACAGAATGCTACTGTGTAGTTTATATTTGAATATATTCCTTTTTCCACTATTACCCTCTTAGCGCTCCGAATGTCCACTTGCATTTTCTACAGAAAGAGTGTTCAGAACTGCGCAATCAAAAGTATGGTTTAACTCTGTTAGCTTAATGAACATATCAGAAATAAGTTTCACACAATGCTTCTGTGTAGTTTTTATTTGAAGATATTATTTTTCCCAATAGAGGCCTCTTAGCGCTCAGAATGTCCAATTGCAGTTTCTACAGAAAGAGTGTTTCAGAAAGGCTCAATCAAAAGTAAGGATCAACTCTGTTAGTTGAATGCACAGAACAGAAAGAAGTTTCATACAATGCTTCTGTGTAGTTTATATTTGAACATATTCTTTTTTCCACTATTACCCACTTAGCGCTACGAATGTCCAGTTGCATTTTCTACAGACAGAGTGTTTCAAAACTCCTCAATCAAAAGTATGGTTTAACTCTGTTAGCTGAATGCTCAGATCAGAAAGAATTTTCACAGAATGCTTCTGTGTAGTTTATATTTGAATATATTCCTTTTTCCACTACTACGCTCTTAGCGCTCCAAATGTCCAGTTGCATTTTCAACAGAAAGAGTGTTCAGATCTGCTCAATCAAAAGTATGGTTTAACTCTGTTAGCTGAATGCACAGATCAGAAAGAAGTTTCACCGAATGATTCTGTGTAGTTTATATTTGAAGACATTCCTTTTTCCACTATTACCCTCTTAGCGCTCCGAATCTCCACTTGCATTTTCTACAAAAAGAGTGTTTCATAACTGCTCAATCAAAAATATGTTTTATCTCTGTTAACTGAGTTTACAGATCAGAAATAAGTTTCACAGAATGCATCTGTGTAGTTTTTATTTGAAGATATTCTTTTTCCCAATGTAGGCATCTTAGCGCTTAGCATGTCCAATTGCAGTTTCTACAGAAAGAGTGTTTCAGAACGGCTCAATCAAAAGTAAGGTTCAACTCTGTTAGTTGAATGCACAGAACAGAAAGAATTTTCATAGAATGCTACTGTGTAGTTTATATTTGAATATATTCCTTTTTCCACTATTACCCTCTTAGCGCTCCGAATGTCCACTTGCATTTTCTACAGAAAGAGTGTTCAGAACTGCGCAATCAAAAGTATGGTTTAACTCTGTTAGCTTAATGAACATATCAGAAATAAGTTTCACACAATGCTTCTGTGTAGTTTTTATTTGAAGATATTATTTTTCCCAATATGGGTCTCTTAGCGCTCAGAATGTCCAATTGCAGTTTCTACAGAAAGAGTGTTTCAGAAAGGCTCAATCAAAAGTAAGGTTCAACTCTGTTAGTTGAATGCACAGAACAGAAAGAAGTTTCATACAATGCTTCTGTGTAGTTTATATTTGAACATATTCTTTTTTCCACTATTACCCACTTAGCGCTACGAATGTCCAGTTGCATTTTCTACAGACAGAGTGTTTCAAAACTGCTCAATCATAAGTATGGTTTAACTCCGTGAGCTGAATGCTCAGATCAGAAAGAAGTTTCACAGAATGCTTCTGTGTAGTTTATATTTGAATATATTCCTTTTTCCACTACTACTCTCTTAGCGCTCCAAATGTCCAGTTGCATTTTCTACAGAAAGAGTGTTCAGATCTGCTCAATCAAAAGTATGGTTTAACTCTGTTAGCTGAATGCACAGATCAGAAAGAAGTTTCACAGAATGATTCTGTGTAGTTTATATTTGGAGACATTCCTTTTTCCACTATTACCCTCTTAGCGCTCCGAATCTCCACTTGCATTTTCTACAGAAAGAGTGTTTCAGAACGGCTCAATCAAAACTAAGGTTCAACTCTTTTAGTTGAACAAACAGAACAGAAAGAAGTTTCACACAATTCTTCTGTGTAGTTTTTATTTGTAGACATTCTTTTTCCCAATATAGGCCTCTTAGCGCTCAGAATGTCCAATTGCAGTTTCTACAGAAAGAGTGTTTCAGAACGGCTCAATCAAAAGTAAGGTTCAACTCTGTTAGTTGAATGCACAGAACAGAAAGAAGTTTCATACAATGCTTCTGTGTAGTTTATATTTGAACATATTCTCTTTTCCACTATTACCCACTTAGCGCTACGAATGTCCAGTTGCATTTTCTACAGACAGAGTGTTTCAAAACTGCTCAATCAAAAGTATGGTTTAACTCTGTTAGCTGAATGCTCAGATCAGAAAGAAATTTCACAGAATGCTTCTGTGTAGTTTATGTTTGAATATATTCCTTTTTCCACTACTATGCTCTTAGCGCTCCAAATGTCCAGTTGCATTTTCTACAGAAAGAGTGTTCACATCTGCTCAATCAAAGGTATGGTTTAACTCTGTTAGCTGAATGCACAGATCAGAAAGAAGTTTCACCGAATGATTCTGTGTAGTTTATATTTGAAGACATTCCTTTTTCCACTATTACCCTCTTAGCGCTCCGAATCTCCACTTGCATTTTCTACAAAAAGAGTGTTTCATAACTGCTCAATCAAAAATATGTTTTATCTCTGTTAACTGAATTTACAGATCAGAAATAAGTTTCACAGAATGCATCTGTGTAGTTTTTATTTGAAGATATTCTTTTTCCCAATGTAGGCCTCTTAGCGCTTAGCATGTCCAGTTGCAGTTTCTACAGAAAGAGTGTTTCAGAACGGCTCAATCAAAAGTAAGGTTCAACTCTGTTAGTTGAATGCACAGAACAGAAAGAATTTTCACAGAATGCTACTGTGTAGTTTATATTTGAATATATTCCTTTTTCCACTATTACCCTCTTAGCGCTCCGAATGTCCACTTGCATTTTCTACAGAAAGAGTGTTCAGAACTGCGCAATCAAAAGTATGGTTTAACTCTGTTAGCTTAATGAACATATCAGAAATAAGTTTCACACAATGCTTCTGTGTAGTTTTTATTTGAAGATATTATTTTTCCCAATATAGGTCTCTTAGCGCTCAGAATGTCCAATTGCAGTTTCTACAGAAAGAGTGTTTCAGAAAGGCTCAATCAAAAGTAAGGTTCAACTCTGTTAGTTGAATGCACAGAACAGAAAGAAGTTTCATACAATGCTTCTGTGTAGTTTATATTTGAACATATTCTTTTTTCCAGTATAACCCACTTAGCGCTACGAATGTCCAGTTGCATTTTCTACAGACAGAGTGTTTCAAAACTGCTCAATCATAAGTATTGTTTAACTCCGTTAGCTGAATGCTCAGATCAGAAAGAAGTTTCACAGAATGCTTCTGTGTAGTTTATATTTGAATATATTCCTTTTTCCACTACTACTCTCTTAGCGCTCCAAATGTCCAGTTGCATTTTCTACAGAAAGAGTGTTCAGATCTGCTCAATCAAAAGTATGGTTTAACTCTGTTAGCTGAATGCACAGATCAGAAAGAAGTTTCACAGAATGATTCTGTGTAGTTTATATTTGGAGACATTCCTTTTTCCACTATTACCCTCTTAGCGCTCCGAATCTCCACTTGCATTTTCTACAGAAAGAGTGTTTCAGAACGGCTCAATCAAAACTAAGGTTCAACTCTTTTAGTTGAACAAACAGAACAGAAAGAAGTTTCACACAATTCTTCTGTGTAGTTTTTATTTGTAGACATTCTTTTTCCCAATATAGGCCTCTTAGCGCTCAGAATGTCCAATTGCAGTTTCTACAGAAAGAGTGTTTCAGAACGGCTCAATCAAAAGTAAGGTTCAACTCTGTTAGTTGAATGCACAGAACAGAAAGAAGTTTCATACAATGCTTCTGTGTAGTTTATATTTGAACATATTCTTTTTTCCACTATTACCGACTTAGCGCTACGAATGTCCTGTTGCATTTTCTACAGACAGAGTGTTTCAAAACTGCTCAATCAAAAGTATGGTTTAACTCTGTTAGCTGAATGCTCAGATCAGAAAGGAGTTTCACAGAATGCTTCTGTGTAGTTTATATTTGAATATATTACTTTTTCCACTACTACTCTCTTAGCGCTCCAAATGTCCAGTTGCATTTTCTACAGAAAGAGTGTTCAGATCTGCTCAATCAAAAGTATGGTTTAAATCTGTTAGCTGAATGCACAGATCAGAAAAAAGTTTCACAGAATGATTCTGTGTAGTTTATATTTGGAGACATTCCTTTTTCCACTATTACCCTCTTAGCGCTCCGAATCTCCACTTGCATTTTCTACAGAAAGAGTGTTTCAGAACGGCTCAATCAAAACTAAGGTTCAAATCTTTTAGTTGAACAAACAGAACAGAAAGAAGTTTCACACAATTCTTCTGTGTAGTTTTTATTTGTAGACATTCTTTCTCCCAATATAGGCCTCTTAGCGCTCAGAATGTCCAACTGCAGTTTCTACAGAAAGAGTGTTTCAGAACGGCTCAATCAAAAGTAAGGTTCAACTCTGTTAGTTGAATGCACAGAACAGAAAGAAGTTTCATACAATGCTAATGTGTAGTTTATATTTGAACATATTCTCTTTTCCACTATTACCCACTTAGCGCTAGGAATGTCCAGTTGCATTTTCTACAGACAGAGTGTTTCAAAACTGCTCAATCAAAAGTATGGTTTAACTCTGTTAGCTGAATGCTCAGATCAGAAAGAAGTTTCACAGAATGCTTCTGTGTAGTTTATATTTGAATATATTCCTTTTTCCACTACTACGCTCTTACGGCTCCAAATGTCCAGCTGCATTTTCAACAGAAAGAGTGTTCAGATCTGCTCAATCAAAACTATGGTTTAACTCTCTTAGCTGAATGCACAGATCAGAAAGAAGTTTCACCGAATGATTCTGTGTAGTTTATATTTGAAGACATTCCTTTTTCCACTATTACCCTCTTAGCGCTCCGAATCTCCACTTGCATTTTCTACAAAAAGAGTGTTTCATAACTGCTCAATCAAAAATATGTTTTATCTCTGTTAACTGAATTTACAGATCAGAAATAAGTTTCACAGAATGCATCTGTGTAGTTTTTATTTGAAGATATTCTTTATCCCAGTGTAGGCCTCTTAGCGCTTAGCATGTCCAATTGCAGTTTCTATAGAAAGAGTGTTTCAGAACGGCTCAATCAAAAGTAAGGTTCAACTCTGTTAGTTGAATGCACAGAACAGAAAGAATTTTCACAGAATGCTACTGTGTAGTTTATATTTGAATATATTCCTTTTTCCACTATTACCCTCTTAGCGCTCCGAATGTCCACTTGCATTTTCTACAGAAAGAGTGTTCAGAACTGCGCAATCAAAAGTATGGTTTAACTCTGTTAGCTTAATGAACATATCAGAAATAAGTTTCACACAATGCTTCTGTGTAGTTTTTATGTGAAGATATTATTTTTCCCAATAGAGGCCTCTTAGCGCTCAGAATGTCCAATTGCAGTTTCTACAGAAAGAGTGTTTCAGAAAGGCTCAATCAAAAGTAAGGTTCAACTCTGTTAGTTGAATGCACAGAACAGAAAGAAGTTTCATACGATGCTTCTGTGTAGTTTATATTTGAACATACTCTTTTTTCCACTATTACCCACTTAGCGCTACCAATGTCCAGTTGTATTTTCTACAGACAGAGTGTTTCAAAACTGCTCAATCAAAAGTATGGTTTAACTCTGTTAGCTGAATGCTCAGATCAGAAAGAAATTTCACAGAATGCTTCTGTGTAGTTTATATTTGAATATATTCCTTTTTCCACTACTACTCTCTTAGCGCTCCAAATGTCCAGTTGCATTTTCTACAGAAAGAGTGTTCAGATCTGCTCAATGAAAAGTATGGTTTAACTCTGTTAGCTGAATGCACAGATCAGAAAGAAGTTTCACAGAATGATTCTGTGTAGTTTATATATGGAGACGTTCCTTTTTCCACTATTACCCTCTTAGCGCTCCGAATCTCCACTTGCATTTTCTACAGAAAGAGTGTTTCAGAACGGCTCAATCAAAACTAAGGTTCAACTCTTTTAGTTGAACAAACAGAACAGAAAGAAGTTTCACACAATTCTTCTGTGTAGTTTTTATTTGTAGACATTCTTTTTCCCAATATAGGCCTCTTAGCGCTCAGAATGTCCAATTGCAGTTTCTACAGAAAGAGTGTTTCAGAACGGCTCAATCAAAAGTAAGGTTCAACTCTGTTAGTTGAATGCACAGAACAGAAAGAAGTTTCATACAATGCTTCTGTGTAGTTTATATTTGAACATATTCTTTTTTCCACTACTACCCACTTAGCGCTACGAATGTCCAGTTGCATTTTCTACAGACAGAGTGTTTCAAAACTGCTCAATCAAAAGTATGGTTTAAATCTGTTAGCTGAATGCTCAGATCAGAAAGAAGTTTCACAGAATGCTTCTGTGTAGTTTATATTTGAATATATTCCTTTTTCCACTACTACGCTCTTAGCGCTCCAAATGTCCAGTTGCATTTTCTACAGAAAGAGTGTTCAGATCTGCTCAATCAAAACTATGGTTTAACTCTGTTAGCTGAATGCACAGATCAGAAAGAAGTTTCAACGAATGATTCTGTGTAGTTTATATTTGAAGACATTCCTTTTTCCACTATTACCCTCTTAGCGCTCCGAATCTCCACTTGCATTTTCTACAAAAAGAGTGTTTCATAACTGCTCAATCAAAAATATGGTTTATCTCTGTTAAATGAATTTACAGATCAGAAATAAGTTCCACAGAATGCATCTGTGTAGTTTTTATTTGAAGATATTCTTTTTCCCAATGTAGGCCTCTTAGCGCTTAGCATGTCCAATTGCAGTTTCTACAGAAAGAGTGTTTCAGAACGGCTCAATCAAAAGTAAGGTTCAACTCTGTTAGTTGAATGCACAGAACAGAAAGAATTTTCACAGAATGCTACTGTGTAGTTTATATTTGAATATATTCCGTTTTCCACTATTACCCTCTTAGCGCTCCGAATGTCCACTTGCATTTTCTACAGAAAGAGTGTTCAGAACTGCGCAATCAAAAGTATGGTTTAACTCTGTTAGCTTAATGAACATATCAGAAATAAGTTTCACACAATGCTTCTGTGTAGTTTTTATGTGAAGATATTATTTTTCCCAATAGAGGCCTCTTAGCGCTCAGAATGTCCAATTGCAGTTTCTACAGAAAGAGTGTTTCAGAAAGGCTCAATCAAAAGTAAGGTTCAACTCTGTTAGTTGAATGCACAGAACAGAAAGAAGTTTCATACGATGCTTCTGTGTAGTTTATATTTGAACATACTCTTTTTTCCACTATTACCCACTTAGCGCTACCAATGTCCAGTTGTATTTTCTACAGACAGAGTGTTTCAAAACTGCTCAATCAAAAGTATGGTTTAACTCTGTTAGCTGAATGCTCAGATCAGAAAGAATTTTCACAGAATGCTTCTGTGTAGTTTATATTTGAATATATTCCTTTTTCCACTACTACTCTCTTAGCGCTCCAAATGTCCAGTTGCATTTACTACAGAAAGAGTGTTCAGATCTGCTCAATCAAAAGTATGGTTTAACTCTGTTAGCTGAATGCACAGATCAGAAAGAAGTTTCACAGAATGATTCTGTGTAGTTTATATATGGAGACGTTCCTTTTTCCACTATTACCCTCTTAGCGCTCCGAATCTCCACTTGCATTTTCTACAGAAAGAGTGTTTCAGAACGGCTCAATCAAAACTAAGGTTCAACTCTTTTAGTTGAACAAACAGAACAGAAAGAAGTTTCACACAATTCTTCTGTGTAGTTTTTATTTGTAGACATTCTTTTTCCCAATATAGGCCTCTTAGCGCTCAGAATGTCCAATTGCAGTTTCTACAGAAAGAGTGTTTCAGAACGGCTCAATCAAAAGTAAGGTTCAACTCTGTTAGTTGAATGCACAGAACAGAAAGAAGTTTCATACAATGCTTCTGTGTAGTTTATATTTGAACATATTCTTTTTCCACTATTACCCACTTAGCGCTACGAAAGTCCAGTTGCATTTTCTACAGACAGAGTGTTTCAAAACTGCTCAATCAAAAGTATGGTTTAACTCTGTTAGCTGTATGCTCAGATCAGAAAGAAGTTTCACAGAATGCTTCTGTGTAGTTTATATTTGAATATATTCCTTTTTCCACTACTACGCTCTTAGCGCTCCAAATGTCCAGTTGCATTTTCTACAGAAAGAGTGTTCAGATCTGCTCAATCAAAAGTATGGTTTAACTCTGTTAGCTGAATGCACAGATCAGAAAGAAGTTTCACCGAATGATTCTGTGTAGTTTATATTTGAAGACATTCCTTTTTCCACTATTACCCTCTTAGCGCTCCGAATCTCCACTTGCATTTTCTACAAAAAGAGAGTTTCATAACTGCTCAATCAAAAATATGTTTTATCTCTGTTAACTGAATTTACAGATCAGAAATAAGTTTCACAGAATGCATCTGTGTAGTTTTTATTTGAAGATATTCCTTTTCCCAATGTAGGCCTCTTAGCGCTTAGCATGTCCAATTGCAGTTTCTACAGAAAGAGTGTTTCAGAACGGCTCAATCAAAAGTAAGGTTCAACTCTGTTAGTTGAATGCACAGAACAGAAAGAATTTTCACAGAATGCTACTGTGTAGTTTATATTTGAATATATTCCGTTTTCCACTATTACCCTCTTAGCGCTCCGAATGTCCACTTGCATTTTCTACAGAAAGAGTGTTCAGAACTGCGCAATCAAAAGTATGGTTTAACTCTGTTAGCTTAATGAACATATCAGAAATAAGTTTCACACAATGCTTCTGTGTAGTTTTTATGTGAAGATATTATTTTTCCCAATAGAGGCCTCTTAGCGCTCAGAATGTCCAATTGCAGTTTCTACAGAAAGAGTGTTTCAGAAAGGCTCAATCAAAAGTAAGGTTCAACTCTGTTAGTTGAATGCACAGAACAGAAAGAAGTTTCATACGATGCTTCTGTGTAGTTTATATTTGAACATACTCTTTTTTCCACTATTACCCACTTAGCGCTACAAATGTCCAGTTGTATTTTCTACAGACAGAGTGTTTCAAAACTGCTCAATCAAAAGTATGGTTTAACTCTGTTAGCTGAATGCTCAGATCAGAAAGAATTTTCACAGAATGCTTCTGTGTAGTTTATATTTGAATATATTCCTTTTTCCACTACTACTCTCTTAGCGCTCCAAATGTCCAGTTGCATTTACTACAGAAAGAGTGTTCAGATCTGCTCAATCAAAAGTATGGTTTAACTCTGTTAGCTGAATGCACAGATCAGAAAGAAGTTTCACAGAATGATTCTGTGTAGTTTATATATGGAGACGTTCCTTTTTCCACTATTACCCTCTTAGCGCTCCGAATCTCCACTTGCATTTTCTACAGAAAGAGTGTTTCAGAACGGCTCAATCAAAACTAAGGTTCAACTCTTTTAGTTGAACAAACAGAACAGAAAGAAGTTTCACACAATTCTTCTGTGTAGTTTTTATTTGTAGACATTCTTTTTCCCAATATAGGCCTCTTAGCGCTCAGAATGTCCAATTGCAGTTTCTACAGAAAGAGTGTTTCAGAACGGCTCAATCAAAAGTAAGGTTCAACTCTGTTAGTTGAATGCACAGAACAGAAAGAAGTTTCATACAATGCTTCTGTGTAGTTTATATTTGAACATATTCTTTTTCCACTATTACCCACTTAGCGCTACGAAAGTCCAGTTGCATTTTCTACAGACAGAGTGTTTCAAAACTGCTCAATCAAAAGTATGGTTTAACTCTGTTAGCTGTATGCTCAGATCAGAAAGAAGTTTCACAGAATGCTTCTGTGTAGTTTATATTTGAATATATTCCTTTTTCCACTACTACGCTCTTAGCGCTCCAAATGTCCAGTTGCATTTTCTACAGAAAGAGTGTTCAGATCTGCTCAATCAAAAGTATGGTTTAACTATGTTAGCTGAATGCACAGATCAGAAAGAAGTTTCACCGAATGATTCTGTGTAGTTTATATTTGAAGACATTCCTTTTTCCACTATTACCCTCTTAGCGCTCCGAATCTCCACTTGCATTTTCTACAAAAAGAGAGTTTCATAACTGCTCAATCAAAAATATGTTTTATCTCTGTTAACTGAATTTACAGATCAGAAATAAGTTTCACAGAATGCATCTGTGTAGTTTTTATTTGAAGATATTCCTTTTCCCAATGTAGGCCTCTTAGCGCTTAGCATGTCCAATTGCAGTTTCTACAGAAAGAGTGTTTCAGAACGGCTCAATCAAAAGTAAGGTTCAACTCTGTTAGTTGAACGCACAGAACAGAAAGAATTTTCACAGAATGCTACTGTGTAGTTTATATTTGAATATATTCCTTTTTCCACTATTACCCTCTTAGCGCTCCGAATGTCCACTTGCATTTTCTACAGAAAGAGTGTTCAGAACTGCGCAATCAAAAGTATGGTTTAACTCTGTTAGCTTAATGAACATATCAGAAATAAGTTTCACACAATGCTTCTGTGTAGTTTTTATGTGAAGATATTATTTTTCCCAATAGAGGCCTCTTAGCGCTCAGAATGTCCAATTGCAGTTTCTACAGAAAGAGTGTTTCAGAAAGGCTCAATCAAAAGTAAGGTTCAACTCTGTTAGTTGAATGCACAGAACAGAAAGAAGTTTCATACGATGCTTCTGTGTAGTTTATATTTGAACATACTCTTTTTTCCACTATTACCCACTTAGCGCTACCAATGTCCAGTTGTATTTTCTACAGACAGAGTGTTTCAAAACTGCTCAATCAAAAGTATGGTTTAACTCTGTTAGCTGAATGCTCAGATCAGAAAGAATTTTCACAGAATGCTTCTGTGTAGTTTATATTTGAATATATTCCTTTTTCCACTACTACTCTCTTAGCGCTCCAAATGTCCAGTTGCATTTACTACAGAAAGAGTGTTCAGATCTGCTCAATCAAAAGTATGGTTTAACTCTGTTAGCTGAATGCACAGATCAGAAAGAAGTTTCACAGAATGATTCTGTGTAGTTTATATATGGAGACATTCCTTTTTCCACTATTACCCTCTTAGCGCTCCGAATCTCCACTTGCATTTTCTACAGAAAGAGTGTTTCAGAACGGCTCAATCAAAACTAAGGTTCAACTCTTTTAGTTGAACAAACAGAACAGAAAGAAGTTTCACACAATTCTTCTGTGTAGTTTTTATTTGTAGACATTCTTTTTCCCAATATAGGCCTCTTAGCGCTCAGAATGTCCAATTGCAGTTTCTACAGAAAGAGTGTTTCAGAACGGCTCAATCAAAAGTAAGGTTCAACTCTGTTAGTTGAATGCACAGAACAGAAAGAAGTTTCATACAATGCTTCTGTGTAGTTTTTATTTGAACATATTCTTTTTCCACTATTACCCACTTAGCGCTACGAAAGTCCAGTTGCATTTTCTACAGACAGAGTGTTTCAAAACTGCTCAATCAAAAGTATGGTTTAACTCTGTTAGCTGTATGCTCAGATCAGAAAGAAGTTTCACAGAATGCTTCTGTGTAGTTTATATTTGAATATATTCCTTTTTCCACTACTACGCTCTTAGCGCTCCAAATGTCCAGTTGCATTTTCTACAGAAAGAGTGTTCAGATCTGCTCAATCAAAAGTATGGTTTAACTCTGTTAGCTGAATGCACAGATCAGAAAGAAGTTTCACCGAATGATTCTGTGTAGTTTATATTTGAAGACATTCCTTTTTCCACTATTACCCTCTTAGCGCTCCGAATCTCCACTTGCATTTTCTACAAAAAGAGAGTTTCATAACTGCTCAATCAAAAATATGTTTTATCTCTGTTAACTGAATTTACAGATCAGAAATAAGTTTCACAGAATGCATCTGTGTAGTTTTTATTTGAAGATATTCCTTTTCCCAATGTAGGCCTCTTAGCGCTTAGCATGTCCAATTGCAGTTTCTACAGAAAGAGTGTTTCAGAACGGCTCAATCAAAAGTAAGGTTCAACTCTGTTAGTTGAACGCACAGAACAGAAAGAATTTTCACAGAATGCTACTGTGTAGTTTATATTTGAATATATTCCTTTTTCCACTATTACCCTCTTAGCGCTCCGAATGTCCACTTGCATTTTCTACAGAAAGAGTGTTCAGAACTGCGCAATCAAAAGTATGGTTTAACTCTGTTAGCTTAATGAACATATCAGAAATAAGTTTCACACAATGCTTCTGTGTAGTTTTTATGTGAAGATATTATTTTTCCCAATAGAGGCCTCTTAGCGCTCAGAATGTCCAATTGCAGTTTCTACAGAAAGAGTGTTTCAGAAAGGCTCAATCAAAAGTAAGGTTCAACTCTGTTAGTTGAATGCACAGAACAGAAAGAAGTTTCATACGATGCTTCTGTGTAGTTTATATTTGAACATACTCTTTTTTCCACTATTACCCACTTAGCGCTACCAATGTCCAGTTGTATTTTCTACAGACAGAGTGTTTCAAAACTGCTCAATCAAAAGTATGGTTTAACTCTGTTAGCTGAATGCTCAGATCAGAAAGAATTTTCACAGAATGCTTCTGTATAGTTTATATTTGAATATATTCCTTTTTCCACTACTACTCTCTTAGCGCTCCAAATGTCCAGTTGCATTTACTACAGAAAGAGTGTTCAGATCTGCTCAATCAAAAGTATGGTTTAACTCTGTTAGCTGAATGCACAGATCAGAAAGAAGTTTCACAGAATGATTCTGTGTAGTTTATATATGGAGACATTCCTTTTTCCACTATTACCCTCTTAGCGCTCCGAATCTCCACTTGCATTTTCTACAGAAAGAGTGTTTCAGAACGGCTCAATCAAAACTAAGGTTCAACTCTTTTAGTTGAACAAACAGAACAGAAAGAAGTTTCACACAATTCTTCTGTGTAGTTTTTATTTGTAGACATTCTTTTTCCCAATATAGGCCTCTTAGCGCTCAGAATGTCCAATTGCAGTTTCTACAGAAAGAGTGTTTCAGAACGGCTCAATCAAAAGTAAGGTTCAACTCTGTTAGTTGAATGCACAGAACAGAAAGAAGTTTCATACAATGCTTCTGTGTAGTTTATATTTGAACATATTCTTTTTCCACTATTACCCACTTAGCGCTACGAAAGTCCAGTTGCATTTTCTACAGACAGAGTGTTTCAAAACTGCTCAATCAAAAGTATGGTTTAACTCTGTTAGCTGTATGCTCAGATCAGAAAGAAGTTTCACAGAATGCTTCTGTGTAGTTTATATTTGAATATATTCCTTTTTCCACTACTACGCTCTTAGCGCTCCAAATGTCCAGTTGCATTTTCTACAGAAAGAGTGTTCAGATCTGCTCAATCCAAAGTATGGTTTAACTCTGTTAGCTGAATGCACAGATCAGAAAGAAGTTTCACCGAATGATTCTGTGTAGTTTATATTTGAAGACATTCCTTTTTCGACTATTACCCTCTTAGCGCTCCGAATCTCCACTTGCATTTTCTACAAAAAGAGTGTTTCATAACTGCTCAATCAAAAATATGTTTTATCTCTGTTAACTGAATTTACAGATCAGAAATAAGTTTCACAGAATGCATTTGTGTAGTTTTTATTTGAAGATATTCTTTTTCCCAATGTAGGCCTCTTAGCGCTTAGCATGTCTAATTGCAGTTTCTACAGAAAGAGTGTTTCAGAACGGCTCAATCAAAAGTAAGGTTCAACTCTGTTAGTTGAATGCACAGAACAGAAAGAATTTTCACAGAATGCTACTGTGTAGTTTATATTTGAATATATTCCTTTTTCCACTATTACCCTCTTAGCGCTCCGAATGTCCACTTGCATTTTCTACAGAAAGAGTGTTCAGAACTGCGCAATCAAAAGTATGGTTTAACTCTGTTAGCTTAATGAACATATCAGAAATAAGTTTCACACAATGCTTCTGTGTAGTTTTTATTTGAAGATATTATTTTTCCCAATATAGGCCTCTTAGCGCTCAGAGTGTCCAATTGCAGTTTCTACAGAAAGAGTGTTTCAGAAAGGCTCAATCAAAAGTAAGGTTCAACTCTGTTAGTTGAATGCACAGAACAGAAAGAAGTTTCATACAATGCTTCTGTGTAGTTTATATTTGAAAATATTCTTTTTTCCACTATTACCCACTTAGCGCTACGAATGTCCAGTTGCATTTTCTACAGACAGAGTGTTTCAAAACTGCTCAATCATAAGTATGGTTTAACTCTGTTAGCTGAATGCTCAGATCAGAAAGAAGTTTCACAGAATGCTTCTGTGTAGTTTATATTTGAATATATTCCTTTTTCCACTACTACTCTCTTAGCGCTCCAAATGTCCAGTTGCATTTTCTACAGAAAGAGTGTTCAGATCTGCTCAATCAAAAGTATGGTTTAACTCCGTTAGCTGAATGCACAGATCAGAAAGAAGTTTCACAGAATGATTCTGTGTAGTTTATATTTGGAGACATTCCTTTTTCCACTATTAACCTCTTAGCGCTCCGAATCTCCACTTGCATTTTCTACAGAAAGATTGTTTCAGAACGGCTCAATCAAAACTAAGCTTCAACTCATTTAGTTGAACAAACAGAACAGAAAGAAGTTTCACACAATTCTTCTGTGTAGTTTTTATTTGTAGACATTCTTTTTCCCAATATAGGCCTCTTAACGCTCAGAATGTCCAATTGCAGTTTCTACAGAAAGAGTGTTTCAGAACGGCTCAATCAAAAGTAAGGTTCAACTCTGTTAGTTGAATGCACAGAACAGAAAGAAGTTTCATACAATGCTTCTGTGTAGTTTATATTTGAACATATTCTTTTTTCCACTATTACCCACTTAGCGCTACGAATGTCCAGTTGCATTTTCTACAGACAGAGTGTTTCAAAACTGCTCAATAAAAAGTATGGTTTAACTCTGTTAGCTGTATGCTCAGATCAGAAAGAAGTTTCACAGAATGCTTCTGTGTAGTTTATATTTGAATATATTCCTTTTTCCACTACTACGCTCTTAGCGCTCCAAATGTCCAGTTGCATTTTCTACAGAAAGAGTGTTCAGATCTGCTCAATCAAAAGTATGGTTTAACCCTGTTAGCTGAATGCACAGATCAGAAAGATGTTTCACCGAATGATTCTGTGTAGTTTATATTTGAAGACATTCCTTTTTCCACTATTACCCTCTTAGCGCTCCGAATCTCCACTTGCATTTTCTACAAAAAGAGTGTTTCATAACTGCTCAATCAAATATATGTTTTATCTCTGTTAACTGAAATTACAGATCAGAAATATGTTTCACAGAATGCATCTGTGTAGTTTTTATTTGAAGATATTCTTTTTCCCAATGTAGGCCTCTTAGAGCTCAGCATGTCCAATTGCAATTTCTACAGAAAGAGTGTTTCAGAACGGCTCAATCAAAAGTAAGGTTCAACTCTGTTAGTTGAATGCACAGAACAGAAGGAATTTTCACAGAATGCTACTGTGTAGTTTATATTTGAATATATTCCTTTTTCCACTATTATCCTCTTAGCGCTCCGAATGTCCACTTGCATTTTCTACAGAAAGAGTGTTCAGAACTGCGCAATCAAAAGTATGGTTTAACTCTGTTAGCTTAATGAACATATCAGAAACAGGTTTCACACAATGCTTCTGTGTAGTTTTTATTTGAAGATATTATTTTTCCCAATAGAGGCCTCTTACCGCTCAGAATGTCCAATTGCAGTTTCTACAGAAAGAGTGTTTCAGAAAGGCTCAATCAAAAGTAAGGTTCAACTCTGTTAGTTGAATGCACAGAACAGAAAGAAGTTTCATACAATGCTTCTGTGTAGTTTATATTTGAACATATTCTTTTTTCCACTATTACCCTCTTAGCGCTACGAATGTCCAGTTGCATTTTCTACAGACAGAGGGTTTCAAAACTGCTCAATCAAAAGTATGGTTTAACTCTGTTAGCTGAATGCTCAGATCAGAAAGAAGTTTCACAGAATGCTTCTGTGTAGTTTATATTTGA
This sequence comes from Symphalangus syndactylus, assembly GCF_028878055.3. NCBI lineage: Eukaryota > Metazoa > Chordata > Mammalia > Primates > Hylobatidae > Symphalangus > Symphalangus syndactylus. The sequence goes on along the minus strand of NC_072442.2, from coordinate 72,283,276 downwards.
ATATATTCCTTTTTCCACTAGTACTCTCTTAGTGCTCCAAATGTCCAGTTGCATTTTCTACAGAAAGAGTGTTCAGATCTGCTCAATCAAAAGTATGGTTTAACTCTGTTAGCTGAATGCACAGATCAGAAAGAAGTTTCACAGAATGATTCTGTGTAGTTTATATTTGGAGACATTCCTTTTTCCACTATTACCCTCTTAGCGCTCCGAATCTCCACTTGCATTTTCTACAGAAAGAGTGTTTCAGAACGGCTCAATCAAAACTAAGGTTCAACTCTTTTAGTTGAACAAACAGAACAGAAAGATGTTTCACACAATTCTTCTCTGTAGTTTTTATTTGTAGACATTCTTTTTCCCAATATAGGCCTCCTAGCGCTCAGAATGTCCAATTGCAGTTTCTACAGAAAGAGTGTTTCAGAACGGCTCAATCAAAAGTAAGGTTCAACTCTGTTATTTGAATGCACAGAAAAGAAAGTAGTTTCATACAATGCTTCTGTGTAGTTTATATTTGAACATATTCTTTTTTCCACTATTACCCACTTAGCGCTACGAATGTCAAGTTGCATTTTCTACAGACAGAGTGTTTCAAAACTGCTCAATCAAAAGTATGGTTTAACTCTGTTAGCTGTATGCTCAGATCAGAAAGAAGTTTCACAGAATGCTTCTGTGTAGTTTATATTTGAATATATTCTTTTTTCCACTACTACGCTCTTAGCGCTCCAAATGTCCAGTTGCATTTTCTAAAGAAAGAGTGTTCAGATCTGCTCAATCAAAAGTATGGTTTAACCCTGTTAGCTGAATGCACAGATCAGAAAGATGTTTCACCGAATGATTCTGTGTAGTTTATATTTGAAGACATTCCTTTTTCCACTATTACCCTCTTAGCGCTCCGAATCTCCACTTGCATTTTCTACAAAAAGATTGTTTCATAACTGCTCAATCAAAAATATGTTTTATCTCTGATAACTGAATTTACAGATCAGAAATAAGTTTCACAGAATGCATCTGTGTAGTTTTTATTTGAAGATATTCTTTTTCCCAATGTAGGCCTCTTAGCGCTTAGCATGTCCAATTGCAGTTTCTACAGAAAGAGTGTTTCACAACGGCTCAATTAAAAGTAAGGTTCAACTCTGTTAGTTGAATGCACAGAACAGAAAGAATTTTCACAGAATGCTACTGTGTAGTTTATATTTGAATATATTCCTTTTTCCACTATTACCCTCTTAGCGCTCCGAATGTCCACTTGCATTTTCAACAGAAAGAGTGTTCAGAACTGCGCAATCAAAAGTATGGTTTAACTCTGTTAGCTTAATGAACATATCAGAAATAAGTTTCACACAATTCTTCTGTGTAGTTTTTATTTGAAGATATTATTTTTCCCAATAGAGTCCTCTTAGCGCTCAGAATGTCCAATTGCAGTTTCTACAGAAAGAGTGTTTCAGAAAGGCTCAATGAAAAGTAAGGTTCAACCCTGTTAGTTGAATGCACAGAACAGAAAGAAGTTTCATACAATGCTTCTGTGTAGTTTATATTTGAACATATTCTTTTTTCCACTATTACCCACTTAGCGCTACGAATGTCCAGTTGCATTTTCTACAGACAGAGTGTTTCAAAACTGCTCAATCAAAAGTATGGTTTAACTCTGTTAGCTGAATGCTCAGATCAGAAAGAAGTTTCACAGAATGCTTCTGTGTAGTTTATATTTGAATATATTCCTTTTTCCACTACTACTCTCTTAGCGCTCCAAATGTCCAGTTGCATTTTCTACAGAAAGAGTGTTCAGATCTGCTCAATCAAAAGTATGGTTTAACTCTGTTAGCTGAATGCACAGATCAGAAAGAAGTTTCACAGAGTGATTCTGTGTAGTTTATATTTGGAGACATTCCTTTTTCCACTATTACCCTTTGGAGCTCCGAATCTCCACTTGCATTTTCTACAGAAAGAGTGTTTCAGAACGGCTCAATCAAAACTAAGGTTCAACTCTTTTAGTTGAACAAACAGAACAGAAAGAAGTTTCACACAATTCTTCTGTGTAGTTTTTATTTGTAGACATTCTTTTTCCCAATATAGGCCTCTTAGCGCTCAGAATGTCCAATTGCAGTTTCTACAGAAAGAGTGTTTCAGAACGGCTCAATCAAAAGTAAGGTTCAACTCTGTTAGTTGAATGCACAGAACAGAAAGAAATTTCATACAATGCTTCTGTGTAGTTTATATTTGAAAATATTCTTTTTTCCACTATTACCCACTTAGCGCTACGAATGTCCAGTTGCATTTTCTACAGAAAGAGTGTTAAGATCTGCTCAATCAAAAGTATGGTTTAACTCTGTTAGCTGAATGCACAGATCAGAAAGAAGTTTCACCGAATGATTCTGTGTAGTTTATATTTGAAGACATTCCTTTTTCCACTATTACCCTCTTAGCGCTCCGAATCTCCACTTGCATTTTCTACAAAAAGAGTGTTTCATAACTGCTCAATCAAAAATATGTTTTATCTCTGTTAACTGAATTTACAGATCAGAAATAAGTTTCACAGAATGCATCTGTGTAGTTTTTATTTGAAGATATTCTTTTTCCCAATGTTGGCCTCTTAGCGCTTAGCATGTCCAATTGCAGTTTCTACAGAAAGAATGTTTCAGAACGGCTCAATCAAAAGTAAGGTTCAACTCTGTTAGTTGAATGCACAGAACAGAAAGAATTTTCACAGAATGCTACTGTGTAGTTTATATTTGAATATATTCCTTTTTCCACTATTACCCTCTTAGCGCTCCGAATGTCCACTTGCATTTTCTACAGAAAGAGTGTACAGAACTGCGCAATCAAAAGTATGGTTTAACTCTGTTAGCTTAATGAACATATCAGAAATAAGTTTCACACAATGCTTCTGTGTAGTTTTTATTTGAAGATATTATTTTTCCCAATAGGGGCCTCTTAGCGCTCAGAATGTCCAATTGCAGTTTCTACAGAAAGAGTGTTTCAGAAAGGCTCAATCAAAAGTAAGGTTCAACTCTGTTAGTTGAATGCACAGAACAGAAAGAAGTTTCATACAATGCTTCTGTGTAGTTTATATTTGAACATATTCTTTTTTCCACTGTTACCCACTTAGCCCTACGAATGTCCAGTTGCATTTTCTACAGACAGAGTGTTTCAAAACTGCTCAATCAAAAGTATGGTTTAACTCTGTTAGCTGCATGCTCAGATCAGAAAGAAGTTTCACAGAATGCTTCTGTGTAGTTTATATTTGAATATATTCCTTTTTCCACTACTACTCTCTTAGCGCTCCAAATGTCCAGTTGCATTTTCTACAGAAAGAGTGTTCAGATCTGCTCAATCAAAAGTATGGTTTAACTCTGTTAGCTGAATGCAGAGATCAGAAAGAAGTTTCACAGAATGATTCTGTGTAGTTTATATTTGGAGACATTCCTTTTTCCACTATTACCCTCTTAGCGCTCCGAATCTCCACTTGCATTTTCTACAGAAAGAGTGTTTCAGAACGGCTCAATCAAAACTAAAGTTCAAATCTTTTAGTTGAACAAACATAACAGAAAGGAGTTTCACACAATTCTTCTGTGTAGTTTTTATTTGTAGACATTCTTTTTCCCAATATAGGCCTCTTAGCGCTCAGAATGTCCAATTGCAGTTTCTACAGAAAGAGTGTTTCAGAACGGCTCAATCAAAAGTAAGGTTCAACTCTGTTAGTTGAATGCACAGAACAGAAAGAAGTTTCATACAATGCTTCTGTGTAGTTTATATTTGAACATATTCTTTTTTCCACTATTACCCACTTAGCGCTACGAATGTCCAGTTGCATTTTCTACAGACAGAGTGTTTCAAAACTGCTCAATCAAAAGTATGGTTTAACTCTGTTAGCTGAATGCTCAGATCAGAAAGAAGTTTCACAGAATGCTTCTGTGTAGTTTATATTTGAATATATTCCTTTTTCCACTACTACGCTCTTAGCGCTCCAAATGTCCAGTTGCATTTTCTACACAAAGAGTGTTCAGATCTGCTCAATCAAAGTATGGTTTAACTCTGTTAGCTGAATGCACAGATCAGAAAGAAGTTTCCCCGAATGATTCTTTGTAGTTTATATTTGAAGACATTCCTTTTTCCACTATTACCCACTTAGCGCTCCGAATCTCCACTTGCATTTTCTACAAAAAGAGTGTTTCATAACTGCTCAATCAAAAATATGTTTTATCTCTGATAACTGAATTTACAGATCAGAAATAAGTTTCACAGAATGCATCTGTGTAGTTTTTATTTGATGATATTCTTTTTCCCAATATAGGCCTCTTAGCGCTTAGCATGTCCAATTGCAGTTTCTACAGAAAGAGTGTTTCACAACGGCTCAATTAAAAGTAAGGTTCAACTCTGTTAGTTGAATGCACAGAACAGAAAGAATTTTCACAGAATGCTACTGTGTAGTTTATATTTGAATATATTCCTTTTTCCACTATTACCCTCTTAGCGCTCCGAATGTCCACTTGCATTTTCTACAGAAAGAGTGTTCAGAACTGCGCAATCAAAAGTATGGTTTAACTCTGTTAGCTTAATGAACATATCAGAAATAAGTTTCACACAATTCTTCTGTGTAGTTTTTATTTGAAGATATTATTTTTCCCAATAGAGGCCTCTTAGCGCTCAGAATGTCCAATTGCAGTTTCTACAGAAAGAGTGTTTCAGAAAGGCTCAATCAAAAGTAAGGTTCAACCCTGTTAGTTGAATGCACAGAACAGAAAGAAGTTTCATACAATGCTTCTGTGTAGTTTATATTTGAATATATTCTTTTTTCCACTATTACCCACTTAGCGCTACGAATGTCCAGTTGCATTTTCTACAGACAGAGTGTTTCAAAACTGCTCAATCAAAAGTATGGTTTAATTCTGTTAGCTGAATGCTCAGATCAGAAAGAAGTTTCACAGAATGCTTCTGTGTAGTTTATATTTGAATATATTCCTTTTTCCACTACTACTCTCTTAGCGCTCCAAATGTCCAGTTGCATTTTCTACAGAAAGAGTGTTCAGATCTGCTCAATCAAAAGTATGGTTTAACTCTGTTAGCTGAATGCACAGATCAGAAAGAAGTTTCACAGAGTGATTCTGTGTAGTTTATATTTGGAGACATTCCTTTTTCCACTATTACCCTCTTAGCGCTCCGAATCTCCACTTGCATTTTCTACAGAAAGAGTGTTTCAGAACGGCTCAATCAAAACTAAGGTTCAACTCTTTTAGTTGAACAAACAGAACAGAAAGAAGTTTCACAAAATTCTTCTGTGTAGTTTTTATTTGTAGACATTCTTTTTCCCAATATAGGCCTCTTAGCGCTCAGAATGTCCAATTGCAGTTTCTACAGAAAGAGTGTTTCAGAACGGCTCAATCAAAAGTAAGGTTCAACTCTGTTAGTTGAATGCACAGAACAGAAAGAAATTTCATACAATGCTTCTGTGTAGTTTATATTTGAACATATTCTTTTTTCCACTATTACCCACTTAGCGCTACGAATGTCCAGTTGCATTTTCTACAGACAGAGTGTTTCAAAACTGCTCAATCAAAATTATGGTTTAACTCTGTTAGCTGAATGCTCAGATCAGAAAGAAGTTTCACAGAATGCTTCTGTGTAGTTTATATTTGAATATATTCCTTTTTCCAGTACTACGCTCTTAGCGCTCCAAATGTCCAGTTGCATTTTCTACAGAAAGAGTGTTAAGATCTGCTCAATCAAAAGTATGGTTTAACTCTGTTAGCTGAATGCACAGATCAGAAAGGAGTTTCACCGAATGATTCTGTGTAGTTTATATTTGAAGACATTCCTTTTTCCACTATTACCCTCTTAGCGCTCCGAATCTCCACTTGCATTTTCTACAAAAAGAGTGTTTCATAACTGCTCAATCAAAAATATGTTTTATCTCTGTTAACTGAATTTACAGATCAGAAATAAGTTTCACAGAATGCATCTGTGTAGTTTTTATTTGAAGATATTTTTTTCCCAATGTAGGCCTCTTAGCGCTTAGCATGTCCAATTGTAGTTTCTACAGAAAGAATGTTTCAGAACGGCTCAATCAAAAGTAAGGTTCAACTCTGTTAGTTGAATGCACAGAACAGAAAGAATTTTCACAGAATGCTACTGTGTAGTTTATATTTGAATATATTCCTTTTTCCACTATTACCTCTTAGCGCTCCGAATGTCCACTTGCATTTTCTACAGAAAGAGTGTTCAGAACTGCGCAATCAAAAGTATGGTTTAACTCTGTTAGCTTAATGAACATATCAGAAATAAGTTTCACACAATGCTTCTGTGTAGTTTTTATTTGAACATATTATTTTTCACAATATAGTCCTCTTAGAGCTCAGAATGTCCAATTGCAGTTTCTACAGAAAGAGTGTTTCAGAAAGGCTCAATCAAAACTAAGGTTCAACTCTGTTAGTTGAATGCACAGAACAGAAAGAAATTTCATACAATGCTTCTGTGTAGTTTACATTTGAACATATTCTTTTTTCCACTATTACCCACTTGGCGCTACGAATGTCCAGTTGCATTTTCTACAGACAGCGTGTTTCAAAACTGCTCAATCAAAAGTATGGTTTAACTCTGTTACCTGAATGCTCAGATCAGAAAGAAGTTTCACAGAATGCTTCTGTGTAGTTTATATTTGAATATACCCCTTTTTCCACTACTACTCTCTTAGCGCTCCAAATGTCCAGTTGCATTTTCTACAGAAAGAGTGTTCAGATCTGCTCAATCAAAAGTATGGTTTAACTCTGTTAGCTGAATGCACAGATCAGAAAGAAGTTTCACAGAATGATTGTGTGTAGTTTATATTTGGAGACATTCCTTTTTCCACTATTACCCTCTTAGCGCTCCGAATCTCCACTTGCATTTTCTACAGAAAGAGTGTTTCAGAACGGCTCAATCAAAACTAAAGTTCAACTCTTTTAATGAACAAACAGAACAGAAAGAAGTTTCACAAAATTCTTCTGTGTAGTTTTTATTTGTAGACATTCTTTTTCCCAATATAGGCCTCTTAGCGCTCAGAATGTCCAATTGCAGTTTCTACAGAAAGAGTGTTTCAGAACGGCTCAATCAAAAGTAAGGTTCAACTCTGTTAGTTGAATGCACAGAACAGAAAGAAGTTTCATACAATGCTTCTGTGTAGTTTATATTTGAACATATTCTTTTTTCCACTATTACCCACTTAGCGCTACGAATTTTCAGTTGCTTTTTCTACAGACAGAGTGTTTCAAAACTGCTCAATCAAAAGTATGGTTTAACTCTGTTAGCTGAATGCTCAGATCAGAAAGAAGTTTCACAGAATGCTTCTGTGTAGTTTATATTTGAATATATTCCTTTTTCCACCACTTCGCTCTTAGCGCTCCAAATGTCCAGTTGCATTTTCTACACAAAGAGTGTTCAGATCTGCTCAATCAAAAGTATGGTTTAACTCTGTTAGCTGAATGAACAGATCAGAAAGAAGTTTCACCGAATGATTCTGTGTAGTTTATATTTGAAGACATTCATTTTTCCACTATTACCCTCTTAGCGCTCCGAATCTCCACTTGCATTTTCTACAAAAAGAGTGTTTCATAACTGCTCAATCAAAAATATGTTTTATCTCTGTTAACTGAATTTACAGATCAGAAATAAGTTTCACAGAATGCATCTGTGTAGTTTTTATTTGAAGATATTCTTTTTCCCAATGTAGGCCTCTTAGCGCTTAGCATGTCCAATTGCAGTTTCTACAGAAAGAGTGTTTCAGAACGGCTCAATTAAAAGTAAGGTTCAACTCTGTTAGTTGAATGCACAGAACAGAAAGAATTTTCACAGAATGCTACTGTGTAGTTTATATTTGAATATATTCCTTTTTCCACTATTACCCTCTTAGCGCTCCGAATGTCCCCTTGCATTTTCTACAGAAAGAGTGTTCAGAACTACGCAATCAAAAGTATGGTTTAACTCTGTTAGCTTAATGAACATATCAGAAATAAGTTTCACACAATGCTTCTGTGTAGTTTTTATTTGAAGATATTATTTTTCCCAATAGAGTCCTCTTAGCGCTCAGAATGTCCAATTGCAGTTTCTACAGAAAGAGTGTTTCAGAAAGGCTCAATCAAAATAAGGTTCAACTCTGTTAGTTGAATGCACAGAACAGAAAGAAGTTTCATACAATGCTTCTGTGTAGTTTATATTTGAACATATTCTTTTTTCCACTGTTACCCACTTAGCCCTACGAATGTCCAGTTGCATTTTCTACAGAAAGAGTGTTTCAAAACTGCTCAATCAAAAGTATGGTTTAACTCTGTTAGCTGCATGCTCAGATCAGAAAGAAGTTTCACAGAATGCTTCTGTGTAGTTTATATTTGAATATATTCCTTTTTCCACTACTACTCTCTTAGCGCTCCAAATGTCCAGTTGCATTTTCTACAGAAAGAGTGTTCAGATCTGCTCAATCAAAAGTATGGTTTAACTCTGTTAGCTGAATGCACAGATCAGAAAGAAGTTTCACAGAATGATTCTGTGTAGTTTATATTTGGAGACATTTCTTTTTCCACTATTACCCTCTTAGCGCTCCGAATCTCCACTTGCATTTTCTACAGAAAGAGTGTTTCAGAACGGCTCAATCAAAACTAAGGTTCAACTCTTTTATTTGAACAAACAGAACAGAAAGAAGTTTCACACAATTCTTCTGTGTAGTTTTTATTTGTAGACATTCTTTTTCCCAATATAGGCCTCTTAGCACTCAGAATGAGCAATTGCACTTTCTACAGAAAGAGAGTTTCAGAACGGCTCAATCAAAAGTAAGGTTCAACTCTGTTAGTTGAATGCACAGAACCGAAAGAAGTTTCATACAATGCTTCTGTGTAGTTTATATTTGAACATATTCTCTTTTCCACTATTACCCACTTAGCGCTATGAATGTCCAGTTGCATTTTCTACAGACAGAGTGTTTCAAAACTGCTCAATCAAAAGTATGGTTTAACTCTGTTAGCTGAATGCTCAGATCAGAAAGAAGTTTCACAGAATGCTTCTCTGTAGTTTATATTTGAATATATTCCTTTTTCCACTACTACTCTCTTAGCGCTCTAAATGTCCAGTTGCATTTTCTACAGAAAGAGTGTTCAGATCTGCTCAATCAAAAGTATGGTTTAACTCTGTTAGCTGAATGCACAGATCAGAAAGAAGTTTCACAGAATGATTCTGTGTAGTTTATATTTGGAGACATTCCTTTTTCCACTATTACCTTCTTAGCGCTCTGAATCTCCACTTGCATTTTCTACAGAATGAGTGTTTCAGAACGGCTCAATCAAAACTAAAGTTCAAATCTTTTATTTGAACAAACAGAACAGAAAGAAGTTTCACACAATTCTTCTGTGTAGTTTTTATTTGTAGACATTCTTTTTCCCAATATAGGCCTCTTAGCGCTCAGAATGTCCAATTGCAGTTTCTAAAGAAAGAGTGTTTCAGAACGGCTCAATCAAAAGTAAGGTTCAACTCTGTTAGTTGAATGCACAGAACAGAAAGAAGTTTCATACAATGCTTCTGTGTAGTTTATATTTGAACATATTCTTTTTTCCACTATTACCCACTTAGCGCTACGAATGTCCAGTTGCATTTTCTTCAGACAGAGTGTTTCAAAACTGCTCAATCAATAGTATGGTTTAACTCTGTTAGCTGAATGCTCAGATCAGAAAGAAGTTTCACAGAATGCTTCTGTGTAGTTTATATTTGAATATATTCCTTTTTCCACTACTACGCTCTTAGCGCTCCAAATGTCCTTTTGCATTTTCTACACAAAGAGTGTTCAGATCTGCTCAATCAAAAGTATGGTTTAACTCTGTTAGCTGAATGCACAGATCAGAAAGAAGTTTCACCGAATGATTCTGTGTAGTTTATATTTGAAGACATTCCTTTTTCCACTATTACCCACTTAGCGCTCCGAATATCCACTTGCATTTTCTACAAAAAGAGTGTTTCATAACTGCTCAATCAAAAATATGTTTTATCTCTGTTAACTGAATTTACAGATCAGAAATAAGTTTCACAGAATGCATCTGTGTAGTTTTTATTTGAAGATATTCTTTTTCCCAATGTAGGCCTCTTAGCGCTTAGCATGTCCAATTGCAGTTTCTACAGAAAGAGTGTTTCACAACGGCTCAATTAAAAGTAAGGTTCAACCCTGTTAGTTGAATGCACAGAACAGAAAGTATTTTCACAGAATGCTACTGTGTAGTTTATATTTGAATATATTCCTTTTTCCACTATTACCCTCTTAGCGCTCCGAATGTCCACTTGCATTTTCTACAGAAAGAGTGTTCAGAACTGCGCAATCAAAAGTATGGTTTAACTCTGTTAGCTTAATGAACATATCAGAAATAAGTTTCACACAATGCTTCTGTGTAGTTTTTATTTGAAGATATTATTTTTCCCAATAGAGGCCTCTTAGCGCTCAGAATGTCCAATTGCAGTTTCTACAGAAAGAGTGTTTCAGAAAGGCTCAATCAAATGTAAGGTTCAACTCTGTTAGTTGAATGCACAGAACAGAAAGTATTTTCATACAATGCTTCTGTGTAGTTTATATTTGAACATATTCTTTTTTCCACTATTACCCACTTAGCGCTACGAATGTCCAGTTGCATTTTCTACAGACAGAGTGTTTCAAAACTGCTCAATCAAAAGTATGGTTTAACTCTGTTAGCTGAATGCTCAGATCAGAAAGAAGTTTCACAGAATGCTTCTGTGTAGTTTATATTTGAATATATTCCTTTTTCCACTACTACTCTCTTAGCGCTCCAAATGTCCAGTTGCATTTTCTACAGAAAGAGTGTTCAGATCTGCTCAATCAAAAGTATGGTTTAACTCTGTTAGCTGAATGCACAGATCAGAAAGAAGTTTCACAGAATGATTCCGTGTAGTTTATATTTGGAGACATTCCTTTTTCCACTATTACCCTCTTAGCGCTCCGAATCTCCACTTGCATTTTCTACAGAAAGAGTGTTTCAGAACGGATCAATCAAAACTAAGGTTCAACTCTTTTAGTTGAACCAACAGAACAGAAAGAAGTTTCACACAATTCTTCTGTGTAGTTTTTATTTGTAGACATTCTTTTTCCCAATATAGGCCTCTTAGCGCTCAGAATGTCCAATTGCAGTTTCTACAGAAAGAGTGTTTCAGAACGGCTCAATCAAAAGTAAGGTTCAACTCTGTTAGTTGAATGCACAGAACAGAGTGAAGTTTCATACAATGCTTCTGTGTAGTTTATATTTGAACATATTCTTTTTTCCACTATTACCCACTTAGCGCTATGAATGTCCAGTTGCATTTTCTACAGACAGAGTGTTTCAAAACTGCTCAATCAAAAGTATGGTTTAACCCTGTTAGCTGAATGCTCAGATCAGCAAGAAGTTTCACAGAATGCTTCTGTGTAGTTTATATTTGAATATATTCCTTTTTCCACTACTACGCTCTCAGCGCTCCAAATGTCCAGTTGCATTTTCTACAGAAAGAGTGTTCAGATCTGCTCAATCAAAAGTATGGTTTAACTCTGTTAGCTGAATGCACAGATCAGAAAGAAGTTTCACAGAATGATTCTGTGTAGTTTATATTTGGAGACATTCCTTTTTCCACTAGTACCCTCTTAGCGCTCCGAATCTCCACTTGCATTTTCTACAGAAAGAGTGTTTCAGAACGGCTCAATCAAAACTAAAGTTCAACTCTTTTAGTTGAACAAACAGAACAGAAAGAAGTTTCACACAATTCTTCTGTGTAGTTTTTATTTGTAGAGATTCTTTTTCCCAATATAGGCCTCTTAGCGCTCAGAATGTCCAATTGCAGTTTCTACAGAAAGAGTGTTTCAGAACGGCTCAATCAAAAGTAAGGTTCAACTCTGTTAGTTGAATGCACAGAACAGAAAGAAGTTTCATACAATTCTTCTGTGTAGTTTATATTTGAACATATTCTTTTTTCCACTATTACCCACGTAGCGCTACGAATGTCCAGTTGCATTTTCTACAGACAGAGTGTTTCAAAACTGCTCAATCAAAAGTATGGTTTAACTCTGTTAGCTGAATGCTCAGATCAGAAAGAAGTTTCACAGAATGCTTCTGTGTAGTTTATATTTGAATATATTCCTTTTTCCACTACTACGCTCTTAGCGCTCCAAATGTCCAGTTGCATTTTCTACACAAAGAGTGTTCAGATCTGCTCAATCAAAAGTATGGTTTAACTCTGTTAGCTGAATGCACAGATCAGAAAGAAGTTTCACCGAATGATTCTGTGTAGTTTATATTTGAAGACATTCCTTTTTCCACTATTACCCTCTTAGCGCTCCGAATCTCCACTTGCATTTTCTACAAAAAGAGTGTTTCATAACTGCTCAATCAAAAATATGTTTTATCTCTGTTAACTGAATTTACAGATCAGAAATAAGTTTCACAGAATGCATCTGTGTAGTTTTTATTTGAAGATATTCTTTTTCCCAATGTAGGCCTCTTAGCGCTTAGCATGTCCAATTGCAGTTTCTACAGAAAGAGTGTTTCAGAACGGCTCAATTAAAAGTAAGGTTCAACTCTGTTAGTTGAATGCACAGAACAGAAAGAATTTTCACAGAATGCTACTGTGTAGTTTATATTTGAATATATTCCTTTTTCCACTATTACCCTCTTAGCGCTCCGAATGTCCCCTTGCATTTTCTACAGAAAGAGTGTTCAGAACTACGCAATCAAAAGTATGGTTTAACTCTGTTAGCTTAATGAACATATCAGAAATAAGTTTCACACAATGCTTCTGTGTAGTTTTTATTTGAAGATATTATTTTTCCCAATAGAGTCCTCTTAGCGCTCAGAATGTCCAATTGCAGTTTCTACAGAAAGAGTGTTTCAGAAAGGCTCAATCAAAATAAGGTTCAACTCTGTTAGTTGAATGCACAGAACAGAAAGAAGTTTCATACAATGCTTCTGTGTAGTTTATATTTGAACATATTCTTTTTTCCACTGTTACCCACTTAGCCCTACGAATGTCCAGTTGCATTTTCTACAGACAGAGTGTTTCAAAACTGCTCAATCAAAAGTATGGTTTAACTCTGTTAGCTGAATGCTCAGATCAGAAAGAAGTTTCACAGAATGCTTCTGTGTAGTTTATATTTGAATATATTCCTTTTTCCACTACTACTCTCTTAGCGCTCCAAATGTCCAGTTGCATTTTCTACAGAAAGAGTGTTCAGATCTGCTCAATCAAAAGTATGGTTTAACTCTGTTAGCTGAATGCACAGATCAGAAAGAAGTTTCACAGAATGATTCTGTGTAGTTTATATTTGGAGACATTTCTTTTTCCACTATTACCCTCTAAGCGCTCCGAATCTCCACTTGCATTTTCTACAGAAAGAGTGTTTCAGAACGGCTCAATCAAAACTAAGGTTCAACTCTTTTATTTGAACAAACAGAACAGAAAGAAGTTTCACACAATTCTTCTGTGTAGTTTTTATTTGTAGACATTCTTTTTCCCAATATAGGCCTCTTAGCACTCAGAATGAGCAATTGCACTTTCTACAGAAAGAGAGTTTCAGAACGGCTCAATCAAAAGTAAGGTTCAACTCTGTTAGTTGAATGCACAGAACCGAAAGAAGTTTCATACAATGCTTCTGTGTAGTTTATATTTGAACATATTCTCTTTTCCACTATTACCCACTTAGCGCTATGAATGTCCAGTTGCATTTTCTACAGACAGAGTGTTTCAAAACTGCTCAATCAAAAGTATGGTTTAACTCTGTTAGCTGAATGCTCAGATCAGAAAGAAGTTTCACAGAATGCTTCTCTGTAGTTTATATTTGAATATATTCCTTTTTCCACTACTACTCTCTTAGCGCTCTAATTGTCCAGTTGCATTTTCTACAGAAAGAGTGTTCAGATCTGCTCAATCAAAAGTATGGTTTAACTCTGTTAGCTGAATGCACAGATCAGAAAGAAGTTTCACAGAATGTTTCTGTGTAGTTTATATTTGGAGACATTCCTTTTTCCACTATTACCTTCTTAGCGCTCTGAATCTCCACTTGCATTTTCTACAGAATGAGTGTTTCAGAACGGCTCAATCAAAACTAAAGTTCAAATCTTTTATTTGAACAAACAGAACAGAAAGAAGTTTCACACAATTCTTCTGTGTAGTTTTTATTTGTAGACATTCTTTTTCCCAATATAGGCCTCTTAGCGCTCAGAATGTCCAATTGCAGTTTCTACAGAAAGAGTGTTTCAGAACGGCTCAATCAAAAGTAAGGTTCAACTCTGTTAGTTGAATGCACAGAACAGAAAGAAGTTTCATACAATGCTTCTGTGTAGTTTATATTTGAACATATTCTTTTTTCCACTATTACCCACTTAGCGCTACGAATGTCCAGTTGCATTTTCTTCAGACAGAGTGTTTCAAAACTGCTCAATCAAAAGTATGGTTTAACTCTGTTAGCTGAATGCTCAGATCAGAAAGAAGTTTCACAGAATGCTTCTGTGTAGTTTATATTTGAATATATTCCTTTTTCCACTACTACGCTCTTAGCGCTCCAAATGTCCTTTTGCATTTTCTACACAAAGAGTGTTCAGATCTGCTCAATCAAAAGTATGGTTTAACTCTGTTAGCTGAATGCACAGATCAGAAAGAAGTTTCACCGAATGATTCTGTGTAGTTTATATTTGAAGACATTCCTTTTTCCACTATTACCCACTTAGCGCTCCGAATCTCCACTTGCATTTTCTACAAAAAGAGTGTTTCATAACTGCTCAATCAAAAATATGTTTTATCTCTGTTAACTGAATTTACAGATCAGAAATAAGTTTCACAGAATGCATCTGTGTAGTTTTTATTTGAAGATATTCTTTTTCCCAATGTAGGCCTCTTAGCGCTTAGCATGTCCAATTGCAGTTTCTACAGAAAGAGTGTTTCACAACGGCTCAATTAAAAGTAAGGTTCAACCCTGTTAGTTGAATGCACAGAACAGAAAGTATTTTCACAGAATGCTACTGTGTAGTTTATATTTGAATATATTCCTTTTTCCACTATTACCCTCTTAGCGCTCCGAATGTCCACTTGCATTTTCTACAGAAAGAGTGTTCAGAACTGCGCAATCAAAAGTATGGTTTAACTCTGTTAGCTTAATGAACATATCAGAAATAAGTTTCACACAATGCTTCTGTGTAGTTTTTATTTGAAGATATTATTTTTCCCAATAGAGGCCTCTTAGCGCTCAGAATGTCCAATTGCAGTTTCTACAGAAAGTGTGTTTCAGAAAGGCTCAATCAAATGTAAGGTTCAACTCTGTTAGTTGAATGCACAGAACAGAAAGTATTTTCATACAATGCTTCTGTGTAGTTTATATTTGAACATATTCTTTTTTCCACTATTACCCACTTAGCGCTACGAATGTCCAGTTGCATTTTCTACAGACAGAGTGTTTCAAAACTGCTCAATCAAAAGTATGGTTTAACTCTGTTAGCTGAATGCTCAGATCAGAAAGAAGTTTCACAGAATGCTTCTGTGTAGTTTATATTTGAATATATTCCTTTTTCCACTACTACTCTCTTAGCGCTCCAAATGTCCAGTTGCATTTTCTACAGAAAGAGTGTTCAGATCTGCTCAATCAAAAGTATGGTTTAACTCTGTTAGCTGAATGCACAGATCAGAAAGAAGTTTCACAGAATGATTCTGTGTAGTTTATATTTGGAGACATTCCTTTTTCCACTATTACCCTCTTAGCGCTCCGAATCTCCACTTGCATTTTCTACAGAAAGAGTGTTTCAGAACGGATCAATCAAAACTAAGGTTCAACTCTTTTAGTGGAACCAACAGAACCGAAAGAAGTTTCACACAATTCTTCTGTGTAGTTTTTATTTGTAGACATTCTTTTTCCCAATATAGGCCTCTTAGCGCTCAGAATGTCCAATTGCAGTTTCTACAGAAAGAGTGTTTCAGAACGGCTCAATCAAAAGTAAGGTTCAACTCTGTTAGTTGAATGCACAGAACAGAGAGAAGTTTCATACAATGCTTCTGTGTAGTTTATATTTGAACATATTCTTTTTTCCACTATTACCCACTTAGCGCTATGAATGTCCAGTTGCATTTTCTACAGACAGAGTGTTTCAAAACTGCTCAATCAAAAGTATGGTTTAACCCTGTTAGCTGAATGCTCAGATCAGCAAGAAGTTTCACAGAATGCTTCTGTGTAGTTTATATTTGAATATATTCCTTTTTCCACTACTACGCTCTTAGCGCTCCAAATGTCCAGTTGCATTTTCTACAGAAAGAGTGTTCAGATCTGCTCAATCAAAAGTATGGTTTAACTCTGTTAGCTGAATGCACAGATCAGAAAGAAGTTTCACAGAATGATTCTGTGTAGTTTATATTTGGAGACATTGCTTTTTCCACCAGTACCCTCTTAGCGCTCCGAATCTCCACTTGCATTTTCTACAGAAAGAGTGTTTCAGAACGGCTCAATCAAAACTAAAGTTCAACTCTTTTAGTTGAACAAACAGAACAGAAAGAAGTTTCACACAATTCTTCTGTGTAGTTTTTATTTGTAGAGATTCTTTTTCCCAATATAGGCCTCTTAGCGCTCAGAATGTCCAATTGCAGTTTCTACAGAAAGAGTGTTTCAGAACGGCTCAATCAAAAGTAAGGTTCAACTCTGTTAGTTGAATGCACAGAACAGAAAGAAGTTTCATACAATTCTTCTGTGTAGTTTATATTTGAACATATTCTTTTTTCCACTATTACCCACGTAGCGCTACGAATGTCCAGTTGCATTTTCTACAGACAGAGTGTTTCAAAACTGCTCAATCAAAAGTATGGTTTAACTCTGTTAGCTGAATGCTCAGATCAGAAAGAAGTTTCACAGAATGCTTCTGTGTAGTTTATATTTGAATATATTCCTTTTTCCACTACTACTCTCTTAGCGCTCCAAATGTCCAGTTGCATTTTCTACACAAAGAGTGTTCAGATCTGCTCAATCAAAAGTATGGTTTAACTCTGTTAGCTGAATGCACAGATCAGAAAGAAGTTTCACAGAGTGATTCTGTGTAGTTTATATTTGGAGACATTCCTTTTTCCACTATTACCCTCTTAGCGCTCCGAATCTCCACTTGCATTTTCTACAGAAAGAGTGTTTCAGAACGGCTCAATCAAAACTAAGGTTCAACTCTTTTAGTTGAACAAACAGAACAGAAAGAAGTTTCACACAATTCTTCTGTGTAGTTTTTATTTGTAGACATTCTTTTTCCCAATATAGGCCTCTTAGCGCTCAGAATGTCCAATTGCAGTTTCTACAGAAAGAGTGTTTCAGAACGGCTCAATCAAATGTAAGGTTCAACTCTGTTAGTTGAATGCACAGAACAGAAAGAAATTTCATACAATGCTTCTGTGTAGTTTATATTTGAACATATTCTTTTTTCCACTATTACCCACTTAGCGCTACGAATGTCCAGTTGCATTTTCTACAGACAGAGTGTTTCAAAACTGCTCAATCAAAAGTATGGTTTAACTCTGTTAGCTGAATGCTCAGATCAGAAAGAAGTTTCACAGAATGCTTCTGTGTAGTTTATATTTGAATATATTCCTTTTTCCAGTACTACGCTCTTAGCGCTCCAAATGTCCAGTTGCATTTTCTACAGAAAGAGTGTTAAGATCTGCTCAATCAAAAGTATGGTTTAACTCTGTTAGCTGAATGCACAGATCAGAAATAAGTTTCACAGAATGCATCTGTGTAGTTTTTATTTGAAGATATTCTTTTTCCCAATGTACGCCTCTTAGCGCTTAGCATGTCCAATTGCAGTTTCTACAGAAAGAATGTTTCAGAACGGCTCAATCAAAAGTAAGGTTCAACTCTGTTAGTTGAATGCACAGAACAGAAAGAATTTTCACAGAATGCTACTGTGTAGTTTATATTTGAATATATTCCTTTTTCCACTATTACCCTCTTAGCGCTCCGAATGTCCACTTGCATTTTCTACAGAAAGAGTGTTCAGAACTGCGCAATCAAAAGTATGGTTTAACTCTGTTAGTTTAATGAACATATCAGAAATAAGTTTCACACAATGCTTCTGTGTAGTTTTTATTTGAAGATATTATTTTTCCCAATATAGGCCTCTTAGCGCTCAGAATGTCCAATTGCAGTTTCTACAGAAAGAGTGTTTCAGAAACGCTCAATCAAAACTAAGGTTCAACTCTGTTAGTTGAATGCACAGAACAGAAAGTAATTTCATACAATGCTTCTGTGTAGTTTATATTTGAACATATTCTTTTTTCCACTATTACCCACTTGGCGCTACGAATGTCCAGTTGCATTTTCTACAGACAGAGTGTTTCAAAACTGCTCACTCAAAAGTATGGTTTAACTCTGTTAGCTGAATGCTCAGATCAGAAAGAAGTTTCACAGAATGTTTCTGTGTAGTTTATATTTGAATATATTCCTTTTTCCACTACTACTCTCTTAGCGCTCCAAATGTCCAGTTGCATTTTCTACAGAAAGAGTGTTCAGATCTGCTCAATCAAAAGTATGTTTTAACTCTGTTAGCTGAATGCACAGATCAGAAAGAAGTTTCACAGAATGATTCTGTGTAGTTTATATTTGGAGACATTCCTTTTTCCACTATTACCCTCTTAGCGCTCCGAATCTCCACTTGCATTTTCTACAGAAAGAGTGTTTCAGAACGGCTCAATCAAAACTAAAGTTCAACTCTTTTAATGAACAAACAGAACAGAAAGAAGTCTCACACAATTCTTCTGTGTAGTTTTTATTTGTAGACATTCTTTTTCCCAATATAGGCCTCTTAGCGCTCAGAATGTCCAATTGCAGTTTCTACAGAAAGAGTGTTTCAGAACGGCTCAATCAAAAGTAAGGTTCAACTCTGTTAGTTGGATGCACAGAACAGAAAGAAGTTTCATACAATGCTTCTGTGTAATTTATATTTGAACATATTCTTTTTTCCACTATTACCCACTTAGCACTACGAATGTCCAGTTGCATTTTCTACAGACAGAGTGTTTCAAAACTGCTCAATCAAAAGTATGGTTTAACTCTGTTAGCTGAATGCTCAGATAAGAAAGAAGATTCACAGAATGCTTCTGTGTAGTTTATATTTGAATATATTCCTTTTTCCACCACTTCGCTCTCAGCGCTCCAAATGTCCAGTTGCATTTTCTACACAAAGAGTGTTCAGATCTGCTCAATCAAAAGTATGGTTTAACTCTGTTAGCTGAATGAACAGATCAGAAAGAAGTTTCACCGAATGATTCTGTGTAGTTTATATTTGAAGACATTCCTTTTTCCACTATTACCCACTTAGCGCTCCGAATCTCCACTTGCATTTTCTACAAAAAGTGTGTTTCATAACTGCTCAATCAAAAATATGTTTTATCTCTGTTAACTGAATTTACAGATCAGAAATAAGTTTCACAGAATGCATCTGTGTAGTTTTTATTTGAAGATATTCTTTTTCCCAATGTAGGCCTCTTAGCGCTTAGCCTGTCCAATTGCAGTTTCTACAGAAAGAGTGTTTCAGAACGGCTCAATCAAAACTAAGGTTCAACTCTTTTAGTTGAACAAACAGAACAGAAAGAAGTTTCACACAATTCTTCTGTGTAGTTTTTATTTGTAGACATTCTTTTTCCCAATATAGGCCTCTTAGCGCTCAGAATGTCCAATTGCAGTTTCTACAGAAAGAGTGTTTCAGAACGGCTCAATCAAATGTAAGGTTCAACTCTGTTAGTTGAATGCACAGAACAGAAAGAAATTTCATACAATGCTTCTGTGTAGTTTATATTTGAACATATTCTTTTTTCCACTATTACCCACTTAGCGCTACGAATGTCCAGTTGCATTTTCTACAGACAGAGTGTTTCAAAACTGCTCAATCAAAAGTATGGTTTAACTCTGTTAGCTGAATGCTCAGATCAGAAAGAAGTTTCACAGAATGCTTCTGTGTAGTTTATATTTGAATATATTCCTTTTTCCAGTACTACGCTCTTAGCGCTCCAAATGTCCAGTTGCATTTTCTACAGAAAGAGTGTTAAGATCTGCTCAATCAAAAGTATGGTTTAACTCTGTTAGCTGAATGCACAGATCAGAAAGAAGTTTCACCGAATGATTCTGTGTAGTTTATATTTGAAGACATTCCTTTTTCCACTATTACCCTCTTAGCGCTCCGAATCTCCACTTGCATTTTCTACAAAAAGAGTGTTTCATAACTGCTCAATCAAAAATATGTTTTATCTCTGTTAACTGAATTTACAGATCAGAAATAAGTTTCACAGAATGCATCTGTGTAGTTTTTATTTGAAGATATTCTTTTTCCCAATGTAGGCCTCTTAGCGCTTAGCATGTCCAATTGCAGTTTCTACAGAAAGAATGTTTCAGAACGGCTCAATCAAAAGTAAGGTTCAACTCTGTTAGTTGAATGCACAGAACAGAAAGAATTTTCACAGAATGCTACTGTGTAGTTTATATTTGAATATATTCCTTTTTCCACTATTACCCTCTTAGCGCTCCGAATGTCCACTTGCATTTTCTACAGAAAGAGTGTTCAGAACTGCGCAATCAAAAGTATGGTTTAACTCTGTTAGTTTAATGAACATATCAGAAATAAGTTTCACACAATGCTTCTGTGTAGTTTTTATTTGAAGATATTATTTTTCCCAATATAGGCCTCTTAGCGCTCAGAATGTCCAATTGCAGTTTCTACAGAAAGAGTGTTTCAGAAACGCTCAATCAAAACTAAGGTTCAACTCTGTTAGTTGAATGCACAGAACAGAAAGTAATTTCATACAATGCTTCTGTGTAGTTTATATTTGAACATATTCTTTTTTCCACTATTACCCACTTGGCGCTACGAATGTCCAGTTGCATTTTCTACAGACAGAGTGTTTCAAAACTGCTCACTCAAAAGTATGGTTTAACTCTGTTAGCTGAATGCTCAGATCAGAAAGAAGTTTCACAGAATGTTTCTGTGTAGTTTATATTTGAATATATTCCTTTTTCCACTACTACTCTCTTAGCGCTCCAAATGTCCAGTTGCATTTTCTACAGAAAGAGTGTTCAGATCTGCTCAATCAAAAGTATGTTTTAACTCTGTTAGCTGAATGCACAGATCAGAAAGAAGTTTCACAGAATGATTCTGTGTAGTTTATATTTGGAGACATTCCTTTTTCCACTATTACCCTCTTAGCGCTCCGAATCTCCACTTGCATTTTCTACAGAAAGAGTGTTTCAGAACGGCTCAATCAAAACTAAAGTTCAACTCTTTTAATGAACAAACAGAACAGAAAGAAGTCTCACACAATTCTTCTGTGTAGTTTTTATTTGTAGACATTCTTTTTCCCAATATAGGCCTCTTAGCGCTCAGAATGTCCAATTGCAGTTTCTACAGAAAGAGTGTTTCAGAACGGCTCAATCAAAAGTAAGGTTCAACTCTGTTAGTTGGATGCACAGAACAGAAAGAAGTTTCATACAATGCTTCTGTGTAATTTATATTTGAACATATTCTTTTTTCCACTATTACCCACTTAGCACTACGAATGTCCAGTTGCATTTTCTACAGACAGAGTGTTTCAAAACTGCTCAATCAAAAGTATGGTTTAACTCTGTTAGCTGAATGCTCAGATAAGAAAGAAGATTCACAGAATGCTTCTGTGTAGTTTATATTTGAATATATTCCTTTTTCCACCACTTCGCTCTCAGCGCTCCAAATGTCCAGTTGCATTTTCTACACAAAGAGTGTTCAGATCTGCTCAATCAAAAGTATGGTTTAACTCTGTTAGCTGAATGAACAGATCAGAAAGAAGTTTCACCGAATGATTCTGTGTAGTTTATATTTGAAGACATTCCTTTTTCCACTATTACCCACTTAGCGCTCCGAATCTCCACTTGCATTTTCTACAGAAAGAGTGTTTCATAACTGCTCAATCAAAAATATGTTTTATCTCTGTTAACTGAATTTACAGATCAGAAATAAGTTTCACAGAATGCATCTGTGTAGTTTTTATTTGAAGATATTCTTTTTCCCAATGTAGGCCTCTTAGCGCTTAGCATGTCCAATTGCAGTTTCTACAGAAAGAATGTTTCAGAACGGCTCAATCAAAAGTAAGGTTCAACTCTGTTAGTTGAATGCACAGAACAGAAAGAATTTTCACAGAATGCTACTGTGTAGTTTATATTTGAATATATTCCTTTTTCCACTATTACCCTCTTAGCGCTCCGAATGTCCAGTTGCATTTTCTACAGACAGAGTGTTTCAAAACTGCTCAATCAAAAGTATGGTTTAATTCTGTTAGCTGAATGCTCAGATCAGAAAGAAGTTTCACAGAATGCTTCTGTGTAGTTTATATTTGAATATATTCCTTTTTCCACTACTACTCTCTTAGCGCTCCAAATGTCCAGTTGCATTTTCTACAGAAAGAGTGTTCAGATCTGCTCAATCAAAAGTATGGTTTAACTCTGTTAGCTGAATGCACAGATCAGAAAGAAGTTTCACAGAGTGATTCTGTGTAGTTTATATTTGGAGACATTCCTTTTTCCACTATTACCCTCTTAGCGCTCCGAATCTCCACTTGCATTTTCTACAGAAAGAGTGTTTCAGAACGGCTCAATCAAAACTAAGGTTCAACTCTTTTAGTTGAACAAACAGAACAGAAAGAAGTTTCACAAAATTCTTCTGTGTAGTTTTTATTTGTAGACATTCTTTTTCCCAATATAGGCCTCTTAGCGCTCAGAATGTCCAATTGCAGTTTCTACAGAAAGAGTGTTTCAGAACGGCTCAATCAAAAGTAAGGTTCAACTCTGTTAGTTGAATGCACAGAACAGAAAGAAATTTCATACAATGCTTCTGTGTAGTTTATATTTGAACATATTCTTTTTTCCACTATTACCCACTTAGGGCTACGAATGTCCAGTTGCATTTTCTACAGACAGAGTGTTTCAAAACTGCTCAATCAAAAGTATGGTTTAACTCTGTTAGCTGAATGCTCAGATCAGAAAGAAGTTTCACAGAATGCTTCTGTGTAGTTTATATTTGAATATATTCCTTTTTCCAGTACTACGCTCTTAGCGCTCCAAATGTCCAGTTGCATTTTCTACAGAAAGAGAGTTCAGATCTGCTCAATCAAAGGTATGGTTTAACTCTGTTAGCTGAATGCTCAGATCAGAAAGAAGTTTCACAGAATGCTTCTGTGTAGTTTATATTTGAATATATTCCTTTTTCCACTACTACGCTCTTAGCGCTCCAAATGTCCAGTTGCATTTTCTACAGAAAGAGTGTTCAGATCTGCTCAATCAAAAGTATGGTTTAACTCTGTTAGCTAAATGCACAGATCAGAAAGAAGTTTCACCGAATGATTCTGTGTAGTTTATATTTGAAGACATTCCTCTTTCCACTATTACCCTCTTAGCGCTCCGAATCTCCACTTGCATTTTCTACAAAAAGAGTGTTTCATAACTGCTCAATCAAAAATATGTTTTATCTCTGTTAACTGAATTTACAGATCAGAAATAAGTTTCAAAGAATGCATCTGTGTAGTTTTTATTTGAAGATATTCTTTTTCAAAATGTAGGCCTCTTAGCGCTTAGCATGTCCAATTGCAGTTTCTACAGAAAGAGTGTTTCAGAACGGCTCAATCAAAAGTAAGGTTCAACTCTGTTAGTTGAATGCACAGAACAGAAAGAATTTTCACAGAATGCTACTGTGTAGTTTATATTTGAATATATTCCTTTTTCCACTATTACCCTCTTAGCGCTCCGAATGTCCACTGGCATTTTCTACAGAAAGAGTGTTCAGAACTGCGCAATCAAAAGTATGGTTTAACTCTGTTAGCTTAATGAACATATCAGAAATAAGTTTCACACAATGCTTCTGTGTAGTTTTTATTTGAAGATATTATTTTTCCCAATATAGGCCTCTTAGCGCTCGGAATGTCCAATTGCAGTTTCTACAGAAAGAGTGTTTCAGAAAGGCTCAATCAAATGTAAGGTTCAACTCTGTTAGTTGAATGCACAGAACAGAAAGAAGTTTCATACACTGCTTCTGTGTAGTTTATATTTGAACATATTCTTTTTTCCACAATTACCCACTTAGCGCTACGAATGTCCAGTTGCATTTTCTACAGACAGAGTGTTTCAAAACTGCTCAATCAAAAGTATGGTTTAACTCTGTTAGCTGAATGCTCAGATCAGAAAGAAGTTTCACAGAATGCTTCTGTGTAGTTTATATTTGGATATATTCCTTTTTCCACTACTACTCTCTTAGCGCTCCAAATGTCCAGTTGCATTTTCTACAGAAAGAGAGTTCAGATCTGCTCAAACAAAAGTATGGTTTAAATCTGTTAGCTGAATGCACAGATCAGAAAGAAGTTTCAACGAATGATTCTGTGTAGTTTATATTTGGAGACATTCCTTTTTCCACTATTACCCTCTTAGCGCTCCGAATCTCCACTTGCATTTTCTACAAAAAGAGTGTTTCAGAACGGCTCAATCAAAACTAAGGTTCAACTCTTTTAGTTGTACAAACAGAACAGAAAGAATTTTCACACAATTCTTCTGTGTAGTTTTTATTTGTAGACATTCTTTTTCCCAATATAGGCCTTTTAGCGCTCAGAATGTCCAATTGCAGTTTCTACAGAAAGAGTGTTTCAGAACAGCTCAATCAAAAGTAAGGTTCAACTCTGTTAGTTGAATGCACAGAACAGAAAGAAGTTTCATACAATGCTTCTGTGTAGTTTATATTTGAACATATTCTTTTTTCCACTATTACCCACTTAGCGCTACGAATGTCCAGTTGCATTTTCTACAGACAGAGTGTTTCAAAACTGCTCAATCAAAAGTATGGTTTAACTCTGTTAGCTGAATGCTCAGATCAGAAAGAAGTTTCACAGAATGCTTCTGTTTAGTTTATATTTGAATATATTCCTTTTTCCACTACTTTGCTCTTAGCGCTCCAAATGTCCAGTTGCATTTTCTAGAGAAAGAGTGTTCAGATCTGCTCAATCAAAAGTATGGTTTAATTCTGTTAGCTGAATGCACAGATCAGAAAGAAGTTTCACCGAATGATTCTGTGTAGTTTATATTTGAAGACATTCCTTTTTCCACTATTACCCTCTTAGCGCTCCGAATCTCCACTTGCATTTTCTACAAAAAGAGTGTTTCATAACTGCTCAATCAAAAATATGTTTTATCTCTGTTAACTGAATTTACAGATCAGAAATAAGTTTCACAGAATGCATCTGTGTAGTTTTTATTTGAAGATATTCTTTTTCAAAATGTCGGCCTCTTAGCGCTTAGCATGTCCAATTGCAGTTTCTACAGAAAGAGTGTTTCAGAACGGCTCAATCAAAAGTAAGGTTCAACACTGTTAGTTGAATGCACAGAACAGAAAGAATTTTCACAGAATGCTACTGTGTAGTTTATATTTGAATATATTCCTTTTTCCACTATTACCCTCTTAGCGCTCCGAATGTCCACTTGCATTTTCTACAGAAAGAGTGTTCAGAACTGCGCAATCAAAAGTATGGTTTAACTCTGTTAGCTTAATGAACATATCAGAAATAAGTTTCACACAATGCTTCTGTGTAGTTTTTATTTGAAGATATTATTTTTCCCAATATAGGCCTCTTAGCGCTCAGAATGTCCAATTGCAGTTTCTACAGAAAGAGTGTTTCAGAAAGGCTCAATCAAAAGTAAGGTTCAACTCTGTTAGTTGAATGCACAGAACAGAAAGAAGTTTCATACAATGTTTCTGTGTAGTTTATATTTGAACATATTCTTTTCTCCACTATTACCCACTTAGCGCTACGAATGTGCAGTTGCATTTTCTACAGACAGAGTGTTTCAAAACTGCTCAATCAAAAGTATGGTTTAAATCTGTTAGCTGAATGCTCAGATCAGAAAGAAGTTTCACAGAATGCTTCTGTGTAGTTTATATTTGAATATATTCCTTTTTCCACTACTACGTTCTTAGCGCTCCAAATGTCCAGTTGCATTTTCTACAGAAAGAGTGTTCAGTTCTGCTCAATCAAAAGTATGGTTTAACTCTGTTAGCTGAATGCACAGATCAGAAAGAAGTTTCACAGAATGATTCTGTGTAGTTTATATTTGGAGACATTCCTTTTTCCACTATTACCCTCTTAGCGCTCCGAATCTCCACTTGCATTTTCTGCAGAAAGAGTGTTTCAGAACGGCTCAATCAAAACTAAGGTTCAAATCTTTTAGTTGAACAAACAGAACAGAAAGAAGTTTCACACAATTCTTCTCTGTAGTTTTTATTTGTAGACATTCTTTTTCCCAATATAGGTCTCTTAGCGCTCAGAATGTCCAATTGCAGTTTCTACAGAAAGAGTGTTTCAGAACGGCTCAAGCAAAAGTAAGGTTCAACTCTGTTAGTTGAATGCACAGAACAGAAAGAAGTTTCATACAATGCTTCTGTGTAGTTTATATTTGAAGATATTATTTTTTCCACTATTACCCACTTAGCTCTACGAATGTCCAGTTGCATTTTCTACAGACAGAGTGTTTCAAAACTGCTCAATCAAAAGTATGGTTTAACTCTGTTAGCTGAATGCTCAGATCAGAAAGAAGTTTCACAGAATGCTTCTGTGTAGTTTATATTTGAATATATTCCTTTTTCCACTACTACGCTCTTAGCGCTCCAAATGTCCAGTTGCATTTTCTACAGAAAGAGTGTTCAGATCTGCTCAATCAAAAGTATGGTTTAACTCTCTTAGCTGAATGCACAGATCAGAAAGAAGTTTCACAGAATGATTCTGTGTAGTTTATATTTGGAGACATTCCTTTTTCCACTATTACCCTCTTAGCGCTCCGAATCTCCACTTGCATTTTCTACAGAAAAAGTGTTTCAGAATGGCTCAATCAAAACTAAGGTTCAACTCTTTTAGTTGAACAAACAGAACAGAAAGAAGTTTCACAAAATTCTTCTGTGTAGTTTTTATTTGTAGACATTCTTTTTCCCAATATAGGCCTCTTAGCGCTCAGAATGTCCAATTGCAGTTTCTAAAGAAAGAGTGTTTCAGAACGGCTCAATAAAAAGTAAGGTTCAACTCTGTTAGTTGAATGCACAGAACAGAAAGAAGTTTCATACAATGCTTCTGTGTAGTTTATATTTGAACATATTCTTTTTTCCACTATAACCCACTTAGCGCTACGAATGTCCAGTTGCATTTTCTACAGACAGAGTGTTTCAAAACTGCTCAATCAAAAGTATGGTTTAACTCTGTTAGCTGAATGCTCAGATCAGAAAGAAGTTTCACAGAATGATTCTGTGTAGTTTATATTTGAAGACATTCCTTTTTCCACTATTACCCTCTTAGCGCTCCGAACCTCCACTTGCATTTTCTACAAAAAGAGTGTTTCATAACTGCTCAATCAAAAATATGTTTTATCTCTGTTAACTGAATTTACAGATCAGAAATAAGTTTCAAAGAATGCATCTGTGTAGTTTTTATTTGAAGATATTCTTTTTCAAAATGTAGGCCTCTTAGCGCTTAGCATGTCCAATTGCAGTTTCTACAGAAAGAGTGTTTCAGAACGGCTCAATCAAAAGTAAGGTTCAACTCTGTTAGTTGAATGCACAGAACAGAAAGGATTTTCACAGAATGCTACTGTGTAGTTTATATTTGAATATATTCCTTTTTCCTCTACTACCCTCTTAGCGCTCCAAATGTCCAGTTGCATTTTCTACAGAAAGAGTGTTCAGATCTGCTCAATCAAAAGTATGGTTTAACTCTGTTAGCTGAATGCACAGATCAGAAAGAAGTTTCACCGAATGATTCTGTGTAGTTTATATTTGAAGACATTCCTTTTTCCACTATTACCCTCTTAGCGCTCCGAATCTCCACTTGCATTTTCTACAAAAAGAGTGTTTCATAACTGCTCAATCAAAAATATGTTTTATCTCTGTTAACTGAATTTACAGATCAGAAATAAGTTTCACAGAATGCATCTGTGTAGTTTTTATTTGAAGATATTCTTTTTCCCAATGTAGGCCTCTTAGCGCTTAGCATGTCCAATTGCAGTTTCTACAGAAAGAGAGTTTCAGAACGGCTCAATCAAAAGTAAGGTTCAACTCTGTTAGTTGAATGCACAGAACAGAAAGAATTTTCACAGAATGCTACTGTGTAGTTTATATTTGAATATATTCCTTTTTCCACTATTACCCTCTTAGCGCTCCGAATGTCCACTTGCATTTTCTACAGAAAGAGTGTTCAGAACTGCACAATCAAAAGTATGGTTTAACTCTGTTAGCTTAATGAACATATCAGAAATAAGTTTCACACAATGCTTCTGTGTAGTTTTTATTTGAAGATATTATTTTTCCCAATATATGCCTCTTAGCGCTCAGAATGTCCAATTGCAGTTTCTACAGAAAGAGTGTTTCAGAAAGGCTCAATCAAAAGTAAGGTTCAACTCTGTTAGTTGAATGCACAGAACAGAAAGAAGTTTCATACAATGTTTCTGTGTAGTTTATATTTGAACATATTCTTTTCTCCACTATTACCCACTTAGCGCTACGAATGTCCAGTCGCATTTTCTACAGACAGAGTGTTTCAAAACTGCTCAATCAAAAGTATGGTTTAACTCTGTTAGCTGAATGCTCAGATCAGAAAGAAGTTTCACAGAATGCTTCTGTGTAGTTTATATTTGAATATATTCCTTTTTCCACTACTACGCTCTTAGCGCTCCAAATGTCCAGTTGCATTTTCTACAGAAAGAGTGTTCAGATCTGCTCAATCAAAAGTATGTTTTAACTCTGTTAGCTGAATGCACAGATCAGAAAGAAGTTTCACCGAATGATTCTGTGTAGTTTATATTTGGAGACATTTCTTTTTCCACTATTACCCTCTTAGCGCTCCGAATCTCCACTTGCATTTTCTGCAGAAAGAGTGTTTCAGAACGGCTCAATCAAAACTAAGGTTCAAATCTTTTAGTTGAACAAACAGAACAGAAAGAAGTTTCACACAATTCTTCACTGTAATTTTTATTTGTAGACATTCTTTTTCCCAATATAGGTCTCTTAGCGCTCAGAATGTCGAGTTGCAGTTTCTACAGAAAGAGTGTTTCAGAACGGCTCAATCAAAAGTAAGGTTCAACTCTGTTAGTTGAATGCACAGAACAGAAAGAAGTTTCATACAATGCTTCTGTGTAGTTTATATTTGAAGATATTATTATTTCCACTATTACCCACTTAGCTCTACGAATGTCCAGTTGCATTTTCTACAGACAGAGTGTTTCAAAACTGCTCAATCAAAAGTATGGTTTAACTCTGTTAGCTGAATGCTCAGATCAGAAAGAAGTTTCACAGAATGATTCTGTGTAGTTTATATTTGAATATATTCCTTTGTGCACTACTACTCTCTTAGCGCTCCAAATGTACAGTTGCATTTTCTACAGAAAGAGAGTTCAGATCTGCTCAATCAAAAGTATGGTTTAACTCTGTTAGCTGAATGCACAGATCAGAAAGAAGTTTCACAGAATGATTCTGTGTAGTTTATATTGGAGACATTCCTTTTTCCACTATTACCCTCTTAGCGCTCCGAATCTCCACTTGCATTTTCTACAGAAAGAGTGTTTCAGAACGGCTCAATCAAAACTAAGGTTCAACTCTTTTAGTTGAACAAACAGAACAGAAAGAAGTTTCACACAATTCTTCTGTGTAGTTTTTATTTGTAGACATTCTTTTTCCCAATATAGGCCTCTTAGCGCTCAGAATGTCCAATTGCAGTTTCTACAGAAAGAGTGTTTCAGAACGGCTCAATCAAAAGTAAGGTTCAACTCTGTTAGTTGAATGCACAGAACACAAAGAAGTTTCATACAATGCTTCTGTGTAGTTCATATTTGAACATATTCTTTTTTCCACTATTACCCACTCAGCGCTACGAATGTCCAGTTGCATTTTCTACAGACAGAGTGTTTCAAAACTGCTCAATCAAAAGTATGGTTTAACTCTGTTAGCTGAATTCTCAGATCAGAAAGAAGTTTCACAGAATGCTTCTGTGTAGTTTATATTTGAATATATTCCTTTTTCCACTACTACTCTCTTAGCGCTCCAAAGGTCCAGTTGCATTTTCTACAGAAAGAGAGTTCAGATCTGCTCAATCAAAAGTATGGTTTAACTCTGTTAGCTGAATGCTCAGATCAGAAAGAATTTTCACAGAATGCTTCTGTGTAGTTTATATTTGAATATATTCCTTTTTCCACTACTACGCTCTTAGCGCTCCAAATGTCCAGTTGCATTTTCTACAGAAAGAGTGTTCAGATCTGCTCAATCAAAAGTATGGTTTAACTCTGTTAGCTGAATACACAGATCAGAAAGAAGTTTCACCGAATGATTCTGTGTAGTTTATATTTGAAGACATTCCTCTTTACACTATTACCCTCTTAGCGCTGCGAATGTCCACATGCATTTTCTACAAAAAGAGTGTTTCATAACTGCTCAATCAAAAATATGTTTTATCTCTGTTAACTGAATTTACAGATCAGAAATAAGTTTCACAGAATGCATCTGTGTAGTTTTTATTTGAAGATATTCTTTTTCAAAATGTAGGCCTCTTAGCGCTTAGCATGTCCAATTGCAGTTTCTACAGAAAGAGTGTTTCAGAACGGCTCAATCAAAAGTAAGGTTCAACTCTGTTAGTTGAATGCACAGAACAGAAAGAATTTTCACAGAATGCTACTGTGTAGTTTATATTTGAATATATTCCTTTTTCCACTATTACCCTCTTAGCGCTCCGAATGTCCACTTGCATTTTCTACAGAAAGAGTGTTCAGAACTGCGCAATCAAAAGTATGGTTTAACTCTGTTAGCTTAATGAACATATCAGAAATAAGTTTCACACAATGCTTCTGTGTAGTTTTTATTTGAAGATATTATTTTTCCCAATATAGGCCTCTTAGCGCTCAGAATGTCAAATTGCACTTTCTACAGAAAGAGTGTTTCAGAACGGCTCAATCAAAACTAAGGTTCAACTCTTTTAGTTGAACAAACAGAACAGAAAGAAGTTTCACACAATTCTTCTGTGTAGTTTTTATTTGTAGACATTCTTTTTCCCAATATAGGCCTCTTAGCGCTCAGAATGTCCAATTGCAGTTTCCACAGACAGAGTGTTTCAGAACGGCTCAATCAAAAGTAAGGTTCAACTCTGTTAGTTGAATGCACAGAACAGAAAGAAGTTTCATACAATGCTTCTGTGTAGTTTATATTTGAACATATTCTTTTTTCCACTATTACCCACTTAGCGCTACGAATGTCCAGTTGCATTTTCTACAGACAGAGTGTTTCAAAACTGCTCAATCAAAAGTATGGTTTAACTCTGTTAGCTGAATGCTCAGATCTGAAAGAAGTTTCACAGAATGCTTCTGTGTAGTTTATATTTGAATATATTCCTTTTTCCACTACTACGCTATTAGCGCTCCAAATGTCCAGTTGCATTTTCTACAGAAAGAGTGTTCAGATCTGCTCAATCAAAAGTATGGTTTAACTCTGTTAGCTGAATGCACAGATCAGAAAGAAGTTTCACCGAATGATTCTGTGTAGTTTATATTTGAAGACATTCCTTTTTCCACTATTACCCTCTTAGCGCTCCGAATCTCCACTTGCATTTTCTACAAAAAGTGTGTTTCATAACTGCTCAATCAAAAATATGTTTTATCTCTGTTAACTGAATTTACAGATCAGAAATAAGTTTCACAGAATGCATCTGTGTAGTTTTTATTTGAAGATATTCTTTTTCCCAATGTATGCCTCTTAGCGCTTAGCATGTCCAATTGCAGTTTCTACAGAAAGAGTGTTTCAGAACGGCTCAATCAAAAGTAAGGTTCAACTCTGTTAGTTGAATGCACAGAACAGAAAGAATTTTCACAGAATGCTACTGTGTAGTTTATATTTGAATATAATCCTTTTTCCACTATTACCCTCTTAGCGCTCCGAATGTCCACTTGCATTTTCTACAGAAAGAGTGTTCAGAACTGCACAATCAAAAGTATGGTTTAACTCTGTTAGCTTAATGAACATATCAGAAATAAGTTTCACACAATGCTTCTGTGTAGTTTTTATTTGAAGATATTATTTTTCCCAATATAGGCCTCTTAGCGCTCAGAATGTCCAATTGCAGTTTCTACAGAAAGAGTGTTTCAGAAAGGCTCAATCAAAAGTAAGGTTCAACTCTGTTAGTTGAATGCACAGAACAGAAAGAAGTTTCATACAATGTTTCTGTGTAGTTTATATTTGAACATATTCTTTTCTCCACTATTACCCACTTAGCGCTACGAATGTCCAGTCGCATTTTCTACAGACAGAGTGTTTCAAAACTGCTCAATCAATAGTATGGTTTAACTCTGTTAGCTGAATGCTCAGATCAGAAAGAAGTTTCACAGAATGCTTCTGTGTAGTTTATATTTGAATATATTCCTTTTTCCACTACTACGCTCTTAGCGCTCCAAATGTCCAGTTGCATTTTCTACAGAAAGAGTGTTCAGATCTGCTCAATCAAAAGTATGGTTTAACTCTGTTAGCTGAATGCACAGATCAGAAAGAAGTTTCACCGAATGATTCTGTGTAGTTTATATTTGGAGACATTTCTTTTTCCACTATTACCCTCTTAGCGCTCCGAATCTCCACTTGCATTTTCTGCAGAAAGAGTGTTTCAGAACGGCTCAATCAAAACTAAGGTTCAAATCTTTTAGTTGAACAAACAGAACAGAAAGAAGTTTCACACAATTCTTCACTGTAGTTTTTATTTGTAGACATTCTTTTTCCCAATATAGGTCTCTTAGCGCTCAGAATGTCCAATTGCAGTTTCTACAGAAAGAGTGTTTCAGAACGGCTCAATCAAAAGTAAGGTTCAACTCTGTTAGTTGAATGCACAGAACAGAAAGAAGTTTCATACAATGCTTCTGTGTAGTTTATATTTGAAGTTATTATTATTTCCACTATTACCCACTTAGCTCTACGAATGTCCAGTTGCATTTTCTACAGACAGAGTGTTTCAAAACTGCTCAATCAAAAGTATGGTTTAACTCTGTTAGCTGAATGCTCAGATCAGAAAGAAGTTTCACAGAATGCTTCTGTGTAGTTTATATTTGAATATATTCCTTTGTGCACTACTACTCTCTTAGCGCTCCAAATGTCCAGTTGCATTTTCTACAGAAAGAGAGTTCAGATCTGCTCAATCAAAAGTATGGTTTAACTCTGTTAGCTGAATGCACAGATCAGAAAGAAGTTTCACAGAATGATTCTGTGTAGTTTATATTGGAGACATTCCTTTTTCCACTATTACCCTCTTAGCGCTCCGAATCTCCACTTGCATTTTCTACAGAAAGAGTGTTTCACAACGGCTGAATCAAAACTAAGGTTCAACTCGTTTAGTTGAACAAACAGAACAGAAAGAAGTTTCACACAATTCTTCTGTGTAGTTATTATTTGTAGACATTCTTTTTCCCAATATAGGCCTCTTAGCGCTCAGAATGTCCAATTGCAGTTTCTACAGAAGGAGTGTTTCAGAACGGCTCAATCAAAAGTAAGGTTCAACTCCGTTAGTTGAATGCACAGAACACAAAGAAGTTTCATACAATGCTTCTGTGTAGTTCATATTTGAACATATTATTTTTTCCACTATTACCCACACAGCGCTACGAATGTCCAGTTGCATTTTGTACAGACAGAGTGTTTCAAAACTGCTCAATCAAAAGTATGGTTTAACTCTGTTAGCTGAATTCTCAGATCAGAAAGAAGTTTCACAGAATGCTTCTGTGTAGTTTATATTTGAATATATTCCTTTTTCCACTACTACTCTCTTAGCGCTCCAAAGGTCCAGTTGCATTTTCTACAGAAAGAGAGTTCAGATCTGCTCAATCAAAAGTATGGTTTAACTCTGTTAGCTGAATGCTCAGATCAGAAAGAAGTTTCACAGAATGCTTCTGTGTATTTTATATTTGAATATATTCCTTTTTCCACTACTACGCTCTTAGCGCTCCAAATGTCCAGTTGCATTTTCCACAGAAAGAGTGTTCAGATCTGCTCAATCAAAAGTATGGTTTAACTCTGTTAGCTGAATGCACAGATCAGAAAGAAGTTTCACCGAATGATTCTGTGTAGTTTATATTTGAAGACATTCCTCTTTACACTATTACCCTCTTAGCGCTGCGAATCTCCACTTGCATTTTCTACAAAAAGAGTGTTTCATAACTGCTCAATCAAAAATATGTTTTATCTCTGTTAACTGAATTTACAGATCAGAAATAAGTTTCACAGAATGCATCTGTGTAGTTTTTATTTGAAGATATTCTTTTTCAAAATGTAGGCCTCTTAGCGCTTAGCATGTCCAATTGCAGTTTCTACAGAAAGAGTGTTTCAGAACGGCTCAATCAAAAGTAAGGTTCAACTCTGTTAGTTGAATGCACAGAACAGAAAGAATTTTCACAGAATGTTACTGTGTAGTTTATATTTGAATATATCCCTTTTTCCACTATTACCCTCTTAGCGCTCCGAATGTCCACTTGCATTTTCTACAGAAAGAGTGTTCAGAACTGCGCAATCAAAAGTATAGTTTAACTCTGTTAGCTTAATGAACATATCAGAAATAAGTTTCACACAATGCTTCTGTGTAGTTTTTATTTGAAGATATTATTTTTCCCAATATAGGCCTCTTAGCGCTCAGAATGTCAAATTGCAGTTTCTACAGAAAGAGTGTTTCAGAAAGGTTCAATCAAAACTAAGGTTCAACTCTGTTAGTTGAATGCACAGAACAGAAAGAAGTTTCATACACTGCTTCTGTGTAGTTTATATTTGAACATATTCTTTTTTCCACAATTACCCACTTAGCGCTACGAATGTCCAGTTGCATTTTCTACAGACAGAGTGTTTCAAAACTGCTCAATCAAAAGTATGGTTTAACTCTGTTAGCTGAATGCTCAGATCAGAAAGAAGTTTCACAGAATGCTTCTGTGTAGTTTATATTTGGATATATTCCTTTTTCCACTACTACTCTCTTAGCGCTCCAACTGTGCAGTTGCATTTTCTACAGAAAGAGTGTTCAGATCTGCTCAATCAAAATATGGTTTAACTCTCTTAGCTGAATGAACAGATCAGAAAGAAGTTTCACAGAATGATTCTGTGTAGTTTATATTTGGAGACATTCCTTTTTCCACTATTACCCTCTTAGCGCTCCGAATCTCCACTTGCATTTTCTACAGAAAGAGTGTTTCAGAACGGCTCAATCAAAACTAAGGTTCAACTCTTTTAGTTGAACAAACAGAACAGAAAGAAGTTTCACACAATTCTTCTGTGTAGTTTTTATTTGTAGACATTCTTTTTCCCAATATAGGCCTCTTAGCGCTCAGAATGTCCAATTGCAGTTTCTACAGAAAGAGTGTTTCAGAACGGCTCAATCAAAAGTAAGGTTCAACTCTGTTAGTTGAATGCACAGAACAGAAAGAAGTTTCATACAATGTTTCTGTGTAGTTTATATTTGAACATATTCTTTTTTCCACTATTACCCACTTAGCGCTACGAATGTCCAGTTGCATTTTCTACAGACAGAGTGTTTCAAAACTGCTCAATCAAAAGTATGGTTTAACTCTGTTAGCTGAATGCTCAGATCTGAAAGAAGTTTCACAGAATGCTTCTGTGTAGTTTATATTTGAATATATTCCTTTTTCCACTACTACGCTCTTAGCGCTCCAAATGTCCAGTTGCATTTTCTACAGAAAGAGTGTTCAGATCTGCTCAATCAAAAGTATGGTTTAACTCTGTTAGCTGAATGCACAGATCAGAAAGAAGTTTCACCGAATGATTCTGTGTAGTTTATATTTGAAGACATTCCTTTTTCCACTATTACCTTCTTAGCGCTCCGAATCTCCACTTGCATTTTCTACAAAAAGAGTGTTTCATAACTGCTCAATCAAAAATATGTTTTATCTCTGTTAACTGAATTTACAGATCAGAAATAAGTTTCACAGAATGCATCTGTGTAGTTTTTATTTGAAGATATTCTTTTTCAAAATGTAGGCCTCTTAGCGCTTAGCATGTCCAATTGCAGTTTCTACAGAAAGAGTGTTTCAGAACGGCTCAATCAAAAGTAAGGTTCAACTCTATTAGGTGAATGCACAGAACAGAAAGAATTTTCACAGAATGCTACTGTGTAGTTTATATTTGAATATATTCCTTTTTCCACTATTACCCTCTTAGCGCTCCGAATCTCCATTGCATTTTCTACAGAAAGAGTGTTTCAGAACGGCTCAATCAAAACTAAGGTTCAAATCTTTTAGTTGAACAAACAGAACAGAAAGAAGTTTCACACAATTCTTCTGTGTAGTTTTTATTTGTAGACATTCTTTTTCCCAATATAGGCCTCTTAGCGCTCAGAATGTCCAATTGCAGTTTCTACAGAAAGAGTGTTTCAGAACGGCTCAATCAAAAGTAAGGTTCAACTCTGTTAGTTGAATGCACAGAACAGAAAGAAGTTTCATACAATGCTTCTGTGTAGTTTATATTTGAACATATTCTTTTTTCCACTATTACCCACTTAGCGCTACGAATGTCCAGTTGCATTTTCTACAGACAGAGTGTTTCAAAACTGCTCAATCAAAAGTATGGTTTAACTCTGTTAGCTGAATGCTCAGATCAGAAAGAAGTTTCACAGAATGCTTCTGTGTAGTTTATATTTGAATATATTCCTTTTTCCTCTACTACCCTCTTAGCGCTCCAAATGTCCAGTTGCATTTTCTACAGAAAGAGTGTTCAGATCTGCTCAATCAAAAGTATGGTTTAACTCTGTTAGCTGAATGCACAGATCAGAAAGAAGTTTCACCGAATGATTCTGTGTAGTTTATATTTGAAGACATTCCTTTTTCCACTATTACCCTCTTAGCGCTCCGAATCTCCACTTGCATTTTCTACAAAAAGAGTGTTTCATAACTGCTCAATCAAAAATATGTTTTATCTCTGTTAACTGAATTTACAGATCAGAAATAAGTTTCACAGAATGCATCTGTGTAGTTTTTATTTGAAGATATTCTTTTTCCCAATGTAGGCCTCTTAGCGCTTAGCATGTCCAATTGCAGTTTCTACAGAAAGAGAGTTTCAGAACGGCTCAATCAAAAGTAAGGTTCAACTCTGTTAGTTGAATGCACAGAACAGAAAGAATTTTCACAGAATGCTACTGTGTAGTTTATATTTGAATATATTCCTTTTTCCACTATTACCCTCTTAGCGCTCCGAATGTCCACTTGCATTTTCTACAGAAAGAGTGTTCAGAACTGCACAATCAAAAGTATGGTTTAACTCTGTTAGCTTAATGAACATATCAGAAATAAGTTTCACACAATGCTTCTGTGTAGTTTTTATTTGAAGATATTATTTTTCCCAATATATGCCTCTTAGCGCTCAGAATGTCCAATTGCAGTTTCTACAGAAAGAGTGTTTCAGAAAGGCTCAATCAAAAGTAAGGTTCAACTCTGTTAGTTGAATGCACAGAACAGAAAGAAGTTTCATACAATGTTTCTGTGTAGTTTATATTTGAACATATTCTTTTCTCCACTATTACCCACTTAGCGCTACGAATGTCCAGTCGCATTTTCTACAGACAGAGTGTTTCAAAACTGCTCAATCAAAAGTATGGTTTAACTCTGTTAGCTGAATGCTCAGATCAGAAAGAAGTTTCACAGAATGCTTCTGTGTAGTTTATATTTGAATATATTCCTTTTTCCACTACTACGCTCTTAGCGCTCCAAATGTCCAGTTGCATTTTCTACAGAAAGAGTGTTCAGATCTGCTCAATCAAAAGTATGTTTTAACTCTGTTAGCTGAATGCACAGATCAGAAAGAAGTTTCACCGAATGATTCTGTGTAGTTTATATTTGGAGACATTTCTTTTTCCACTATTACCCTCTTAGCGCTCCGAATCTCCACTTGCATTTTCTGCAGAAAGAGTGTTTCAGAACGGCTCAATCAAAACTAAGGTTCAAATCTTTTAGTTGAACAAACAGAACAGAAAGAAGTTTCACACAATTCTTCACTGTAATTTTTATTTGTAGACATTCTTTTTCCCAATATAGGTCTCTTAGCGCTCAGAATGTCGAGTTGCAGTTTCTACAGAAAGAGTGTTTCAGAACGGCTCAATCAAAAGTAAGGTTCAACTCTGTTAGTTGAATGCACAGAACAGAAAGAAGTTTCATACAATGCTTCTGTGTAGTTTATATTTGAAGATATTATTATTTCCACTATTACCCACTTAGCTCTACGAATGTCCAGTTGCATTTTCTACAGACAGAGTGTTTCAAAACTGCTCAATCAAAAGTATGGTTTAACTCTGTTAGCTGAATGCTCAGATCAGAAAGAAGTTTCACAGAATGATTCTGTGTAGTTTATATTTGAATATATTCCTTTGTGCACTAATACTCCCTTAGCGCTCCAAATGTCCAGTTGCATTTTCTACAGAAAGAGAGTTCAGATCTGCTCAATCAAAAGTATGGTTTAACTCTGTTAGCTGAATGCACAGATCAGAAAGAAGTTTCACAGAATGATTCTGTGTAGTTTATATTGGAGACATTCCTTTTTCCACTATTACCCTCTTAGCGCTCCGAATCTCCACTTGCATTTTCTACAGAAAGAGTGTTTCAGAACGGCTCAATCAAAACTAAGGTTCAACTCTTTTAGTTGA
The DNA here is from genome assembly GCF_028878055.3 of Symphalangus syndactylus. NCBI lineage: Eukaryota > Metazoa > Chordata > Mammalia > Primates > Hylobatidae > Symphalangus > Symphalangus syndactylus. The sequence continues at coordinate 72,244,594 of NC_072442.2, read as the reverse complement.
ACAAACAGAACAGAAAGAAGTTTCACACAATTCTTCTGTGTAGTTTTTATTTGTAGACATTCTTTTTCCCAATATAGGCCTCTTAGCGCTCAGAATGTCCAATTGCAGTTTCTACAGAAAGAGTGTTTCAGAACGGCTCAATCAAAAGTAAGGTTCAACTCTGTTAGTTGAATGCACAGAACACAAAGAAGTTTCATACAATGCTTCTGTGTAGTTCATATTTGAACATATTCTTTTTTCCACTATTACCCACTCAGCGCTACGAATGTCCAGTTGCATTTTCTACAGACAGAGTGTTTCAAAACTGCTCAATCAAAAGTATGGTTTAACTCTGTTAGCTGAATTCTCAGATCAGAAAGAAGTTTCACAGAATGCTTCTGTGTAGTTTATATTTGAATATATTCCTTTTTCCACTACTACTCTCTTAGCGCTCCAAAGGTCCAGTTGCATTTTCTACAGAAAGAGAGTTCAGATCTGCTCAATCAAAAGTATGGTTTAACTCTGTTAGCTGAATGCTCAGATCAGAAAGAATTTTCACAGAATGCTTCTGTGTAGTTTATATTTGAATATATTCCTTTTTCCACTACTACGCTCTTAGCGCTCCAAATGTCCAGTTGCATTTTCTACAGAAAGAGTGTTCAGATCTGCTCAATCAAAAGTATGGTTTAACTCTGTTAGCTGAATACACAGATCAGAAAGAAGTTTCACCGAATGATTCTGTGTAGTTTATATTTGAAGACATTCCTCTTTACACTATTACCCTCTTAGCGCTGCGAATGTCCACATGCATTTTCTACAAAAAGAGTGTTTCATAACTGCTCAATCAAAAATATGTTTTATCTCTGTTAACTGAATTTACAGATCAGAAATAAGTTTCACAGAATGCATCTGTGTAGTTTTTATTTGAAGATATTCTTTTTCAAAATGTAGGCCTCTTAGCGCTTAGCATGTCCAATTGCAGTTTCTACAGAAAGAGTGTTTCAGAACGGCTCAATCAAAAGTAAGGTTCAACTCTGTTAGTTGAATGCACAGAACAGAAAGAATTTTCACAGAATGCTACTGTGTAGTTTATATTTGAATATATTCCTTTTTCCACTATTACCCTCTTAGCGCTCCGAATGTCCACTTGCATTTTCTACAGAAAGAGTGTTCAGAACTGCGCAATCAAAAGTATGGTTTAACTCTGTTAGCTTAATGAACATATCAGAAATAAGTTTCACACAATGCTTCTGTGTAGTTTTTATTTGAAGATATTATTTTTCCCAATATAGGCCTCTTAGCGCTCAGAATGTCAAATTGCACTTTCTACAGAAAGAGTGTTTCAGAAAGGCTCAATCAAAAGTAAGGTTCAACTCTGTTAGTTGAATGCACAGAACAGAAAGAAGTTTCATACACTGCTTCTGTGTAGTTTATATTTGAACATATTCTTTTTTCCACAATTACCCACTTAGCGCTACGAATGTCCAGTTGCATTTTCTACAGACAGAGTGTTTCAAAACTGCTCAATCAAAAGTATGGTTTAACTCTGTTAGCTGAATGCTCAGATCAGAAAGAAGTTTCACAGAATGCTTCTGTGTAGTTTATATTTGGATATATTCCTTTTTCCACTACTACACTCTTAGCGCTCCAAATGTCCAGTTGCATTTTCTACAGAAAGAGTGTTCAGATCTGCTCAATCAAAATATGGTTTAACTCTCTTAGCTGAATGCACAGATCAGAAAGAAGTTTCACAGAATGATTCTGTGTAGTTTATATTTGGAGACATTCCTTTTTCCACTATTACCCTCTTAGCGCTCCGAATCTCCACTTGCATTTTCTACAGAAAGAGTGTTTCAGAACGGCTCAATCAAAACTAAGGTTCAACTCTTTTAGTTGAACAAACAGAACAGAAAGAAGTTTCACACAATTCTTCTGTGTAGTTTTTATTTGTAGACATTCTTTTTCCCAATATAGGCCTCTTAGCGCTCAGAATGTCCAATTGCAGTTTCCACAGACAGAGTGTTTCAGAACGGCTCAATCAAAAGTAAGGTTCAACTCTGTTAGTTGAATGCACAGAACAGAAAGAAGTTTCATACAATGCTTCTGTGTAGTTTATATTTGAACATATTCTTTTTTCCACTATTACCCACTTAGCGCTACGAATGTCCAGTTGCATTTTCTACAGACAGAGTGTTTCAAAACTGCTCAATCAAAAGTATGGTTTAACTCTGTTAGCTGAATGCTCAGATCTGAAAGAAGTTTCACAGAATGCTTCTGTGTAGTTTATATTTGAATATATTCCTTTTTCCACTACTACGCTCTTAGCGCTCCAAATGTCCAGTTGCATTTTCTACAGAAAGAGTGTTCAGATCTGCTCAATCAAAAGTATGGTTTAACTCTGTTAGCTGAATGCACAGATCAGAAAGAAGTTTCACCGAATGATTCTGTGTAGTTTATATTTGAAGACATTCCTTTTTCCACTATTACCCTCTTAGCGCTCCGAATCTCCACTTGCATTTTCTACAAAAAGTGTGTTTCATAACTGCTCAATCAAAAATATGTTTTATCTCTGTTAACTGAATTTACAGATCAGAAATAAGTTTCACAGAATGCATCTGTGTAGTTTTTATTTGAAGATATTCTTTTTCCCAATGTATGCCTCTTAGCGCTTAGCATGTCCAATTGCAGTTTCTACAGAAAGAGTGTTTCAGAACGGCTCAATCAAAAGTAAGGTTCAACTCTGTTAGTTGAATGCACAGAACAGAAAGAATTTTCACAGAATGCTACTGTGTAGTTTATATTTGAATATAATCCTTTTTCCACTATTACCCTCTTAGCGCTCCGAATGTCCACTTGCATTTTCTACAGAAAGAGTGTTCAGAACTGCACAATCAAAAGTATGGTTTAACTCTGTTAGCTTAATGAACATATCAGAAATAAGTTTCACACAATGCTTCTGTGTAGTTTTTATTTGAAGATATTATTTTTCCCAATATAGGCCTCTTAGCGCTCAGAATGTCCAATTGCAGTTTCTACAGAAAGAGTGTTTCAGAAAGGCTCAATCAAAAGTAAGGTTCAACTCTGTTAGTTGAATGCACAGAACAGAAAGAAGTTTCATACAATGTTTCTGTGTAGTTTATATTTGAACATATTCTTTTCTCCACTATTACCCACTTAGCGCTAAGAATGTCCAGTCGCATTTTCTACAGACAGAGTGTTTCAAAACTGCTCAATCAATAGTATGGTTTAACTCTGTTAGCTGAATGCTCAGATCAGAAAGAAGTTTCACAGAATGCTTCTGTGTAGTTTATATTTGAATATATTCCTTTTTCCACTACTACGCTCTTAGCGCTCCAAATGTCCAGTTGCATTTTCTACAGAAAGAGTGTTCAGATCTGCTCAATCAAAAGTATGGTTTAACTCTGTTAGCTGAATGCACAGATCAGAAAGAAGTTTCACCGAATGATTCTGTGTAGTTTATATTTGGAGACATTTCTTTTTCCACTATTACCCTCTTAGCGCTACGAATCTCCACTTTCATTTTCTGCAGAAAGAGTGTTTCAGAACGGCTCAATCAAAACTAAGGTTCAAATCTTTTAGTTGAACAAACAGAACAGAAAGAAGTTTCACACAATTCTTCACTGTAGTTTTTATTTGTAGACATTCTTTTTCCCAATATAGGTCTCTTAGCGCTCAGAATGTCCAATTGCAGTTTCTACAGAAAGAGTGTTTCAGAACGGCTCAATCAAAAGTAAGGTTCAACTCTGTTAGTTGAATGCACAGAACAGAAAGAAGTTTCATACAATGCTTCTGTGTAGTTTATATTTGAAGTTATTATTATTTCCACTATTACCCACTTAGCTCTACGAATGTCCAGTTGCATTTTCTACAGACAGAGTGTTTCAAAACTGCTCAATCAAAATATGGTTTAACTCTGTTAGCTGAATGCTCAGATCAGAAAGAAGTTTCACAGAATGATTCTGTGTAGTTTATATTTGAATATATTCCTTTGTGCACTACTACTCTCTTAGCGCTCCAAATGTCCAGTTGCATTTTCTACAGAAAGAGAGTTCAGATCTGCTCAATCAAAAGTATGGTTTAACTCTGTTAGCTGAATGCACAGATCAGAAAGAAGTTTCACAGAATGATTCTGTGTAGTTTATATTGGAGACATTCCTTTTTCCACTATTACCCTCTTAGCGCTCCGAATCTCCACTTGCATTTTCTACAGAAAGAGTGTTTCACAACGGCTGAATCAAAACTAAGGTTCAACTCGTTTAGTTGAACAAACAGAACAGAAAGAAGTTTCACACAATTCTTCTGTGTAGTTATTATTTGTAGACATTCTTTTTCCCAATATAGGCCTCTTAGCGCTCAGAATGTCCAATTGCAGTTTCTACAGAAGGAGTGTTTCAGAACGGCTCAATCAAAAGTAAGGTTCAACTCCGTTAGTTGAATGCACAGAACACAAAGAAGTTTCATACAATGCTTCTGTGTAGTTCATATTTGAACATATTATTTTTTCCACTATTACCCACTCAGCGCTACGAATGTCCAGTTGCATTTTCTACAGACAGAGTGTTTCAAAACTGCTCAATCAAAAGTATGGTTTAACTCTGTTAGCTGAATTCTCAGATCAGAAAGAAGTTTCACAGAATGCTTCTGTGTAGTTTATATTTGAATATATTCCTTTTTCCACTACTACTCTCTTAGCGCTCCAAAGGTCCAGTTGCATTTTCTACAGAAAGAGAGTTCAGATCTGCTCAATCAAAAGTATGGTTTAACTCTGTTAGCTGAATGCTCAGATCAGAAAGAAGTTTCACAGAATGCTTCTGTGTATTTTATATTTGAATATATTCCTTTTTCCACTACTACGCTCTTAGCGCTCCAAATGTCCAGTTGCATTTTCTACAGAAAGAGTGTTCAGATCTGCTCAATCAAAAGTATGGTTTAACTCTGTTAGCTGAATGCACAGATCAGAAAGAAGTTTCACCGAATGATTCTGTGTAGTTTATATTTGAAGACATTCCTCTTTACACTATTACCCTCTTAGCGCTGCGAATCTCCACTTGCATTTTCTACAAAAAGAGTGTTTCATAACTGCTCAATCAAAAATATGTTTTATCTCTGTTAACTGAATTTACAGATCAGAAATAAGTTTCACAGAATGCATCTGTGTAGTTTTTATTTGAAGATATTCTTTTTCAAAATGTAGGCCTCTTAGCGCTTAGCATGTCCAATTGCAGTTTCTACAGAAAGAGTGTTTCAGAACGGCTCAATCAAAAGTAAGGTTCAACTCTGTTAGTTGAATGCACAGAACAGAAAGAATTTTCACAGAATGTTACTGTGTAGTTTATATTTGAATATATCCCTTTTTCCACTATTACCCTCTTAGCGCTCCGAATGTCCACTTGCATTTTCTACAGAAAGAGTGTTCAGAACTGCGCAATCAAAAGTATGGTTTAACTCTGTTAGCTTAATGAACATATCAGAAATAAGTTTCACACAATGCTTCTGTGTAGTTTTTATTTGAAGATATTATTTTTCCCAATATAGGCCTCTTAGCGCTCAGAATGTCAAATTGCAGTTTCTACAGAAAGAGTGTTTCAGAAAGGCTCAATCAAAACTAAGGTTCAACTCTGTTAGTTGAATGCACAGAACAGAAAGAAGTTTCATACACTGCTTCTGTGTAGTTTATATTTGAACATATTCTTTTTTCCACAATTACCCACTTAGCGCTACGAATGTCCAGTTGCATTTTCTACAGACAGAGTGTTTCAAAACTGCTCAATCAAAAGTATGGTTTAACTCTGTTAGCTGAATGCTCAGATCAGAAAGAAGTTTCACAGAATGCTTCTGTGTAGTTTATATTTGGATATATTCCTTTTTCCACTACTACTCTCTTAGCGCTCCAACTGTGCAGTTGCATTTTCTACAGAAAGAGTGTTCAGATCTGCTCAATCAAAATATGGTTTAACTCTCTTAGCTGAATGAACAGATCAGAAAGAAGTTTCACAGAATGATTCTGTGTAGTTTATATTTGGAGACATTCCTTTTTCCACTATTACCCTCTTAGCGCTCCGAATCTCCACTTGCATTTTCTACAGAAAGAGTGTTTCAGAACGGCTCAATCAAAACTAAGGTTCAACTCTTTTAGTTGAACAAACAGAACAGAAAGAAGTTTCACACAATTCTTCTGTGTAGTTTTTATTTGTAGACATTCTTTTTCCCAATATAGGCCTCTTAGCGCTCAGAATGTCCAATTGCAGTTTCTACAGAAAGAGTGTTTCAGAACGGCTCAATCAAAAGTAAGGTTCAACTCTGTTAGTTGAATGCACAGAACAGAAAGAAGTTTCATACAATGCTTCTGTGTAGTTTATATTTGAACATATTCTTTTTTCCACTATTACCCACTTAGCGCTACGAATGTCCAGTTGCATTTTCTACAGACAGAGTGTTTCAAAACTGCTCAATCAAAAGTATGGTTTAACTCTGTTAGCTGAATGCTCAGATCTGAAAGAAGTTTCACAGAATGCTTCTGTGTAGTTTATATTTGAATATATTCCTTTTTCCACTACTACGCTCTTAGCGCTCCAAATGTCCAGTTGCATTTTCTACAGAAAGAGTGTTCAGATCTGCTCAATCAAAAGTATGGTTTAACTCTGTTAGCTGAATGCACAGATCAGAAAGAAGTTTCACCGAATGATTCTGTGTAGTTTATATTTGAAGACATTCCTTTTTCCACTATTACCCTCTTAGCGCTCCGAATCTCCACTTGCATTTTCTACAAAAAGTGTGTTTCATAACTGCTCAATCAAAAATATGTTTTATTTCTGTTAACTGAATTTACAGATCAGAAATAAGTTTCACAGAATGCATCTGTGTAGTTTTTATTTGAAGATATTCTTTTTCCCAATGTAGGCCTCTTAGCGCTTAGCATGTCCAATTGCAGTTTCTACAGAAAGAGTGTTTCAGAACGGCTCAATCAAAAGTAAGGTTCAACTCTGTTAGTTGAATGCACAGAACAGAAAGAATTTTCACAGAATGCTACTGTGTAGTTTATATTTGAATATATTCCTTTTTCCACTATTACCCTCTTAGCGCTCCGAATGTCCACTTGCATTTTCTACAGAAAGAGTGTTCAGAACTGCGCAATCAAAAGTATGGTTTAACTCTGTTAGCTTAATGAACATATCAGAAATAAGTTTCACACAATTCTTCTGTGTATTTTTTGTTTGTAGACATTCTTTTTCCCATTATAGGCCTCTTAGCGCTCAGAATGTCCAATTGCAGTTTCTACAGAAAGAGTGTTTCAGAAAGGCTCAATCAAAAGTAAGGTTCAACTCTGTTAGTTGAATGCACAGAACAGAAAGAAGTTTCATACAATGCTTCTGTGTAGTTTATATTTGAACATATTCTTTTTTCCACTATTACCCACTTAGCGCTACGAATGTCCAGTTGCATTTTCTACAGACAGAGTGTTTCAAAACTGCTCAATCAAAAGTATGGTTTAACTCTGTTAGCTGAATGCTCAGATCAGAAAGAAGTTTCACAGAATGCTTCTGTGTAGTTTATATTTGAATATATTCCTTTTTCCACTACTACGCTGTTAGTGCTCCAAATGTCCAGTTGCATTTTCTACAGAAAGAGTGTTCAGATCTGCTCAATCAAAAGTATGTTTTAACTCTGTTAGCTGAATGCACAGATCAGAAAGAAGTTTCACCGAATGATTCTGTGTAGTTTATATTTGAAGACATTCCTTTTTCCACTATTACCTTCTTAGCGCTCCGAATCTCCACTTGCATTTTCTACAAAAAGAGTGTTTCATAACTGCTCAATCAAAAATATGTTTTATCTCTGTTAACTGAATTTACAGATCAGAAATAAGTTTCACAGAATGCATCTGTGTAGTTTTTATTTGAAGATATTCTTTTTCAAAATGTAAGCCTCTTAGCGCTTAGCATGTCCAATTGCAGTTTCTACAGAAAGAGTGTTTCAGAACGGCTCAATCAAAAGTAAGGTTCAACTCTATTAGGTGAATGCACAGAACAGAAAGAATTTTCACAGAATGCTACTGTGTAGTTTATATTTGAATATATTCCTTTTTCCACTATTACCCTCTTAGCGCTCCGAATCTCCATTGCATTTTCTACAGAAAGAGTGTTTCAGAACGGCTCAATCAAAACTAAGGTTCAACTCTTTTAGTTGAACAAACAGAACAGAAAGAAGTTTCACACAATTCTTCTGTGTAGTTTTTATTTGTAGACATTCTTTTTCCCAATATAGGCCTCTTAGCGCTCAGAATGTCCAATTGCAGTTTCTACAGAAAGAGTGTTTCAGAAGGGCTCAATCAAAAGTAAGGTTCAACTCTGTTAGTTGAATGCACAGAACAGAAAGAAGTTTCATACAATGCTTCTGTGTAGTTTATATTTGAACATATTCTTTTTTCCACTATTACCCACTTAGCGCTACGAATGTCCAGTTGCATTTTCTACAGACAGAGTGTTTCAAAACTGCTCAATCAAAAGAATGGTTTAACTCTGTTAGCTGAATGCTCAGATCAGAAAGAAGTTTCACAGAATGCTTCTGTGTAGTTTATATTTGAATATATTCCTTTTTCCACTACTACGCTCTTAGCGCTCCAAATGTCCAGTTGCATTTTCTACAGAAAGAGTGTTCAGATCTGCTCAATCAAATGTATGGTTTAACTCTGTTAGCTGAATGCACAGATCAGAAACAAGTTTCACCGAATGATTCTGTGTAGTTTATATTTGAAGACATTCCTTTTTCCACTATTACCCTCTTAGCGCTCCGAATCTCCACTTGCATTTTCTACAAAAAGAGTGTTTCATAACTGCTCAATCAAAAATATGTTTTATCTCTGTTAACTGAATTTACAGATCAGAAATAAGTTTCACAGAATGCATCTGTGTAGTTTTTATTTGAAGATATTCTTTTTCCCAATGTAGGCCTCTTAGCGCTTAGCATGTCCAATTGCAGTTTCTACAGAAAGAGTGTTTCAGAACGGCTCAATCAAAAGTAAGGTTCAACTCTGTTAGTTGAATGCACAGAACAGAAAGTATTTTCACAGAATGCTACTGTGTAGTTTATATTTGAATATATTCCTTTTTCCACTATTACCCTCTTAGCGCTCCGAATGTCCACTTGCATTTTCTACAGAAAGAGTGTTTAGAACTGCGCAATCAAAAGTATGGTTTAACTCTGTTAGCTTAATGAACATATCAGAAATAAGTTTCACACAATGCTTCTGTGTAGTTTTTATTTGAAGATATTATTTTTCCCAATATAGGCCTCTTAGCGCTCAGAATGTCCAATTGCAGTTTCTAGTGAAAGAGTGTTTCAGAAAGGCTCAATCAAAAGTAAGGTTCAACTCTGTTAGTTGAATGCACAGAACAGAAAGAAGTTTCATACAATGCTTCTGTGTAGTTTATATTTGAACATATTCTTTTTTCCACTATTACCCACTTAGCGCTACGAATGTCCAGTTGCATTTTCTACAGACAGAGTGTTTCAAAACTGCTCAATCAAAAGTATGGTTTAACTCTGTTAGCTGAATGCTCAGATCAGAAAGAAGTTTCACAGAATGCTTCTGTGTAGTTTATATTTGAATATATTCCTTTTTCCACTACTAGTCTCTTAGCGCTCCAAATGTCCAGTTGCATTTTCTACAGAAAGAGAGTTCAGATCTGCTCAATCAAAAGTATGGTTTAACTCTGTTAGCTGAATGCACAGATCAGAAAGAAGTTTCACAGAATGATTCTGTGTAGTTTATATTTGGAGACATTCCTTTTCCACTATTACCCTCTTAGCGCTCCGAATCTCCACTTGCATTTTCTACAGAAAGTGTGTTTCAGAACGGCTCAATCAAAACTAAGGTTCAACTCTTTTAGTTGAACAAACAGAACAGAAAGAAGTTTCACACAATTCTTCTGTGTAGTTTTTATTTGTAGACATTCTTTTTCCCAATATAGGCCTCTTAGCGCTCAGAATGTCCAATTGCAGTTTCTACAGAAAGAGTGTTTCAGAACGGCTCAATCAAAAGTAAGGTTCAACTCTGTTAGTTGAATGCACAGAACAGAAAGAAGTTTCATACAATGCTTCTGTGTAGTTTATATTTGAACATATTCTTTTTTCCACTATTACCCACTTAGCGCTACGAATGTCCAGTTGCATTTTCTACAGACAGAGTGTTTCAAAACTGCTCAATCAAAAGTATGGTTTAACTCTGTTAGCTGAATGCTCAGATCTGAAAGAAGTTTCACAGAATGCTTCTGTGTAGTTTATATTTGAATATATTCCTTTTTCCACTACTACGCTCTTAGCGCTCCAAATGTCCAGTTGCATTTTCTACAGAAAGAGTGTTCAGATCTGCTCAATCAAAAGTATGGTTTAACTCTGTTAGCTGAATGCACAGATCAGAAAGAAGTTTCACCGAATGATTCTGTGTAGTTTATATTTGAAGACATTCCTTTTTCCACTATTACCCTCTTAGCGCTCCGAATCTCCACTTGCATTTTCTACAAAAAGTGTGTTTCATAACTGGTCAATCAAAAATATGTTTTATCTCTGTTAACTGAATTTACAGATCAGAAATAAGTTTCACAGAATGCATCTGTGTAGTTTTTATTTGAAGATATTCTTTTTCCCAATGTAGGCCTCTGAGCGCTTAGCATGTCCAATTGCAGTTTCTACAGAAAGAGTGTTTCAGAACGGCTCAATCAAAAGTAAGGTTCAACTCTGTTAGTTGAATGCACAGAACAGAAAGAATTTTCACAGAATGCTACTGTGTAGTTTATATTTGAATATATTCCTTTTTCCACTATTACCCTCTTAGCGCTCCGAATGTCCACTTGCATTTTCTACAGAAAGAGTGTTCAGAACTGCGCAATCAAAAGTATGGTTTAACTCTGTTAGCTTAATGAACATATCAGAAATAAGTTTCACACAATTCTTCTGTGTAGTTTTTATTTGTAGACATTCTTTTTCCCATTATAGGCCTCTTAGCGCTCAGAATGTCCAATTGCAGTTTCTACAGAAAGAGTGTTTCAGAAAGGCTCAATCAAAAGTAAGGTTCAACTCTGTTAGTTGAATGCACAGAACAGAAAGAAGTTTCATACAATGCTTCTGTGTAGTTTATCTTTGAACATATTCTTTTTTCCACTATTACCCACTTAGCGCTACGAATGTCCAGTTGCATTTTCTACAGACAGAGTGTTTCAAAACTGCTCAATCAAAAGTATGGTTTAACTCTGTTAGCTGAATGCTCAGATCAGAAAGAAGTTTCACAGAATGCTTCTGTGTAGTTTATATTTGAATATATTCCTTTTTCCACTACTACGCTGTTAGCGCTCCAAATGTCCAGTTGCATTTTCTACAGAAAGAGTGTTCAGATCTGCTCAATCAAAAGTATGTTTTAACTCTGTTAGCTGAATGCACAGATCAGAAAGAAGTTTCACCGAATGATTCTGTGTAGTTTATATTTGAAGGCATTCCTTTTTCCACTATTACCCTCTTAGCGCTCCGAATCTCCACTTGCATTTTCTACAAAAAGAGTGTTTCATAACTGCTCAATCAAAAATATGTTTTATCTCTGTTAACTGAATTTACAGATCAGAAATAAGTTTCACAGAATGCATCTGTGTAGTTTTTATTTGAAGATATTCTTTTTCAAAATGTAGGCCTCTTAGCGCTTAGCATGTCCAATTGCAGTTTCTACAGAAAGAGTGTTTCAGAACGGCTCAATCAAAAGTAAGGTTCAACTCTGTTAGGTGAATGCACAGAACAGAAAGAATTTTCACAGAATGCTACTGTGTAGTTTATATTTGAATATATTCCTTTTTCCACTATTACCCTCTTAGCGCTCCGAATCTCCATTGCATTTTCTACAGAAAGAGTGTTTCAGAACGGCTCAATCAAAACTAAGGTTCAACTCTTTTAGTTGAACAAACAGAACAGAAAGATGTTTCACACAATTCTTCTGTGTAGTTTTTATTTGTAGACATTCTTTTTCCCAATATAGGCCTCTTAGCGCTCAGAATGTCCAATTGCAGTTTCTACAGAAAGAGTGTTTCAGAACGGCTCAATCAAAAGTAAGGTTCAACTCTGTTAGTTGAATGCACAGAACAGAAAGAAGTTTCATACAATGCTTCTGTGTAGTTTATATTTGAACATATTCTTTTTTCCACTATTACCCACTTAGCGCTACGAATGTCCAGTTGCATTTTCTACAGACAGAGTGTTTCAAAACTGCTCAATCAAAAGAATGGTTTAACTCTGTTAGCTGAATGCTCAGATCAGAAAGAAGTTTCACAGAATGCTTCTGTGTAGTTTATATTTGAATATATTCCTTTTTCCACTACTACGCTCTTAGCGCTCCAAATGTCCAGTTGCATTTTCTACAGAAAGAGTGTTCAGATCTGCTCAATCAAATGTATGGTTTAACTCTGTTAGCTGAATGCACAGATCAGAAACAAGTTTCACCGAATGATTCTGTGTAGTTTATATTTGAAGACATTCCTTTTTCCACTATTACCCTCTTAGCGCTCCGAATCTCCACTTGCATTTTCTACAAAAAGAGTGTTTCATAACTGCTCAATCAAAAATATGTTTTATCTCTGTTAACTGAATTTACAGATCAGAAATAAGTTTCACAGAATGCATCTGTGTAGTTTTTATTTGAAGATATTCTTTTTCCCAATGTAGGCCTCTTAGCGCTTAGCATGTCCAATTGCAGTTTCTACAGAAAGAGTGTTTCAGAACGGCTCAATCAAAAGTAAGGTTCAACTCTGTTAGTTGAATGCACAGAACAGAAAGTATTTTCACAGAATGCTACTGTGTAGTTTATATTTGAATATATTCCTTTTTCCACTATTACCCTCTTAGCGCTCCGAATGTCCACTTGCATTTTCTACAGAAAGAGTGTTTAGAACTGCGCAATCAAAAGTATGGTTTAACTCTGTTAGCTTAATGAACATATCAGAAATAAGTTTCACACAATGCTTCTGTGTAGTTTTTATTTGAAGATATTATTTTTCCCAATATAGGCCTCTTAGCGCTCAGAATGTCCAATTGCAGTTTCTAGTGAAAGAGTGTTTCAGAAAGGCTCAATCAAAAGTAAGGTTCAACTCTGTTAGTTGAATGCACAGAACAGAAAGAAGTTTCATACAATGCTTCTGTGTAGTTTATATTTGAACATATTCTTTTTTCCACTATTACCCAGTTAGCGCTACGAATGTCCAGTTGCATTTTCTGCAGACAGAGTGTTTCAAAACTGCTCAATCAAAAGTATGGTTTAACTCTGTTAGCTGAATGCTCAGATCAGAAAGGAGTTTCACAGAATGCTTCTGTGTAGTTTATATTGAATATATTCCTTTTTCCACTACTACTCTCTTAGCGCTCCAAATGTCCAGTTGCATTTTCTACAGAAAGAGAGTTCAGATCTGCTCAATCAAAAGTATGGTTTAACTCTGTTAGCTGAATGCACAGATCAGAAAGAAGTTTCACAGAATGATTCTGTGTAGTTTATATTTGGAGACATTCCTTTTCCACTATTACCCTCTTAGCGCTCCGAATCTCCACTTGCATTTTCTACAGAAAGTGTGTTTCAGAACGGCTCAATCAAAACTAAGGTTCAACTCTTTTAGTTGAACAAACAGAACAGAAAGAAGTTTCACACAATTCTTCTGTGTAGTTTTTATTTGTAGACATTCTTTTTCCCAATATAGGCCTCTTAGCGCTCAGAATGTCCAATTGCAGTTTCTACAGAAAGAGTGTTTCAGAACGGCTCAATCAAAAGTAAGGTTCAACTCTGTTAGTTGAATGCACAGAACAGAAAGAAGTTTCATACAATGCTTCTGTGTAGTTTATATTTGAACATATTCTTTTTTCCACTATTACCCACTTAGCGCTACGAATGTCCAGTTGCATTTTCTACAGACAGAGTGTTTCAAAACTGCTCAATCAAAAGTATGGTTTAACTCTGTTAGCTGAATGCTCAGATCAGAAAGAAGTTTCACAGAATGCTTCTGTGTAGTTTATGTTTGAATATATTCCTTTTTCCACTACTACGCTCTTAGCGCTCCAAATGTCCAGTTGCATTTTCTACAGAAAGAGTGTTCAGATCTGCTCAATCAAAAGTATGGTTTAACTCTGTTAGCTGAATGCACAGATCAGAAAGAAGTTTCACCGAATGATTCTGTGTAGTTTATATTTGAAGACATTCCTTTTTCCACTATTACCCTCTTAGTGCTCCGAATCTCCACTTGCATTTTCTACAAAAAGAGTGTTTCATAACTGCTCAATCAAAAATATGTTTTATCTCTGTTAACTGAATTTACAGATCAGAACTAAGTTTCACAGAATGCATCTGTGTAGTTTTTATTTGAAGATATTCTTTTTCCCAATGTAGGCCTCTTAGCGCTTAGCATGTCCAATTGCAGTTTCTACAGAAAGAGTGTTTCAGAACGGCTCAATCAAAAGTAAGGTTCAACTCTGTTAGTTGAATGCACAGAACAGAAAGAATTTTCACAGAATGCTACTGTGTAGTTTATATTTGTATATATTCCTTTTTCCACTATTACCCTCTTAGCGCTCCGAATGTCCACTTGAATTTTCTACAGAAAGAGTGTTCAGAACTGCGCAATCAAAATTATGGTTTAACTCTGTTAGCTTAATGAACATATCAGAAATAAGTTTCACACAATGCTTCTGTGTAGTTTTTATTTGTAGACATTCTTTTTCCCATTATAGGCCTCTTAGCGCTCAGAATGTCCAATTGCAGTTTCTACAGAAAGAGTGTTTCAGAAAGGCTCAATCAAAAGTAAGGTTCAACTCTGTTAGTTGAATGCACAGAACAGAAAGAAGTTTCATACAATGCTTCTGTGTAGTTTATATTTGAACATATTTTTTTTCCACTATTACCCACTTAGCGCTACAAATGTCCAGTTGCATTTTCTACAGACAGAGTGTTTCAAAACTGCTCAATCAAAAGTATGGTTTAACTCTGTTAGCTGAATGCTCAGATCAGAAAGAAGTTTCACAGAATGCTTCTGTGTAGTTTATATTTGAATATATTCCTTTTTCCACTACTATGCTCTTAGCGCTCCAAATGTCCAGTTGCATTTTGTACAGAAAGAGTGTTCAGATCTGCTCAATCAAAAGTATGGTTTAACTCTGTTAGCTGAATGCACAGATCAGAAAGAAGTTTCACCGAATGATTCTGTGTAGTTTATATTTGAAGACATTCCTTTTTCCACTATTACCCTCTTAGCGCTCCGAATCTCCACTTGCATTTTCTACAAAAAGAGTGTTTCATAACTGCTCAATCAAAAATATGTTTTATCTCTGTTAACTGAATTTACAGATCAGAAAGAAGTTTCACAGAATGCATCTGTGTAGTTTTTATTTGAAGATATTCTTTTTCAAAATGTAGGCCTCTTAGCGCTTAGCATGTCCAATTGCAGTTTCTACAGAAAGAGTGTTTCAGAACGGCTCAATCAAAAGTAAGGTTCAACTCTGTTAGTTGAATGCACAGAACAGAAAGAATTTTCACAGAATGCTACTGTGTAGTTTATATTTGAATATATTCCTTTTTCCACTATTACCCTCTTAGCGCTCCGAATCTCCATTGCATTTTCTACAGAAAGAGTGTTTCAGAACGGCTCAATCAAAACTAAGGTTCAACTCTTTTAGTTGAACAAACAGAACAGAAAGAAGTTTCACAAAATTCTTCTGTGTAGTTTTTATTTGTAGACATTCTTTTTCCCAATATAGGCCTCTTAGCGCTCAGAATGTCCAATTGCAGTTTCTACAGAAAGAGTGTTTCAGAACGGCTCAATCAAAAGTAAGGTTCAACTCTGTTAGTTGAATGCACAGAACAGAAAGAAGTTTCATACAATGCTTCTGTGTAGTTTATATTTGAACATATTCTTTTTTCCACTATTACCCACTTAGCGCTACGAATGTCCAGTTGCATTTTCTACAGACAGAGTGTTTCAAAACTGCTCAATCAAAAGAATGGTTTAACTCTGTTAGCTGAATGCTCAGATCAGAAAGAAGTTTCACAGAATGCTTCTGTGTAGTTTATATTTGAATATATTCCTTTTTCCACTACTACGCTCTTAGCGCTCCAAATGTCCAGTTGCATTTTCTACAGAAAGAGTGTTCAGATCTGCTCAATCAAAAGTATGGTTTAACTCTGTTAGCTGAATGCACAGATCAGAAAGAAGTTTCACCGAATGATTTTGTGTAGTTTATATTTGAAGACATTCCTTTTTCCACTATTACCCTCTTAGCGCTCCGAATCTCCACTTGCATTTTCTACAAAAAGAGTGTTTCATAACTGCTCAATCAAAAATATGTTTTATCTCTGTTAACTGAATTTACAGATCAGAAATAAGTTTCACAGAATGCATCTGTGTAGTTTTTATTTGAAGATATTCTTTTTCCCAATGTAGGCCTCTTAGCGCTTAGCATGTCCAATTGCAGTTTCTACAGAAAGAGTGTTTCAGAACGGCTCAATCAAAAGTAAGGTTCAACTCTGTTAGTTGAATGCACAGAACAGAAAGTATTTTCACAGAATGCTACTGTGTAGTTTATATTTGAATATATTCCTTTTTCCACTATTACCCTCTTAGCGCTCCGAATGTCCACTTGCATTTTCTACAGAAAGAGTGTTCAGAACTGCGCAATCAAAAGTATGGTTTAACTCTGTTAGCTTAATGAACATATCAGAAATAAGTTTCACACAATGCTTCTGTGTAGTTTTTATTTGTAGACATTCTTTTTGCCATTATAGGCCTCTTAGCGCTCAGAATGTCCAATTGCAGTTTCTACAGAAAGAGTGTTTCAGAAAGGCTCAATCAAAAGTAAGGTTCAACTCTGTTAGTTGAATGCACAGAACAGAAAGAAGTTTCATACAATGCTTCTGTGTAGTTTATATTTGAACATATTCTTTTTTCCACTATTACCCACTTAGCGCTACGAATGTCCAGTTGCATTTTCTACAGACAGAGTGTTTCAAAACTGCTCAATCAAAAGTATGGTTTAACTCTGTTAGCTGAATGCTCAGATCAGAAAGAAGTTTCACAGAATGCTTCTGTGTAGTTTATATTTGAATATATTTCTTTTTCCACTACTACGCTGTTAGCGCTCCAAATGTCCAGTTGCATTTTCTACAGAAAGAGTGTTCAGATCTGCTCAATCAAAAGTATGGTTTAACTCTGTTAGCTGAATGCACAGATCAGAAAGAAGTTTCACCGAATGATTCTGTGTAGTTTATATTTGAAGACATTCCTTTTTCCACTATTACCCTCTTAGCGCTCCGAATCTCCACTTGCATTTTCTACAAAAAGAGTGTTTCATAACTGCTCAATCAAAAATATATTTTATCTCTGTTAACTGAATTTACAGATCAGAAAGAAGTTTCACAGAATGCATCTGTGTAGTTTTTATTTGAAGATATTCTTTTTCAAAATGTAGGCCTCTTAGCGCTTAGCATGTCCAATTGCAGTTTCTACAGAAAGAGTGTTTCAGAACGGCTCAATCAAAAGTAAGGTTCAACTCTGTTAGTTGAATGCACAGAACAGAAAGAAGTTTCACAGAATGCTACTGTGTAGTTTATATTTGAATATATTCCTTTTTCCACTATTACCCTCTTAGCGCTCCGATTCTCCATTGCATTTTCTACAGAAAGAGTGTTTCAGAACGGCTCAATCAAAACTAAGGTTCAACTCTTTTAGTTGAACAAACAGAAGAGAAAGAAGTTTCACACAATTCTTCTGTGTAGTTTTTATTTGTAGACATTCTTTTTCCCAATATAGGCCTCTTAGCGCTCAGAATGTCCAATTGCAGTTTCTACAGAAAGAGTGTTTCAGAACGGCTCAATCAAAAGTAAGGTTCAACTCTGTTAGTTGAATGCACAGAACAGAAAGAAGTTTCATACAATGCTTCTGTGTAGTTTATATTTGAACATATTCTTTTTTCCACTATTACCCACTTAGCGCTACGAATGTCCAGTTGCATTTTCTACAGACAGAGTGTTTCAAAACTGCTCAATCAAAAGAATGGTTTAACTCTGTTAGCTGAATGCTCAGATCAGAAAGAAGTTTCACAGAATGCTTCTGTGTAGTTTATATTTGAATATATTCCTTTTTCCACTACTACGCTCTTAGCGCTCCAAATGTCCAGTTGCATTTTCTACAGAAAGAGTGTTCAGATCTGCTCAATCAAAAGTATGGTTTAACTCTGTTAGCTGAATGCACAGATCAGAAAGAAGTTTCACCGAATGATTCTGTGTAGTTTATATTTGAAGACATTCCTTTTTCCACTATTACCCTCTTAGCGCTCCGAATCTCCACTTGCATTTTCTACAAAAAGAGTGTTTCATAACTGCTCAATCAAAAATATGTTTTATCTCTGTTAACTGAATTTACAGATCAGAAATAAGTTTCACAGAATGCATCTGTGTAGTTTTTATTTGAAGATATTCTTTTTCCCAATGTAGGCCTCTTAGCGCTTAGCATGTCCAATTGCAGTTTCTACAGAAAGAGTGTTTCAGAACGGCTCAATCAAAAGTAAGGTTCAACTCTGTTAGTTGAATGCACAGAACAGAAAGTATTTTCACAGAATGCTACTGTGTAGTTTATATTTGAATATATTCCTTTTTCCACTATTACCCTCTTAGCGCTCCGAATGTCCACTTGCATTTTCTACAGAAAGAGTGTTCAGAACTGCGCAATCAAAAGTATGGTTTAACTCTGTTAGCTTAATGAACATATCAGAAATAAGTTTCACACAATGCTTCTGTGTAGTTTTTATTTGAAGATATTATTTTTCCCAATATAGGCCTCTTAGCGCTCAGAATGTCCAATTGCAGTTTCTAGCGAAAGAGTGTTTCAGAAAGGCTCAATCAAAAGTAAGGTTCAACTCTGTTAGTTGAATGCACAGAACAGAAAGAAGTTTCATACACTGCTTCTGTGTAGTTTATATTTGAACATATTCTTTTTTCCACTATTACCCACTTAGCGCTACGAATGTCCAGTTGCATTTTCTACAGACAGAGTGTTTCAAAACTGCTCAATCAAAAGTATGGTTTAACTCTGTTAGCTGAATGCTCAGATCAGAAAGAAGTTTCACAGAATGCTTCTGTGTAGTTTATATTTGAATATATTCCTTTTTCCACTACTACTCTCTTAGCGCTCCAAATGTCCAGTTGCATTTTCTACAGAAAGAGAGTTCAGATCTGCTCAATCAAAAGTATGGTTTAACTCTGTTAGCTGAATGCACAGATCAGAAAGAAGTTTCACACAATGATTCTGTGTAGTTTATATATGGAGACATTCCTTTTTCCACTATTACCCTCTTAGCGCTCCGAATCTCCACTTGCATTTTCTACAGAAAGTGTGTTTCAGAACGGCTCAATCAAAACTAAGCTTCAACTCTTTTAGTTGAACAAACAGAACAGAAAGAAGTTTCACACAATTCTTCTTTGTAGTTTTTATTTGTAGACATTCTTTTTCCCAATATAGGCCTCTTAGCGCTCAGAATGTCCAATTGCAGTTTCTACAGAAAGAGTGTTTCAGAACGGCTCAATCAAAAGTAAGGTTCAACTCTGTTAGTTGAATGCACAGAACAGAAAGAAGTTTCATACAATGCTTCTGTGTAGTTTATATTTGAACATATTCTTTTTTCCACTATTACCCACTTAGCGCTACGAATGTCCAGTTGCATTTTCTACAGACAGAGTGTTTCAAAACTGCTCAATCAAAAGTATGGTTTAACTCTGTTAGCTGAATGCTCAGATCAGAAAGAAGTTTCACAGAATGCTTCTGTGTAGTTTATATTTGAATATATTCCTTTTTCCACTACTACGCTCTTAGCGCTCCAAATGTCCAGTTGCATTTTCTACAGAAAGAGTGTTCAGATCTGCTCAATCAAAAGTATGGTTTAACTCTGTTAGCTGAATGCACAGATCAGAAAGAAGTTTCACCGAATGATTCTGTGTAGTTTATATTTGAAGACATTCCTTTTTCCACTATTACCCTCTTAGCGCTCCGAATCTCCACTTGCATTTTCTACAAAAAGAGTGTTTCATAACTGCTCAATCAAAAATATGTTTTATCTCTGTTAACTGAATTTACAGATCAGAAATAAGTTTCACAGAATGCATCTGTGTAGTTTTTATTTGAAGATATTCTTTTTCCCAATGTAGGCCTCTTAGCGCTTAGCATGTCCAATTGCAGTTTCTACAGAAAGAGTGTTTCAGAACGGCTCAATCAAAAGTAAGGTTCAACTCTGTTAGTTGAATGCACAGAACAGAAAGAATTTTCACAGAATGCTACTGTGTAGTTTATATTTGTATATATTCCTTTTTCCACTATTACCCTCTTAGCGCTCCGAATGTCCACTTGCATTTTCTACAGAAAGAGTGTTCAGAACTGCGCAATCAAAAGTATGGTTTAACTCTGTTAGCATAATGAACATATCAGAAATAAGTTTCACACAATGCTTCTGTGTAGTTTTTATTTGTAGACATTCTTTTTCCCATTATAGGCCTCTTAGCGCTCAGAATGTCCAATTGCAGTTTCTACAGAAAGAGTGTTTCAGAAAGGCTCAATCAAAAGTAAGGTTCAACTCTGTTAGTTGAATGCACAGAACAGAAAGAAGTTTCATACAATGCTTCTGTGTAGTTTATATTTGAACATATTCTTTTTTCCACTATTACCCACTTAGCGCTACGAATGTCCAGTTGCATTTTCTACAGACAGAGTGTTTCAAAACTGCTCAATCAAAAGTATGGTTTAACTCTGTTAGCTGAATGCTCAGATCAGAAAGAAGTTTCACAGAATGCTTCTGTGTAGTTTATATTTGAATATATTCCTTTTTCCACTACTACGCTGTTAGCGCTCCAAATGTCCAGTTGCATTTTCTACAGAAAGAGTGTTCAGATCTGCTCAATCAAAAGTATGGTTTAACTCTGTTAGCTGAATGCACAGATCAGAAAGAAGTTTCACCGAATGATTCTGTGTAGTTTATATTTGAAGACATTCCTTTTTCCACTATTACCCTCTTAGCGCTCCGAATCTCCACTTGCATTTTCTACAAAAAGAGTGTTTCATAACTGCTCAATCAAAAATATGTTTTATCTCTGTTAACTGAATTTACAGATCAGAAATAAGTTTCACAGAATGCATCTGTGTAGTTTTTATTTGAAGATATTCTTTTTCAAAATGTAGGCCTCTTAGCGCTTAGCATGTCCAATTGCAGTTTCTACAGAAAGAGTGTTTCAGAACGGCTCAATCAAAAGTAAGGTTCAACTCTGTTAGTTGAATGCACAGAACAGAAAGAATTTTCACAGAATGCTACTGTGTAGTTTATATTTGAATATATTCCTTTTTCCACTATTACCCTCTTAGCGCTCCGATTCTCCATTGCATTTTCTACAGAAAGAGTGTTTCAGAACGGCTCAATCAAAACTAAGGTTCAACTCTTTTAGTTGAACAAACAGAAGAGAAAGAAGTTTCACACAATTCTTCTGTGTAGTTTTTATTTGTAGATATTCTTTTTCCCAATATAGGCCTCTTAGCGCTCAGAATGTCCAATTGCAGTTTCTACAGAAAGAGTGTTTCAGAACGGCTCAATCAAAAGTAAGGTTCAACTCTGTTAGTTGAATGCACAGAACAGAAAGAAGTTTCATACAATGCTTCTGTGTAGTTTATATTTGAACATATTCTTTTTTCCACTATTACCCACTTAGCGCTACGAATGTCCAGTTGCATTTTCTACAGACAGAGTGTTTCAAAACTGCTCAATCAAAAGAATGGTTTAACTCTGTTAGCTGAATGCTCAGATCAGAAAGAAGTTTCACAGAATGCTTCTGTGTAGTTTATATTTGAATATATTCCTTTTTCCACTACTACGCTCTTAGCGCTCCAAATGTCCAGTTGCATTTTTTACAGAAAGAGTGTTCAGATCTGCTCAATCAAAAGTATGGTTTAACTCTGTTAGCTGAATGCACAGATCAGAAAGAAGTTTCACCGAATGATTCTGTGTAGTTTATATTTGAAGACATTCCTTTTTCCACTATTACCCTCTTAGCGCTCCGAATGTCCACTTGCATTTTCTACAGAAAGAGTGTTCAGAACTGCGCAATCAAAAGTATGGTTTAACTCTGTTAGCTTAATGAACATATCAGAAATAAGTTTCACACAATGCTTCTGTGTAGTTTTTATTTGAAGATATTATTTTTCCCAATATAGGCCTCTTAGCGCTCAGAATGTCCAATTGCAGTTTCTAGCGAAAGAGTGTTTCAGAAAGGCTCAATCAAAAGTAAGGTTCAACTCTGTTAGTTGAATGCACAGAACAGAAAGAAGTTTCATACACTGCTTCTGTGTAGTTTATATTTGAACATATTCTTTTTTCCACTATTACCCACTTAGCGCTACGAATGTCCAGTTGCATTTTCTACAGACAGAGTGTTTCAAAACTGCTCAATCAAAAGTATGGTTTAACTCTGTTAGCTGAATGCTCAGATCAGAAAGAAGTTTCACAGAATGCTTCTGTGTAGTTTATATTTGAATATATTCCATTTTCCACTACTACTCTCTTAGCGCTCCAAATGTCCAGTTGCATTTTCTACAGAAAGAGAGTTCAGATCTGCTCAATCAAAAGTATGGTTTAACTCTGTTAGCTGAATGCACAGATCAGAAAGAAGTTTCACACAATGATTCTGTGTAGTTTATATATGGAGACATTCCTTTTTCCACTATTACCCTCTTAGCGCTCCGAATCTCCACTTGCATTTTATACAGAAAGTGTGTTTCAGAACGGCTCAATCAAAACTAAGCTTCAACTCTTTTAGTTGAACAAACAGAACAGAAAGAAGTTTCACACAATTCTTCTGTGTAGTTTTTATTTGTAGACATTCTTTTTCCCAATATAGGCCTCTTAGCGCTCAGAATGTCCAATTGCAGTTTCTACAGAAAGAGTGTTTCAGAACGGCTCAATCAAAAGTAAGGTTCAACTCTGTTAGTTGAATGCACAGAACAGAAAGAAGTTTCATACAATGCTTCTGTGTAGTTTATATTTGAACATATTCTTTTTTCCACTATTACCCACTTAGCGCTACGAATGTCCAGTTGCATTTTCTACAGACAGAGTGTTTCAAAACTGCTCAATCAAAAGTATGCTTTAACTCTGTTAGCTGAATGCTCAGATCAGAAAGAAGTTTCACAGAATGCTTCTGTGTAGTTTATATTTGAATATATTCCTTTTTCCACTAGTACGCTCTTAGCGCTCCAAATGTCCAGTTGCATTTTCTACAGAAAGAGTGTTCAGATCTGCTCAATCAAAAGTATGGTTTAACTCTGTTAGCTGAATGCACAGATCAGAAAGAAGTTTCACCGAATGATTCTGTGTAGTTTATATTTGAAGACATTCCTTTTTCCACTATTACCCTCTTAGCGCTCCGAATCTCCACTTGCATTTTCTACAAAAAGAGTGTTTCATAACTGCTCAATCAAAAATATGTTTTATCTCTGTTAACTGAATTTACAGATCAGAAATAAGTTTCACAGAATGCATCTGTGTAGTTTTTATTTGAAGATATTCTTTTTCCCAATGTAGGCCTCTTAGCGCTTAGCATGTCCAATTGCAGTTTCTACAGAAAGAGTGTTTCAGAACGGCTCAATCAAAAGTAAGGTTCAACTCTGTTAGTTGAATGCACAGAACAGAAAGAAGTTTCATACACTGCTTCTGTGTAGTTTATATTTGAACATATTCTTTTTTCCACTATTACCCACTTAGAGCTACGAATGTCCAGTTGCATTTTCTACAGACAGAGTGTTTCAAAACTGCTCAATCAAAAGTATGGTTTAACTCTGTTAGCTGAATGCTCAGATCAGAAAGAAGTTTCACAGAATGCTTCTGTGTAGTTTATATTTGAATATATTCCTTTTTCCACTACTACTCTCTTAGCGCTCCAAATGTCCAGTTGCATTTTCTACAGAAAGAGAGTTCAGATCTGCTCAATCAAAAGTATGGTTTAACTCTGTTAGCTGAATGCACAGATCAGAAAGAAGTTTCACAGAATGATTCTGTGTAGTTTATATTTGGAGACATTCCTTTTTCCACTATTACCCTCTTAGCGCTCCGAATCTCCACTTGCATTTTCTACAGAAAGTGTGTTTCAGAACGGCTCAATCAAAACTAAGCTTCAACTCTTTTAGTTGAACAAACAGAACAGAAAGAAGTTTCACACAATTCTTCTGTGTAGTTTTTATTTGTAGACATTCTTTTTCCCAATATAGGCCTCTTAGCGCTCAGAATGTCCAATTGCAGTTTCTACAGAAAGAGTGTTTCAGAACGGCTCAATCAAAAGTAAGGTTCAACTCTGTTAGTTGAATGCACAGAACAGAAAGAAGTTTCATACAATGCTTCTGTGTAGTTTATATTTGAACATATTCTTTTTTCCACTATTACCCACTTAGCGCTACGAATGTCCAGTTGCATTTTCTACAGACAGAGTGTTTCAAAACTGCTCAATCAAAAGTATGGTTTAACTCTGTTAGCTGAATGCTCAGATCAGAAAGAAGTTTCACAGAATGCTTCTGTGTAGTTTATATTTGAATATATTCCTTTTTCCACTACTACGCTCTTAGCGCTCCAAATGTCCAGTTGCATTTTCTACAGAAAGAGTGTTCAGATCTGCTCAATCAAAAGTATGGTTTAACTCTGTTAGCTGAATGCACAGATCAGAAAGAAGTTTCACCGAATGATTCTGTGTAGTTTATATTTGAAGACATTCCTTTTTCCACTATTACCCTCTTAGCGCTCCGAATCTCCACTTGCATTTTCTACAAAAAGAGTGTTTCATAACTGCTCAATCAAAAATATGTTTTATCTCTGTTAACTGAATTTACAGATCAGAAATAAGTTTCACAGAATGCATCTGTGTAGTTTTTATTTGAAGATATTCTTTTTCAAAATGTAGGCCTCTTAGCGCTTAGCATGTCCAATTGCAGTTTCTACAGAAAGAGTGTTTCAGAACGGCTCAATCAAAAGTAAGGTTCAACTCTGTTAGTTGAATGCACAGAACAGAAAGAATTTTCACAGAATGCTACTGTGTAGTTTATATTTGAATATATTCCTTTTTCCACTATTACCCTCTTAGCGCTCCGATTCTCCATTGCATTTTCTACAGAAAGAGTGTTTCAGAACGGCTCAATCAAAACTAAGGTTCAACTCTTTTAGTTGAACAAACAGAAGAGAAAGAAGTTTCACACAATTCTTCTGTGTAGTTTTTATTTGTAGATATTCTTTTTCCCAATATAGGCCTCTTAGCGCTCAGAATGTCCAATTGCAGTTTCTACAGAAAGAGTGTTTCAGAACGGCTCAATCAAAAGTAAGGTTCAACTCTGTTAGTTGAATGCACAGAACAGAAAGAAGTTTCATACAATGCTTCTGTGTAGTTTATATTTGAACATATTCTTTTTTCCACTATTACCCACTTAGCGCTACGAATGTCCAGTTGCATTTTCTACAGACAGAGTGTTTCAAAACTGCTCAATCAAAAGAATGGTTTAACTCTGTTAGCTGAATGCTCAGATCAGAAAGAAGTTTCACAGAATGCTTCTGTGTAGTTTATATTTGAATATATTCCTTTTTCCACTACTACGCTCTTAGCGCTCCAAATGTCCAGTTGCATTTTTTACAGAAAGAGTGTTCAGATCTGCTCAATCAAAAGTATGGTTTAACTCTGTTAGCTGAATGCACAGATCAGAAAGAAGTTTCACCGAATGATTCTGTGTAGTTTATATTTGAAGACATTCCTTTTTCCACTATTACCCTCTTAGCGCTCCGAATCTCCACTTGCATTTTCTACAAAAAGAGTGTTTCATAACTGCTCAATCAAAAATATGTTTTATCTCTGTTAACTGAATTTACAGATCAGAAATAAGTTTCACAGAATGCATCTGTGTAGTTTTTATTTGAAGATATTCTTTTTCCCAATGTAGGCCTCTTAGCGCTTAGCATGTCCAATTGCAGTTTCTACAGAAAGAGTGTTTCAGAACGGCTCAATCAAAAGTAAGGTTCAACTCTGTTAGTTGAATGCACAGAACAGAAAGTATTTTCACAGAATGCTACTGTGTAGTTTATATTTGAATATATTCCTTTTTCCACTATTACCCTCTTAGCGCTCCGAATGTCCACTTGCATTTTCTACAGAAAGAGTGTTCAGAACTGCGCAATCAAAAGTATGGTTTAACTCTGTTAGCTTAATGAACATATCAGAAATAAGTTTCACACAATGCTTCTGTGTAGTTTTTATTTGAAGATATTATTTTTCCCAATAGAGGCCTCTTAGCGCTCAGAATGTCCAATTGCAGTTTCTAGCGAAAGAGTGTTTCAGAAAGGCTCAATCAAAAGTAAGGTTCAACTCTGTTAGTTGAATGCACAGAACAGAAAGAAGTTTCATACACTGCTTCTGTGTAGTTTATATTTGAACATATTCTTTTTTCCACTATTACCCACTTAGCGCTATGAATGTCAAGTTGCATTTTCTACAGACAGAGTGTTTCAAAACTGCTCAATCAAAAGTATGGTTTAACTCTGTTAGCTGAATGCTCAGATCAGAAAGAAGTTTCACAGAATGCTTCTGTGTAGTTTATATTTGAATATATTCCATTTTCCACTACTACTCTCTTAGCGCTCCAAATGTCCAGTTGCATTTTCTACAGAAAGAGAGTTCAGATCTGCTCAATCAAAAGTATGGTTTAACTCTGTTAGCTGAATGCACAGATCAGAAAGAAGTTTCACACAATGATTCTGTGTAGTTTATATTTGGAGACATTCCTTTTTCCACTATTACCCTCTTAGCGCTCCGAATCTCCACTTGCATTTTCTACAGAAAGTGTGTTTCAGAACGGCTCAATCAAAACTAAGCTTCAACTCTTTTAGTTGAACAAACAGAACAGAAAGAAGTTTCACACAATTCTTCTGTGTAGTTTTTATTTGTAGACATTCTTTTTCCCAATATAGGCCTCTTAGCGCTCAGAATGTCCAATTGCAGTTTCTACAGAAAGAGTGTTTCAGAACGGCTCAATCAAAAGTAAGGTTCAACTCTGTTAGTTGAATGCACAGAACAGAAAGAAGTTTCATACAATGCTTCTGTGTAGTTTATATTTGAACATATTCTTTTTTCCACTATTACCCACTTAGAGCTACGAATGTCCAGTTGCATTTTCTACAGACAGAGTGTTTCAAAACTGCTCAATCAAAAGTATGGTTTAACTCTGTTAGCTGAATGCTCAGATCAGAAAGAAGTTTCACCGAATGCTTCTGTGTAGGTTATATTTGAATATATTCCTTTTTCCACTAGTACGCTCTTAGCGCTCCAAATGTCCAGTTGCATTTTCTACAGAAAGAGTGTTCAGATCTGCTCAATCAAAAGTATGGTTTAACTCTGTTAGCTGAATGCACAGATCAGAAAGAAGTTTCACCGAATGATTCTGTGTAGTTTATATTTGAAGACATTCCTTTTTCCACTATTACCCTCTTAGCGCTCCGAATCTCCACTTACATTTTCTACAAAAAGTGTGTTTCATAACTGCTCAATCAAAAATATGTTTTATCTCTGTTAACTGAATTTACAGATCAGAAATAAGTTTCACAGAATGCATCTGTGTAGTTTTTATTTGAAGATATTCTTTTTCCCAATGTAGGCCTCTTAGCGCTTAGCATGTCCAATTGCAGTTTCTACAGAAAGAGTGTTTCAGAACGGCTCAATCAAAAGTAAGGTTCAACTCTGTTAGTTGAATGCACAGAACAGAAAGACTTTTCACAGAATGCTACTGTGTAGTTTATATTTGTATATATTCCTTTTTCCACTATTACCCTCTTAGCGCTCCGAATGTCCACTTGCATTTTCTACAGAAAGAGTGTTCAGAACTGCGCAATCAAAAGTATGGTTTAACTCTGTTAGCTTAATGAACATATCAGAAATAAGTTTCACACAATGCTTCTGTGTAGTTTTTATTTGTAGACATTCTTTTTCCCATTATAGGCCTCTTAGCGCTCAGAATGTCCAATTGCAGTTTCTACAGAAAGAGTGTTTCAGAACGGCTCAATCAAAAGTAAGGTTCAACTCTGTTAGTTGAATGCACAGAACAGAAAGAATTTTCACAGAATGCTACTGTGTAGTTTATATTTGAATATATTCCTTTTTCCACTATTACCCTCTTAGCGCTCCGAATCTTCATTGCATTTTCTACAGAAATAGTGTTTCAGAACGGCTCAATCAAAACTAAGGTTCAACTCTTTTAGTTGAACAAACAGAAGAGAAAGAAGTTTCACACAATTCTTCTGTGTAGTTTTTATTTGTAGACATTCTTTTTCCCAATATAGGCCTCTTAGCGCTCAGAATGTCCAATTGCAGTTTCTACAGAAAGAGTGTTTCAGAACGGCTCAATCAAAAGTAAGGTTCAACTCTGTTAGTTGAATGCACAGAACAGAAAGAAGTTTCATACAATGCTTCTGTGTAGTTTATATTTGAACATATTCTTTTTTCTACTATTACCCACTTAGCGCTACGAATATCCAGTTGCATTTTCTACAGACAGAGTGTTTCAAAACTGCTCAATCAAAAGTATGGTTTAACTCTGTTAGCTGAATGCTCAGATCAGAAAGAAGTTTCACAGAATGCTTCTGTGTAGTTTATATTTGAATATATTCCTTTTTCCACTACTACGCTCTTAGCGCTCCAAATGTCCAGTTGCATTTTCTACAGAAAGAGTGTTCAGATCTGCTCAATCAAAAGTATGGTTTAACTCTGTTAGCTGAATGCACAGATCAGAAAGAAGTTTCACCGAATGATTCTGTGTAGTTTATATTTGAAGACATTCCTCTTTCCACTATTACCCTCTTAGCGCTCCGAATCTCCACTTGCATTTTCTACAAAAAGAGTGTTTCATAACTGCTCAATCAAAAATATGTTTTATCTCTGTTAACTGAATTTACAGATCAGAAATAAGTTTCACAGAATGCATCTGTGTAGTTTTTATTTGAAGATATTCTTTTTCAAAATGTAGGCCTCTTAGCGCTTAGCATGTCCAATTGCATTTTCTACAGAAAGAGTGTTTCAGAACGGCTCAATCAAAAGTAAGGTTCAACTCTGTTAGTTGAATGCACAGAACAGAAAGAATTTTCACAGAATGCTACTGTGTAGTTTATATTTGTATATATTCCTTTTTCCACTATTACCCTCTTAGCGCTCCGAATGTCCACTTGCATTTTCTACAGAAAGAGTGTTCAGAACTGCGCAATCAAAAGTATGGTTTAATTCTGTTAGCTTAATGAACATATCAGAAATATGTTTCAAACAATGCTTCTGTGTAGTTTTTATTTGTAGACATTCTTTTTCCAATTATAGGCCTCTTAGCGCTCAGAATGTCCAATTGCAGTTTCTACAGAAAGAGTGTTTCAGAAAGGCTCAATCAAAACTAAGGTTCAACTCTGTTAGTTGAATGCACAGAACAGAAAGAAGTTTCATACAATGCTTCTGTGTAGTTTATATTTGAACATATTCTTTTTTCCACTATTACCCACTTAGCGCTACGAATGTCCAGTTGCATTTTCTACAGACAGAGTGTTTCAAAACTGCTCAATCAAAAGTATGGTTTAACTCTGTTAGCTGAATGCTCAGATCAGAAAGAAGTTTCACAGAATGCTTCTGTGTAGTTTATATTTGAATATATTCCTTTTTCCACTACTACGCTGTTAGCGCTCCAAATGTCCAGTTGCATTTTCTACAGAAAGAGTGTTCAGATCTGCTCAATCAAAAGTATGGTTTAACTCTGTTAGCTGAATGCACAGATCAGAAAGAAGTTTCACCGAATGATTCTGTGTAGTTTATATTTGAAGACATTCCTTTTTCCACTATTACCCTCTTAGCGCTCCGAATCTCCACTTGCATTTTCTACAAAAAGAGTGTTTCATAACTGCTCAATCAAAAATATGTTTTATCTCTGTTAACTGAATTTACAGATCAGAAATAAGTTTCACAGAATGCATCTGTGTAGTTTTTATTTGAAGATATTCTTTTTCAAAATGTAGGCCTCTTAGCGCTTAGCATGTCCAATTGCAGTTTCTACAGAAAGAGTGTTTCAGAACGGCTCAATCAAAAGTAAGGTTCAACTCTGTTAGTTGAATGCACAGAACAGAAAGAATTTTCACAGAATGCTACTGTGTAGTTTATATTTGAATATATTCCTTTTTCCACTATTACCCTCTTAGCGCTCCGAATCTCCATTGCATTTTCTACAGAAAGAGTGTTTCAGAACGGCTCAATCAAAACTAAGGTTCAACTCTTTTAGTTGAACAAACAGAAGAGAAAGAAGTTTCACACAATTCTTCTGTGTAGTTTTTATTTGTAGACATTCTTTTTCCCAATATAGGCCTCTTAGCGCTCAGAATGTCCAATTGCAGTTTCTACAGAAAGAGTGTTTCAGAACGGCTCAATCAAAAGTAAGGTTCAACTCTGTTAGTTGAATGCACAGAACAGAAAGAAGTTTCATACAATGCTTCTGTGTAGTTTATATTTGAACATATTCTTTTTTCCACTATTACCCTCTTAGCGCTCCGAATGTCCACTTGCATTTTCTACAGAAAGAGTGTTCAGAACTGCGCAATCAAAAGTATGGTTTAACTCTGTTAGCTTAATGAACATATCAGAAATAAGTTTCACACAATGCTTCTGTGTAGTTTTTATTTGAAGTTATTATTTTTCCCATTATAGGCCTCTTAGCGCTCAGAATGTCCAATTGCAGTTTCTACAGAAAGAGTGTTTCAGAACGGCTCAATCAAAAGTAAGGTTCAACTCTGTTAGTTGAATGCACAGAACAGAAAGAAGTTTCATACAATGCTTCTGTGTAGTTTATATTTGAACATATTCTTTTTTCCACAATTACCCACTTAGCGCTACGAATGTCCAGTTGCGTTTTCTACAGACAGAGTGTTTCAAAACTGCTCAATCAAATGTATGGTTTAACTCTGTTAGCTGAATGCTCAGATCAGAAAGAAGTTTCACAGAATGCTTCTGTGTAGTTTATATTTGAATATATTCCTTTTTCCACTACTACTCTCTTAGCGCTCCAAATGTCCAGTTGCATTTTCTACAGAAAGAGAGTTCAGATCTGCTCAATCAAAAGTATGGTTTAACTCTGTTAGCTGAATGCACAGATCAGAAAGATGTTTCACAGAATGATTCTGTGTAGTTTATATTTGGAGACATTCCTTTTTCCACTATTACCCTCTTAGCGCTCCGAAACTCCACTTGCATTTTCTACAGAAAGAGTGTTTCAGAACGGCTCAATCAAAACTAAGGTTCAACTCTTTTAGTTGAACAAACAGAACAGAAAGAAGTTTCACACAATTCTTCTGTGTAGTTTTTATTTGTAGACATTCTTTTTCCCAATATAGGCCTCTTAGCGCTCAGAATGTCCAATTGCAATTTCTACAGAAGGAGTGTTTCAGAACGACTCAATCAAAAGTAAGGTTCAACTCTGTTAGTTGAATGCACAGAACAGAAAGAAGTTTCATACAATGCTTCTGTGTAGTTTATATTTGAACATATTCTTTTTTCCACTATTACCCACTTAGCGCTACGAATGTCCAGTTGCATTTTCTACAGACAGAGTGTTTCAAAACTGCTCAATCAAAAGTATGGTTTAACTCTGTTAGCTGAATGCTCAGATCAGAAAAAAGTTTCACAGAATGCTTCTGTGTAGTTTATATTTGAATATATTCCTTTTTCCACTACTACGCGCTTAGCGCTCCAAATGTCCAGTTGCATTTTCTACAGAAAGAGTGTTCAGATCTGCTCAATCAAAAGTATGGTTTAACTCTGTTAGCTGAATGCACAGATCAGAAAGAAGTTTCACCGAATGATTCTGTGTAGTTTATATTTGAAGACATTCCTTTTTCCACTATTACCCTCTTAGCGCTCCGAATCTCCACTTGCATTTTCTACAAAAAGAGTGTTTCATAACTGCTCAATCAAAAATATGTTTTATCTCTGTTAACTGAATTTACAGATCAGAAATAAGTTTCACAGAATGCATCTGTGTAGTTTTTATTTGAAGATATTCTTTTTCCCATTGTAGGCCTCTTTGCGCTTAGCATGTCCAATTGCAGTTTCTACAGAAAGAGTGTTTCAGAACGGCTCAATCAAAAGTAAGGTTCAACTCTGTTAGTTGAATGCACAGAACAGAAAGAATTTTCACAGAATGCTACTGTGTAGTTTATATTTGAATATATTCCTTTTTCCACTATTACCCTCTTAGCGCTCCGAATGTCCACTTGCATTTTCTACAGAACGAGTGTTCAGAACTGCGCAATCAAAAGTATGGTTTAACTCTGTTAGCTTAATGAACATATCAGAAATAAGTTTCACACAATGCTTCTGTGTAGTTTTTATTTGAAGATATTATTTTTCCCAATATAGGCCTCTTAGCGCTCAGAATGTCCAATTGCACTTTCTACAGAAAGAGTGTTTCAGAAAGGCTCAATCAAAAGTAAGGTTCAACTCTGTTAGTTGAATGCACAGAACAGAAAGAAGTTTCATACACTGCTTCTGTGTAGTTTATATTTGAACATATTCTTTTTTCCACTATTACCCACTTAGCGCTACGAATGTCCAGTTGCATTTTCTACAGACAGTGTGTTTCAAAACTGCTCAATCAAAAGTATGGTTTAACTCTGTTAGCTGAATGCTCAGATCAGAAAGAAGTTTCACAGAATGCTTCTGTGTAGTTTATATTTGAATATATTCCTTTTTCCACTACTACTCTCTTAGCGCTCAAAATGTCCAGTTGCATTTTCTACAGAAAGAGAGTTCAGATCTGCTCAATCAAAAGTATGGTTTAACTCTGTTAGCTGAATGCACAGATCAGAAAGAAGTTTCACACAATGATTCTGTGTAGTTTATATTTGGAGACATTCCTTTTTCCACTATTACCCTCTTAGCGCTCCGAATCTCCACTTGCATTTTCTACAGAAAGTGTGTTTCAGAACGGCTCAATCAAAACTAAGGTTCAACTCTGTTAGTTGAATGCACAGAACAGAAAGAGTTTTCACAGAATGCTACTGTGTAGTTTATATTTGAATATATTCCTTTTTCCACTATTACCCTCTTAGCGCTCCGAATGTCCACTTGCATTTTCTACAGAAAGAGTGTTCAGAACTGCGCAATCAAAAATATGGTTTAACTCTGTTAGCTTAATGAACATATCAGAAATAAGTTTCACACAATGCTTCTGTGTAGTTTTTATTTGAAGATATTATTTTTCCCATTATAGGCCTCTTAGCGCTCAGAATGTCCAATTGCAGTTTCTACAGAAAGAGTGTTTCAGAACGGCTCAATCAAAAGTAAGGTTCAACTCTGTTAGTTGAATGCACAGAACAGAAAGAAGTTACATACAATGCTTCTGTGTAGTTTATATTTGAACATATTCTTTTTTCCACTATTACCCACTTAGCGCTACGAATGTCCAGTTGCATTTTCTACAGACAGAGTGTTTCAAAACTGCTCAATCAAAAGAATGGTTTAACTCTGTTAGCTGAATAGTCAGATCAGAAAGAAGTTTCACAGAATGCTTCTGTGTAGTTTATATTTGAATATATTCCTTTTTCCACTACTACGCTCTTAGCGCTCCAAATGTCCAGTTGCATTTTCTACAGAAAGAGTGTTCAGATCTGCTCAATCAAAAGTATGGTTTAACTCTGTTAGCTGAATGCACAGATCCGAAAGAAGTTTCACCGAATGATTCTGTGTAGTTTATATTTGAAGGCATTCCTTTTTCCACTATTACCCTCTTAGCGCTCCGAATCTCCACTTGTATTTTCTACAAAAAGAGTGTTTCATAACTGCTCAATCAAAAATATGTTTTATCTCTGTTAACCTAATTTACAGATCAGAAATAAGTTTCACAGAATGCATCTGTGTAGTTTTTATTTGAAGATATTCTTTTTCCCAATGTAGGCCTCTTAGCGCTTAGCATGTCCAATTGCAGTTTCTACAGAAAGAGTGTTTCAGAACGGCTCAATCAAAAGTAAGGTTCAACTCTGTTAGTTGAATGCACAGAACAGAAAGTATTTTCACAGAATGCTACTGTGTAGTTTATATTTGAATATATTCCTTTTTCCACTATTACCCTCTTAGCGCTCCGAATGTCCACTTGCATTTTCTACAGAAAGAGTGTTCAGAACTGCGCAATCAAAAGTATGGTTTAACTCTGTTAGCTTAATGAACATATCAGAAATAAGTTTCACACAATGCTTCTGTGTAGTTTTTATTTGAAGATATTATTTTTCCCAATATAGGCCTCTTAGCGCTCAGAATGTCCAATTGCAGTTTCTAGCGAAAGAGTGTTTCAGAAAGGCTCAATCAAAAGTAAGGTTCAACTCTGTTAGTTGAATGCACAGAACAGAAAGAAGTTTCATACACTGCTTCTGTGTAGTTTATATTTGAACATATTCTTTTTTCCACTATTACCCACTTAGCGCTACGAATGTCCAGTTGCATTTTCTACAGACAGAGTGTTTCAAAACTGCTCAATCAAAAGTATGGTTTAACTCTGTTAGCTGAATGCTCAGATCAGAAAGAAGTTTCACAGAATGCTTCTGTGTAGTTTATATTTGAATATATTCCTTTTTCCACTACTACTCTCTTAGCGCTCAAAATGTCCAGTTGCATTTTCTACAGAAAGAGAGTTCAGATCTGCTCAATCAAAAGTATGGTTTAACTCTGTTAGCTGAATGCACAGATCAGAAAGAAGTTTCACACAATGATTCTGTGTAGTTTATATTTGGAGACATTCCTTTTTCCACTATTACCCTCTTAGCGCTCCGAATCTCCACTTGCATTTTCTACAGAAAGTGTGTTTCAGAACGGCTCAATCAAAACTAAGGTTCAACTCTTTTAGTTGAACAAACAGAACAGAAAGAAGTTTCACACAATTCTTCTGTGTAGTTTTTATTTGTAGACATTCTTTTTCCCAATATAGGCCTCTTAGCGCTCAGAATGTCCAATTGCAGTTTCTACAGAAAGAGTGTTTCAGAACGGCTCAATCAAAAGTAAGGTTCAACTCTGTTAGTTGAATGCACAGAACAGAAAGAAGTTTCATACAATGCTTCTGTGTAGTTTGTATTTGAACATATTCTTTTTTCTACTATTACACACTTAGCGCTACGAATATCCACTTGCATTTTCTACAGACAGAGTGTTTCAAAACTGCTCAATCAAAAGTATGGTTTAACTCTGTTAGCTGAATGCTCAGATCAGAAAGAAGTTTCACAGAATGCTTCTGTGTAGTTTATATTTGAATATATTCCTTTTTCCACTACTACGCTCTTAGCGCTCCAAATGTCCAGTTGCATTATCTACAGAAAGAGTGTTCAGATCTGCTCAATCAAAAGTATGGTTTAACACTGTTAGCTGAATGCACAGATCAGAAAGAAGTTTCACCGAATGATTCTGTGTAGTTTATATTTGAAGACATTCCTCTTTCCACTATTACCCACTTAGCGCTCCGAATCTCCAATTGCATTTTCTACAAAAAGAGTGTTTCATAACTGCTCAATCAAAAATATGTTTTATCTCTGTTAACTGAATTTACAGATCAGAAATAAGTTTCACAGAATGCATCTGTGTAGTTTTTATTTGAAGATATTCTTTTTCAAAATGTAGGCCTCTTAGCGCTTAGCATGTCCAATTGCAGTTTCTACAGAAAGAGTGTTTCAGAACGGCTCAATCAAAAGTAAGGTTCAACTCTGTTAGTTGAATGCACAGAACAGAAAGAGTTTTCACAGAATGCTACTGTGTAGTTTATATTTGAATATATTCCTTTTTCCACTATTACCCTCTTAGCGCTCCGAATGTCCACTTGCATTTTCTACAGAAAGAGTGTTCAGAACTGCGCAATCAAAAGTATGGTTTAACTCTGTTAGCTTAATGAACATATCAGAAATAAGTTTCACACAATGCTTCTGTGTAGTTTTTATTTGAAGATATTATTTTTCCCATTATAGGCCTCTTAGCGCTCAGAATGTCCAATTGCAGTTTCTACAGAAAGAGTGTTTCAGAACGGCTCAATCAAAAGTAAGGTTCAACTCTGTTAGTTGAATGCACAGAACAGAAAGAAGTTTCATACAATGCTTCTGTGTAGTTTATATTTGAACATATTCTTTTTTCCACTATTACCCACTTAGCGCTACGAATGTCCAGTTGCATTTTCTACAGACAGAGTGTTTCAAAACTGCTCAATCAAAAGAATGGTTTAACTCTGTTAGCTGAATGGTCAGATCAGAAAGAAGTTTCACAGAATGCTTCTGTGTAGTTTATATTTGAATATATTCCTTTTTCCACTACTACGCTCTTAGCGCTCCAAATGTCCAGTTGCATTTTCTACAGAAAGAGTGTTCAGATCTGCTCAATCAAAAGTATGGTTTAACTCTGTTAGCTGAATGCACAGATCCGAAAGAAGTTTCACCGAATGATTCTGTGTAGTTTATATTTGAAGGCATTCCTTTTTCCACTATTACCCTCTTAGCGCTCCGAATCTCCACTTGCATTTTCTACAAAAAGAGTGTTTCATAACTGCTCAATCAAAAATATGTTTTATCTCTGTTAACCTAATTTACAGATCAGAAATAAGTTTCACAGAATGCATCTGTGTAGTTTTTATTTGAAGATATTCTTTTTCCCAATGTTGGCCTCTTAGCGCTTAGCATGTCCAATTGCAGTTTCTACAGAAAGAGTGTTTCAGAACGGCTCAATCAAAAGTAAGGTTCAACTCTGTTAGTTGAATGCACAGAACAGAAAGAATTTTCACAGAATGCTACTGTGTAGTTTATATTTGAATATATTCCTTTTTCCACTATTACCCTCTTAGCGCTCCGAATGTCCACTTGCATTTTCTACAGAAAGAGTGTTCAGAACTGCGCAATCAAAAGTATGGTTTAACTCTGTTAGCTTAATGAACATATCAGAAATAAGTTTCACACAATGTTTCTGTGTAGTTTTTATTTGAAGATATTATTTTTCCCAATATAGGCCTCTTAGCGCTCAGAATGTCCAATTGCAGTTTCTACAGAAAGAGTGTTTCAGAACGGCTCAATAAAAAGTAAGGTTCAACCCTGTTAGTTGAATGCACAGAACAGAAAGAAGTTTCATACAATGCTTCTGTGTAGTTTATATTTGAACATATTCTTTTTTCCACAATTACCCACTTAGCGCTACGAATGTCCAGTTGCGTTTTCTACAGACAGAGTGTTTCAAAACTGCTCAATCAAAAGTATGGTTTAACTCTGTTAGCTGAATGCTCAGATCAGAAAGAAGTTTCACAGAATGCTTCGGTGTAGTTTATATTTGAATATATTCCTTTTTCCACTACTACTCTCTTAGCGCTCCAAATGTCCAGTTGCATTTTCTACAGAAAGAGAGTTCAGATCTGCTCAATCAAAAGTATGGTTTAACTCTGTTAGCTGAATGCACAGATCAGAAAGATGTTTCACAGAATGATTCTGTGTAGTTTATATTTGGAGACATTCCTTTTTCCACTATTACCCTCTTAGCGCTCCGAAACTCCACTTGCATTTTCTACAGAAAGAGTGTTTCAGAACGGCTCAATCAAAACTAAGGTTCAACTCTTTTAGTTGAACAAACAGAACAGAAAGAAGTTTCACACAATTCTTCTGTGTAGTTTTTATTTGTAGACATTCTTTTTCCCAATATAGGCCTCTTAGCGCTCAGAATGTCCAATTGCAATTTCTACAGAAAGAGTGTTTCAGAACGACTCAATCAAAAGTAAGGTTCAACTCTGTTAGTTGAATGCACAGAACAGAAAGAAGTTTCATACAATGCTTCTGTGTAGTTTATATTTGAACATATTCTTTTTTCCACTATTACCCACTTAGCGCTACGAATGTCCAGTTGCATTTTCTACAGACAGAGTGTTTCAAAACTGCTCAATCAAAAGTATGGTTTAACTCTGTTAGCTGAATGCTCAGATCAGAAAAAAGTTTCACAGAATGCTTCTGTGTAGTTTATATTTGAATATATTCCTTTTTCCACTACTACGCGCTTAGCGCTCCAAATGTCCAGTTGCATTTTCTACAGAAAGAGTGTTCAGATCTGCTCAATCAAAAGTATGGTTTAACTCTGTTAGCTGAATGCACAGATCAGAAAGAAGTTTCACCGAATGATTCTGTGTAGTTTATATTTGAAGACATTCCTATTTCCACTATTACCCTCTTAGCGCTCCGAATCTCCACTTGCATTTTCTACAAAAAGAGTGTTTCATAACTGCTCAATCAAAAATATGTTTTATCTCTGTTAACTGAATTTACAGATCAGAAATAAGTTTCACAGAATGCATCTGTGTAGTTTTTATTTGAAGATATTCTTTTTCCCATTGTAGGCCTCTTTGCGCTTAGCATGTCCAATTGCAGTTTCTACAGAAAGAGTGTTTCAGAACGGCTCAATCAAAAGTAAGGTTCAACTCTGTTAGTTGAATGCACAGAACAGAAAGAATTTTCACAGAATGCTACTGTGTAGTTTATATTTGAATATATTCCTTTTTCCACTATTACCCTCTTAGCCCTCCGAATGTCCACTTGCATTTTCTACAGAACGAGTGTTCAGAACTGCGCAATCAAAAGTATGGTTTAACTCTGTTAGCTTAATGAGCATATCAGAAATAAGTTTCACACAATGCTTCTGTGTAGTTTTTATTTGAAGATATTATTTTTCCCAATATAGGCCTCTTAGCGCTCAGAATGTCCAATTGCACTTTCTACAGAAAGAGTGTTTCAGAAAGGCTCAATCAAAAGTAAGGTTCAACTCTGTTAGTTGAATGCACAGAACAGAAAGAAGTTTCATACAATGCTTCTGTGTAGTTTATATTTGAACATATTCTTTTTTCCACTATTACCCACTTAGCGCTACGAATGTCCAGTTGCATTTTCTACAGACAGAGTGTTTCAAAACTGCTCAATCAAAAGTATGGTTTAACTCTGTTAGCTGAATGCTCAGATAAGAAAGAATTTTCACAGAATGCTTCTGTGTAGTTTATATTTGAATATATTCCTTTTTCCACTACTACTCTCTTAGCGCTCCAAATGTCCAGTTGCATTTTCTACAGAAAGAGAGTTCAGATCTGCTCAATCAAAAGTATGGTTTAACTCTGTTAGCTGAATGCACAGATCAGAAAGAAGTTTCACAGAATGATTCTGTGTAGTTAATATTTGGAGACATTCCTTTTTCCACTATTACCCTCTTAGCGCTCCGAATCTCCACTTGCATTTTCTACAGAAAGAGTGTTTCAGAACGGCTCAATCAAAACTAAGGTTCAACTCTTTTAGTTGAACAAACAGAACAGAAAGAAGTTTCACACAATTCTTCTGTGTAGTTTTTATTTGTAGACATTCTTTTTCCCAATATAGGCCTCTTAGCGCTCAGAATGTCCAATTGCAGTTTCTACAGAAAGAGTGTTTCAGAACGGCTCAATCAAAAGTAAGGTTCAACTCTGTTAGTTGAATGCACAGAACAGAAAGTAGTTTCATACAATGCTTCTGTGTAGTTTATATTTGAAGGCATTCCTTTTTCCACTATTACCCTCTTAGCGCTCCGAATCTCCACTTGCATTTTCTACAAAAAGTGTGTTTCATAACTGCTCAATCAAAAATATGTTTTATCTCTGTTAACCTAATTTACAGATCAGAAATAAGTTTCACAGAATGCATCTGTGTAGTTTTTATTTGAAGATATTCTTTTTCCCAATGTAGGCCTCTTAGCGCTTAGCATGTCCAATTGCAGTTTCTACAGAAAGAGTGTTTCAGAACGGCTCAATCAAAAGTAAGGTTCAACTCTGTTAGTTGAATGCACAGAACAGAAAGAATTTTCACAGAATGCTACTGTGTAGTTTATATTTGAATATATTCCTTTTTCCACTATTACCCTCTTAGCGCTCCGAATGTCCACTTGCATTTTCTACAGAAAGAGTGTTCAGAACTGCGCAATCAAAAGTATGGTTTAACTCTGTTAGCTTAATGAACATATCAGAAATAAGTTTCACACAATATTTCTGTGTAGTTTTTATTTGAAGATATTATTTTTCCCAATATAGGCCTCTTAGCGCTCAGAATGTCCAATTGCAGTTTCTACAGAAAGAGTGTTTCAGAACGGCTCAATCAAAAGTAAGGTTCAACTCTGTTAGTTGAATGCACAGAACAGAAAGAAGTTTCATACAATGCTTCTGTGTAGTTTATATTTGAACATATTCTTTTTTCCACAATTACCCACTTAGCGCTACGAATGTCCAGTTGCGTTTTCTACAGACAGAGTGTTTCAAAACTGCTCAATCAAAAGTATGGTTTAACTCTGTTAGCTGAATGCTCAGATCAGAAAGAAGTTTCACAGAATGCTTCTGTGTAGTTTATATTTGAATATATTCCTTTTTCCACTACTACTCTCTTAGCGCTCCAAATGTCCAGTTGCATTTTCTACAGAAAGAGAGTTCAGATCTGCTCAATCAAAAGTATGGTTTAACTCTGTTAGCTGAATGCACAGATCAGAAAGATGTTTCACAGAATGATTCTGTGTAGTTTATATTTGGAGACATTCCTTTTTCCACTATTACCCTCTTAGCGCTCCGAAACTCCACTTGCATTTTCTACAGAAAGAGTGTTTCAGAACGGCTCAATCAAAACTAAGGTTCAACTCTTTTAGTTGAACAAACAGAACAGAAAGAAGTTTCACACAATTCTTCTGTGTAGTTTTTATTTGTAGACATTCTTTTTCCCAATATAGGCCTCTTAGCGCTCAGAATGTCCAATTGCAATTTCTACAGAAATAGTGTTTCAGAACGACTCAATCAAAAGTAAGGTTCAACTCTGTTAGTTGAATGCACAGAACAGAAAGAAGTTTCATACAATGCTTCTGTGTAGTTTATATTTGAACATATTCTTTTTTCCACTATTACCCACTTAGCGCTACGAATGTCCAGTTGCATTTTCTACAGACAGAGTGTTTCAAAACTGCTCAATCAAAAGTATGGTTTAACTCTGTTAGCTGAATGCTCAGATCAGAAAAAAGTTTCACAGAATGATTCTGTGTAGTTTATATTTGAATATATTCCTTTTTCCACTACTACGCGCTTAGCGCTCCAAATGTCCAGTTGCATTTTCTACAGAAAGAGTGTTCAGATCTGCTCAATCAAAAGTATGGTTTAACTCTGTTAGCTGAATGCACAGATCAGAAAGAAGTTTCACCGAATGATTCTGTGTAGTTTATATTTGAAGACATTCCTTTTTCCACTATTACCCTCTTAGCGCTCCGAATCTCCACTTGCATTTTCTACAAAAAGAGTGTTTCATAACTGCTCAATCAAAAATATGTTTTATCTCTGTTAACTGAATTTAAAGATCAGAAATAAGTTTCACAGAATGCATCTGTGTAGTTTTTATTTGAAGATATTCTTTTTCCCAATGTAGGCCTCTTAGCGCTTAGCATGTCCAATTGCAGTTTCTACAGAAAGAGTGTTTCAGAACGGCTCAATCAAAAGTAAGGTTCAACTCTGTTAGTTGAATGCACAGAACAGAAAGAATTTTCACAGAATGCTACTGTGTAGTTTATATTTGAATATATTCCTTTTTCCACTATTACCCTCTTAGCGCTCCGAATGTCCACTTGCATTTTCTACAGAACGAGTGTTCAGAACTGCGCAATCAAAAGTATGGTTTAACTCTGTTAGCTTAATGAACATATCAGAAATAAGTTTCACACAATGCTTCTGTGTAGTTTTTATTTGAAGATATTATTTTTCCCAATATAGGCCTCTTAGCGCTCAGAATGTCCAATTGCACTTTCTACAGAAAGAGTGTTTCAGAAAGGCTCAATCAAAAGTAAGGTTCAACTCTGTTAGTTGAATGCACAGAACAGAAAGAAGTTTCATACAATGCTTCTGTGTAGTTTATATTTGAACATATTCTTTTTTCCACTATTACCCACTTAGCGCTACGAATGTCCAGTTGCATTTTCTACAGACAGAGTGTTTCAAAACTGCTCAATCAAAAGTATGGTTTAACTCTGTTAGCTGAATGCTC
This sequence comes from Symphalangus syndactylus, assembly GCF_028878055.3. NCBI lineage: Eukaryota > Metazoa > Chordata > Mammalia > Primates > Hylobatidae > Symphalangus > Symphalangus syndactylus. The sequence goes on along the minus strand of NC_072442.2, from coordinate 72,202,438 downwards.
AGATAAGAAAGAATTTTCACAGAATGCTTCTGTGTAGTTTATATTTGAATATATTCCTTTTTCCACTACTACTCTCTTAGCGCTCCAAATGTCCAGTTGCATTTTCTACAGAAAGAGAGTTCAGATCTGCTCAATCAAAAGTATGGTTTAACTCTGTTAGCTGAATGCACAGATCAGAAAGAAGTTTCACAGAATGATTCTGTGTAGTTTATATTTGGAGACATTCCTTTTTCCACTATTACCCTCTTAGCGCTCCGAATCTCCACTTGCATTTTCTACAGAAAGAGTGTTTCAGAACGGCTCAATCGAAACTAAGGTTCAACTCTTTTAGTTGAACAAACAGAACAGAAAGAAGTTTCACACAATGCTTCTGTGTAGTTTTTATTTGAAGATATTATTTTTCCCAATATAGGCCTCTTAGCGCTCAGAATGTCCAATTGCAGTTTCTAGCGAAAGAGTGTTTCAGAAAGGCTCAATCAAAAGTAAGGTTCAACTCTGTTAGTTGAATGCACAGAACAGAAAGAAGTTTCATACACTGTTTCTGTGTAGTTTATATTTGAACATATTCTTTTTTCCACTATTACCCACTTAGCGCTACGAATGTCCAGTTGCATTTTCTACAGACAGAGTGTTTCAAAACTGCTCAATCAAAAGTATGGTTTAACTCTGTTAGCTGAATGCTCAGATCAGAAAGAAGTTTCACAGAATGCTTCTGTGTAGTTTATATTTGAATATATTCCTTTTTCCACTACTACTCTCTTAGCGCTCAAAATGTCCAGTTGCATTTTCTACAGAAAGAGAGTTCAGATCTGCTCAATCAAAAGTATGGTTTAACTCTGTTAGCTGAATGCACAGATCAGAAAGAAGTTTCACAGAATGCTTCTGTGTAGTTTATATTTGAATATATTCCTTTTTCCACTACTACGCTCTTAGCGCTCCAAATGTCCAGTTGCATTTTCTACAGAAAGAGAGTTCAGATCTGCTCAATCAAAAGTATGGTTTAACTCTGTTAGCTGAATGCACAGATCAGAAAGAAGTTTCACGGAATGATTCTGTGTAGTTTATATTTGGAGACATTCCTTTTTCCACTATTACCCTCTTAGCGCTCCGAATCTCCATTTGCATTTTCTACAGAAAGAGTGTTTCAGAACGGCTCAATCAAAACTAAGGTTCAACTCTTTTAGTTGAACAAACAGAACAGAAAGAAGTTTCACACAATTCTTCTGTGTAGTTTTTATTTGTAGACATTTTTTTCCCAATATAGGCCTCTTAGCGCTCAGAATGTCCAATTGCAGTTTCTACAGAAAGAGTGTTTCAGAACGGCTCAATCAAAAGTAAGGTTCAACTCTGTTAGTTGAATGCACAGAACAGAAAGAAGTTTCATACAATGCTTCTGTGTAGTTTATATTTGAACATATTCTTTTTTCCACTATTACCCACTTAGCGCTACGAATGTCCAGTTGCATTTTCTACAGACAGAGTGTTTCAAAACTGCTCAATCAAAAGTATGGTTTAACTCTGTTACCTGAATGCTCAGATCAGAAAGAAGTTTCACAGAATGCTTCTGTGTAGTTTATATTTGAATATATTCCTTTTTCCACTACTACGCTCTTAGCGCTCCAAATGTCCAGTTGCATTTTCTACAGAAAGAGTGTTCAGATCTGCTCAATCAAAAGTATGGTTTAACTCTGTTAGCTGAATGCACAGATCAGAAAGAAGTTTCACCGAATGATTCTGTGTAGTTTATATTTGAAGACATTCCTTTTTCCACTATTACCCTCTTAGCGCTCCGAATCTCCACTTGCATTTTCTACAAAAAGAGTGTTTCATAACTGCTCAATCAAAAATATGTTTTATCTCTGTTAACTGAATTTACAGATCAGAAATAAGTTTCACAGAATGCATCTGTGTAGTTTTTATTTGAAGATATTCTTTTTCCCAATGTAGGCCTCTTAGCGCTTAGCATGTCCAATTGCAGTTTCTACAGAAAGAGTGTTTCAGAACGGCTCAATCAAAAGTAAGGTTCAACTCTGTTAGTTGAATGCACAGAACAGAAAGAATTTTCACAGAATGCTACTGTGTAGTTTATATTTGAATATATTCCTTTTTCCACTATTACCCTCTTAGCGCTCCGAATATCCACTTGCATTTTCTACAGAAAGAGTGTTCAGAACTGCGCAATCAAAAGTATGGTTTAACTCTGTTAGCTTAATGAACATATCAGAAATAAGTTTCACACAATGCTTCTGTGTAGTTTTTATTTGAAGATATTATTTTTCCCATTATAGGCCTCTTAGCGCTCAGAATGTCCAATTGCAGTTTCTACAGAAAGAGTGTTTCAGAACGGCTCAATCAAAAGTAAGGTTCAACTCTGTTAGTTGAATGCACAGAACAGAAAGAAGTTTCATACAATGCTTCTGTGTAGTTTATATTTGAACATATTCTTTTTTCCACTATTACCCACTTAGCGCTACGAATGTCCAGTTGCATTTTCTACAGACAGAGTGTTTCAAAACTGCTCAATCAAAAGTATGGTTTAACTCTGTTAGCTGAATGCTCAGATCAGAAAGAAGTTTCACAGAATGATTCTGTGTAGTTTATATTTGGAGACATTCCTTTTTCCACTATTACCCTCTTAGCGCTCCGAATCTCCACTTGCATTTTCTACAGAAAGAGTGTTTCAGAACGGCTCAATCAAAACTAAAGTTCAACTCTTTTAATGAACAAACAGAACAGAAAGAAATTTCACACAATTCTTCTGTGTAGCTTTTATTTGTAGACATTCTTTTTCCCAATATAGGCCTCTTAGCGCTCAGAATGTCCAATTGCAGTTTCTACAGAAAGAGTGTTTCAGAACGGCTCAATCAAAAGTAAGGTTCAACTCTGTTAGTTGAATGCACAGAACAGAAAGATGTTTCATACAATGCTTCTGTGTAGTTTATATTTGAACATATTCTTTTTTCCACTATTACCCACTTAGCGCTACGAATGTCCAGTTGCATTTTCTACAGACAGAGTGTTTCAAAACTGCTCAATCAAAAGTATGGTTTAACTCTGTTAGCTGAATGCTCAGATCAGAAAGAAGTTTCACAGAATGCTTCTGTGTAGTTTATATTTGAATATATTCCTTTTTCCACCACTTCGCTCTTAGCGCTCCAAATGTCCAGTTGCATTTTCTACACAAAGAGTGTTCAGATCTGCTCAATCAAAAGTATGGTTTAACTCTGTTAGCTGAAAGAACAGATCAGAAAGAAGTTTCACACAATGCTTCTGTGTAGTTTTTATTTGAAGATATTATTTTTCCCAATATAGGCCTCTTAGCGCTCAGAATGTCCAATTGCAGTTTCTAGCGAAAGAGTGTTTCAGAAAGGCTCAATCAAAAGTAAGGTTCAACTCTGTTAGTTGAATGCACAGAACAGAAAGCAGTTTCATACACTGCTTCTGTGTAGTTTATATTTGAACATATTCTTTTTTCCACTATTACCCACTTAGCGCTACGAATGTCCAGTTGCATTTTCTACAGACAGAGTGTTTCAAAACTGCTCAATCAAAAGTATGGTTTAACTCTGTTAGCTGAATGCTCAGATCAGAAAGAAGTTTCACAGAATGCTTCTGTGTAGTTTATATTTGAATATATTCCTTTTTCCACTACTACTCTCTTAGCGCTCAAAATGTCCAGTTGCATTTTCTACAGAAAGAGAGTTCAGATCTGCTCAATCAAAAGTATGGTTTAACTCTGTTAGCTGAATGCACAGATCAGAAAGAAGTTTCACACAATGATTCTGTGTAGTTTATATTTGGAGACATTCCTTTTTCCACTATTACCCTCTTAGCGCTCCGAATCTCCACTTGCATTTTCTACAGAAAGTGTGTTTCAGAACGGCTCAATCAAAACTAAGGTTCAACTCTTTTAGTTGAACAAACAGAACAGAAAGAAGTTTAACACAATTCTTCTGTGTAGTTTTTATTTGAAGACATTCTTTTTCCCAATATAGGCCTCTTAGCGCTCAGAATGTCCAATTGCAGTTTCTACAGAAAGAGTGTTTCAGAACGGCTCAATCAAAAGTAAGGTTCAACTCTGTTAGTTGAATGCACAGAACAGAAAGAAGTTTCATACAATGCTTCTGTGTAGTTTGTATTTGAACATATTCTTTTTTCTACTATTACCCACTTAGCGCTACCAATATCCAGTTGCATTTTCTACAGACAGAGTGTTTCAAAACTGCTCAATCAAAAGTATGGTTTAACTCTGTTAGCTGAATGCTCAGATCAGAAAGAAGTTTCACAGAATGCTTCTGTGTAGTTTATATTTGAATATATTCCTTTTTCCACTACTACGCTCTTAGCGCTCCAAATGTCCAGTTGCATTTTCTACAGAAAGAGTGTTCAGATCTGCTCAATCAAAAGTATGGTTTAACACTGTTAGCTGAATGCACAGATCAGAAAGAAGTTTCACCGAATGATTCTGTGTAGTTTATATTTGAAGACATTCCTCTTTCCACTATTACCCACTTAGCGCTCCGAATCTCCACTTGCATTTTCTACAAAAAGAGTGTTTCATAACTGCTCAATCAAAAATATGTTTTATCTCTGTTAACTGAATTTACAGATCAGAAATAAGTTTCACAGAATGCATCTGTGTAGTTTTTATTTGAAGATATTCTTTTTCAAAATGTAGGTCTCTTAGCGCTTAGCATGTCCAATTGCAGTTTCTACAGAAAGAGTGTTTCAGAACGGCTCAATCAAAAGTAAGGTTCAAATCTGTTAGTTGAATGCACAGAACAGAAAGAGTTTTCACAGAATGCTACTATGTAGTTTATATTTGAATATATTCCTTTTTCCACTATTACCCTCTTAGCGCTCCGAATGTGCACTTGCATTTTCTACAGAAAGAGTGTTCAGAACTGCGCAATCAAAAGTATGGTTTAACTCTGTTAGCTTAATGAACATATCAGAAATAAGTTTCACAGAATGCTTCTGTGTAGTTTATATTTGAATATATTCCTTTTTCCACTACTACTCTCTTAGCGCTCCAAATGTCCAGTTGCATTTTCTACAGAAAGAGAGTTCAGATCTGCTCAATCAAAAGTATGGTTTAACTCTGTTAGCTGAATGCACAGATCAGAAAGAAGTTTCACAGAATGATTCTGTGTAGTTTATATTTGGAGACATTCCTTTTTCCACTATTACCCTCTTAGCGCTCCGAATCTCCACTTGCATTTTCTACAGAAAGAGTGTTTCAGAACGGCTCAATCAAAACTAAGGTTCAACTCTTTTAGTTGAACAAACAGAACAGAAAGAAGTTTCACACAATTCTTCTGTGTAGTTTTTATTTGTAGACATTCTTTTTCCCAATATAGGCCTCTTAGCGCTCAGAATGTCCAATTGCAGTTTCTACAGAAAGAGTGTTTCAGAACGGCTCAATCAAAAGTAAGGTTCAACTCTGTTAGTTGAATGCACAGAACAGAAAGTAGTTTCATACAATGCTTCTGTGTAGTTTATATTTGAACATATTCTTTTTTCCACTATTACCCACTTAGCGCTACGAATGTACAGTTGCATTTTCTACAGTCAGAGTGTTTCAAAACTGCTCAATCAAAAGTATGGTTTAACTCTGTTAGCTGAATGCTCAGATCAGAAAAAAGTTTCACAGAATGCTTCTGTGTAGTTTATATTGAATATATTGCTTTTTCCACTACTACGCTCTTAGCGCTCCAAATGTCCAGTTGCATTTTCTACAGAAAGAGTGTTCAGATCTGCTCAATCAAAAGTATGGTTTAACTCTGTTAGCTGAATGCACAGATCAGAAAGAAGTTTCACCGAATGATTCTGTGTAGTTTATATTTGAAGACATTCCTTTTTCCACTATTACCCTCTTAGCGCTCCGAATCTCCACTTGCATTTTCTACAAAAAGAGTGTTTCATAACTGCTCAATCAAAAATATGTTTTATCTCTGTTAACTGAATTTACAGATCAGAAATAAGTTTCACAGAATGCATCTGTGTAGTTTTTATTTGAAGATATTCTTTTTCCCAATGTAGGCCTCTTAGCGCTTAGCATGTCAAATTGCAGTTTCTACAGAAAGAGTGTTTCAGAAAGGCTCAATCAAAAGTAAGGTTCAACTCTGTTAGTTGAATGCACAGAACAGAAAGAATTTTCACAGAATGCTACTGTGTAGTTTATATTTGAATATATTCCTTTTTCCACTATTACCCTCTTAGCGCTCCGAATGTCCACTTGCATTTTCTACAGAAAGAGTGTTCAGAACTGCGCAATCAAAAGTATGGTTTAACTCTGTTAGCTTAATGAACATATCAGAAATAAGTTTCACACAATGCTTCTGTGTAGTTTTTATTTGAAGATATTATTTTTCCCAATATAGGCCTCTTAGCGCTCAGAATGTCCAATTGCAGTTTCTACAGAAAGAGTGTTTCAGAAAGGCTCCATCAAAAGTAAGGTTCAACTCTGTTAGTTGAATGCACAGAACAGAAAGAAGTTTCATACAATGCTTCTGTGTAGTTTATATTTGAACATATTCTTTTTTCCACTATTACCCACTTAGCGCTACGAATGTCCAGTTGCATTTTCTACAGACAGAGTGTTTCAAAACTGCTCAATCAAAAGTATGGTTTAACTCTGTTAGCTGAATGCTCAGATCAGAAAGAAGTTTCACAGAATGCTTCTGTGTAGTTTATATTTGAATATATTACTTTTTCCACTACTACTCTCTTAGCGCTCCAAATGTCCAGTTGCATTTTCTACAGAAAGAGTGTTCAGATCTGCTCAATCAAAAGTATGGTTTAACTCTGTTAGCTGAATGCACAGATCAGAAAGAAGTTTCACGGAATGATTCTGTGTAGTTTATATTTGGAGACATTCCTTTTTCCACTATTACCCTCTTAGCGCTCCGAATCTCCATTTGCATTTTCTACAGAAAGAGTGTTTCAGAACGGCTCAATCAAAACTAAGGTTCAACTCTTTTAGTTGAACAAACAGAACAGAAAGAAGTTTCACACAATTCTTCTGTGTAGTTTTTATTTGTAGACATTTTTTTCCCAATATAGGCCTCTTAGCGTTCAGAATGTCCAATTGCAGTTTCTACAGAAAGAGTGTTTCAGAACGGCTCAATCAAAAGTAAGGTTCAACTCTGTTAGTTGAATGCACAGAACAGAAAGAAGTTTCATACAATGCTTCTGTGTAGTTTATATTTGAACATATTCTTTTTTCCACTATTACCCACTTAGCGCTACGAATGTCCAGTTGCATTTTCTACAGACAGAGTGTTTCAAAACTGCTCAATCAAAAGTATGGTTTAACTCTGTTACCTGAATGCTCAGATCAGAAAGAAGTTTCACAGAATGCTTCTGTGTAGTTTATATTTGAATATATTCCTTTTTCCACTACTACGCTCTTAGCGCTCCAAATGTCCAGTTGCATTTTCTACAGAAAGAGTGTTCAGATCTGCTCAATCAAAAGTATGGTTTAACTCTGTTAGCTGAATGCACAGATCAGAAAGAAGTTTCACCGAATGATTCTGTGTAGTTTATATTTGAAGATATTCCTTTTTCCACTATTACCCTCTTAGCGCTCCGAATCTCCACTTGCATTTTCTACAAAAAGAATGTTTCATAACTGCTCAATCAAAAATATGTTTTATCTCTGTTAACTGAATTTACAGATCAGAAATAAGTTTCACAGAATGCATCTGTGTAGTTTTTATTTGAAGATATTTTTTTCCCAATGTAGGCCTCTTAGCGCTTAGCATGTCCAATTGCAGTTTCTACAGAAAGAGTGTTTCAGAACAGCTCAATCAAAAGTAAGGTTCAACTCTGTTAGTTGAATGCACAGAACAGAAAGAATTTTCACAGAATGCTACTGTGTAGTTTATATTTGAATATATTCCTTTTTCCACTATTACCCTCTTAGCGCTCCGAATGTCCACTTGCATTTTCTGCAGAAAGAGTGTTCAGAACTGCGCAATCAAATGTATGGTTTAACTCTGTTAGCTTAATGAACATATCAGAAATAAGTTTCACACAATGCTTCTGTGTAGTTTTTATTTGAAGATATTATTTTTCCCATTACAGGCCTCTTAGCGCTCAGAATGTCCAATTGCAGTTTCTACAGAAAGAGTGTTTCAGAAAGGCTCAATCAAAGTAAGGTTCAACTCTGTTAGTTGAATGCACAGAACAGAAAGAAGTTTCATACAATGCTTCTGTGTAGTTTATATTTGAACATACTCTTTTTTCCACTATTACCCACTTAGCGCTACGAATGTCCAGTTGCATTTTCTACAGACAGAGTGTTTCAAAACTGCTCAATCAAAAGTATGGTTTAACTCTGTTAGCTGAATGCTCAGATCAGAAAGAAGTTTCACAGAATGCTTCTGTGTAGTTTATATTTGAATATATTCCTTTTTCCACTACTACTCTCTTAGCGCTCCAAATGTCCAGTTGCATTTTCTACAGAAAGAGTGTTCTGATCTGCTCAATCTAAAGTATGGTTTAACTCTGTTAGCTGAATGCACAGATCAGAAAGAAGTTTCACAGAATGATTCTGTGTAGTTTATATTTGGAGACATTCCTTTTTCCACTATTACCCTCTTAGCGCTCCGAATCTCCACTTGCATTTTCTACAGAAAGAGTGTTTCAGAACGGCTCAATCAAAACTAAGGTTCAACTCTTTTAGTTGAACAAACAGAACAGAAAGAAGTTTCACACAATTCTTCTGTGTAGTTTTTATTTGTAGACATTCTTTTTCCCAATATAGGCCTCTTAGCGCTCAGAATGTCCAATTGCAGTTTCTACAGACAGAGTGTTTCAGAACGGCTCAATCAAAAGTAAGGTTCAACTCTGTTAGTTGAATGCACAGAACAGAAAGAAGTTTCATACAATGCTTCTGTGTAGTTTATATTTGAACATATTCTTTTTTCCACTATTACCCACTTAGCGCTACGAATGTCCAGTTGCATTTTCTACAGACAGAGTGTTTCAAAACTGCTCAATCAAAAGTATGGTTTAACTCTGTTAGCTGAATTCTCAGATCAGAAAGAAGTTTCACAGAATGCTTCTGTGTAGTTTATATTTGAATATATTCCTTTTTCCACTACTACGCTCTTAGCGCTCCAAATGTCCAGTTGCATTTTCTACAGAAAGAGTGTTCAGATCTGCTCAATCAAAAGTATGGTTTAACTCTGTTAGCTGAATGCACAGATCAGAAAGAAGTTTCACCGAATGATTCTGTGTAGTTTATATTTGAAGACATTCCTTTTTCCACTATTACCCTCTTAGCGCTCCGAATCTCCACTTGCATTTTCTACAAAAAGAGTGTTTCATAACTGCTCAATCAAAAATATGTTTTATCTCTGTTAACTGAATTTACAGATCAGAAATAAGTTTCACAGAATGCATCTGTGTAGTTTTTATTTGAAGATATTCTTTTTCCCAATGTAGGCCTCTTAGCGCTTAGCATGTCCAATTGCAGTTTCTACAGAAAGAGTGTTTCAGAAAGGCTCAATCAAAAGTAAGGTTCAACTCTGTTAGTTGAATGCACAGAACAGAAAGAATTTTCACAGAATGCTACTGTGTAGTTTATATTTGAATATATTCCTTTTTCCACTATTACCCTCTTAGCGCTCCGAATGTCCACTTGCATTTTCTACAGAAAGAGTGTTCAGAACTGCGCAATCAAAAGTATGGTTTAACTCTGTTAGCTTAATGAACATATCAGAAAGAAGTTTCACACAATGCTTCTGTGTAGTTTTTATTTGAAGATATTATTTTTCCCAATATAGGCCTCTTAGCGCTCAGAATGTCCAATTGCAGTTTCTACAGAAAGAGTGTTTCAGAAAGGCTCAATCAAAAGTAAGGTTCAACTCTGTCAGTTGAATGCACAGAACAGAAAGAAGTTTCATACAATGCTTCTGTGTAGTTTATATTTGAACATATTCTTTTTTCCACTATTACCCACTTAGCGCTACGAATGTCCAGTTGCATTTTCTACAGACAGAGTGTTTCAAAACTGCTCAATCAAAAGTATGGTTTAACTCTGTTATCTGAATGCTCAGATCAGAAAGAAGTTTCACAGAATGCTTCTGTGTAGTTTATATTTGAATATATTCCTTTTTCCACTACAACTCTCTTAGCGCTCCAAATGTCCAGTTGCATTTTCTACAGAAAGAGTGTTCTGATCTGCTCAATCTAAAGTATGGTTTAACTCTGTTAGCTGAATGCACAGATCAGAAAGAAGTTTCACCGAATGATTCTGTGTAGTTTATATTTGAAGACATTCCTTTTTCCACTATTACCCTCTTAGCGCTCCGAATCTCCACTTGCATTTTCTACAGAAAGAGTGTTTCAGAACGGCTCAATCAAAACTAAGGTTCAACTCTTTTAGTTGAACAAACAGAACAGAAAGAAGTTTCACACAATTCTTCTCTGTAGTTTTTATTTGTAGACATTCTTTTTCCCAATATAGGCCTCCTAGCGCTCAGAATGTCCAATTGCAGTTTCTACAGAAAGAGTGTTTCAGAACGGCTCAATCAAAAGTAAGGTTCAACTCTGTTATTTGAATGCACAGAAAAGAAAGAAGTTTCATACAATGCTTCTGTGTAGTTTATATTTGAACATACTCTTTTTTCCACTATTACCCACTTAGCACTACGAATGTCCAGTTTCATTTTCTACAGACAGAGTGTTTCAAATCTGCTCAATCAAAAGTATGGTTTAAATCTGTTAGCTGAATGCTCAGATCAGAAAGAAGTTTCACAGAATGCTTCTGTGTAGTTTATATTTGAATATATTCCTTTTTCCACTACTACGCTCTTAGCGCTCCAAATGTCCAGTTGCATTTTCTACAGAAAGAGTGTTCAGTTCTGCTCAATCAAAACTATGGTTTAACTCTGTTAGCTGAATGCACAGATCAGAAAGAAGTTTCATACAATGCTTCTGTGTAGTTTATATTTGAACATATTCTTTTTTCCACTATTACCCACTTAGCGCTACGAATGTCCAGTTGCATTTTCTACAGACAGAGTGTTTCAAAACTGCTCAATCAAAAGTATGGTTTAACTCTGTTAGCTGAATGCTCAGATCAGAAAGAAGTTTCACAGAATGCTTCTGTGTAGTTTATATTTGAATATATTCCTTTTTCCACTACAACTCTCTTAGCGCTCCAAATGTCCAGTTGCATTTTCTACAGAAAGAGTGTTCTGATCTGCTCAATCTAAAGTATGGTTTAACTCTGTTAGCTGAATGCACAGATCAGAAAGAAGTTTCACCGAATGATTCTGTGTAGTTTATATTTGAAGACATTCCTTTTTCCACTATTACCCTCTTAGCGCTCCGAATCTCCACTTGCATTTTCTACAAAAAGAGTGTTTCATAACTGCTCAATCAAAAATATGTTTTATCTCTGTTAACTGAATTTACAGATCAGAAATAAGTTTCACAGAATGCATCTGTGTAGTTTTTATTTGAAGATATTCTTTTTCCCATTGTAGGCCTCTTTGCGCTTAGCATGTCCAATTGCAGTTTCTACAGAAAGAGTGTTTCAGAACGGCTCAATCAAAAGTAAGGTTCAACTCTGTTAGTTGAATGCACAGAACAGAAAGAATTTTCACAGAATGCTACTGTGTAGTTTATATTTGAATATATTCCTTTTTCCACTATTACCCTCTTAGCGCTCCGAATGTCCACTTGCATTTTCTACAGAACGAGTGTTTAGAACTGCGCAATCAAAAGTATGGTTTAACTCTGTTAGCTTAATGAACATATCAGAAATAAGTTTCACACAATGCTTCTGTGTAGTTTTTATTTGAAGATATTATTTTTCCCAATATAGGCCTCTTAGCGCTCAGAATGTCCAATTGCACTTTCTACAGAAAGAGTGTTTCAGAAAGGCTCAATCAAAAGTAAGGTTCAACTCTGTTAGTTGAATGCACAGAACAGAAAGAAGTTTCATACAATGCTTCTGTGTAGTTTATATTTGAACATATTCTTTTTTCCACTATTACGCACTTAGCGCTACGAATGGCCAGTTGCATTTTCTACAGACAGAGTGTTTCAAAACTGCTCAATCAAAAGTATGGTTTAACTCTGTTAGCTGAATGCTCAGATCAGAAAGAAGTTTCACAGAATGCTTCTGTGTAGTTTATATTTGAATATATTCCTTTTTCCACTAGTACTCACTTAGCGCTCCATATGTCCAGTTGCATTTTCTACAGAAAGAGTGTTCAGATCTGCTCAATCAAAAGTATGGTTTAACTCTGTTAGCTGAATGCACAGATCAGAAAGAAGTTTCACAGAATGATTCTGTGTAGTTTATATTTGGAGACATTCCTTTTTTCACTATTACCCTCTTAGCGCTCCGAATCTCCACTTGCATTTTCTACAGAAAGAGTGTTTCAGAACGGCTCAATGAAAACTAAGGTTCAACTCTTTTAGTTGAACAAACAGAACAGAAAGAAGTTTCACACAATTCTTCTCTGTAGTTTTTATTGGTAGACATTCTTTTTCCCAATATAGGCCTCTTAGCGCTCAGAATGTCCAATTGCAGTTTCTACAGAAAGAGTGTTTCAGAACGGCTCAATCAAAAGTAAGGTTCAACTCTGTTATTTGAATGCACAGAAAAGAAAGAAGTTTCATACAATGCTTCTGTGTAGTTTATATTTGAACATACTCTTTTTTCCACTATTACCCACTTAGCGCTACGAATGTCCAGTTTCATTTTCTACAGACAGAGTGTTTCAAATCTGCTCAATCAAAAGTATGGTTTAAATCTGTTAGCTGAATGCTCAGATCAGAAAGAAGTTTCACAGAATGCTTCTGTGTAGTTTATATTTGAATATATTCCTTTTTCCACTGCTACGCTCTTAGCGCTCCAAATGTCCAGTTGCATTTTCTACAGAAAGAGTGTTCAGTTCTGCTCAATCAAAACGATGGTTTAACTCTGTTAGCTGAATGCACAGATCAGAAAGAAGTTTCATACAATGCTTCTGTGTAGTTTATATTTGAACATATTCTTTTTTCCACTATTACCCACTTAGCGCTACGAATGTCCAGTTGCATTTTCTACAGACAGAGTGTTTCAAAACTGCTCAATCAAAAGTATGGTTTAACTCTGTTAGCTGAATGCTCAGATCAGAAAGAAGTTTCACAGAATGCTTCTGTGTAGTTTATATTTGAATATATTCTTTTTTCCACTACTACTCTCTTAGCGCTCCAAATGTCCAGTTGCATTTTCTACAGAAAGAGTGTTCAGATCTGCTCAATCAAAAGTATGGTTTAACTCTGTTAGCTGAATGCACAGATCAGAAAGAAGTTTCACAGAATGATTCTGTGTAGTTTATATTTGGAGACATTCCTTTTTCCACTATTACCCTCTTAGCGCTCCGAATCTCCACTTGCATTTTCTACAGAAAGAGTGTTTCAGAACGGCTAAATCAAAACTAAGGTTCAACTCATTTAGTTGAACAAACAGAACAGAAAGAAGTTTCACACAATTCTTCTGTGTAGTTTTTATTTGTAGACATTCTTTTTCCCAATATAGGCCTCTTAACGCTCAGAATGTCCAATTGCAGTTTCTACAGAAAGAGTGTTTCAGAACGGCTCAATCAAAAGTAAGGTTCAACTCTGTTAGTTGAATGCACAGAACAGAAAGAAGTTTCATACAATGCTTCTGTGTAGTTTATATTTGAACATATTCTTTTTCCACTATTACCCACTTAGCGCTACGAATGTCCAGTTGCATTTTCTACAGACAGAGTGTTTCAAAACTGCTCAATCAAAAGTATGGTTTAACTCTGTTAGCTGTATGCTCAGATCAGAAAGAAGTTTCACAGAATGCTTCTGTGTAGTTTATATTTGAATATATTCCTTTTTCCACTACTACGCTCTTAGCGCTCCAAATGTCCAGTTGCATTTTCTACAGAAAGAGTGTTCAGATCTGCTCAATCAAAAGTATGGTTTAACTCTGTTAGCTGAATGCACAGATCAGAAAGAAGTTTCACCGAATGATTCTGTGTAGTTTATATTTGAAGACATTCCTTTTTCCACTATTACCCTCTTAGCGCTCCGAATCTCCACTTGCATTTTCTACAAAAAGAGAGTTTCATAACTGCTCAATCAAAAATATGTTTTATCTCTGTTAACTGAATTTACAGATCAGAAATAAGTTTCACAGAATGCATCTGTGTAGTTTTTATTTGAAGATATTCCTTTTCCCAATGTAGGCCTCTTAGCGCTTAGCATGTCCAATTGCAGTTTCTACAGAAAGAGTGTTTCAGAACGGCTCAATCAAAAGTAAGGTTCAACTCTGTTAGTTGAATGCACAGAACAGAAAGAATTTTCACAGAATGCTACTGTGTAGTTTATATTTGAATATATTCCTTTTTCCACTATTACCCTCTTAGCGCTCCGAATGTCCACTTGCATTTTCTACAGAAAGAGTGTTCAGAACTGCGCAATCAAAAGTATGGTTTAACTCTGTTAGCTTAATGAACATATCAGAAACAAGTTTCACACAATGCTTCTGTGTAGTTTTTATTTGAAGATATTATTTTTCTCAATAGAGGCCTCTTAGCGCTCAGAATGTCCAATTGCAGTTTCTACAGAAAGAGTGTTTCAGAAAGGCTCAATCAAAAGTAAGGTTCAACTCTGTTAGTTGAATGCACAGAACAGAAAGAAGTTTCATACAATGCTTCTGTGTAGTTTATATTTGAACATATTCTTTTTTCCACTATTACCCTCTTAGCGCTACGAATGTCCAGTTGCATTTTCTACAGACAGAGTGTTTCAAAACTGCTCAATAAAAGTATGGTTTAACTCTGTTAGCTGAATGCTCAGATCAGAAAGAAGTTTCACAGAATGCTTCTGTGTAGTTTATATTTGAATATATTACTTTTACCACTAGTACTCTCTTAGCGCTCCATATGTCCAGTTGCATTTTCTACAGAAAGAGTGTTCAGATCTGCTCAATCAAAAGTATGGTTTAACTCTGTTAGCTGAATGCACAGATCAGAAAGAAGTTTCACAGAATGATTCTGTGTAGTTTATATTTGGAGACATTCCTTTTTCCACTATTTCCCTCTTAGCGCTCCGAATCTCCACTTGCATTTTCTAGAGAAAGAGTGTTTCAGAACGGCTCAATCAAAACTAAGGTTCAACTCTTTTAGTTGAACAAACAGAACAGAAAGAAGTTTCACACAATTCTTCTCTGTAGTTTTTATTTGTAGACATTCTTTTTCCCAATATAGGCCTCCTAGCGCGCAGAATGTCCAATTGCAGTTTCTACAGAAAGAGTGTTTCAGAACGGCTCAATCAAAAGTAAGGTTCAACTCTGTTATTTGAATGCACAGAAAAGAAAGAAGTTTCATACAATGCTTCTGTGTAGTTTATATTTGAACATATTCTTTTTTCCACTATTACCCACTTAGCGCTACGAATGTCCAGTTTCATTTTCTACAGACAGAGTGTTTCAAATCTGCTCAATCAAAAGTATGGTTTAAATCTGTTAGCTGAATGCTCAGATCAGAAAGAAGTTTCACAGAATGCTTCTGTGTAGTTTATATTTGAATATATTCCTTTTTCCACTATTACGCTCTTAGCGCTCCAAATGTCTAGTTGCATTTTCAACAGAAAGAGTGTTCAGATCTGATCAATCAAAAGTATGGTTTAACACTGTTAGCTGAATGCACAGATCAGAAAGAAGTTTCACCGAATGATTCTGTGTAGTTTATATTTGAAGACATTCCTTTTTCGACTATTACCCTCTTAGCGCTCCGAATCTCCACTTGCATTTTCTACAAAAAGAGTGTTTCATAACTGCTCAATCAAAAATATGTTTTATCTCTGTTAACTGAATTTACAGATCAGAAATAAGTTTCACAGAATGCATCTGTGTAGTTTTTATTTGAAGATATTCTTTTTCCCAATGTAGGCCTCTTAGCGCTTAGCATGTCTAATTGCAGTTTCTACAGAAAGAGTGTTTCAGAACGGCTCAATCAAAAGTAAGGTTCAACTCTGTTAGTTGAATGCACAGAACAGAAAGAATTTTCACAGAATGCTACTGTGTAGTTTATATTTGAATATATTCCTTTTTCCACTATTACCCTCTTAGCGCTCCGAATGTCCACTTGCATTTTCTACAGAAAGAGTGTTCAGAACTGCGCAATCAAAAGTATGGTTTAACTCTGTTAGCTTAATGAACATATCAGAAATAAGTTTCACACAATGCTTCTGTGTAGTTTTTATTTGAAGATATTATTTTTCCCAATATAGGCCTCTTAGCGCTCAGAGTGTCCAATTGCAGTTTCTACAGAAAGAGTGTTTCAGAAAGGCTCAATCAAAAGTAAGGTTCAACTCCGTTAGTTGAATGCACAGAACAGAAAGAAGTTTCATACAATGCTTCTGTGTAGTTTATATTTGAAAATATTCTTTTTTCCACTATTACCCACTTAGCGCTACGAATGTCCAGTTGCATTTTCTACAGACAGAGTGTTTCAAAACTGCTCAATCAAAAGTATGGTTTAACTCTGTTAGCTGAATGCTCAGATCAGAAAGAAGTTTAACAGAATGCTTCTGTGTAGTTTATATTTGAATATATTACTTTTACCACTAGTACTCTCTTAGCGCTCCATATGTCCAGTTGCATTTTCTACAGAAAGAGTGTTCAGATCTGCTCAATCAAAAGTATGGTTTAACTCTGTTAGCTGAATGCACAGATCAGAAAGAAGTTTCACAGAATGATTCTGTGTAGTTTATATTTGGAGACATTCCTTTTTCCACTATTACCCTCTTAGCGCTCCGAACCTCCACTTGCATTTTATAGAGAAAGAGTGTTTCAGAACGGCTCAATCAAAACTAAGGTTCAACTCTTTTAGTTGAACAAACGGAACAGAAAGAAGTTTCACACAATTCTTCTCTGTAGTTTTTATTTGTAGACATTCTTTTTCCCAATATAGGCCTCCTAGCGCGCAGAATGTCCAATTGCAGTTTCTACAGAAAGAGTGTTTCAGAACGGCTCAATCAAAAGTAAGGTTCAACTCTGTTATTTGAATGCACAGAAAAGAAAGAAGTTTCATACAATGCTTCTGTGTAGTTTATATTTGAACATATTCTTTTTTCCACTATTACCCACTTAGTGCTACGAATGTCCAGTTTCATTTTCTACAGACAGAGTGTTTCAAATCTGCTCAATCAAAAGCATGGTTTAAATCTGTTAGCTGAATGCTCAGATCAGAAAGAAGTTTCACAGAATGCTTCTGTGTAGTTTATATTTGAATATATTCCTTTTTCCACTATTACGCTCTTAGCGCTCCAAATGTCTTGTTGCATTTTCAACAGAAAGAGTGTTCAGATCTGCTCAATCAAAAGTATGGTTTAACTCTGTTAGCTGAATGCACAGATCAGAAAGAAGTTTCACCGAATGATTCTGTGTAGTTTATATTTGTAGACATTCCTTTTTCGACTATTACCCTCTTAGCGCTCCGAATCTCCACTTGCATTTTCTACAAAAAGAGTGTTTCATAACTGCTCAATCAAAAATATGTTTTATCTCTGTTAACTGAATTTACAGATCAGAAATAAGTTTCACAGAATGCATCTGTGTAGTTTTTATTTGAAGATATTCTTTTTCCCAATGTAGGCCTCTTAGCGCTTAGCATGTCTAATTGCAGTTTCTACAGAAAGAGTGTTTCAGAACGGCTCAATCAAAAGTAAGGTTCAACTCTGTTAGTTGAATGCACAGAACAGAAAGAATTTTCACAGAATGCTACTGTGTAGTTTATATTTGAATATATTCCTTTTTCCACTATTACCCTCTTAGCGCTCCGAATGTCCACTTGCATTTTCTACAGAAAGAGTGTTCAGAACTGCGCAATCAAAAGTATGGTTTAACTCTGTTAGCTTAATGAACATATCAGAAATAAGTTTCACACAATGCTTCTGTGTAGTTTTTATTTGAAGATATTATTTTTCCCAATAGAGGCCTCTTACCGCTCAGAGTGTCCAATTGCAGTTTCTACAGAAAGAGTGTTTCAGAAAGGCTCAATCAAAAGTAAGGTTCAACTCTGTTAGTTGAATGCACAGAACAGAAAGAAGTTTCATACAATGCTTCTGTGTAGTTTATATTTGAACATATTCTTTTTTCCACTATTACCCTCTTAGCGCTACGAATGTCCAGTTGCATTTTCTACAGACAGAGGGTTTCAAAACTGCTCAATCAAAAGTATGGTTTAACTCTGTTAGCTGAATGCTCAGATCAGAAAGAAGTTTCACAGAATGCTTCTGTGTAGTTTATATTTGAATATATTCCTTTTTCCACTAGTACTCTCTTAGTGCTCCAAATGTCCAGTTGCATTTTCTACAGAAAGAGTGTTCAGATCTGCTCAATCAAAAGTATGGTTTAACTCTGTTAGCTGAATGCACAGATCAGAAAAAAGTTTCACAGAATGATTCTGTGTAGTTTATATTTGGAGACATTCCTTTTTCCACTATTACCCTCTTAGCGCTCCGAATCTCCACTTCCATTTTCTACAGAAAGAGTGTTTCAGAACGGCTCAATCAAAACTAAGGTTCAACTCTTTTAGTTGAACAAACAGAACAGAAAGAAGTTTCACACAATTCTTCTGTGTAGTTTTTATTTGTAGACATTCTTTTTCCCAATATAGGCCTCCTAGCGCTCAGAATGTCCAATTGCAGTTTCTACAGAAAGAGTGTTTCAGAACGGCTCAATCAAAAGTAAGGTTCAACTCTGTTATTTGAATGCACAGAAAAGAAAGAAGTTTCATACAATGCTTCTGTGTAGTTTATATTTGAACATATTCTTTTTTCCACTATTACCCACTTAGCGCTACGAATGTCCAGTTGCATTTTCTACAGACAGAGTGTTTCAAAACTGCTCAATCAAAAGTATGGTTTAACTCTGTTAGCTGTATGCTCAGATCAGAAAGAAGTTTCACAGAATGCTTCTGTGTAGTTTATATTTGAATATATTCCTTTTTCCACTACTACGCTCTTAGCGCTCCAAATGTCCAGTTGCATTTTCTAAAGAAAGAGTGTTCAGATCTGCTCAATCAAAAGTATGGTTTAACCCTGTTAGCTGAATGCACAGATCAGAAAGATGTTTCACCGAATGATTCTGTGTAGTTTATATTTGAAGACATTCCTTTTTCCACTATTACCGTCTTAGCGCTCCGAATCTCCACTTGCATTTTCTACAAAAAGATTGTTTCATAACTGCTCAATCAAAAATATGTTTTATCTCTGATAACTGAATTTACAGATCAGAAATAAGTTTCACAGAATGCATCTGTGTAGTTTTTATTTGAAGATATTCTTTTTCCCAATGTAGGCCTCTTAGCGCTTAGCATGTCCAATTGCAGTTTCTACAGAAAGAGTGTTTCACAACGGCTCAATTAAAAGTAAGGTTCAACTCTGTTAGTTGAATGCACAGAACAGAAAGAATTTTCACAGAATGCTACTGTGTAGTTTATATTTGAATATATTCCTTTTTCCACTATTACCCTCTTAGCGCTCCGAATGTCCACTTGCATTTTCTACAGAAAGAGTGTACAGAACTGCGCAATCAAAAGTATGGTTTAACTCTGTTAGCTTAATGAACATATCAGAAATAAGTTTCACACAATGCTTCTGTGTAGTTTTTATTTGAAGATATTATTTTTCCCAATATAGTCCTCTTAGAGCTCAGAATGTCCAATTGCAGTTTCTACAGAAAGAGTGTTTCAGAAAGGCTCAATCAAAACTAAGGTTCAACTCTGTTAGTTGAATGCACAGAACAGAAAGAAATTTCATACAATGCTTCTGTGTAGTTTACATTTGAACATATTCTTTTTTCCACTATTACCCACTTGGCGCTACGAATGTCCAGTTGCATTTTCTACAGACAGCGTGTTTCAAAACTGCTCAATCAAAAGTATGGTTTAACTCTGTTAGCTGAATGCTCAGATCAGAAAGAAGTTTCACAGAATGCTTCTGTGTAGTTTATATTTGAATATACTCCTTTTTCCACTACTACTCTCTTAGCGCTCCAAATGTCCAGTTGCATTTTCTACAGAAAGAGTGTTCAGATCTGCTCAATCAAAAGTATGGTTTAACTCTGTTAGCTGAATGCACAGATCAGAAAGAAGTTTCACAGAATGATTCTGTGTAGTTTATATTTGGAGACATTCCTTTTTCCACTATTACCCTCTTAGCGCTCCGAATCTCCACTTGCATTTTCTAGAGAAAGAGTGTTTCAGAACGGCTCAATCAAAACTAAGGTTCAACTCTTTTAGTTGAACAAACAGAACAGAAAGAAGTTTCACACAATTCTTCTCTGTAGTTTTTATTTGTAGACATTCTTTTTCCCAATATAGGTCTCCTAGCGCGCAGAATGTCCAATTGCAGTTTCTACAGAAAGAGTGTTTCAGAACGGCTCAATCAAAAGTAAGGTTCAACTCTGTTATTTGAATGCACAGAAAAGAAAGAAGTTTCATACAATGCTTCTGTGTAGTTTATATTTGAACATATTCTTTTTTCCACTATTACCCACTTAGTGCTACGAATGTCCAGTTTCATTTTCTACAGACAGAGTGTTTCAAATCTGCTCAATCAAAATTATGGTTTAAATCTGTTAGCTGAATGCTCAGATCAGAAAGAAGTTTCACAGAATGCTTCTGTGTAGTTTATATTTGAATATATTCCTTTTTCCACTATTACGCTCTCAGCGCTCCAAATGTCTAGTTGCATTTTCAACAGAAAGAGTGTTCAGATCTGCTCAATCAAAAGTATGGTTTAACTCTGTTAGCTGAATGCACAGATCAGAAAGAAGTTTCACAGAGTGATTCTGTGTAGTTTATATTTGGAGACATTCCTTTTTCCACTATTACCCTCTTAGCGCTCCGAATCTCCACTTTCATTTTCTACAGAAAGAGTGTTTCAGAACGGCTCAATCAAAACTAAGGTTCAACTCTTTTAGTTGAACAAACAGAACAGAAAGTAGTTTCACACAATTCTTCTGTGTAGTTTTTATTTGTAGACATTCTTTTTCCCAATATAGGCCTCTTAGCGCTCAGAATGTCCAATTGCAGTTTCTACAGAAAGAGTGTTTCAGAACGGCTCAATCAAAAGTAAGGTTCAACTCTGTTAGTTGAATGCACAGAACAGAAAGAAATTTCATACAATGCTTCTGTGTAGTTTATATTTGAACATATTCTTTTTTCCACTATTACCCACTTAGCGCTACGAATGTCCAGTTGCATTTTCTACAGAAAGAGTGTTAAGATCTGCTCAATCAAAAGTATGGTTTAACTCTGTTAGCTGAATGCACAGATCAGAAAGAAGTTTCACCGAATGATTCTGTGTAGTTTATATTTGAAGACATTCCTTTTTCCACTATTACCCTCTTAGCGCTCCGAATCTCCACTTGCATTTTCTACAAAAAGAATGTTTCATAACTGCTCAATCAAAAATATGTTTTATCTCTGTTAACTGAATTTACAGATCAGAAATAAGTTTCACAGAATGCATCTGTGTAGTTTTTATTTGAAGATATTCTTTTTCCCAATGTTGGCCTCTTAGCGCTTAGCATGTCCAATTGCAGTTTCTACAGAAAGAATGTTTCAGAACGGCTCAATCAAAAGTAAGGTTCAACTCTGTTAGTTGAATGCACAGAACAGAAAGAATTTTCACAGAATGCTACTGTGTAGTTTATATTTGAATATATTCCTTTTTCCACTATTACCCTCTTAGCGCTCCGAATGTCCACTTGCATTTTCTACAGAAAGAGTGTACAGAACTGCGCAATCAAAAGTATGTTTTAACTCTGTTAGCTTAATGAACATATCAGAAATAAGTTTCACACAATGCTTCTGTGTAGTTTTTATTTGAAGATATTATTTTTCCCAATATAGTCCTCTTAGAGCTCAGAATGTCCAATTGCAGTTTCTACAGAAAGAGTGTTTCAGAAAGGCTCAATCAAAACTAAGGTTCAACTCTGTTAGTTGAATGCACAGAACAGAAAGAAATTTCATACAATGCTTCTGTGTAGTTTACATTTGAACATATATTTTTTCCACTATTACCCACTTGGCGCTACGAATGTCCAGTTGCATTTTCTACAGACAGCGTGTTTCAAAACTGCTCAATCAAAAGTATGGTTTAACTCTGTTAGCTGAACGCTCAGATCAGAAAGAAGTTTCACAGAATGCTTCTGTGTAGTTTATATTTGAATATACTCCTTTTTCCACTACTACTCTCTTAGCGCTCCAAATGTCCAGTTGCATTTTCTACAGAAAGAGTGTTCAGATCTGCTCAATCAAAAGTATGGTTTAACTCTGTTAGCTGAATGCACAGATCAGAAAGAAGTTTCACAGAATGATTCTGTGTAGTTTATATTTGGAGACATTCCTTTTTCCACTATTACCCTCTTAGCGCTCCGAATCTCCACTTGCATTTTCTACAGAAAGAGTGTTTTAGAACGGCTCAATCAAAACTAAAGTTCAACTCTTTTAATGAACAAACAGAACAGAAAGAAGTTTCACACAATTCTTCTGTGTAGTTTTTATTTGTAGACATTCTTTTTCCCAATATAGGCCTCTTAGCGCTCAGAATGTCCAATTGCAGTTTCTACAGAAAGAGTGTTTCAGAACGGCTCAATCAAAAGTAAGGTTCAACTCTGTTAGTTGAATGCACAGAACAGAAAGAAGTTTCATACAATGCTTCTGTGTAGTTTATATTTGAACATATTCTTTTTTCCACTATTACCCACTTAGCGCTACGAATGTCCAGTTGCTTTTTCTACAGACAGAGTGTTTCAAAACTGCTCAATCAAAAGTATGGTTTAACTCTGTTAGCTGAATGCTCAGATCAGAAAGAAGTTTCACAGAATGCTTCTGTGTAGTTTATATTTGAATATATTCCTATTTCCACCACTTCGCTCTTAGCGCTCCAAATGTCCAGTTGCATTTTCTACACAAAGAGTGTTCAGATCTGCTCAATCAAAAGTATGGTTTAACTCTGTTAGCTGAATGAACAGATCAGAAAGAAGTTTCACCGAATGATTCTGTGTAGTTTATATTTGAAGACATTCCTTTTTCCACTATTACCCTCTTAGCGCTCCGAATCTCCACTTGCATTTTCTACAAAAAGAGTGTTTCATAACTGCTCAATCAAAAATATGTTTTATCTCTGTTAACTGAATTTACAGATCGGAAATAAGTTTCACAGGATGCATCTGTGTAGTTTTTATTTGAAGATATTCTTTTTCCCAATGTAGGCCTCTTAGCGCTTAGCATGTCCAATTGCAGTTTCTACAGAAAGAGTGTTTCAGAACGGCTCAATTAAAAGTAAGGTTCAACTCTGTTAGTTGAATGCACAGAACAGAAAGAATTTTCACAGAATGCTACTGTGTAGTTTATATTTGAATATATTCCTTTTTCCACTATTACCCTCTTAGCGCTCCGAATGTCCACTTGCATTTTCTACAGAAAGAGTGTTCAGAACTACGCAATCAAAAGTATGGTTTAACTCTGTTAGCTTAATGAACATATCAGAAATAAGTTTCACACAATGCTTCTGTGTAGTTTTTATTTGAAGATATTGTTTTTCCCAATAGAGGCCTCTTAGCGCTCAGAATGTCCAATTGCAGTTTCTACAGAAAGAGTGTTTCAGAAAGGCTCAATCAAAAGTAAGGTTCAACTCTGTTAGTTGAATGCACAGAACAGAAAGAAGTTTCATACAATGCTTCTGTGTAGTTTATATTTGAACATATTCTTTTTTCCACTGTTACCCACTTAGCCCTACGAATGTCCAGTTGCATTTTCTACAGACAGAGTGTTTCAAAACTGCTCAATCAAAAGTATGGTTTAACTCTGTTAGCTGAATGCTCAGATCAGAAAGAAGTTTCACAGAATGCTTCTGTGTAGTTTATATTTGAATATATTCCTTTTTCCACTACTAATCTCTTAGCGCTCCAAATGTCCAGTTGCATTTTCTACAGAAAGAGTATTCAGATCTGCTCAATCAAAAGTATGGTTTAACCCTGTTAGCTGAATGCACAGATCAGAAAGAAGTTTCACAGAATGATTCTGTGTAGTTTATATTTGGAGACATTCCTTTTTCCACCATTACCCTCTTAGCGCTCCGAATCTCCACTTGCATTTTCTACAGAAAGAGTGTTTCAGAATGGCTCAATCAAAACTAAGGTTCAACTCTTTTAGTTGAACAAACAGAACAGAAAGAAGTTTCTCACAATTCTTCTGTGTAGTTTTTATTTGTAGACATTCTTTTTCCCAATATAGGCCTCTTAGCGCTCAGAATGTCCAATTGCAGTTTCTACAGAAAGAGTGTTTCAGAACGGCTCAATCAAAAGTAAGGTTCAACTCTGTTAGTTGAATGCACAGAACAGAAAGAAGTTTCATACAATGCTTCTGTGTAGTTTATATTTGAACATATTCTTTTTTCCACTATTACCCACTTAGCGCTACAAATGTCCAGTTGCATTTTCTACAGACAGAGTGTTTCAAAACTGCTCAATCAAAAGTATGGTTTAACTCTGTTAGCTGAATGCTCAGATCAGAAAGAAGTTTCACAGAATGCTTCTGTGTAGTTTATATTTGAATATATTCCTTTTTCCACTACTACGCTCTTAGCGCTCCAAATGTCCAGTTGCATTTTCTACACAAAGAGTGTTCAGATCTGCTCAATCAAAGTATGGTTTAACTCTGTTAGCTGAATGCACAGATCAGAAAGAAATTTCCCCGAATGATTCTGTGTAGTTTATATTTGAAGACATTCCTTTTTCCACTATTACCCCCTTAGCGCTCCGAATATCCACTTGCATTTTCTACAAAAAGAGTGTTTCATAACTGCTCAATCAAAAATATGTATTATCTGTGATAACTGAATTTACAGATCAGAAATAAGTTTCACAGAATGCATCTGTGTAGTTTTTATTTGAAGATATTCTTTTTCCCAATGTAGGCCTCTTAGCGCTTAGCATGTCCAATTGCAGTTTCTACAGAAAGAGTGTTTCACAACGGCTCAATTAAAAGTAAGGTTCAACTCTGTTAGTTGAATGCACAGAACAGAAAGAATTTTCACAGAATGCTACTGTGTAGTTTATATTTGAATATATTCCTTTTTCCACTATTACCCTCTTAGCGCTCCGAATGTCCACTTGCATTTTCTACAGAAAGAGTGTTCAGAACTGCGCAATCAAAAGTATGGTTTAACTCTGTTAGCTTAATGAACTTATCAGAAATAAGTTTCACACAATTCTTCTGTGTAGTTTTTATTTGAAGATATTATTTTTCCCAATAGAGGCCTCTTAGCGCTCAGAATGTCCAATTGCAGTTTCTATAGAAAGAGTGTTTCAGAAAGGCTCAATCAAATGTAAGGTTCAACTCTGTTTGTTGAATGCACAGAACAGAAAGAATTTTCATACAATGCTTCTGTGTAGTTTATATTTGAATATATTCTTTTCTCCACTATTACCCACTTAGCGCTACGAATGTCCAGTTGCATTTTCTACAGACAGAGTGTTTCAAAACTGCTCAATCAAAAGTATGGTTTAACTCTGTTAGCTGAATGCTCAGATCAGAAAGAAGTTTCACAGAATGCTTCTGTGTAGTTTATATTTGAATATATTCCTTTTTCCACTACTACTCTCTTAGCGCTCCAAATGTCCAGTTGCATTTTCTACAGAAAGAGTGTTCAGATCTGCTCAATCAAAAGTATGGTTTAACTCTGTTAGCTGAATGCACAGATCAGAAAGAAGTTTCACAGAATGATTCTGTGTAGTTTATATTTGGAGACATTCCTTTTTCCACTATTACCCTCTTAGCGCTCCGAATCTCCACTTGCATTTTCTACAGAAAGAGTGTTTCAGAACGGATCAATCAAAACTAAGGTTCAACTCTTTTAGTTGAACCAACAGAACAGAAAGAAGTTTCACACAATTCTTCTGTGTAGTTTTTATTTGTAGACATTCTTTTTCCCAATATAGGCCTCTTAGCGCTCAGAATGTCCAATTGCAGTTTCTACAGAAAGAGTGTTTCAGAACGGCTCAATCAAAAGTAAGGTTCAACTCTGTTAGTTGAATGCACAGAACAGAGAGAAGTTTCATACAATGCTTCTGTGTAGTTTATATTTGAACATATTCTTTTTTCCACTATTACCCACTTAGCGCTATGAATGTCCAGTTGCATTTTCTACAGACAGAGTGTTTCAAAACTGCTCAATCAAAAGTATGGTTTAACCCTGTTAGCTGAATGCTCAGATCAGCAAGAAGTTTCACAGAATGCTTCCGTGTAGTTTATATTTGAATATATTCCTTTTTCCACTACTACGCTCTTAGCGCTCCAAATGTCCAGTTGCATTTTCTACAGAAAGAGTGTTCAGATCTGCTCAATCAAAAGTATGGTTTTACTCTGTTAGCTGAATGCACAGATCAGAAAGAAGTTTCACAGAATGATTCTGTGTAGTTTATATTTGGAGACATTCCTTTTTCCACTAGTACCCTCTTAGCGCTCCGAATCTCCACTTGCATTTTCTACAGAAAGAGTGTTTCAGAACGGCTCAATGAAAACTAAAGTTCAACTCTTTTAGTTGAACAAACAGAACAGAAAGAAGTTTCACACAATTCTTCTGTGTAGTTTTTATTTGTAGACATTCTTTTTCCCAATATAGGCCTCTTAGCGCTCAGAATGTCCAATTGCAGTTTCTACAGAAAGAGTGTTTCAGAACGGCTCAATCAAAAGTAAGGTTCAACTCTGTTAGTTGAATGCACAGAACAGAAAGAAGTTTCATACAATTCTTCTGTGTAGTTTATATTTGAACATATTCTTTTTTCCACTATTACCCACTTAGCGCTACGAATGTCCAGTTGCATTTTCTACAGACAGAGTGTTTCAAAACTGCTCAATCAAAAGTATGGTTTAACTCTGTTAGCTGAATACTCAGATCAGAAAGAAGTTTCACAGAATGCTTCTGTGTAGTTTATATTTGAAAATATTCCTTTTTCCACTACTACGCTCTTAGCGCTCCAAATGTCCAGTTGCATTTTCTACACAAAGAGTGTTCAGATCTGCTCAATCAAAAGTATGGTTTAACTCTGTTAGCTGAATGCACAGATCAGAAAGAAGTTTCACCGAATGATTCTGTGTAGTTTATATTTGAAGACATTCCTTTTTCCACTATTACCCCCTTAGCGCTCCGAATCTCCACTTGCATTTTCTACAAAAAGAGTGTTTCATAACTGCTCAATCAAAAATATGTTTTATCTCTGTTAACTGAATTTACAGATCAGAAATATGTTTCACAGAATGCATCTGTGTAGTTTTTATTTGAAGATATACTTTTTCCCAATGTAGGCCTCTTAGCGCTTAGCATGTCCAATTGCAGTTTCTACAGAAAGAGTGTTTCACAACGGCTCAATTAAAAGTAAGGTTCAAATCTGTTAGTTGAATGCACAGAACAGAAAGAATTTTCACAGAATGCTACTGTGTAGTTTATATTTGAATATATTCCTTTTTCCACTATTACCCTCTTAGCGCTCCGAATGTCCACTTGCATTTTCTACAGAAAGAGTGTTCAGAACTGCGCAATCAAAAGTATGGTTTAACTCTGTTAGCTTAATGAACATATCAGAAATAAGTTTCACACAATTCTTCTGTGTAGTTTTTATTTGAAGATATTATTTTTCCCAATAGAGGCCTCTTAGCGCTCAGAATGTCCAATTGCAGTTTCTACAGAAAGAGTGTTTCAGAAAGGCTCAATCAAATGTAAGGTTCAACTCTGTTAGTTGAATGCACAGAACAGAAAGAAATTTCATACAATGCTTCTGTGTAGTTTATATTTGAACATATTCTTTTTTCCACTATTACCCACTTAGCGCTACGAATGTCCAGTTGCATTTTCTACAGACAGAGTGTTTCAAAACTGCTCAATCAAAAGTATGGTTTAATTCAGTTAGCTGAATGCTCAGATCAGAAAGAAGTTTCACAGAATGCTTCTGTGTAGTTTATATTTGAATATATTCCTTTTTCCACTACTACTCTCTTAGCGCTCCAAATGTCCAGTTGCATTTTCTACAGATAGAGTGTTCAGATCTGCTCAATCAAAAGTATGGTTTAACTCTGTTAGCTGAATGCACAGATCAGAAAGAAGTTTCACAGAGTGATTCTGTGTAGTTTATATTTGGAGACATTCCTTTTTCCACTATTACCCTCTTAGCGCTCCGAATCTCCACTTGCATTTTCTACAGAAAGAGTGTTTCAGAACGGCTCAATCAAAACTAAGGTTCAACTCTTTTAGTTGAACAAACAGAACAGAAAGAAGTTTCACACAATTCTTCTGTGTAGTTTTTATTTGTAGACATTCTTTTTCCCAATATAGGCCTCTTAGCGCTCAGAATGTCCAATTGCAGTTTCTACAGAAAGAGTGTTTCAGAACGGCTCAATCAAATGTAAGGTTCAACTCTGTTAGTTGAATGCACAGAACAGAAAGAAATTTCATACAATGCTTCTGTGTAGTTTATATTTGAACATATTCTTTTTTCCACTATTACCCACTTAGCGCTACGAATGTCCAGTTGCATTTTCTACAGACAGAGTGTTTCAAAACTGCTCAATCAAAAGTATGGTTTAACTCTGTTAGCTGAATGCTCAGATCAGAAAGAAGTTTCACAGAATGCTTCTGTGTAGTTTATATTTGAATATATTCCTTTTTCCAGTACTACGCTCTTAGCGCTCCAAATGTCCAGTTGCATTTTCTACAGAAAGAGTGTTAAGATCTGCTCAATCAAAAGTATGGTTTAACTCTGTTAGCTGAATGCACAGATCAGAAAGAAGTTTCACCGAATGATTCTGTGTAGTTTATATTTGAAGACATTCCTTTTTCCACTATTACCCTCTTAGCGCTCCGAATCTCCACTTGCATTTTCTACAAAAAGAGTGTTTCATAACTGCTCAATCAAAAATATGTTTTATCTCTGTTAACTGAATTTACAGATCAGAATTAAGTTTCACAGAATGCATCTGTGTAGTTTTTATTTGAAGATATTCTTTTTCCCAATGTAGGCCTCTTAGCGCTTAGCATGTCCAATTGCAGTTTCTACAGAAAGAATGTTTCAGAACGGCTCAATCAAAAGTAAGGTTCAACTCTGTTAGTTGAATGCACAGAACAGAAAGAATTTTCACAGAATGCTACTGTGTAGTTTATATTTGAATATATTACTTTTTCCACTATTACCCTCTTAGCGCTCCGAATGTCCACTTGAATTTTCTACAGAAAGAGTGTTCAGAACTGCGCAATCAAAAGTATGGTTTAACTCTGTTAGTTTAATGAACATATCAGAAATAAGTTTCACACAATGCTTCTGTGTAGTTTTTATTTGAAGATATTTTTTTTCCCAATATAGGCCTCTTAGTGCTCAGAATGTCCAATTGCAGTTTCTACAGAAAGAGTGTTTCAGAAACGCTCAATCAAAACTAAGGTTCAACTCTGTTAGTTGAATGCACAGAACAGAAAGTAATTTCATACAATGCTTCTGTGTAGTTTATATGTGAACATATTCTTTTTTCCACTATTACCCACTTGGCGCTACGAATGTCCAGTTGCATTTTCTACAGACAGAGTGTTTCAAAACTGCTCACTCAAAAGTATGGTTTAACTCTGTTAGCTGAATGCTCAGATCAGAAAGAAGTTTCACAGAATGTTTCTGTGTAGTTTATATTTGAATATATTCCTTTTTCCACTACTACTCTCTTAGCGCTCCAAATGTCCAGTTGCATTTTCTACAGAAAGAGTGTTCAGATCTGCTCAATCAAAAGTATGTTTTAACTCTGTTAGCTGAATGCACAGATCAGAAAGAAGTTTCACAGAATGATTCTGTGTAGTTTATATTTGGAGACATTCCTTTTTCCACTATTACCCTCTTAGCGCTCCGAATCTCCACTTGCATTTTCTACAGAAAGAGTGTTTCAGAACGGCTCAATCAAAACTAAAGTTCAACTCTTTTAATGAACAAACAGAACAGAAAGAAGTCTCACACAATTCTTCTGTGTAGTTTTTATTTGTAGACATTCTTTTTCCCAATATAGGCCTCTTAGCGCTCAGAATGTCCAATTGCAGTTTCTACAGAAAGAGTGTTTCAGAACGGCTCAATCAAAAGTAAGGTTCAACTCTGTTAGTTGAATGCACAGAACAGAAAGAAGTTTCATACAATGCTTCTGTGTAGTTTATATTTGAACATATTCTTTTTTCCACTATTACCCACTTAGCGCTACGAATGTCCAGTTGCGTTTTCTACAGACAGAGTGTTTCAAAACTGCTCAATCAAAAGTATGGTTTAACTCTGTTACCTGAATGCTCAGATCAGAAAGAAGTTTCACAGAATGCTTCTGTGTAGTTTATATTTGAATATATTCCTTTTTCCACTACTACGCTCTTAGCGCTCCAAATGTCCAGTTGCATTTTCTACAGAAAGAGTGTTCAGATCTGCTCAATCAAAAGTATGGTTTAACTCTGTTAGCTGAATGCACAGATCAGAAAGAAGTTTCACCGAATGATTCTGTGTAGTTTATATTTGAAGATATTCCTTTTTCCACTATTACCCTCTTAGCGCTCCGAATCTCCACTTGCATTTTCTACAAAAAGAGTGTTTCATAACTGCTCAATCAAAAATATGTTTTATCTCTGTTAACTGAATTTACAGATCAGAAATAAGTTTCACAGAATGCATCTGTGTAGTTTTTATTTGAAGATATTTTTTTCCCAATGTAGGCCTCTTAGCGCTTAGCATGTCCAATTGCAGTTTCTACAGAAAGAGTGTTTCAGAACAGCTCAATCAAAAGTAAGGTTCAACTCTGTTAGTTGAATGCACAGAACAGAAAGAATTTTCACAGAATGCTACTGTGTAGTTTATATTTGAATGTATTCCTTTTTCCACTATTACCCTCTTAGCGCTCCGAATGTCCACTTGCATTTACTACAGAAAGAGTGTTCAGAAATGCGCAATCAAATGTATGGTTTAACTCTGTTAGCTTAATGAACATATCAGAAATAAGTTTCACACAATGCTTCTGTGTAGTTTTTATTTGAAGATATTATTTTTCCCATTACAGGCCTCTTAGCGCTCAGAATGTCCAATTGCAGTTTCTACAGAAAGAGTGTTTCAGAAAGGCTCAATCAAAGTAAGTTTCAACTCTGTTAGTTGAATGCACAGAACAGAAAGAAGTTTCATACAATGCTTCTGTGTAGTTTATATTTGAACATACTCTTTTTTCCACTATTACCCACTTAGCGCTACGAATGTCCAGTTGCATTTTCTACAGACAGAGTGTTTCAAAACTGCTCAATCAAAAGTATGGTTTAACTCTGTTAGCTGAATGCTCAGATCAGAAAGAAGTTTCACAGAATGCTTCTGTGTAGTTTATATTTGAATATATTCCTTATTCCACTACTACTCTCTTAGCGCTCCAAATGTCCAGTTGCATTTTCTACAGAAAGAGTGTTCTGATCTGCTCAATCTAAAGTATGGTTTAACTCTGTTAGCTGAATGCACAGATCAGAAAGAAGTTTCACAGAATGATTCTGTGTAGTTTATATTTGGAGACATTCCTTTTTCCACTATTAAACTCTTAGCGCTCCGAATCTCCACTTGCATTTTCTACAGAAAGAGTGTTTCAGAACGGCTCAATCAAAACTAAGGTTCAACTCTTTTAGTTGAACAAACAGAACAGAAAGAAGTTTCACACAATTCTTCTGTGTAGTTTTTATTTGTAGACATTCTTTTTCCCAATATAGGCCTCTTAGCGCTCAGAATGTCCAATTGCAGTTTCTACAGAAAGAGTGTTTCAGAACGGCTCAATCAAAAGTAAGGTTCAACTCTGTTAGTTGAATGCACAGAACAGAAAGAAGTTTCATACAATGCTTCTGTGTAGTTTATATTTGAACATATTCTTTTTTCCACTATTACCCACTTAGCGCTACGAATGTCCAGTTGCATTTTCTACAGACAGAGTGTTTCAAAACTGCTCAATCAAAAGTATGGTTTAACTCTGTTACCTGAATGCTCAGATCAGAAAGAAGTTTCACAGAATGCATCTGTGTAGTTTATATTTGAATATATTCCTTTTTCCACTACTACGCTCTTAGCGCTCCAAATGT
Organism: Symphalangus syndactylus; assembly: GCF_028878055.3. Lineage (NCBI taxonomy): Eukaryota > Metazoa > Chordata > Mammalia > Primates > Hylobatidae > Symphalangus > Symphalangus syndactylus. Next base: position 72,170,269 of record NC_072442.2, on the reverse strand, counting down.
CCAGTTGCATTTTCTACAGAAAGAGTGTTCAGATCTGCTCAATCAAAAGTATGGTTTAACTCTGTTAGCTGAATGCACAGATCAGAAAGAAGTTTCACCGAATGATTCTGTGTAGTTTATATTTGAAGATATTCCTTTTTCCACTATTACCCTCTTAGCGCTCCGAATCTCCACTTGCATTTTCTACAAAAAGAGTGTTTCATAACTGCTCAATCAAAAATATGTTTTATCTCTGTTAACTGAATTTACAGATCAGAAATAAGTTTCACAGAATGCATCTGTGTAGTTTTTATTTGAAGATATTCTTTTTCCCAATGTAGGCCTCTTAGCGCTTAGCATGTCCAATTGCAGTTTCTACAGAAAGAGTGTTTCAGAACAGCTCAATCAAAAGTAAGGTTCAACTCTGTTAGTTGAATGCACAGAACAGAAAGAATTTTCACAGAATGCTACTGTGTAGTTTATATTTGAATATATTCCTTTTTCCACTATTACCCTCTTAGCGCTCCGAATGTCCACTTGCATTTTCTACAGAAAGAGTGTTCAGAACTGCGCAATCAAAAGTATGGTTTAAGTCTGTTAGCTTAATGAACATATCAGAAATAAGTTTCACACAATGCTTCTGTGTAGTTTTTATTTGAAGATATTATTTTTCCCATTACAGGCCTCTTAGCGCTCAGAATGTCCAATTGCAGTTTCTACAGAAAGAGTGTTTCAGAAAGGCTCAATCAAAAGTAAGGTTCAACTCTGTTAGTTGAATGCACAGAACAGAAAGAAGTTTCATACAATGCTTCTGTGTAGTTTATATTTGAACATAATCTTTTTTCCACTATTACCCACTTAGCGCTACGAATGTCCAGTTGCATTTTCTACAGACAGAGTGTTTCAAAACTGCTCAATCAAAAGTATGGTTTAACTCTGTTAGCTGAATGCTCAGATCAGAAAGAAGTTTCACAGAATGCTTCTGTGTAGTTTATATTTGAATATATTCCTTTTTCCACTACAACTCTCTTAGCGCTCCAAATGTCCAGTTGCATTTTCTACAGAAAGAGTGTTCTGATCTGCTCAATCTAAAGTATGGTTTAACTCTGTTCGCTGAATGCACAGATCAGAAAGAATTTTCACCGAATGATTCTGTGTAGTTTATATTTGAAGACATTCCTTTTTCCACTATTACCCTCTTAGCGCTCCGAATCTCCACTTGCATTTTCTACAAAAAGAGTGTTTCATAACTGCTCAATCAAAAATATTTTTTATCTCTGTTAACTGAATTTACAGATCAGAAATAAGTTTCACAGAATGCATCTGTGTAGTTTTTATTTGAAGATATTCTTTTTCCCATTGTAGGCCTCTTTGCGCTTAGCATGTCCAATTGCAGTTTCTACAGAAAGAGTGTTTCAGAACGGCTCAATCAAAAGTAAGGTTCAACTCTGTTAGTTGAATGCACAGAACAGAAAGAATTTTCACAGAATGCTACTGTGTAGTTTATATTTGAATATATTCCTTTTTCCACTATTACCCTCTTAGCGCTCCGAATGTCCACTTGCATTTTCTACAGAACGAGTGTTCAGAACTGCGCAATCAAAAGTATGGTTTAACTCTGTTAGCTTAATGAACATATCAGAAATAAGTTTCACACAATGCTTCTGTGTAGTTTTTATTTGAAGATATTATTTTTCCCAATATAGGCCTCTTAGCGCTCAGAATGTCCAATTGCACTTTCTACAGAAAGAGTGTTTCAGAAAGGCTCAATCAAAAGTAAGGTTCAACTCTGTTAGTTGAATGCACAGAACAGAAAGAAGTTTCATACAATGCTTCTGTGTAGTTTATATTTGAACATATTCTTTTTTCCACTATTACCCACTTAGCGCTACGAATGTCCAGTTGCATTTTCTACAGACAGAGTGTTTCAAAACTGCTCAATCAAAAGTATGGTTTAACTCTGTTAGCTGAATGCTCAGATCAGAAAGAATTTTCACAGAATGCTTCTGTGTAGTTTATATTTGAATATATTCCTTTTTCCACTACTACTCTCTTAGCGCTCCAAATGTCCAGTTGCATTTTCTACAGAAAGAGAGTTCAGATCTGCTCAACCAAAAGTATGGTTTAACTCTGTTAGCTGAATGCACAGATCAGAAAGTATTTTCACAGAATGATTCTGTGTAGTTTATATTTGGAGACATTCCTTTTTCCACTATTACCCTCTTAGTGCTCCGAATCTCCACTTGCATTTTCTACAGAAAGTGTGTTTCAGAACGGCTCAATCAAAACTAAGGTTCAACTCTTTTAGTTGAACAAACAGAACAGAAAGAAGTTTCACACAATTCTTCTGTGTAGTTTTTATTTGTAGACATTCTTTTTCCCAATATAGGCCTCTTAGCGCTCAGAATGTCCAATTGCAGTTTCTACAGAAAGAGTGTTTCAGAACGGCTCAATCAAAAGTAAGGTTCAACTCTGTTAGTTGAATGCACAGAACAGAAAGTAGTTTCATACAATGCTTCTGTGTAGTTTATATTTGAACATATTCTTTTTTCCACTATTACCCACTTAGCGCTACGAATGTACAGTTGCATTTTCTACAGACAGAGTGTTTCAAATCTGCTCAATCAAAAGTATGGTTTAACTCTGTTAGCTGAATGCTCAGATCAGAAAAAAGTTTCACAGAATGCTTCTGTGTAGTTTATATTGAATATATTCCTTTTTCCACTACTACGCTCTTAGCGCTCCAAATGTCCAGTTGCATTTTCTACAGAAAGAGTGTTCAGATCTGCTCAATCAAAAGTATGGTTTAACTCTGTTAGCTGAATGCACAGATCAGAAAGAAGTTTCACCGAATGATTCTGTGTAGTTTATATTTGAAGACATTCCTTTTTCCACTATTACCCTCTTAGCGCTCCGAATCTCCACTTGCATTTTCTACATAAAGAGTGTTTCATAACTGCTCAATCAAAAATATGTTTTATCTCTGTTAACTGAATTTACAGATCAGAAATAAGTTTCACAGAATGCATCTGTGTAGTTTTTATTTGAAGATATTCTTTTTCCCAATGTAGGCCTCTTAGCGCTTAGCATGTCCAATTGCAGTTTCTACAGAAAGAGTGTTTCAGAACGGCTCAATCAAAAGTAAGGTTCAACTCTGTTAGTTGAATGCACAGAACAGAAAGAATTTTCACAGAATGCTACTGTGTAGTTTATATTTGTATATATTCCTTTTTCCACTATTACCCTCTTAGCGCTCCGAATGTCCACTTGCATTTTCTACAGAAAGAGTGTTCAGAACTGCGCAATCAAATGTATGGTTTAACTCTGTTAGCTTAATGAACATATCAGAAATAAGTTTCACACAATGTTTCTGTGTAGTTTTTATTTGAAGATATTATTTTTCCCAATATAGGCCTCTTAGCGCTCAGAATGTCCAATTGCAGTTTCTACAGAAAGAGTGTTTCAGAAAGGCTCAATCAAAAGTAAGGTTCAACTCTGTTAGTTGAATGCACAGAACAGAAAGAAGTTTCATACAATGCTTCTGTGTAGTTTATATTTGAACATATTCTTTTTTCCACTATTACCCACTTAGCGCTACGAATGTCCAGTTGCATTTTCTACAGACAGAGTGTTTCAAAACTGCTAAATCAAAAGTATGGTTTAACTCTGTTAGCTGAATGCTCAGATCAGAAAAAGTTTCACAGAATGCTTCTGTGTAGTTTATATTTGAATATATTCCTTTTTCCACTACTACTCTCTTAGCGCTCCAAATGTCCAGTTGCATTTTGTACAGAAAGAGAGTTCAGATCTGCTCAATCAAAAGTATGGTTTAACTCTGTTAGCTGAATGCACAGATCAGAAAGATGTTTCACAGAATGATTATGTGTAGTTTATATTTGGAGACATTCCTTTTTCCACTATTACCCTCTTAGCGCTCCGAAACTCCACTTGCATTTTCTACAGAAAGAGTGTTTCAGAACGGCTCAATCAAAACTAAGTTTCAACTCTTTTCGTTGAACAAACAGAACAGAAAGAAGTTTCACACAATTCTTCTGTGTAGTTTTTATTTGTAGACATTCTTTTTCCCAATATAGGCCTCTTAGCGCTCAGAATGTCCAATTGCAATTTCTACAGAAAGAGTGTTTCAGAAAGACTCAATCAAAAGTAAGGTTCAACTCTGTTAGTTGAATGCACAGAACAGAAAGAAGTTTCATACAATGCTTCTGTGTAGTTTATATTTGAACATATTCTTTTTTCCACTATTACCCACTTAGCGCTACGAATGTCCAGTTGCATTTTCTACAGACAGAGTGTTTCAAAACTGCTCAATCAAAAGTATGGTTTAACTCTGTTAGCTGAATGCTCAGATCAGAAAAAAGTTTCACAGAATGCTTCTGTGTAGTTTATATTTGAATATATTCCTTTTTCCACTACTACGCGCTTAGCGCTCCAAATGTCCAGTTGCATTTTCTACAGAAAGAGTGTTCAGATCTGCTCAATCAAAAGTATGGTTTAACTCTGTTAGCTGAATGCACAGATCAGAAAGAAGTTTCACCGAATGATTCTGTGTAGTTTATATTTGAAGACATTCCTTTTTCCACTATTACCCTCTTAGCGCTCCGAATCTCCACTTGCATTTTCTACAAAAAGAGTGTTTCATAACTGCTCAATCAAAAATATGTTTTATCTCTGTTAAGTGAATTTGCAGATCAGAAATAAGTTTCACAGAATGCATCTGTGTAGTTTTTATTTGAAGATATTCTTTTTCCCATTGTAGGCCTCTTTGCGCTTAGCATGTCCAATTGCAGTTTCTACAGAAAGAGTGTTTCAGAACGGCTCAATCAAAAGTAAGGTTCAACTCTGTTAGTTGAATGCACAGAACAGAAAGAATTTTCACAGAATGCTACTGTGTAGTTTATATTTGAATATATTCCTTTTTCCACTATTACCCTCTTAGCGCTCCGAATGTCCACTTGCATTTTCTACAGAACGAGTGTTCAGAACTGCGCAATCAAAAGTATGGTTTAACTCTGTTAGCTTAATGAACATATCAGAAATAAGTTTCACACAATGCTTCTGTGTAGTTTTTATTTGAAGATATTATATTTCCCAATATAGGCCTCTTAGCGCTCAGAATGTCCAATTGCAGTTTCTACAGAAAGAGTGTTTCAGAAAGGCTCAATCAAAAGTAAGGTTCAACTCTGTTAGTTGAATGCACAGAACAGAAAGATGTTTCATACAATGCTTCTGTGTAGTTTATATTTGAACATATTCTTTTTTCCACTATTACCCACTTAGCGCTACGAATGTCCAGTTGCATTTTCTACAGACAGAGTGTTTCAATACTGCTCAATCAAAAGTATGGTTTAACTCTGTTAGCTGAATGCTCAGATCAGAAAGAAGTTTCACAGAATGCTTCTGTGTAGTTTATATTTGAATATATTCCTTTTTCCACTACTACTCTCTTAGCGCTCCAAATGTCCAGTTGCATTTTCTACAGAAAGAGAGTTCAGATCTGCTCAATCAAAAGTATGGTTTAACTCTGTTAGCTGAATGCACAGATCAGAAAGATGTTTCACAGAATGATTCTGTGTAGTTTATATTTGGAGACATTCCTTTTTCCACTATTACCCTCTTAGCGCTCCGAAACTACACTTGCATTTTCTACAGAAAGAGTGTTTCAGAACGGCTCAATCAAAACTAAGGTTCAACTCTTTTAGTTGAACAAACAGAACAGAAAGAAGTTTCACACAATTCTTCTGTGTAGTTTTTATTTGTAGACATTCTTTTTCCCAATATAGGCCTCTTAGCGCTCAGAATGTCCAATTGCAATTTCTACAGAAAGAGTGTTTCAGAACGACTCAATCAAAAGTAAGGTTCAACTCTGTTAGTTGAATGCACAGAACAGAAAGAAGTTTCATACAATGCTTCTGTGTAGTTTATATTTGAACATATTCTTTTTTCCACTATTACCCACTTAGCGCTACGAATGTCCAGTTGCATTTTCTACAGACAGAGTGTTTCAAAACTGCTCAATCAAAAGTATGGTTTAACTCTGTTAGCTGAATGCTCAGATCAGAAAAAAGTTTCACAGAACGCTTCTGTGTAGTTTATATTTGTATATATTCCTTTTTCCACTACTACGCGCTTAGCGCTCCAAATGTCCAGTTGCATTTTCTACAGAAAGAGTGTTCAGATCTGCTCAATCAAAAGTATGGTTTAACTCTGTTAGCTGAATGCACAGATCAGAAAGAAGTTTCACCGAATGATTCTGTGTAGTTTATATTTGAAGACATTCCTTTTTCCACTATTACCCTCTTAGCGCTCCGAATCTCCACTTGCATTTTCTACAAAAAGAGTGTTTCATAACTGCTCAATCAAAAATATGTTTTATCTCTGTTAACTGAATTTACAGATCAGAAATAAGTTTCACAGAATGCATCTGTGTAGTTTTTATTTGAAGATATTCTTTTTCCCAATGTAGGCCTCTTAGCGCTTAGCATGTCCAATTGCAGTTTCTACAGAAAGAGTGTTTCAGAACGGCTCAATCAAAAGTAAGGTTCAACTCTGTTAGTTGAATGCACAGAACAGAAAGAATTTTCACAGAATGCTACTGTGTAGTTTATATTTGAATATATTCCTTTTTCCACTATTACCCTGTTAGCGCTCCGAATGTCCACTTGCATTTTCTACAGAAAGAGTGTTCAGAACTGCGCAATCAAAAGTATGGTTTAACTCTGTTAGCTTAATGAACATATCAGAAATAAGTTTCACACAATGCTTCTGTGTAGTTTTTATTTGAAGATATTATTTTTCCCAATATAGGCCTCTTAGCGCTCAGAATGTCCAATTGCAGTTTCTACAGAAAGAGTGTTTCAGAAAGGCTCAATCAAAAGTAAGGTTCAACTCTGTTAGTTGAATGCACAGAACAGAAAGATGTTTCATACAATGCTTCTGTGTAGTTTATATTTGAACATATTATTTTTTCCACTATTACCCACTTAGCGCTACGAATGTCCAGTTGCATTTTCTACAGAGTGTTTCAAAACTGCTCAATCAAAAGTATGGTTTAACTCTGTTAGCTGAATGCTCAGATCAGAAAGAAGTTTCACAGAATGCTTCTGTGTAGTTTATATTTGAATATATTCCTTTTTCCACTACTACTCTCTTAGCGCTCCAAATGTCCAGTTGCATTTTCTACAGAAAGAGAGTTCAGATCTGCTCAATCAAAAGTATGGTTTAACTCTGTTAGCTGAATGCACAGATCAGAAAGATGTTTCACAGAATGATTCTGTGTAGTTTATATTTGGAGACATTCCTTTTTCCACTATTACCCTCTTAGCGCTCCGAAACTCCACTTGCATTTTCTACAGAAAGAGTGTTTCAGAACGGCTCAATCAAAACTAAAGTTCAACTCTTTTAGTTGAACAAACAGAACAGAAAGAAGTTTCACACAATTCTTCTGTGTAGTTTTTATTTGTAGACATTCTTTTTCCCAATATAGGCCTCTTAGCGCTCAGAATGTCCAATTGCAATTTCTACAGAAAGAGTGTTTCAGAACGACTCAATCAAAAGTAAGGTTCAACTCTGTTAGTTGAATGCACAGAACAGAAAGAAGTTTCATACAATGCTTCTGTGTAGTTTATATTTGAACATATTCTTTTTTCCACTATTACCCACTTAGCGCTACGAATGTCCAGTTGCATTTTCTACAGACAGAGTGTTTCAAAACTGCTCAATCAAAAGTATGGTTTAACTCTGTTAGCTGAATGCTCAGATCAGAAAAAAGTTTCACAGAATGCTTCTGTGTAGTTTATATTTGAATATATTCCTTTTTCCACTACTACGCGCTTAGCGCTCCAAATGTCCAGTTGCATTTTCTACAGAAAGAGTGTTCAGATCTGCTCAATCAAAAGTATGGTTTAACTCTGTTAGCTGAATGCACAGATCAGAAAGAAGTTTCACCGAATGATTCTGTGTAGTTTATATTTGAAGACATTCCTTTTTCCACTATTACCCTCTTAGCGCTCCGAATCTCCACTTGCATTTTCTACAAAAAGCGTGTTTCATAACTGCTCAATCAAAAATATGTTTTATTTCTGTTAACTGAATTTACAGATCAGAAATAAGTTTCACAGAATGCATCTGTGTAGTTTTTATTTGAAGATATTCTTTTTCCCATTGTAGGCCTCTTTGCGCTTAGCATGTCCAATTGCTGTTTCTACAGAAAGAGTGTTTCAGAACGGCTCAATTAAAAGTAAGGTTCAACTCTGTTAGTTGAATGCACAGAACAGAAAGAATTTTCACAGAATGCTACTGTGTAGTTTATATTTGAATATATTCCTTTTTCCACTATTACCCTCTTAGCGCTCCGAATGTCCACTTGCATTTTCTACAGAACGAGTGTTCAGAACTGCGCAATCAAAAGTATGGTTTAACTCTGTTAGCTTAATGAACATATCAGAAATAAGTTTCACACAATGCTTCTGTGTAGTTTTTATTTGAAGATATTATTTTTCCCAATATAGGCCTCTTAGCGCTCAGAATGTCCAATTGCAGTTTCTACAGAAAGAGTGTTTCAGAAAGGCTCAATCAAATGTAAGGTTCAACTCTGTTAGTTGAATGCACAGAACAGAAAGAAGTTTCATACAATGCTTCTGTGTAGTTTATATTTGAACATATTCTTTTATCCACTGTTACCCACTTAGCGCTACGAATGTCCAGTTGCATTTTCTACAGACAGAGTGTTTCAAAACTGCTCAATCAAAGTATGGTTTAACTCTGTTAGCTGAATGCTCAGATCAGAAAGAAGTTTCACAGAATGCTTCTGTGTAGTTTATATTTGAATATATTCCTTTTTCCACTACTACTCTCTTAGCGCTCCAAATGTCCAGTTGCATTTTCTACAGAAAGAGTGTTCAGATCTGCTCAATCAAAAGTATGGTTTAACACTGTTAGCTGAATGCACAGATCAGAAAGAAATTTCACAGAATGATTCTGTGTAGTTTATATTTGGAGACATTCCTTTTTCCACTATTACCCTCTTAGCGCTCCGAATCTCCACTTGCATTTTCTACAGAAATAGTGTTTCAGAACGGCTCAATCAAAACTAAGGTTCAACTCTTTTAGTTGAACAAACAGAACAGAAAGAAGTTTCACACAATTCTTCTGTGTAGTTTTTATTTGTAGACATTCTTTTTCCCAATATAGGCCTCTTAGCGCTCAGAATGTCCAATTGCAGTTTCTACAGAAAGAGAGTTTCAGAACGGCTCAATCAAATGTAAGGTTCAACTCTGTTAGTTGAATGCACAGAACCGAAAGAAGTTTCATAAAATGCTTCTGTGTAGTTTATATTTGAACATATTCTTTTTTCCACTATTACCCACTTAGCGCTACGAATGTCCAGTTGCATTTTCTACAGACAGAGTGTCTCAAAACTGCTCAATCAAAAGTATGGTTTAACTCTGTTAGCTGAATGCTCAGATCAGAAAGAAATTTCACAGAATGCTTCTGTGTAGTTTATATTTGAATATATTCCTTTTTCCACTACTACTCTCTTAGCGCTCCAAATGTCCAGTTGCATTTTCTACAGAAAGAGTGTTCAGATCTGCTCAATCAAAACTATGGTTTAACTCTGTTAGCTGAATGCACAGATCAGAAAGAAGTTTCACAGAATGATTCTGTGTAGTTTATATTTGGAGACATTCCTTTTTCCACTATTACCCTCTTAGCGCTCGGAATCTCCACGTGCATTTTCTACAGAAAGAGTGTTTCAGAACGGCTCAATCAAAACTAAAGTTCAAATCTTTTAATGAACAAACAGAACAGAAAGAAATTTCACACAATTCTTCTGTGTAGTTTTTATTTGTAGACATTCTTTTTCCCAATATAGGCCTCTTAGCGCTCAGAATGTCCAATTGCAGTTTCTACAGAAAGAGTGTTTCAGAACGGCTCAATCAAAAGTAAGGTTCAACTCTGTTAGTTGAATGCACAGAACAGAAAGATGTTTCATACAATGCTTCTGTGTAGTTTATATTTGAACATATTCTTTTTTCCACTATTACCCACTTAGCGCTACGAATGTCCAGTTGCATTTTCTACAGACAGAGTGTGTCAAAACTGCTCAATCAAAAGTATGGTTTAACTCTGTTAGCTGAATGCTCAGATCAGAAGAAGTTTCACAGAATGCTTCTGTGTAGTTTATATTTGAATATATTCCTTTTTCCACCACTTCGCTCTTAGCGCTCCAAATGTCCAGTTGCATTTTCTACACAAAGAGTGTTCAGATCTGCTCAATCAAAAGTATGGTTTAACTCTGTTAGCTGAAAGAACAGATCAGAAAGAAGTTTCACCGAATGATTCTGTGTAGTTTATATTTGGAGACATTCCTTTTTCCACTATTACCCTCTTAGCGCTCCGAATCTCCACTTTCATTTTCTACAAAAAGAGTGTTTCATAACTGCTCAATCAAAAATATGTTTTATCTCTGTTAACTGAATTTACAGATCAGAAATAAGTTTCACAGAATGCATCTGTGTAGTTTTTATTTGAAGATATTCTTTTTCCCAATGTAGGCCTCTTAGCGCTTAGCATGTCCAATTGCAGTTTCTACAGAAAGAGTGTTTCAGAACGGCTCAATTAAAAGTAAGGTTCAACTCTGTTAGTTGAATGCACAGAACAGAAAGAATTTTCACAGAATGCTACTGTGTAGTTTATATTTGAATATATTCCTTTTTCCACTATTACCCTCTTAGCGCTCCGAATGTCCACTTGCATTTTCTACAGAAAGAGTGTTCAGAACTGCGCAATCAAAAGTATGGTTTAACTCTGTTAGCTTAATGAACATATCAGAAATAAGTTTCACACAATGCTTCTGTGTAGTTTTTATTAGAAGATATTATTTTTCCCAATAGAGGCCTCTTAGCGCTCAGAATGTCCAATTGCAGTTTCTACAGAAAGAGTGTTTCAGAAAGGCTCAATCAAAAGTAAGGTTCAACTCTGTTAGTTGAATGCACAGAACAGAAAGAAGTTTCATACAATGCTTCTGTGTAGTTTATATTTGAACATATTCTTTTTTCCACTATTACCCACTTAGCGCTACGAATGTCCAGTTGCATTTTCAACAGACAGAGTGTTTCAAAACTGCTCAATCAAAGTATGGTTTAACTCTGTTAGCTGAATGCTCAGATCAGAAAGAAGTTTCACAGAATGCTTCTGTGTAGTTTATATTTGAATATATTCCTTTTTCCACTACTACTCTCTTAGCGCTCCAAATGTCCAGTTGCATTTTCTACAGAAAGAGTGTTCAGATCTGCTCAATCAAAAGTATGGTTTAACACTGTTAGCTGAATGCACAGATCAGAAAGAAATTTCACAGAATGATTCTGTGTAGTTTATATTTGGAGACATTCCTTTTTCCACTATTACCCTCTTAGCGCTCCGAATCTCCACTTGCATTTTCTACAGAAATAGTGTTTCAGAACGGCTCAATCAAAACTAAGGTTCAACTCTTTTAGTTGAACAAACAGAACAGAAAGAAGTTTCACACAATTCTTCTGTTTAGTTTTTATTTGTAGACATTCTTTTTCCCAATATAGGCCTCTTAGCGCTCAGAATGTCCAATTGCAGTTTCTACAGAAAGAGAGTTTCAGAACGGCTCAATCAAATGTAAGGTTCAACTCTGTTAGTTGAATGCACAGAACCGAAAGAAGTTTCATACAATGCTTCTGTGTAGTTTATATTTGAACATATTCTTTTTTCCACTATTACCCACTTAGCGCTACGAATGTCCAGTTGCATTTTCTACAGACAGAGTGTTTCAAAACTGCTCAATCAAAAGTATGGTTTAACTCTGTTAGCTGAATGCTCAGATCAGAAAGAAATTTCACAGAATGCTTCTGTGTAGTTTATATTTGAATATATTCCTTTTTCCACTACTACTCTCTTAGCGCTCCAAATGTCCAGTTGCATTTTCTACAGAAAGAGTGTTCAGATCTGCTCAATCAAAACTATGGTTTAACTCTGTTAGCTGAATGCACAGATCAGAAAGAAGTTTCACAGAATGATTCTGTGTAGTTTATATTTGGAGACATTCCTTTTTCCACTATTACCCTCTTAGCGCTCGGAATCTCCACTTGCATTTTCTACAGAAAGAGTGTTTCAGAACGGCTCAATCAAAACTAAAGTTCAAATCTTTTAATGAACAAACAGAACAGAAAGAAATTTCACACAATTCTTCTGTGTAGTTTTTATTTGTAGACATTCTTTTTCCCAATATAGGCCTCTTAGCGCTCAGAATGTCCAATTGCAGTTTCTACAGAAAGAGTGTTTCAGAACGGCTCAATCAAAAGTAAGGTTCAACTCTGTTAGTTGAATGCACAGAACAGAAAGATGTTTCATACAATGCTTCTGTGTAGTTTATATTTGAACATATTCTTTTTTCCACTATTACCCACTTAGCGCTACGAATGTCCAGTTGCATTTTCTACAGACAGAGTGTGTCAAAACTGCTCAATCAAAAGTATGGTTTAACTCTGTTAGCTGAATGCTCAGATCAGAAAGAAGTTTCACAGAATGCTTCTGTGTAGTTTATATTTGAATATATTCCTTTTTCCACCACTTCGCTCTTAGCGCTCCAAATGTCCAGTTGCATTTTCTACACAAAGAGTGTTCAGATCTGCTCAATCAAAAGTATGGTTTAACTCTGTTAGCTGAAAGAACAGATCAGAAAGAAGTTTCACCGAATGATTCTGTGTAGTTTATATTTGGAGACATTCCTTTTTCCACTATTACCCTCTTAGCGCTCCGAATCTCCACTTTCATTTTCTACAAAAAGAGTGTTTCATAACTGCTCAATCAAAAATATGTTTTATCTCTGTTAACTGAATTTACAGATCAGAAATAAGTTTCACAGAATGCATCTGTGTAGTTTTTATTTGAAGATATTCTTTTTCCCAATGTAGGCCTCTTAGCGCTTAGCATGTCCAATTGCAGTTTCTACAGAAAGAGTGTTTCAGAACGGCTCAATTAAAAGTAAGGTTCAACTCTGTTAGTTGAATGCACAGAACAGAAAGAATTTTCACAGAATGCTACTGTGTAGTTTATATTTGAATATATTCCTTTTTCCACTATTACCCTCTTAGCGCTCCGAATGTCCACTTGCATTTTCTACAGAAAGAGTGTTCAGAACTGCGCAATCAAAAGTATGGTTTAACTCTGTTAGCTTAATGAACATATCAGAAATAAGTTTCACACAATGCTTCTGTGTAGTTTTTATTTGAAGATATTATTTTTCCCAATAGAGGCCTCTTAGCGCTCAGAATGTCCAATTGCAGTTTCTACAGAAAGAGTGTTTCAGAAAGGCTCAATCAAAAGTAAGGTTCAACTCTGTTAGTTGAATGCACAGAACAGAAAGAAGTTTCATACAATGCTTCTGTGTAGTTTATATTTGAACATATTCTTTTTTCCACTATTACCCACTTAGCGCTACGAATGTCCAGTTGCATTTTCAACAGACAGAGTGTTTCAAAACTGCTCAATCAAAGTATGGTTTAACTCTGTTAGCTGAATGCTCAGATCAGAAAGAAGTTTCACAGAATGCTTCTGTGTAGTTTATATTTGAATATATTCCTTTTTCCACTACTACTCTCTTAGCGCTCCAAATGTCCAGTTGCATTTTCTACAGAAAGAGTGTTCAGATCTGCTCAATCAAAAGTATGGTTTAACACTGTTAGCTGAATGCACAGATCAGAAAGAAATTTCACAGAATGATTCTGTGTAGTTTATATTTGGAGACATTCCTTTTTCCACTATTACCCTCTTAGCGCTCCGAATCTCCACTTGCATTTTCTACAGAAATAGTGTTTCAGAACGGCTCAATCAAAACTAAGGTTCAACTCTTTTAGTTGAACAAACAGAACAGAAAGAAGTTTCACACAATTCTTCTGTGTAGTTTTTATTTGTAGACATTCTTTTTCCCAATATAGGCCTCTTAGCGCTCAGAATGTCCAATTGCAGTTTCTACAGAAAGAGAGTTTCAGAACGGCTCAATCAAATGTAAGGTTCAACTCTGTTAGTTGAATGCACAGAACCGAAAGAAGTTTCATACAATGCTTCTGTGTAGTTTATATTTGAACATATTCTTTTTTCCACTATTACCCACTTAGCGCTACGAATGTCCAGTTGCATTTTCTACAGACAGAGTGTTTCAAAACTGCTCAATCAAAAGTATGGTTTAACTCTGTTAGCTGAATGCTCAGATCAGAAAGAAATTTCACAGAATGCTTCTGTGTAGTTTATATTTGAATATATTCCTTTTTCCACTACTACTCTCTTAGCGCTCCAAATGTCCAGTTGCATTTTCTACAGAAAGAGTGTTCAGATCTGCTCAATCAAAACTATGGTTTAACTCTGTTAGCTGAATGCACAGATCAGAAAGAAGTTTCACAGAATGATTCTGTGTAGTTTATATTTGGAGACATTCCTTTTTCCACTATTACCCTCTTAGCGCTCGGAATCTCCACTTGCATTTTCTACAGAAAGAGTGTTTCAGAACGGCTCAATCAAAACTAAAGTTCAAATCTTTTAATGAACAAACAGAACAGAAAGAAATTTCACACAATTCTTCTGTGTAGTTTTTATTTGTAGACATTCTTTTTCCCAATATAGGCCTCTTAGCGCTCAGAATGTCCAATTGCAGTTTCTACAGAAAGAGTGTTTCAGAACGGCTCAATCAAAAGTAAGGTTCAACTCTGTTAGTTGAATGCACAGAACAGAAAGATGTTTCATACAATGCTTCTGTGTAGTTTATATTTGAACATATTCTTTTTTCCACTATTACCCACTTAGCGCTACGAATGTCCAGTTGCATTTTCTACAGACAGAGTGTGTCAAAACTGCTCAATCAAAAGTATGGTTTAACTCTGTTAGCTGAATGCTCAGATCAGAAAGAAGTTTCACAGAATGCTTCTGTGTAGTTTATATTTGAATATATTCCTTTTTCCACCACTTCGCTCTTAGCGCTCCAAATGTCCAGTTGCATTTTCTACACAAAGAGTGTTCAGATCTGCTCAATCAAAAGTATGGTTTAACTCTGTTAGCTGAAAGAACAGATCAGAAAGAAGTTTCACCGAATGATTCTGTGTAGTTTATATTTGGAGACATTCCTTTTTCCACTATTACCCTCTTAGCGCTCCGAATCTCCACTTTCATTTTCTACAAAAAGAGTGTTTCATAACTGCTCAATCAAAAATATGTTTTATCTCTGTTAACTGAATTTACAGATCAGAAATAAGTTTCACAGAATGCATCTGTGTAGTTTTTATTTGAAGATATTCTTTTTCCCAATGTAGGCCTCTTAGCGCTTAGCATGTCCAATTGCAGTTTCTACAGAAAGAGTGTTTCAGAACGGCTCAATTAAAAGTAAGGTTCAACTCTGTTAGTTGAATGCACAGAACAGAAAGAATTTTCACAGAATGCTACTGTGTAGTTTATATTTGAATATATTCCTTTTTCCACTATTACCCTCTTAGCGCTCCGAATGTCCACTTGCATTTTCTACAGAAAGAGTGTTCAGAACTGCGCAATCAAAAGTATGGTTTAACTCTGTTAGCTTAATGAACATATCAGAAATAAGTTTCACACAATGCTTCTGTGTAGTTTTTATTTGAAGATATTATTTTTCCCAATAGAGGCCTCTTAGCGCTCAGAATGTCCAATTGCAGTTTCTACAGAAAGAGTGTTTCAGAAAGGCTCAATCAAAACTAAGGTTCAACTCTGTTAGTTGAATGCACAGAACAGAAAGAAATTTCATACAATGCTTCTGTGTAGTTTATATTTGAACATATTCTTTTTTCCACTATTACCCACTTGGCGCTACGAATGTCCAGTTGCATTTTCTACAGACAGAGTGTTTCAAAACTGCTCAATCAAAAGTATGGTTTAAATCTGTTAGCTGAATGCTCAGATCAGAAAGAAGTTTCACAGAATGCTTCTGTGTAGTTTATATTTGAATATATTCCTTTTTCCACTACTACTCTCTTAGCGCTCCAAATGTCCAGTTGCATTTTCTACAGAAAGAGTGTTCAGATCTGCTCAATCAAAAGTATGGTTTAACTCTGTTAGCTGAATGCACAGATCAGAAAGAAGTTTCACAGAATGATTCTGTGTAGTTTATATTTGGAGACATTACTTTTTCCACTATTACCCTCTTAGCGCTCCGAATGTCCACTTGCATTTTCTACAGAAAGAGTGTTTCAGAACGGCTCAATCAAAACTAAGGTTCAACTCTTTTAGTTGAACAAACAGAACAGAAAGAAGTTTCACACAATTCTTCTGTGTAGTTTTTATTTGTAGACATTCTTTTTCCCAATATAGGCCTCTTAGCGCTCAGAATGTCCAATTGCAGTTTCTACAGAAAGAGTGTTTCAGAACGGCTCAATCAAAAGTAAGGTTCAACTCTGTTAGTTGAATGCACAGAACAGAAAGAAGTTTCATACAATGCTTCTGTGTAGTTTATATTTGAACATATTCTTTTTTCCACTATTACCCACTTAGCGCTACGAATGTCCAGTTGCATTTTCTACAGACAGAGTGTTTCAAAACTGCTCAATCAAAAGTATGGTTTAACTCTGTTAGCTGAATGCTCAGATCAGAAAGAAGTTTCACAGAATGCTTCTGTGTAGTTTATATTTGAATATATTCCTTTTTCCACTACTACTCTCTTAGCGCTCCAAATGTCCAGTTGCATTTTCTACAGAAAGAGTGTTCAGATCTGCTCAATCAAAAGTATGGTTTAACTCTGTTAGCTGAATGCACAGATCAGAAAGAAGTTTCACAGAATGATTCTGTGTAGTTTATATTTGGAGACATTCCTTTTTCCACTATTACCCTCTTAGCGCTCCGAATCTCCACTTGCATTTTCTACAGAAAGAGTGTTTCAGAACGGCTCAATCAAAACTAAGATTCAACTCTTTTAGTTGAACAAACAGAACAGAAAGTAGTTTCACACAATTCTTCTGTGTAGTTTTTATTTGTAGACATTCTTTTTCCCAATATAGGCCTCTTAGCGCTCAGAATGTCCAATTGCAGTTTCTACAGAAAGAGTGTTTCAGAACGGCTCAATCAAAAGTAAGGTTCAACTCTGTTAGTTGAATGCACAGAACAGAAAGAAGTTTCATACAATGCTTCTGTGTAGTTTATATTTGAACATATTCTTTTTTCCACTATTACCCACTTAGCGCTACGAACGTCCAGTTGCATTTTCTACAGACAGAGTGTTTCAAAACTGCTCAATCAAAAGTATGGTTTAACTCTGTTAGCTGAATGCTCAGATCAGAAAGAAGTTCCACAGAATGCTTCTGTGTAGTTTATATTTGAATATATTCCTTTTTCCACTACTACGCTCTTAGCGCTCCAAATGTCCAGTTGCATTTTCTACACAAAGAGTGTTCAGATCTGCTCAATCAAAAGTATGGTTTAACCCTGTTAGCTGAATGCACAGATCAGAAAGAAGTTTCACCGAATGATTCTGTGTAGTTTATATTTGAAGACATTCCTTTTTACACTATTACCCTCTTAGCGCTCCGAATCTCCACTTGCATTTTCTACAAAAAGAGTGTTTCATAGCTGCTCAATCAAAAATATGTTTTATCTCTGTTAACTGAATTTACAGATCAGAAATAAGTTTCACAGAATGCATCTGTGTAGTTTTTATTTGAAGATATTCTTTTTCCCAATGTAGGCCTCTTAGCGCTTAGCATGTCCAATTGCAGTTTCTACAGAAAGAGTGTTTCAGAACGGCTCAATCAAAAGTAAGGTTCAACTCTGTTAGTTGAATGCACAGAACAGAAAGTATTTTCACAGAATGCTACTGTGTAGTTTATATTTGTATATATTCCTTTTTCCACTATTACCCTCTTAGCGCTCCGAATGTCCACTTGCATTTTCTACAGAAAGAGTGTTCAGAACTGCGCAATCAAAAGTATGGTTTAACTCTGTTAGCTTAATGAACATATCAGAAATAAGTTTCACACAATGCTTCTGTGTAGTTTTTATTTGAAGATATTATTTTTCCCAATATAGGCCTCTTAGCGCTCAGAATGTCCAATTGCAGTTTCTACAGAAAGAGTGTTTCAGAAAGGCTCAATCAAAACTAAGGTTCAACTCTGTTAGTTGAATGCACAGAACAGAAAGAAATTTCATACAATGCTTCTGTGTAGTTTATATTTCAACATATTCTTTTTTCCACTATTACCCAATTGGCGCTACGAATGTCCAGTTGCATTTTCTACAGACAGAGTGTTTCAAAACTGCTCAATCAAAAGTATGGTTTAACTCTGTTAGCTGAATGCTCAGATCAGAAAGAAGTTTCACAGAATGCTTCTGTGTAGTTTATATTTGAATATATTCCTTTTTCCACTAATACTCTCTTAGCGCTCCAAATGTACAGTTGCATTTTCTACAGAAAGAGTGTTCAGATCTGCTCAATCAAAAGTATGGTTTAACTCTGTTAGCTGAATGCACAGATCAGAAAGAAGTTTCACAGAATGATTCTGTGTAGTTTATATTTGGAGACATTCCTTTTTCCACTATTACCCTCTTAGCGCTCCGAATCTCCACTTGCATTTTCTACAGAAAGAGTGTTTCAGAACGGCTCAATCAAAACTAAGGTTCAAATCTTTTAGTTGAACACACAGAACAGAAAGAAGTTTCACACAATTCTTCTGTGTAGTTTTTATTTGTAGACATTCCTTTTCCCAATATAGGCCTCTTAGCGCTCAGAATGTTCAATTGCAGTTTCTACAGAAAGAGTGTTTCAGAACGGCTCAATCAAAAGTAAGGTTCAACTCTGTTAGTTGAATGCACAGAACAGAAAGAAGTTTCATACAATGCTTCTGTGTAGTTTATATTTGAACATATTCTTTTTTCCACTATTACCCACTTAGCGCTACGAATGTCCAGTTGCATTTTCTACAGACAGAGTGTTTCAAAACTGCTCAATCAAACGTATGGTTTAACTCTGTTAGCTGAATGCTCAGATCAGAAAGAAGTTTCACAGAATGCTTCTGTGTAGTTTATATTTGAATATATTCCTTTTTCCACTACTATTCTCTTAGCGCTCCAAATGTCCAGTTGCATTTACTACAGAAAGAGTGTTCAGATCTGCTCAATCAAAAGTATGGTTTAACTCTGTTAGCTGAATGCACAGATCAGAAAGAAGTTTCACAGAATGATTCTGTGTAGTTTATATTTGGAGACATTCCTTTTTCCACTATTACCCTCTTAGCGCTCCGAATCTCCATTTGCATTTTCTACAGAAAGAGTGTTTCAGAACGGCTCAATCAAATCTAAGGTTCAACTCTTTTAGTTGAACAAACAGAACAGAAAGAAGTTTCACACAATTCTTCGGTGTAGTTTTTATTTGTAGACATTCTTTTTCCCAATATAGGCCTCTTAGCGCTCAGAATGTCCAATTGCAGTTTCTACAGAAAGAGTGTTTCAGAACGGCTCAATCAAAAGTAAGGTTCAACTCTGTTAGTTGAATGCACAGAACAGAAAGAAGTTTCATACAATGCTTCTGTGTAGTTTATATTTGAACATATTCTTTTTTCCACTATTACCCACTTGGCGCTACGAATGTCCAGTTGCATTTTCTACAGACAGAGTGTTTCAAAACTGCTCAATCAAAAGTATGGTTTAACTCTGTTAGCTGAATGCTCAGATCAGAAAGAAGTTTCACAGAATGCTTCTGTGTAGTTTATATTTGAATATATTCCTTTTTCCACTACTACTCTCTTAGCGCTCCAAATGTCCAGTTGCATTTTCTACAGAAAGAGTGTTCAGATCTGCTCAATCAAAAGTATGGTTTAACTCTGTTAGCTGAATGCACAGATCAGAAAGAAGTTTCACAGAATGATTCTGTGTAGTTTATATTTGGAGACATTCCTTTTTCCACTATTACCCTCTTAGCGCTCCGAATCTCCACTTGCATTTTCTACAGAAAGAGTGTTTCAGAACGGCTCAATCAAAACTAAGATTCAACTCTTTTAGTTGAACAAACAGAACAGAAAGTAGTTTCACACAATTCTTCTGTGTAGTTTTTATTTGTAGACATTCTTTTTCCCAATATAGGCCTCTTAGCGCTCAGAATGTCCAATTGCAGTTTCTACAGAAAGAGTGTTTCAGAACGGCTCAATCAAAAGTAAGGTTCAACTCTGTTAGTTGAATGCACAGAACAGAAAGAAGTTTCATACAATGCTTCTGTGTAGTTTATATTTGAACATATTCTTTTTTCCACTATTACCCACTTAGCGCTACGAACGTCCAGTTGCATTTACTACAGACAGAGTGTTTCAAAACTGCTCAATCAAAAGTATGGTTTAACTCTGTTAGCTGAATGCTCAGATCAGAAAGAAGTTCCACAGAATGCTTCTGTGTAGTTTATATTTGAATATATTCCTTTTTCCACTACTACGCTCTTAGCGCTCCAAATGTCCAGTTGCATTTTCTACACAAAGAGTGTTCAGATCTGCTCAATCAAAAGTATGGTTTAACTCTGTTAGCTGAATGCACAGATCAGAAAGAAGTTTCACCGAATGATTCTGTGTAGTTTATATTTGAAGACATTCCTTTTTCCACTATTACCCTCTTAGCGCTCCGAATCTCCACTTGCATTTTCTACAAAAAGAGTGTTTCATAGCTGCTCAATCAAAAATATGTTTTATCTCTGTTAACTGAATTTACAGATCAGAAATAAGTTTCACAGAATGCATCTGTGTAGTTTTTATTTGAAGATATTCTTTTTCCCAATGTAGGCCTCTTAGCGCTTAGCATGTCCAATTGCAGTTTCTACAGAAAGAGTGTTTCAGAACGGCTCAATCAAAAGTAAGGTTCAACTCTGTTAGTTGAATGCACAGAACAGAAAGAATTTTCACAGAATGCTACTGTGTAGTTTATATTTGAATATATTCCTTTTTCCACTATTACCCTCTTAGCGCTCCGAATGTCCACTTGCATTTTCTACAGAAAGAGTGTTCAGAACTGCGCAATCAAAAGTATGGTTTAACTCTGTTAGCTTAATGAACATATCAGAAATAAGTTTCACACAATGCTTCTGTGTAGTTTTTATTTGAAGATATTATTTTTCCCAATATAGGCCTCTTAGCGCTCAGAATGTCCAATTGCAGTTTCTACAGAAAGAGTGTTTCAGAAAGGCTCAATCAAAACTAAGGTTCAACTCTGTTAGTTGAATGCACAGAACAGAAAGAAATTTCATACAATGCTTCTGTGTAGTTTATATTTGAACATATTCTTTTTTCCACTATTACCCAATTGGCGCTACGAATGTCCAGTTGCATTTTCTACAGACAGAGTGTTTCAAAACTGCTCAATCAAAAGTATGGTTTAACTCTGTTAGCTGAATGCTCAGATCAGAAAGAAGTTTCACAGAATGATTCTGTGTAGTTTATATTTGAATATATTCCTTTTTCCACTAATACTCTCTTAGCGCTCCAAATGTCCAGTTGCATTTTCTACAGAAAGAGTGTTCAGATCTGCTCAATCAAAAGTATGGTTTAACTCTGTTAGCTGAATGCACAGATCAGAAAGAAGTTTCACAGAATGATTCTGTGTAGTTTATATTTGGAGACATTCCTTTTTCCACTATTACCCTCTTAGCGCTACGAATCTCCAGTTGCATTTTCTACAGAAAGAGTGTTTCAGAACGGCTCAATCAAAACTAAGGTTCAACTCTTTTAGTTGAACAAACAGAACAGAAAGTAGTTTCACACAATTCTTCTGTGTAGTTTTTATTTGTAGACATTCTTTTTCCCAATATAGGCCTCTTAGCGCTCAGAATGTCCAATTGCAGTTTCTACAGAAAGAGTGTTTCAGAAAGGCTCAATCAAAAGTAAGGTTCAACTCTGTTAGTTGAATTCACAGAACAGAAAAAGTTTCATACAATGCTTCTGTGTAGTTTATATTTGAACTTATTCTTTTTTCCACTATTACCCACTTAGCGCTACGAATGTCCAGTTGCATTTTCTACAGACAGAGTGTTTCAAAACTGCTCAATCAAAAGTATGGTTTAACTCTGTTAGCTGAATGCTCAGATCAGAAAGAAGTTTCACAGAATGCTTCTGTGTAGTTTATATTTGAATATATTCCTTTTTCCACTACTACTCTCTTAGCGCTCCAAATGTCCAGTTGCATTTTCTACAGAAAGAGTGTTCAGTTCTGCTCAATCAAAAGTATGGTTTAACTCTGTTAGCTGAATGCAGAGATCAGAAAGAAATTTCACAGAATGATTCTGTGTAGTTTATATTTGGAGACATTCCTTTTTCCACTATTACCCTCTTAGCGCTCCGAATCTCCACTTGCATTTTCTACAGAAAGAGTGTTTCAGAACGGCTCAATCAAAACTAAGGTTCAACTCTTTTAGTTGAACACACAGAACAGAAAGAAGTTTCACACAATTCTTCTGTGTAGTTTTTATTTGTAGACATTCCTTTTCCCAATATAGGCCTCTTAGCGCTCAGAATGTTCAATTGCAGTTTCTACAGAAAGAGTGTTTCAGAACGGCTCAATCAAAAGTAAGGTTCAACTCTGTTAGTTGAATGCACAGAACAGAAAGAAGTTTCATACAATGCTTCTGTGTAGTTTATATTTGAACATATTTTTTTTCCACTATTACCCACTTAGCGCTACGAATGTCCAGTTGCATTTTCTACAGACAGAGTGTTTCAAAACTGCTCAATCAAAAGTATGGTTTAAATCTGTTAGCTGAATGCTCAGATCAGAAAGAAGTTTCACAGAATGCTTCTGTGTAGTTTATATTTGAATATATTCCTTTTTCCACTACTACTCTCTTGGCGCTCCAAATGTCCAGTTGCATTTTCTACAGAAAGAGTTTTCAGATCTGCTCAATCAAAAGTATGGTTTAACTCTGTTAGCTGAATGCACAGATCAGAAAGAAGTTTCACAGAATGATTCTGTGTAGTTTATATTTGGAGACATTCCTTTTTCCACTATTACCCTCTTAGTGCTCCAAATCTCCACTTGCATTTTCCACAGAAAGAGTGTTTCAGAACGGCTCAATCAAAACTAAGGTTCACATCTTTTAGTTGAACAAACAGAACAGAAAGAAGTTTCACACAATTCTTCTGTGTAGTTTTTATTTGTAGACATTCTTTTTCCCAATATAGGCCTCTTAGCGCTCAGAATGTCCAATTGCAGTTTCTACAGAAAGAGTGTTTCAGAACGGCTCAATCAAAAGTAAGGTTCAACTCTGTTAGTTGAATGCACAGAACAGAAAGAAGTTTCATACAATGTTTCTGTGTAGTTTATATTTGAACATATTCTTTTTTCCACTATTACCCACTTAGCGCTACGAATGTCCAGTTGCATTTTCTTCAGACAGAGTGTTTCAAAACTGCTCAATCAAAAGTATGGTTTAAATCTGTTAGCTGAATGCTCAGATCAGAAAGAAGTTTCACAGAATGCTTCTGTGTAGTTTATATTTGAATATATTACTTTTTCCACTACTACGCTCTTAGCGCTCCAAATGTCCAGTTGCATTTTCTACAGAAAGAGTTTTCAGATCTGCTCAATCAAAAGTATGGTTTAACTCTGTTAGCTGAATGCACAGATCTGAAAGAAGTTTCACAGAATGATTCTGTGTATTTTATATTTGGAGACATTCCTTTTTCCACTATTACCCTCTTAGCGCTCTGAAACTCCACTTGCATTTTCTACAGAAAGAGTGTTTCAGAACGGCTCAATCAAAACTAAGGTTCAACTCTTTTAGTTGAACAAACAGAACAGAAAGAAGTTTCACACAATTCTTCTGTGTAGTTTTTATTTGTAGACATTCTTTTTCCCAATATAGGCCTCTTAGCGCTCAGAATGTCCAATTGCAGTTTCTACAGAAAGAGTGTTTCAGAACGGCTCAATCAAAAGTAAGGTTCAACTCTGTTAGTTGAATGCACAGAACAGAAAGAAGTTTCATACAATGCTTCTGTGTAGTTTATATTTGAACATATTCTTTTTTCCACTATTACCCACTTAGCGCTACGAATGTCCAGTTGCATTTTCTACAGACAGAGTGTTTCAAAACTGCTCAATCAAAAGTATGGTTTAACTCTGTTAGCTGAATGCTCAGATCAGAAAGAAGTTTCACAGAATGTTTCTGTGTAGTTTATATTTGAATATATTCCTTTTTCCACTACTACTCTCTTAGCGCTCCAAATGTCCAGTTGCATTTTCTACAGAAAGAGTGTTCAGATCTGCTCAATCAAAAGTATGGTTTAACTCTGTTAGCTGAATGCACAGATCAGAAAGAAGTTTCACAGAATGATTCTCTGTAGTTTATATTTGGAGACATTCCTTTTTCCACTATTACCCTCTTAGCGCTCCGAATCTCCACTTGCATTTTCTACAAAAAGTGTGTTTCATAACTGCTCAATCAAAAATATGTTTTATCTCTGTTAACTGAATTTACAGATCAGAAATAAGTTTCACAGAATGCATCTGTGTAGTTTTTATTTGAAGATATTCTTTTTCCCAATGTAGGCCTCTTAGCGCTTAGCATGTCCAATTGCAGTTTCTACAGAAAGAGTGTTTCAGAACGGCTCAATCAAAAGTAAGGTTCAACTCTGTTAGTTGAATGCACAGAACAGAAAGAATTTTCACAGAATGCTACTGTGTAGTTTATATTTGAATATATTCCTTTTTCCACTATTACCCTCTTAGCGCTCCGAATGTCCACTTGCATTTTCTACAGAAAGAGTTTTCAGAACTGCGCAATCAAAAGTATGGTTTAACTCTGATAGCTTAATGAACATATCAGAAATAAGTTTCACACAATGCTTCTGTGTAGTTTTTATTTGAAGATATTATTTTTCCCAATATAGGCCTCTTAGCGCTCAGAATGTCCAATTGCAGTTTCTACAGAAAGAGTGTTTCAGAAAGGCTCAATCAAAACTAAGGTTCAACTCTGTTAGTTGAATGCACAGAACAGAAAGAAATTTCATACAATGCTTCTGTGTAGTTTATATTTGAACATATTCTTTTTTCCACTATTACCCACTTGGCGCTACGAATGTCCAGTTGCATTTTCTACAGACAGAGTGTTTCAAAACTGCTCAATCAAAAGTATGGTTTAACTCTGTTAGCTGAATGCTCAGATCAGAAAGAAGTTTCACAGAATGCTTCTGTGTAGTTTATATTTGAATATATTCCTTTTTCCACTACTACTCTCTTAGCGCTCCAAATGTCCAGTTGCATTTTCTACAGAAAGAGTGTTCAGATCTGCTCAATCAAAAGTATGTTTTAACTCTGTTAGCTGAATGCACAGATCAGAAAGAAGTTTCACAGAATGATTCTGTGTAGTTTATATTTGGAGACATTCCTTTTTCCACTATTACCCTCTTAGCGCTCCAAATCTCCACTTGCATTTTCCACAGAAAGAGTGTTTCAGAACGGCTCAATCAAAACTAAGGTTCAAATCTTTTAGTTGAACAAACAGAACAGAAAGAAGTTTCACACAATTCTTCTGTGTAGTTTTTATTTGTAGACATTCTTTTTCCCAATATAGGCCTCTTAGCGCTCAGAATGTCCAATTGCAGTTTCTACAGAAAGAGTGTTTCAGAACGGCTCAATCAAAAGGAAGGTTCAACTCTGTTAGTTGAATGCACAGAACAGAAAGAAGTTTCATACAATGCTTCTGTGTAGTTTATATTTGAACATATTCTTTTTTCCACTATTACCCACTTAGCGCTACGAATGTCCAGTTGCATTTTCTACAGACAGAGTGTTTCAAAACTGCTCAATCAAAAGTATGGTTTAACTCTGTTAGCTGAATGCTCAGATCAGAAAGAAGTTTCACAGAATGTTTCTGTGTAGTTTATATTTGAATATATTCCTTTTTCCACTACTACTCTCTTAGCGCTCCAAATGTCCAGTTGCATTTTCTACAGAAAGAGTGTTCAGATCTGCTCAATCAAAAGTATGGTTTAAATCTGTTAGCTGAATGCACAGATCAGAAAGAAGTTTCACAGAATGATTCTCTGTAGTTTATATTTGGAGACATTCCTTTTTCCACTATTACCCTCTTAGCGCTCCGAATCTCCACTTGCATTTTCTACAAAAAGAGTGTTTCATAACTGCTCAATCAAAAATATGTTTTATCTCTGTTAACTGAATTTACAGATCAGAAATAAGTTTCACAGAATGCATCTGTGTAGTTTTTATTTGAAGATATTCTTTTTCCCAATGTAGGCCTCTTAGCGCTTAGCATGTCCAATTGCAGTTTCTACAGAAAGAGTGTTTCAGAACGGCTCAATCAAAAGTAAGATTCAACTCTGTTAGTTGAATGCACAGAACAGAAAGAATTTTCACAGAATGCTACTGTGTAGTTTATATTTGAATATATTCCTTTTTCCACTATTACCCTCTTAGCGCTCCGAATGTCCACTTGCATTTTCTACAGAAAGAGTTTTCAGAACTGCGCAATCAAAAGTATGGTTTAACTCTGATAGCTTAATGAACATATCAGAAATAAGTTTCACACAATGCTTCTGTGTAGTTTTTATTTGAAGATATTATTTTTCCCAATATAGGCCTCTTAGCGCTCAGAATGTCCAATTGCAGTTTCTTCAGAAAGAGTGTTTCAGAAAGGCTCAATCAAAACTAAGGTTCAACTCTGTTAGTTGAATGCACAGAACAGAAAGAAATTTCATACAATGCTTCTGTGTAGTTTATATTTGAACATATTCTTTTTTCCACTATTACCCACTTGGCGCTACGAATGTCCAGTTGCATTTTCTACAGACAGAGTGTTTCAAAACTGCTCAATCAAAAGTATGGTTTAACTCTGTTAGCTGAATGCTCAGATCAGAAAGAAGTTTCACAGAATGCTTCTGTGTAGTTTATATTTGAATATATTCCTTTTTCCACTACTACTCTCTTAGCGCTCCAAATGTCCAGTTGCATTTTCTACAGAAAGAGTGTTCAGATCTGCTCAATCAAAAGTATGTTTTAACTCTGTTAGCTGAATGCACAGATCAGAAAGAAGTTTCACAGAATGATTCTGTGTAGTTTATATTTGGAGACATTCCTTTTTCCACTATTACCCTCTTAGCGCTCCAAATCTCCACTTGCATTTTCCACAGAAAGAGTGTTTCAGAACGGCTCAATCAAAACTAAGGTTCAAATCTTTTAGTTGAACAAACAGAACAGAAAGAAGTTTCACACAATTCTTCTGTGTAGTTTTTATTTGTAGACATTCTTTTTCCCAATATAGGCCTCTTAGCGCTCAGAATGTCCAATTGCAGTTTCTACAGAAAGAGTGTTTCAGAACGGCTCAATCAAAAGTAAGGTTCAACTCTGTTAGTTGAATGCACAGAACAGAAAGAAGTTTCATACAATGCTTCTGTGTAGTTTATATTTGAACATATTCTTTTTTCCACTATTACCCACTTAGCGCTACGAATGTCCAGTTGCATTTTCTACAGACAGAGTGTTTCAAAACTGCTCAATCAAAAGTATGGTTTAACTCTGTTAGCTGAATGCTCAGATCAGAAAGAAGTTTCACAGAATGTTTCTGTGTAGTTTATATTTGAATATATTCCTTTTTCCACTACTACTCTCTTAGCGCTCCAAATGTCCAGTTGCATTTTCTACAGAAAGAGTGTTCAGATCTGCTCAATCAAAAGTATGGTTTAACTCTGTTAGCTGAATGCACAGATCAGAAAGAAGTTTCACAGAATGATTCTCTGTAGTTTATATTTGGAGACATTCCTTTTTCCACTATTACCCTCTTAGCGCTCCGAATCTCCACTTGCATTTTCTACAAAAAGAGTGTTTCATAACTGCTCAATCAAAAATATGTTTTATCTCTGTTAACTGAATTTACAGATCAGAAATAAGTTTCACAGAATGCATCTGTGTAGTTTTTATTTGAAGATATTCTTTTTCCCAATGTAGGCCTCTTAGCGCTTAGCATGTCCAATTGCAGTTTCTACAGAAAGAGTGTTTCAGAACGGCTCAATCAAAAGTAAGGTTCAACTCTGTTAGTTGAATGCACAGAACAGAAAGAATTTTCACAGAATGCTACTGTGTAGTTTATATTTGAATATATTCCTTTTTCCACTATTACCCTCTTAGCGCTCCGAATGTCCACTTGCATTTTCTACAGAAAGAGTGTTCAGAACTGCGCAATCCAAAGTATGGTTTAACTCTGTTATCTTAATGAACATATCAGAAATAAGTTTCACACAATGCTTCTGTGTAGTTTTTATTTGAAGATATTATTTTTCCCAATATAGGCCTCTTAGCGCTCAGAATGTCCAATTGCAGTTTCTACAGAAAGAGTGTTTCAGAAAGGCTCAATCAAAAGTAAGTTTCAACTCTGCTAGTTGAATTCACAGAACAGAAAGAAGTTTCATACAATGCTTCTGTGTAGTTTATATTTGAACATATTCTTTTTTCCACTATTACCCACTTAGCGCTACGAATGTCCAGTTGCATTTTCTACAGACAGAGTGTTTCAAAACTGCTCAATCAAAAGTATGGTTTAACTCTGTTAGCTGAATGCTCAGATCAGAAAGAAGTTTCACAGAATGCTTCTGTGTAGTTTATATTTGAATATATTCCTTTTTCCACTAATACTCTCTTAGCGCTCCAAATGTACAGTTGCATTTTCTACAGAAAGAGTGTTCAGATCTGCTCAATCAAAAGTATGGTTTAACTCTGTTAGCTGAATGCACAGATCAGAAAGAAGTTTCACAGAATGATTCTGTGTAGTTTATATTTGGAGACATTCCTTTTTCCACTATTACCCTCTTAGCGCTCCGAATCTCCACTTGCATTTTCTACAGAAAGAGTGTTTCAGAACGGCTCAATCAAAACTAAGGTTCAACTCTTTTAGTTGAACAAACAGAACAGAATGAAGTTTCACACAATTTTTCTGTGTAGTTTTTATTTGTAGACATTCTTTTTCCCAATATAAGCCTCTTAGCGCTGAGAATGTCCAATTGCAGTTTCTACAGAAAGAGTGTTTCAGAACGGCACAATCAAAAGTAAGGTTCAACTCTGTTAGTTGAATGCACAGAACAGAAAGAAGTTTCATAAAATGCTTCTGTGTAGTTTATATTTGAACATGTTCTTTTTTCCACTACTACCCACTTAGCGCTGCGAATGTCCAGTTGCATTTTCTACAGACAGAGTGTTTCAAAACTGCTCAATCAAAAGTATGGTTTAACTCTGTTAGCTGAATGCTCAGATCAGAAAGAAGTTTCACAGAATGCTTCTGTGTAGTTTATATTTGAATATATTCCTTTTTCCACTACTACGCTCTTAGCGCTCCAAATGTCTAGTTGCATTTTCTACAGAAAGAGTGTTCAGATCTGCTCAATCAAAAGTATGGTTTAAATCTGTTAGCTGAATGCACAGATCAGAAAGAAGTTTCACAGAATGATTCTGTGTAGTTTATATTTGGAGACATTCCTTTTTCCACTATTACCCTCTTAGCGCTCCGAATCTCCACTTGCATTTTCTACAGAAAGAGTGTTTCAGAACGGCTCAATCAAAACTAAGTTTCAACTCTTTTAGTTGAACAAACAGAACAGAAAGAAGTTTCACACAATTCTTCTGTGTAGTTTTTATTTGTAGACATTCTTTTTCCCAATATAGGCCTCTTAGCGCTCAGAATGTCCAATTGCAGTTTCTACAGAAAGAGTGTTTCAGAACGGCTCAATCAAAAGTAAGGTTCAACTCTGTTAGTTGAATGCACAGAACAGAAATAAGTTTCATACAATGCTTCTGTGTAGTTTATATTTGAACATATTCTTTTTTCCACTATTACCCACTTAGCGCTACGAATGTC
Source organism: Symphalangus syndactylus (assembly GCF_028878055.3). NCBI lineage: Eukaryota > Metazoa > Chordata > Mammalia > Primates > Hylobatidae > Symphalangus > Symphalangus syndactylus. The sequence continues at coordinate 72,140,409 of NC_072442.2, read as the reverse complement.
CAGTTGCATTTTCTACAGACAGAGTGTTTCAAAACTGCTCAATCAAAAGTATGGTTTAACTCCGTTAGCTGAATGCTCAGATCAGAAAGAAGTTTCACAGAATGCTTCTGTGTAGTTTATATTTGAATATATTCCTTTTTCCACTACTACGCTCTTAGCGCTCCAAATGTCCAGTTGCATTTTCTACAGAAAGAGTGTTCAGATCTGCTCAATCAAAAGTATGGTTTAACTCTGTTACCTGAATGCACAGATCAGAAAGAAGTTTCACCGAATGATTCTGTGTAGTTTATATTTGAAGACATTCCGTTTTCCACTATTACCCTCTTAGCGCTCCGAATCTCCACTTGCATTTTCTACAAAAAGAGTGTTTCATAACTGCTCAATGAAAAATATGTTTTATCTCTGTTAACTAAATTTACAGATCAGAAATAAGTTTCACAGAATGCATCTGTGTAGTTTTTATTTGAAGATATTCTTTTTCCCAATGTAGGCCTCTTAGCGCTTAGCATATCCAATTGCAGTTTCTACAGAAAGAGTGTTTCAGAACGGCTCAATCAAAAGTAAGGTTCAACTCTGTTAGTTGAATGCACAGAACAGAAAGAATTTTCACAGAATGCTACTGTGTAGTTTATATTTGAATATATTCCTTTTTCCACTATTACCCTCTTAGCGCTCCGAATGTCCACTTGCATTTTCTACAGAAAGAGTGTTCAGAACTGCGCAATCAAAAGTATGGTTTAACTCTGTTCGCTTAATGAACATATCAGAAATAAGTTTCACACAATGCTTCTGTGTAGTTTTTATTTGAAGATATTATTTTTCCCAATAGAGGCCTCTTAGCACTCAGAATGTCCAATTGCAGTTTCTACAGAAAGAGTGTTTCAGAAAGGCTCAATCAAAAGTAAGGTTCAACTCTGTTAGTTGAATGCACAGAACAGAAAGAAGTTTCATACAATGCTTCTGTGTAGTTTATATTTGAACATATTCTTTTTTCCACTATTACCCACTTAGCGCTACGAATGTCCAGTTTCATTTTCTACATACAGAGTGTTTCAAAACTGCTCAATCAAAAGTATGGTTTAACTCTGTTAGCTGAATGCTCAGATCAGAAAGAAGTTTCACAGAATGCTTCTGTGTAGTTTATATTTGAATATATTCCTTTTTCCACTACTACTCTCTTAGCGCTCCAAATGTACAGTAGCATTTTCTACAGCAAGAGTGTTCAGATCTGCTCAATCAAAAGTATGTTTTAACTATGTTAGCTGAATGCACAGATCAGAAAGAAGTTTCACAGAATGATTCTGTGTAGTTTATATTTGGAGACATTCCTTTTTCCACTATTACCCTCTTAGCGCTCCGAATCTCCACTTGCATTTTCTACAGAAAGAGTGTTTCAGAACGGCTCAATCAAAACTAAGGTTCAACTCTTTTAGTTGAACAAACAGAACAGAAAGAAGTTTCACAAAATTCTTCTGTGTAGTTTTTATTTGTAGACATTCTTTTTCCCAATATAGGCCTCTTAGCGCTCAGAATGTCCAATTGCAGTTTCTACAGAAAGAGTGTTTCTGAACGGCTCACTCAAAAGTAAGGTTCAACTCCGTTAGTTGAATGCACAGAACAGAAAGAAGTTTCATAGAATGCTTCTGTGTAGTTTGTATTTGAACATATTCTTTTTTCCACTATTACCCACTTAGCGCTACGAATGTCCAGTTGCATTTTCTACAGACAGAGTGTTTCAAAACTGCTCAATCAAAAGTATGGTTTAACTCTGTTAGCTGAATGCTCAGATCAGAAAGAAGTTTCACAGAATGCTTCTGTGTAGTTTATATTTCAATATATTCCTTTTTCCACTACTACGCTCTTAGCGCTCCAAATGTCCAGTTGCATTTTCTACAGAAAGAGTGTTCAGATCTGCTCAATCAAAAGTATGGTTTAACTCTGTTAGCTGAATGCACAGATCAGAAAGAAATTTCACCGAATGATTCTGTGTAGTTTTTATTTGAAGGCATTCCTTTTTCCACTATTACCCTCTTAGCGCTCCGAATCTCCACTTGCATTTTCTACAAAAAGAGTGTTTCATAACTGCTCAATCAAAAATATGTTTTATCTCTGTTAACTGAATTTACAGATCAGAAATTAGTTTCACAGAATGCATCTGTGTAGTTTTATTTGAAGATATTCTTTTTCCCAATGTAGGCCTCTTAGCGCTTAGCATGTCCAATTGCAGTTTCTACAGAAAGAGTGTTTCAGAACGGCTCAATCAAAAGTAAGGTTCAACTCTGTTAGTTGAATGCACAGAACAGAAAGGATTTTCACAGAATGCTACTGTGTAGTTTATATTTGATTATATTCCTTTTTCCACTATTACCCTCTTAGCGCTCCGAATGTCCACTTGCATTTTCTACAGAAAGAGTGTTCAGAACTGCGCAATCAAAAGTATGGTTTAACTCTGTTAGCTTAATGAACATATCAGAAATAAGTTTCACACAATGCTTCTGTGTAGTTTTTATTTGAAGATATTATTTTTCCCAATAGAGGCCTCTTAGCGCTCAGAATGTCCAATTGCAGTTTCTACAGAAAGAGTGTTTCAGAAAGGCTCAATCAAAAGTAAGGTTCAACTCTGCTAGTTGAATGCACAGAACAGAAAGTAGTCTCATACAATGCTTCTGTGTAGTTTATATTTGAACATATTCTTTTTTCCACTATTACCCACTTAGCGCTACGAATGTCCAGTTTCATTTTCTACATACAGAGTGTTTCAAAACTGCTCAATCAAAAGTATGGTTTAACTCTGTTAGCTGAATGCTCAGATCAGAAAGAAGTTTCACAGAATGCTTCTGTGTAGTTTATATTTGAATATATTCCTTTTTCCACTACTACTCTCTTAGCGCTCCAAATGTCCAGTTGCATTTTCTACAGAAAGAGTGTTCAGATCTGCTCAATCAAAAGTATGGTTTAACTCTGTTAGCTGAATGCACAGATCAGAAAGAATTTTCACAGAATGATTCTGTGTAGTTTATATTTGGAGACATTCCTTTTTCCACTATTACCCTCTTAGCGCTCCGAATCTCCACTTGCATTTTCTACAGAAAGAGTGTTTCAGAACAGCTCAATCAAAACTAAGGTTCAACTCTTTTAGTTGAACAAACAGAACCGAAAGAAGTTTCACACAATTCTTCTGTGTAGTTTTTATTTGTAGACATTCTTTTTCCCAATATAAGCCTCTTAGCGCTCAGAATGTCCAATTGCAGTTTCTACAGAAAGAGTGTTTCAGAACGGCTCAATCAAAAGTAAGGTTCAACTCTGTTATTTGAATGCACAGAACAGAAAGAAGTTTCATACAATGCTTCTGTGTAGTTTATATTTGAACATATTCTTTTTTCCACTATTACCCACTTAGCGCTGCGAATGTCCAGTTGCATTTTCTACAGACAGAGTGTTTCAAAACTGCTCAATCAAAGGTATGGTTTAACTCTGTTAGCTGAATGCTCAGATCAAAAAGAAGTTTCACAGAATGCTTCTGTGTATTTTATATTTGAATATATTCCTTTTTCCACTACTACGCTCTTAGCGCTCCAAATGTCCAGTTGCATTTTCTACAGAAAGAGTGTTCAGATCTGCTCAATCAAAAGTATGGTTTAACTCTGTTAGCTGAATGCACAGATCAGAAAGAAGTTTCACAGAATGATTCTGTGTAGTTTATATTTGGAGACATTCCTTTTTCCACTATTACCCTCTAAGCGCTCCGAATCTCCACTTGCATTTTCTACAAAAAGAGTGTTTCATACCTGCTCAATCAAAAATATGTTTTATCTCTGTTAACTGAATTTACAGATCAGAAATAAGTTTCACAGAATGCATCTGTGTAGTTTTTATTTGAAGATATTCTTTTTCCCAATGTAGGCCTCTTAGCGCTTAGCATGTCCAATTGCAGTTTCTACAGAAAGTGTTTCAGAACGGCTCAATCAAAAGTAAGGTTCAACTCTGTTAGTTGAATGCACAGAACAGAAAGAATTTTCACAGAATGCTACTGTGTAGTTTATATTTGAATATATTCCTTTTTCCACTATTACCCTCTTAGCGCTCCGAATGTCCACTTGCATTTTCTACAGAAAGAGTGTTCAGAACTGCGCAATCAAAAGTATGGTTTAACTCTGTTCGCTTAATGAACATATCAGAAATAAGTTTCACACAATGCTTCTGTGTAGTTTTTATTTGAAGATATTATTTTTCCCAATAGAGGCCTCTTAGCACTCAGAATGTCCAATTGCAGTTTCTACAGAAAGAGTGTTTCAGAAAGGCTCAATCAAAAGTAAGGTTCAACTCTGTTAGTTGAATGCACAGAACAGAAAGAAGTTTCATACAATGCTTCTGTGTAGTTTATATTTGAACATATTCTTTTTTCCACTATTACCCACTTAGCGCTACGAATGTCCAGTTTCATTTTCTACATACAGAGTGTTTCAAAACTGCTCAATCAAAAGTATGGTTTAACTCTGTTAGCTGAATGCTCAGATCAGAAAGAAGTTTCACAGAATGCTTCTGTGTAGTTTATATTTGAATATATTCCTTTTTCCACTACTACTCTCTTAGCGCTCCAAATGTACAGTAGCATTTTCTACAGCAAGAGTGTTCAGATCTGCTCAATCAAAAGTATGTTTTAACTCTGTTAGCTGAATGCACAGATCAGAAAGAAGTTTCACAGAATGATTCTGTGTAGTTTATATTTGGAGACATTCCTTTTTCCACTATTACCCTCTTAGCGCTCCGAATCTCCACTTGCATTTTCTACAGAAAGAGTGTTTCAGAACGGCTCAATCAAAACTAAGGTTCAACTCTTTTAGTTGAACAAACAGAACAGAAAGAAGTTTCACAAAATTCTTCTGTGTAGTTTTTATTTGTAGACATTCTTTTTCCCAATATAGGCCTCTTAGCGCTCAGAATGTCCAATTGCAGTTTCTACAGAAAGAGTGTTTCTGAACGGCTCACTCAAAAGTAAGGTTCAACTCCGTTAGTTGAATGCACAGAACAGAAAGAAGTTTCATAGAATGCTTCTGTGTAGTTTATATTTGAACATATACTTTTTTTCCACTATTACCCACTTAGCGCTACGAATGTCCAGTTGCATTTTCTACAGACAGAGTGTTTCAAAACTGCTCAATCAAAAGTATGGTTTAACTCTGTTAGCTGAATGCTCAGATCAGAAAGAAGTTTCACAGAATGCTTCTGTGTAGTTTATATTTGAATATATTCCTTTTTCCACTACTACGCTCTTAGCGCTCCAAATGTCCAGTTGCATTTTCTACAAAAAGAGTGTTCAGATCTGCTCAATCAAAATTATGGTTTAACTCTGTTAGCTGAATGCACAGATCAGAAAGAAGTTTCACCGAATGATTCTGTGTAGTTTTTATTTGAAGGCATTCCTTTTTCCACTATTACCCTCTTAGCGCTCCGAATCTCCACTTGCATTTTCTACAAAAAGAGTGTTTCATAACTGCTCAATCAAAAATATGTTTTATCTCTGTTAACTGAATTTACAGATCAGAAATTAGTTTCACAGAATGCATCTGTGTAGTTTTATTTGAAGATATTCTTTTTCCCAATGTAGGCCTCTTAGCGCTTAGCATGTCCAATTGCAGTTTCTACAGAAAGAGTGTTTCAGAACGGCTCAATCAAAAGTAAGGTTCAACTCTGTTAGTTGAATGCACAGAACAGAAAGGATTTTCACAGAATGCTACTGTGTAGTTTATATTTGAATATATTCCTTTTTCCACTATTACCCTCTTAGCGCTCCGAATGTCCACTTGCATTTTCTACAGAAAGAGTGTTCAGAACTGCGCAATCAAAAGTATGGTTTAACTCTGTTAGCTTAATGAACATATCAGAAATAAGTTTCACACAATGCTTCTGTGTAGTTTTTATTTGAAGATATTTTTTTTCCCAATATAGGCCTCTTAGCGCTCAGAATGTCCAATTGCAGTTTCTACAGAAAGAGTGTTTCAGAAAGGCTCAATCAAAAGTAAGGTTCAACTCTGTTAGTTAAATGCACAGAACAGAAAGAAGTTTCATACAATGCTTCTGTGTAGTTTATATTTGAACATATTCTTTTTTCCACTATTACCCACTTAGCGCTACGAATGTCCAGTTGCATTTTCTACAGACAGAGTGTTTCAAAACTGCTCAATCATAAGTATGCTTTAACTCTGTTAGCTGAATGCTCAGATCAGAAAGAAGTTTCACAGAATGCTTCTGTGTAGTTTATATTTGAATATATTCCTTTTTCCACTACTACTCTCTTAGCGCTCCAAATGTCCAGTTGCATTTTCTACAGAAAGAGTGTTCAGATCTGCTCAATCAAAAGTATGGTTTAACTCTGTTAGCTGAATGCACAGATCAGAAAGAAGTTTCACAGAATGATTCTGTGTAGTTTATATTTGGAGAAATTCGTTTTTCCACTATTACCCTCTTAGCGCTCCGAATCTCCACTTGCATTTTCTACAGAAAGAGTGTTTCAGAACGGCTCAATCAAAACTAAGGCTCAACTCTTTTAGTTGAACAAACAGAACAGAAAGTAGTTTCACACAATTCTTCTGTGTAGTTTTTATTTGTAGACATTCTTTTTCCCAATATAGGCCTCTTAGCGCTCAGAATGTCCAATTGCAGTTTCTACAGAAAGAGTGTTTCAGAACGGCTCAATCAAAAGTAAGGTTCAACTCTGTTAGTTGAATGCACAGAACAGAAAGAAGTTTCATACAATGCTTCTGTGTAGTTTATATTTGAACATATTCTCTTTTCCACTATTACCCACTTAGCGCTACGAATGTCCAGTTGCATTTTCTACAGACAGAGTGTTTCAAAACTGCTCAATCAAAAGTATGGTTTAACTCTGTTAGCTCTATGCTCAGATCAGAAAGAAGTTTCACAGAATGCTTCTGTGTAGTTTATATTTGAATATATTCCTTTTTCCACTACTACGCTCTTAGCGCTCCAAATGTCCAGTTGCATTTTCAACAGAAAGAGTGTTCAGATCTGCTCAATCAAAAGTATGGTTTAACTCTGTTAGCTGAATGCACAGATCAGAAAGAAGTTTCACCGAATGATTCTGTGTAGTTTATATTTGAAGACATTCCTTTTTCCACTATTACCCCCTTAGCGCTCCGAATCTCCACTTGCATTTTCTACAAGAAGAGTGTTTCATAACTGCTCAATCAAAAATATGATTTATCTCTGTTAACTGAATTTACAGATCAGAAATAAGTTTCACAGAATGCATCTGTGTAGTTTTTATTTGAAGATATTTTTTTACCAATGTAGGCCTCTTAGCGCTTAGCATGTCTAATTGCAGTTTCTACAGAAAGAGTGTTTCAGAACGGCTCAATCAAAAGTAAGGTTCAACTCTGTTAGTTGAATGCACAGAACAGAAAGAATTTTCACAGAATGCTACTGTGTAGTTTATATTTGAATATATTCCTTTTTCCACTATTACCCTCTTAGCGCTCCGAATGTCCACATGCATTTTCTACAGAAAGAGTGTTCAGAACTGCGCAATCAAAAGTATGGTTAAACTCTGTTAGCTTAATGAACATATCAGAAATAAGTTTCACACAATTCTTCTGCGTAGTTTTTATTTGAAGATTTTTTTTTCCCAATATAGGCCTCTTAGCGCTCAGAATGTCCAATTGCAGTTTCTACAGAAAGAGTGTTTCAGAAAGGCTCAATCAAAAGTAAGGTTCAACTCTGTTTGTTGAATGCACAGAACAGAAAGAAGTTTCATACAATGCTTCTGTGTAGTTTATATTTGAACATATTCTTTTTTCCACTATTACCCACTTAGCGCTACGAATGTCCAGTTGCATTTTCTACAGACAGAGTGTTTCAAAACTGCTCAATCAAAAGTATGGTTTAACTCTGTTAGCTGAATGCTCTGATCAGAAAGAAGTTTCACAGAATGCTTCTGTGTAGTTTATATTTGAATATATTCCTTTTTCCACTACTATGCTCTTAGCGCTCCAAATGTCCAGTTGCATTTTCAACAGAAAGAGTGTTCAGATCTGCTCAATCAAAAGTATGGTTTAACTCTATTAGCTGAATGCACTGATCAGAAAGAAGTTTCACCGAATGATTCTGTGTAGTTTATATTTGAAGACATTCCTTTTTCCACTATTACCCTCTTTGCGCTCCGAATCTCCACTTGCATTTTCTACAAAAAGAGTGTTTCATACCTGCTCAATCAAAAATATGTTTTATCTCTGTTAACTGAATTTACAGATCAGAAATTAGTTTCACAGAATGCATCTGTGTAGTTTTTATTTGAAGATATTCTCTTTCCCAATGTAGGCCTCTTAGCGCTTAGCATGTCCAATTGCAGTTTCTACAGAAAGTGTTTCAGAACGGCTCAATCAAAAGTAAGGTTCAACTCTGTTAGTTGAATGCACAGAACAGAAAGAATTTTCACAGAATGCTACTGTGTAGTTTATATTTGAATATATTCCTTTTTCCACTATTACCCTCTTAGCGCTCCGAATGTCCACTTGCATTTTCTACAGAAAGAGTGTTCAGAACTGCGCAATCAAAAGTATGGTTTAACTCTGTTAGCTTAATGAACATATCAGAAATAAGTTTCACACAATGCTTCTGTGTAGTTTTTATTTGAAGATATTATTTTTCCCAATAGAGGCCTCTTAGCGCTCAGAATGTCCAATTGCACTTTCTACAGAAAGAGTGTTTCAGAACGGCTCAATCAAAAGTAAGGTTCAACTCTGTTAGTTGAATGCACAGAACAGAAAGAAGTTTCATACAATGCTTCTGTGTAGTTTATATTTGAACATATTCTTTTTTCCACTATTACCCACTTAGCGCTACGAATGTCCAGTTGCATTTTCTACAGACAGAGTGTTTCAAAACTGCTCAATCAAAAGTATGGTTTAACTCTGTTAGCTGAATGCTCAGATCAGAAAGAAGTTTCACAGAATGCTTCTGTGTAGTTTATATTTGAATATATTCCTTTTTCCACTACTACGCTCTTAGCGCTCCAAATGTCCAGTTGCATTTTCTACAGAAAGTGTGTTCAGATCTGCTCAATCAAAAGTATGGTTTAACTCTGTTAGCTGAATGCACAGATCAGAAAGAAGTTTCACCGAATGATTCTGTGTAGTTTATATTTGAAGACATTCCTTTTTCCACTATTACCCTCTTAGTGCTCCGAATCTCCACTTGCATTTTCTACAAAAAGAGTGTTTCATAACTGCTCAATCAAAAATATGTTTTATCTCTGTTAACTGAATTTACAGATCAGAAATAAGTTTCACAGAATGCATCTGTGTAGTTTTTATTTGAAGATATTCTTTTTCCCAATGTAGGCCTCTTAGCGCTTAGCATGTCCAATTGCAGTTTCTACAGAAAGAGTGTTTCAGAACGGCTCAATCAAAAGTAAGGTTCAACTCTGTTAGTTGAATGCACAGAACAGAAAGAATTTTCACAGAATGCTACTGTGTATTTTATATTTGAATATATTCCTTTTTCCACTATTACCCTCTTAGCGCTCCGAATGTCCACTTGCATTTTCTACAGAAAGAGTGTTCAGAACTGCGCAATCAAAAGTATGGTTTAACTCTGTTCGCTTAATGAACATATCAGAAATAAGTTTCACACAATGCTTCTGTGTAGTTTTTATTTGAAGATATTATTTTTCCCAATAGAGGCCTCTTAGCACTCAGAATGTCCAATTGCAGTTTCTACAGAAAGAGTGTTTCAGAAAGGCTCAATCAAAAGTAAGGTTCAACTCTGTTAGTTGAATGCACAGAACAGAAAGAAGTTTCATACAATGCTTCTGTGTAGTTTATATTTGAACATATTCTTTTTTCCACTATTACCCACTTAGCGCTACGAATGTCCAGTTTCATTTTCTACATACAGAGTGTTTCAAAACTGCTCAATCAAAAGTATGGTTTAACTCTGTTAGCTGAATGCTCAGATCAGAAAGAAGTTTCACAGAATGCTTCTGTGTAGTTTATATTTGAATATATTCCTTTTTCCACTACTACTCTCTTAGCGCTCCAAATGTACAGTAGCATTTTCTACAGCAAGAGTGTTCAGATCTGCTCAATCAAAAGTATGTTTTAACTCTGTTAGCTGAATGCACAGATCAGAAAGAAGTTTCACAGAATGATTCTGTGTAGTTTATATTTGGAGACATTCCTTTTTCCACTATTACCCTCTTAGCGCTCCGAATCTCCACTTGCATTTTCTACAGAAAGAGTGTTTCAGAACGGCTCAATCAAAACTAAGGTTCAACTCTTTTAGTTGAACAAACAGAACAGAAAGAAGTTTCACAAAATTCTTCTGTGTAGTTTTTATTTGTAGACATTCTTTTTCCCAATATAGGCCTCTTAGCGCTCAGAATGTCCAATTGCAGTTTCTACAGAAAGAGTGTTTCTGAACGGCTCACTCAAAAGTAAGGTTCAACTCCGTTAGTTGAATGCACAGAACAGAAAGAAGTTTCATAGAATGCTTCTGTGTAGTTTATATTTGAACATATACTTTTTTTCCACTATTACCCACTTAGCGCTACGAATGTCCAGTTGCATTTTCTACAGACAGAGTGTTTCAAAACTGCTCAATCAAAAGTATGGTTTAACTCTGTTAGCTGAATGCTCAGATCAGAAAGAAGTTTCACAGAATGCTTCTGTGTAGTTTATATTTGAATATATTCCTTTTTCCACTAATACGCTCTTAGCGCTCCAAATGTCCAGTTGCATTTTCTACAGAAAGAGTGTTCAGATCTGCTCAATCAAAATTATGGTTTAACTCTGTTAGCTGAATGCACAGATCAGAAAGAAGTTTCACCGAATGATTCTGTGTAGTTTTTATTTGAAGGCATTCCTTTTTCCACTATTACCCTCTTAGCGCTCCGAATCTCCACTTGCATTTTCTACAAAAAGAGTGTTTCATAACTGCTCAATCAAAAATATGTTTTATCTCTGTTAACTGAATTTACAGATCAGAAATTAGTTTCACAGAATGCATCTGTGTAGTTTTATTTGAAGATATTCTTTTTCCCAATGTAGGCCTCTTAGCGCTTAGCATGTCCAATTGCAGTTTCTACAGAAAGAGTGTTTCAGAACGGCTCAATCAAAAGTAAGGTTCAACTCTGTTAGTTGAATGCACAGAACAGAAAGGATTTTCACAGAATGCTACTGTGTAGTTTATATTTGAATATATTCCTTTTTCCACTATTACCCTCTTAGCGCTCCGAATGTCCACTTGCATTTTCTACAGAAAGAGTGTTCAGAACTGCGCAATCAAAAGTATGGTTTAACTCTGTTAGCTTAATGAACATATCAGAAATAAGTTTCACACAATGCTTCTGTGTAGTTTTTATTTGAAGATATTTTTTTTCCCAATATAGGCCTCTTAGCGCTCAGAATGTCCAATTGCAGTTTCTACAGAAAGAGTGTTTCAGAAAGGCTCAATCAAAAGTAAGGTTCAACTCTGTTAGTTAAATGCACAGAACAGAAAGAAGTTTCATACAATGCTTCTGTGTAGTTTATATTTGAACATATTCTTTTTTCCACTATTACCCACTTAGCGCTACGAATGTCCAGTTGCATTTTCTACAGACAGAGTGTTTCAAAACTGCTCAATCATAAGTATGCTTTAACTCTGTTAGCTGAATGCTCAGATCAGAAAGAAGTTTCACAGAATGCTTCTGTGTAGTTTATATTTGAATATATTCCTTTTTCCACTACTACTCTCTTAGCGCTCCAAATGTCCAGTTGCATTTTCTACAGAAAGAGTGTTCAGATCTGCTCAATCAAAAGTATGGTTTAACTCTGTTAGCTGAATGCACAGATCAGAAAGAAGTTTCACAGAATGATTCTGTGTAGTTTATATTTGGAGAAATTCGTTTTTCCACTATTACCCTCTTAGCGCTCCGAATCTCCACTTGCATTTTCTACAGAAAGAGTGTTTCAGAACGGCTCAATCAAAACTAAGGCTCAACTCTTTTAGTTGAACAAACAGAACAGAAAGTAGTTTCACACAATTCTTCTGTGTAGTTTTTATTTGTAGACATTCTTTTTCCCAATATAGGCCTCTTAGCGCTCAGAATGTCCAATTGCAGTTTCTACAGAAAGAGTGTTTCAGAACGGCTCAATCAAAAGTAAGGTTCAACTCTGTTAGTTGAATGCACAGAACAGAAAGAAGTTTCATACAATGCTTCTGTGTAGTTTATATTTGAACATATTCTCTTTTCCACTATTACCCACTTAGCGCTACGAATGTCCAGTTGCATTTTCTACAGACAGAGTGTTTCAAAACTGCTCAATCAAAAGTATGGTTTAACTCTGTTAGCTCTATGCTCAGATCAGAAAGAAGTTTCACAGAATGCTTCTGTGTAGTTTATATTTGAATATATTCCTTTTTCCACTACTACGCTCTTAGCGCTCCAAATGTCCAGTTGCATTTTCAACAGAAAGAGTGTTCAGATCTGCTCAATCAAAAGTATGGTTTAACTCTGTTAGCTGAATGCACAGATCAGAAAGAAGTTTCACCGAATGATTCTGTGTAGTTTATATTTGAAGACATTCCTTTTTCCACTATTACCCCCTTAGCGCTCCGAATCTCCACTTGCATTTTCTACAGGAAGAGTGTTTCATAACTGCTCAATCAAAAATATGATTTATCTCTGTTAACTGAATTTACAGATCAGAAATAAGTTTCACAGAATGCATCTGTGTAGTTTTTATTTGAAGATATTTTTTTACCAATGTAGGCCTCTTAGCGCTTAGCATGTCTAATTGCAGTTTCTACAGAAAGAGTGTTTCAGAACGGCTCAATCAAAAGTAAGGTTCAACTCTGTTAGTTGAATGCACAGAACAGAAAGAATTTTCACAGAATGCTACTGTGTAGTTTATATTTGAATATATTCCTTTTTCCACTATTACCCTCTTAGCGCTCCGAATGTCCACTTGCATTTTCTACAGAAAGAGTGTTCAGAACTGCGCAATCAAAAGTATGGTTAAACTCTGTTAGCTTAATGAACATATCAGAAATAAGTTTCACACAATTCTTCTGCGTAGTTTTTATTTGAAGATTTTTTTTTCCCAATATAGGCCTCTTAGCGCTCAGAATGTCCAATTGCAGTTTCTACAGAAAGAGTGTTTCAGAAAGGCTCAATCAAAAGTAAGGTTCAACTCTGTTTGTTGAATGCACAGAACAGAAAGAAGTTTCATACAATGCTTCTGTGTAGTTTATATTTGAACATATTCTTTTTTCCACTATTACCCACTTAGCGCTACGAATGTCCAGTTGCATTTTCTACAGACAGAGTGTTTCAAAACTGCTCAATCAAAAGTATGGTTTAACTCTGTTAGCTGAATGCTCTGATCAGAAAGAAGTTTCACAGAATGCTTCTGTGTAGTTTATATTTGAATATATTCCTTTTTCCACTACTATGCTCTTAGCGCTCCAAATGTCCAGTTGCATTTTCAACAGAAAGAGTGTTCAGATCTGCTCAATCAAAAGTATGGTTTAACTCTATTAGCTGAATGCACTGATCAGAAAGAAGTTTCACCGAATGATTCTGTGTAGTTTATATTTGAAGACATTCCTTTTTCCACTATTACCCTCTTTGCGCTCCGAATCTCCACTTGCATTTTCTACAAAAAGAGTGTTTCATACCTGCTCAATCAAAAATATGTTTTATCTCTGTTAACTGAATTTACAGATCAGAAATTAGTTTCACAGAATGCATCTGTGTAGTTTTTATTTGAAGATATTCTCTTTCCCAATGTAGGCCTCTTAGCGCTTAGCATGTCCAATTGCAGTTTCTACAGAAAGTGTTTCAGAACGGCTCAATCAAAAGTAAGGTTCAACTCTGTTAGTTGAATGCACAGAACAGAAAGAATTTTCACAGAATGCTACTGTGTAGTTTATATTTGAATATATTCCTTTTTCCACTATTACCCTCTTAGCGCTCCGAATGTCCACTTGCATTTTCTACAGAAAGAGTGTTCAGAACTGCGCAATCAAAAGTATGGTTTAACTCTGTTAGCTTAATGAACATATCAGAAATAAGTTTCACACAATGCTTCTGTGTAGTTTTTATTTGAAGATATTATTTTTCCCAATAGAGGCCTCTTAGCGCTCAGAATGTCCAATTGCACTTTCTACAGAAAGAGTGTTTCAGAACGGCTCAATCAAAAGTAAGGTTCAACTCTGTTAGTTGAATGCACAGAACAGAAAGAAGTTTCATACAATGCTTCTGTGTAGTTTATATTTGAACATATTCTTTTTTCCACTATTACCCACTTAGCGCTACGAATGTCCAGTTGCATTTTCTACAGACAGAGTGTTTCAAAACTGCTCAATCAAAAGTATGGTTTAACTCTGTTAGCTGAATGCTCAGATCAGAAAGAAGTTTCACAGAATGCTTCTGTGTAGTTTATATTTGAATATATTCCTTTTTCCACTACTACGCTCTTAGCGCTCCAAATGTCCAGTTGCATTTTCTACAGAAAGTGTGTTCAGATCTGCTCAATCAAAAGTATGTTTTAACTCTGTTAGCTGAATGCACAGATCAGAAAGAAGTTTCACCGAATGATTCTGTGTAGTTTATATTTGAAGACATTCCTTTTTCCACTATTACCCTCTTAGTGCTCCGAATCTCCACTTGCATTTTCTACAAAAAGAGTGTTTCATAACTGCTCAATCAAAAATATGTTTTATCTCTGTTAACTGAATTTACAGATCAGAAATAAGTTTCACAGAATGCATCTGTGTAGTTTTTATTTGAAGATATTCTTTTTCCCAATGTAGGCCTCTTAGCGCTTAGCATGTCCAATTGCAGTTTCTACAGAAAGAGTGTTTCAGAACGGCTCAATCAAAAGTAAGGTTCAACTCTGTTAGTTGAATGCACAGAACAGAAAGAATTTTCACAGAATGCTACTGTGTATTTTATATTTGAATATATTCCTTTTTCCACTATTACCCTCTTAGCGCTCCGAATGTCCACTTGCATTTTCTACAGAAAGAGTGTTCAGAACTGCGCAATCAAAAGTATGGTTTAACTCTGTTAGCTTAATGGACATATCAGAAATAAGTTTCACACAATGCTTCTGTGTAGTTTTTATTTGAAGATATTATTTTTCCCAATAGAGGCCTCTTAGCGCTCAGAATGTCCAATTGCAGTTTCTACAGAAAGAGTGTTTCAGAAAGGCTCTATCAAAAGTAAGGTTCAACTCTGTTAGTTGAATGCACAGAACAGAAAGAAGTTTCATAAAATGCTTCTGTGTAGTTTATATTTGAACATATTCTTTTTTCCACTATTACCCACTTAGCGCTACGAATATCCAGTTGCATTTTCTACAGACAGAGTGTTTCAAAACTGCTCAATCAAAAGTATGGTTTAACTCTGTTAGCTGAATGCTCAGATCAGAAAGAAGTTTCACAGAATGCTTCTGTGTAGTTTATATTTGAATATATTCCTTTTTCCACTACTACTCTCTTAGCGCTCCAAATGTCCAGTTGCATTTTCTACAGAAAGAGTGTTCAGATCTGCTCAATCAAAAATATGGTTTAACTCTCTTAGCTGAATGCACAGATCAGAAAGAAGTTTCACAGAATGATTCTGTGTAGTTTATATTTGGAGACATTCCTTTTTCCACTATTACCCTCTTAGCGCTCCGAATCTCCACTTGCATTTTCTACAAAAAGAGTGTTTCATAACTGCTCAATCAAAAATATGTTTTATCTCTGTTAACTGAATTTACAGATCAGAAATAAGTTTCACAGAATGCATCTGTGTAGTTTTTATTTGAAGATATTCTTTTTCCCAATGTAGGCCTCTTAGCGCTTAGCATGTCCAATTGCAGTTTCTACAGAAAGAGTGTTTCAGAACGGCTCAATCAAAAGTAAGGTTCAACTCTGTTAGTTGAATGCACAGAACAGAAAGAATTTTCACAGAATGCTACTGTGTAGTTTATATTTGAATATATTCCTTTTTCCTCTATTACCCTCTTAGCGCTCCGAATGTCCACTTGCATTTTCTACAGAAAGAGTGTTCAGAACTGCGCAATCAAAAGTATGGTTTAACTCTGTTAGCTTAATGAACATATCAGAAAGAAGTTTCACACAATGCTTCTGTGTAGTTTTTATTTGAAGATATTATTTTTCCCAATAGAGGCCTCTTAGCGCTCAGAATGTCCAATTGCAGTTTCTACAGAAAGAGTGTTTCAGAACGGCTCAATCAAAAGTAAGGTTCAACTCTGTTAGTTGAATGCACAGAACAGAAAGAAGTTTCATACAATGCTTCTGTGTAGTTTATATTTGAACATATTCTTTTTTCCACTATTACCAACTTAGCGCTACGAATGTCCAGTTGCATTTTCTACAGACAGAGTGTTTCAAAACTGCTCAATCAAAAGTATGGTTTAACTCTGTTAGCTGAATGCTCAGATCAGAAAGAAGTTTCACAGAATGCTTCTGTGTAGTTTATATTTGAATATATTCCTTTTTCCACTACTACGCTCTTAGCGCTCCAAATGTCCAGTTGCATTTTCTACAGAAAGTGTGTTCAGATCTGCTCAATCAAAAGTATGGTTTAACTCTGTTAGCTGAATGCACAGATCAGAAAGAAGTTTCACCGAATGATTCTGTGTAGTTTATATTTGAAGACATTCCTTTTTCCACTATTACCCTCTTAGCGCTCCGAATCTCCACTTGCATTTTCTACAAAAAGAGTGTTTCATAACTGCTCAATCAAAAATATGTTTTATCTCTGTTAACTGAATTTACAGATCAGAAATAAGTTTCACAGAATGCATCTGTGTAGTTTTTATTTGAAGATATTCTTTTTCCCAATGTAGGCCTCTTAGCGCTTAGCATGTCCAATTGCAGTTTCTACAGAAAGAGTGTTTCAGAACGGCTCAATCAAAAGTAAGGTTCAACTCTGTTAGTTGAATGCACAGAACAAAAAGAATTTTCACAGAATGCTACTGTGTATTTTATATTTGAATATATTCCTTTTTCCACAATTACCCTCTTAGCGCTCCGAATGTCCACTTGCATTTTCTACAGAAAGAGTGTTCAGAACTGCGCAATCAAAAGTATGGTTTAACTCTGTTAGCTTAATGAACATATCAGAAATAAGTTTCACACAATGCTTCTGTGTAGTTTTTATTTGAAGATATTATTTTTCCCAATAGAGGCCTCTTAGCGCTCAGAATGTCCAATTGCAGTTTCTACAGAAAGAGTGTTTCAGAAAGGCTCTATCAAAAGTAAGGTTCAACTCTGTTAGTTGAATGCACAGAACAGAAAGAAGTTTCATACAATGCTTCTGTGTAGTTTATATTTGAACATATTCTTTTTTCCACTATTACCCACTTAGCGCTACGAATGTCCAGTTGCATTTTCTACAGACAGAGTGTTTCAAAACTGCTCAATCAAAAGTATGGTTTAACTCTGTTAGCTGAATGCTCAGATCAGAAAGAAGTTTCACAGAATGCCTCTGTGTAGTTTATATTTGAATATATTCCTTTTTCCACTACTACGCTCTTAGCGCTCCAAATGTCCAGTTGCATTTTCTACAGAAAGAGTGTTCAGATCTGCTCAATCAAAAGTATGGTTTAACCCTGTTAGCTGAATGCACGGATCAGAAAGAAGTTTCACCGAATGATTCTGTGTAGTTTATATTTGAAGACATTCCTTTTTCCACTATTACCCTCTTAGCGCTCCCAATCTCCACTTGCATTTTCTACAAAAAGAGTGTTTCATAACTGCTCAATCAAAAATATGTTTTATCTCTGTTAACTGAATTTACAGATCAGAAATAAGTTTCACAGAATGCATCTGTGTAGTTTTTATTTGAAGATATTCTTTTTCCCAATGTAGGCCTCTTAGCGCTTAGCATGTCCAATTGCAGTTTCTACAGAAAGAGTGTTTCAGAACGGCTCAATCAAAAGTAAGGTTCAACTCTGTTAGTTGAATGCACAGAACAGAAAGTATTTTCACAGAATGCTACTGTGTAGTTTATATTTGAATATATTCCTTTTTCCACTATTACCCTCTTAGCGCTCCGAATGTCCACTTGCATTTTCTACAGAAAGAGTGTTCAGAACTGCGCAATCAAAAGTATGGTTTAACTCTGTTAGCTTAATGAACATATCAGAAAAAAGTTTCACACAATGCTTCTGTGTAGTTTTTATTTGAAGATATTATTTTTCCCAATATAGGCCTCTTAGCGCTCAGAATGTCCAATTGCAGTTTCTACAGAAAGAGTGTTTCAGAAAGGCTCAATCAAAAGTAAGGTTCAACTCTGTTAGTTGAATGCACAAAACAGAAAGAAGTTTCATACAATGCTTCTGTGTAGTTTATATTTGAACATATTCTTTTTTCCACTATTACCCACTTAGCGCTACGAATGTCCAGTTGCATTTTCTACAGACAGAGTGTTTCACAACTGCTCAATCAAAAGTATGGTTTAACTCTGTTAGCTGAATGCTCAGATCAGAAAGAAGATTCACAGAATGCCTCTGTGTAGTTTATATTTGAATATATTCCTTTTTCCACTACTACGCTCTTAGCGCTCCAAATGTCCAGTTGCATTTTCTACAGAAAGAGTGTTCAGATCTGCTCAATCAAAAGTATGGTTTAACTCTGTTAGCTGAATGCACGGATCAGAAAGAAGTTTCACCGAATGATTCTGTGTAGTTTATATTTGAAGACATTCCTTTTTCCACTATTACCCTCTTAGCGCTCCCAATCTCCACTTGCATTTTCTACAAAAAGAGTGTTTCATAACTGCTCAATCAAAAATATGTTTTATCTCTGTTACCTGAATTTACAGATCAGAAATAAGTTTCACAGAATGCATCTGTGTAGTTTTTATTTGAAGATATTCTTTTTCCCAATGTAGGCCTCTTAGCGCTTAGCATGTCCAATTGCAGTTTCTACAGAAAGAGTGTTTCAGAACGGCTCAATCAAAAGTAAGGTTCAACTCTGTTAGTTGAATGCACAGAACAGAAAGAATTTTCACAGAATGCTACTGTGTAGTTTATATTTGAATATATTCCTTTTTCCACTATTACCCTCTTAGCGCTCCGAATGTCCACTTGCATTTTCTACAGAAAGAGTGTTCAGAACTTTGCAATCAAAAGTATGGTTTAACTCTGTTAGCTTAATGAACATATCAGAAATAAGTTTCACACAATGCTTCTGTGTAGTTTTTATTTGAAGATATTATTTTTCCCAATATAGGCCTCTTAGCGCTCAGAATGTCCAATTGCAGTTTCTACAGAAAGAGTGTTTCAGAAAGGCTCAATCAAAAGTAAGGTTCAACTCTGTTAGTTGAATTCACAGAACAGAAAGAAGTTTCATACACTGCTTCTGTGTAGTTTATATTTGAACATATTCTTTTTCCACAATTACCCACTTAGCGCTACGAATGTCCAGTTGCATTTCCTACAGACAGAGTGTTTCAAAACTGCTCAATCAAAAGTATGGTTTAACTCTGTTAGCTGAATGCTCAGATCAGAAAGAAGTTTCACAGAATGCTTCTGTGTAGTTTATATTTGAATATATTCCTTTTTCCACTACTACTCTCTTAGCGCTCCAAATGTCCAGTTGCATTTTCTACAGAAAGAGAGTTCAGATCTGCTCAATCAAAAGTATGGTTTAACTCTGTTAGCTGAATGCACAGATCAGAAAGAAGTTTCACCGAATGATTCTGTGTAGTTTATATTAGGAGACATTCCTTTTTCCACTATTACCCTCTTAGCGCTCCGAATCTCCACTTGCATTTTCTACAGAAAGAGTGTTTCAGAACGGCTCAATCAAAACTAAGGTTCAACTCTTTTAGTTGAACAAACAGAACAGAAAGAAGTTTCACACAATTCTTCTGTGTAGTTTTTATTTGTAGACATTCTTTTTCCCAATATAGGCCTCTTAGCGCTCAGAATGTCCAATTGCAGTTTCTACAGAAAGAGTGTTTCAGAACGGCTCAACCAAAAGTAAGGTTCAACTCTGTTAGTTGAATGCACAGAACAGAAAGAGGTTTCATACAATGCTTCTGTGTAGTTTATATTTGAACATATTCTTTTTTCCACTATTACCCACTTAGCGCTACGAATGTCCAGTTGCATTTTCTACAGACAGAGTGTTTCAAAACTGCTCAATCAAAAGTATGGTTTAACTCTGTTAGCTGAATGCTCAGATCAGAAAAAAGTTTCACAGAATGCTTCTGTGTAGTTTATATTTGAATATATTCCTTTTTCCACTACTACGCTCTTAGCGCTCCAAATGTCCAGTTGCATTTTCTACAGAAAGAGTGTTCAGATCTGCTCAATCAAAAGTATGGTTTAACTCTGTTAGCTGAATGCACAGATCAGAAAGAAGTTTCACCGAATGATTCTGTGTAGTTTATATTTGAAGACATTCCTTTTTCCACTATTACCCTCTTAGCGCTCCGAATCTCCACTTGCATTTTCTACAAAAAGAGTGTTTCATAACTGCTCAATCAAAAATATGTTTTATCTCTGTTAACTGAATTTACAGATCAGAAATAAGTTTCACAGAATGCATCTGTGTAGTTTTTATTTGAAGATATTCTTTTTCCCAATGTAGGCCTCTTAGCGCTTAGCATGTCCAATTGCAGTTTCTACAGAAAGAGTGTTTCAGAACGGCTCAATCAAAAGTAAGGTTCAACTCTGTTAGTTGAATGCACAGAACAGAAAGAATTTTCACAGAATGCTACTGTGTAGTTTATATTTGAATATAATCCTTTTTCCACTATTACCCTCTTAGCGCTCCGAATGTCCACTTGCATTTTCTACAGAAAGAGTGTTCAGAACTGCGCAATCAAAACTATGGTTTAACTCTGTTAGCTTAATGAACATATCAGAAATAAGTTTCACACAATGCTTCTGTGTAGTTTTTATTTGAAGATATTATTTTTCCCAATAGAGGCCTCTTAGCGCTCAGAATGTCCAATTGCAGTTTCTACAGAAAGAGTGTTTCAGAAAGGCTCTATCAAAAGTAAGGTTCAACTCTGTTAGTTGAATGCACAGAACAGAAAGAAGTTTCATACAATGCTTCTGTGTAGTTTATATTTGAACATATTCTTTTTTCCACTATTACCCACTTAGCGCTACGAATGTCCAGTTGCATTTTCTACAGACAGAGTGTTTCAAAACTGCTCAATCAAAAGAATGGTTTAACTCTGTTAGCTGAATGCTCAGATCAGAAAGAAGTTTCACAGAATGCTTCTGTGTAGTTTATATTTGAATATATTCCTTTTTCCACTACTACGCTCTTAGCGCTCCAAATGTCCAGTTGCATTTTCTACAGAAAGAGTGTTCAGATCTGCTCAATCAAAAGTATGGTGTAACTCTGTTAGCTGAATGCACAGATCAGAAAGAAGTTTCACCGAATGATTCTGTGTAGTTTATATTTGTAGACATTCCTTTTTCCACTATTACCCTCTTAGCGCTCCGAATCTCCACTTGCATTTTCTACAAAAAGAGTGTTTCATAACTGCTCAATCAAAAATATGTTTTATCTCTGTTAACTGAATTTACAGATCAGAAATAAGTTTCACAGAATGCATCTGTGTAGTTTTTATTTGAAGATATTCTTTTTCCCAATGTAGGCCTCTTAGCGCTTAGCATGTCCAATTGCAGTTTCTACAGAAAGAGTGTTTCAGAACGGCTCAATCAAAAGTAAGGTTCAACTCTGTTAGTTGAATGCACAGAACAGAAAGAATTTTCACAGAATGCTACTGTGTAGTTTATATTTGAATATATTCCTTTTTCCACTATTACCCTCTTAGCGCTCCGAATGTCCACTTGCATTTTCTACAGAAAGAGTGTTCAGAACTGCGCAATAAAAAGTATGGTTTAACTCTGTTAGCTTAATGAACATATCAGAAATAAGTTTCACACAATGCTTCTGTGTAGTTTTTATTTGAAGATATTATTTTTCCCAATAGAGGCCTCTTAGCGCTCAGAATGTCCAATTGCAGTTTCTACAGAAAGAGTGTTTCAGAAAGGCTCTATCAAAAGTAAGGTTCAACTCTGTTAGTTGAATGCACAGAACAGAAAGAAGTTTCATACAATGCTTCTGTGTAGTTTATATTTGAACATATTCTTTTTTCCACTATTACCCACTTAGCGCTACGAATGTCCAGTTGCATTTTCTACAGACAGAGTGTTTCAAAACTGCTCAATCAAAAGTATGGTTTAACTCTGTTAGCTGAATGCTCAGATCAGAAAGAAGTTTCACAGAATGCCTCTGTGTAGTTTATATTTGAATATATTCCTTTTTCCACTACTACGCTCTTAGCGCTCCAAATGTCCAGTTGCATTTTCTACAGAAAGAGTGTTCAGATCTGCTCAATCAAAAGTATGGTTTAACCCTGTTAGCTGAATGCACGGATCAGAAAGAAGTTTCACCGAATGATTCTGTGTAGTTTATATTTGAAGACATTCCTTTTTCCACTATTACCCTCTTAGCGCTCCCAATCTCCACTTGCATTTTCTACAAAAAGAGTGTTTCATAACTGCTCAATCAAAAATATGTTTTATCTCTGTTAACTGAATTTACAGATCAGAAATAAGTTTCACAGAATGCATCTGTGTAGTTTTTATTTGAAGATATTCTTTTTCCCAATGTAGGCCTCTTAGCGCTTAGCATGTCCAATTGCAGTTTCTACAGAAAGAGTGTTTCAGAACGGCTCAATCAAAAGTAAGGTTCAACTCTGTTAGTTGAATGCACAGAACAGAAAGTATTTTCACAGAATGCTACTGTGTAGTTTATATTTGAATATATTCCTTTTTCCACTATTACCCTCTTAGCGCTCCGAATGTCCACTTGCATTTTCTACAGAAAGAGTGTTCAGAACTGCGCAATCAAAAGTATGGTTTAACTCTGTTAGCTTAATGAACATATCAGAAAAAAGTTTCACACAATGCTTCTGTGTAGTTTTTATTTGAAGATATTATTTTTCCCAATATAGGCCTCTTAGCGCTCAGAATGTCCAATTGCAGTTTCTACAGAAAGAGTGTTTCAGAAAGGCTCAATCAAAAGTAAGGTTCAACTCTGTTAGTTGAATGCACAAAACAGAAAGAAGTTTCATACAATGCTTCTGTGTAGTTTATATTTGAACATATTCTTTTTTCCACTATTACCCACTTAGCGCTACGAATGTCCAGTTGCATTTTCTACAGACAGAGTGTTTCAAAACTGCTCAATCAAAAGTATGGTTTAACTCTGTTAGCTGAATGCTCAGATCAGAAAGAAGATTCACAGAATGCCTCTGTGTAGTTTATATTTGAATATATTCCTTTTTCCACTACTACGCTCTTAGCGCTCCAAATGTCCAGTTGCATTTTCTACAGAAAGAGTGTTCAGATCTGCTCAATCAAAAGTATGGTTTAACTCTGTTAGCTGAATGCACGGATCAGAAAGAAGTTTCACCGAATGATTCTGTGTAGTTTATATTTGAAGACATTCCTTTTTCCACTATTACCCTCTTAGCGCTCCCAATCTCCACTTGCATTTTCTACAAAAAGAGTGTTTCATAACTGCTCAATCAAAAATATGTTTTATCTCTGTTACCTGAATTTACAGATCAGAAATAAGTTTCACAGAATGCATCTGTGTAGTTTTTATTTGAAGATATTCTTTTTCCCAATGTAGGCCTCTTAGCGCTTAGCATGTCCAATTGCAGTTTCTACAGAAAGAGTGTTTCAGAACGGCTCAATCAAAAGTAAGGTTCAACTCTGTTAGTTGAATGCACAGAACAGAAAGAATTTTCACAGAATGCTACTGTGTAGTTTATATTTGAATATATTCCTTTTTCCACTATTACCCTCTTAGCGCTCCGAATGTCCACTTGCATTTTCTACAGAAAGAGTGTTCAGAACTTCGCAATCAAAAGTATGGTTTAACTCTGTTAGCTTAATGAACATATCAGAAATAAGTTTCACACAATGCTTCTGTGTAGTTTTTATTTGAAGATATTATTTTTCCCAATATAGGCCTCTTAGCGCTCAGAATGTCCAATTGCAGTTTCTACAGAAAGAGTGTTTCAGAAAGGCTCAATCAAAAGTAAGGTTCAACTCTGTTAGTTGAATTCACAGAACAGAAAGAAGTTTCATACACTGCTTCTGTGTAGTTTATATTTGAACATATTCTTTTTCCACAATTACCCACTTAGCGCTACGAATGTCCAGTTGCATTTCCTACAGACAGAGTGTTTCAAAACTGCTCAATCAAAAGTATGGTTTAACTCTGTTAGCTGAATGCTCAGATCAGAAAGAAGTTTCACAGAATGCTTCTGTGTAGTTTATATTTGAATATATTCCTTTTTCCACTACTACTCTCTTAGCGCTCCAAATGTCCAGTTGCATTTTCTACAGAAAGAGAGTTCAGATCTGCTCAATCAAAAGTATGGTTTAACTCTGTTAGCTGAATGCACAGATCAGAAAGAAGTTTCACCGAATGATTCTGTGTAGTTTATATTAGGAGACATTCCTTTTTCCACTATTACCCTCTTAGCGCTCCGAATCTCCACTTGCATTTTCTACAGAAAGAGTGTTTCAGAACGGCTCAATCAAAACTAAGTTTCAACTCTTTTAGTTGAACAAACAGAACAGAAAGAAGTTTCACACAATTCTTCTGTGTAGTTTTTATTTGTAGACATTCTTTTTCCCAATATAGGCCTCTTAGCGCTCAGAATGTCCAATTGCAGTTTCTACAGAAAGAGTGTTTCAGAACGGCTCAACCAAAAGTAAGGTTCAACTCTGTTAGTTGAATGCACAGAACAGAAAGAGGTTTCATACAATGCTTCTGTGTAGTTTATATTTGAACATATTCTTTTTTCCACTATTACCCACTTAGCGCTACGAATGTCCAGTTGCATTTTCTACAGACAGAGTGTTTCAAAACTGCTCAATCAAAAGTATGGTTTAACTCTGTTAGCTGAATGCTCAGATCAGAAAAAAGTTTCACAGAATGCTTCTGTGTAGTTTATATTTGAATATATTCCTTTTTCCACTACTACGCTCTTAGCGCTCCAAATGTCCAGTTGCATTTTCTACAGAAAGAGTGTTCAGATCTGCTCAATCAAAAGTATGGTTTAACTCTGTTAGCTGAATGCACAGATCAGAAAGAAGTTTCACCGAATGATTCTGTGTAGTTTATATTTGAAGACATTCCTTTTTCCACTATTACCCTCTTAGCGCTCCGAATCTCCACTTGCATTTTCTACAAAAAGAGTGTTTCATAACTGCTCAATCAAAAATATGTTTTATCTCTGTTAACTGAATTTACAGATCAGAAATAAGTTTCACAGAATGCATCTGTGTAGTTTTTATTTGAAGATATTCTTTTTCCCAATGTAGGCCTCTTAGCGCTTAGCATGTCCAATTGCAGTTTCTACAGAAAGAGTGTTTCAGAACGGCTCAATCAAAAGTAAGGTTCAACTCTGTTAGTTGAATGCACAGAACAGAAAGAATTTTCACAGAATGCTACTGTGTAGTTTATATTTGAATATAATCCTTTTTCCACTATTACCCTCTTAGCGCTCCGAATGTCCACTTGCATTTTCTACAGAAAGAGTGTTCAGAACTGCGCAATCAAAACTATGGTTTAACTCTGTTAGCTTAATGAACATATCAGAAATAAGTTTCACACAATGCTTCTGTGTAGTTTTTATTTGAAGATATTATTTTTCCCAATAGAGGCCTCTTAGCGCTCAGAATGTCCAATTGCAGTTTCTACAGAAAGAGTGTTTCAGAAAGGCTCTATCAAAAGTAAGGTTCAACTCTGTTAGTTGAATGCACAGAACAGAAAGAAGTTTCATACAATGCTTCTGTGTAGTTTATATTTGAACATATTCTTTTTTCCACTATTACCCACTTAGCGCTACGAATGTCCAGTTGC
The DNA here is from genome assembly GCF_028878055.3 of Symphalangus syndactylus. NCBI lineage: Eukaryota > Metazoa > Chordata > Mammalia > Primates > Hylobatidae > Symphalangus > Symphalangus syndactylus. The sequence goes on along the minus strand of NC_072442.2, from coordinate 72,114,471 downwards.
ATTTTCTACAGACAGAGTGTTTCAAAACTGCTCAATCAAAAGAATGGTTTAACTCTGTTAGCTGAATGCTCAGATCAGAAAGAAGTTTCACAGAATGCTTCTGTGTAGTTTATATTTGAATATATTCCTTTTTCCACTACTACGCTCTTAGCGCTCCAAATGTCCAGTTGCATTTTCTACAGAAAGAGTGTTCAGATCTGCTCAATCAAAAGTATGGTGTAACTCTGTTAGCTGAATGCACAGATCAGAAAGAAGTTTCACCGAATGATTCTGTGTAGTTTATATTTGTAGACATTCCTTTTTCCACTATTACCCTCTTAGCGCTCCGAATCTCCACTTGCATTTTCTACAAAAAGAGTGTTTCATAACTGCTCAATCAAAAATATGTTTTATCTCTGTTAACTGAATTTACAGATCAGAAATAAGTTTCACAGAATGCATCTGTGTAGTTTTTATTTGAAGATATTCTTTTTCCCAATGTAGGCCTCTTAGCGCTTAGCATGTCCAATTGCAGTTTCTACAGAAAGAGTGTTTCAGAACGGCTCAATCAAAAGTAAGGTTCAACTCTGTTAGTTGAATGCACAGAACAGAAAGAATTTTCACAGAATGCTACTGTGTAGTTTATATTTGAATATATTCCTTTTTCCACTATTACCCTCTTAGCGCTCCGAATGTCCACTTGCATTTTCTACAGAAAGAGTGTTCAGAACTGCGCAATCAAAAGTATGGTTTAACTCTGTTAGCTTAATGAACATATCAGAAATAAGTTTCACACAATGCTTCTGTGTAGTTTTTATTTGAAGATATTTTTTTTCCCAATAGAGGCCTCTTAGCGCTCAGAATGTCCAATTGCAGTTTCTACAGAAAGAGTGTTTCAGAAAGGCTCAATCAAAAGTAAGGTTCAACTCTGTTAGTTGAATGCACAGAACAGAAAGAAGTTTCATACAATGCTTCTGTGTAGTTTATATTTGAACATATTCTTTTTTCCACTATTACCCACTTAGCGCTACGAATGTCCAGTTGCATTTTCTACAGACAGAGTGTTTCAAAACTGGTCAATCAAAAGTATGGTTTAACTCTGTTAGCTGAATGCTCAGATCAGAAAGAAGTTTCACAGAATGCTTCTGTGTAGTTTATATTTGAATATATTCCTTTTTCCACTACTACTCTCTTAGCGCTCCAAATGTCCAGTTGCATTTTCTACAGAAAGAGTGTTCAGATCTGCTCAATCAAAAGTATGGTTTAACTCTGTTAGCTGAATGCACAGATCAGAAAGAAGTTTCACAGAATGATTCTGTGTAGTTTATATTTGGAGACATTCCTTTTTCCACTATTACCCTCTTAGCGCTCCGAATCTCCACTTGCATTTTCTACAGAAAGTGTGTTTCAGAACGGCTCAATCAAAACTAAGTTTCAACTCTTTTAGTTGAACAAACCGAACAGAAAGATGTTTCACACAATTCTTCTGTGTAGTTTTTATTTGTAGACATTCTTTTTCCCAATATAGGCCTCTTAGCGCTCAGAATGTCCAATTGCAGTTTCTACAGAAAGAGTGTTTCAGAACGGCTCAATCAAAAGTAAGGTTCAACTCTGTTAGTTGAATGCACAGAACAGAAAGAAGTTTCATACAATGCTTCTGTGTAGTTTATATTTGAACATATTCTTTTTTCCACTATTACCCACTTAGCGCTACGAATGTCCAGTTGCATTTTCTACAGACAGACTGTTTCAAAACTGCTCAATCAAAAGTATGGTTTAACTCTGTTAGCTGAATGCTCAGATCAGAAAGAAGTTTCACAGAATGCTTCTGTGTAGTTTATATTTGAATATATTCCTTTTTCCACTACTACTCTCTTAGCGCTCCAAATGTCCAGTTGCATTTTCTACAGAAAGAGTGTTCAGATCTGCTCAATCAAAAGTATGGTTTAACTCTGTTAGCTGAATGCACAGATCAGAAAGAAGTTTCACAGAATGATTCTGTGTAGTTTATATTTGGAGACATTCCTTTTTCCACTATTACCCTCTTAGCGCTCCGAATCTCCACTTGCATTTTCTACAGAAAGTGTGTTTCAGAACGGCTCAATCAAAACTAAGTTTCAACTCTTTTAGTTGAACAAACCGAACAGAAAGATGTTTCACACAATTCTTCTGTGTAGTTTTTATTTGTAGACATTCTTTTTCCCAATATAGGCCTCTTAGCGCTCAGAATGTCCAATTGCAGTTTCTACAGAAAGAGTGTTTCAGAACGGCTCAATCAAAAGTAAGGTTCAACTCTGTTAGTTGAATGCACAGAACAGAAAGAAGTTTCATACAATGCTTCTGTGTAGTTTATATTTGAACATATTCTTTTTTCCACTATTACCCACTTAGCGCTACGAAAGTCCAGTTGCATTTTCTACAGACAGACTGTTTCAAAACTGCTCAATCAAAAGTATGGTTTAACTCTGTTAGCTGAATGCTCAGATCAGAAAGAAGTTTCACAGAATGCCTCTCTGTAGTTTATATTTGAATATACTCCTTTTTCCACTACTACGCCCTTAGCGCTCCAAATGTCCAGTTGCATTTTCTACAGAAAGAGTGTTCAGATCTGCTCAATCAAAAGTATGGTTTAACTCTGTTAGCTGAATGCACGGATCAGAAAGAAGTTTCACCGAATGATTCTGTGTAGTTTATATTTGAAGACATTCCTTTTTCCACTATTACCCTCTTAGCGCTCCCAATCTCAACTTGCATTTTCTACAAAAAGAGTGTTTCATAACTGCTCAATCAAAAATATGTTTTATCTCTGTTAATTGAATTTACAGATCAGAAATAAGTTTCACCGAATGCATCTGTGTAGTTTTTATTTGAAGATATTCTTTTTCCCAATGTAGGCCTCTTAGCGCTTAGCATGTCCAATTGCAGTTTCTACAGAAAGAGTGTTTCAGAACGGCTCAATCAAAAGTAAGGTTCAACTCTGTTAGTTGAATGCACAGAACAGAAAGAATTTTCACAGAATGCTACTGTGTAGTTTATATTTGAATATAATCCTTTTTCCACTATTACCCTCTTAGCGCTCCGAATGTCCACTTGCATTTTCTACAGAAAGAGTGCTCAGAACTGCGCAATCAAAACTATGGTTTATCTCTGTTAGCTTAATGAACATATCAGAAATAAGTTTCACACAATGCTTCTGTGTAGTTTTTATTTGAAGATATTATTTTTCCCAATAGAGGCCTCTTAGCGCTCAGAATGTCCAATTGCAGTTTCTACAGAAAGAGTGTTTCAGAAAGGCTCTATCAAAAGTAAGGTTCAAGTCTGTTAGTTGAATGCACAGAACAGAAAGAAGTTTCATACAATGCTTCTGTGTAGTTTATATTTGAACATATTCTTTTTTCCACTATTACCCACTTAGCGCTACGAATGTCCAGTTGCATTTTCTACAGACAGAGTGTTTCAAAACTGCTCAATCAAAAGAATGGTTTAACTCTGTTAGCTGAATGCTCAGATCAGAAAGAAGTTTCACAGAATGCTTCTGTGTAGTTTATATTTGAATATATTCCTTTTTCCACTACTACGCTCTTAGCGCTCCAAATGTCCAGTTGCATTTTCTACAGAAAGAGTGTTCAGATCTGCTCAATCAAAAGTATGGTTTAACTCTGTTAGCTGAATGCACAGATCAGAAAGAAGTTTCACCGAATGATTCTGTGTAGTTTATATTTGTAGACATTCCTTTTTCCACTATTACCCTGTTAGCGCTCCGAATCTCCACTTGCATTTTCTACAAAAAGAGTGCTTCATGACTGCTCAATCAAAAATATGTTTTATCTCTGTTAACTGAATTTACAGATCAGAAATAAGTTTCACAGAATGCATCTGTGTAGTTTTTATTTGAAGATATTCTTTTTCCCAATGTAGGCCTCTTAGCGCTTAGCATGTCCAATTGCAGTTTCTACAGAAAGAGTGTTTCAGAACGGCTCAATCAAAAGTAAGGTTCAACTCTGTTAGTTGAATGCACAGAACAGAAAGAATTTTCACAGAATGCTACTGTGTAGTTTATATTTGAATATATTCCTTTTTCCACTATTACCCTCTTAGCGCTCCGAATGTCCACTTGCATTTTCTACAGAAAGAGTGTTCAGAACTGCGCAATCAAAAGTATGTTTTAACTCTGTTAGCTTAATGAACATATCAGAAATAAGTTTCACACAATGCTTCTGTGTAGTTTTTATTTGAAGATATTATTTTTCCCAATATAGGCCTCTTAGCGCTCAGAATGTCCAATTGCAGTTTCTACAGAAAGAGTGTTTCAGAAAGGCTCAATCAAAAGTAAGGTTCAACTCTGTTAGTTGAATGCACAGAACAGAAAGAAGTTTCATACAATGCTTCTGTGTAGTTTATATTTGAACATATTCTTTTTTCCACTATTACCCACTTAGCGCTACGAATGTCCAGTTGCATTTTCTACAGACAGAGTGTTTCAAAACTGGTCAATCAAAAGTATGGTTTAACTCTGTTAGCTGAATGCACAGATCAGAAAGAAGTTTCACAGAATGCTTCTGTGTAGTTTATATTTGAATATATTCCTTTTTCCACTACTACTCTCTTAGCGCTCCAAATGTACAGTTGCATTTTCTACAGAAAGAGTGTTCAGATCTGCTCAATCAAAAGTATGGTTTAACTCTGTTAGCTGAATGCACAGATCAGAAAGAAGTTTCACAGAATGATTCTGTGTAGTTTATATTTGGAGACATTCCTTTTTCCACTATTACCCTCTTAGCGCTCCGAATCTCCACTTGCATTTTCTACAGAAAGTGTGTTTCAGAACGGCTCAATCAAAACTAAGTTTCAACTCTTTTAGTTGAACAAACCGAACAGAAAGAAGTTTCACACAATTCTTCTGTGTAGTTTTTATTTGTAGACATTCTTTTTCCCAATATAGGCCTCTTAGCGCTCAGAATGTCCAATTGCAGTTTCTACAGAAAGAGTGTTTCAGAACGGCTCAATCAAAAGTAAGGTTCAACTCTGTTAGTTGAATGCACAGAACAGAAAGAAGTTTCATACAATGCTTCTGTGTAGTTTATATTTGAACATATTCTTTTTTCCACTATTACCCACTTAGCGCTACGAATGTCCAGTTGCATTTTCTACAGACAGAGTGTTTCAAAACTGCTCAATCAAAAGTATGGTTTAACTCTGTTAGCTGAATGCTCAGATCAGAAAGTAGTTTCACAGAATGCCTCTCTGTAGTTTATATTTGAATATACTCCTTTTTCCACTACTACGCCCTTAGCGCTCCAAATGTCCAGTTGCATTTTCTACAGAAAGAGTGTTCAGATCTGCTCAATCAAAAGTATGGTTTAACTCTGTTAGCTGAATGCACGGATCAGAAAGAAGTTTCACCGAATGATTCTGTGTAGTTTATATTTGAAGACATTCCTTTTTCCACTATTACCCTCTTAGCGCTCCCAATCTCAACTTGCATTTTCTACAAAAAGAGTGTTTCATAACTGCTCAATCAAAAATATGTTTTATCTCTGTTAACTGAATTTACAGATCAGAAATAAGTTTCACAGAATGCATCAGTGTAGTTTTTATTTGAAGATATTCTTTTTCCCAATGTAGGCCTCTTAGCGCTTAGCATGTCCAATTGCAGTTTCTACAGAAAGAGTGTTTCAGAACGGCTCAATCAAAAGTAAGGTTCAACTCTGTTAGTTGAATGCACAGAACAGAAAGAATTTTCACAGAATGCTACTGTGTAGTTTATATTTGAATATATTCCTTTTTCCACTATTACCCTCTTAGCGCTCCGAATGTCCACTTGCATTTTCTACAGAAAGAGTGTTCAGAACTGCGCAATCAAAAGTATGGTTTAACTCTGTTAGCTTAATGAACATATCAGAAATAAGTTTCACACAATGCTTCTGTGTAGTTTTTATTTGAAGATATTATTTTTCCCAATATAGGCCTCTTAGCGCTCAGAATGTCCAATTGCAGTTTCTACAGAAAGAGTGATTCCGAAAGGCTCAATCAAAAGTAAGGTTCAACTCTGTTAGTTGAATTCACAGAACAGAAAGAAGTTTCATACACTGCTTCTGTTTAGTTTATAATTGAACATATTTTTTTTCCACAATTACCCACTTAGCGCTACGAATGTCCAGTTGCATTTTCTACAGACAGAGTGTTTCAAAACTGCTCAATCAAAAGTATGGTTTAACTCTGTTAGCTGAATGCTCAGATCAGAAAGAAGTTTCACAGAATGCTTCTGTGTAGTTTATATTTGAATATATTCCTTTTTCCACTACTACTCTCTTAGCGCTCCAAATGTCCAGTTGCATTTTCTACAGAAAGAGTGTTCAGATCTGCTCTATCAAAAGTATGGTTTAATTCTGTTAGCTGAATGCACAGATCAGAAAAAAGTTTCACAGAATGATTCTGTGTAGTTTATATTTGGAGACATTCTTTTTTCCACTATTACCCTCTTAGCGCTCCGAATCTCCACTTGCACTTTCTACAGAAAGAGTTTCTCAGAACGACACAATCAAAACTACGGTTCAATTCTTTTAGTTGAACAAACAGAACAGAAAGAAGTTTCACACAATTCTTCTCTGTAGTTTTTATTTGTAGACATTCTTTTTCCCAATATAGGCCTTCTAGCGCTCAGAATGTCCAATTGCAGTTTCTACAGAAAGAGTGTTTCAGAACGGCTCAATCAAAAGTAAGGTTCAACTCTGTTAGTTGAATGCACAGAACAGAAAGAAGTTTCACAGAATGCTTCTGTGTAGTTAATATTTGAACATATTCTTTTTTCCACTATTACCCACTTAGCGCTACGAATGTCCAGTTGCATTTTCTACAGACAGAGTGTTTCAAAACTGCTCAATCAAAAGTATGGTTTAACTCTGTTAGCTGAATGCTCAGATCAGAAAGAAGTTTCACAGAATGCTTCTGTGTAGTTTATATTTGAATATATTCCTTTTTCCACTATTACCCTCTTAGCGCTCCGAATCTCCACTTGCATTTTCTACAAAAAGAGTGTTTCATAACTGCTCAATCAAAAATATGTTTTATCTCTGTTAATTGAATTTACAGATCAGAAATAAGTTTCACCGAATGCATCTGTGTAGTTTTTATTTGAAGATATTATTTTTCCCAATGTAGGCCTCTTAGCGCTTAGCATGTCCAATTGCAGTTTCTACAGAAAGAGTGTTTCAGAACGGCTCAATCAAAAGTAAGGTTCAATTCTGTTGGCTGAATGCACAGAACAGTAAGAGTTTTCACAGAATGCTACTGTGTAGTTTATATTTGAATATATTCCTTTTTCCACTATTACCCTCTTAGCGCTCCGAATGTCCACTTGCATTTTCTACAGAAAGAGTGTTCAGAACTGCGCAATCAAAAGTATTGTTTAACTCTGTTAGCTTAATGAACATATCAGAAATAAGTTTCACACAATGCTTCTGTGTAGTTTTTATTTGAAGATATTACTTTTACCAATAGAGACCTCTTAGCGCTCAGAATGTCCAATTGCGGTTTCTTCAGAAAGAGTGTTTCAGAACGGCACAATCAAAAGTAAGGTTCAACTCTGTTAGTTGAATGCACAGAACAGCAAGAAGTTTCACAGAATGCTTCTGTGTAGTTTATATTTGAACATATTCTTTTTTCCACTATACCCACTTAGCGCTACGAATGTCCAGTTGCATTTTCTACAGACACACTGTTTCAAAACTGCTCAATCAAAAGTATGGTTTAACTCTGTTAGCTGAATGCTCAGATCAGAAAGAAGTTTCACAGAATGCTTCTGTGTTGTTTATATTTGAATATATTACTTTTTCCACTACTACGCTCTTAGCGCTCCAAATGTCCAGTTGCATTTTCTACAGAAAGAGTGTTCAGATCTGCTCAATCAAAAGTATGGTTTAACTCTGTTAGCTGAATGCACAGATCAGAAAGAAGTTTCACCGAATGATTCTGTGTAGTTTATATTTGGAGACATTCCTTTTTCCACTATTACCCTCTTAGCGCTCCGAATCTCCACTTGCATTTTCTACAGAAAGAGTGTTTCAGAACGGCTCAATCAAAACTAAGGTTCAACTCTTTTAGTTGAACAAACAGAACAGAAAGAAGTTTCACACAATTCTTCTGTGTAGTTTTTATTTGTAGACATTCTTTTTCCCAATATAGGCCTCTTAGCGCTCAGAATGTCCAATTGCAGTTTCTACAGAAAGAGTGTTTCAGAACGGCTCAACCAAAAGTAAGGTTCAACTCTGTTAGTTGAATGCACAGAACAGAAAGAAGTTTCATACAATGCTTCTGTGTAGTTTATATTTGAACATATTCTTTTTTCCACTATTACCCACTTAGCGCTACGAATGTCCAGTTGCATTTTCTACAGACAGAGTGTTTCAAAACTGCTCAATCAAAAGAATGGTTTAACTCTGTTAGCTGAATGCTCAGATCAGAAAGAAGTTTCACAGAATGCTTCTGTGTAGTTTATATTTGAATATATTCCTTTTTCCACTACTACGCTCTTAGCGCTCCAAATGTCCAGTTGCATTTTCTACAGAAAGAGTGTTCAGATCTGCTCAATCAAAAGTATGGTGTAACTCTGTTAGCTGAATGCACAGATCAGAAAGAAGTTTCACCGAATGATTCTGTGTAGTTTATATTTGTAGACATTCCTTTTTCCACTATTACCCTCTTAGCGCTCCGAATCTCCACTTGCATTTTCTACAAAAAGAGTGTTTCATAACTGCTCAATCAAAAATATGTTTTATCTCTGTTAACTGAATTTACAGATCAGAAATAAGTTTCACAGAATGCATCTGTGTAGTTTTTATTTGAAGATATTCTTTTTCCCAATGTAGGCCTCTTAGCGCTTAGCATGTCCAATTGCAGTTTCTACAGAAAGAGTGTTTCAGAACGGCTCAATCAAAAGTAAGGTTCAACTCTGTTAGTTGAATGCACAGAACAGAAAGAATTTTCACAGAATGCTACTGTGTAGTTTATATTTGAATATATTCCTTTTTCCACTATTACCCTCTTAGCGCTCCGAATGTCCACTTGCATTTTCTACAGAAAGAGTGTTCAGAACTGCGCAATCAAAAGTATGGTTTAACTCTGTTAGCTTAATGAACATATCAGAAATAAGTTTCACACAATGCTTCTGTGTAGTTTTTATTTGAAGATATTTTTTTTCCCAATAGAGGCCTCTTAGCGCTCAGAATGTCCAATTGCAGTTTCTACAGAAAGAGTGTTTCAGAAAGGCTCAATCAAAAGTAAGGTTCAACTCTGTTAGTTGAATGCACAGAACAGAAAGAAGTTTCATACAATGCTTCTGTGTAGTTTATATTTGAACATATTCTTTTTTCCACTATTACCCACTTAGCGCTACGAATGTCCAGTTGCATTTTCTACAGACAGAGTGTTTCAAAACTGGTCAATCAAAAGTATGGTTTAACTCTGTTAGCTGAATGCTCAGATCAAAAAGAAGTTTCACAGAATGCTTCTGTGTAGTTTATATTTGAATATATTCCTTTTTCCACTACTACTCTCTTAGCGCTCCAAATGTCCAGTTGCATTTTCTACAGAAAGAGTGTTCAGATCTGCTCAATCAAAAGTATGGTTTAACTCTGTTAGCTGAATGCACAGATCAGAAAGAAGTTTCACAGAATGATTCTGTGTAGTTTATATTTGTAGACATTCCTTTTTCCACTATTACCCTCTTAGCGCTCCGAATCTCCACTTGCATTTTCTACAGAAAGTGTGTTTCAGAACGGCTCAATCAAAACTAAGTTTCAACTCTTTTAGTTGAACAAACCGAACAGAAAGAAGTTTCACACAATTCTTCTGTGTAGTTTTTATTTGTAGACATTCTTTTTCCCAATATAGGCCTCTTAGCGCTCAGAATGTCCAATTGCAGTTTCTACAGAAAGAGTGTTTCAGAACGGCTCAATCAAAAGTAAGGTTCAACTCTGTTAGTTGAATGCACAGAACAGAAAGAAGTTTCATACAATGCTTCTGTGTAGTTTATATTTGAACATATTCTTTTTTCCACTATTACCCACTTAGCGCTACGAAAGTCCAGTTGCATTTTCTACAGACAGACTGTTTCAAAACTGCTCAATCAAAAGTATGGTTTAACTCTGTTAGCTGAATGCTCAGATCAGAAAGAAGTTTCACAGAATGCCTCTCTGTAGTTTATATTTGAATATACTCCTTTTTCCACTACTACGCCCTTAGCGCTCCAAATGTCCAGTTGCATTTTCTACAGAAAGAGTGTTCAGATCTGCTCAATCAAAAGTATGGTTTAACTCTGTTAGCTGAATGCACGGATCAGAAAGAAGTTTCACCGAATGATTCTGTGTAGTTTATATTTGAAGACATTCCTTTTTCCACTATTACCCTCTTAGCGCTCCCAATCTCAACTTGCATTTTCTACAAAAAGAGTGTTTCATAACTGCTCAATCAAAAATATGTTTTATCTCTGTTAACTGAATTTACAGATCAGAAATAAGTTTCACAGAATGCATCAGTGTAGTTTTTATTTGAAGATATTCTTTTTCCCAATGTAGGCCTCTTAGCGCTTAGCATGTCCAATTGCAGTTTCTACAGAAAGAGTGTTTCAGAACGGCTCAATCAAAAGTAAGGTTCAACTCTGTTAGTTGAATGCACAGAACAGAAAGAATTTTCACAGAATGCTACTGTGTAGTTTATATTTGAATATATTCCTTTTTCCACTATTACCCTCTTAGCGCTCCGAATGTCCACTTGCATTTTCTACAGAAAGAGTGTTCAGAACTGCGCAATCAAAAGTATGGTTTAACTCTGTTAGCTTAATGAACATATCAGAAATAAGTTTCACACAATGCTTCTGTGTAGTTTTTATTTGAAGATATTATTTTTCCCAATATAGGCCTCTTAGCGCTCAGAATGTCCAATTGCAGTTTCTACAGAAAGAGTGTTTCAGAAAGGCTCAATCAAAAGTAAGGTTCAACTCTGTTAGTTGAATTCACAGAACAGAAAGAAGTTTCATACACTGCTTCTGTTTAGTTTATAATTGAACATTTTTTTTTTCCACAATTACCCACTTTGCGCTACGAATGTCCAGTTGCTTTTTCTACAGACAGAGTGTTTCAAAACTGCTCAATCAAAAGTATGGTTTAACTCTGTTAGCTGAATGCTCAGATCAGAAAGAAGTTTCACAGAATGCTTCTGTGTAGTTTATATTTGAATATATTCCTTTTTCCACTACTACTCTCTTAGAGCTCCAAATGTCCAGTTGCATTTTCTACAGAAAGAGTGTTCAGATCTGCTCTATCAAAAGTATGTTTTAATTCTGTTAGCTGAATGCACAGATCAGAAAAAAGTTTCACAGAATGATTCTGTGTAGTTTATATTTGGAGACATTCTTTTTTCCACTATTACCCTCTTAGCGCTCCGAATCTCCACTTGCACTTTCTACAGAAAGAGTTTCTCAGAACGACACAATCAAAACTACGGTTCAATTCTTTTAGTTGAACAAACAGAACAGAAAGAAGTTTCACACAATTCTTCTCTGTAGTTTTTATTTGTAGACATTCTTTTTCCCAATATAGGCCTTCTAGCGCTCAGAATGTCCAATTGCAGTTTCTACAGAAAGAGTGTTTCAGAACGGCTCAATCAAAAGTAAGGTTCAACTCTGTTAGTTGAATGCACAGAACAGAAAGAAGTTTCACAGAATGCTTCTGTGTAGTTAATATTTGAACATATTCTTTTTTCCACTATTACCCACTTAGCGCTACGAATGTCCAGTTGCATTTTCTACAGACAGAGTGTTTCAAAACTGCTCAATCAAAAGTATGGTTTAACTCTGTTAGCTGAATGCTCAGATCAGAAAGAAGTTTCACAGAATGCTTCTGTGTAGTTTATATTTGAATATATTCCTTTTTCCACTATTACCCTCTTAGCGCTCCGAATCTCCACTTGCATTTTCTACAAAAAGAGTGTTTCATAACTGCTCAATCAAAAATATGTTTTATCTCTGTTAATTGAATTTACAGATCAGAAATAAGTTTCACCGAATGCATCTGTGTAGTTTTTATTTGAAGATATTATTTTTCCCAATGTAGGCCTCTTAGCGCTTAGCATGTCCAATTGCAGTTTCTACAGAAAGAGTGTTTCAGAACGGCTCAATCAAAAGTAAGGTTCAACTCTGTTAGTTGAATGCACAGAACAGAAAGAATTTTCACAGAATGCTACTGTGTAGTTTATATTTGAATATATTCCTTTTTCCACTATTACCCTCTTAGCGCTCCGAATGTCCACTTGCATTTTCTACAGAAAGAGTGTTCAGAACTGCGCAATCAAAAGTATGGTTTAACTCTGTTAGCTTAATGAAGATATCAGAAATAAGTTTCACACAATGCTTCTGTGTAGTTTTTATTTGAAGATATTACTTTTACCAATAGAGACCTCTTAGCGCTCAGAATGTCCAATTGCAGTTTCTTCAGAAAGAGTGTTTCAGAACGGCTCAATCAAAAGTAAGGTTCAACTCTGTTAGTTGAATGCACAGAACAGCAAGAAGTTTCACAGAATGCTTCTGTGTAGTTTATATTTGAACATATTCTTTTTTCCACTATACCCACTTAGCGCTACGAATGTCCAGTTGCATTTTCTACAGACACAGTGTTTCAAAACTGCTCAATCAAAAGTATGGTTTAACTCTGTTAGCTGAATGCTCAGATCAGAAAGAAGTTTCACAGAATGCTTCTGTGTTGTTTATATTTGAATATATTCCTTTTTCCACTACTACGCTCTTAGCGCTCCAAATGTCCAGTTGCATTTTCTACAGAAAGAGTGTTCAGATCTGCTCAATCAAAAGTATGGTTTAACTCTGTTAGCTGAATGCACAGATCAGAAAGAAGTTTCACCGAATGATTCTGTGTAGTTTATATTTGGAGACATTCCTTTTTCCACTATTACCCTCTTAGCGCTCCGAATCTCCACTTGCATTTTCTACAAAAAGAGTGTTTCATAACTGCTCAATCAAAAATATGTTTTATCTCTGTTAATTGAATTTACAGATCAGAAATAAGTTTCACCGAATGCATCTGTGTAGTTTTTATTTGAAGATATTCTTTTTCCCAATGTAGGCCTCTTAGCGCTTAGCATGTCCAATTGCAGTTTCTACAGAAAGAGTGTTTCAGAACGGCTCAATCAAAAGTAAGGTTCAACTCTGTTAGTTGAATGCACAGAACAGAAAGAATTTTCACAGAATGCTACTGTGTAGTTTATATTTGAATATAATCCTTTTTCCACTATTACCCTCTTAGCGCTCCGAATGTCCACTTGCATTTTCTACAGAAAGAGTGTTCAGAACTGCGCAATCAAAACTATGGTTTATCTCTGTTAGCTTAATGAACATATCAGAAATAAGTTTCACACAATGCTTCTGTGTAGTTTTTATTTGAAGATATTATTTTTCCCAATAGAGGCCTCTTAGCGCTCAGAATGTCCAATTGCAGTTTCTACAGAAAGAGTGTTTCAGAAAGGCTCTATCAAAAGTAAGGTTCAACTCTGTTAGTTGAATGCACAGAACAGAAAGAAGTTTCATACAATGCTTCTGTGTAGTTTATATTTGAACATATTCTTTTTTCCACTATTACCCACTTAGCGCTACGAATGTCCAGTTGCATTTTCTACAGACAGAGTGTTTCAAAACTGCTCAATCAAAAGAATGGTTTAACTCTGTTAGCTGAATGCTCAGATCAGAAAGAAGTTTCACAGAATGCTTCTGTGTAGTTTATATTTGAATATATTCCTTTTTCCACTACTACGCTCTTAGCGCTCCAAATGTCCAGTTGCATTTTCTACAGAAAGAGTGTTCAGATCTGCTCAATCAAAAGTATGGTTTAACTCTGTTAGCTGAATGCACAGATCAGAAAGAAGTTTCACCGAATGATTCTGTGTAGTTTATATTTGTAGACATTCCTTTTTCCACTATTACCCTGTTAGCGCTCCGAATCTCCACTTGCATTTTCTACAAAAAGAGTGCTTCATAACTGCTCAATCAAAAATATGTTTTATCTCTGTTAACTGAATTTACAGATCAGAAATAAGTTTCACAGAATGCATCTGTGTAGTTTTTATTTGAAGATATTCTTTTTCCCAATGTAGGCCTCTTAGCGCTTAGCATGTCCAATTGCAGTTTCTACAGAAAGAGTGTTTCAGAACGGCTCAATCAAAAGTAAGGTTCAACTCTGTTAGTTGAATGCACAGAACAGAAAGAATTTTCACAGAATGCTACTGTGTAGTTTATATTTGAATATATTCCTTTTTCCACTATTACCCTCTTAGCGCTCCGAATGTCCACTTGCATTTTCTACAGAAAGAGTGTTCAGAACTGCGCAATCAAAAGTATGTTTTAACTCTGTTAGCTTAATGAACATATCAGAAATAAGTTTCACACAATGCTTCTGTGTAGTTTTTATTTGAAGATATTATTTTTCCCAATATAGGCCTCTTAGCGCTCAGAATGTCCAATTGCAGTTTCTACAGAAAGAGTGTTTCAGAAAGTCTCAATCAAAAGTAAGGTTCAACTCTGTTAGTTGAATGCACAGAACAGAAAGAAGTTTCATACAATGCTTCTGTGTAGTTTATATTTGAACATATTCTTTTTTCCACTATTACCCACTTAGCGCTACGAATGTCCAGTTGCATTTTCTACAGACAGAGTGTTTCAAAACTGGTCAATCAAAAGTATGGTTTAACTCTGTTAGCTGAATGCTCAGATCAGAAAGAAGTTTCACAGAATGCTTCTGTGTAGTTTATATTTGAATATATTCCTTTTTCCACTACTACTCTCTTAGCGCTCCAAATGTACAGTTGCATTTTCTACAGAAAGAGTGTTCAGATCTGCTCAATCAAAAGTATGGTTTAACTCTGTTAGCTGAATGCACAGATCAGAAAGAAGTTTCACAGAATGATTCTGTGTAGTTTATATTTGGAGACATTCCTTTTTCCACTATTACCCTCTTAGCGCTCCGAATCTCCACTTGCATTTTCTACAGAAAGTGTGTTTCAGAACGGCTCAATCAAAACTAAGTTTCAACTCTTTTAGTTGAACAAACCGAACAGAAAGAAGTTTCACACAATTCTTCTGTGTAGTTTTTATTTGTAGACATTCTTTTTCCCAATATAGGCCTCTTAGCACTCAGAATGTCCAATTGCAGTTTCTACAGAAAGAGTGTTTCAGAACGGCTCAATCAAAAGTAAGGTTCAACTCTGTTAGTTGAATGCACAGAACAGAAAGAAGTTTCATACAATGCTTCTGTGTAGTTTATATTTGAACATATTCTTTTTTCCACTATTACCCACTTAGCGCTACGAATGTCCAGTTGCATTTTCTACAGACAGAGTGTTTCAAAACTGCTCAATCAAAAGTATGGTTTAACTCTGTTAGCTGAATGCTCAGATCAGAAAGTAGTTTCACAGAATGCCTCTCTGTAGTTTATATTTGAATATACTCCTTTTTCCACTACTACGCCATTAGCGCTCCAAATGTCCAGTTGCATTTTCTACAGAAAGAGTGTTCAGATCTGCTCAATCAAAAGTATGGTTTAACTCTGTTAGCTGAATGCACGGATCAGAAAGAAGTTTCACCGAATGATTCTGTGTAGTTTATATTTGAAGACATTCCTTTTTCCACTATTACCCTCTTAGCGCTCCGAATCTCAACTTGCATTTTCTACAAAAAGAGTGTTTCATAACTGCTCAATCAAAAATATGTTTTATCTCTGTTAACTGAATTTACAGATCAGAAATAAGTTTCACAGAATGCATCAGTGTAGTTTTTATTTGAAGATATTCTTTTTCCCAATGTAGGCCTCTTAGCGCTTAGCATGTCCAATTGCAGTTTCTACAGAAAGAGTGTTTCAGAACGGCTCAATCAAAAGTAAGGTTCAACTCTGTTAGTTGAATGCACAGAACAGAAAGAATTTTCACAGAATGCTACTGTGTAGTTTATATTTGAATATATTCCTTTTTCCACTATTACCCTCTTAGCGCTCCGAATGTCCACTTGCATTTTCTACAGAAAGAGTGTTCAGAACTGCGCAATCAAAAGTATGGTTTAACTCTGTTAGCTTAATGAACATATCAGAAATAAGTTTCACACAATGCTTCTGTGTAGTTTTTATTTGAAGATATTATTTTTCCCAATATAGGCCTCTTAGCGCTCAGAATGTCCAATTGCAGTTTCTACAGAAAGAGTGATTCAGAAAGGCTCAATCAAAAGTAAGGTTCAACTCTGTTAGTTGAATTCACAGAACAGAAAGAAGTTTCATACACTGCTTCTGTTTAGTGTATAATTGAACATATTTTTTTTCCACAATTACCCACTTAGCGCTACGAATGTCCAGTTGCATTTTCTACAGACAGAGTGTTTCAAAACTGCTCAATCAAAAGTATGGTTTAACTCTGTTAGCTGAATGCTCAGATCAGAAAGAAGTTTCACAGAATGCTTCTGTGTAGTTTATATTTGAATATATTCCTTTTTCCACTACTACTCTCTTAGCGCTCCAAATGTCCAGTTGCATTTTCTACAGAAAGAGTGTTCAGATCTGCTCTATCAAAAGTATGGTTTAATTCTGTTAGCTGAATGCACAGATCAGAAAAAAGTTTCACAGAATGATTCTGTGTAGTTTATATTTGGAGACATTCTTTTTTCCACTATTACCCTCTTAGCGCTCCGAATCTCCACTTGCACTTTCTACAGAAAGAGTTTCTCAGAACGACACAATCAAAACTACGGTTCAATTCTTTTAGTTGAACAAACAGAACAGAAAGAAGTTTCACACAATTCTTCTCTGTAGTTTTTATTTGTAGACATTCTTTTTCCCAATATAGGCCTTCTAGCGCTCAGAATGTCCAATTGCAGTTTCTACAGAAAGAGTGTTTCAGAACGGCTCAATCAAAAGTAAGGTTCAACTCTGTTAGTTGAATGCACAGAACAGAAAGAAGTTTCACAGAATGCTTCTGTGTAGTTAATATTTGAACATATTCTTTTTTCCACTATACCCACTTAGCGCTACGAATGTCCAGTTGCATTTTCTACAGACACAGTGTTTCAAAACTGCTCAATCAAAAGTATGGTTTAACTCTGTTAGCTGAATGCTCAGATCAGAAAGAAGTTTCACAGAATGCTTCTGTGTTGTTTATATTTGAATATATTACTTTTTCCACTACTACGCTCTTAGCGCTCCAAATGTCCAGTTGCATTTTCTACAGAAAGAGTGTTCAGATCTGCTCAATCAAAAGTATGGTTTAACTCTGTTAGCTGAATGCACAGATCAGAAAGAAGTTTCACCGAATGATTCTGTGTAGTTTATATTTGGAGACATTCCTTTTTCCACTATTACCCTCTTAGCGCTCCGAATCTCCACTTGCATTTTCTACAAAAGAGTGTTTCATAACTGCTCAATCAAAAATATGTTTTATCTCTGTTAACTGAATTTACAGATCAGAAATAAGTTTCACAGAATGCATCTGTGTAGTTTTTATTTGAAGATATTCTTTTTCCCTATGTAGGCCTCTTAGCGCTTAGCATGTCCAATTGCAGTTTCTACAGAAAGAGTGTTTCAGAACGGCTCAATCAAAAGTAAGGTTCAACTCTGTTAGTTGAATGCACAGAACAGAAAGAATTTTCACAGAATGCTACTGTGTAGTTTATATTTGAATATATTCCTTTTTCCACTATTACCCTCTTAGCGCTCCGAATGTCCACTTGCATTTTCTACAGAAAGAGTGTTCAGAACTGCGCAATCAAAAGTATGGTTTAACTCTGTTAGCTTAATGAACATATCAGAAATAAGTTTCACACAATGCTTCTGTGTAGTTTTTATTTGAAGATATTATTTTTCCCAATATAGGCCTCTTAGCGCTCAGAATGTCCAATTGCAGTTTCTACAGAAAGAGTGTTTCAGAAAGGCTCAATCAAAAGTAAGGTTCAATTCTGTTAGTTGAATGCACAGAACAGAAAGAAGTTTCATACAATGCTTCAGTGTAGTTTATATTTGAACATATTCTTTTTTCCACTATTACCCACTTAGCGCTACGAATGTCCAGTTGCATTTTCTACAGACAGAGTGTTTCAAAACTCCTCAATCAAAAGTATGGTTTAACTCTGTTAGCTGAATGCTCAGATCAGAAAGAAGTTTCACAGAATGCTTCTGTGTAGTTTATATTTGAATATATTACTTTTTCCACTACTACGCTCTTAGCGCTCCAAATGTCCAGTTGCATTTTCAACAGAAAGAGTGTTCAGATCTGCTCAATCAAAAGTATGGTTTAACTCTGTTAGCTGAATGCACAGATCAGAAAGAAGTTTCACCGAATGATTCTGTGTAGTTTATATTTGAAGACATTCCTTTTTCCACTATTACCCTCTTAGCGCTCCGAATCTCCACTTGCATTTTCTACAAAAAGAGTGTTTCATAACTGCTCAATCAAAAATATGTTTTATCTCTGTTAACTGAGTTTACAGATCAGAAATAAGTTTCACAGAATGCATCTGTGTAGTTTTTATTTGAAGATATTCTTTTTCCCAATGTAGGCCTCTTAGCGCTTAGCATGTCCAATTGCAGTTTCTACAGAAAGAGTGTTTCAGAACGGCTCAATCAAAAGTAAGGTTCAACTCTGTTAGTTGAATGCACAGAAAAGAAAGAATTTTCACAGAATGCTACTGTGTAGTTTATATTTGAATATATTCCTTTTTCAACTATTACCCTCTTAGCGCTCCGAATGTCCACTTGCATTTTCTACAGAAAGAGTGTTCAGAACTGCGCAATCAAAAGTATTGTTTAACTCTGTTAGTTTAATGAACATATCAGAAATAAGTTTCACACAATGCTTCTGTGTAGTTTTTATTTGAAGATATTATTTTTCCCAATATAGGCCTCTTAGCGCTCAGAATGTCCAATTGCAGTTTCTACAGAAAGAGTGTTTCAGAAAGGCTCAATCAAAAGTAAGGTTCAACTCTGTTAGTTGAATGCACAGAACAGAAAGAAGTTTCATACAATGCTTCTGTGTAGTTTATATTTGAACATATTCTTTTTTCCACTATTACCCACTTAGCGCTACGAATGTCCAGTTGCATTTTCTACAGACAGAGTGTTTCAAAACTGCTCAATCATAAGTATGGTTTAACTCTGTTAGCTGAATGCTCAGATCAGAAAGAAGTTTCACAGAATGCTTCTGTGTAGTTTATATTTGAATATATTCCTTTTTCCACTACTACTCTCTTAGCGCTCCAAATGTCCAGTTGCATTTTCTACAGAAAGAGTGTTCAGATCTGCTCAATCAAAAGTATGGTTTAACACTGTTAGCTGAATGCACAGATCAGAAAGAAGTTTCACAGAATGATTCTCTGTAGTTTATATTTGGAGACATTCCTTTTTCCACTATTACCCTCTTAGCGCTCCGAATCTCCACTTGCATTTTCAACAGAAAGAGTGTTTCAGAACGGCTCAATCAAAACTAAGGTTCAACTCTTTTAGTTGAACAAACAGAACAGAAAGAAGTTTCACACAATTCTTCTGTGTTGTTTTTATTTGTAGACATTCTTTTTCCCAATATAGGCCTCTTAGCGCTCAGAATGTCCAATTGCAGTTTCTACAGAAAGAGTGTTTCAGAACGGCTCAATCAAAAGTAAGGTTCAACTCTGTTAGTTGAATGCACAGAACAGAAAGAAGTTTCATACAATGCTTCTGTGTAGTTTATATTTGAACATATTCTCTTTTCCACTATTACCCACTTAGCGCTACGAATGTCCAGTTGCATTTTCTACAGACAGAGTGTTTCAAAACTGCTCAATCAAAAGTATGGTTTAACTCTGTTAGCTGAATGCTCAGATCAGAAAGAAATTTCACAGAATGCTTCTGTGTAGTTTATGTTTGAATATATTCCTTTTTCCACTACTACGCTCTTAGCGCTCCAAATGTCCAGTTGCATTTTCTACAGAAAGAGTGTTCACATCTGCTCAATCAAAGGTATGGTTTAACTCTGTTAGCTGAATGCACAGATCAGAAAGAAGTTTCACCGAATGATTCTGTGTAGTTTATATTTGAAGATATTCCTTTTTCCACTATTTCCCTCTTAGCGCTCCGAATCTCCACTTGCATTTTCTACAAAAAGAGTGTTTCATAACTGCTCAATCAAAAATATGTTTTATCTCTGTTAACTGAATTTACAGATCAGAAATAAGTTTCACAGAATGCATCTGTGTAGTTTTTATTTGAAGATATTCTTTTTCCCAATGTAGGCCTCTTAGCGCTTAGCATGTCCAATTGCAGTTTCTACAGAAAGAGTGTTTCAGAACGGCTCAATCAAAAGTAAGGTTCAACTCTGTTAGTTGAATGCACAGAACAGAAAGAATTTTCACAGAATGCTACTGTGTAGTTTATATTTGAATATATTCCTTTTTCCACTATTACCCTCTTAGCGCTCCGAAAGTCCACTTGCATTTTCTACAGAAAGAGTGTTCAGAACTGCGCAATCAAAAGTATGGTTTAACCCTGTTAGCTTAATGAACATATCAAAAATAAGTTTCACACAATGCTTCTGTGTAGTTTTTATTTGAAGATATTATTTTTCCCAATATAGGCCTCTTAGCACTCAGAATGTCCAATTGCAGTTTCTACAGAAAGAGCGTTTCAGAAAGGCTCAATCAAAAGTAAGGTTCAACTCTGTTAGTTGAATGCACAGAACAGAAAGAAGTTTCATACAATGCTTCTGTGTAGTTTATATTTGAACATATTCTTTTTTCCACTATTACCCACTTAGCACTACGAATGTCCAGTTGCATTTTCTACAGACAGAGTGTTTCAAAACTGCTCAATCAAAAGTATGGTTTAACTCTGTTAGCTGAATGCTCAGATCAGAAAGAAGTTTCACAGAATGCTTCTGTGTAGTTTATATTTGAATATATTCGTTTTTCCACTACTACTCTCTTAGCGCTCCAAATGTCCAGTTGTATTTTCTACAGAAGGAGTGTTCAGATCTGCTCAATCAAAAGTATGATTTAACTCTGTTAGCTGAATGCTCAGATCAGAAAGAAGTTTCACCGAATGATTCTGTGTAGTTTATATTTGGAGACATTCCTTTTTCCGCTATTAACCTCTTAGCGCTCCGAATCTCCACTTGCATTTTCTACAGAAAGTGTGTTTCAGAACGGCTCAATCAAAACTAAGTTTCAACTCTTTTAGTTGAACAAACCGAACAGAAAGATGTTTCACACAATTCTTCTGTGTAGTTTTTATTTGTAGACATTCTTTTTCCCAATATAGGCCTCTTAGCGCTCAGAATGTCCAATTGCAGTTTCTACAGAAAGAGTGTTTCAGAACGGCTCAATCAAAAGTAAGGTTCAACTCTGTTAGTTGAATGCACAGAACAGAAAGAAGTTTCATACAATGCTTCTGTGTAGTTTATATTTGAACATATTCTTTTTTCCACTATTACCCACTTAGCGCTACGAAAGTCCAGTTGCATTTTCTACAGACAGACTGTTTCAAAACTGCTCAATCAAAAGTATGGTTTAACTCTGTTAGCTGAATGCTCAGATCAGAAAGAAGTTTCACAGAATGCCTCTCTGTAGTTTATATTTGAATATACTCCTTTTTCCACTACTACGCCCTTAGCGCTCCAAATGTCCAGTTGCATTTTCTACAGAAAGAGTGTTCAGATCTGCTCAATCAAAAGTATGGTTTAACTCTGTTAGCTGAATGCACGGATCAGAAAGAAGTTTCACCGAATGATTCTGTGTAGTTTATATTTGAAGACATTCCTTTTTCCACTATTACCCTCTTAGCGCTCCCAATCTCAACTTGCATTTTCTACAAAAAGAGTGTTTCATAACTGCTCAATCAAAAATATGTTTTATCTCTGTTAATTGAATTTACAGATCAGAAATAAGTTTCACCGAATGCATCTGTGTAGTTTTTATTTGAAGATATTCTTTTTCCCAATGTAGGCCTCTTAGCGCTTAGCATGTCCAATTGCAGTTTCTACAGAAAGAGTGTTTCAGAACGGCTCAATCAAAAGTAAGGTTCAACTCTGTTAGTTGAATGCACAGAACAGAAAGAATTTTCACAGAATGCTACTGTGTAGTTTATATTTGAATATAATCCTTTTTCCACTATTACCCTCTTAGCGCTCCGAATGTCCACTTGCATTTTCTACAGAAAGAGTGCTCAGAACTGCGCAATCAAAACTATGGTTTATCTCTGTTAGCTTAATGAACATATCAGAAATAAGTTTCACACAATGCTTCTGTGTAGTTTTTATTTGAAGATATTATTTTTCCCAATAGAGGCCTCTTAGCGCTCAGAATGTCCAATTGCAGTTTCTACAGAAAGAGTGTTTCAGAAAGGCTCTATCAAAAGTAAGGTTCAAGTCTGTTAGTTGAATGCACAGAACAGAAAGAAGTTTCATACAATGCTTCTGTGTAGTTTATATTTGAACATATTCTTTTTTCCACTATTACCCACTTAGCGCTACGAATGTCCAGTTGCATTTTCTACAGACAGAGTGTTTCAAAACTGCTCAATCAAAAGAATGGTTTAACTCTGTTAGCTGAATGCTCAGATCAGAAAGAAGTTTCACAGAATGCTTCTGTGTAGTTTATATTTGAATATATTCCTTTTTCCACTACTACGCTCTTAGCGCTCCAAATGTCCAGTTGCATTTTCTACAGAAAGAGTGTTCAGATCTGCTCAATCAAAAGTATGGTTTAACTCTGTTAGCTGAATGCACAGATCAGAAAGAAGTTTCACCGAATGATTCTGTGTAGTTTATATTTGTAGACATTCCTTTTTCCACTATTACCCTGTTAGCGCTCCGAATCTCCACTTGCATTTTCTACAAAAAGAGTGCTTCATGACTGCTCAATCAAAAATATGTTTTATCTCTGTTAACTGAATTTACAGATCAGAAATAAGTTTCACAGAATGCATCTGTGTAGTTTTTATTTGAAGATATTCTTTTTCCCAATGTAGGCCTCTTAGCGCTTAGCATGTCCAATTGCAGTTTCTACAGAAAGAGTGTTTCAGAACGGCTCAATCAAAAGTAAGGTTCAACTCTGTTAGTTGAATGCACAGAACAGAAAGAATTTTCACAGAATGCTACTGTGTAGTTTATATTTGAATATATTCCTTTTTCCACTATTACCCTCTTAGCGCTCCGAATGTCCACTTGCATTTTCTACAGAAAGAGTGTTCAGAACTGCGCAATCAAAAGTATGTTTTAACTCTGTTAGCTTAATGAACATATCAGAAATAAGTTTCACACAATGCTTCTGTGTAGTTTTTATTTGAAGATATTATTTTTCCCAATATAGGCCTCTTAGCGCTCAGAATGTCCAATTGCAGTTTCTACAGAAAGAGTGTTTCAGAAAGGCTCAATCAAAAGTAAGGTTCAACTCTGTTAGTTGAATGCACAGAACAGAAAGAAGTTTCATACAATGCTTCTGTGTAGTTTATATTTGAACATATTCTTTTTTCCACTATTACCCACTTAGCGCTACGAATGTCCAGTTGCATTTTCTACAGACAGAGTGTTTCAAAACTGGTCAATCAAAAGTATGGTTTAACTCTGTTAGCTGAATGCACAGATCAGAAAGAAGTTTCACAGAATGCTTCTGTGTAGTTTATATTTGAATATATTCCTTTTTCCACTACTACTCTCTTAGCGCTCCAAATGTACAGTTGCATTTTCTACAGAAAGAGTGTTCAGATCTGCTCAATCAAAAGTATGGTTTAACTCTGTTAGCTGAATGCACAGATCAGAAAGAAGTTTCACAGAATGATTCTGTGTAGTTTATATTTGGAGACATTCCTTTTTCCACTATTACCCTCTTAGCGCTCCGAATCTCCACTTGCATTTTCTACAGAAAGTGTGTTTCAGAACGGCTCAATCAAAACTAAGTTTCAACTCTTTTAGTTGAACAAACCGAACAGAAAGAAGTTTCACACAATTCTTCTGTGTAGTTTTTATTTGTAGACATTCTTTTTCCCAATATAGGCCTCTTAGCGCTCAGAATGTCCAATTGCAGTTTCTACAGAAAGAGTGTTTCAGAACGGCTCAATCAAAAGTAAGGTTCAACTCTGTTAGTTGAATGCACAGAACAGAAAGAAGTTTCATACAATGCTTCTGTGTAGTTTATATTTGAACATATTCTTTTTTCCACTATTACCCACTTAGCGCTACGAATGTCCAGTTGCATTTTCTACAGACAGAGTGTTTCAAAACTGCTCAATCAAAAGTATGGTTTAACTCTGTTAGCTGAATGCTCAGATCAGAAAGTAGTTTCACAGAATGCCTCTCTGTAGTTTATATTTGAATATACTCCTTTTTCCACTACTACGCCCTTAGCGCTCCAAATGTCCAGTTGCATTTTCTACAGAAAGAGTGTTCAGATCTGCTCAATCAAAAGTATGGTTTAACTCTGTTAGCTGAATGCACGGATCAGAAAGAAGTTTCACCGAATGATTCTGTGTAGTTTATATTTGAAGACATTCCTTTTTCCACTATTACCCTCTTAGCGCTCCCAATCTCAACTTGCATTTTCTACAAAAAGAGTGTTTCATAACTGCTCAATCAAAAATATGTTTTATCTCTGTTAACTGAATTTACAGATCAGAAATAAGTTTCACAGAATGCATCAGTGTAGTTTTTATTTGAAGATATTCTTTTTCCCAATGTAGGCCTCTTAGCGCTTAGCATGTCCAATTGCAGTTTCTACAGAAAGAGTGTTTCAGAACGGCTCAATCAAAAGTAAGGTTCAACTCTGTTAGTTGAATGCACAGAACAGAAAGAATTTTCACAGAATGCTACTGTGTAGTTTATATTTGAATATATTCCTTTTTCCACTATTACCCTCTTAGCGCTCCGAATGTCCACTTGCATTTTCTACAGAAAGAGTGTTCAGAACTGCGCAATCAAAAGTATGGTTTAACTCTGTTAGCTTAATGAACATATCAGAAATAAGTTTCACACAATGCTTCTGTGTAGTTTTTATTTGAAGATATTATTTTTCCCAATATAGGCCTCTTAGCGCTCAGAATGTCCAATTGCAGTTTCTACAGAAAGAGTGATTCCGAAAGGCTCAATCAAAAGTAAGGTTCAACTCTGTTAGTTGAATTCACAGAACAGAAAGAAGTTTCATACACTGCTTCTGTTTAGTTTATAATTGAACATATTTTTTTTCCACAATTACCCACTTAGCGCTACGAATGTCCAGTTGCATTTTCTACAGACAGAGTGTTTCAAAACTGCTCAATCAAAAGTATGGTTTAACTCTGTTAGCTGAATGCTCAGATCAGAAAGAAGTTTCACAGAATGCTTCTGTGTAGTTTATATTTGAATATATTCCTTTTTCCACTACTACTCTCTTAGCGCTCCAAATGTCCAGTTGCATTTTCTACAGAAAGAGTGTTCAGATCTGCTCTATCAAAAGTATGGTTTAATTCTGTTAGCTGAATGCACAGATCAGAAAAAAGTTTCACAGAATGATTCTGTGTAGTTTATATTTGGAGACATTCTTTTTTCCACTATTACCCTCTTAGCGCTCCGAATCTCCACTTGCACTTTCTACAGAAAGAGTTTCTCAGAACGACACAATCAAAACTACGGTTCAATTCTTTTAGTTGAACAAACAGAACAGAAAGAAGTTTCACACAATTCTTCTCTGTAGTTTTTATTTGTAGACATTCTTTTTCCCAATATAGGCCTTCTAGCGCTCAGAATGTCCAATTGCAGTTTCTACAGAAAGAGTGTTTCAGAACGGCTCAATCAAAAGTAAGGTTCAACTCTGTTAGTTGAATGCACAGAACAGAAAGAAGTTTCACAGAATGCTTCTGTGTAGTTAATATTTGAACATATTCTTTTTTCCACTATTACCCACTTAGCGCTACGAATGTCCAGTTGCATTTTCTACAGACAGAGTGTTTCAAAACTGCTCAATCAAAAGTATGGTTTAACTCTGTTAGCTGAATGCTCAGATCAGAAAGAAGTTTCACAGAATGCTTCTGTGTAGTTTATATTTGAATATATTCCTTTTTCCACTATTACCCTCTTAGCGCTCCGAATCTCCACTTGCATTTTCTACAAAAAGAGTGTTTCATAACTGCTCAATCAAAAATATGTTTTATCTCTGTTAATTGAATTTACAGATCAGAAATAAGTTTCACCGAATGCATCTGTGTAGTTTTTATTTGAAGATATTATTTTTCCCAATGTAGGCCTCTTAGCGCTTAGCATGTCCAATTGCAGTTTCTACAGAAAGAGTGTTTCAGAACGGCTCAATCAAAAGTAAGGTTCAATTCTGTTGGCTGAATGCACAGAACAGTAAGAGTTTTCACAGAATGCTACTGTGTAGTTTATATTTGAATATATTCCTTTTTCCACTATTACCCTCTTAGCGCTCCGAATGTCCACTTGCATTTTCTACAGAAAGAGTGTTCAGAACTGCGCAATCAAAAGTATGGTTTAACTCTGTTAGCTTAATGAACATATCAGAAATAAGTTTCACACAATGCTTCTGTGTAGTTTTTATTTGAAGATATTACTTTTACCAATAGAGACCTCTTAGCGCTCAGAATGTCCAATTGCGGTTTCTTCAGAAAGAGTGTTTCAGAACGGCACAATCAAAAGTAAGGTTCAACTCTGTTAGTTGAATGCACAGAACAGCAAGAAGTTTCACAGAATGCTTCTGTGTAGTTTATATTTGAACATATTCTTTTTTCCACTATACCCACTTAGCGCTACGAATGTCCAGTTGCATTTTCTACAGACACACTGTTTCAAAACTGCTCAATCAAAAGTATGGTTTAACTCTGTTAGCTGAATGCTCAGATCAGAAAGAAGTTTCACAGAATGCTTCTGTGTTGTTTATATTTGAATATATTACTTTTTCCACTACTACGCTCTTAGCGCTCCAAATGTCCAGTTGCATTTTCTACAGAAAGAGTGTTCAGATCTGCTCAATCAAAAGTATGGTTTAACTCTGTTAGCTGAATGCACAGATCAGAAAGAAGTTTCACCGAATGATTCTGTGTAGTTTATATTTGGAGACATTCCTTTTTCCACTATTACCCTCTTAGCGCTCCGAATCTCCACTTGCATTTTCTACAGAAAGAGTGTTTCAGAACGGCTCAATCAAAACTAAGGTTCAACTCTTTTAGTTGAACAAACAGAACAGAAAGAAGTTTCACACAATTCTTCTGTGTAGTTTTTATTTGTAGACATTCTTTTTCCCAATATAGGCCTCTTAGCGCTCAGAATGTCCAATTGCAGTTTCTACAGAAAGAGTGTTTCAGAACGGCTCAACCAAAAGTAAGGTTCAACTCTGTTAGTTGAATGCACAGAACAGAAAGAAGTTTCATACAATGCTTCTGTGTAGTTTATATTTGAACATATTCTTTTTTCCACTATTACCCACTTAGCGCTACGAATGTCCAGTTGCATTTTCTACAGACAGAGTGTTTCAAAACTGCTCAATCAAAAGAATGGTTTAACTCTGTTAGCTGAATGCTCAGATCAGAAAGAAGTTTCACAGAATGCTTCTGTGTAGTTTATATTTGAATATATTCCTTTTTCCACTACTACGCTCTTAGCGCTCCAAATGTCCAGTTGCATTTTCTACAGAAAGAGTGTTCAGATCTGCTCAATCAAAAGTATGGTGTAACTCTGTTAGCTGAATGCACAGATCAGAAAGAAGTTTCACCGAATGATTCTGTGTAGTTTATATTTGTAGACATTCCTTTTTCCACTATTACCCTCTTAGCGCTCCGAATCTCCACTTGCATTTTCTACAAAAAGAGTGTTTCATAACTGCTCAATCAAAAATATGTTTTATCTCTGTTAACTGAATTTACAGATCAGAAATAAGTTTCACAGAATGCATCTGTGTAGTTTTTATTTGAAGATATTCTTTTTCCCAATGTAGGCCTCTTAGCGCTTAGCATGTCCAATTGCAGTTTCTACAGAAAGAGTGTTTCAGAACGGCTCAATCAAAAGTAAGGTTCAACTCTGTTAGTTGAATGCACAGAACAGAAAGAATTTTCACAGAATGCTACTGTGTAGTTTATATTTGAATATATTCCTTTTTCCACTATTACCCTCTTAGCGCTCCGAATGTCCACTTGCATTTTCTACAGAAAGAGTGTTCAGAACTGCGCAATCAAAAGTATGGTTTAACTCTGTTAGCTTAATGAACATATCAGAAATAAGTTTCACACAATGCTTCTGTGTAGTTTTTATTTGAAGATATTTTTTTTCCCAATAGAGGCCTCTTAGCGCTCAGAATGTCCAATTGCAGTTTCTACAGAAAGAGTGTTTCAGAAAGGCTCAATCAAAAGTAAGGTTCAACTCTGTTAGTTGAATGCACAGAACAGAAAGAAGTTTCATACAATGCTTCTGTGTAGTTTATATTTGAACATATTCTTTTTTCCACTATTACCCACTTAGCGCTACGAATGTCCAGTTGCATTTTCTACAGACAGAGTGTTTCAAAACTGGTCAATCAAAAGTATGGTTTAACTCTGTTAGCTGAATGCTCAGATCAAAAAGAAGTTTCACAGAATGCTTCTGTGTAGTTTATATTTGAATATATTCCTTTTTCCACTACTACTCTCTTAGCGCTCCAAATGTCCAGTTGCATTTTCTACAGAAAGAGTGTTCAGATCTGCTCAATCAAAAGTATGGTTTAACTCTGTTAGCTGAATGCACAGATCAGAAAGAAGTTTCACAGAATGATTCTGTGTAGTTTATATTTGTAGACATTCCTTTTTCCACTATTACCCTCTTAGCGCTCCGAATCTCCACTTGCATTTTCTACAGAAAGTGTGTTTCAGAACGGCTCAATCAAAACTAAGTTTCAACTCTTTTAGTTGAACAAACCGAACAGAAAGAAGTTTCACACAATTCTTCTGTGTAGTTTTTATTTGTAGACATTCTTTTTCCCAATATAGGCCTCTTAGCGCTCAGAATGTCCAATTGCAGTTTCTACAGAAAGAGTGTTTCAGAACGGCTCAATCAAAAGTAAGGTTCAACTCTGTTAGTTGAATGCACAGAACAGAAAGAAGTTTCATACAATGCTTCTGTGTAGTTTATATTTGAACATATTCTTTTTTCCACTATTACCCACTTAGCGCTACGAAAGTCCAGTTGCATTTTCTACAGACAGACTGTTTCAAAACTGCTCAATCAAAAGTATGGTTTAACTCTGTTAGCTGAATGCTCAGATCAGAAAGAAGTTTCACAGAATGCCTCTCTGTAGTTTATATTTGAATATACTCCTTTTTCCACTACTACGCCCTTAGCGCTCCAAATGTCCAGTTGCATTTTCTACAGAAAGAGTGTTCAGATCTGCTCAATCAAAAGTATGGTTTAACTCTGTTAGCTGAATGCACGGATCAGAAAGAAGTTTCACCGAATGATTCTGTGTAGTTTATATTTGAAGACATTCCTTTTTCCACTATTACCCTCTTAGCGCTCCCAATCTCAACTTGCATTTTCTACAAAAAGAGTGTTTCATAACTGCTCAATCAAAAATATGTTTTATCTCTGTTAACTGAATTTACAGATCAGAAATAAGTTTCACAGAATGCATCAGTGTAGTTTTTATTTGAAGATATTCTTTTTCCCAATGTAGGCCTCTTAGCGCTTAGCATGTCCAATTGCAGTTTCTACAGAAAGAGTGTTTCAGAACGGCTCAATCAAAAGTAAGGTTCAACTCTGTTAGTTGAATGCACAGAACAGAAAGAATTTTCACAGAATGCTACTGTGTAGTTTATATTTGAATATATTCCTTTTTCCACTATTACCCTCTTAGCGCTCCGAATGTCCACTTGCATTTTCTACAGAAAGAGTGTTCAGAACTGCGCAATCAAAAGTATGGTTTAACTCTGTTAGCTTAATGAACATATCAGAAATAAGTTTCACACAATGCTTCTGTGTAGTTTTTATTTGAAGATATTATTTTTCCCAATATAGGCCTCTTAGCGCTCAGAATGTCCAATTGCAGTTTCTACAGAAAGAGTGTTTCAGAAAGGCTCAATCAAAAGTAAGGTTCAACTCTGTTAGTTGAATTCACAGAACAGAAAGAAGTTTCATACACTGCTTCTGTTTAGTTTATAATTGAACATTTTTTTTTTCCACAATTACCCACTTTGCGCTACGAATGTCCAGTTGCTTTTTCTACAGACAGAGTGTTTCAAAACTGCTCAATCAAAAGTATGGTTTAACTCTGTTAGCTGAATGCTCAGATCAGAAAGAAGTTTCACAGAATGCTTCTGTGTAGTTTATATTTGAATATATTCCTTTTTCCACTACTACTCTCTTAGAGCTCCAAATGTCCAGTTGCATTTTCTACAGAAAGAGTGTTCAGATCTGCTCTATCAAAAGTATGTTTTAATTCTGTTAGCTGAATGCACAGATCAGAAAAAAGTTTCACAGAATGATTCTGTGTAGTTTATATTTGGAGACATTCTTTTTTCCACTATTACCCTCTTAGCGCTCCGAATCTCCACTTGCACTTTCTACAGAAAGAGTTTCTCAGAACGACACAATCAAAACTACGGTTCAATTCTTTTAGTTGAACAAACAGAACAGAAAGAAGTTTCACACAATTCTTCTCTGTAGTTTTTATTTGTAGACATTCTTTTTCCCAATATAGGCCTTCTAGCGCTCAGAATGTCCAATTGCAGTTTCTACAGAAAGAGTGTTTCAGAACGGCTCAATCAAAAGTAAGGTTCAACTCTGTTAGTTGAATGCACAGAACAGAAAGAAGTTTCACAGAATGCTTCTGTGTAGTTAATATTTGAACATATTCTTTTTTCCACTATTACCCACTTAGCGCTACGAATGTCCAGTTGCATTTTCTACAGACAGAGTGTTTCAAAACTGCTCAATCAAAAGTATGGTTTAACTCTGTTAGCTGAATGCTCAGATCAGAAAGAAGTTTCACAGAATGCTTCTGTGTAGTTTATATTTGAATATATTCCTTTTTCCACTATTACCCTCTTAGCGCTCCGAATCTCCACTTGCATTTTCTACAAAAAGAGTGTTTCATAACTGCTCAATCAAAAATATGTTTTATCTCTGTTAATTGAATTTACAGATCAGAAATAAGTTTCACCGAATGCATCTGTGTAGTTTTTATTTGAAGATATTATTTTTCCCAATGTAGGCCTCTTAGCGCTTAGCATGTCCAATTGCAGTTTCTACAGAAAGAGTGTTTCAGAACGGCTCAATCAAAAGTAAGGTTCAACTCTGTTAGTTGAATGCACAGAACAGAAAGAATTTTCACAGAATGCTACTGTGTAGTTTATATTTGAATATATTCCTTTTTCCACTATTACCCTCTTAGCGCTCCGAATGTCCACTTGCATTTTCTACAGAAAGAGTGTTCAGAACTGCGCAATCAAAAGTATGGTTTAACTCTGTTAGCTTAATGAAGATATCAGAAATAAGTTTCACACAATGCTTCTGTGTAGTTTTTATTTGAAGATATTACTTTTACCAATAGAGACCTCTTAGCGCTCAGAATGTCCAATTGCAGTTTCTTCAGAAAGAGTGTTTCAGAACGGCTCAATCAAAAGTAAGGTTCAACTCTGTTAGTTGAATGCACAGAACAGCAAGAAGTTTCACAGAATGCTTCTGTGTAGTTTATATTTGAACATATTCTTTTTTCCACTATACCCACTTAGCGCTACGAATGTCCAGTTGCATTTTCTACAGACACAGTGTTTCAAAACTGCTCAATCAAAAGTATGGTTTAACTCTGTTAGCTGAATGCTCAGATCAGAAAGAAGTTTCACAGAATGCTTCTGTGTTGTTTATATTTGAATATATTCCTTTTTCCACTACTACGCTCTTAGCGCTCCAAATGTCCAGTTGCATTTTCTACAGAAAGAGTGTTCAGATCTGCTCAATCAAAAGTATGGTTTAACTCTGTTAGCTGAATGCACAGATCAGAAAGAAGTTTCACCGAATGATTCTGTGTAGTTTATATTTGGAGACATTCCTTTTTCCACTATTACCCTCTTAGCGCTCCGAATCTCCACTTGCATTTTCTACAAAAAGAGTGTTTCATAACTGCTCAATCAAAAATATGTTTTATCTCTGTTAATTGAATTTACAGATCAGAAATAAGTTTCACCGAATGCATCTGTGTAGTTTTTATTTGAAGATATTCTTTTTCCCAATGTAGGCCTCTTAGCGCTTAGCATGTCCAATTGCAGTTTCTACAGAAAGAGTGTTTCAGAACGGCTCAATCAAAAGTAAGGTTCAACTCTGTTAGTTGAATGCACAGAACAGAAAGAATTTTCACAGAATGCTACTGTGTAGTTTATATTTGAATATAATCCTTTTTCCACTATTACCCTCTTAGCGCTCCGAATGTCCACTTGCATTTTCTACAGAAAGAGTGTTCAGAACTGCGCAATCAAAACTATGGTTTATCTCTGTTAGCTTAATGAACATATCAGAAATAAGTTTCACACAATGCTTCTGTGTAGTTTTTATTTGAAGATATTATTTTTCCCAATAGAGGCCTCTTAGCGCTCAGAATGTCCAATTGCAGTTTCTACAGAAAGAGTGTTTCAGAAAGGCTCTATCAAAAGTAAGGTTCAACTCTGTTAGTTGAATGCACAGAACAGAAAGAAGTTTCATACAATGCTTCTGTGTAGTTTATATTTGAACATATTCTTTTTTCCACTATTACCCACTTAGCGCTACGAATGTCCAGTTGCATTTTCTACAGACAGAGTGTTTCAAAACTGCTCAATCAAAAGAATGGTTTAACTCTGTTAGCTGAATGCTCAGATCAGAAAGAAGTTTCACAGAATGCTTCTGTGTAGTTTATATTTGAATATATTCCTTTTTCCACTACTACGCTCTTAGCGCTCCAAATGTCCAGTTGCATTTTCTACAGAAAGAGTGTTCAGATCTGCTCAATCAAAAGTATGGTTTAACTCTGTTAGCTGAATGCACAGATCAGAAAGAAGTTTCACCGAATGATTCTGTGTAGTTTATATTTGTAGACATTCCTTTTTCCACTATTACCCTGTTAGCGCTCCGAATCTCCACTTGCATTTTCTACAAAAAGAGTGCTTCATAACTGCTCAATCAAAAATATGTTTTATCTCTGTTAACTGAATTTACAGATCAGAAATAAGTTTCACAGAATGCATCTGTGTAGTTTTTATTTGAAGATATTCTTTTTCCCAATGTAGGCCTCTTAGCGCTTAGCATGTCCAATTGCAGTTTCTACAGAAAGAGTGTTTCAGAACGGCTCAATCAAAAGTAAGGTTCAACTCTGTTAGTTGAATGCACAGAACAGAAAGTATTTTCACAGAATGCTACTGTGTAGTTTATATTTGAATATATTCCTTTTTCCACTATTACCCTCTTAGCGCTCCGAATGTCCACTTGCATTTTCTACAGAAAGAGTGTTCAGAACTGCGCAATCAAAAGTATGTTTTAACTCTGTTAGCTTAATGAACATATCAGAAATAAGTTTCACACAATGCTTCTGTGTAGTTTTTATTTGAAGATATTATTTTTCCCAATATAGGCCTCTTAGCGCTCAGAATGTCCAATTGCAGTTTCTACAGAAAGAGTGTTTCAGAAAGTCTCAATCAAAAGTAAGGTTCAACTCTGTTAGTTGAATGCACAGAACAGAAAGAAGTTTCATACAATGCTTCTGTGTAGTTTATATTTGAACATATTCTTTTTTCCACTATTACCCACTTAGCGCTACGAATGTCCAGTTGCATTTTCTACAGACAGAGTGTTTCAAAACTGGTCAATCAAAAGTATGGTTTAACTCTGTTAGCTGAATGCTCAGATCAGAAAGAAGTTTCACAGAATGCTTCTGTGTAGTTTATATTTGAATATATTCCTTTTTCCACTACTACTCTCTTAGCGCTCCAAATGTACAGTTGCATTTTCTACAGAAAGAGTGTTCAGATCTGCTCAATCAAAAGTATGGTTTAACTCTGTTAGCTGAATGCACAGATCAGAAAGAAGTTTCACAGAATGATTCTGTGTAGTTTATATTTGGAGACATTCCTTTTTCCACTATTACCCTCTTAGCGCTCCGAATCTCCACTTGCATTTTCTACAGAAAGTGTGTTTCAGAACGGCTCAATCAAAACTAAGTTTCAACTCTTTTAGTTGAACAAACCGAACAGAAAGAAGTTTCACACAATTCTTCTGTGTAGTTTTTATTTGTAGACATTCTTTTTCCCAATATAGGCCTCTTAGCACTCAGAATGTCCAATTGCAGTTTCTACAGAAAGAGTGTTTCAGAACGGCTCAATCAAAAGTAAGGTTCAACTCTGTTAGTTGAATGCACAGAACAGAAAGAAGTTTCATACAATGCTTCTGTGTAGTTTATATTTGAACATATTCTTTTTTCCACTATTACCCACTTAGCGCTACGAATGTCCAGTTGCATTTTCTACAGACAGAGTGTTTCAAAACTGCTCAATCAAAAGTATGGTTTAACTCTGTTAGCTGAATGCTCAGATCAGAAAGTAGTTTCACAGAATGCCTCTCTGTAGTTTATATTTGAATATACTCCTTTTTCCACTACTACGCCATTAGCGCTCCAAATGTCCAGTTGCATTTTCTACAGAAAGAGTGTTCAGATCTGCTCAATCAAAAGTATGGTTTAACTCTGTTAGCTGAATGCACGGATCAGAAAGAAGTTTCACCGAATGATTCTGTGTAGTTTATATTTGAAGACATTCCTTTTTCCACTATTACCCTCTTAGCGCTCCCAATCTCAACTTGCATTTTCTACAAAAAGAGTGTTTCATAACTGCTCAATCAAAAATATGTTTTATCTCTGTTAACTGAATTTACAGATCAGAAATAAGTTTCACAGAATGCATCAGTGTAGTTTTTATTTGAAGATATTCTTTTTCCCAATGTAGGCCTCTTAGCGCTTAGCATGTCCAATTGCAGTTTCTACAGAAAGAGTGTTTCAGAACGGCTCAATCAAAAGTAAGGTTCAACTCTGTTAGTTGAATGCACAGAACAGAAAGAATTTTCACAGAATGCTACTGTGTAGTTTATATTTGAATATATTCCTTTTTCCACTATTACCCTCTTAGCGCTCCGAATGTCCACTTGCATTTTCTACAGAAAGAGTGTTCAGAACTGCGCAATCAAAAGTATGGTTTAACTCTGTTAGCTTAATGAACATATCAGAAATAAGTTTCACACAATGCTTCTGTGTAGTTTTTATTTGAAGATATTATTTTTCCCAATATAGGCCTCTTAGCGCTCAGAATGTCCAATTGCAGTTTCTACAGAAAGAGTGATTCAGAAAGGCTCAATCAAAAGTAAGGTTCAACTCTGTTAGTTGAATTCACAGAACAGAAAGAAGTTTCATACACTGCTTCTGTTTAGTGTATAATTGAACATATTTTTTTTCCACAATTACCCACTTAGCGCTACGAATGTCCAGTTGCATTTTCTACAGACAGAGTGTTTCAAAACTGCTCAATCAAAAGTATGGTTTAACTCTGTTAGCTGAATGCTCAGATCAGAAAGAAGTTTCACAGAATGCTTCTGTGTAGTTTATATTTGAATATATTCCTTTTTCCACTACTACTCTCTTAGCGCTCCAAATGTCCAGTTGCATTTTCTACAGAAAGAGTGTTCAGATCTGCTCTATCAAAAGTATGGTTTAATTCTGTTAGCTGAATGCACAGATCAGAAAAAAGTTTCACAGAATGATTCTGTGTAGTTTATATTTGGAGACATTCTTTTTTCCACTATTACCCTCTTAGCGCTCCGAATCTCCAATTGCACTTTCTACAGAAAGAGTTTCTCAGAACGACACAATCAAAACTACGGTTCAATTCTTTTAGTTGAACAAACAGAACAGAAAGAAGTTTCACACAATTCTTCTCTGTAGTTTTTATTTGTAGACATTCTTTTTCCCAATATAGGCCTTCTAGCGCTCAGAATGTCCAATTGCAGTTTCTACAGAAAGAGTGTTTCAGAACGGCTCAATCAAAAGTAAGGTTCAACTCTGTTAGTTGAATGCACAGAACAGAAAGAAGTTTCACAGAATGCTTCTGTGTAGTTAATATTTGAACATATTCTTTTTTCCACTATACCCACTTAGCGCTACGAATGTCCAGTTGCATTTTCTACAGACACAGTGTTTCAAAACTGCTCAATCAAAAGTATGGTTTAACTCTGTTAGCTGAATGCTCAGATCAGAAAGAAGTTTCACAGAATGCTTCTGTGTTGTTTATATTTGAATATATTACTTTTTCCACTACTACGCTCTTAGCGCTCCAAATGTCCAGTTGCATTTTCTACAGAAAGAGTGTTCAGATCTGCTCAATCAAAAGTATGGTTTAACTCTGTTAGCTGAATGCACAGATCAGAAAGAAGTTTCACCGAATGATTCTGTGTAGTTTATATTTGGAGACATTCCTTTTTCCACTATTACCCTCTTAGCGCTCCGAATCTCCACTTGCATTTTCTACAAAAGAGTGTTTCATAACTGCTCAATCAAAAATATGTTTTATCTCTGTTAACTGAATTTACAGATCAGAAATAAGTTTCACAGAATGCATCTGTGTAGTTTTTATTTGAAGATATTCTTTTTCCCTATGTAGGCCTCTTAGCGCTTAGCATGTCCAATTGCAGTTTCTACAGAAAGAGTGTTTCAGAACGGCTCAATCAAAAGTAAGGTTCAACTCTGTTAGTTGAATGCACAGAACAGAAAGAATTTTCACAGAATGCTACTGTGTAGTTTATATTTGAATATATTCCTTTTTCCACTATTACCCTCTTAGCGCTCCGAATGTCCACTTGCATTTTCTACAGAAAGAGTGTTCAGAACTGCGCAATCAAAAGTATGGTTTAACTCTGTTAGCTTAATGAACATATCAGAAATAAGTTTCACACAATGCTTCTGTGTAGTTTTTATTTGAAGATATTATTTTTCCCAATATAGGCCTCTTAGCGCTCAGAATGTCCAATTGCAGTTTCTACAGAAAGAGTGTTTCAGAAAGGCTCAATCAAAAGTAAGGTTCAATTCTGTTAGTTGAATGCACAGAACAGAAAGAAGTTTCATACAATGCTTCAGTGTAGTTTATATTTGAACATATTCTTTTTTCCACTATTACCCACTTAGCGCTACGAATGTCCAGTTGCATTTTCTACAGACAGAGTGTTTCAAAACTCCTCAATCAAAAGTATGGTTTAACTCTGTTAGCTGAATGCTCAGATCAGAAAGAAGTTTCACAGAATGCTTCTGTGTAGTTTATATTTGAATATATTACTTTTTCCACTACTACGCTCTTAGCGCTCCAAATGTCCAGTTGCATTTTCAACAGAAAGAGTGTTCAGATCTGCTCAATCAAAAGTATGGTTTAACTCTGTTAGCTGAATGCACAGATCAGAAAGAAGTTTCACCGAATGATTCTGTGTAGTTTATATTTGAAGACATTCCTTTTTCCACTATTACCCTCTTAGCGCTCCGAATCTCCACTTGCATTTTCTACAAAAAGAGTGTTTCATAACTGCTCAATCAAAAATATGTTTTATCTCTGTTAACTGAGTTTACAGATCAGAAATAAGTTTCACAGAATGCATCTGTGTAGTTTTTATTTGAAGATATTCTTTTTCCCAATGTAGGCCTCTTAGCGCTTAGCATGTCCAATTGCAGTTTCTACAGAAAGAGTGTTTCAGAACGGCTCAATCAAAAGTAAGGTTCAACTCTGTTAGTTGAATGCACAGAAAAGAAAGAATTTTCACAGAATGCTACTGTGTAGTTTATATTTGAATATATTCCTTTTTCAACTATTACCCTCTTAGCGCTCCGAATGTCCACTTGCATTTTCTACAGAAAGAGTGTTCAGAACTGCGCAATCAAAAGTATTGTTTAACTCTGTTAGTTTAATGAACATATCAGAAATAAGTTTCACACAATGCTTCTGTGTAGTTTTTATTTGAAGATATTATTTTTCCCAATATAGGCCTCTTAGCGCTCAGAATGTCCAATTGCAGTTTCTACAGAAAGAGTGTTTCAGAAAGGCTCAATCAAAAGTAAGGTTCAACTCTGTTAGTTGAATGCACAGAACAGAAAGAAGTTTCATACAATGCTTCTGTGTAGTTTATATTTGAACATATTCTTTTTTCCACTATTACCCACTTAGCGCTACGAATGTCCAGTTGCATTTTCTACAGACAGAGTGTTTCAAAACTGCTCAATCATAAGTATGGTTTAACTCTGTTAGCTGAATGCTCAGATCAGAAAGAAGTTTCACAGAATGCTTCTGTGTAGTTTATATTTGAATATATTCCTTTTTCCACTACTACTCTCTTAGCGCTCCAAATGTCCAGTTGCATTTTCTACAGAAAGAGTGTTCAGATCTGCTCAATCAAAAGTATGGTTTAACACTGTTAGCTGAATGCACAGATCAGAAAGAAGTTTCACAGAATGATTCTCTGTAGTTTATATTTGGAGACATTCCTTTTTCCACTATTACCCTCTTAGCGCTCCGAATCTCCACTTGCATTTTCAACAGAAAGAGTGTTTCAGAACGGCTCAATCAAAACTAAGGTTCAACTCTTTTAGTTGAACAAACAGAACAGAAAGAAGTTTCACACAATTCTTCTGTGTTGTTTTTATTTGTAGACATTCTTTTTCCCAATATAGGCCTCTTAGCGCTCAGAATGTCCAATTGCAGTTTCTACAGAAAGAGTGTTTCAGAACGGCTCAATCAAAAGTAAGGTTCAACTCTGTTAGTTGAATGCACAGAACAGAAAGAAGTTTCATACAATGCTTCTGTGTAGTTTATATTTGAACATATTCTCTTTTCCACTATTACCCACTTAGCGCTACGAATGTCCAGTTGCATTTTCTACAGACAGAGTGTTTCAAAACTGCTCAATCAAAAGTATGGTTTAACTCTGTTAGCTGAATGCTCAGATCAGAAAGAAATTTCACAGAATGCTTCTGTGTAGTTTATGTTTGAATATATTCCTTTTTCCACTACTACGCTCTTAGCGCTCCAAATGTCCAGTTGCATTTTCTACAGAAAGAGTGTTCACATCTGCTCAATCAAAGGTATGGTTTAACTCTGTTAGCTGAATGCACAGATCAGAAAGAAGTTTCACCGAATGATTCTGTGTAGTTTATATTTGAAGATATTCCTTTTTCCACTATTTCCCTCTTAGCGCTCCGAATCTCCACTTGCATTTTCTACAAAAAGAGTGTTTCATAACTGCTCAATCAAAAATATGTTTTATCTCTGTTAACTGAATTTACAGATCAGAAATAAGTTTCACAGAATGCATCTGTGTAGTTTTTATTTGAAGATATTCTTTTTCCCAATGTAGGCCTCTTAGCGCTTAGCATGTCCAATTGCAGTTTCTACAGAAAGAGTGTTTCAGAACGGCTCAATCAAAAGTAAGGTTCAACTCTGTTAGTTGAATGCACAGAACAGAAAGAATTTTCACAGAATGCTACTGTGTAGTTTATATTTGAATATATTCCTTTTTCCACTATTACCCTCTTAGCGCTCCGAAAGTCCACTTGCATTTTCTACAGAAAGAGTGTTCAGAACTGCGCAATCAAAAGTATGGTTTAACCCTGTTAGCTTAATGAACATATCAAAAATAAGTTTCACACAATGCTTCTGTGTAGTTTTTATTTGAAGATATTATTTTTCCCAATATAGGCCTCTTAGCACTCAGAATGTCCAATTGCAGTTTCTACAGAAAGAGCGTTTCAGAAAGGCTCAATCAAAAGTAAGGTTCAACTCTGTTAGTTGAATGCACAGAACAGAAAGAAGTTTCATACAATGCTTCTGTGTAGTTTATATTTGAACATATTCTTTTTTCCACTATTACCCACTTAGCACTACGAATGTCCAGTTGCATTTTCTACAGACAGAGTGTTTCAAAACTGCTCAATCAAAAGTATGGTTTAACTCTGTTAGCTGAATGCTCAGATCAGAAAGAAGTTTCACAGAATGCTTCTGTGTAGTTTATATTTGAATATATTCGTTTTTCCACTACTACTCTCTTAGCGCTCCAAATGTCCAGTTGTATTTTCTACAGAAGGAGTGTTCAGATCTGCTCAATCAAAAGTATGATTTAACTCTGTTAGCTGAATGCTCAGATCAGAAAGAAGTTTCACCGAATGATTCTGTGTAGTTTATATTTGGAGACATTCCTTTTTCCGCTATTAACCTCTTAGCGCTCCGAATCTCCACTTGCATTTTCTACAGAAAGAGTGTTTCAGAATGTCTCAATCAAAACTAAGGTTCAACTCTTTTAGTTGAACAAACAGAACAGAAAGAAGTTTCACACAATTCTTCTTTGTAGTTTTTATTTGTAGACATTCTTTTTCCCATATAGGCCTCTTAGCGCTCAGAATGTCCAATTGCAGTTTCTACAGAAAGAGTGTTTCAGAACGGCTCAATCAAAAGTAAGGTTCAACTCTGTTAGTTGAATGCACAGAACAGAAAGAAGTTTCATACAATGCTTCTGTGTAGTTTATATTTGAACATATTCTTTTTTCCACTATTACCCACTTAGCGCTACGAATGTCCAGTTGCATTTTCTACAGACAGAGTGTTTCAAAACTGCTCAATCAAAAGTATGGTTTAACTCTGTTAGCTGAATGCTCAGATCAGAAAGAAGTTTCACAGAATGCTTCTGTGTAGTTTATATTTGAATATATTCCTTTTTCCACTACTACGCTCTTAGCGCTCCAAATGTCCAGTTGCATTTTCAACAGAAAGAGTGTTCAGATCTGCTCAATCAAAAGTATGGTTTAACTCTGTTAGCTGAATGCACAGATCAGAAAGAAGTTTCACCGAATGATTCTGTGTAGTTTATATTTGAAGACATTCCTTTTTCCACTATTACCCTCTTAGCGCTCCGAATCTCCACTTGCATTTTCTACAAAAAGAGTGTTTCATAACTGCTCAATCAAAAATATGTTTTATCTCTGTTAACTGAGTTTACAGATCAGAAATAAGTTTCACAGAATGCATCTGTGTAGTTTTTATTTGAAGATATTCTTTTTCCCAATGTAGGCCTCTTAGCGCTTAGCATGTCCAATTGCAGTTTCTACAGAAAGAGTGTTTCAGAACGGCTCAATCAAAAGTAAGGTTCAACTCTGTTAGTTGAATGCACAGAACAGAAAGAATTTTCACAGAATGCTACTGTGTAGTTTATATTTGTATATATTCCTTTTTCCACTATTACCCTCTTAGCGCTCCGAATGTCCACTTGCATTTTCTACAGAAAGAGTGTTCAGAACTGCGCAATCAAAAGTATGGTTTAACTCTGTTAGCTTAATGAACATATCAGAAATAAGTTTCACACAATGCTTCTGTGTAATTTTTATTTGAAGATATTGTTTTTCCCAATATAGGTCTCTTAGCGCTCAGAATGTCCAATTGCAGTTTCTACAGAAAGAGTGTTTCAGAAAGGCTCAATCAAAAGTAAGGTTCAACTCTGTTAGTTGAATGCACAGAACAGAAAGAAGTTTGATACAATGCTTCTGTGTAGTTTATATTTGAACATATTCTTTTTTCCACTATTACCCACTTAGCGCTACGAATGTCCAGTTGCATTTTCTACAGACAGAGTGTTTCAAAACTGCTCAATCATAAGTATGGTTTAACTCCGTTAGCTGAATGCTCAGATCAGAAAGAAGTTTCACAGAATGCTTCTGTGTAGTTTATATTTGAATATATTCCTTTTTCCACTACTACTCTCTTAGCGCTCCAAATGTCCAGTTGCATTTTCTACAGAAAGAGTGTTCAGATCTGCTCAATCAAAAGTATGGTTTAACTCTGTTAGCTGAATGCACAGATCAGAAAGAAGTTTCACAGAATGATTCTGTGTAGTTTATATTTGGAGACATTCCTTTTTCCACTATTACCCTCTTAGCGCTCCGAATCTCCACTTGCATTTTCTACAGAAAGAGTGTTTCAGAACGGCTCAATCAAAACTAAGGTTCAACTCTTTTAGTTGAACAAACAGAACAGAAAGAAGTTTCACACAATTCTTCTGTGTAGTTTTTATTTGTAGACATTCTTTTTCCCAATATAGGCCTCTTAGCGCTCAGAATGTCCAATTGCAGTTTCTACAGAAAGAGTGTTTCAGAACGGCTCAATCAAAAGTAAGGTTCAACTCTGTTAGTTGAATGCACAGAACAGAAAGAAGTTTCATACAATGCTTCTGTGTAGTTTATATTTGAACATATTCTCTTTTCCACTATTACCCACTTAGCGCTACGAATGTCCAGTTGCATTTTCTACAGACAGAGTGTTTCAAAACTGCTCAATCAAAAGTATGGTTTAACTCTGTTAGCTGAATGCTCAGATCAGAAAGAAATTTCACAGAATGCTTCTGTGTAGTTTATGTTTGAATATATTCCTTTTTCCACTAATACGCTCTTAGCGCTCCAAATGTCCAGTTGCATTTTCTACAGAAAGAGTGTTCACATCTGCTCAATCAAAGGTATGGTTTAACTCTGTTAGCTGAATGCACAGATCAGAAAGAAGTTTCACCGAATGATTCTGTGTAGTTTATATTTGAAGACATTCCTTTTTCCACTATTACCCTCTTAGCGCTCCGAATCTCCACTTGCATTTTCTACAAAAAGAGTGTTTCATAACTGCTCAATCAAAAATATGTTTTATCTCTGTTAACTGAATTTACAGATCAGAAATGAGTTTCACAGAATACATCTGTGTAGTTTTTATTTGAAGATATTCATTTTCCCAATGTAGGCCTCTTAGCGCTTAGCATGTCCAATTGCAGTTTCTACAGAAAGAGTGTTTCAGAACGGCTCAATCAAAAGTAAGGTTCAACTCTGTTAGTTGAATGCACAGAACAGAAAGAATTTTCACAGAATGCTACTGTGTAGTTTATATTTGAATATATTCCTTTTTCCACTATTACCCTCTTAGCGCTCCGAATGTCCACTTGCATTTTCTACAGAAAGAGTGTTCAGAACTGCGCAATCAAAAGTATGGTTTAACTCTGTTAGCTTAATGAACATATCAGAAATAAGTTTCACACAATGCTTCTGTGTAGTTTTTATTTGAAGGTATTATTTTTCCCAATATAGGCCTCTTAGCGCTCAGAATGTCCAATTGCAGTTTCTACAGAAAGAGCGTTTCAGAAAGGCTCAATCAAAAGTAAGGTTCAACTCTGTTAGTTGAATGCACAGAACAGAAAGAAGTTTCATACAATGCTTCTGTGTAGTTTATATTTGAACATATTCTTTTTTCCACTATTACCCACTTAGCGCTACGAATGTCCAGTTGCATTTTCTACAGACAGAGTGTTTCAAAACTGCTCAATCAAAAGTATGGTTTAACTCTGTTAGCTGAATGCTCAGTTCAGAAAGAAGTTTCACAGAATGCTTCTGTGTAGTTTATATTTGAATATATTCCTTTTTCCACTACTACTCTCTTAGCGCTCCAAATGTCCAGTTGCATTTTCTACAGAAAGAGTGTTCAGATCTGCTCAATCAAAAGTATGGTTTAACTCTGTTAGCTGAATGCACAGATCAGAAAGTAGTTTCACAGAATGATTCTGTGTAGTTTATATTTGGAGACATTCCTTTTTCCACTATTACCCTCTTAGCGCTCCGAATCTCCACTTGCATTTTCTACAGAAAGAGTGTTTCAGAACGGCTCAATCAAAACTAAGGTTCAACTCTTTTAGTTGAACAAACAGAACAGAAAGAAGTTTCACACAATTCTTCTGTGTAGTTTTTATTTGTAGACATTCTTTTTCCCAATATATGCCTCTTAGCGCTCAGAATGTCCAATTGCAGTTTCTACAGAAAGAGTGTTTCAGAACGGCTCAATCAAAAGTAAGGTTCAACTCTGTTAGTTGAATGCACAGAACAGAAAGAAGTTTCGTACAATGCTTCTGTGTAGTTTATATTTGAACATATACTTTTTTCCACTATTACCCACTTAGCGCTACGAAAGTCCAGTTGCATTTTCAACAGACAGAGTGTTTCAAAACTGCTCAATCAAAAGTATGGTTTAACTCTGTTAGCTGTATGCTCAGATCAGAAAGAAGTTTCACAGAATGCTTCTGTGTA
Organism: Symphalangus syndactylus; assembly: GCF_028878055.3. NCBI lineage: Eukaryota > Metazoa > Chordata > Mammalia > Primates > Hylobatidae > Symphalangus > Symphalangus syndactylus. The sequence goes on along the minus strand of NC_072442.2, from coordinate 72,070,337 downwards.
GTTTATATTTGAATATATTCCTTTTTCCACTACTACGCTCCTAGCGCTCCAAATGTCCAGTTGCATTTTCAACAGAAAGAGTGTTCAGATCTGCTCAATCAAAAGTATGGTTTAACTCTGTTAGCTGAATGCACAGATCAGAAAGAAGTTTCACCGAATGATTCTGTGTAGTTTATATTTGAAGACATTCCTTTTTCCACTATTACCCTCTTAGCGCTCCGAATCTCCACTTGCATTTTCTACAAAAAGAGTGTTTCATATCTGCTCAATCAAAAATATGTTTTATCTCTGTTAACTGAATTTACAGATCAGAAATAAGTTTCACAGAATGCATCTGTGTAGTTTTTATTTGAAGATATTCTTTTTCCCAATGTAGGCCTCTTAGCGCTTAGCATGTCCAATTGCAGTTTCTACAGAAAGAGTGTTTCAGAACGGCTCAATAAAAAGTAAGGTTCAACTCTGTTAGTTGAATGCACAGAACAGAAAGAATTTTCACAGAATTCTACTGTGTAGTTTATATTTGAATATATTCCTTTTTCCACTATTACCCTCTTAGCGCTCCGAATGTCCACTTGCATTTTCTACAGAAAGAGTGTTCAGAACTGCGCAATCAAAAGTATGGTTTAACTCTGTTAGCTTAATGAACATATCAGAAATAAGTTTCACACAATGCTTCTGTGTAGTTTTTATTTGAAGATATTATTTTTCCCAATATAGGCCTCTTAGCGCTCAGAATGTCCAATTGCAGTTTCTACAGAAAGAGTGTTTCAGAAAGGCTCAATCAAAAGTAAGGTTCAATTCTGTTAGTTGAATGCACAGAACAGAAAGAAGTTTCATACAATGCTTCAGTGTAGTTTATATTTGAACATATTCTTTTTTCCACTATTACCCACTTAGCGCTACGAATGTCCAGTTGCATTTTCTACAGACAGAGTGTTTCAAAACTCCTCAATCAAAAGTATGGTTTAACTCTGTTAGCTGAATGCTCAGATCAGAAAGAAGTTTCACAGAATGCTTCTGTGTAGTTTATATTTGAATATATTCCTTTTTCCACTACTACGCTCTTAGCGCTCCAAATGTCCAGTTGCATTTTCAACAGAAAGAGTGTTCAGATCTGCTCAATCAAAAGTATGGTTTAACTCTGTTAGCTGAATGCACAGATCAGAAAGAAGTTTCACCGAATGATTCTGTGTAGTTTATATTTGAAGACATTCCTTTTTCCACTATTACCCTCTTAGCGCTCCGAATCTCCACTTGCATTTTCTACAAAAAGAGTGTTTCATAACTGCTCAATCAAAAATATGTTTTATCTCTGTTAACTGAGTTTACAGATCAGAAATAAGTTTCACAGAATGCATCTGTGTAGTTTTTATTTGAAGATATTCTTTTTCCCAATGTAGGCCTCTTAGCGCTTAGCATGTCCAATTGCAGTTTCTACAGAAAGAGTGTTTCAGAACGGCTCAATCAAAAGTAAGGTTCAACTCTGTTAGTTGAATGCACAGAACAGAAAGAATTTTCACAGAATGCTACTGTGTAGTTTATATTTGAATATATTCCTTTTTCCACTATTACCCTCTTACCGCTCCAAATGTCCACTTGCATTTTCCACAGAAAGAGTGTTCAGAACTGCGCAATCAAAAGTATGGTTTAACTCTGTAAGTTTAATGAACATATCAGAAATAAGTTTCACACAATGCTTCTGTGTAGTTTTTATTTGAAGATATTATTTTTCCCAATATAGGCCTCTTAGCGCTCAGAATGTCCAATTGCAGTTTCTACAGAAAGAGTGTTTCAGAAAGTCTCAATCAAAAGTAAGGTTCAACTCTGTTAGTTGAATGCACAGAACAGAAAGAAGTTTCATACAATGCTTCTGTGTAGTTTATATTTGAACATATTCTTTTTTCCACTATTACCCACTTAGCGCTACGAATGTCCAGTTGCATTTTCTACAGACAGAGTGTTTCAAAACTGCTCAATCATAAGTATGGTTTAACTCTGTTAGCTGAATGCTCAGATCAGAAAGAAGTTTCACAGAATGCTTCTGTGTAGTTTATATTTGAATATATTCCTTTTTCCACTACTACTCTCTTAGCGCTCCAAATGTCCAGTTGCATTTTCTACAGAAAGAGTGTTCAGATCTGCTCAATCAAAAGTATGGTTTAACACTGTTAGCTGAATGCACAGATCAGAAAGAAGTTTCACAGAATGATTCTCTGTAGTTTATATTTGGAGACATTCCTTTTTCCACTATTACCCTCTTAGCGCTCCGAATCTCCACTTGCATTTTCAACAGAAAGAGTGTTTCAGAACGGCTCAATCAAAACTAAGGTTCAACTCTTTTAGTTGAACAAACAGAACAGAAAGAAGTTTCACACAATTCTTCTGTGTAGTTTTTATTTGTAGACATTCTTTTTCCCAATATATGCCTCTTAGCGCTCAGAATGTCCAATTGCAGTTTCTACAGAAAGAGTGTTTCAGAACGGCTCAATCAAAAGTAAGGTTCAACTCTGTTAGTTGAATGCACAGAACAGAAAGATGTTTCGTACAATGCTTCTGTGTAGTTTATATTTGAACATATACTTTTTTCCACTATTACCCACTTAGCGCTACGAAAGTCCAGTTGCATTTTCAACAGACAGAGTGTTTCAAAACTGCTCAATCAAAAGTATGGTTTAACTCTGTTAGCTGTATGCTCAGATCAGAAAGAAGTTTCACAGAATGCTTCTGTGTAGTTTATATTTGAATATATTCCTTTTTCCACTACTACGCTCCTAGCGCTCCAAATGTCCAGTTGCATTTTCAACAGAAAGAGTGTTCAGATCTGCTCAATCAAAAGTATGGTTTAACTCTGTTAGCTGAATGCACAGATCAGAAAGAAGTTTCACCGAATGATTCTGTGTAGTTTATATTTGAAGACATTCCTTTTTCCACTATTACCCTCTTAGCGCTCCGAATCTCCACTTGCATTTTCTACAAAAAGAGTGTTTCATATCTGCTCAATCAAAAATATGTTTTATCTCTGTTAACTGAATTTACAGATCAGAAATAAGTTTCACAGAATGCATCTGTGTAGTTTTTATTTGAAGATATTCTTTTTCCCAATGTAGGCCTCTTAGCGCTTAGCATGTCCAATTGCAGTTTCTACAGAAAGAGTGTTTCAGAACGGCTCAATAAAAAGTAAGGTTCAACTCTGTTAGTTGAATGCACAGAACAGAAAGAATTTTCACAGAATTCTACTGTGTAGTTTATATTTGAATATATTCCTTTTTCCACTATTACCCTCTTAGCGCTCCGAATGTCCACTTGCATTTTCTACAGAAAGAGTGTTCAGAACTGCGCAATCAAAAGTATGGTTTAACTCTGTTAGCTTAATGAACATATCAGAAATAAGTTTCACACAATGCTTCTGTGTAGTTTTTATTTGAAGATATTATTTTTCCCAATATAGGCCTCTTAGCGCTCAGGATGTCCAATTGCAGTTTCTACAGAAAGAGTGTTTCAGAAAGGCTCAATCAAAAGTAAGGTTCAATTCTGTTAGTTGAATGCACAGAACAGAAAGAAGTTTCATACAATGCTTCAGTGTAGTTTATATTTGAACATATTCTTTTTTCCACTATTACCCACTTAGCGCTACGAATGTCCAGTTGCATTTTCTACAGACAGAGTGTTTCAAAACTCCTCAATCAAAAGTATGGTTTAACTCTGTTAGCTGAATGCTCAGATCAGAAAGAAGTTTCACAGAATGCTTCTGTGTAGTTTATATTTGAATATATTCCTTTTTCCACTATTACCCTCTTACCGCTCCGAATGTCCACTTGCATTTTCTACAGAAAGAGTGTTCAGAACTGCGCAATCAAAAGTATGGTTTAACTCTGTAAGTTTAATGAACATATCAGAAATAAGTTTCACACAATGCTTCTGTGTAGTTTTTATTTGAAGATATTATTTTTCCCAATATAGGCCTCTTAGCGCTCAGAATGTCCAATTGCAGTTTCTACAGAAAGAGTGTTTCAGAAAGTCTCAATCAAAAGTAAGGTTCAACTCTGTTAGTTGAATGCACAGAACAGAAAGAAGTTTCATACAATGCTTCTGTGTAGTTTATATTTGAACATATTCTTTTTTCCACTATTACCCACTTAGCGCTACGAATGTCCAGTTGCATTTTCTACAGACAGAGTGTTTCAAAACTGCTCAATCATAAGTATGGTTTAACTCTGTTAGCTGAATGCTCAGATCAGAAAGAAGTTTCACAGAATGCTTCTGTGTAGTTTATATTTGAATATATTCCTTTTTCCACTACTACTCTCTTAGCGCTCCAAATGTCCAGTTGCATTTTCTACAGAAAGAGTGTTCAGATCTGCTCAATCAAAAGTATGGTTTAACACTGTTAGCTGAATGCACAGATCAGAAAGAAGTTTCACAGAATGATTCTCTGTAGTTTATATTTGGAGACATTCCTTTTTCCACTATTACCCTCTTAGCGCTCCGAATCTCCACTTGCATTTTCAACAGAAAGAGTGTTTCAGAACGGCTCAATCAAAACTAAGGTTCAACTCTTTTAGTTGAACAAACAGAACAGAAAGAAGTTTCACACAATTCTTCTGTGTTGTTTTTATTTGTAGACATTCTTTTTCCCAATATAGGCCTCTTAGCGCTCAGAATGTCCAATTGCAGTTTCTACAGAAAGAGTGTTTCAGAACGGCTCAATCAAAAGTAAGGTTCAACACTGTTAGTTGAATGCACAGAACAGAAAGAAGTTTCATACAATGCTTCTGTGTAGTTTATATTTGAACATATTCTCTTTTCCACTATTACCCACTTAGCGCTACGAATGTCCAGTTGCATTTTCTACAGACAGAGTGTTTCAAAACTGCTCAATCAAAAGTATGGTTTAACTCTGTTAGCTGAATGCTCAGATCAGAAAGAAATTTCACAGAATGCTTCTGTGTAGTTTATGTTTGAATATATTCCTTTTTCCACTACTACGCTCTTAGCGCTCCAAATGTCCAGTTGCATTTTCTACAGAAAGAGTGTTCACATCTGCTCAATCAAAGGTATGGTTTAACTCTGTTAGCTGAATGCACAGATCAGAAAGAAGTTTCACCGAATGATTCTGTGTAGTTTATATTTGAAGATATTCCTTTTTCCACTATTACCCTCTTAGCGCTCCGAATCTCCACTTGCATTTTCTACAAAAAGAGTGTTTCATAACTGCTCAATCAAAAATATGTTTTATCTCTGTTAACTGAATTTACAGATCAGAAATAAGTTTCACAGAATGCATCTGTGTAGTTTTTATTTGAAGATATTCTTTTTCCCAATGTAGGCCTCTTAGCGCTTAGCATGTCCAATTGCAGTTTCTACAGAAAGAGTGTTTCAGAACGGCTCAATCAAAAGTAAGGTTCAACTCTGTTAGTTGAATGCACAGAACAGAAAGAATTTTCACAGAATGCTACTGTGTAGTTTATATTTGAATATATTCCTTTTTCCACTATTACCCTCTTAGCGCTCCGAAAGTCCACTTGCATTTTCTACAGAAAGAGTGTTCAGAACTGCGCAATCAAAAGTATGGTTTAACTCTGTTAGCTTAATGAACATATCAAAAATAAGTTTCACACAATGCTTCTGTGTAGTTTTTATTTGAAGATATTATTTTTCCCAATATAGGCCTCTTAGCACTCAGAATGTCCAATTGCAGTTTCTACAGAAAGAGCGTTTCAGAAAGGCTCAATCAAAAGTAAGGTTCAACTCTGTTAGTTGAATGCACAGAACAGAAAGAAGTTTCATACAATGCTTCTGTGTAGTTTATATTTGAACATATTCTTTTTTCCACTATTACCCACTTAGCACTACGAATGTCCAGTTGCATTTTCTACAGACAGAGTGTTTCAAAACTGCTCAATCAAAAGTATGGTTTAACTCTGTTAGCTGAATGCTCAGATCAGAAAGAAGTTTCACAGAATGCTTCTGTGTAGTTTATATTTGAATATATTCGTTTTTCCACTACTACTCTCTTAGCGCTCCAAATGTCCAGTTGTATTTTCTACAGAATGAGTGTTCAGATCTGCTCAATCAAAAGTATGATTTAACTCTGTTAGCTGAATGCTCAGATCAGAAAGAAGTTTCACCGAATGATTCTGTGTAGTTTATATTTGGAGACATTCCTTTTTCCGCTATTAACCTCTTAGCGCTCCGAATCTCCACTTGCATTTTCTACAGAAAGAGTGTTTCAGAATGGCTCAATCAAAACTAAGGTTCAACTCTTTTAGTTGAACAAACAGAACAGAAAGAAGTTTCACACAATTCTTCTTTGTAGTTTTTATTTGTAGACATTCTTTTTCCCATATAGGCCTCTTAGCGCTCAGAATGTCCAATTGCAGTTTCTACAGAAAGAGTGTTTCAGAACGGCTCAATCAAAAGTAAGGTTCAACTCTGTTAGTTGAATGCACAGAACAGAAAGAAGTTTCATACAATGCTTCTGTGTAGTTTATATTTGAACATATTCTTTTTTCCACTATTACCCACTTAGCGCTACGAATGTCCAGTTGCATTTTCTACAGACAGAGTGTTTCAAAACTGCTCAATCAAAAGTATGGTTTAACTCTGTTAGCTGAATGCTCAGATCAGAAAGAAGTTTCACAGAATGCTTCTGTGTAGTTTATATTTGAATATATTCCTTTTTCCACTACTACGCTCTTAGCGCTCCAAATGTCCAGTTGCATTTTCAACAGAAAGAGTGTTCAGATCTGCTCAATCAAAAGTATGGTTTAACTCTGTTAGCTGAATGCACACATCAGAAAGAAGTTTCACCGAATGATTCTGTGTAGTTTATATTTGAAGACATTCCTTTTTCCACTATTACCCTCTTAGCGCTCCGAATCTCCACTTGCATTTTCTACAAAAAGAGTGTTTCATAACTGCTCAATCAAAAATATGTTTTATCTCTGTTAACTGAATTTACAGATCAGAAATAAGTTTCACAGAATGCATCTGTGTAGTTTTTATTTGAAGATATTCTTTTTCCCAATGTAGGCCTCTTAGCGCTTAGCATGTCCAATTGCAGTTTCTACAGAAAGAGTGTTTCAGAACGGCTCAATCAAAAGTAAGGTTCAACTCTGTTAGTTGAATGCACAGAACAGAAAGAATTTTCACAGAATGCTACTGTGTAGTTTATATTTGAATATATTCCTTTTTCCACTATTACCCTCTTAGCGCTCCGAATGTCCACTTGCATTTTCTACAGAAAGAGTGTTCAGAACTGCGCAATCAAAAGTATGGTTTAACTCTGTTAGCTTAATGAACATATCAGAAATAAGTTTCACACAATGCTTCTGTGTAGTTTTTATTTGAAGATATTATTTTTCCCAATGGAGGCCTCTTAGCGCTCAGAATGTCCAATTGCAGTTTCTACAGAAAGAGTGTTTCAGAACGGCTCAATCAAAAGTAAGGTTCAACTCTGTTAGTTGAATGCACAGAACAGAAAGAAGTTTCATACAATGCTTCTGTGTAGTTTATATTTGAACATATTCTTTTTTCCACTATTACCCACTTAGCGCTACGAATGTCCAGTTGCATTTTCTACAGACAGAGTGTTTCAAAACTGCTCAATCAAAAGTATGGTTTAACTCTGTTAGCTGAATGCTCAGATCAGAAAGAAGTTTCACAGAATGCTTCTGTGTAGTTTATATTTGAATATATTCCTTTTTCCACTACTACGCTCTTAGCGCTCCAAATGTCCAGTTGCATTTTCAACAGAAAGAGTGTTCAGATCTGCTCAATCAAAAGTATGGTTTAACTCTGTTAGCTGAATGCACACATCAGAAAGAAGTTTCACCGAATGATTCTGTGTAGTTTATATTTGAAGACATTCCTTTTTCCACTATTACCCTCTTAGCGCTCCGAATCTCCACTTGCATTTTCTACAAAAAGAGTGTTTCATAACTGCTCAATCAAAAATATGTTTTATCTCTGTTAACTGAATTTACAGATCAGAAATAAGTTTCACAGAATGCATCTGTGTAGTTTTTATTTGAAGATATTATTTTTCCCAATGTAGGCCTCTTAGCGCTTAGCATGTCCAATTGCAGTTTCTACAGAAAGAGTGTTTCAGAACGGCTCAATCAAAAGTAAGGTTCAACTCTGTTAGTTGAATGCACAGAACAGAAAGAATTTTCACAGAATGCTACTGTGTAGTTTATATTTGAATATATTCCTTTTTCCACTATTACCCTCTTAGCGCTCCGAATGTCCACTTGCATTTTCTACAGAAAGAGTGTTCAGAACTGCGCAATCAAAAGTATGGTTTAACTCTGTTAGCTTAATGAACATATCAGAAATAAGTTTCACACAATGCTTCTGTGTAGTTTTTATTTGAAGATATTATTTTTCCCAATAGAGGCCTCTTAGCGCTCAGAATGTCCAATTGCAGTTTCTACAGAAAGAGTGTTTCAGAAAGGCTCAATCAAAAGTAAGGTTCAACTCTGTTAGTTGAATGCACAGAACAGAAAGAAGTTTCATACAATGCTTCTGTGTAGTTTATATTTGAACATATTCTTTTTTCCACTATTACCCACTTAGCGCTACGAATGTCCAGTTGCATTTTCTACAGACAGAGTGTTTCAAAACTCCTCAATCAAAAGTATGGTTTAACTCTGTTAGCTGAATGCTCAGATCAGAAAGAAGTTTCACAGAATGCTTCTGTGTAGTTTATATTTGAATATATTCCTTTTTCCACTACTACGCTCTTAGCGCTCCAATTGTCCAGTTGCATTTTCAACAGAAAGAGTGTTCAGATCTGCTCAATCAAAAGTATGGTTTAACTCTGTTAGCTGAATGCACAGATCAGAAAGAAGTTTCACCGAATGATTCTGTGTAGTTTATATTTGAAGACATTCCTTTTTCCACTATTACCCTCTTAGCGCTCCGAATCTCCACTTGCATTTTCTACAAAAAGAGTGTTTCATAACTGCTCAATCAAAAATATGTTTTATCTCTGTTAACTGAGTTTACAGATCAGAAATAAGTTTCACAGAATGCATCTGTGTATTTTTTATTTGAAGATATTCTTTTTCCCAATGTAGGCCTCTTAGCGCTTAGCATGTCCAATTGCAGTTTCTACAGAAAGAGTGTTTCAGAACGGCTCAATCAAAAGTAAGGTTCAACTCTGTTAGTTGAATGCACAGAACAGAAAGAATTTTCACAGAATGCTACTGTGTAGTTTATATTTGAATATATTCCTTTTTCCACTATTACCCTCTTAGCGCTCCGAATGTCCACTTGCATTTTCTACAGAAAGAGTGTTCAGAACTGCGCAATCAAAAGTATGGTTTAACTCTGTTAGCTTAATGAACATATCAGAAATAAGTTTCACACAATGCTTCTGTGTAATTTTTATTTGAAGATATTATTTTTCCCAATATAGGTCTCTTAGCGCTCAGAATGTCCAATTGCAGTTTCTACAGAAAGAGTGTTTCAGAAAGGCTCAATCAAAAGTAAGGTTCAACTCTGTTAGTTGAATGCACAGAACAGAAAGAAGTTTGATACAATGCTTCTGTGTAGTTTATATTTGAACATATTCTTTTTTCCACTATTACCCACTTAGCGCTACGAATGTCCAGTTGCATTTTCTACAGACAGAGTGTTTCAAAACTGCTCAATCATAAGTATGGTTTAACTCCGTTAGCTGAATGCTCAGATCAGAAAGAAGTTTCACAGAATGCTTCTGTGTGGTTTATATTTGAATATATTCCTTTTTCCACTACTACTCTCTTAGCGCTCCAAATGTCCAGTTGCATTTTCTACAGAAAGAGTGTTCAGATCTGCTCAATCAAAAGTATGGTTTAACTCTGTTAGCTGAATGCACAGATCAGAAAGAAGTTTCACAGAATGATTCTGTGTAGTTTATATTTGGAGACATTCCTTTTTCCACTATTACCCTCTTAGCGCTCCGAATCTCCACTTGCATTTTCTACAGAAAGAGTGTTTCAGAACGGCTCAATCAAAACTAAGGTTCAACTCTTTTAGTTGAACAAACAGAACAGAAAAAAGTTTCACACAATTCTTCTGTGTAGTTTTTATTTGTAGACATTCTTTTTCCCAATATAGGCCTCTTAGCGCTCAGAATGTCCAATTGCAGTTTCTACAGAAAGAGTGTTTCAGAACGGCTCAATCAAAAGTAAGGTTCAACTCTGTTAGTTGAATGCACAGAACAGAAAGAAGTTTCATACAATGCTTCTGTGTAGTTTATATTTGAACATATTCTCTTTTCCACTATTACCCACTTAGCGCTACGAATGTCCAGTTGCATTTTCTACAGACAGAGTGTTTCAAAACTGCTCAATCAAAAGTATGGTTTAACTCTGTTAGCTGAATGCTCAGATCAGAAAGAAATTTCACAGAATGCTTCTGTGTAGTTTATGTTTGAATATATTCCTTTTTCCACTAATACGCTCTTAGCGCTCCAAATGTCCAGTTGCATTTTCTACAGAAAGAGTGTTCACATCTGCTCAATCAAAGGTATGGTTTAACTCTGTTAGCTGAATGCACAGATCAGAAAGAAGTTTCACCGAATGATTCTGTGTAGTTTATATTTGAAGATATTCCTTTTTCCACTATTACCCTCTTAGCGCTCCGAATCTCCACTTGCATTTTCTACAAAAAGAGTGTTTCATAACTGCTCAATCTAAAATATGTTTTATCTCTGTTAACTGAATTTACAGATCAGAAATAAGTTTCACAGAATGCATCTGTGTAGTTTTTATTTGAAGATATTCTTTTTCCCAATGTAGGCCTCTTAGCGCTTAGCATGTCCAATTGCAGTTTCTACAGAAAGAGTGTTTCAGAACGGCTCAATCAAAAGTAAGGTTCAACTCTGTTAGTTGAATGCACAGAACAGAAAGAATTTTCACAGAATGCTACTGTGTAGTTTATATTTGAATATATTCCTTTTTCCACTATTACCCTCTTAGCGCTCCGAAAGTCCACTTGCATTTTCTACAGAAAGAGTGTTCAGAACTGCGCAATCAAAAGTATGGTTTAACTCTGTTAGCTTAATGAACATATCAAAAATAAGTTTCACACAATGCTTCTGTGTAGTTTTTATTTGAAGATATTATTTTTCCCAATATAGGCCTCTTAGCACTCAGAATGTCCAATTGCAGTTTCTACAGAAAGAGCGTTTCAGAAAGGCTCAATCAAAAGTAAGGTTCAACTCTGTTAGTTGAATGCACAGAACAGAAAGAAGTTTCATACAATGCTTCTGTGTAGTTTATATTTGAACATATTCTTTTTTCCACTATTACCCACTTAGCACTACGAATGTCCAGTTGCATTTTCTACAGACAGAGTGTTTCAAAACTGCTCAATCAAAAGTATGGTTTAACTCTGTTAGCTGAATGCTCAGATCAGAAAGAAGTTTCACAGAATGCTTCTGTGTAGTTTATATTTGAATATATTCGTTTTTCCACTACTACTCTCTTAGCGCTCCAAATGTCCAGTTGTATTTTCTACAGAATGAGTGTTCAGATCTGCTCAATCAAAAGTATGATTTAACTCTGTTAGCTGAATGCTCAGATCAGAAAGAAGTTTCACCGAATGATTCTGTGTAGTTTATATTTGGAGACATTCCTTTTTCCGCTATTAACCTCTTAGCGCTCCGAATCTCCACTTGCATTTTCTACAGAAAGAGTGTTTCAGAATGGCTCAATCAAAACTAAGGTTCAACTCTTTTAGTTGAACAAACAGAACAGAAAGAAGTTTCACACAATTCTTCTTTGTAGTTTTTATTTGTAGACATTCTTTTTCCCGTATAGGCCTCTTAGCGCTCAGAATGTCCAATTGCAGTTTCTACAGAAAGAGTGTTTCAGAACGGCTCAATCAAAAGTAAGGTTCAACTCTGTTAGTTGAATGCACAGAACAGAAAGAAGTTTCATACAATGCTTCTGTGTAGTTTATATTTGAACATATTCTTTTTTCCACTATTACCCACTTAGCGCTACGAATGTCCAGTTGCATTTTCTACAGACAGAGTGTTTCAAAACTGCTCAATCAAAAGTATGGTTTAACTCTGTTAGCTGAATGCTCAGATCAGAAAGAAGTTTCACAGAATGCTTCTGTGTAGTTTATATTTGAATATATTCCTTTTTCCACTACTACGCTCTTAGCGCTCCAAATGTCCAGTTGCATTTTCAACAGAAAGAGTGTTCAGATCTGCTCAATCAAAAGTATGGTTTAACTCTGTTAGCTGAATGCACACATCAGAAAGAAGTTTCACCGAATGATTCTGTGTAGTTTATATTTGAAGACATTCCTTTTTCCACTATTACCCTCTTAGCGCTCCGAATCTCCACTTGCATTTTCTACAAAAAGAGTGTTTCATAACTGCTCAATCAAAAATATGTTTTATCTCTGTTAACTGAATTTACAGATCAGAAATAAGTTTCACAGAATGCATCTGTGTAGTTTTTATTTGAAGATATTCTTTTTCCCAATGTAGGCCTCTTAGCGCTTAGCATGTCCAATTGCAGTTTCTACAGAAAGAGTGTTTCAGAACGGCTCAATCAAAAGTAAGGTTCAACTCTGTTAGTTGAATGCACAGAACAGAAAGAATTTTCACAGAATGCTACTGTGTAGTTTATATTTGAATATATTCCTTTTTCCACTATTACCCTCTTAGCGCTCCGAATGTCCACTTGCATTTTCTACAGAAAGAGTGTTCAGAACTGCGCAATCAAAAGTATGGTTTAACTCTGTTAGCTTAATGAACATATCAGAAATAAGTTTCACACAATGCTTCTGTGTAGTTTTTATTTGAAGATATTATTTTTCCCAATAGAGGCCTCTTAGCGCTCAGAATGTCCAATTGCAGTTTCTATAGAAAGAGTGTTTCAGAACGGCTCAATCAAAAGTAAGGTTCAACTCTGTTAGTTGAATGCACAGAACAGAAAGAAGTTTCATACAATGCTTCTGTGTAGTTTATATTTGAACATATTCTTTTTTCCACTATTACCCACTTAGCGCTACGAATGTCCAGTTGCATTTTCTACAGACAGAGTGTTTCAAAACTGCTCAATCAAAAGTATGGTTTAACTCTGTTAGCTGAATGCTCAGATCAGAAAGAAGTTTCACAGAATGCTTCTGTGTAGTTTATATTTGAATATATTCCTTTTTCCACTACTACGCTCTTAGCGCTCCAAATGTCCAGTTGCATTTTCAACAGAAAGAGTGTTCAGATCTGCTCAATCAAAAGTATGGTTTAACTCTGTTAGCTGAATGCACACATCAGAAAGAAGTTTCACCGAATGATTCTGTGTAGTTTATATTTGAAGACATTCCTTTTTCCACTATTACCCTCTTAGCGCTCCGAATCTCCACTTGCATTTTCTACAAAAAGAGTGTTTCATAACTGCTCAATCAAAAATATGTTTTATCTCTGTTAACTGAATTTACAGATCAGAAATAAGTTTCACAGAATGCATCTGTGTAGTTTTTATTTGAAGATATTCTTTTTCCCAATGTAGGCCTCTTAGCGCTTAGCATGTCCAATTGCAGTTTCTACAGAAAGAGTGTTTCAGAACGGCTCAATCAAAAGTAAGGTTCAACTCTGTTAGTTGAATGCACAGAACAGAAAGAATTTTCACAGAATGCTACTGTGTAGTTTATATTTGAATATATTCCTTTTTCCACTATTACCCTCTTAGCGCTCCGAATGTCCACTTGCATTTTCTACAGAAAGAGTGTTCAGAACTGCGCAATCAAAAGTATGGTTTAACTCTGTTAGCTTAATGAACATATCAGAAATAAGTTTCACACAATGCTTCTGTGTAGTTTTTATTTGAAGATATTATTTTTCCCAATAGAGGCCTCTTAGCGCTCAGAATGTCCAATTGCAGTTTCTACAGAAAGAGTGTTTCAGAAAGGCTCAATCAAAAGTAAGGTTCAACTCTGTTAGTTTAATGCACAGAACAGAAAGAAGTTTCATACAATGCTTCTGTGTAGTTTATATTTGAACATATTCTTTTTTCCACTATTACCCACTTAGCGCTACGAATGTCCAGTTGCATTTTCTACAGACAGAGTGTTTCAAAACTCCTCAATCAAAAGTATGGTTTAACTCTGTTAGCTGAATGCTCAGATCAGAAAGAAGTTTCACAGAATGCTTCTGTGTAGTTTATATTTGAATATATTCCTTTTTCCACTACTACGCTCTTAGCGCTCCAAATGTCCAGTTGCATTTTCAACAGAAAGAGTGTTCAGATCTGCTCAATCAAAAGTATGGTTTAACTCTGTTAGCTGAATGCACAGATCAGAAAGAAGTTTCACCGAATGATTCTGTGTAGTTTATATTTGGAGACATTCCTTTTTCCACTATTACCCTCTTAGCGCTCCGAATCTCCACTTGCATTTTCTACAAAAAGAGTGTTTCATAACTGCTCAATCAAAAATATGTTTTATCTCTGTTAACTGAGTTTACAGATCAGAAATAAGTTTCACAGAATGCATCTGTGTAGTTTTTATTTGAAGATATTCTTTTTCCCAATGTAGGCCTCTTAGCGCTTAGCATGTCCAATTGCAGTTTCTACAGAAAGAGTGTTTCAGAACGGCTCAATCAAAAGTAAGGTTCAACTCTGTTAGTTGAATGCACAGAACAGAAAGAATTTTCACAGAATGCTACTGTGTAGTTTATATTTGAATATATTCCTTTTTCCACTATTACCCTCTTAGCGCTCCGAATGTCCACTTGCATTTTCTACAGAAAGAGTGTTCAGAACTGCGCAATCAAAAGTATGGTTTAACTCTGTTAGCTTAATGAACATATCAGAAATAAGTTTCACACAATGCTTCTGTGTAATTTTTATTTGAAGATATTATTTTTCCCAATATAGGTCTCTTAGCGCTCAGAATGTCCAATTGCAGTTTCTACAGAAAGAGTGTTTCAGAAAGGCTCAATCAAAAGTAAGGTTCAACTCTGTTAGTTGAATGCACAGAACAGAAAGAAGTTTGATACAATGCTTCTGTGTAGTTTATATTTGAACATATTCTTTTTTCCACTATTACCCACTTAGCGCTACGAATGTCCAGTTGCATTTTCTACAGACAGAGTGTTTCAAAACTGCTCAATCATAAGTATGGTTTAACTCCGTTAGCTGAATGCTCAGATCAGAAAGAAGTTTCACAGAATGCTTCTGTGTAGTTTATATTTGAATATATTCCTTTTTCCACTACTACTCTCTTAGCGCTCCAAATGTCCAGTTGCATTTTCTACAGAAAGAGTGTTCAGATCTGCTCAATCAAAAGTATGGTTTAACTCTGTTAGCTGAATGCACAGATCAGAAAGAAGTTTCACAGAATGATTCTGTGTAGTTTATATTTGGAGACATTCCTTTTTCCACTATTACCCTCTTAGCGCTCCGAATCTCCACTTGCATTTTCTACAGAAAGAGTGTTTCAGAACGGCTCAATCAAAACTAAGGTTCAACTCTTTTAGTTGAACAAACAGAACAGAAAGAAGTTTCACACAATTCTTCTGTGTAGTTTTTATTTGTAGACATTCTTTTTCCCAATATAGGCCTCTTAGCGCTCAGAATGTCCAATTGCAGTTTCTACAGAAAGAGTGTTTCAGAACGGCTCAATCAAAAGTAAGGTTCAACTCTGTTAGTTGAATGCACAGAACAGAAAGAAGTTTCATACAATGCTTCTGTGTAGTTTATATTTGAACATATTCTCTTTTCCACTATTACCCACTTAGCGCTACGAATGTCCAGTTGCATTTTCTACAGACAGAGTGTTTCAAGACTGCTCAATCAAAAGTATGGTTTAACTCTGTTAGCTGAATGCTCAGATCAGAAAGAAATTTCACAGAATGCTTCTGTGTAGTTTATGTTTGAATATATTCCTTTTTCCACTAATACGCTCTTAGCGCTCCAAATGTCCAGTTGCATTTTCTACAGAAAGAGTGTTCACATCTGCTCAATCAAAGGTATGGTTTAACTCTGTTAGCTGAATGCACAGATCAGAAAGAAGTTTCACCGAATGATTCTGTGTAGTTTATATTTGAAGACATTCCTTTTTCCACTATTACCCTCTTAGCGCTCCGAATCTCCACTTGCATTTTCTACAAAAAGAGTGTTTCATAACTGCTCAATCAAAAATATGTTTTATCTCTGTTAACTGAATTTACAGATCAGAAATAAGTTTCACAGAATACATCTGTGTAGTTTTTATTTGAAGATATTCACTTTCCCAATGTAGGCCTCTTAGCGCTTAGCATGTCCAATTGCAGTTTCTACAGAAAGAGTGTTTCAGAACGGCTCAATCAAAAGTAAGGTTCAACTCTGTTAGTTGAATGCACAGAACAGAAAGAATTTTCACAGAATGCTACTGTGTAGTTTATATTTGAATATATTCCTTTTTCCACTATTACCCTCTTAGCGCTCCGAATGTCCACTTGCATTTTCTACAGAAAGAGTGTTCAGAACTGCGCAATCAAAAGTATGGTTTAACTCTGTTAGCTTAATGAACATATCAGAAATAAGTTTCACACAATGCTTCTGTGTAGTTTTTATTTGAAGATATTATTTTTCCCAATATAGGCCTCTTAGCGCTCAGAATGTCCAATTGCAGTTTCTACAGAAAGAGCGTTTCAGAAAGGCTCAATCAAAAGTAAGGTTCAACTCTGTTAGTTGAATGCACAGAACAGAAAGAAGTTTCATACAATGCTTCTGTGTAGTTTATATTTGAACATATTCTTTTTTCCACTATTACCCACTTAGCGCTACGAATGTCCAGTTGCATTTTCTACAGACAGAGTGTTTCAAAACTGCTCAATCAAAAGTATGGTTTAACTCTGTTAGCTGAATGCTCAGTTCAGAAAGAAGTTTCACAGAATGCTTCTGTGTAGTTTATATTTGAATATATTCCTTTTTCCACTACTACTCTCTTAGCGCTCCAAATGTCCAGTTGCATTTTCTACAGAAAGAGTGTTCAGATCTGCTCAATCAAAAGTATGGTTTAACTCTGTTAGCTGAATGCACAGATCAGAAAGAAGTTTCACAGAATGATTCTGTGTAGTTTATATTTGGAGACATTCCTTTTTCCACTATTACCCTCTTAGCGCTCCGAATCTCCACTTGCATTTTCTACAGAAAGAGTGTTTCAGAACGGCTCAATCAAAACTAAGGTTCAACTCTTTTAGTTGAACAAACAGAACAGAAAGAAGTTTCACACAATTCTTCTGTGTAGTTTTTATTTGTAGATATTCTTTTTCCCAATATATGCCTCTTAGCGCTCAGAATGTCCAATTGCAGTTTCTACAGAAAGAGTGTTTCAGAACGGCTCAATCAAAAGTAAGGTTCAACTCTGTTAGTTGAATGCACAGAACAGAAAGAAGTTTCGTACAATGCTTCTGTGTAGTTTATATTTGAACATATACTTTTTTCCACTATTACCCACTTAGCGCTACGAAAGTCCAGTTGCATTTTCAACAGACAGAGTGTTTCAAAACTGCTCAATCAAAAGTATGGTTTAACTCTGTTAGCTGTATGCTCAGATCAGAAAGAAGTTTCACAGAATGCTTCTGTGTAGTTTATATTTGAATATATTCCTTTTTCCACTACTACGCTCCTAGCGCTCCAAATGTCCAGTTGCATTTTCAACAGAAAGAGTGTTCAGATCTGCTCAATCAAAAGTATGGTTTAACTCTGTTAGCTGAATGCACAGATCAGAAAGAAGTTTCACCGAATGATTCTGTGTAGTTTATATTTGAAGACATTCCTTTTTCCACTATTACCCTCTTAGCGCTCCGAATCTCCACTTGCATTTTCTACAAAAAGAGTGTTTCATAACTGCTCAATCAAAAATATGTTTTATCTCTGTTAACTGAATTTACAGATCAGAAATAAGTTTCACAGAATGCATCTGTGTAGTTTTTATTTGAAGATATTCTTTTTCCCAATGTAGGCCTCTTAGCGCTTAGCATGTCCAATTGCAGTTTCTACAGAAAGAGTGTTTCAGAACGGCTCAATAAAAAGTAAGGTTCAACTCTGTTAGTTGAATGCACAGAACAGAAAGTATTTTCACAGAATTCTACTGTGTAGTTTATATTTGAATATATTCCTTTTTCCACTATTACCCTCTTAGCGCTCCGAATGTCCACTTGCATTTTCTACAGAAAGAGTGTTCAGAACTGCGCAATCAAAAGTATGGTTTAACTCTGTTAGCTTAATGAACATATCAGAAATAAGTTTCACACAATGCTTCTGTGTAGTTTTTATTTGAACATATTATTTTTCCCAATATAGGCCTCTTAGCGCTCAGAATGTCCAATTGCAGTTTCTACAGAAAGAGTGTTTCAGAAAGGCTCAATCAAAAGTAAGGTTCAACTCTGTTAGTTGAATGCACAGACCAGAAAGAAGTTTCATACAATGCTTCTGTGTAGTTTATATTTGAACATATTCTTTTTTCCACTATTACCCACTTAGCGCTACGAATGTCCAGTTACATTTTCTACAGACAGAGAGTTTCAAAACTGCTCAATCAAAAGTATGGTTTAACTCTGTTAGCTGAATGCTCAGATCAGAAAGAAGTTTCACAGAATGATTCTGTGTAGTTTATATTTGAATATATTCCTTTTTCCACTACTACTCTCTTAGCGCTCCAAATGTCCAGTTGCATTTTCTACAGAAAGAGTGTTCAGATCTGCTCAATCAAAAGTATGGTTTAACTCTGTTAGCTGAATGCACAGATCAGAAAGAAGTTTCACAGAATGATTCTGTGTAGTTTATATTTGGAGACATTCCTTTTTCCACTATTACCCTCTTAGCGCTCCGAGTCTCCACTTGCATTTTCTACAGAAAGACTGTTACAGAACGGCTCAATCAAAACTAAGGTTCAACTCTTTTAGTTGAACAAACAGAACAGAAAGAAGTTTCACACAATTCGTCTGTGTAGTTTTTATTTGTAGACATTCTTTTTCCCAATATAGGCCTCTTAGCGCTCAGAATGTCCAATTGCAGTTTCTACAGAAAGAGAGTTTCTGAACGGCTCAATCAAAAGTAAGGTTCAACTCTGTTACTTGAATGCACAGAACAGAAAGAAGTTTCATACAATGCTTCTGTGTAGTTTATATTTGAACATATTCTTTTTTCCACTATTACCCACTTAGCGCTACGAATGTCCAGTTGCATTTTCTACAGACAGAGTGTTTCAAAACTGCTCAATCAAAAGTATGGTTTAAGTCTGTTAGCTGAATGCTCAGATCAGAAAGAAGTTTCACAGAATGCTTCTGTGTAGTTTATATTTGAGTATATTCCTTTTTCCACTACTACGCTCTTACCGCTGCAAATGTCCAGCTGCATTTTCAACAGAAAGAGTGTTCAGATCTGCTCAATCAAAAGTATGGTTTAACTCTCTTAGCTGAATGCACAGATCAGAAAGAAGTTTCACCGAATGATTCTGTGTAGTTTATATTTGAAGACATTCGTTTTTCCACTATTACCCACTTAGCGCTCCGAATCTCCAATTGCATTTTCTACAAAAAGAGTGTTTCATAACTGCTCAATCAAAAATATGTTTTATCTCTGTTAACTGAATTTACAGATCAGAAATAAGTTTCACAGAATGCATCTGTGTAGTTTTTATTTGAAGATATTCTTTATCCCAGTGTAGGCCTCTTAGCGCTTAGCATGTCCAATTGCAGTTTCTATAGAAAGAGTGTTTCAGAACGGCTCAATCAAAAGTAAGGTTCAACTCTGTTAGTTGAATGCACAGAACAGAAAGAATTTTCACAGAATGCTACTGTGTAGTTTATATTTGAATATATTCCTTTTTCCACTATTACCCTCTTAGCGCTCCGAATGTCCACTTGCATTTTCTACAGAAAGAGTGTTCAGAACTGCGCAATCAAAAGTATGGTTTATCTCTGTTAGCTTAATGAACATATCAGAAATAAGTTTCACACAATGCTTCTGTGTAGTTTTTATTTGAAGATATTATTTTTCCCAGTAGAGGCCTCTTAGCGCTCAGAATGTCCAATTGCAGTTTCTACAGAAAGAGTGTTTCAGAAAGGCTCAATCAAAAGTAAGGTTCAACTCTGTTAGTTGAATGCACAGAACAGAAAGTAGTTTCATACAATGCTTCTGTGTAGTTTATATTTGAACATATTCTTTTTTCTACTATTACCCACTTAGCGCTACGAATGTCCAGTTGCATTTTCTACAGACACAGTGTTTCAAAACTGCTCAATCAAAAGTATGGTTTAACTCTGTTAGCTGAATGCTCAGATCAGAAAGAAGTTTCACAGAATGCTTCTGTGTAGTTTATATTTGAATATATTCCTTTTTCCACTACTACTCTCTTAGCGCTCCAAATGTCCAGTTGCATTTTCTACAGAAAGAGTGTTCAGATCTGCTCAATCAAAAGTATGGTTTAACTCTGTTAGCTGAATGCACAGATCAGAAAGAAGTTTCACAGAATGATTCTATGTAGTTTATATATGGAGACATTCCTTTTTCCACTATTACCCTCTTAGAGCTCCGAATCTCCACTTGCATTTTCTACAGAAAGAGTGTTTCAGAACGGCTCAATCAAAACTAAGGTTCAACTCTTTTAGTTGAACAAACAGAACAGAAAGAAGTTTCACACAATTCTTCTGTGTAGTTTTTATTTGTAGACATTCTTTTTCCCAATACAGGCCTCTTAGCGCTCAGAATGTCCAATTGCAGTTTCTACAGAAAGAGTGTTTCAGAACGGCTCAATCAAAAGTAAGGTTCAACTCTGTTAGTTGAATGCACAGAACAGAAAGAAGTTTCATACAATGCTTCTGTGTAGTTTATATTTGAACATATTCTTTTTTCCACTACTACCCACTTAGCGCTACGAATGTCCAGTTGCATTTTCTACAGACAGAGTGTTTCAAAACTGCTCAATCAAAAGTATGGTTTAAATCTGTTAGCTGAATGCTCAGATCAGAAAGAAGTTTCACAGAATGCTTCTGTGTAGTTTATATTTGAATATATTCCTTTTTCCACTACTACGCTCTTAGTGCTCCAAATGTCCAGTTGCATTTTCTACATAAAGAGTGTTCAGATCTGCTCAATCAAAACTATGGTTTAACTCTGTTAGCTGAATGCACAGATCAGAAAGAAGTTTCACCGAATGATTCTGTGTAGTTTATATTTGAAGACATTCCTTTTTCCACTATTACCCTCTTAGCGCTCCGAATCTCCACTTGCATTTTCTACAAAAAGAGTGTTTCATAACTGCTCAATCAAAAATATGTTTTATCTCTGTTAAATGAATTTACAGATCAGAAATAAGTTCCACAGAATGCATCTGTGTAGTTTTTATTTGAAGATATTCTTTTTCCCAATGTAGGCCTCTTAGCGCTTAGCATGTCCAATTGCAGTTTCTACAGAAAGAGTGTTTCAGAACGGCTCAATCAAAAGTAAGGTTCAACTCTGTTAGTTGAATGCACAGAACAGAAAGAATTTTCACAGAATGCTACTGTGTAGTTTATATTTGAATATATTCCTTTTTCCACTATTACCCTCTTAGCGCTCCGAATGTCCACTTGCATTTTCTACAGAAAGAGTTTTCAGAACTGCGCAATCAAAAGTATGGTTTAACTCTGTTAGCTTAATGAACATATCAGAAATAAGTTTCACACAATGCTTCTGTGTTGTTTTTATGTGAAGATATTATTTTTCCCAATAGAGTCCTCTTAGCGCTCAGAATGTCCAATTGCAGTTTCTACAGAAAGAGTGTTTCAGAAAGGCTCAATCAAAAGTAAGGTTCAACTCTGTTAGTTGAATGCACAGAACAGAAAGAAGTTTCATACGATGCTTCTTTGTAGTTTATATTTGAACATACTCTTTTTTCCACTATTACCCACTTAGCGCTACGAATGTCCAGTTGTATTTTCTACAGACATAGTGTTTCAAAACTGCTCAATCAAAAGTATGGTTTAACTCTGTTAGCTGAATGCTCAGATCAGAAAGAAGTTTCACAGAATGCTTCTGTGTAGTTTATATTTGAATATATTCCTTTTTCCACTACTACTCTCTTAGCGCTCCAAATGTCCAGTTGCATTTTCTACAGAAAGAGTGTTCAGATCTGCTCAATCAAAGTATGCTTTAACTCTGTTAGCTGAATGCACAGATCAGAAAGAAGTTTCACAGAATGATTCTGTGTAGTTTATATATGGAGACATTCCTTTTTCCACTATTACCCTCTTAGCGCTCCGAATCTCCACTTGCATTTTCTACAGAAAGAGTGTTTCAGAACGGCTCAATCAAAACTAAGGTTCAACTCTTTTAGTTGAACAAACAGAACAGAAAGAATTTTCACACAATTCTTCTGTGTAGTTTTTATTTGTAGACATTCTTTTTCCCAATATAGGCCTCTTAGCGCTCAGAATGTCCAATTGCAGTTTCTACAGAAAGAGTGTTTCAGAACGGCTCAATCAAAAGTAAGGTTCAACTCTGTTAGTTGAATGCACAGAACAGAAAGGAGTTTCATACAATGCTTCTGTGTAGTTTATATTTGAACATATTCTTTTTTCCACTATTACCCACATAGCGCTACGAATGTCCAGTTGCATTTTCTACAGACAGAGTGTTTCAAAACTGCTCAATCAAAAGTATGGTTTAAATCTGTTAGCTGAATGCTCAGATCAGAAAGAAGTTTCACAGAATGCTTCTGTGTAGTTTATATTTGAATATATTCCTTTTTCCACTACTACGCTCTTAGCGCTCCAAATGTCCAGTTGCATTTTCTACATAAAGAGTGTTCAGATCTGCTCAATCAAAACTATGGTTTAACTCTGTTAGCTGAATGCACAGATCAGAAAGAAGTTTCACCGAATGATTCTGTGTAGTTTATATTTGAAGACATTCCTTTTTCCACTATTACCCTCTTAGCGCTCCGAATCTCCACTTGCATTTTCTACAAAAAGAGTGTTTCATAACTGCTCAATCAAAAATATGTTTTATCTCTGTTAAATGAATTTACAGATCAGAAATAAGTTCCACAGAATGCATCTGTGTAGTTTTTATTTGAAGATATTCTTTTTCCCAATGTAGGCCTCTTAGCGCTTAGCATGTCCAATTGCAGTTTCTACAGAAAGAGTGTTTCAGAACGGCTCAATCAAAAGTAAGGTTCAACTCTGTTAGTTGAATGCACAGAACAGAAAGAATTTTCACAGAATGCTACTGTGTAGTTTATATTTGAATATATTCCTTTTTCCACTATTACCCTCTTAGCGCTCCGAATGTCCACTTGCATTTTCTACAGAAAGAGTTTTCAGAACTGCGCAATCAAAAGTATGGTTTAACTCTGTTAGCTTAATGAACATATCAGAAATAAGTTTCACACAATGCTTCTGTGTTGTTTTTATGTGAAGATATTATTTTTCCCAATAGAGTCCTCTTAGCGCTCAGAATGTCCAATTGCAGTTTCTACAGAAAGAGTGTTTCAGAAAGGCTCAATCAAAAGTAAGGTTCAACTCTGTTAGTTGAATGCACAGAACAGAAAGAAGTTTCATACGATGCTTCTTTGTAGTTTATATTTGAACATACTCTTTTTTCCACTATTACCCACTTAGCGCTACGAATGTCCAGTTGTATTTTCTACAGACATAGTGTTTCAAAACTGCTCAATCAAAAGTATGGTTTAACTCTGTTAGCTGAATGCTCAGATCAGAAAGAAGTTTCACAGAATGCTTCTGTGTAGTTTATATTTGAATATATTCCTTTTTCCACTACTACTCTCTTAGCGCTCCAAATGTCCAGTTGCATTTTCTACAGAAAGAGTGTTCAGATCTGCTCAATCAAAGTATGCTTTAACTCTGTTAGCTGAATGCACAGATCAGAAAGAAGTTTCACAGAATGATTCTGTGTAGTTTATATATGGAGACATTCCTTTTTCCACTATTACCCTCTTAGCGCTCCGAATCTCCACTTGCATTTTCTACAGAAAGAGTGTTTCAGAACGGCTCAATCAAAACTAAGGTTCAACTCTTTTAGTTGAACAAACAGAACAGAAAGAATTTTCACACAATTCTTCTGTGTAGTTTTTATTTGTAGACATTCTTTTTCCCAATATAGGCCTCTTAGCGCTCAGAATGTCCAATTGCAGTTTCTACAGAAAGAGTGTTTCAGAACGGCTCAATCAAAAGTAAGGTTCAACTCTGTTAGTTGAATGCACAGAACAGAAAGGAGTTTCATACAATGCTTCTGTGTAGTTTATATTTGAACATATTCTTTTTTCCACTATTACCCACATAGCGCTACGAATGTCCAGTTGCATTTTCTACAGACAGAGTGTTTCAAAACTGCTCAATCAAAAGTATGGTTTAAATCTGTTAGCTGAATGCTCAGATCAGAAAGAAGTTTCACAGAATGCTTCTGTGTAGTTTATATTTGAATATATTCCTTTTTCCACTACTACGCTCTTAGCGCTCCAAATGTCCAGTTGCATTTTCTACAGAAAGAGTGTTCAGATCTGCTCTATCAAAAGTATGGTTTTACTCTGTTAGCTGAATTCACAGATCAGAAAGAAGTTTCACCGAATGATTCTGTGTAGTTTATATTTGAAGACATTCCTTTTTCCACTATTACCCTCTTAGCGCTCCGAATCTCCACTTGCATTTTCTACAAAAAGAGTGTTTCATAACTGCTCAATCAAAAATATGTTATATCTCTGTTAACTGAATTTACAGATCAGAAATAAGTTTCACAGAATGCATCTGTGTAGTTTTTATTTGAAGATATTCTTTATCCCAGTGTATGCCTCTTAGCGCTTAGCATGTCCAATTGCAGTTTCTATAGAAAGAGTGTTTCAGAACGGCTCAATCAAAAGTAAGGTTCAACTCTGTTAGTTGAATGCACAGAACAGAAAGAATTTTCACAGAATGCTACTGTGTAGTTTATATTTGAATATATTCCTTTTTCCACTATTACCCTCTTAGCGCTCCGAATGTCCACTTGCATTTTCTACAGAAAGAGTGTTAAGAACTGCGCAATCAAAAGTATGGTTTAACTCTGTTAGCTTAATGAACATATCAGAAATAAGTTTCACACAATGCTTCTGTGTAGTTTTTATTTGAAGATATTATTTTTCCCAATAGAGGCCTCTTAGCGCTCAGAATGTCCAATTGCAGTTTCTACAGAAAGAGTGTTTCAGAAAGGCTCAATCAAAAGTAAGGTTCAACTCTGTTAGTTGAATGCACAGAACAGAAAGTAGTTTCATACAATGCTTCTGTGTAGTTTATATTTGAACATATTCTTTTTTCCACTATTACCCACTTAGCGCTACGAATGTCCAGTTGCATTTTCTACAGACAGAGTGTTTCAAAACTGCTCAATCAAAAGTATGGTTTAACTCTGTTAGCTGAATGCTCAGATCAGAAAGAAGTTTCACAGAATGCTTCTGTGTAGTTTATATTTGAATATATTCCTTTTTCCACTACTACTCTCTTAGCGCTCCAAATGTCCAGTTGCATTTTCTACAGAAAGAGTGTTCAGATCTGCTCAATCAAAAGTATGGTTTAACTCTGTTAGCTGAATGCACAGATCAGAAAGAAGTTTCACAGAATGATTCTGTGTAGTTTATATATGGAGACATTCCTTTTTCCACTATTACCCTCTTAGCGCTCCGAATCTCCACTTGCATTTTCTACAGAAAGAGTGTTTCAGAACGGCTCAATCAAAACTAAGGTTCAACTCTTTTAGTTGAACAAACAGAACAGAAAGAAGTTTCACACAATTCTTCTGTGTAGTTTTTATTTGTAGACATTCTTTTTCCCAATATAGGCCTCTTAGCGCTCAGAATGTCCAATTGCAGTTTCTACAGAAAGAGTGTTTCAGAACGGCTCAATCAAAAGTAAGGTTCAACTCTGTTAGTTGAATGCACAGAACAGAAAGAAGTTTCATACAATGCTTCTGTGTAGTTTATATTTGAACATATTCTTTTTTCCACTACTACCCACTTAGCGCTACGAATGTCCAGTTGCATTTTCTACAGACAGAGTGTTTCAAAACTGCTCAATCAAAAGTATGGTTTAAATCTGTTAGCTGAATGCTCAGATCAGAAAGAAGTTTCACAGAATGCTTCTGTGTAGTTTATATTTGAATATATTCCTTTTTCCACTAATACGCTCTTAGCGCTCCAAATGTCCAGTTGCATTTTCTACAGAAAGAGTGTTCAGATCTGCTCAATCAAAACTATGGTTTAACTCTGTTAGCTGAATGCACAGATCAGAAAGAAGTTTCACCGAATGATTCTGTGTAGTTTATATTTGAAGACATTCCTTTTTCCACTATTACCCTCTTAGCGCTCCGAATCTCCACTTGCATTTTCTACAAAAAGAGTGTTTCATAACTGCTCAATCAAAAATATGTTTTATCTCTATTAAATGAATTTACAGATCAGAAATAAGTTCCACAGAATGCACCTGTGTAGTTTTTATTTGAAGATATTCTTTTTCAAAATGTAGGCCTCTTAGCGCTTAGCATGTCCAATTGCAGTTTCTACAGAAAGAGTGTTTCAGAACGGCTCAATCAAAAGTAAGGTTCAACTCTGTTAGTTGAATGCACAGAACAGAAAGAATTTTCACAGAATGCTACTGTGTAGTTTATATTTGAATATATTCCTTTTTCCACTATTACCCTCTTAGCGCTCCGAATGTCCACTTGCATTTTCTACAGAAATAGTGTTCAGAACTGCGCAATCAAAGTATGGTTTAACTCTGTTAGCTTAATGAACATATCAGAAATAAGTTTCACACAATGCTTCTGTGTAGTTTTTATTTGAAGATATTATTTTTCCCAATATAGGCCTCTTAGCGCTCAGAATGTCCAATTGCAGATTCTACAGAAAGAGTGTTTCAGAAAGGCTCAATGATAAGTAAGATTCAACTCTGTTAGTTGAATGCACAGAACAGAAAGAAGTTTCATACAATGCTTCTGTGTAGTTTATATTTGAACATATTCTTTTTTCCACTATTACCCACTTAGCGCTACGAATGTCCAGTTGCATTTTCTACAGAGAGAGTGTTTCAAAACTGCTCAATCAAAAGTATGGTTTAAGTCTGTTAGCTGAATGCTCAGATCAGAAAGAAGTTTCACAGAATGCTTCTGTGTAGTTTATATTTGAATATATTCCTTTTTCCACTACTACTCTCTTAGCGCTCCAAATGTCCAGTTGAATTTTCTACAGAAAGAGTGTTCAGATCTGCTCAATCAAAAGTATGGTTTAACTCTGTTAGCTGAATGCACAGATCAGAAAGAAGTTTCACAGAATGATTCTGTGTAGTTTATATTTGGAGACATTCCTTTTTCCACTATTACCCTCTTAGCGCTCCGAATCTCCACTTGCCTTTTCTCCATAAAGAGTGTTTCAGAACGGCTCAATCAAAACTAAGGTTCAACTCTTTTAGTTGAACAAACAGAACAGAAAGAAGTTTCACACAATTCTTCTGTGTAGTTTTTATTTTTAGACATTCTTTTTCCCAATATAGGCCTCTTAGCTCTCAGAATGTCCAATTGCAGTTTCTACAGAAAGAGTGTTTCAGAACGGCTCAATCAAAAGTAAGGTTCAACTCTGTTAGTTGAATGCACAGAACAGAAAGAAGTTTCATACAATGCTTCTGTGTAGTTTATATTTGAAAATATTCTTTTTTCCACTATTACCCACTTAGCGCTACGAATGTCCAGTTGCATTTTCTACAGACAGAGTGTTTCAAAACTGCTCAATCAAAAGTATGGTTTAACTCTGTTAGCTGTATGCTCAGATCAGAAAGAAGTTTCACAGAATGCTTCTGTGTAGTTTATATTTGAATATATTCCTTTTTCCACTACTACGCTCTTAGCGCTCCAAATGTCCAGTTGCATTTTCTACAGAAAGAGTGTTCAGATCTGCTCAATCAAAAGTATGGTTTAACTCTGTTAGCAGAATGCACAGATCAGAAAGAAGTTTCACAGAATGATTCTGTGTAGTTTATATTTGGAGACATTCCTTTTTCCACTATTACCCTCTTAGCGCTCCGAATCTCCACTTGCATTTTCTACAGAAAGAGTGTTTCCGAACGGCTAAATCAAAACTAAGGTTCAACTCATTTAGTTGAACAAACAGAACAGAAAGAAGTTTCACACAATTCTTCTGTGTAGTTTTTATTTGTAGACATTCTTTTTCCCAATATAGGCCTCTTAACGCTCAGAATGTCCAATTGCAGTTTCTACAGAAAGAGTGTTTCAGAACGGCTCAATCAAAAGTAAGGTTCAACTCTGTTAGTTGAATGCACAGAACAGAAAGAAGTTTCATACAATGCTTCTGTGTAGTTTATATTTGAACATATTCTTTTTCCACTATTACCCACTTAGCGCTACGAATGTCCAGTTGCATTTTCTACAGACAGAGTGTTTCAAAACTGCTCAATCAAAAGTATGGTTTAACTCTGTTAGCTGTATGCTCAGATCAGAAAGAAGTTTCACAGAATGCTTCTGTGTAGTTTATATTTGAATATATTCCTTTTTCCACTACTACGCTCTTAGCGCTCCAAATGTCCAGTTGCATTTTCTACACAAAGAGTGTTCAGATCTGCTCAATCAAAAGTATGGTTTAACTCTTTTAGCTGAATGCACAGATCAGAAAGAAGTTTCACCGAATGATTCTGTGTAGTTTATATTTGAAGACATTACTTTTTCCTCTATTACCCTCTTAGCGCTCCGAATCTCCACTTGCATTTTCTACAAAAAGAGTGTTTCATAACTGCTCAATCAAAAATATGTTTTATCTCTGTTAACTGAAATTACAGATCAGAAATAAGTTTCACAGAATGCATCTGTGTAGTTTTTATTGGAAGATATTCTTTTTCCCAATGTAGGCCTCTTAGCGCTTAGCACGTCCAATTGCAGTTTCTACAGAAAGAGTGTTTCAGAACGGCTCAATCAAAAGTAAGGTTCAACTCTGTTAGTTGAATGCACAGAACAGAAAGAATTTTCACAGAATTCTACTGTGTAGTTTATATTTGAATATATTCCTTTTTCCACTATTACCCTCTTAGCGCTCCGAATGTCCACTTGCATTTTCTACAGAAAGAGTGTTCAGAACTGCGCAATCAAAAGTATGGTTTAACTCTGTTAGCTTAATGAACATATCAGAAATAAGTTTCACACAATGCTTCTGTGTAGTTTTTATTTGAAGATATTATTTTTCCCAATATAGGCCTCTTAGCGCTCAGAATATCCAATTGCAGTTTCTACAGAAAGAGTGTTTCAGAAAGGCTCAATCAAAAGTAAGGTTCAACTCTGTTAGTTGAATGCACAGAACAGAAAGAAGTTTCATACAATGCTTCTGTGTAGTTTATATTTGAACATATTCTTTTTTCCACTATTACCCACTTAGCGCTACGAATGTCCAGTTGCATTTTCTATAGACAGAGTGTTTCAAAACTGCTCAATCAAAAGTATGGTTTAACTCTGTTAGCTGAATGCTCAGATCAGAAAGAAGTTTCACAGAATGCTTCTGTGTAGTTTATATTTGAATATATTCCTTTTTCCACTAGTACTCTCTTAGCGCTCCATATGTCCAGTTGCATTTTCTACAGAAAGAGTGTTCAGATCTGCTCAATCAAAAGTATGGTTTAACTCTGTTAGCTGAATGCACAGATCAGAAAGAAGTTTCACAGAATGATTCTGTGTAGTTTATATTTGGAGACATTCCTTTTTCCACTATTACCCTCTTAGCGCTCCGAATCTCCACTTGCATTTTCTACAGAAAGAGTGTTTCAGAACGGCTCAATCAAAACTAAGGTTCAACTCTTTTAGTTGAACAAACAGAACAGAAAGAAGTTTCACACAATTCTTCTCTGTAGTTTTTATTTGTAGACATTCTTTTTCCCAATATAGGCCTCCTAGCGCTCAGAATGTCCAATTGCATTTTCTACAAAAAGAGTGTTTCATAACTGCTCAATCAAAAATATGTTTTATCTCTGTTAACTGAATTTACAGATCAGAAATAAGTTTCACAGAATGCATCTGTGTAGTTTTTATTTGAAGATATTCCTTTTCCCAATGTAGGCCTCTTAGCGCTTAGCATGTCCAATTGCAGTTTCTACAGAAAGAGTGTTTCAGAACGGCTCAATCAAAAGTAAGGTTCAACTCTGTTAGTTGAATGCACAGAACAGAAAGAAGTTTCATACAATGCTTCTGTGTAGTTTATATTTGAACATATTCTTTTTTCCACTATTACCCACTTAGCGCTACGAATGTCCAGTTGCATTTTCTACAGACAGAGTGTTTCAAAACTGTTCAAACAAAAGTATGGTTTAACTCTGTTAGCTGTATGCTCAGATCAGAAAGAAGTTTCACAGAATGCTTCTGTGTAGTTTATATTTGAATATATTCCTTTTTCCACTACTACGCTCTTAGCGCTCCAAATGTCCAGTTGCATTTTCTACACAAAGAGTGTTCAGATCTGCTCAATCAAAAGTATGGTTTAACTCTTTTAGCTGAATGCACAGATCAGAAAGAAGTTTCACCGAATGATTCTGTGTAGTTTATATTTGAAGACATTACTTTTTCCTCTATTACCCTCTTAGCGCTCCGAATCTCCACTTGCATTTTCTACAAAAAGAGTGTTTCATAACTGCTCAATCAAAAATATGTTTTATCTCTGTTAACTGAAATTACAGATCAGAAATAAGTTTCACAGAATGCATCTGTGTAGTTTTTATTGGAAGATATTCTTTTTCCCAATGTAGGCCTCTTAGCGCTTAGCATGTCCAATTGCAGTTTCTACAGAAAGAGTGTTTCAGAACGGCTCAATCAAAAGTAAGGTTCAACTCTGTTAGTTGAATGCACAGAACAGAAAGAATTTTCACAGAATTCTACTGTGTAGTTTATATTTGAATATATTCCTTTTTCCACTATTACCCTCTTAGCGCTCCGAATGTCCACTTGCATTTTCTACAGAAAGAGTGTTCAGAACTGCGCAATCAAAAGTATGGTTTAACTGTGTTAGCTTAATGAACATATCAGAAATAAGTTTCACACAATGCTTCTGTGTAGTTTTTATTTGAAGATATTATTTTTCCCAATAGAGGCCTCTTAGCGCTCAGAATATCCAATTGCAGTTTCTACAGAAAGAGTGTTTCAGAAAGGCTCAATCAAAAGTAAGGTTCAACTCTGTTAGTTGAATGCACAGAACAGAAAGAAGTTTCATACAATGCTTCTGTGTAGTTTATATTTGAACATATTCTTTTTTCCACTATTACCCACTTAGCGCTACGAATGTCCAGTTGCATTTTCTACAGACAGAGTGTTTCAAAACTGCTCAATCAAAAGTATGGTTTAACTCTGTTAGCTGAATGCTCAGATCAGAAAGAAGTTTCACAGAATGCTTCTGTGTAGTTTATATTTGAATATATTCCTTTTTCCACTAGTACTCTCTTAGCGCTCCATATGTCCAGTTGCATTTTCTACAGAAAGAGTGTTCAGATCTGCTCAATCAAAAGTATGGTTTAACTCTGTTAGCTGAATGCACAGATCAGAAAGAAGTTTCACAGAATGATTCTGTGTAGTTTATATTTGGAGACATTCCTTTTTCCACTATTACCCTCTTAGCGCTCCGAATCTCCACTTGCATTTTCTACAGAAAGAGTGTTTCAGAACGGCTCAATCAAAACTAAGGTTCAACTCTTTTAGTTGAACAAACAGAACAGAAAGAAGTTTCACACAATTCTTCTCTGTAGTTTTTATTTGTAGACATTCTTTTTCCCAATATAGGCCTCCTAGCGCTCAGAATGTCCAATTGCAGTTTCTACAGAAAGAGTGTTTCAGAACGGCTCAATCAAAAGTAAGGTTCAACTCTGTTAGTTGAATGCACAGAACAGAAAGAAGTTTCATACAATGCTTCTGTGTAGTTTATATTTGAACATATTCTTTTTCCACTATTACCCACTTAGCGCTACGAATGTCCAGTTGCATTTTCTACAGACAGAGTGTTTCAAAACTGCTCAATCAAAAGTATGGTTTAACTCTGTTAGCTGTATGCTCAGATGAGAAAGAAGTTTCACAGAATGCTTCTGTGTAGTTTATATTTGAATATATTCCTTTTTCCACTACTACGCTCTTAGCGCTCCAAATGTCCAGTTGCATTTTCTACAGAAAGAGTGTTCAGATCTGCTCAATCAAAAGTATGGTTTAACTCTGTTAGCTGAATGCACAGATCAGAAAGAAGTTTCACCGAATGATTCTGTGTAGTTTATATTTGAAGACATTCCTTTTTCCACTATTACCCTCTTAGCGCTCCGAATCTCCACTTGCATTTTCTACAAAAAGAGAGTTTCATAACTGCTCAATCAAAAATATGTTTTATCTCTGTTAACTGAATTTACAGATCAGAAATAAGTTTCACAGAATGCATCTGTGTAGTTTTTATTTGAAGATATTCCTTTTCCCAATGTAGGCCTCTTAGCGCTTAGCATGTCCAATTGCAGTTTCTACAGAAAGAGTGTTTCAGAACGGCTCAATCAAAAGTAAGGTTCAACTCTGTTAGTTGAATGCACAGAACAGAAAGAATTTTCACAGAATGCTACTGTGTAGTTTATATTTGAATATATTCCTTTTTCCACTATTACCCTCTTAGCGCTCCGAATGTCCACTTGCATTTTCTACAGAAAGAGTGTTCAGAACTGCGCAATCAAAAGTATGGTTTAACTCTGTTAGCTTAATGAACATATCAGAAACAAGTTTCACACAATGCTTCTGTGTAGTTTTTATTTGAAGATATTATTTTTCCCAATAGAGGCCTCTTAGCGCTCAGAATGTCCAATTGCAGTTTCTACAGAAAGAGTGTTTCAGAAAGGCTCAATCAAAAGTAAGGTTCAACTCTGTTAGTTGAATGCACAGAACAGAAAGAAGTTTCATACAATGCTTCTGTGTAGTTTATATTTGTACATATTCTTTTTTCCACTATTACCCTCTTAGCGCTACGAATGTCCAGTTGCATTTTCTACAGACAGAGTGTTTCAAAACTGCTCAATCAAAAGTATGGTTTAACTCTGTTAGCTGAATGCTCAGATCAGAAAGAAGTTTCACAGAATGCTTCTGTGTAGTTTATATTTGAATATATTCCTTTTTCCACTAGTACTCTCTTAGCGCTCCAAATGTCCAGTTGCATTTTCTACAGAAAGAGTGTTCAGATCTGCTCAATCAAAACTATGGTTTAACTCTGTTAGCTGAATGCACAGATCAGAAAGAAGTTTCACAGAATGATTCTGTGTAGTTTATATTTGGAGACATTCCTTTTTCCACTATTACCCTCTTAGTGCTCCGAATCTCCACTTGCATTTTCTACAGAAAGAGTGTTTCAGAACGGCTCAATCAAAACTAAGGTTCAACTCTTTTAGTTGAACAAACAGAACAGAAAGAAGTTTCACACAATTCTTCTCTGTAGTTTTTATTTGTAGACATTCTTTTTCCCAATATAGGCCTCCTAGCGCTCAGAATGTCCAATTGCAGTTTCTACGGAAAGAGTGTTTCAGAACGGCTCAATCAAAAGTAAGGTTCAACTCTGTTATTTGAATGCACAGAAAAGAAAGAAGTTTCATACAATGCTTCTGTGTAGTTTATATTTGAACATATTCTTTTTTCCACTATTACCCACTTAGCGCTACGAATGTCCAGTTTCATTTTCTACAGACAGAGTGTTTCAAAACTGCTCAATCAAAAGTGTGGTTTAACTCTGTTAGCTGAATGCTCAGATCAGAAAGAAGTTTCACAGAATGCTTCTGTGTAGTTTATATTTGAATATATTCCTTTTTCCACTACTACGCTCTTAGCGCTCCAAATGTCCAGTTGCATTTTCTACAGAAAGAGTGTTCAGATCTGCTCAATCAAAAGTATGGTTTAACTCTGTTAGCTGAATGCACAGATCAGAAAGAAGTTTCACAGAATGATTCTGTGTAGTTTATATTTGGAGACATTCCTTTTTCCACTATTACCCTCTTAGCGCTCCGAATCTCCACTTGCATTTTCTACAGAAAGAGTGTTTCAGAACGGCTCAATCAAAACTAAGGTTCAACTCTTTTAGTTGAACAAACAGAACAGAAAGAAGTTTCACACAATTCTTCTCTGTAGTTTTTATTTGTAGACATTCTTTTTCCCAATATAGGCCTCCTAGCGCTCAGAATGTCCAATTGCAGTTTCTACAGAAAGAGTGTTTCAGAACGGCTCAATCAAAAGTAAGGTTCAACTCTGTTAGTTGAATGCACAGAACAGAAAGAAGTTTCATACAATGCTTCTGTGTAGTTTATATTTGAACATATTCTTTTTCCACTATTACCCACTTAGCGCTACGAATGTCCAGTTGCATTTTCTACAGACAGAGTGTTTCAAAACTGCTCAATCAAAAGTATGGTTTAACTCTGTTAGCTGTATGCTCAGATGAGAAAGAAGTTTCACGGAATGCTTCTGTGTAGTTTATATTTGAATATATTCCTTTTTCCACTACTACGCTCTTAGCGCTCCAAATGTCCAGTTGCATTTTCTACAGAAAGAGTGTTCAGATCTGCTCAATCAAAAGTATGGTTTAACTCTGTTAGCTGAATGCACAGATCAGAAAGAAGTTTCACCGAATGATTCTGTGTAGTTTATATTTGAAGACATTCCTTTTTCCACTATTACCCTCTTAGCGCTCCGAATCTCCACTTGCATTTTCTACAAAAAGAGAGTTTCATAACTGCTCAATCAAAAATATGTTTTATCTCTGTTAACTGAATTTACAGATCAGAAATAAGTTTCACAGAATGCATCTGTGTAGTTTTTATTTGAAGATATTCCTTTTCCCAATGTAGGCCTCTTAGCGCTTAGCATGTCCAATTGCAGTTTCTACAGAAAGAGTGTTTCAGAACGGCTCAATCAAAAGTAAGGTTCAACTCTGTTAGTTGAATGCACAGAACAGAAAGAATTTTCACAGAATGCTACTGTGTAGTTTATATTTGAATATATTCCTTTTTCCACTATTACCCTCTTAGCGCTCCGAATGTCCACTTGCATTTTCTACAGAAAGAGTGTTCAGAACTGCGCAATCAAAAGTATGGTTTAACTCTGTTAGCTTAATGAACATATCAGAAACAAGTTTCACACAATGCTTCTGTGTAGTTTTTATTTGAAGATATTATTTTTCCCAATAGAGGCCTCTTAGCGCTCAGAATGTCCAATTGCAGTTTCTACAGAAAGAGTGTTTCAGAAAGGCTCAATCAAAAGTAAGGTTCAACTCTGTTAGTTGAATGCACAGAACAGAAAGAAGTTTCATACAATGCTTCTGTGTAGTTTATATTTGTACATATTCTTTTTTCCACTATTACCCTCTTAGCGCTACGAATGTCCAGTTGCATTTTCTACAGACAGAGTGTTTCAAAACTGCTCAATCAAAAGTATGGTTTAACTCTGTTAGCTGAATGCTCAGATCAGAAAGAAGTTTCACAGAATGCTTCTGTGTAGTTTATATTTGAATATATTCCTTTTTCCACTAGTACTCTCTTAGCGCTCCAAATGTCCAGTTGCATTTTCTACAGAAAGAGTGTTCAGATCTGCTCAATCAAAACTATGGTTTAACTCTGTTAGCTGAATGCACAGATCAGAAAGAAGTTTCACAGAATGATTCTGTGTAGTTTATATTTGGAGACATTCCTTTTTCCACTATTACCCTCTTAGTGCTCCGAATCTCCACTTGCATTTTCTACAGAAAGAGTGTTTCAGAACGGCTCAATCAAAACTAAGGTTCAACTCTTTTAGTTGAACAAACAGAACAGAAAGAAGTTTCACACAATTCTTCTCTGTAGTTTTTATTTGTAGACATTCTTTTTCCCAATATAGGCCTCCTAGCGCTCAGAATGTCCAATTGCAGTTTCTACGGAAAGAGTGTTTCAGAACGGCTCAATCAAAAGTAAGGTTCAACTCTGTTATTTGAATGCACAGAAAAGAAAGAAGTTTCATACAATGCTTCTGTGTAGTTTATATTTGAACATATTCTTTTTTCCACTATTACCCACTTAGCGCTACGAATGTCCAGTTTCATTTTCTACAGACAGAGTGTTTCAAAACTGCTCAATCAAAAGTGTGGTTTAACTCTGTTAGCTGAATGCTCAGATCAGAAAGAAGTTTCACAGAATGCTTCTGTGTAGTTTATATTTGAATATATTCCTTTTTCCACTACTACGCTCTTAGCGCTCCAAATGTCCAGTTGCATTTTCTACAGAAAGAGTGTTCAGATCTGCTCAATCAAAAGTATGGTTTAACTCTGTTAGCTGAATGCACAGATCAGAAAGAATTTTCACCGAATGATTCTGTGTAGTTTATATTTGAAGACATTCCTTTTTCCACTATTACCCTCTTAGCGCTCCGAATCTCCACTTGCATTTTCTACAAAAAGAGAGTTTCATAACTGCTCAATCAAAAATATGTTTTATCTCTGTTAACTGAATTTACAGATCAGAAATAAGTTTCACAGAATGCATCTGTGTAGTTTTTATTTGAAGATATTCCTTTTCCCAATGTAGGCCTCTTAGCGCTTAGCATGTCCAATTGCAGTTTCTACAGAAAGAGTGTTTCAGAACGGCTCAATCAAAAGTAAGGTTCAACTCTGTTAGTTGAATGCACAGAACAGAAAGAATTTTCACAGAATGCTACTGTGTAGTTTATATTTGAATATATTACTTTTTCCACTATTACCCTCTTAGCGCTCCGAATGTCCACTTGCATTTTCTACAGAAAGAGTGTTCAGAACTGCGCAATCAAAAGTATGGTTTAACTCTGTTAGCTTAATGAACATATCAGAAATAAGTTTCACACAATGCTTCTGTGTAGTTTTTATTTGAAGATATTATTTTTCCCAATATAGGCCTCTTAGCGCTCAGAATGTCCAATTGCAGATTCTACAGAAAGAGTGTTTCAGAAAGGCTCAATTATAAGTAAGGTTCAACTCTGTTAGTTGAATGCACAGAACAGAAAGAAGTTTCATACAATGCTTCTGTGTAGTTTATATTTGAACATCTTCTTTTTTCCACTATTACCCACTTAGCGCTACGAATGTCCAGTTGCATTTTCTACAGAGAGAGTGTTTCAAAACTGCTCAATCAAAAGTATGGTTTAACTCTGTTAGCTGAATGCTCAGATCAGAAAGAAGTTTCACAGAATGCTTCTGTGTAGTTTATATTTGAATATATTCCTTTTTCCACTACTACTCTCTTAGCGCTCCAAATGTCCAGTTGCATTTTCTACAGAAAGAGTGTTCAGATCTGCTCAATCAAAAGTATGGTTTAACTCTGTTAGCTGAATGCACAGATCAGAAAGAAGTTTCACAGAATGATTCTGTGTAGTTTATATTTGGAGACATTCCTTTTTCCACTATTACCCTCTTAGCGCTCCGAATCTCCACTTGCCTTTTCTCCATAAAGAGTGTTTCAGAACGGCTCAATCAAAACTAAGGTTCAACTCTTTTAGTTGAACAAACAGAACAGAAAGAAGTTTCACACAATTCTTCTGTGTAGTTTTTATTTGTAGACATTCTTTTTCCCAATATAGGCCTCTTAGCACTCAGAATGTCCAATTGCAGTTTCTACAGAAAGAGTGTTTCAGAACGGCTCAATCAAAAGTAAGGTTCAACTCTGTTAGTTGAATGCACAGAACAGAAAGAAGTTTCATACAATGCTTCTGTGTAGTTTATATTTGAACATATTCTTTTTTCCACTATTACCCACTTAGCGCTACGAATGTCCAGTTGCATTTTCTACAGACAGAGTGTTTCAAAACTGCTCAATCAAAAGTATGGTTTAACTCTGTTAGCTGTATGCTCAGATCAGAAAGAAGTTTCACAGAATGCTTCTGTGTAGTTTATATTTGAATATATTCCTTTTTCCACTACTACGCTCTTAGCGCTCCAAATGTCCAGTTGCATTTTCTACACAAAGAGTGTTCAGATCTGCTCAATCAAAAGTATGGTTTAACTCTTTTAGCTGAATGCACAGATCAGAAAGAAGTTTCACCGAATGATTCTGTGTAGTTTATATTTGAAGACATTACTTTTTCCTCTATTACCCTCTTAGCGCTCCGAATCTCCACTTGCATTTTCTACAAAAAGAGTGTTTCATAACGGCTCAATCAAAAATATGTTTTATCTCTGTTAACTGAAATTACAGATCAGAAATAAGTTTCACAGAATGCATCTGTGTAGTTTTTATTGGAAGATATTCTTTTTCCCAATGTAGGCCTCTTAGCGCTTAGCATGTCCAATTGCAGTTTCTACAGAAAGAGTGTTTCAGAACGGCTCAATCAAAAGTAAGGTTCAACTCTGTTAGTTGAATGCACAGAACAGAAAGAATTTTCACAGAATGCTACTGTGTAGTTTATATTTGAATATATTCCTTTTTCCACTATTACCCTCTTAGCGCTCCGAATGTCCACTTGCATTTTCTACAGAAAGAGTGTTCAGAACTGCGCAATCAAAAGTATGGTTTAACTCTGTTAGCTTAATGAACATATCAGAAACAAGTTTCACACAATGCTTCTGTGTAGTTTTTATTTGAAGATATTATTTTTCCCAATAGAGGCCTCTTAGCGCTCAGAATGTCCAATTGCAGTTTCTACAGAAAGAGTGTTTCAGAAAGGCTCAATCAAAAGTAAGGTTCAACTCTGTTAGTTGAATGCACAGAACAGAAAGAAGTTTCATACAATGCTTCTGTGTAGTTTATATTTGAACATATTCTTTTTTCCACTATTACCCTCTTAGCGCTACGAATGTCCAGTTGCATTTTCTACAGACAGAGTGTTTCAAAACTGCTCAATCAAAAGTATGGTTTAACTCTGTTAGCTGAATGCTCAGATCAGAAAGAAATTTCACAGAATGCTTCTGTGTAGTTTATATTTGAATATATTCCTTTTTCCACTAGTACTCTCTTAGCGCTCCAAATGTCCAGTTGCATTTTCTACAGAAAGAGTGTTCAGATCTGCTCAATCAAAAGTATGGTTTAACACTGTTAGCTGAATGCACAGATCAGAAAGAAGTTTCACAGAATGATTCTGTGTAGTTTATATTTGGAGACATTCCTTTTTCCACTATTACCCTCTTAGCGCTCCGAATCTCCACTTGCATTTTCTACAGAAAGAGTGTTTCAGAACGGCTCAATCAAAACTAAGGTTCAACTCTTTTAGTTGAACAAACAGAACAGAAAGAAGTTTCACACAATTCTTCTCTGTAGTTTTTATTTGTAGACATTCCTTTTCCCAATATAGGCCTCCTAGCGCTCAGAATGTCCAATTGCAGTTTCTACAGAAAGAGTGTTTCAGAACGGCTCAATCAAAAGTAAGGTTCAACTCTGTTATTTGAATGCACAGAAAAGAAAGAAGTTTCATACAATGCTTCTGTGTAGTTTATATTTGAACATATTCTTTTTTCCACTATTACCCACTTAGCGCTACGAATGTCCAGTTTCATTTTCTACAGACAGAGTGTTTCAAAACTGCTCAATCAAAAGTATGGTTTAACTCTGTTAGCTGAATGCTCAGATCAGAAAGAAGTTTCACAGAATGCTTCTGTGTAGTTTATATTTGAATATATTAATTTTTCCACTACTACGCTCTTAGCGCTCCAAATGTCCAGTTGCATTTTCTACAGAAAGAGTGTTCAGATGTGCTCAATCAAAAGTATGGTTTAACTCTGTTAGCTGAATGCACAGATCAGAAAGAATTTTCACCGAATGATTCTGTGTAGTTTATATTTGAAGACATTCCTTTTTCCACTATTACCCTCTTAGCGCTCCGAATCTCCACTTGCATTTTCTACAAAAAGAGAGTTTCATACCTGCTAAATCAAAAATATGTTTTATCTCCGTTAACTGAATTTACAGATCAGAAATAAGTTTCACAGAATACATCTGTGTAGTTTTTATTTGAAGATATTCCTTTTCCCAATGTAGGCCTCTTAGCGCTTAGCATGTCCAATTGCAGTTTCTACAGAAAGAGTGTTTCAGAACGGCTCAATCAAAAGTAAGGTTCAACTCTGTTAGTTGAATGCACAGAACAGAAAGAATTTTCACAGAATGCTACTGTGTAGTTTATATTTGAATATATTCCTTTTTCCACTATTACCCTCTTAGCGCTCCGAATGTCCACTTGCATTTTCTACAGAAAGAGTGTTCAGAACTGCGCAATCAAAAGTATGGTTTAACTCTGTTAGCTTAATGAACATATCAGAAATAAGTTTCACACAATGCTTCTGTGTAGTTTTTATGTGAAGATATTATTTTTCCCAATATAGGCCTCTTAGCGCTCAGAATGTCCAATTGCAGATTCTACAGAAAGAGTGTTTCAGAAAGGCTCAATTATAAGTAAGGTTCAACTCTGTTAGTTGAATGCACAGAACAGAAAGAAGTTTCATACAATGCTTCTGTGTAGTTTATATTTGAACATATTCTTTTTTCCACTATTACCCACTTAGCGCTACGAATGTCCAGTTGCATTTTCTACAGAGAGAGTGTTTCAAAACTGCTCAATCAAAAGTATGGTTTAACTCTGTTAGCTGAATGCTCAGATCAGAAAGAAGTTTCACAGAATGCTTCTGTGTAGTTTATATTTGAATATATTCCTTTTTCCACTACTACTCTCTTAGCGCTCCAAATGTCCAGTTGCATTTTCTACAGAAAGAGTGTTCAGATCTGCTCAATCAAAAGTATGGTTTAACTCTGTTAGCTGAATGCACAGATCAGAAAGAAGTTTCACAGAATGATTCTGTGTAGTTTATATTTGGAGACATTCCTTTTTCCACTATTACCCTCTTAGCGCTCCGAATCTCCACTTGCCTTTTCTCCATAAAGAGTGTTTCAGAACGGCTCAATCAAAACTAAGGTTCAACTCTTTTAGTTGAACAAACAGAACAGAAAGAAGTTTCACACAATTCGTCTGTGTAGTTTTTATTTGTAGACATTCTTTTTCCCAATATAGGCCTCTTAGCTCTCAGAATGTCCAATTGCAGTTTCTACAGAAAGAGTGTTTCAGAACGGCTCAATCAAAAGTAAGGTTCAACTCTGTTAGTTGAATGCACAGAACAGAAAGAAGTTTCACAGAATGCTTCTGTGTAGTTTATATTTGAACATATTCTTTTTCCACTATTACCCACTTAGCGCTACGAATGTCCAGTTGCATTTTCTACAGACAGAGTGTTTCAAAACTGCTCAATCAAAAGTATGGTTTAACTCTGTTAGCTGTATGCTCAGATCAGAAAGAAGTTTCACAGAATGCTTCTGTGTAGTTTATATTTGAATATATTCCTTTTTCCACTACTACGCTCTTAGCGCTCCAAATGTCCAGTTGCATTTTCTACAGAAAGAGTGTTCAGATCTGCTCAATCAAAAGTATGGTTTAACTCTGTTAGCTGAATGCACAGATCAGAAAGAAGTTTCACCGAATGATTCTGTGTAGTTTATATTTGAAGACATTCCTTTTTCCACTATTACCCTCTTAGCGCTCCGAATCTCCACTTGCATTTTCTACAAAAAGAGAGTTTCATAACTGCTCAATCAAAAATATGTTTTATCTCTGTTAACTGAATTTACAGATCAGAAATAAGTTTCACAGAATGCATCTGTGTAGTTTTTATTGGAAGATATTCCTTTTCCCAATGTAGGCCTCTTAGCGCTTAGCATGTCCAATTGCAGTTTCTACAGAAAGAGTGTTTCAGAACGGCTCAATCAAAAGTAAGGTTCAACTCTGTTAGTTGAATGCACAGAACAGAAAGAAGTTTCATACAATGCTTCTGTGTAGTTTATATTTGAACATATTCTTTTTTCCACTATTACCCACTTAGCGCTACGAATGTCCAGTTGCATTTTCTACAGACAGAGTGTTTCAAAACTGCTCAATCAAAAGTATGGTTTAACTCTGTTAGCTGTATGCTCAGATCAGAAAGAAGTTTCACAGAATGCTTCTGTGTAGTTTATATTTGAATATATTCCTTTTTCCACTACTACGCTCTTAGCGCTCCAAATGTCCAGTTGCATTTTCTACACAAAGAGTGTTCAGATCTGCTCAATCAAAAGTATGGTTTAACTCTTTTAGCTGAATGCACAGATCAGAAAGAAGTTTCACCGAATGATTCTGTGTAGTTTATATTTGAAGACATTACTTTTTCCTCTATTACCCTCTTAGCGCTCCGAATCTCCACTTGCATTTTCTACAAAAAGAGTGTTTCATAACTGCTCAATCAAAAATATGTTTTATCTCTGTTAACTGAAATTACAGATCAGAAATAAGTTTCACAGAATGCATCTGTGTAGTTTTTATTGGAAGATATTCTTTTTCCCAATGTAGGCCTCTTAGCGCTTAGCATGTCCAATTGCAGTTTCTACAGAAAGAGTGTTTCAGAACGGCTCAATCAAAAGTAAGGTTCAACTCTGTTAGTTGAATGCACAGAACAGAAAGAATTTTCACAGAATTCTACTGTGTAGTTTATATTTGAATATATTCCTTTTTCCACTATTACCCTCTTAGCGCTCCGAATGTCCACTTGCATTTTCTACAGAAAGAGTGTTCAGAACTGCGCAATCAAAAGTATGGTTTAACTGTGTTAGCTTAATGAACATATCAGAAATAAGTTTCACACAATGCTTCTGTGTAGTTTTTATTTGAAGATATTATTTTTCCCAATAGAGGCCTCTTAGCGCTCAGAATATCCAATTGCAGTTTCTACGGAAAGAGTGTTTCAGAAAGGCTCAATCAAAAGTAAGGTTCAACTCTGTTAGTTGAATGCACAGAACAGAAAGAAGTTTCATACAATGCTTCTGTGTAGTTTATATTTGAACATATTCTTTTTTCCACTATTACCCACTTAGCGCTACGAATGTCCAGTTGCATTTTCTACAGACAGAGTGTTTCAAAACTGCTCAATCAAAAGTATGGTTTAACTCTGTTAGCTGAATGCTCAGATCAGAAAGAAGTTTCACAGAATGCTTCTGTGTAGTTTATATTTGAATATATTCCTTTTTCCACTAGTACTCTCTTAGCGCTCCATATGTCCAGTTGCATTTTCTACAGAAAGAGTGTTCAGATCTGCTCAATCAAAAGTATGGTTTAACTCTGTTAGCTGAATGCACAGATCAGAAAGAAGTTTCACAGAATGATTCTGTGTAGTTTATATTTGGAGACATTCCTTTTTCCACTATTACCCTCTTAGCGCTCCGAATCTCCACTTGCATTTTCTACAGAAAGAGTGTTTCAGAACGGCTCAATCAAAACTAAGGTTCAACTCTTTTAGTTGAACAAACAGAACAGAAAGAAGTTTCACACAATTCTTCTCTGTAGTTTTTATTTGTAGACATTCTTTTTCCCAATATAGGCCTCCTAGCGCTCAGAATGTCCAATTGCAGTTTCTACAGAAAGAGTGTTTCAGAACGGCTCAATCAAAAGTAAGGTTCAACTCTGTTAGTTGAATGCACAGAACAGAAAGAAGTTTCATACAATGCTTCTGTGTAGTTTATATTTGAACATATTCTTTTTCCACTATTACCCACTTAGCGCTACGAATGTCCAGTTGCATTTTCTACAGACAGAGTGTTTCAAAACTGCTCAATCAAAAGTATGGTTTAACTCTGTTAGCTGTATGCTCAGATGAGAAAGAAGTTTCACAGAATGCTTCTGTGTAGTTTATATTTGAATATATTCCTTTTTCCACTACTACGCTCTTAGCGCTCCAAATGTCCAGTTGCATTTTCTACAGAAAGAGTGTTCAGATCTGCTCAATCAAAAGTATGGTTTAACTCTGTTAGCTGAATGCACAGATCAGAAAGAAGTTTCACCGAATGATTCTGTGTAGTTTATATTTGAAGACATTCCTTTTTCCACTATTACCCTCTTAGCGCTCCGAATCTCCACTTGCATTTTCTACAAAAAGAGAGTTTCATAACTGCTCAATCAAAAATATGTTTTATCTCTGTTAACTGAATTTACAGATCAGAAATAAGTTTCACAGAATGCATCTGTGTAGTTTTTATTTGAAGATATTCCTTTTCCCAATGTAGGCCTCTTAGCGCTTAGCATGTCCAATTGCAGTTTCTACAGAAAGAGTGTTTCAGAACGGCTCAATCAAAAGTAAGGTTCAACTCTGTTAGTTGAATGCACAGAACAGAAAGAATTTTCACAGAATGCTACTGTGTAGTTTATATTTGAATATATTCCTTTTTCCACTATTACCCTCTTAGCGCTCCGAATGTCCACTTGCATTTTCTACAGAAAGAGTGTTCAGAACTGCGCAATCAAAAGTATGGTTTAACTCTGTTAGCTTAATGAACATATCAGAAACAAGTTTCACACAATGCTTCTGTGTAGTTTTTATTTGAAGATATTATTTTTCCCAATAGAGGCCTCTTAGCGCTCAGAATGTCCAATTGCAGTTTCTACAGAAAGAGTGTTTCAGAAAGGCTCAATCAAAAGTAAGGTTCAACTCTGTTAGTTGAATGCACAGAACAGAAAGAAGTTTCATACAATGCTTCTGTGTAGTTTATA
This sequence comes from Symphalangus syndactylus, assembly GCF_028878055.3. Lineage (NCBI taxonomy): Eukaryota > Metazoa > Chordata > Mammalia > Primates > Hylobatidae > Symphalangus > Symphalangus syndactylus. The sequence continues at coordinate 72,025,788 of NC_072442.2, read as the reverse complement.
TTTGTACATATTCTTTTTTCCACTATTACCCTCTTAGCGCTACGAATGTCCAGTTGCATTTTCTACAGACAGAGTGTTTCAAAACTGCTCAATCAAAAGTATGGTTTAACTCTGTTAGCTGAATGCTCAGATCAGAAAGAAGTTTCACAGAATGCTTCTGTGTAGTTTATATTTGAATATATTCCTTTTTCCACTAGTACTCTCTTAGCGCTCCAAATGTCCAGTTGCATTTTCTACAGAAAGAGTGTTCAGATCTGCTCAATCAAAACTATGGTTTAACTCTGTTAGCTGAATGCACAGATCAGAAAGAAGTTTCACAGAATGATTCTGTGTAGTTTATATTTGGAGACATTCCTTTTTCCACTATTACCCTCTTAGTGCTCCGAATCTCCACTTGCATTTTCTACAGAAAGAGTGTTTCAGAACGGCTCAATCAAAACTAAGGTTCAACTCTTTTAGTTGAACAAACAGAACAGAAAGAAGTTTCACACAATTCTTCTGTGTAGTTTTTATTTGTAGACATTCTTTTTCCCAATATAGGCCTCTTAACGCTCAGAATGTCCAATTGCAGTTTCTACAGAAAGAGTGTTTCAGAATGGCTCAATCAAAAGTAAGGTTCAACTCTGTTAGTTGAATGCACAGAACAGAAAGAAGTTTCATACAATGCTTCTGTGTAGTTTATATTTGAACATATTCTTTTTCCACTATTACCCACTTAGCGCTACGAATGTCCAGTTGCATTTTCTACATCAGAGTGTTTCAAAACTGCTCAATCAAAAGTATGGTTTAACTCTGTTAGCTGTATGCTCAGATCAGAAAGAAGTTTCACAGAATGCTTCTGTGTAGTTTATATTTGAATATATTCCTTTTTCCACTACTACGCTCTTAGCGCTCCAAATGTCCAGTTGCATTTTCTACAGAAAGTGTGTTCAGATCTGCTCAATCAAAAGTATGGTTTAACTCTGTTAGCTGAATGCACAGATCAGAAAGAAGTTTCACCGAATGATTCTGTGTAGTTTATATTTGAAGACATTCCTTTTTCCACTATTACCCTCTTAGCGCTCCGAATCTCCACTTGCATTTTCTACAAAAAGAGAGTTTCATAACTGCTCAATCAAAAATATGTTTTATCTCTGTTAACTGAATTTACAGATCAGAAATAAGTTTCACAGAATGCATCTGTGTAGTTTTTATTTGAAGATATTCCTTTTCCCAATGTAGGCCTCTTAGCGCTTAGCATGTCCAATTGCAGTTTCTACAGAAAGAGTGTTTCAGAACGGCTCAATCAAAAGTAAGGTTCAACTCTGTTAGTTGAATGCACAGAACAGAAAGAATTTTCACAGAATGCTACTGTGTAGTTTATATTTGAATATATTCCTTTTTCCACTATTACCCTCTTAGCGCTCCGAATGTCCACTTGCATTTTCTACAGAAAGAGTGTTCAGAACTGCGCAATCAAAAGTATGGTTTAAGTCTGTTAGCTTAATGAACATATCAGAAATAAGTTTCACACAATGCTTCTGTGTAGTTTTTATTTGAAGATATTATTTTTCCCAATATAGGCCTCTTAGCGCTCAGAATGTCCAATTGCAGATTCTACAGAAAGAGTGTTTCAGAAAGGCTCAATTATAAGTAAGGTTCAACTCTGTTAGTTGAATGCACAGAACAGAAAGTAGTTTCATACAATGTTTCTGTGTAGTTTATATTTGAACATATTCTTTTTTCCACTATTACCCACTTAGCGCTACGAATGTCCAGTTGCATTTTCTACAGAGAGAGTGTTTCAAAACTGCTCAATCAAAAGTATGGTTTAACTCTGTTAGCTGAATGCTCAGATCAGAAAGAAGTTTCACAGAATGCTTCTGTGTAGTTTATATTTGAATATATTCCTTTTTCCACTACTACTCTCTTAGCGCTCCAAATGTCCAGTTGCATTTTCTACAGAAAGAGTGTTCAGATCTGCTCAATCAAAAGTATGGTTTAACTCTGTTAGCTGAATGCACAGATCAGAAAGAAGTTTCACAGAATGATTCTGTGTAGTTTATATTTGGAGACATTCCTTTTTCCACTATTACCCTCTTAGCGCTCCGAATCTCCACTTGCCTTTTCTCCATAAAGAGTGTTTCAGAACGGCTCAATCAAAACTAAGGTTCAACTCTTTTAGTTGAACAAACAGAACAGAAAGAAGTTTCACACAATTCTTCTGTGTAGTTTTTATTTTTAGACATTCTTTTTCCCAATATAGGCCTCTTAGCTCTCAGAATGTCCAATTGCAGTTTCTACAGAAAGAGTGTTTCAGAAAGGCTCAATCAAAAGTAAGGTTCAACTCTGTTAGTTGAATGCACAGAACAGAAAGAAGTTTCATACAATGCTTCTGTGTAGTTTATATTTGAACATATTCTTTTTTCCACTATTACCCACTTAGCGCTACGAATGTCCAGTTGCATTTTCTACAGACAGAGTGTTTCAAAACTGCTCAATCAAAAGTATGGTTTAACTCTGTTAGCTGAATGCTCAGATCAGAAAGAAGTTTCACAGAATGCTTCTGTGTAGTTTATATTTGAATATATTCCTTTTTCCACTACTACTCTCTTAGCGCTCCAAATGTCCAGTTGCATTTTCTACAGAAAGAGTGTTCAGATCTGCTCAATCAAAAGTATGGTTTAACTCTGTTAGCTGAATGCACAGATCAGAAAGAAGTTTCACAGAATGATTCTGTGTAGTTTATATTTGGAGACATTCCTTTTTCCACTATTACCCTCTTAGCGCTCCGAATCTCCACTTGCATTTTCTACAGAAAGAGTGTTTCCGAACGGCTAAATCAAAACTAAGGTTCAACTCATTTAGTTGAACAAACAGAACAGAAAGAAGTTTCACACAATTCTTCTGTGTAGTTTTTATTTGTAGACATTCTTTTTCCCAATATAGGCCTCTTAACGCTCAGAATGTCCAATTGCAGTTTCTACAGAAAGAGTGTTTCAGAATGGCTCAATCAAAAGTAAGGTTCAACTCTGTTAGTTGAATGCACAGAACAGAAAGAAGTTTCATACAATGCTTCTGTGTAGTTTATATTTGAACATATTCTTTTTCCACTATTACCCACTTAGCGCTACGAATGTCCAGTTGCATTTTCTACATCAGAGTGTTTCAAAACTGCTCAATCAAAAGTATGGTTTAACTCTGTTAGCTGTATGCTCAGATCAGAAAGAAGTTTCACAGAATGCTTCTGTGTAGTTTATATTTGAATATATTCCTTTTTCCACTACTACGCTCTTAGCGCTCCAAATGTCCAGTTGCATTTTCTACAGAAAGTGTGTTCAGATCTGCTCAATCAAAAGTATGGTTTAACTCTGTTAGCTGAATGCACAGATCAGAAAGAAGTTTCACCGAATGATTCTGTGTAGTTTATATTTGAAGACATTCCTTTTTCCACTATTACCCTCTTAGCGCTCCGAATCTCCACTTGCATTTTCTACAAAAAGAGAGTTTCATAACTGCTCAATCAAAAATATGTTTTATCTCTGTTAACTGAATTTACAGATCAGAAATAAGTTTCACAGAATGCATCTGTGTAGTTTTTATTTGAAGATATTCCTTTTCCCAATGTAGGCCTCTTAGCGCTTAGCATGTCCAATTGCAGTTTCTACAGAAAGAGTGTTTCAGAACGGCTCAATCAAAAGTAAGGTTCAACTCTGTTAGTTGAATGCACAGAACAGAAAGAATTTTCACAGAATGCTACTGTGTAGTTTATATTTGAATATATTCCTTTTTCCACTATTACCCTCTTAGCGCTCCGAATGTCCACTTGCATTTTCTACAGAAAGAGTGTTCAGAACTGCGCAATCAAAAGTATGGTTTAACTCTGTTAGCTTAATGAACATATCAGAAATAAGTTTCACACAATGCTTCTGTGTAGTTTTTATTTGAAGATATTATTTTTCCCAATATAGGCCTCTTAGCGCTCAGAATGTCCAATTGCAGATTCTACAGAAAGAGTGTTTCAGAAAGGCTCAATTATAAGTAAGGTTCAACTCTGTTAGTTGAATGCACAGAACAGAAAGAAGTTTCATACAATGTTTCTGTGTAGTTTATATTTGAACATATTCTTTTTTCCACTATTACCCACTTAGCGCTACGAATGTCCAGTTGCATTTTCTACAGAGAGAGTGTTTCAAAACTGCTCAATCAAAAGTATGGTTTAACTCTGTTAGCTGAATGCTCAGATCAGAAAGAAGTTTCACAGAATGCTTCTGTGTAGTTTATATTTGAATATATTCCTTTTTCCACTACTACTCTCTTAGCGCTCCAAATGTCCAGTTGCATTTTCTACAGAAAGAGTGTTCAGATCTGCTCAATCAAAAGTATGGTTTAACTCTGTTAGCTGAATGCACAGATCAGAAAGAAGTTTCACAGAATGATTCTGTGTAGTTTATATTTGGAGACATTCCTTTTTCCACTATTACCCTCTTAGCGCTCCGAATCTCCACTTGCCTTTTCTCCATAAAGAGTGTTTCAGAACGGCTCAATCAAAACTAAGGTTCAACTCTTTTAGTTGAACAAACAGAACAGAAAGAAGTTTCACACAATTCTTCTGTGTAGTTTTTATTTTTAGACATTCTTTTTCCCAATATAGGCCTCTTAGCTCTCAGAATGTCCAATTGCAGTTTCTACAGAAAGAGTGTTTCAGAAAGGCTCAATCAAAAGTAAGGTTCAACTCTGTTAGTTGAATGCACAGAACAGAAAGAAGTTTCATACAATGCTTCTGTGTAGTTTATATTTGAACATATTCTTTTTTCCACTATTACCCACTTAGCGCTACGAATGTCCAGTTGCATTTTCTACAGACAGAGTGTTTCAAAACTGCTCAATCAAAAGTATGGTTTAACTCTGTTAGCTGAATGCTCAGATCAGAAAGAAGTTTCACAGAATGCTTCTGTGTAGTTTATATTTGAATATATTCCTTTTTCCACTACTACTCTCTTAGCGCTCCAAATGTCCAGTTGCATTTTCTACAGAAAGAGTGTTCAGATCTGCTCAATCAAAAGTATGGTTTAACTCTGTTAGCTGAATGCACAGATCAGAAAGAAGTTTCACAGAATGATTCTGTGTAGTTTATATTTGGAGACATTCCTTTTTCCACTATTACCCTCTTAGCGCTCCGAATCTCCACTTGCATTTTCTACAGAAAGAGTGTTTCCGAACGGCTAAATCAAAACTAAAGTTCAACTCATTTAGTTGAACAAACAGAACAGAAAGAAGTTTCACACAATTCTTCTGTGTAGTTTTTATTTGTAGACATTCTTTTTCCCAATATAGGCCTCTTAACGCTCAGAATGTCCAATTGCAGTTTCTACAGAAAGAGTGTTTCAGAACGGCTCAATCAAAAGTAAGGTTCAACTCTGTTAGTTGAATGCACAGAACAGAAAGAAGTTTCATACAATGCTTCTGTGTAGTTTATATTTGAACATATTCTTTTTCCACTATTACCCACTTAGCGCTACGAATGTCCAGTTGCATTTTCTACATCAGAGTGTTTCAAAACTGCTCAATCAAAAGTAGGGTTTAACTCTGTTAGCTGTATGCTCAGATCAGAAAGAAGTTTCACAGAATGCTTCTGTGTAGTTTATATTTGAATATATTCCTTTTTCCACTACTACGCTCTTAGCGCTCCAAATGTCCAGTTGCATTTTCTACACAAAGAGTGTTCAGATCTGCTCAATCAAAAGTATGGTTTAACTCTTTTAGCTGAATGCACAGATCGGAAAGAAGTTTCACCGAATGATTCTGTGTAGTTTATATTTGAAGACATTACTTTTTCCTCTATTACCCTCTTAGCGCTCCGAATCTCCACTTGCATTTTCTACAAAAAGAGTGTTTCATAACTGCTCAATCAAAAATATGTTTTATCTCTGTTAACTGAAATTACAGATCAGAAATAAGTTTCACAGAATGCATCTGTGTAGTTTTTATTGGAAGATATTCTTTTTCCCAATGTAGGCCTCTTAGCGCTTAGCATGTCCAATTGCAGTTTCTACAGAAAGAGTGTTTCAGAACGGCTCAATCAAAAGTAAGGTTCAACTCTGTTAGTTGAATGCACAGAACAGAAAGAATTTTCACAGAATTCTACTGTGTAGTTTATATTTGAATATATTCCTTTTTCCACAATTACCCTCTTAGCGCTCCGAATGTCCACTTGCATTTTCTACAGAAAGAGTGTTCAGAACTGCGCAATCAAAAGTATGGTTTAACTCTGTTAGCTTAATGAACATATCAGAAATAAGTTTCACACAATGCTTCTGTGTAGTTTTTATTTGAAGATATTATTTTTCCCAATATAGGCCTCTTAGCGCTCAGAATATCCAATTGCAGTTTCTACAGAAAGAGTGTTTCAGAAAGGCTCAATCAAAAGTAAGGTTCAACTCTGTTAGTTGAATGCACAGAACAGAAAGAAGTTTCATACAATGCTTCTGTGTAGTTTATATTTGAACATATTCTTTTTTCCACTATTACCCACTTAGCGCTACGAATGTCCAGTTGCATTTTCTACAGACAGAGTGTTTCAAAACTGCTCAATCAAAAGTATGGTTTAACTCTGTTAGCTGAATGCTCAGATCAGAAAGAAGTTTCACAGAATGCTTCTGTGTAGTTTATATTTGAATATATTCCTTTTTCCACTACTACTCTCTTAGCGCTCCAAATGTCCAGTTGCATTTTCTACAGAAAGAGTGTTCAGATCTGCTCAATCAAAAGTATGGTTTAACTCTGTTAGCTGAATGCACAGATCAGAAAGAAGTTTCACAGAATGATTCTGTGTAGTTTATATTTGGAGACATTCCTTTTTCCACTATTACCCTCTTAGCGCTCCGAATCTCCACTTGCATTTTCTACAGAAAGAGTGTTTCCGAACGGCTAAATCAAAACTAAGTTTCAACTCATTTAGTTGAACAAACAGAACAGAAAGAAGTTTCACACAATTCTTCTGTGTAGTTTTTATTTGTAGACATTCTTTTTCCCAATATAGGCCTCTTAAAGCTCAGAATGTCCAATTGCAGTTTCTACAGAAAGAGTGTTTCAGAACGGCTCAATCAAAAGTAAGGTTCAACTCTGTTAGTTGAATGCACAGAACAGAAAGAAGTTTCATACAATGCTTCTGTGTAGTTTATATTTGAACATATTCTTTTTCCACTATTACCCACTTAGCGCTACGAATGTCCAGTTGCATTTTCTACATCAGAGTGTTTCAAAACTGCTCAATCAAAAGTAGGGTTTAACTCTGTTAGCTGTATGCTCAGATCAGAAAGAAGTTTCACAGAATGCTTCTGTGTAGTTTATATTTGAATATATTCCTTTTTCCACTACTACGCTCTTAGCGCTCCAAATGTCCAGTTGCATTTTCTACAGAAAGAGTGTTCAGATCTGCTCAATCAAAAGTATGGTTTAACTCTGTTAGCTGAATGCACAGATCAGAAAGAAGTTTCACCGAATGATTCTGTGTAGTTTATATTTGAAGACATTCCTTTTTCCACTATTACCCTCTTAGCGCTCCGAATCTCCACTTGCATTTTCTACAAAAAGAGAGTTTCATAACTGCTCAATCAAAAATATGTTTTATCTCTGTTAACTGAATTTACAGATCAGAAATAAGTTTCACAGAATGCATCTGTGTAGTTTTTATTTGAAGATATTCCTTTTCCCAATGTAGGCCTCTTAGCGCTTAGCATGTCCAATTGCAGTTTCTACAGAAAGAGTGTTTCAGAACGGCTCAATCAAAAGTAAGGTTCAACTCTGTTAGTTGAATGCACAGAACAGAAAGAATTTTCACAGAATGCTACTGTGTAGTTTATATTTTAATATATTCCTTTTTCCACTATTACCCTCTTAGCGCTCCGAATGTCCACTTGCATTTTCTACAGAAAGAGTGTTCAGAACTGCGCAATCAAAAGTATGGTTTAACTCTGTTAGCTTAATGAACATATCAGAAATAAGTTTCACACAATGCTTCTGTGTAGTTTTTATTTGAAGATATTATTTTTCCCAATATAGTCCTCTTAGCGCTCAGAATGTCCAATTGCAGATACTACAGAAAGAGTGTTTCAGAAAGGCTCAATTATAAGTAAGGTTCAACTCTGTTAGTTGAATGCACAGAACAGAAAGAAGTTTCATACAATGCTTCTGTGTAGTTTATATTTGAACATATTCTTTTTTCCACTATTACCCACTTAGCGCTACGAATGTCCAGTTGCATTTTCTACAGAGAGAGTGTTTCAAAACTGCTCAATCAAAAGTATGGTTTAACTCTGTTAGCTGAATGCTCAGATCAGAAAGAAGTTTCACAGAATGCTTCTGTGTAGTTTATATTTGAATATATTCCTTTTTCCACTACTACTCTCTTAGCGCTCCAAATGTCCAGTTGCATTTTCTACAGAAAGAGTGTTCAGATCTGCTCAATCAAAAGTATGGTTTAACTCGGTTAGCTGAATGCACAGATCAGAAAGAAGTTTCACAGAATGATTCTGTGTAGTTTATATTTGGAGACATTCCTTTTTCCACTATTACCCTCTTAGCGCTCCGAATCTCCACTTGCCTTTTCTCCATAAAGAGTGTTTCAGAACGGCTCAATCAAAACTAAGGTTCAACTCTTGTAGTTGAACAAACAGAACAGAAAGAAGTTTCACACAATTCTTCTGTGTAGTTTTTATTTTTAGACATTCTTTTTCCCAATATAGGCCTCTTAGCTCTCAGAATGTCCAATTGCAGTTTCTACAGAAAGAGTGTTTCAGAACGGCTCAATCAAAAGTAAGGTTCAACTCTTTTAGTTGAATGCACAGAACAGAAAGAAGTTTCATACAATGCTTCTGTGTAGTTTATATTTGAACATATTCTTTTTTCCACTATTACCCACTTAGCGCTACGAATGTGCAGTTGCATTTTCTACAGACAGAGTGTTTCAAAACTGCTCAATCAAAAGTATGGTTTAACTCTGTTAGCTGTATGCTCAGATCAGAAAGAAGTTTCACAGAATGCTTCTGTGTAGCTTATATTTGAATATATTCCTTTTTCCACTACTACGCTCTTAGCGCTCCAAATGTCCACTTGCATTTTCTACACAAAGAGTGTTCAGATCTGCTCAATCAAAAGTATGGTTTAACTCTTTTAGCTGAATGCACAGATCAGAAAGAAGTTTCACCGAATGATTCTGTGTAGTTTATATTTGAAGACATTACTTTTTCCTCTATTACCCTCTTAGCGCTCCGAATCTCCACTTGCATTTTCTACAAAAAGAGTGTTTCATAACTGCTCAATCAAAAATATGTTTTATCTCTGTTAACTGAAATTACAGATCAGAAATAAGTTTCACAGGATGCATCTGTGTAGTTTTTATTTGAAGATATTCTTTTTCCCAATGTAGGCCTCTTAGCGCTTAGCATGTCCAATTGCAGTTTCTACAGAAAGAGTGTTTCAGAACGGCTCAATCAAAAGTAAGGTTCAACTCTGTTAGTTGAATGCACAGAACAGAAAGAATTTTCACAGAATTCTACTGTGTAGTTTATATTTGAATATATTCCTATTTCCACTATTACCCTCTTAGCGCTCCGAATGTCCACTTGCATTTTCTACAGAAAGAGTGTTCAGAACTGCGCAATCAAAAGTATGGTTTAACTCTGTTAGCTTAATGAACATATCAGAAATAAGTTTCAGACAATGCTTCTGTGTAGTTTTTATTTGAAGATATTATTTTTCCCAATATAGGCCTCTTAGCGCTCAGAATATCCAATTGCAGTTTCTACAGAAAGAGTGTTTCAGAAAGGCTCAATCAAAAGTAAGGTTCAACTCTGTTAGTTGAATGCACAGAACAGAAAGAAGTTTCATACAATGCTTCTGTGTAGTTTATATTTGAACATATTCTTTTTTCCACTATTACCCAGTTAGCGCTACGAATGTCCAGTTGCATTTTCTACAGACAGAGTGTTTCAAAACTGCTCAATCAAAAGTATGGTTTAACTCTGTTAGCTGAATGCTCAGATCAGAAAGAAGTTTCACAGAATGCTTCTGTGTAGTTTATATTTGAATATATTCCTTTTTCCACTACTACTCTCTTAGCGCTCCAAATGTCCAGTTGCATTTTCTACAGAAAGAGTGTTCAGATCTGCTCAATCAAAAGTATGGTTTAACTATGTTAGCTGAATGCACAGATCAGAAAGAAGTTTCACAGAATGATTCTGTGTAGTTTATATTTGGAGACATTCCTTTTTCCACTATTACCCTCTTAGCGCTCCGAATCTCCACTTGCATTTTCTACAGAAATAGTGTTTCAGAACGGCTAAATCAAAACTAAGGTTCAACTCATTTAGTTGAACAAACAGAACAGAAAGAAGTTTCACACAATTCTTCTGTGTAGTTTTTATTTGTAGACATTCTTTTTCCCAATATAGGCCTCTTAACGCTCAGAATGTCCAATTGCAGTTTCTACAGAAAGAGTGTTTCAGAACGGCTCAATCAAAAGTAAGGTTCAACTCTGTTAGTTGAATGCACAGAACAGAAAGAAGTTTCATACAATGCTTCTGTGTAGTTTATATTTGAACATATTCTTTTTCCACTATTACCCACTTAGGGCTACGAATGTCCAGTTGCATTTTCTACAGACAGAGTGTTTCAAAACTGCTCAATCAAAAGTATGGTTTAACTCTGTTAGCTGTATGCTCAGATCAGAAAGAAGTTTCACAGAATGCTTCTGTGTAGTTTATATTTGAATATATTCCTTTTTCCACTACTAGGCTCTTAGCGCTCCAAATGTCCAGTTGCATTTTCTACAGAAAGAGTGTTCAGATCTGCTCAATCAAAAGTATGGTTTAACTCTGTTAGCTGAATGCACAGATCAGAAAGAAGTTTCACCGAATGATTCTGTGTAGTTTATATTTGAAGACATTCCTTTTTCCACTATTACCCTCTTAGCGCTCCGAATCTCCACTTGCATTTTCTACAAAAGAGAGTTTCATAACTGCTCAATCAAAAATATGTTTTATCTCTGTTAACTGAATTTACAGATCAGAAATAAGTTTCACAGAATGCATCTGTGTAGTTTTTATTTGAAGATATTCCTTTTCCCAATGTAGGCCTCTTAGCGCTTAGCATGTCCAATTGCAGTTTCTACAGAAAGAGTGTTTCAGAACGGCTCAATCAAAAGTAAGGTTCAACTCTGTTAGTTGAATGCACAGAACAGAAAGAATTTTCACAGAATGCTACTGTGTAGTTTATATTTGAATATATTCTTTTTCCACTATTACCCTCTTAGCGCTCCGAATGTCCACTTGCATTTTCTACAGAAAGAGTGTTCAGAACTGCGCAATCAAAAGTATGGTTTAACTCTGTTAGCTTAATGAACATATCAGAAACAAGTTTCACACAATGCTTCTGTGTAGTTTTTATTTGAAGATATTATTTTTCCCAATAGAGGCCTCTTAGCGCTCAGAATGTCCAATTGCAGTTTCTACAGAAAGAGTGTTTCAGAAAGGCTCAATCAAAAGTAAGGTTCAACTCTGTTAGTTGAATGCACAGAACAGAAAGAAGTTTCATACAATGCTTCTGTGTAGTTTATATTTGAACATATTCTTTTTTCCACTATTACCCTCTTAGCGCTACGAATGTCCAGTTGCATTTTCTACAGACAGAGTGTTTCAAAACTGCTCAATCAAAAGTATGGTTTAACTCTGTTAGCTGAATGCTCAGATCAGAAAGAAGTTTCACAGAATGCTTCTGTGTAGTTTATATTTGAATATATTCCTTTTTCCACTAGTACTCTCTTAGCGCTCCAAATGTCCAGTTGCATTTTCTACAGAAAGAGTGTTCAGATCTGCTCAATCAAAAGTATGGTTTAACTCTGTTAGCTGAATGCACAGATCAGAAAGAAGTTTCACAGAATGATTCTGTGTAGTTTATATTTGGAGACATTCCTTTTTCCACTATTACCCTCTTAGCGCTCCGAATCTCCACTTGCATTTTCTACAGAAAGAGTGTTTCAGAACGGCTCAATCAAAACTAAGGTTCAACTCTTTTAGTTGAACAAACAGAACAGAAAGAAGTTTCACACAATTCTTCTCTGTAGTTTTTATTTGTAGACATTCTTTTTCCCAATATAGGCCTCCTAGCGCTCAGAATGTCCAATTGCAGTTTCTACAGAAAGAGTGTTTCAGAACGGCTCAATCAAAAGTAAGGTTCAACTCTGTTATTTGAATGCACAGAAAAGAAAGAAGTTTCATACAATGCTTCTGTGTAGTTTATATTTGAACATATTCTTTTTTCCACTATTACCCACTTAGCGCTACGAATGTCCAGTTTCATTTTCTACAGACAGAGTGTTTCAAAACTGCTCAATCAAAAGTATGGTTTAACTCTGTTAGCTGAATGCTCAGATCAGAAAGAAGTTTCACAGAATGCTTCTGTGTAGTTTATATTTGAATATATTCCTTTTTCCACTACTACGCTCTTAGCGCTCCAAATGTCCAGTTGCATTTTCTACAGAAAGAGTGTTCAGGTGTGCTCAATCAAAAGTATGGTTTAACTCTGTTAGCTGAATGCACAGATCAGAAAGAATTTTCACCGAATGATTCTGTGTAGTTTATATTTGAAGACATTCCTTTTTCCACTATTACCCTCTTAGCGCTCCGAATCTCCACTTGCATTTTCTACAAAAAGAGAGTTTCATAACTGCTAAATCAAAAATATGTTTTATCTCCGTTAACTGAATTTACAGATCAGAAATAAGTTTCACAGAATACATCTGTGTATTTTTTATTTGAAGATATTCCTTTTCCCAATGTAGGCCTCTTAGCGCTTAGCATGTCCAATTGCAGTTTCTACAGAAAGAGTGTTTCAGAACGGCTTAATCAAAAGTAAGGTTCAACTCTGTTAGTTGAATGCACAGAACAGAAAGAATTTTCACAGAATGCTACTGTGTATTTTATATTTGAATATATTCCTTTTTCCACTATTACCCTCTTAGCGCTCCGAATGTCCACTTGCATTTTCTACAGAAAGAGTGTTCAGAACTGCGCAATCAAAAGTATGGTTTAACTCTGTTAGCTTAATGAACATATCAGAAACAAGTTTCACACAATGCTTCTGTGTAGTTTTTATTTGAAGATATTATTTTTCTCAATAGAGGCCTCTTAGCGCTCAGAATGTCCAATTGCAGTTTCTACAGAAAGAGTGTTTCAGAAAGGCTCAATCAAAAGTAAGGTTCAACTCTGTTAGTTGAATGCACAGAACAGAAAGAAGTTTCATACAATGCTTCTGTGTAGTTTATATTTGAACATATTCTTTTTTCCACTATTACCCTCTTAGCGCTACGAATGTCCAGTTGCATTTTCTACAGACAGAGTGTTTCAAAACTGCTCAATCAAAAGTATGGTTTAACTCTGTTAGCTGAATGCTCAGATCAGAAAGAAGTTTCACAGAATGCTTCTGTGTAGTTTATATTTGAATATATTCCTTTTTCCACTAGTACTCTCTTAGCGCCCCATATGTGCAGTTGCATTTTCTACAGAAAGAGTGTTCAGATCTGCTCAATCAAAAGTATGGTTTAACTCTGTTAGCTGAATGCACAGATCAGAAAGAAGTTTCACAGAATGATTCTGTGTAGTTTATATTTGGAGACATTCCTTTTTCCACTATTACCCTCTTAGCGCTCCGAATCTCCACTTGCATTTTCTACAGAAAGAGTGTTTCAGAACGGCTCAATCAAAACTAAGGTTCAACTCTTTTAGTTGAACAAACAGAACAGAAAGAAGTTTCACACAATTCTTCTCTGTAGTTTTTATTTGTAGACATTCTTTTTCCCAATATAGGCCTCCTAGCGCTCAGAATGTCCAATTGCAGTTTCTACAGAAAGAGTGTTTCAGAACGGCTCAATCAAAAGTAAGGTTCAACTCTGTTAGTTGAATGCACAGAACAGAAAGAAGTTTCATACAATGCTTCTGTGTAGTTTATATTTGAACATATTCTTTTTCCACTATTACCCACTTAGCGCTACGAATGTCCAGTTGCATTTTCTACAGACAGAGTGTTTCAAAACTGCTCAATCAAAAGTATGGTTTAACTCTGTTAGCTGTATGCTCAGATCAGAAAGAAGTTTCACAGAATGCTTCTGTGTAGTTTATATTTGAATATATTCCTTTTTCCACTACTACGCTCTTAGCGCTCCAAATGTCCAGTTGCATTTTCTACAGAAAGAGTGTTCAGATCTGCTCAATCAAAAGTATGGTTTAACTCTGTTAGCTGAATGCACAGATCAGAAAGAAGTTTCACCGAATGATTCTGTGTAGTTTATATTTGAAGACATTCCTTTTTCCACTATTACCCTCTTAGCGCTCCGAATCTCCACTTGCATTTTCTACAAAAAGAGAGTTTCATAACTGCTCAATCAAAAATATGTTTTATCTCTGTTAACTGAATTTACAGATCAGAAATAAGTTTCACAGAATGCATCTGTGTAGTTTTTATTTGAAGATATTCCTTTTCCCAATGTAGGCCTCTTAGCGCTTAGCATGTCCAATTGCAGTTTCTACAGAAAGAGTGTTTCAGAACGGCTCAATCAAAAGTAAGGTTCAACTCTGTTAGTTGAATGCACAGAACAGAAAGAATTTTCACAGAATGCTACTGTGTAGTTTATATTTGAATATATTCTTTTTCCACTATTACCCTCTTAGCGCTCCGAATGTCCACTTGCATTTTCTACAGAAAGAGTGTTCATAACTGCGCAATCAAAAGTATGGTTTAACTCTGTTAGCTTAATGAACATATCAGAAACAAGTTTCACACAATGTTTCTGTGTAGTTTTTATTTGAAGATATTATTTTTCCCAATAGAGGCCTCTTAGCGCTCAGAATGTCCAATTGCAGTTTCTACAGAAAGAGTGTTTCAGAAAGGCTCAATCAAAAGTAAGGTTCAACTCTGTTAGTTGAATGCACAGAACAGAAAGAAGTTTCATACAATGCTTCTGTGTAGTTTATATTTGAACATATTCTTTTTTCCACTATTACCCTCTTAGCGCTACGAATGTCCAGTTGCATTTTCTACAGACAGAGTGTTTCAAAACTGCTCAATCAAAAGTATGGTTTAACTCTGTTAGCTGAATGCTCAGATCAGAAAGAAGTTTCACAGAATGCTTCTGTGTAGTTTATATTTGAATATATTCCTTTTTCCACTAGTACTCTCTTAGCGCTCCAAATGTCCAGTTGCATTTTCTACAGAAAGAGTGTTCAGATCTGCTCAATCAAAAGTATGGTTTAACTCTGTTAGCTGAATGCACAGATCAGAAAGAAGTTTCACAGAATGATTCTGTGTAGTTTATATTTGGAGACATTCCTTTTTCCACTATTACCCTCTTAGCGCTCCGAATCTCCACTTGCATTTTCTACAGAAAGAGTGTTTCAGAACGGCTCAATCAAAACTAAGGTTCAACTCTTTTAGTTGAACAAACAGAACAGAAAGAAGTTTCACACAATTCTTCTCTGTAGTTTTTATTTGTAGACATTCTTTTTCCTAATATAGGCCTCCTAGCGCTCAGAATGTCCAATTGCAGTTTCTACAGAAAGAGTGTTTCAGAACGGCTCAATCAAAAGTAAGGTTCAACTCTGTTATTTGAATGCACAGAAAAGAAAGAAGTTTCATACAATGCTTCTGTGTAGTTTATATTTGAACATATTCTTTTTTCCACTATTACCCACTTAGCGCTACGAATGTCCAGTTTCATTTTCTACAGACAGAGTGTTTCAAAACTGCTCAATCAAAAGTATGGTTTAACTCTGTTAGCTGAATGCTCAGATCAGAAAGAAGTTTCACAGAATGCTTCTGTGTAGTTTATATTTGAATATATTCCTTTTTCCACTACTACGCTCTTAGCGCTCCAAATGTCCAGTTGCATTTTCTACAGAAAGAGTGTTCAGGTGTGCTCAATCAAAAGTATGGTTTAAATCTGTTAGCTGAATGCACAGATCAGAAAGAATTTTCACCGAATGATTCTGTGTAGTTTATATTTGAAGGCATTCCTTTTTCCACTATTACCCTCTTAGCGCTCCGAATCTCCACTTGCATTTTCTACAAAAAGAGAGTTTCATAACTGCTAAATCAAAAATATGTTTTATCTAAGTTAACTGAATTTACAGATCAGAAATAAGTTTCACAGAATACATCTGTGTAGTTTTTATTTGAAGATATTCCTTTTCCCAATGTAGGCCTCTTAGCGCTTAGCATGTCCAATTGCAGTTTCTACAGAAAGAGTGTTTCAGAACGGCTTAATCAAAAGTAAGGTTCAACTCTGTTAGTTGAATGCACAGAACAGAAAGAATTTTCACAGAATGCTACTGTGTAGTTTATATTTGAATATATTCCTTTTTCCACTATTACCCTCTTAGCGCTCCGAATGTCCACTTGCATTTTCTACAGAAAGAGTGTTCAGAACTGCGCAATCAAAAGTATGGTTTAACTCTGTTAGCTTAATGAACATATCAGAAACAAGTTTCACACAATGCTTCTGTGTAGTTTTTATTTGAAGATATTATTTTTCTCAATAGAGGCCTCTTAGCGCTCAGAATGTCCAATTGCAGTTTCTACAGAAAGAGTGTTTCAGAAAGGATCAATCAAAAGTAAGGTTCAACTCTGTTAGTTGAATGCACAGAACAGAAAGAAGTTTCATACAATGCTTCTGTGTAGTTTATATTTGAACATATTCTTTTTTCCACTATTACCCTCTTAGCGCTACGAATGTCCAGTTGCATTTTCTACAGACAGAGTGTTTCAAAACTGCTCAATCAAAAGTATGGTTTAACTCTGTTAGCTGAATGCTCAGATCAGAAAGAAGTTTCACAGAATGCTTCTGTGTAGTTTATATTTGAATATATTCCTTTTTCCACTAGTACTCTCTTAGCGCCCCATATGTGCAGTTGCATTTTCTACAGAAAGAGTGTTCAGATCTGCTCAATCAAAAGTATGGTTTAACTCTGTTAGCTGAATGCACAGATCAGAAAGAAGTTTCACAGAATGATTCTTTGTAGTTTATATTTGGAGACATTCCTTTTTCCACTATTACCCTCTTAGCGCTCCGAATCTCCACTTGCATTTTCTACAGAAAGAGTGTTTCAGAACGGCTCAATCAAAACTAAGGTTCAACTCTTTTAGTTGAACAAACAGAACAGAAAGTAGTTTCACACAATTCTTCTCTGTAGTTTTTATTTGTAGACATTCTTTTTCCCAATATAGGCCTCCTAGCGCTCAGAATGTCCAATTGCAGTTTCTACAGAAAGAGTGTTTCAGAACGGCTCAATCAAAAGTAAGGTTCAAATCTGTTATTTGAATGCAAAGAAAAGAAAGAAGTTTCATACAATGCTTCTGTGTAGTTTATATTTGAACATATTCTTTTTTCCACTATTACCCACTTAGCGCTATGAATGTCCAGTTTCATTTTCTACAGACAGAGTGTTTCAAAACTGCTCAATCAAAAGTATGGTTTAACTCTGTTAGCTGAATGCTCAGATCAGAAAGAAGTTTCACAGAATGCTTCTGTGTAGTTTATATTTGAATATATTAGTTTTTCCACTACTACGCTCTTAGCGCTCCAAATGTCCAGTTGCATTTTCTACAGAAAGAGTGTTCAGATGTGCTCAATCAAAAGTATGGTTTAACTCTGTTAGCTGAATGCACAGATCAGAAAGAAGTTTCACCGAATGATTCTGTGTAGTTTATATTTGAAGACATTCCTTTTTCCACTATTACATTCTTAGCGCTCCGAATCTCCACTTGCATTTTCTACAAAAAGAGAGTTTCATAACTGCTCAATCAAAAATATGTTTTATCTCTGTTAACTGAATTTACAGATCAGAAATAAGTTTCACAGAATGCATCTGTGTAGTTTTTATTTGAAGATATTCCTTTTCCCAATGTAGGCCTCTTAGCGCTTAACATGTCCAATTGCAGTTTCTACAGAAAGAGTGTTTCAGAACGGCTCAATCAAAAGTAAGGTTCAACTCTGTTAGTTGAATGCACAGAACAGTAAGAATTTTCACAGAATGCTACTGTGTAGTTTATATTTGAATATATTCCTTTTTCCACTATTACCCTCTTAGCGCTCCGAATGTCCACTTGCATTTTCTTCAGAAAGAGTGTTCAGAACTGCGCAATCAAAAGTATGGTTTAACTTTGTTAGCTTAATGAACATATCAGAAACAGGTTTCACACAATGCTTCTGTGTAGTTTTTATTTGAAGATATTATTTTTCCCAATAGAGGCCTCTTAGCGCTCAGAATGTCCAATTGCAGTTTCTACAGAAAGAGTGTTTCAGAAAGGCTCAATCAAAAGTAAGGTTCAACTCTGTTAGTTGAATGCACAGAACAGAAAGAAGTTTCATACAATGCTTCTGTGTAGTTTATATTTGAACATATTCTTTTTTCCACTATTACCCTCTTAGCGCTACGAATGTCCAGTTGCATTTTCTACAGACAGAGGGTTTCAAAACTGCTCAATCAAAAGTATGGTTTAACTCTGTTAGCTGAATGCTCAGATCAGAAAGAAGTTTCACAGAATGCTTCTGTGTAGTTTATATTTGAATATATTCCTTTTTCCACTAGTACTCTCTTAGCGCTCCAAATGTCCAGTTGCATTTTCTACAGAAAGAGTGTTCAGATCTGCTCAATCAAAAGTATGGTTTAACTCTGTTAGCTGAATGCACAGATCGGAAAGAAGTTTCACAGAATGATTCTGTGTAGTTTGTATTTGGAGACATTCCTTTTTCCACTATTACCCTCTTAGCGCTCCGAATTTCCACTTGCATTTTCTACAGAAAGAGTGTTTCAGAACGGCTCAATCAAAACTAAGGTTCAACTCTTTTAGTTGAACAAACAGAACAGAAAGAAGTTTTACACAATTCTTCTCTGTAGTTTTTATTTGTAGACATTCTTTTTCCCCATATATGCCTCCTAGCGCTCAGAATGTCCAATTGCAGTTTCTACAGAAAGAGTGTTTCAGAACGGCTCAATCAAAAGTAAGGTTCAACTCTGTTATTTGAATGCACAGAAAAGAAAGAAGTTTCATACAATGCTTCTGTGTAGTTTATATTTGAACATATTCTTTTTTCCACTATTACCCACTTAGCGCTACGAATGTCCAGTTTCATTTTCTACAGACAGAGTGTTTCAAAACTGCTCAATCAAAAGTATGGTTTAACTCTGTTAGCTGAATGCTCAGATCAGAAAGAAGTTTCACAGAATGCTTCTGTGTAGTTTATATTTGAATATATTCCTTTTTCCACTACTACGCTCTTAGCGCTCCAAATGTCCAGTTGCATTTTCTACAGAAAGAGTGTTCAGATGTGCTCAATCAAAAGTATGTTTTACCTCTGTTAGCTGAATGCACAGATCAGAAAGAAGTTTCACCGAATGATTCTGTGTAGTTTATATTTGAAGACATTCTTTTTTCCACTATTACCCTCTTAGCGCTCCGAATCTCCACTTGCATTTTCTACAAAAAGAGAGTTTCATAACTGCTCAATCAAAAATATGTTTTATCTCTGTTAACTGAATTTACAGATCAGAAATAAGTTTCACAGAATGCATCTGTGTAGTTTTTATTTGAAGATATTCCTTTTCCCAATGTAGGCCTCTTAGCGCTTAGCATGTCCACTTGCAGTTTCTACAGAAAGAGTGTTTCAGAACGGCTCAATCAAAAGTAAGGTTCAACTCTGTTAGTTGAATGCACAGAACAGAAAGAATTTTCACAGAATGCTACTGTGTAGTTTATATTTGAATATATTCCTTTTTCCACCATTACCCTCTTAGCGCTCCGAATGTCCACTTGCATTTTCTACAGAAAGAGTGTTCAGAACTGCGCAATCAAAAGTATGGTTTAACTCTGTTAGGTTAATGAACATATCAGAAACAAGTTTCACACAATGCTTCTGTGTAGTTTTTATTTGAAGATATTATTTTTCCCAATAGAGGCCTCTTAGCGCTCAGAATGTCCAATTGCAGTTTCTACAGAAAGAGTGTTTCAGAACGGCTCAATCAAAAGTAAGGTTCAACTCTGTTAGTTGAATGCACAGAACAGAAAGAAGTTTCATACAATGCTTCTGTGTAGTTTATATTTGAACATATTCTTTTTTCCACTATTACCCACTTAGCGCTACGAATGTCCAGTTGCATTTTCTACAGACAGAGTGTTTCAAAACTGCTCAATCAAAAGTATGGTTTAACTCTGTTAGCTGAATGCTCAGATCAGAAAGAAGTTTCACAGAATGCTTCTGTGTAGTTTATATTTGAATATATTCCTTTTTCCACTACTACTCTCTTA
Organism: Symphalangus syndactylus; assembly: GCF_028878055.3. Lineage (NCBI taxonomy): Eukaryota > Metazoa > Chordata > Mammalia > Primates > Hylobatidae > Symphalangus > Symphalangus syndactylus. The sequence continues at coordinate 72,005,451 of NC_072442.2, read as the reverse complement.
GCGCTCCAAATGTCCAGTTGCATTTTCTACAGAAAGAGTGTTCAGATCTGCTCAATCAAAAGTATGGTATAACTCTGTTAGCTGAATGCACAGATCAGAAAGAAGTTTCACAGAATGATTCTGTGTAGTTTATATTTGGAGACATTCCTTTTTCCACTATTACCCTCTTAGCGCTCCGAATCTCCACTTGCATTTTCTACAGAAAGAGTGTTTCAGAACGGCTCAATCAAAACTAATGTTCAACTCTTTTAGTTGAACAAACAGAACAGAAAGAAGTTTCACACAATTCTTCTGTGTAGTTTTTATTTGTAGACATTCTTTTTCCCAATATAGGCCTCTTAGCGCTCAGAATGTCCAATTGCAGTTTCTACAGAAAGAGTGTTTCAGAACGGCTCAATCAAAAGTAAGGTTCAACTCTGTTAGTTGAATGCACAGAACAGAAAGAAGTTTCATACAATGCTTCTGTGTAGTTTATATTTGAACATATTCTTTTTTCCACTATTACCCTCTTAGTGCTACGAATGTCCAGTTGCATTTTCTACAGACAGAGTGTTTCAAAACTGCTCAATCAAAAGTATGGTTTAACTCTGTTAGCTGAATGCTCAGATCAGAAAGCAGTTTCACAGAATGCTTCTGTGTAGTTTATATTTGAATATATTCCTTTTTCCACTACTACGCTCTTAGCGCTCCAAATGTCCAGTTGCATTTTCAACAGAAAGAGTGTTCAGATCTGCTCAATCAAAAGTATGGTTTAACTCTGTTAGCTGAATGCACAGATCAGAAAGAAGTTTCACCGAATGATTCTGTGTAGTTTATATTTGAAGACATTCCTTTTTCCACTAATACCCTCTTAGCGCTCCGAATCTCCACTTGCATTTTCTACAAAAAGAGTGTTTCATAACTGCTCAATCAAAAATATGTTTTATCTCTGTTAACTGAATTTACAGATCAGAAATGAGTTTCACAGAATGCATCTGTGTAGTTTTTATTTGAAGATATTCTTTTTCCCAATGTAGGCCTCTTAGCCCTTAGCATGTCCAATTGCAGTTTCTACAGAAAGAGTGTTTCAGAACGGCTCAATCAAAAGTAAGGTTCAACTCTGTTAGTTGAATGCACAGAACAGAAGGAATTTTCACAGAATGCTACTGTGTAGTTTATATTTGAATATATTCCTTTTTCCACTATTACCCTCTTAGCGCTCCGAATGTCCACTTGCATTTTCTACAGAAAGAGTGTTCAGAACTGCGCAATCAAAAGTATGGGTTAACTCTGTTAGCTTAATGAACATATCAGAAATAAGTTTCACACAATGCTTCTGTGTAGTTTTTATTTGAAGATATTATTTTTCCCAATATAGGCCTCTTAGCGCTCAGAATGTCCAATTGCAGTTTGTACAGAAAGAGTTTTTCAGAAAGGCTCAATCAAAAGTAAGGTTCAACTCTGTTAGTTGAATGCACAGAACAGAAAGAAGTTTCATACAATGCTTCTGTGTAGTTTATATTTGAACATATTCTTTTTTCCACTATTACCCACTTAGCGCTACGAATGTCCAGTTGCATTTTCTACAGACAGAGTGTTTCAAAACTGCTCAATCATAAGTATGGATTAACTCTGTTAGCTGAATGCTCAGATCAGAAAGAAGTTTCACAGAATGCTTCTGTGTAGTTTATATTTGAAAATATTCCTTTTTCCACTACTACTCTCTTAGCGCTCCAAATGTCCAGTTGCATTTTCTACAGAAAGAGTGTTCAGATCTGCTCAATCAAAAGTATGGTTTAACTCTGTTAGCTGAATGCACAGATCAGAAAGAAGTTTCACCGAATGATTCTGTGTAGTTTATATTTGAAGACATTCCTTTTTCCACTATTACCCTCTTAGCGCTCCGAATCTCCACTTGCATTTTCTACAAAAAGAGTGTTTCATAACTGCTCAATCAAAAATATGTTTTATCTCTGTTAACTGAATTTACAGATCAGAAATAAGTTTCACAGAATGCATCTGTGTAGTTTTTATTTGAAGATATTCTTTTTCCCAATGTAGGCCTCTTAGCGCTTAGCATGTCCAATTGCAGTTTCTACAGAAAGAGTGTTTCAGAACGGCTCAATCAAAAGTAAGGTTCAACTCTGTTAGTTGAATGCACAGAACAGAAAGAATTTTCACAGAATGCTACTGTGTAGTTTATATTTGAATATATTCCTTTTTCCACTATTACCCTCTTAGCGCTCCGAATGTCCACTTGCATTTTCTACAGAAAGAGTGTTCAGAACTGCGCAATCAAAAGTATGGTTTAACTCTGTTAGCTTAATGAACATATCAGAAATAAGTTTCACACAATGCTTCTGTGTAGTTTTTATTTGAAGATATTATTTTTCCCAATAGAGTCCTCTTAGCGCTCAGAATGTCCAATTGCAGTTTCTACAGAAAGAGTGTTTCAGAAAGGCTCAATCAAAAGTAAGGTTCAACTCTGTTAGTTGAATGCACAGAACAGAAAGAAGTTTCATACAATGCTTCTGTGTAGTTTATATTTGAACATATTCTTTTTTCCACTATTACCCTCTTAGCGCTACGAATGTCCAGTTGCATTTTCTACAGACAGAGGGTTTCAAAACTGCTCAATCAAAAGTATGGTTTAACTCTGTTAGCTGAATGCTCAGATCAGAAAGAAGTTTCACAGAATGCTTCTGTGTAGTTTATATTTGAATATATTCCTTTTTCCACTAGTACTCTCTTAGCGCTCCAAATGTCCAGTTGCATTTTCTACAGAAAGAGTGTTCAGATCTGCTCAATCAAAAGTATGGTTTAACTCTGTTAGCTGAATGCACAGATCGGAAAGAAGTTTCACAGAATGATTCTGTGTAGTTTATATTTGGAGACATTCCTTTTTCCACTATTACCCTCTTAGCGCTCCGAATTTCCACTTGCATTTTCTACAGAAAGAGTGTTTCAGAACGGCTCAATCAAAACTAAGGTTCAACTCTTTTAGTTGAACAAACAGAACAGAAAGAAGTTTTACACAATTCTTCTCTGTAGTTTTTATTTGTAGACATTCTTTTTCCCCATATATGCCTCCTAGCGCTCAGAATGCCCAATTGCAGTTTCTACAGAAAGAGTGTTTCAGAACGGCTCAATCAAAAGTAAGGTTCAACTCTGTTATTTGAATGCACAGAAAAGAAAGAAGTTTCATACAATGCTTCTGTGTAGTTTATATTTGAACATATTCTTTTTTCCACTATTACCCACTTAGCGCTACGAATGTCCAGTTTCATTTTCTACAGACAGAGTGTTTCAAAACTGCTCAATCAAAAGTATGGTTTAACTCTGTTAGCTGAATGCTCAGATCAGAAAGAAGTTTCACAGAATGCTTCTGTGTAGTTTATATTTGAATATATTCCTTTTTCCACTACTACGCTCTTAGCGCTCCAAATGTCCAGTTGCATTTTCTACAGAAAGAGTGTTCAGATGTGCTCAATCAAAAGTATGTTTTAACTCTGTTAGCTGAATGCACAGATCAGAAAGAAGTTTCACCGAATGATTCTGTGTAGTTTATATTTGAAGACATTCCTTTTTCCACTATTACCCTCTTAGCGCTCCGAATCTCCACTTGCATTTTCTACAAAAAGAGAGTTTCATAACTGCTCAATCAAAAATATGTTTTATCTCTGTTAACTGAATTTACAGATCAGAAATAAGTTTCACAGAATGCATCTGTGTAGTTTTTATTTGAAGATATTCCTTTTCCCAATGTAGGCCTCTTAGCGCTTAGCATGTCCACTTGCAGTTTCTACAGAAACAGTGTTTCAGAACGGCTCAATCAAAAGTAAGGTTCAACTCTGTTAGTTGAATGCACAGAACAGAAAGAATTTTCACAGAATGCTACTGTGTAGTTTATATTTGAATATATTCCTTTTTCCACTATTACCCTCTTAGCGCTCCGAATGTCCACTTGCATTTTCTACAGAAAGAGTGTTCAGAACTGCGCAATCAAAAGTATGGTTTAACTCTGTTAGGTTAATGAACATATCAGAAACAAGTTTCACACAATGCTTCTGTGTAGTTTTTATTTGAAGATATTATTTTTCCCAATAGAGGCCTCTTAGCGCTCAGAATGTCCAATTGCAGTTTCTACAGAAAGAGTGTTTCAGAACGGCTCAATCAAAAGTAAGGTTCAACTCTGTTAGTTGAATGCACAGAACAGAAAGAAGTTTCATACAATGCTTCTGTGTAGTTTATATTTGAACATATTCTTTTTTCCACTATTACCCTCTTAGCGCTACGAATGTCCAGTTGCATTTTCTACAGACAGAGTGTTTCAAAACTGCTCAATCAAAAGTATGGTTTAACTCTGTTAGCTGAATGCTCAGATCAGAAAGAAGTTTCACAGAATGCTTCTGTGTAGTTTATATTTGAATATATTCCTTTTTCCACTAGTACTCTCTTAGCGCCCCATATGTGCAGTTGCATTTTCTACAGAAAGAGTGTTCAGATCTGCTCAATCAAAAGTATGGTTTAACTCTGTTAGCTGAATGCACAGATCAGAAAGAAGTTTCACAGAATGATTCTGTGTAGTTTATATTTGGAGACATTCCTTTTTCCACTATTACCCTCTTAGCGCTCCGAATGTCCACTTGCATTTTCTACAGAAAGAGTGTTCAGAACTGCGCAATCAAAAGTATGGTTTAACTCTGTTAGGTTAATGAACATATCAGAAACAAGTTTCACACAATGCTTCTGTGTAGTTTTTATTTGAAGATATTATTTTTCCCAATAGAGGCCTCTTAGCGCTCAGAATGTCCAATTGCAGTTTGTACAGAAAGAGTTTTTCAGAAAGGCTCAATCAAAAGTAAGGTTCAACTCTGTTAGTTGAATGCACAGAACAGAAAAAGTTTCATACAATGCTTCTGTGTAGTTTATATTTGAACATATTCTTTTTTCCACTATTACCCACTTAGCGCTACGAATGTCCAGTTGCATTTTCTACAGACAGAGTGTTTCAAAACTGCTCAATCATAAGTATGGTTTAACTCTGTTAGCTGAATGCTCAGATCAGAAAGAAGTTTCACAGAATGCTTCTGTGTAGTTTATATTTGAAAATATTCCTTTTTCCACTACTACTCTCTTAGCGCTCCAAATGTCCAGTTGCATTTTCTACAGAAAGAGTGTTCAGATCTGCTCAATCAAAAGTATGGTTTAACTCTGTTAGCTGAATGCACAGATCAGAAAGAAGTTTCACCGAATGATTCTGTGTAGTTTATATTTGAAGACATTCCTTTTTCCACTATTACCCTCTTAGCGCTCCGAATCTCCACTTGCATTTTCTACAAAAAGAGTGTTTCATAACTGCTCAATCAAAAATATGTTTTATCTCTGTTAACTGAATTTACAGATCAGAAATAAGTTTCACAGAATGCATCTGTGTAGTTTTTATTTGAAGATATTCTTTTTCCCAATGTAGGCCTCTTAGCGCTTAGCATGTCCAATTGCAGTTTCTACAGAAAGAGTGTTTCAGAACGGCTCAATCAAAAGTAAGGTTCAACTCTGTTAGTTGAATGCACAGAACAGAAAGAATTTTCACAGAATGCTACTGTGTAGTTTATATTTGAATATATTCCTTTTTCCACTATTACCCTCTTAGCGCTCCGAATGTCCACTTGCATTTTCTACAGAAAGAGTGTTCAGAACTGCGCAATCAAAAGTATGGTTTAACTCTGTTAGCTTAATGAACATATCAGAAATAAGTTTCACACAATGCTTCTGTGTAGTTTTTATTTGAAGATATTATTTTTCCCAATAGAGTCCTCTTAGCGCTCAGAATGTCCAATTGCAGTTTCTACAGAAAGAGTGTTTCAGAAAGGCTCAATCAAAAGTAAGGTTCAACTCTGTTAGTTGAATGCACAGAACAGAAAGTAGTTTCATACAATGCTTCTGTGTAGTTTATATTTGAACATATTCTTTTTTCCACTATTACCCACTTAGCGCTACGAATGTCCAGTTGCATTTTCTACAGACAGAGTGTTTCAAAACTGCTCAATCAAAAGTATGGTTTAACTCTGTTAGCTGAATGCTCAGATCAGAAAGAAGTTTCACAGAATGCTTCTGTGTAGTTTATATTTGAATATATTCCTTTTTCCACTACTACTCTCTTAGCGCTCCAAATGTCCAGTTGCATTTTCTACAGAAAGAGTGTTCAGATCTGCTCAATCAAAAGTATGGTTTAACTCTGTTAGCTGAATGCACAGATCAGAAAGAAGTTTCACAGAATGATTCTGTGTAGTTTATATTTGGAGACATTCCTTTTTCCACTATTACCCTCTTAGCGCTCCGAATCTCCACTTGCATTTTCTACAGAAAGAGTGTTTTAGAACGGCTCAATCAAAACTAATGTTCAACTCTTTTAGTTGAACAAACAGAACAGAAAGAAGTTTCACACAATTCTTCTGTGTAGTTTTTATTTGTAGACATTCTTTTTCCCAATATAGGCCTCTTAGCGCTCAGAATGTCCAATTGCAGTTTCTACAGAAAGAGTGTTTCAGAACGGCTCAATCAAAAGTAAGGTTCAACTCTGTTAGTTGAATGCACAGAACAGAAAGAAGTTTCATACAATGCTTCTGTGTAGTTTATATTTGAACATATTCTTTTTTCCACTATTACCCTCTTAGTGCTACGAATGTCCAGTTGCATTTTCTACAGACAGAGTGTTTCAAAACTGCTCAATCAAAAGTATGGTTTAACTCTGTTAGCTGAATGCTCAGATCAGAAAGCAGTTTCACAGAATGCTTCTGTGTAGTTTATATTTGAATATATTCCTTTTTCCACTACTACGCTCTTAGCGCTCCAAATGTCCAGTTGCATTTTCAACAGAAAGAGTGTTCAGATCTGCTCAATCAAAAGTATGGTTTAACTCTGTTAGCTGAATGCACAGATCAGAAAGAAGTTTCACCGAATGATTCTGTGTAGTTTATATTTGAAGACATTCCTTTTTCCACTATTACCCTCTTAGCGCTCCGAATCTCCACTTGCATTTTCTACAAAAAGAGTGTTTCATAACTGCTCAATCAAAAATATGTTTTATCTCTGTTAACTGAATTTACAGATCAGAAATGAGTTTCACAGAATGCATCTGTGTAGTTTTTATTTGAAGATATTCTTTTTCCCAATGTAGGCCTCTTAGCCCTTAGCATGTCCAATTGCAGTTTCTACAGAAAGAGTGTTTCAGAACGGCTCAATCAAAAGTAAGGTTCAACTCTGTTAGTTGAATGCACAGAACAGAAGGAATTTTCACAGAATGCTACTGTGTAGTTTATATTTGAATATATTCCTTTTTCCACTATTACCCTCTTAGCGCTCCGAATGTCCACTTGCATTTTCTACAGAAAGAGTGTTCAGAACTGCGCAATCAAAAGTATGGGTTAACTCTGTTAGCTTAATGAACATATCAGAAATAAGTTTCACACAATGCTTCTGTGTAGTTTTTATTTGAAGATATTATTTTTCCCAATATAGGCCTCTTAGCGCTCAGAATGTCCAATTGCAGTTTGTACAGAAAGAGTTTTTCAGAAAGGCTCAATCAAAAGTAAGGTTCAACTCTGTTAGTTGAATGCACAGAACAGAAAGAAGTTTCATACAATGCTTCTGTGTAGTTTATATTTGAACATATTCTTTTTTCCACTATTACCCACTTAGCGCTACGAATGTCCAGTTGCATTTTCTACAGACAGAGTGTTTCAAAACTGCTCAATCAAAAGTATGGTTTAACTCTGTTAGCTGAATGCTCAGATCAGAAAGAAGTTTCACAGAATGCTTCTGTGTAGTTTATATTTGAATATATTCCTTTTTCCACTACTACTCTCTTGGCGCTCCAAATGTCCAGTTGCATTTTCTACAGAAAGAGTGTTCAGATCTGCTCAATCAAAAGTATGGTTTAACTCTGTTAGCTGAATGCACAGATCAGAAAGAAGTTTCACAGAATGATTCTGTGTAGTTTATATTTGGAGACATTCCTTTTTCCACTATTACCCTCTTAGCGCTCCGAATCTCCACTTGCATTTTCTACAGAAAGAGTGTTTCAGAACGGCTCAATCAAAACTAATGTTCAACTCTTTTAGTTGAACAAACAGAACAGAAAGAAGTTTCACACAATTCTTCTGTGTAGTTTTTATTTGTAGACATTCTTTTTCCCAATATAGGCCTCTTAGCGCTCAGAATGTCCAATTGCAGTTTCTACAGAAAGAGTGTTTCAGAACGGCTCAATCAAAAGTAAGGTTCAACTCTGTTAGTTGAATGCACAGAACAGAAAGAAGTTTCATACAATGCTTCTGTGTAGTTTATATTTGAACATATTCTTTTTTCCACTATTACCCTCTTAGTGCTACGAATGTCCAGTTGCATTTTCTACAGACAGAGTGTTTCAAAACTGCTCAATCAAAAGTATGGTTTAACTCTGTTAGCTGAATGCTCAGATCAGAAAGCAGTTTCACAGAATGCTTCTGTGTAGTTTATATTTGAATATATTCCTTTTTCCACTACTACGCTCTTAGCGCTCCAAATGTCCAGTTGCATTTTCAACAGAAAGAGTGTTCAGATCTGCTCAATCAAAAGTATGGTTTAACTCTGTTAGCTGAATGCACAGATCAGAAAGAAGTTTCACCGAATGATTCTGTGTAGTTTATATTTGAAGACATTCCTTTTTCCACTATTACCCTCTTAGCGCTCCGAATCTCCACTTGCATTTTCTACAAAAAGAGTGTTTCATAACTGCTCAATCAAAAATATGTTTTATCTCTGTTAACTGAATTTACAGATCAGAAATGAGTTTCACAGAATGCATCTGTGTAGTTTTTATTTGAAGATATTCTTTTTCCCAATGTAGGCCTCTTAGCCCTTAGCATGTCCAATTGCAGTTTCTACAGAAAGAGTGTTTCAGAACGGCTCAATCAAAAGTAAGGTTCAACTCTGTTAGTTGAATGCACAGAACAGAAGGAATTTTCACAGAATGCTACTGTGTAGTTTATATTTGAATATATTCCTTTTTCCACTATTACCCTCTTAGCGCTCCGAATGTCCACTTGCATTTTCTACAGAAAGAGTGTTCAGAACTGCGCAATCAAAAGTATGGGTTAACTCTGTTAGCTTAATGAACATATCAGAAATAAGTTTCACACAATGCTTCTGTGTAGTTTTTATTTGAAGATATTATTTTTCCCAATATAGGCCTCTTAGCGCTCAGAATGTCCAATTGCAGTTTGTACAGAAAGAGTTTTTCAGAAAGGCTCAATCAAAAGTAAGGTTCAACTCTGTTAGTTGAATGCACAGAACAGAAAGAAGTTTCATACAATGCTTCTGTGTAGTTTATATTTGAACATATTCTTTTTTCCACTATTACCCACTTAGCGCTACGAATGTCCAGTTGCATTTTCTACAGACAGAGTGTTTCAAAACTGCTCAATCAAAAGTATGGTTTAACTCTGTTAGCTGAATGCTCAGATCAGAAAGAAGTTTCACAGAATGCTTCTGTGTAGTTTATATTTGAATATATTCCTTTTTCCACTACTACTCTCTTGGCGCTCCAAATGTCCAGTTGCATTTTCTACAGAAAGAGTGTTCAGATCTGCTCAATCAAAAGTATGGTTTAACTCTGTTAGCTGAATGCACAGATCAGAAAGAAGTTTCACAGAATGATTCTGTGTAGTTTATATTTGGAGACATTCCTTTTTCCACTATTACCCTCTTAGCGCTCCGAATCTCCACTTGCATTTTCTACAGAAAGAGTGTTTCAGAACGGCTCAATCAAAACTAATGTTCAACTCTTTTAGTTGAACAAACAGAACAGAAAGAAGTTTCACACAATTCTTCTGTGTAGTTTTTATTTGTAGACATTCTTTTTCCCAATATAGGCCTCTTAGCGCTCAGAATGTCCAATTGCAGTTTCTACAGAAAGAGTGTTTCAGAACGGCTCAATCAAAAGTAAGGTTCAACTCTGTTAGTTGAATGCACAGAACAGAAAGAAGTTTCATACAATGCTTCTGTGTAGTTTATATTTGAACATATTCTTTTTTCCACTATTACCCTCTTAGTGCTACGAATGTCCAGTTGCATTTTCTACAGACAGAGTGTTTCAAAACTGCTCAATCAAAAGTATGGTTTAACTCTGTTAGCTGAATGCTCAGATCAGAAAGCAGTTTCACAGAATGCTTCTGTGTAGTTTATATTTGAATATATTCCTTTTTCCACTACTACGCTCTTAGCGCTCCAAATGTCCAGTTGCATTTTCAACAGAAAGAGTGTTCAGATCTGCTCAATCAAAAGTATGGTTTAACTCTGTTAGCTGAATGCACAGATCAGAAAGAAGTTTCACCGAATGATTCTGTGTAGTTTATATTTGAAGACATTCCTTTTTCCACTATTACCCTCTTAGCGCTCCGAATCTCCACTTGCATTTTCTACAAAAAGAGTGTTTCATAACTGCTCAATCAAAAATATGTTTTATCTCTGTTAACTGAATTTACAGATCAGAAATGAGTTTCACAGAATGCATCTGTGTAGTTTTTATTTGAAGATATTCTTTTTCCCAATGTAGGCCTCTTAGCCCTTAGCATGTCCAATTGCAGTTTCTACAGAAAGAGTGTTTCAGAACGGCTCAATCAAAAGTAAGGTTCAACTCTGTTAGTTGAATGCACAGAACAGAAGGAATTTTCACAGAATGCTACTGTGTAGTTTATATTTGAATATATTCCTTTTTCCACTATTACCCTCTTAGCGCTCCGAATGTCCACTTGCATTTTCTACAGAAAGAGTGTTCAGAACTGCGCAATCAAAAGTATGGGTTAACTCTGTTAGCTTAATGAACATATCAGAAATAAGTTTCACACAATGCTTCTGTGTAGTTTTTATTTGAAGATATTATTTTTCCCAATATAGGCCTCTTAGCGCTCAGAATGTCCAATTGCAGTTTGTACAGAAAGAGTTTTTCAGAAAGGCTCAATCAAAAGTAAGGTTCAACTCTGTTAGTTGAATGCACAGAACAGAAAAAGTTTCATACAATGCTTCTGTGTAGTTTACATTTGAACATATTCTTTTTTCCACTATTACCCACTTAGCGCTACGAATGTCCAGTTGCATTTTCTACAGACAGAGTGTTTCAAAACTGCTCAATCATAAGTATGGTTTAACTCTGTTAGCTGAATGCTCAGATCAGAAAGAAGTTTCACAGAATGCTTCTGTGTAGTTTATATTTGAAAATATTCCTTTTTCCACTACTACTCTCTTAGCGCTCCAAATGTCCAGTTGCATTTTCTACAGAAAGAGTGTTCAGATCTGCTCAATCAAAAGTATGGTTTAACTCGGTTAGCTGAATGCACAGATCAGAAAGAAGTTTCACCGAATGATTCTGTGTAGTTTATATTTGAAGACATTCCTTTTTCCACTATTACCCTCTTAGCGCTCCGAATCTCCACTTGCATTTTCTACAAAAAGAGTGTTTCATAACTGCTCAATCAAAAATATGTTTTATCTCTGTTAACTGAATTTACAGATCAGAAATAAGTTTCACAGAATGCATCTGTGTAGTTTTTATTTGAAGATATTCTTTTTCCCAATGTAGGCCTCTTAGCGCTTAGCATGTCCAATTGCAGTTTCTACAGAAAGAGTGTTTCAGAACGGCTCAATCAAAAGTAAGGTTCAACTCTGTTAGTTGAATGCACAGAACAGAAAGAATTTTCACAGAATGCTACTGTGTAGTTTATATTTGAATATATTCCTTTTTCCACTATTACCCTCTTAGCGCTCCGAATGTCCACTTGCATTTTCTACAGAAAGAGTGTTCAGAACTGCGCAATCAAAAGTATGGTTTAACTCTGTTAGCTTAATGAACATATCAGAAATAAGTTTCACACAATGCTTCTGTGTAGTTTTTATTTGAAGACATTATTTTTCCCAATAGAGGCCTCTTAGCGCTCAGAATGTCCAATTGCAGTTTCTACAGAAAGAGTGTTTCAGAACGGCTCAATCAAAAGTAAGGTTCAACTCTGTTAGTTGAATGCACAGAACAGAAAGAAGTTTCATACAATGCTTCTGTGTAGTTTATATTTGAACATATTCTTTTTTCCACTATTACCCACATAGCGCTACGAATGTCCAGTTGCATTTTCTACAGACAGAGTGTTTCAAAACTGCTCAATCAAAAGTATGGTTTAACTCTGTTAGCTGAATGCTCAGATCAGAAAGAAGTTTCACAGAATGCTTCTGTGTAGTTTATATTTGAATATATTCCTTTTTCCACTACTACTCTCTTAGCGCTCCAAATGTCCAGTTGCATTTTCTACAGAAAGAGTGTTCAGATCTGCTCAATCAAAAGTATGGTTTAACTCTGTTAGCTGAATGCACAGATCAGAAAGAAGTTTCACAGAATGATTCTGTGTAGTTTATATTTGGAGACATTCCTTTTTCCACTATTACCCTCTTAGCGCTCCGAATCTCCACTTGCATTTTCTACAGAAAGAGTGTTTCAGAACGGCTCAATCAAAACTAATGTTCAACTCTTTTAGTTGAACAAACAGAACAGAAAGAAGTTTCACACAATTCTTCTGTGTAGTTTTTATTTGTAGACATTCTTTTTCCCAATATAGGCCTCTTAGCGCTCAGAATGTCCAATTGCAGTTTCTACAGAAAGAGTGTTTCAGAACGGCTCAATCAAAAGTAAGGTTCAACTCTGTTAGTTGAATGCACAGAACAGAAAGAAGTTTCATACAATGCTTCTGTGTAGTTTATATTTGAACATATTCTTTTTTCCACTATTACCCTCTTAGTGCTACGAATGTCCAGTTGCATTTTCTACAGACAGAGTGTTTCAAAACTGCTCAATCAAAAGTATGGTTTAACTCTGTTAGCTGAATGCTCAGATCAGAAAGCAGTTTCACAGAATGCTTCTGTGTAGTTTATATTTGAATATATTCCTTTTTCCACTACTACGCTCTTAGCGCTCCAAATGTCCAGTTGCATTTTCAACAGAAAGAGTGTTCAGATCTGCTCAATCAAAAGTATGGTTTAACTCTGTTAGCTGAATGCACAGATCAGAAAGAAGTTTCACCGAATGATTCTGTGTAGTTTATATTTGAAGACATTCCTTTTTCCACTATTACCCTCTTAGCGCTCCGAATCTCCACTTGCATTTTCTACAAAAAGAGTGTTTCATAACTGCTCAATCAAAAATATGTTTTATCTCTGTTAACTGAATTTACAGATCAGAAATGAGTTTCACAGAATGCATCTGTGTAGTTTTTATTTGAAGATATTCTTTTTCCCAATGTAGGCCTCTTAGCCCTTAGCATGTCCAATTGCAGTTTCTACAGAAAGAGTGTTTCAGAACGGCTCAATCAAAAGTAAGGTTCAACTCTGTTAGTTGAATGCACAGAACAGAAGGAATTTTCACAGAATGCTACTGTGTAGTTTATATTTGAATATATTCCTTTTTCCACTATTACCCTCTTAGCGCTCCGAATGTCCACTTGCATTTTCTACAGAAAGAGTGTTCAGAACTGCGCAATCAAAAGTATGGGTTAACTCTGTTAGCTTAATGAACATATCAGAAATAAGTTTCACACAATGCTTCTGTGTAGTTTTTATTTGAAGATATTATTTTTCCCAATATAGGCCTCTTAGCGCTCAGAATGTCCAATTGCAGTTTGTACAGAAAGAGTTTTTCAGAAAGGCTCAATCAAAAGTAAGGTTCAACTCTGTTAGTTGAATGCACAGAACAGAAAAAGTTTCATACAATGCTTCTGTGTAGTTTATATTTGAACATATTCTTTTTTCCACTATTACCCACTTAGCGCTACGAATGTCCAGTTGCATTTTCTACAGACAGAGTGTTTCAAAACTGCTCAATCATAAGTATGGTTTAACTCTGTTAGCTGAATGCTCAGATCAGAAAGAAGTTTCACAGAATGCTTCTGTGTAGTTTATATTTGAAAATATTCCTTTTTCCACTACTACTCTCTTAGCGCTCCAAATGTCCAGTTGCATTTTCTACAGAAAGAGTGTTCAGATCTGCTCAATCAAAAGTATGGTTTAACTCTGTTAGCTGAATGCACAGATCAGAAAGAAGTTTCACCGAATGATTCTGTGTAGTTTATATTTGAAGACATTCCTTTTTCCACTATTACCCTCTTAGCGCTCCGAATCTCCACTTGCATTTTCTACAAAAAGAGTGTTTCATAACTGCTCAATCAAAAATATGTTTTATCTCTGTTAACTGAATTTACAGATCAGAAATAAGTTTCACAGAATGCATCTGTGTAGTTTTTATTTGAAGATATTCTTTTTCCCAATGTAGGCCTCTTAGCGCTTAGCATGTCCAATTGCAGTTTCTACAGAAAGAGTGTTTCAGAACGGCTCAATCAAAAGTAAGGTTCAACTCTGTTAGTTGAATGCACAGAACAGAAAGAATTTTCACAGAATGCTACTGTGTAGTTTATATTTGAATATATTCCTTTTTCCACTATTACCCTCTTAGCGCTCCGAATGTCCACTTGCATTTTCTACAGAAAGAGTGTTCAGAACTGCGCAATCAAAAGTATGGTTTAACTCTGTTAGCTTAAGGAACATATCAGAAATAAGTTTCACACAATGCTTCTGTGTAGTTTTTATTTGAAGATATTATTTTTCCCAATAGAGTCCTCTTAGCGCTCAGAATGTCCAATTGCAGTTTCTACAGAAAGAGTGTTTCAGAAAGGCTCAATCAAAAGTAAGGTTCAACTCTGTTAGTTGAATGCACAGAACAGAAAGTAGTTTCATACAATGCTTCTGTGTAGTTTATATTTGAACATATTCTTTTTTCCACTATTACCCACTTAGCGCTACGAATGTCCAGTTGCATTTTCTACAGACAGAGTGTTTCAAAACTGCTCAATCAAAAGTATGGTTTAACTCTGTTAGCTGAATGCTCAGATCAGAAAGAAGTTTCACAGAATGCTTCTGTGTAGTTTATATTTGAATATATTCCTTTTTCCACTACTACTCTCTTAGCGCTCCAAATGTCCAGTTGCATTTTCTACAGAAAGAGTGTTCAGATCTGCTCAATCAAAAGTATGGTTTAACTCTGTTAGCTGAATGCACAGATCAGAAAGAAGTTTCACAGAATGATTCTGTGTAGTTTATATTTGGAGACATTCCTTTTTCCACTATTACCCTCTTAGCGCTCCGAATCTCCACTTGCATTTTCTACAGAAAGAGTGTTTCAGAACGGCTCAATCAAAACTAATGTTCAACTCTTTTAGTTGAACAAACAGAACAGAAAGAAGTTTCACACAATTCTTCTGTGTAGTTTTTATTTGTAGACATTCTTTTTCCCAATATAGGCCTCTTAGCGCTCAGAATGTCCAATTGCAGTTTCTACAGAAAGAGTGTTTCAGAACGGCTCAATCAAAAGTAAGGTTCAACTCTGTTAGTTGAATGCACAGAACAGAAAGAAGTTTCATACAATGCTTCTGTGTAGTTTATATTTGAACATATTCTTTTTTCCACTATTACCCTCTTAGTGCTACGAATGTCCAGTTGCATTTTCTACAGACAGAGTGTTTCAAAACTGCTCAATCAAAAGTATGGTTTAACTCTGTTAGCTGAATGCTCAGATCAGAAAGCAGTTTCACAGAATGCTTCTGTGTAGTTTATATTTGAATATATTCCTTTTTCCACTACTACGCTCTTAGCGCTCCAAATGTCCAGTTGCATTTTCAACAGAAAGAGTGTTCAGATCTGCTCAATCAAAAGTATGGTTTAACTCTGTTAGCTGAATGCACAGATCAGAAAGAAGTTTCACCGAATGATTCTGTGTAGTTTATATTTGAAGACATTCCTTTTTCCACTATTACCCTCTTAGCGCTCCGAATCTCCACTTGCATTTTCTACAAAAAGAGTGTTTCATAACTGCTCAATCAAAAATATGTTTTATCTCTGTTAACTGAATTTACAGATCAGAAATGAGTTTCACAGAATGCATCTGTGTAGTTTTTATTTGAAGATATTCTTTTTCCCAATGTAGGCCTCTTAGCCCTTAGCATGTCCAATTGCAGTTTCTACAGAAAGAGTGTTTCAGAACGGCTCAATCAAAAGTAAGGTTCAACTCTGTTTGTTGAATGCACAGAACAGAAGGAATTTTCACAGAATGCTACTGTGTAGTTCATATTTGTATATATTCCTTTTTCCACTATTACCCTCTTAGCGCTCCGAATGTCCACTTGCATTTTCTACAGAAAGAGTGTTCAGAACTGCGCAATCAAAAGTATGGGTTAACTCTGTTAGCTTAATGAACATATCAGAAATAAGTTTCACACAATGCTTCTGTGTAGTTTTTATTTGAAGATATTATTTTTCCCAATATAGGCCTCTTAGCGCTCAGAATGTCCAATTGCAGTTTGTACAGAAAGAGTTTTTCAGAAAGGCTCAATCAAAAGTAAGGTTCAACTCTGTTAGTTGAATGCACAGAACAGAAAAAGTTTCATACAATGCTTCTGTGTAGTTTATATTTGAACATATTCTTTTTTCCACTATTACCCACTTAGCGCTACGAATGTCCAGTTGCATTTTCTACAGACAGAGTGTTTCAAAACTGCTCAATCATAAGTATGGTTTAACTCTGTTAGCTGAATGCTCAGATCAGAAAGAAGTTTCACAGAATGCTTCTGTGTAGTTTATATTTGAAAATATTCCTTTTTCCACTACTACTCTCTTAGCGCTCCAAATGTCCAGTTGCATTTTCTACAGAAAGAGTGTTCAGATCTGCTCAATCAAAAGTATGGTTTAACTCTGTTAGCTGAATGCACAGATCAGAAAGAAGTTTCACCGAATGATTCTGTGTAGTTTATATTTGAAGACATTCCTTTTTCCACTATTACCCTCTTAGCGCTCCGAATCTCCACTTGCATTTTCTACAAAAAGAGTGTTTCATAACTGCTCAATCAAAAATATGTTTTATCTCTGTTAACTGAATTTACAGATCAGAAATAAGTTTCACAGAATGCATCTGTGTAGTTTTTATTTGAAGATATTCTTTTTCCCAATGTAGGCCTCTTAGCGCTTAGCATGTCCAATTGCAGTTTCTACAGAAAGAGTGTTTCAGAACGGCTCAATCAAAAGTAAGGTTCAACTCTGTTAGTTGAATGCACAGAACAGAAAGAATTTTCACAGAATGCTACTGTGTAGTTTATATTTGAATATATTCCTTTTTCCACTATTACCCTCTTAGCGCTCCGAATGTCCACTTGCATTTTCTACAGAAAGAGTGTTCAGAACTGCGCAATCAAAAGTATGGTTTAACTCTGTTAGCTTAATGAACATATCAGAAATAAGTTTCACACAATGCTTCTGTGTAGTTTTTATTTGAAGATATTATTTTTCCCAATAGAGTCCTCTTAGCGCTCAGAATGTCCAATTGCAGTTTCTACAGAAAGAGTGTTTCAGAAAGGCTCAATCAAAAGTAAGGTTCAACTCTGTTAGTTGAATGCACAGAACAGAAAGTAGTTTCATACAATGCTTCTGTGTAGTTTATATTTGAACATATTCTTTTTTCCACTATTACCCACTTAGCGCTACGAATGTCCAGTTGCATTTTCTACAGACAGAGTGTTTCAAAACTGCTCAATCAAAAGTATGGTTTAACTCTGTTAGCTGAATGCTCAGATCAGAAAGAAGTTTCACAGAATGCTTCTGTGTAGTTTATATTTGAATATATTCCTTTTTCCACTACTACTCTCTTAGCGCTCCAAATGTCCAGTTGCATTTTCTACAGAAAGAGTGTTCAGATCTGCTCAATCAAAAGTATGGTTTAACTCTGTTAGCTGAATGCACAGATCAGAAAGAAGTTTCACAGAATGATTCTGTGTAGTTTATATTTGGAGACATTCCTTTTTCCACTATTACCCTCTTAGCGCTCCGAATCTCCACTTGCATTTTCTACAGAAAGAGTGTTTCAGAACGGCTCAATCAAAACTAATGTTCAACTCTTTTAGTTGAACAAACAGAACAGAAAGAAGTTTCACACAATTCTTCTGTGTAGTTTTTATTTGTAGACATTCTTTTTCCCAATATAGGCCTCTTAGCGCTCAGAATGTCCAATTGCAGTTTCTACAGAAAGAGTGTTTCAGAACGGCTCAATCAAAAGTAAGGTTCAACTCTGTTAGTTGAATGCACAGAACAGAAAGAAGTTTCATACAATGCTTCTGTGTAGTTTATATTTGAACATATTCTTTTTTCCACTATTACCCTCTTAGTGCTACGAATGTCCAGTTGCATTTTCTACAGACAGAGTGTTTCAAAACTGCTCAATCAAAAGTATGGTTTAACTCTGTTAGCTGAATGCTCAGATCAGAAAGCAGTTTCACAGAATGCTTCTGTGTAGTTTATATTTGAATATATTCCTTTTTCCACTACTACGCTCTTAGCGCTCCAAATGTCCAGTTGCATTTTCAACAGAAAGAGTGTTCAGATCTGCTCAATCAAAAGTATGGTTTAACTCTGTTAGCTGAATGCACAGATCAGAAAGAAGTTTCACCGAATGATTCTGTGTAGTTTATATTTGAAGACATTCCTTTTTCCACTATTACCCTCTTAGCGCTCCGAATCTCCACTTGCATTTTCTACAAAAAGAGTGTTTCATAACTGCTCAATCAAAAATATGTTTTATCTCTGTTAACTGAATTTACAGATCAGAAATGAGTTTCACAGAATGCATCTGTGTAGTTTTTATTTGAAGATATTCTTTTTCCCAATGTAGGCCTCTTAGCCCTTAGCATGTCCAATTGCAGTTTCTACAGAAAGAGTGTTTCAGAACGGCTCAATCAAAAGTAAGGTTCAACTCTGTTAGTTGAATGCACAGAACAGAAGGAATTTTCACAGAATGCTACTGTGTAGTTCATATTTGAATATATTCCTTTTTCCACTATTACCCTCTTAGCGCTCCGAATGTCCACTTGCATTTTCTACAGAAAGAGTGTTCAGAACTGCGCAATCAAAAGTATGGGTTAACTCTGTTAGCTTAATGAACATATCAGAAATAAGTTTCACACAATGCTTCTGTGTAGTTTTTATTTGAAGATATTATTTTTCCCAATATAGGCCTCTTAGCGCTCAGAATGTCCAATTGCAGTTTGTACAGAAAGAGTTTTTCAGAAAGGCTCAATCAAAAGTAAGGTTCAACTCTGTTAGTTGAATGCACAGAACAGAAAAAGTTTCATACAATGCTTCTGTGTAGTTTATATTTGAACATATTCTTTTTTCCACTATTACCCACTTAGCGCTACGAATGTCCAGTTGCATTTTCTACAGACAGAGTGTTTCAAAACTGCTCAATCATAAGTATGGTTTAACTCTGTTAGCTGAATGCTCAGATCAGAAAGAAGTTTCACAGAATGCTTCTGTGTAGTTTATATTTGAAAATATTCCTTTTTCCACTACTACTCTCTTAGCGCTCCAAATGTCCAGTTGCATTTTCTACAGAAAGAGTGTTCAGATCTGCTCAATCAAAAGTATGGTTTAACTCTGTTAGCTGAATGCACAGATCAGAAAGAAGTTTCACCGAATGATTCTGTGTAGTTTATATTTGAAGACATTCCTTTTTCCACTATTACCCTCTTAGCGCTCCGAATCTCCACTTGCATTTTCTACAAAAAGAGTGTTTCATAACTGCTCAATCAAAAATATGTTTTATCTCTGTTAACTGAATTTACAGATCAGAAATAAGTTTCACAGAATGCATCTGTGTAGTTTTTATTTGAAGATATTCTTTTTCCCAATGTAGGCCTCTTAGCGCTTAGCATGTCCAATTGCAGTTTCTACAGAAAGAGTGTTTCAGAACGGCTCAATCAAAAGTAAGGTTCAACTCTGTTAGTTGAATGCACAGAACAGAAAGAATTTTCACAGAATGCTACTGTGTAGTTTATATTTGAATATATTCCTTTTTCCACTATTACCCTCTTAGCGCTCCGAATGTCCACTTGCATTTTCTACAGAAAGAGTGTTCAGAACTGCGCAATCAAAAGTATGGTTTAACTCTGTTAGCTTAAGGAACATATCAGAAATAAGTTTCACACAATGCTTCTGTGTAGTTTTTATTTGAAGATATTATTTTTCCCAATAGAGTCCTCTTAGCGCTCAGAATGTCCAATTGCAGTTTCTACAGAAAGAGTGTTTCAGAAAGGCTCAATCAAAAGTAAGGTTCAACTCTGTTAGTTGAATGCACAGAACAGAAAGTAGTTTCATACAATGCTTCTGTGTAGTTTATATTTGAACATATTCTTTTTTCCACTATTACCCACTTAGCGCTACGAATGTCCAGTTGCATTTTCTACAGACAGAGTGTTTCAAAACTGCTCAATCAAAAGTATGGTTTAACTCTGTTAGCTGAATGCTCAGATCAGAAAGAAGTTTCACAGAATGCTTCTGTGTAGTTTATATTTGAATATATTCCTTTTTCCACTACTACTCTCTTAGCGCTCCAAATGTCCAGTTGCATTTTCTACAGAAAGAGTGTTCAGATCTGCTCAATCAAAAGTATGGTTTAACTCTGTTAGCTGAATGCACAGATCAGAAAGAAGTTTCACAGAATGATTCTGTGTAGTTTATATTTGGAGACATTCCTTTTTCCACTATTACCCTCTAAGCGCTCCGAATGTCCACTTGCATTTTCTACAGAAAGAGTGTTCAGAACTGCGCAATCAAAAGTATGGTTTAACTCTGTTAGCTTAATGAACATATCAGAAATAAGTTTCACACAATGCTTCTGTGTAGTTTTTATTTGAAGATATTACTTTTCCCAATATAGGCCTCTTAGCGCTCAGAATGTCCAATTGCAGTTTCTACAGAAAGAGTGTTTCAGAAATGCTCAATCAAAAGTAAGGTTCAACTCTGTTAGTTGAATGCACAGAACAGAAAGAAGTTTCATACAATGCTTCTGTGTAGTTTATATTTGAACATATTCTTTTCTCCACTATTACCCACTTAGCGCTACGAATGTCCAGTTGCATTTTCTACAGACAGAGTGTTTCAAAACTGCTCAATCAAAAGTATGGTTTAACTCTGTTAGCTGAATGCTCAGATCAGAAAGCAGTTTCACAGAATGCTTCTGTGTAGTTTATATTTGAATATATTCCTTTTTCCACTACTACGCTCTTAGCGCTCCAAATGTCCAGTTGCATTTTCAACAGAAAGAGTGTTCAGATCTGCTCAATCAAAAGTATGGTTTAACTCTGTTAGCTGAATGCACAGATCAGAAAGAAGTTTCACCGAATGATTCTGTGTAGTTTATATTTGAAGACATTCCTTTTTCCACTATTACCCTCTTAGCGCTCCGAATCTCCACTTGCATTTTCTACAAAAAGAGTGTTTCATAACTGCTCAATCAAAAATATGTTTTATCTCTGTTAACTGAATTTACAGATCAGAAATAAGTTTCACAGAATGCATCTGTGTAGTTTTTATTTGAAGATATTCTTTTTCCCAATGTAGGCCTCTTAGCGCTTAGCATGTCCAATTGCAGTTTCTACAGAAAGAGTGTTTCAGAACGGCTCAATCAAAAGTAAGGTTCAACTCTGTTAGTTGAATGCACAGAACAGAAAGAATTTTCACAGAATGCTACTGTGTAGTTTATATTTGAATATATTCCTTTTTCCACTATTACCCTCTTAGCGCTCCGAATGTCCACTTGCATTTTCTACAGAAAGAGTGTTCAGAACTGCGCAATCAAAAGTATGGTTTAACTCTGTTAGCTTAATGAACATATCAGAAATAAGTTTCACACAATGCTTCTGTGTAGTTTTTATTTGAAGATATTATTTTTCCCAATATAGGCCTCTTAGCGCTCAGAATGTCCAATTGCAGTTTCTACAGAAAGAGTGTTTCAGAAAGGCTCAATCAAAAGTAAGGTTCAACTCTGTTAGTTGAATGCACAGAACAGAAAGAAGATTCATACAATGCTTCTGTGTAGTTTATATTTGAACATATTCTTTTTTCCACTATTACCCACTTAGCGCTACGAATGTCCAGTTGCATTTTCTACAGACAGAGTGTTTCAAAACTGCTCAATCATAAGTATGGTTTAACTCAGTTAGCTGAATGCTCAGATCAGAAAGAAGTTTCACAGAATGCTTCTGTGTAGTTTATATTTGAATATATTCCTTTTTCCACTACTACTCTCTTAGCGCTCCAAATGTCCAGTTGCATTTTCTACAGAAAGAGTGTTCAGATCTGCTCAATCAAAAGTATGGTTTAACTCTGTTAGCTGAATGCACAGATCAGAAAGAAGTTTCACAGAATGATTCTGTGTAGTTTATATTTGGAGACATTCCTTTTTCCACTATTACCCTCTTAGCGCTCCGAATCTCCACTTGCATTTTCTACAGAAAGAGTGTTTCAGAACAGCTCAATCAAAACTAAGGTTCAACTCTTTTAGTTGAACAAACAGAACAGAAAGAAGTTTCACACAATTCTTCTGTGTAGTTTTTATTTGTAGACATTCTTTTTCCCAATATAGTCCTCTTAGCGCTCAGAATGTCCAATTGCAGTTTATACAGAAAGAGTGTTTCAGAACGGCTCAATCAAAAGTAAGGTTCAAATCTGTTAGTTGAATGCACAGAACAGAAAGAAGTTTCATACAATGTTTCTGTGTAGTTTATATTTGAACATATTCTCTTTTCCACTATTACCCACTTAGCGCTATGAATGTCCAGTTACATTTTCTACAGACAGAGTGTTTCAAAACTGCTCAATCAAAAGTATGGTTTAATTCTGTTAGCTGAATGCTCAGATCAGAAAGAAGTTTCACAGAATGCTTCTGTGTAGTTTATATTTGAATATATTCCTTTTTCCACTACTACGCTCTTAGCGCTCCAAATGTCCAGTTGCATTTTCAACAGAAAGAGTGTTCAGATCTGCTCAATCAAAAGTATGGTTTAACTCTGTTAGCTGAATGCACAGATCAGAAAGAAGTTTCACCGAATGATTCTGTGTAGTTTATATTTGAAGACATTCCTTTTTCCACTATTACCCTCTTAGCGCTCAGAATCTCCACTTGCATTTTCTACAAAAAGTGTGTTTCATAACTGCTCAATCAAAAATATGTTTTATCTCTGTTAACTGAATTTACAGATCAGAAATGAGTTTCACAGAATGCATCTGTGTAGTTTTTATTTGAAGATATTCTTTTTCCCAATGTAGGCCTCTTAGCCCTTAGCATGTCCAATTGCAGTTTCTACAGAAAGAGTGTTTCAGAACGGCTCAATCAAAAGTAAGGTTCAACTCTGTTAGTTGAATGCACAGAACAGAAGGAATTTTCACAGAATGCTACTGTGTAGTTCATATTTGAATATATTCCTTTTTCCACTATTACCCTCTTAGCGCTCCGAATGTCCACTTGCATTTTCTACAGAAAGAGTGTTCAGAACTGCGCAATCAAAAGTATGGGTTAACTCTGTTAGCTTAATGAACATATCAGAAATAAGTTTCACACAATGCTTCTGTGTAGTTTTTATTTGAAGATATTATTTTTCCCAATATAGGCCTCTTAGCGCTCAGAATGTCCAATTGCAGTTTGTACAGAAAGAGTTTTTCAGAAAGGCTCAATCAAAAGTAAGGTTCAACTCTGTTAGTTGAATGCACAGAACAGAAAAAGTTTCATACAATGCTTCTGTGTAGTTTATATTTGAACATATTCTTTTTTCCACTATTACCCACTTAGCGCTACGAATGTCCAGTTGCATTTTCTACAGACAGAGTGTTTCAAAACTGCTCAATCATAAGTATGGTTTAACTCTGTTAGCTGAATGCTCAGATCAGAAAGAAGTTTCACAGAATGCTTCTGTGTAGTTTATATTTGAAAATATTCCTTTTTCCACTACTACTCTCTTAGCGCTCCAAATGTCCAGTTGCATTTTCTACAGAAAGAGTGTTCAGATCTGCTCAATCAAAAGTATGGTTTAACTCTGTTAGCTGAATGCACAGATCAGAAAGAAGTTTCACCGAATGATTCTGTGTAGTTTATATTTGAAGACATTCCTTTTTCCACTATTACCCTCTTAGCGCTCCGAATCTCCACTTGCATTTTCTACAAAAAGAGTGTTTCATAACTGCTCAATCAAAAATATGTTTTATCTCTGTTAACTGAATTTACAGATCAGAAATAAGTTTCACAGAATGCATCTGTGTAGTTTTTATTTGAAGATATTCTTTTTCCCAATGTAGGCCTCTTAGCGCTTAGCATGTCCAATTGCAGTTTCTACAGAAAGAGTGTTTCAGAACGGCTCAATCAAAAGTAAGGTTCAACTCTGTTAGTTGAATGCACAGAACAGAAAGAATTTTCACAGAATGCTACTGTGTAGTTTATATTTGAATATATTCCTTTTTCCACTATTACCCTCTTAGCGCTCCGAATGTCCACTTGCATTTTCTACAGAAAGAGTGTTCAGAACTGCGCAATCAAAAGTATGGTTTAACTCTGTTAGCTTAATGAACATATCAGAAATAAGTTTCACACAATGCTTCTGTGTAGTTTTTATTTGAAGATATTATTTTTCCCAATAGAGTCCTCTTAGCGCTCAGAATGTCCAATTGCAGTTTCTACAGAAAGAGTGTTTCAGAAAGGCTCAATCAAAAGTAAGGTTCAACTCTGTTAGTTGAATGCACAGAACAGAAAGTAGTTTCATACAATGCTTCTGTGTAGTTTATATTTGAACATATTCTTTTTTCCACTATTACCCACTTAGCGCTACGAATGTCCAGTTGCATTTTCTACAGACAGAGTGTTTCAAAACTGCTCAATCAAAAGTATGGTTTAACTCTGTTAGCTGAATGCTCAGATCAGAAAGAAGTTTCACAGAATGCTTCTGTGTAGTTTATATTTGAATATATTCCTTTTTCCACTACTACTCTCTTAGCGCTCCAAATGTCCAGTTGCATTTTCTACAGAAAGAGTGTTCAGATCTGCTCAATCAAAAGTATGGTTTAACTCTGTTAGCTGAATGCACAGATCAGAAAGAAGTTTCACAGAATGATTCTGTGTAGTTTATATTTGGAGACATTCCTTTTTCCACTATTACCCTCTTAGCGTTCCGAATCTCCACTTGCATTTTCTACAGAAAGAGTGTTTCAGAACAGCTCAATCAAAACTAAGGTTCAACTCTTTTATTTGAACAAACAGAACAGAAAGAAGTTTCACACAATTCTTCTGTGTAGTTTTTATTTGTAGACATTCTTTTTCCCAATATAGGCCTCTTAGCGCTCAGAATGTCCAATTGCAGTTTATACAGAAAGAGTGTTTCAGAACGGCTCAATCAAAAGTAAGGTTCAAATCTGTTAGTTGAATGCACAGAACAGAAAGAAGTTTCATACAATGTTTCTGTGTAGTTTATATTTGAACATATTCTCTTTTCCACTATTACCCACTTAGCGCTACGAATGTCCAGTTACATTTTCTACAGACAGAGTGTTTCAAAACTGCTCAATCAAAAGTATGGTTTAATTCTGTTAGCTGAATGCTCAGATCAGAAAGAAGTTTCACAGAATGCTTCTGTGTAGTTTATATTTGAATATATTCCTTTTTCCACTACTACGCTCTTAGCGCTCCAAATGTCCAGTTGCATTTTCAACAGAAAGAGTGTTCAGATCTGCTCAATCAAAAGTATGGTTTAACTCTGTTAGCTGAATGCACAGATCAGAAAGAAGTTTCACCGAATGATTCTGTGTAGTTTATATTTGAAGACATTCCTTTTTCCACTATTACCCTCTTAGCGCTCAGAATCTCCACTTGCATTTTCTACAAAAAGAGTGTTTCATAACAGCTCAATCAAAAATATGTTTTATCTCTGTTAACTGAATTTACAGATCAGAAATAAGTTTCACAGAATGCATCTGTGTAGTTTTTATTTGAAGATATTCTTTTTCCCAATGTAGGCCTCTTAGCGCTTAGCATGTCCAATTGCAGTTTCTACAGAAATAGTGTTTCAGAACCGCTCAATCAAAAGTAAGGTTCAACTCTGTTAGTTGAATGCACAGAACAGAAAGAATTTTCACAGAATGCTACTGTGTAGTTTATATTTGAATATATTCCTTTTTCCACTATTACCCTCTTAGCGCTCCGAATGTCCACTTGCATTTTCTACAGAAAGAGTGTTCAGAACTGCGCAATCAAAAGTATGGTTTAACTCTGTTAGCTTAATGAACATATCAGAAATAAGTTTCACACAATGCTTCTGTGTAGTTTTTATTTGAAGATATTATTTTTCCCAATATAGGCCTCTTAGCGCTCAGAATGTCCAATTGCAGTTTCTACAGAAAGAGTGTTTCAGAAAGGCTCAATCAAAAGTAAGGTTCAACTCTGTTAGTTGAATGCACAGAACAGAAAGAAGTTTCATACAATGTTTCTGTGTATTTTATATTTGAACATATTATTTTTCCACTATTACCCACTTAGCGCTACGAATGTCCAGTTGCATTTTCTACAGACAGAGTGTTTCAAAACTGCTCAATCAAAAGTATGGTTTAACTCTGTTAGCTGAATGCTCAGATCAGAAAGAAGTTTCACAGAATGCTTCTGTGTAGTTTATATTTGAATATATTCCTTTTTCCACTACTACGCTCTTAGTGCTCCAAATGTCCAGTTGCATTTTCAACAGAAAGAGTGTTCAGATCTGCTCAATCAAAAGTATGGTTTAACTCTGTTAGCTGAATGCACAGATCAGAAAGAAGTTTCACCGAATGATTCTGTGTAGTTTATATTTGGAGACATTCCTTTTTCCACTATTACCCTCTTAGCGCTCCGAATCTCCACTTGCATTTTCTACAAAAAGAGTGTTTCATAACTGCTCAATCAAAAATATGTTTTATCTCTGTTAACTGAATTTACATATCAGAAATAAGTTTCACAGAATGCATCTGTGCAGTTTTTATTTGAAGATATTCTTTTTCCCAATTTAGGCCTCTTAGCGCTTAGCATGTCCAATTGCAGTTTCTACAGAAAGAGTGTTTCAGAACGGCTCAATCAAAAGTAAGGTTCAACTCTGTTAGTTGAATGCACAGAACAGAAAGAATTTTCACAGAATGCTACTGTGTAGTTTATATTTGAATATATTCCTTTTTCCACTATTACCCTCTTAGCGCTCCGAATGTCCACTTGCATTTTCTACAGAAAGAGTGTTCAGAACTGCGCAATCAAAAGTATGGTTTAACTCTGTTAGCTTAATTAATATATCAGAAATAAGTTTCACACAATGCTTCTGTGTAGTTTTTATTTGAAGATATTATTTTTCCCAATATAGGCCTCTTAGCGCTCAGAATGTCCAATTGCAGTTTCTACAGAAAGAGTGTTTAAGAAAGGCTCAATCAAAAGTAAGGTTCAACTCTGTTAGTTGAATGCACAGAACAGAAAGAAGTTTCATACAATGCTTCTGTGTAGTTTATATTTGAACATATTCTTTTTTCCACTATTACCCACTTAGCGCTACGAATGTCCAGTTGCATTTTCTACAGACAGAGTGTTTCAAAACTGCTCAATCATAAGTATGGTTTAACTCAGTTAGCTGAATGCTCAGATCAGAAAGAAGTTTCACAGAATGCTTCTGTGTAGTTTATATTTGAATATATTCCTTTTTCCACTACTACTCTCTTAGCGCTCCAAATGTCCAGTTGCATTTTCTACAGAAAGAGTGTTCAGATGTGCTCAATCAAAAGTATGGTTTAACTCTGTTAGCTGAATGCACAGATCAGAAAGAAGTTTCACAGAATGATTCTGTGTAGTTTATATTTGGAGACATTCCTTTTTCCACTATTACACTCTTAGCGCTCCGAATCTCCACTTGCATTTTCTACAGAAAGAGTGTTTCAGAACAGCTCAATCAAAACTAAGGTTCAACTCTTTTAGTTGAACAAACAGAACAGAAAGAAGTTTCACACAATTCTTCTGTGTAGTTTTTATTTGTAGACATTCTTTTTCCCAATATAGGCCTCTTAGCGCTCAGAATGTCCAATTGCAGTTTCTACAGAAAGAGTGTTTCAGAACGGCTCAATCAAAAGTAAGGTTCAACTCTGTTAGTTGAATGCACAGAACAGAAAGAAGTTTCATACAATGTTTCTGTGTAGTTTATATTTGAACATATTCTCTTTTCCACTATTACCCACTTAGCGCTACGAATGTCCAGTTGCATTTTCTACAGACAGAGGGTGTCAAAACTGCTCAATCAAAAGTATGGTTTAACTCTGTTAGCTGAATGCTCAGATCAGAAAGAAGTTTCACAGAATGCTTCTGTGTAGTTTATATTTGAATATATTCCTTTTTCCACTACTACGCTCTTAGCGCTCCAAATGTCCAGTTGCATTTTCAACAGAAAGAGTGTTCAGATCTGCTCAATCAAAAGTATGGTTTAACTCTGTTAGCTGAATGCACAGATCAGAAAGAAGTTTCACCGAATGATTCTGTGTAGTTTATATTTGAAGACATTCCTTTTTCCACTATTACCCTCTTAGCGCTCCGAATCTCCACTTGCATTTTCTACAAAAAGAGTGTTTCATAACTGCTCAATCAAAAATATGTTTTATCTCTGTTAACTGAATTTACAGATCAGAAATAAGTTTCACAGAATGCATCTGTGTAGTTTTTATTTGAAGATATTCTTTTTCCCAATATAGGCCTCTTAGCGCTTAGCATGTCCAATTGCAGTTTCTACAGAAATAGTGTTTCAGAACGGCTCAATCAAAAGTAAGGTTCAACTCTGTTAGTTGAATGCACAGAACAGAAAGAATTTTCACAGAATGCTACTGTGTAGTTTATATTTGAATATATTCCTTTTTCCACTATTACCCTCTTAGCGCTCCGAATGTCCACTTGCATTTTCTACAGAAAGAGTGTTCAGAACTGCGCAATCAAAAGTATGGTTTAACTCTGTTAGCTTAATGAACATATCAGAAATAAGTTTCACACAATGCTTCTGTGTAGTTTTTATTTGAAGATATTATTTTTCCCAATATAGGCCTCTTAGCGCTCAGAATGTCCAATTGCAGTTTCTACAGAAAGAGTGTTTCAGAAAGGCTCAATCAAAAGTAAGGTTCAACTCTGTTAGTTGAATGCACAGAACAGAAAGTAGTTTCATACAATGCTTCTGTGTATTTTATATTTGAACATATTCTTTTTCCACTATTACCCACTTAGCGCTACGAATGTCCAATTGCATTTTCTACAGACAGAGTGTTTCAAAACTGCTCAATCAAAAGTATGGTTTAACTCTGTTAGCTGAATTCTCAGATCAGAAAGAAGTTTCACAGAATGCTTCTGTGTAGTTTATATTTGAATATATTCCTTTTTCCACTACTACGCTCTTAGCGCTCCAAATGTCCAGTTACATTTTCAACAGAAAGAGTGTTCAGATCTGCTCAATCAAAAGTATGGTTTAACTCTGTTAGCTGAATGCACAGATCAGAAAGAAGTTTCACCGAATGATTCTGTGTAGTTTATATTTGAAGACATTCCTTTTTCCACTATTACCCTCTTAGCGCTCCGAATCTCCACTTGCATTTTCTACAAAAAGAGTGTTTCATAACTGCTCAATCAAAAATAGGTTTTATCTCTGTTAACTGAATTTACAGATCAGAAATAAGTTTCACAGAATGCATCTGTGCAGTTTTTATTTGAAGATATTCTTTTTCCCAATTTAGGCCTCTTAGAGCTTAGCATGTCCAATTGCAGTTTCTACAGAAAGAGTGTTTCAGAACGGCTCAATCAAAAGTAAGGTTCAACTCTGTTAGTTGAATGCACAGAACAGAAAGAATTTTCACAGAATGCTACTGTGTAGTTTATATTTGAATATATTCCTTTTTCCACTATTACCCTCTTAGCGCTCCGAATGTCCACTTGCATTTTCTACAGAAAGAGTGTTCAGAACTGCGCAATCAAAAGTATGGTTTAACTCTGTTAGCTTAATGAACATATCAGAAATAATTTTCACACAATGCTTCTGTGTAGTTTTTATTTGAAGATATTATTTTTCCCAATATAGGCCTCTTAGCGCTCAGAATGTCCAATTGCAGTTTCTACAGAAAGAGTATTTCAGAAAGGCTCAATCAAAAGTAAGGTTCAACTCTGTTAGTTGAATGCACAGAACAGAAAGGAGTTTCATACAATGCTTCTGTGTAGTTTATATTTGAACATATTCTTTTTTCCACTATTACCCACTTAGCGCTACGAATGTCCAGTTGCATTTTCTACAGACAGAGTGTTTCAAAACTGCTCAATCATAAGTATGGTTTAACTCAGTTAGCTGAATGCTCAGATCAGAAAGAAGTTTCACAGAATGCTTCTGTGTAGTTTATATTTGAATATATTCCTTTTTCCACTACTACTCTCTTAGCGCTCCAAATGTCCAGTTGCATTTTCTACAGAAAGAGTGTTCAGATCTGCTCAATCAAAAGTATGGTTTAACTCTGTTAGCTGAATGCACAGATCAGAAAGAAGTTTCACAGAATGATTCTGTGTAGTTTATATTTGGAGACATTCCTTTTTCCACTATTACCCTCTTAGCGCTCCGAATCTCCACTTGCATTTTCTACAGAAAGAGTGTTTCAGAACGGCTCAATCAAAACTAAGGTTCAACTCTTTTAGTTGAACAAACAGAACAGAAAGAAGTTTCACACAATTCTTCTGTGTAGTTTTTATTTGTAGACATTCTTTTTCCCAATATAGGCCTCTTAGCGCTCAGAATGTCCAATTGCAGTTTCTACAGAAAGAGTGTTTCAGAACGGCTCAATCAAAAGTAAGGTTCAACTCTGTTAGTTGAATGCACAGAACAGAAAGAAGTTTCATACAATGCTTCTGTGTAGTTTATATTAGAACATATTCTCTTTTCCACTATTACCCACTTAGCGCTACGAATGTCCAGTTGCATTTTCTACAGACAGAGTGTTTCAAAACTGCTCAATCAAAAGTATGGTTTAACTCTGTTAGCTGAATGCTCGGATCAGAAAGAAGTTTCACAGAATGCTTCTGTGTAGTTTATATTTGAATATATTCCTTTTTCCACTACTACGCTCTTAGCGCTCCAAATGTCCAGTTGCATTTTCTACAGAAAGAGTGTTCAGATCTGCTCAATCAAAAGTATGGTTTAACTCTGTTAGCTGAATGCACAGATCAGAAAGAAGTTTCACCGAATGATTCTGTGTAGTTTATATTTGAAGACATTCCTTTTTCCACTATTACCCCCTTAGCGCTCCGAATCTCCACTTGCATTTTCTACAAAAAGAGTGTTTCATAACTGCTCAATCAAAAATATGTTTTATCTCTGTTAACTGAATTTACAGATCAGAAATAAGTTTCACAGAATGCATCTGTGTAGTTTTTATTTGAAGATATTCTTTTTCCCAATGTAGGCCTCTTAGCGCTTAGCATGTCCAATTGCAGTTTCTACAGAAATAGTGTTTCAGAACGGCTCAATCAAAATTAAGGTTCAACTCTGTTATTTGAATGCACAGAACAGAAAGAATTTTCACAGAATGCTACTGTGTAGTTTATATTTGAATAAATTCCTTTTTCCACTATTACCCTCTTAGCGCTCCGAATGTCCACTTGCATTTTCTACAGAAAGAGTGTTCAGAACTGCGCAATCAAAAGTATGGTTTAACTCTGTTAGCTTAATGAACATATCAGAAATAAGTTTCACACAATGCTTCTGTGTAGTTTTTATTTGAAGATATTATTTTTCCCAATATAGGCCTCTTAGCGCTCAGAATGTCCAATTGCACTTTCTACAGAAAGAGTGTTTCAGAAAGGCTCAATCAAATGTAAGGTTCAACTCTGTTAGTTGAATGCACAGAACAGAAAGAAGTTTCATACAATGCTTCTGTGTAGTTTATATTTGAACATATTCTTTTTTCCACTATTACCCACTTAGCGCTACGAATGTCCAGTTGCATTTTCTACAGACAGAGTGTTTCAAAACTGCTCAATCAAAAGTATGGTTTAACTCTGTTAGCTGAATGCTCAGATCAGAAAGAATTTTCACAGAATGCTTCTGTGTAGTTTATATTTGAATATATTCCTTTTTCCACTACTACTCTCTTAGCGCTCCAAATGTCCAGTTGCATTTTCTACAGAAAGAGAGTTCAGATCTGCTCAATCAAAAGTATGGTTTAACTCTGTTAGCTGAATGCACAGATCATAAAGAAGTTTCACAGAATGATTCTGTGTAGTTTATATTTGGAGACATTCCTTTTTCCACTATTACCCTCTTAGCGCTCCGAAACTCCACTTGCATTTTCTACAGAAAGAGTGTTTCAGAACGGCTCAATCAAAACTAAGGTTCAACTCTTTTAGTTGAACAAACAGAACAGAAAGAAGTTTCACACAATTCTTCTGTGTAGTTTTTATTTGTAGACATTCTTTTTCCCAATATAGGCCTCTTAGCGCTCAGAATGTCCAATTGCAATTTCTACAGAAAGAGTGTTTCAGAACGACTCAATCAAAAGTAAGGTTCAACTCTGTTAGTTGAATGCACAGAACAGAAAGAAGTTTCATACAATGCTTCTGTGTAGTTTATATTTGAACATATTCTTTTTTCCACTATTACCCACTTAGCGCTACGAATGTCCAGTTGCATTTTCTACAGACAGAGTGTTTCAAAACTGCTCAATCAAAAGTATGGTTTAACTCTGTTAGCTGAATGCTCAGATCAGAAAAAAGTTTCACAGAATGCTTCTGTGTAGTTTATATTTGAATATATTCCTTTTTCCACTACTACGCGCTTAGCGCTCCAAATGTCCAGTTGCATTTTCTACAGAAAGAGTGTTCAGATCTGCTCAATCAAAAGTATGGTTTAACTCTGTTAGCTGAATGCACAGATCAGAAAGAAGTTTCACCGAATGATTCTGTGTAGTTTATATTTGAAGACATTCCTTTTTCCACTATTACCCTCTTAGCGCTCCGAATCTCCACTTGCATTTTCTACAAAAAGAGTGTTTCATAACTGCTCAATCAAAAATATGTTTTATCTCTGTTAACTGAATTTACAGATCAGAAATAAGTTTCACAGAATGCATCTGTGTAGTTTTTATTTGAAGATATTCTTTATCCCATTGTAGGCCTCTTTGCGCTTAGCATGTCCAATTGCAGTTTCTACAGAAAGAGTGTTTCAGAACGGCTCAATCAAAAGTAAGGTTCAACTCTGTTAGTTGAATGCACAGAACAGAAAGAATTTTCACAGAATGCTACTGTGTAGTTTATATTTGAATATATTCCTTTTTCCACTATTACCCTCTTTGCGCTCCGAATGTTCACTTGCATTTTCTACAGAACGAGTGTTCAGAACTGCGCAATCAAAAGTATGGTTTAACTCTGTTAGCTTAATGAACATATCAGAAATAAGTTTCACACAATGCTTCTGTGTAGTTTTTATTTGAAGATATTATTTTTCCCAATATAGGCCTCTTAGCGCTCAGAATGTCCAATTGCACTTTCTACAGAAAGAGTGTTTCAGAAAGGCTCAATCAAATGTAAGGTTCAACTCTGTTAGTTGAATGCACAGAACAGAAAGAAGTTTCATACAATGCTTCTGTGTAGTTTATATTTGAACATATTCTTTTTTCCACTATTACCCACTTAGCGCTACGAATGTCCAGTTGCATTTTCTACAGACAGAGTGTTTCAAAACTGCTCAATCAAAAGTATGGTTTAACTCTGTTAGCTGAATGCTCAGATCAGAAAGAATTTTCACAGAATGCTTCTGTGTAGTTTATATTTGAATATATTCCTTTTTCCACTACTACTCTCTTAGCGCTCCAAATGTCCAGTTGCTTTTTCTACAGAAAGAGAGTTCAGATCTGCTCAATCAAATGTATGGTTTAACTCTGTTAGCTGAATGCACAGATCAGAAAGAAGTTTCACAGAATGATTCTGTGTAGTTTATATTTGGAGACATTCCTTTTTCCACTATTACCCTCTTAGTGCTCCGAATCTCCACTTGCATTTTCTACAGAAAGAGTGTTTCAGAACGGCTCAATCAAAACTAAGGTTCAACTCTTTTAGTTGAACAAACAGAACAGAAAGAAGTTTCACACAATTCTTCTGTGTAGTTTTTATTTGTAGACATTCTTTTTCCCAATATAGGCCTCTTAGCGCTCAGAATGTCCAATTGCAGTTTCTACAGAAAGAGTGTTTCAGAACGGCTCAATCAAAAGTAAGGTTAAACTCTGTTAGTTGAATGCACAGAACAGAAAGTAGTTTCATACAATGCTTCTGTGTAGTTTATATTTGAACATATTCTTTTTTCCACTATTACCCACTTAGCGCTACGAATGTCCAGTTGCATTTTCTACAGACAGAGTGTTTCAAAACTGCTCAATCAAAAGTATGGTTTAACTCTGTTAGCTGAATGCTCAGATCAGAAAGAAGTTTCACAGAATGCTTCTGTGTAGTTTATATTTGAATATATTAATTTTTCCACTACTACGCTCTTAGCGCTCCAAATGTCCAGTTGCATTTTCTACAGAAAGAGTGTTCAGATCTGCTCAATCAAAAGTATGGTTTAACTCTGTTAGCTGAATGCACAGATCAGAAAGAAGTTTCACCGAATGATTCTGTGTAGTTTATATTTGAAGACATTCCTTTTTCCACTATTACCCTCTTAGCGCTCCGAATCTCCACTTGCATTTTCTACAAAAAGAGTGTTTCATAACTGCTCAATCAAAAATAAGTTTTATCTCTGTTAACTGAATTTGCAGATCAGAAATAAGTTTCACAGAATGCATCTGTGTAGTTTTTATTTGAAGATATTCTTTTTCCCATTGTAGGCCTCTTTGCGCTTAGCATGTCCAATTGCAGTTTCTACAGAAAGAGTGTTTCAGAACGGCTCAATCAAAAGTAAGGTTCAACTCTGTTAGTTGAATGCACAGAACAGAAAGAATTTTCACAGAATGCTACTGTGTAGTTTATATTTGCATATATTCCTTTTTCCACTATTACCCTCTTAGCGCTCTGAATGTCCACTTGCATTTTCTACAGAACGAGTGTTCAGAACTGCGCAATCAAAAGTATGGTTTAACTCTGTTAGCTTAATGAACATATCAGAAATAAGTTTCACACAATGCTTCTGTGTAGTTTTTATTTGAAGATATTATTTTTCCCAATATAGGCCTCTTAGCGCTCAGAATGTCCAATTGCACTTTCTACAGAAAGAGTGTTTCAGAAAGGCTCAATCAAATGTAAGGTTCAACTCTGTTAGTTGAATGCACAGAACAGAAAGAAGTTTCATACAATGCTTCTGTGTAGTTTATATTTGAACATATTCTTTTTTCCACTATTACCCACTTAGCGCTACGAATGTCCAGTTGCATTTTCTACAGACAGAGTGTTTCAAAACTGCTCAATCAAAAGTATGGTTTAACTCTGTTAGCTAAATGCTCAGATCAGAAAGAAGTTTCACAGAATGCTTCTGTGTAGTTTATATTTGAATATATTCCTTTTTCCACTACTACTCTCTTAGCGCTCCAAATGTCCAGTTGCATTTTCTACAGAAAGAGTGTTCAGATCTGCTCAATCAAAAGTATGGTTTAACTCTGTTAGCTGAATGCACAGGTCAGAAAGAAGTTTTACAGAATGATTCTGTGTAGTTTATATTTGGAGACATTCCTTTTTCCACTATTACCCTCTTAGCGCTCCGAATCTCCACTTGCATTTTCTACAGAAAGAGTGTTTCAGAATGGCTCAATGAAAACTAATGTTCAACTCTCTTAGTGGAACAAACAGAACAGAAAGAAGTTTCACACAATTCTTCTGTGTAGTTTTTATTTGTAGACATTCTTTTTCGCAATATAGGCCTCTTAGCGCTCAGAATGTCCAATTGCAGTTTCTACAGAAAGAGTGTTTCAGAACGGCTCAATCAAAAGTAAGTTTCAACTCTGTTAGTTGAATGCACAGAACAGAAAGAAGTTTCATACAATGCTTCTGTGTAGTTTATATTTGAACATATACTTTTTTCCACTATTACCCTCTTAGCGCTAGGAAAGTCCAGTTGCATTTTCAACAGACAGAGTGTTTCAAAACTGCTCAATCAAAAGTATGGTTTAACTCTGTTAGCTGTATGCTCAGATCAGAAAGAAGTTTCACAGAATGCTTCTGTGTAGTTTATATTTGAATATATTCCTTTTTCCACTACTACGCTCTTAGCGCTCCAAATGTCCAGTTGCATTTTCAACAGAAAGAGTGTTCAGATCTGCTCAATCAAAAGTATGGTTTAACTCTGTTAGCTGAATGCACAGATCAGAAAGAAGTTTCACCGAATGATTCTGTGTAGTTTATATTTGAAGACATTACTTTTTCCACTATTACCCTCTTAGCGCTCCGAATCTCCACTTGCATTTTCTACAAAAAGAGTGTTTCATAACTGCTCAATCAAAAATATGTTTTATCTCTGTTAACTGAATTTACAGATCAGAAATAAGTTTCACAGAATGCATCTGTGTAGTTTTTATTTGAATATATTCTTTTTCCCAATGTAGGCCTCTTAGCGCTTAGCATGTCCAATTGCAGTTTCTACAGAAAGAGTGTTTCAGAACGGCTCAATCAAAAGTAAGGTTCAACTCTGTTAGTTGAATGCACAGAACAGAAAGAATTTTCACAGAATGCTACTGTGTAGTTTATATTTGAATATATTCCTTTTTCCACTATTACCCTCTTAGCGCTCCGAATGTCCACTTGCATTTTCTACAGAAAGAGTGTTCAGAACTGCGCAATCAAAAGTATGGTTTAACTCTGTTAGCTTAATGAACATATCAGAAATAAGTTTCACACAATGCTTCTGTGTAGTTTTTATTTGAAGATATTATTTTTCCCAATATAGTCCTCTTAGCGCTCAGAATGTCCAATTGCAGTTTCTACAGAAAGAGTGTTTCAGAAAGGCTCAATCAAAAGTAAGGTTCAACTCTGTTAGTTGAATACACAGAACAGAAAGAAGTTTCATACAATGCTTCTGTGTAGTTTATATTTGAACATATTCTTTTTTCCACTATTACCCACTTAGCGCTACGAATGTCCAGTTGCATTTTCTACAGACAGAGTATTTCAAAACTGGTCAATCAAAAGTATGGTTTAACTCTGTTAGCTGAATGCTCAGATCAGAAAGAAGTTTCACAGAATGCTTCTGTGTAGTTTATATTTGAATATATTCCTTTTTCCACTACTACTCTCTTAGCGCTCCAAATGTCCAGTTGCATTTTCTACAGAAAGAGAGTTCAGATCTGCTCAATCAAAAGTATGGTTTAAATCTGTTAGCTGAATGCACAGATCAGAAAGATGTTTCACAGAATGATTCTGTGTAGTTTATATTTGGAGACATTCCTTTTTCCACTATTACCCTCTTAGCGCTCCGAAACTCCACTTGCATTTTCTACAGAAAGAGTGTTTCAGAACGGCTCAATCAAAACTAAGGTTCAACTCTTTTAGTTGAACAAACAGAACAGAAAGAAGTTTCACACAATTCTTCTGTGTAGTTTTTATTTGTAGACATTCTTTTTCCCAATATAGGCCTCTTAGCGCTCAGAATGTCCAATTGCAATTTCTACAGAAAGAGTGTTTCAGAACGACTCAATCAAAAGTAAGGTTCAACTCTGTTAGTTGAATGCACAGAACAGAAAGAAGTTTCATACAATGCTTCTGTGTAGTTTATATTTGAACATATTCTTTTTTCCACTATTACCCACTTAGCGCTACGAATGTCCAGTTGCATTTTCTACAGACAGAGTGTTTCAAAACTGCTCAATCAAAAGTATGGTTTAACTCTGTTAGCTGAATGCTCAGATCAGAAAAAAGTTTCACAGAATGCTTCTGTGTAGTTTATATTTGAATATATTCCTTTTTCCACTACTACGCGCTTAGCGCTCCAAATGTCCAGTTGCATTTTCTACAGAAAGAGTGTTCAGATCTGCTCAATCAAAAGTATGGTTTAACTCTGTTAGCTGAATGCACAGATCAGAAAGAAGTTTCACCGAATGATTCTGTGTAGTTTATATTTGAAGACATTCCTTTTTCCACTATTACCCTCTTAGCGCTCCGAATCTCCACTTGCATTTTCTACAAAAAGAGTGTTTCATAACTGCTCAATCAAAAATATGTTTTATCTCTGTTAACTGAATTTACAGATCAGAAATAAGTTTCACAGAATGCATCTGTGTAGTTTTTATTTGAAGATATTCTTTTTCCCATTGTAGGCCTCTTTGCGCTTAGCATGTCCAATTGCAGTTTCTACAGAAAGAGTGTTTCAGAACGGCTCAATCAAAAGTAAGGTTCAACTCTGTTAGTTGAATGCACAGAACAGAAAGAATTTTCACAGAATGCTACTGTGTAGTTTATATTTGAATATATTCCTTTTTCCACTATTACCCTCTTTGCGCTCCGAATGTCCACTTGCATTTTCTACAGAACGAGTGTTCAGAACTGCGCAATCAAAAGTATGGTTTAACTCTGTTAGCTTAATGAACATATCAGAAATAAGTTTCACACAATGCTTCTGTGTAGTTTTTATTTGAAGATATTATTTTTCCCAATATAGGCCTCTTAGCGCTCAGAATGTCCAATTGCACTTTCTACAGAAAGAGTGTTTCAGAAAGGCTCAATCAAATGTAAGGTTCAACTCTGTTAGTTGAATGCACAGAACAGAAAGAAGTTTCATACAATGCTTCTGTGTAGTTTATATTTGAACATATTCTTTTTTCCACTATTACCCACTTAGCGCTACGAATGTCCAGTTGCATTTTCTACAGACAGAGTGTTTCAAAACTGCTCAATCAAAATTATGGTTTAACTCTGTTAGCTGAATGCTCAGATCAGAAAGAATTTTCACAGAATGCTTCTGTGTAGTTTATATTTGAATATATTCCTTTTTCCACTACTACTCTCTTAGCGCTCCAAATGTCCAGTTGCTTTTTCTACAGAAAGAGAGTTCAGATCTGCTCAATCAAAAGTATGGTTTAACTCTGTTAGCTGAATGCACAGATCAGAAAGAAGTTTCACAGAATGATTCTGTGTAGTTTATATTTGGAGACATTCCTTTTTCCACTATTACCCTCTTAGCGCTCCGAATCTCCACTTGCATTTTCTACAGAAAGAGTGTTTCAGAACGGCTCAATCAAAACTAAGGTTCAACTCTTTTAGTTGAACAAACAGAACAGAAAGAAGTTTCACACAATTCTTCTGTGTAGTTTTTATTTGTAGACATTCTTTTTCCCAATATAGGCCTCTTAGCGCTCAGAATGTCCAATTGCAGTTTCTACAGAAAGAGTGTTTCAGAACGGCTCAATCAAAAGTAAGGTTAAACTCTGTTAGTTGAATGCACAGAACAGAAAGTAGTTTCATACAATGCTTCTGTGTAGTTTATATTTGAACATATTCTTTTTTCCACTATTACCCACTTAGCGCTACGAATGTCCAGTTGCATTTTCTACAGACAGAGTGTTTCAAAACTGCTCAATCAAAAGTATGGTTTAACTCTGTTAGCTGAATGCTCAGATCAGAAAGAAATTTCACAGAATGCTTCTGTGTAGTTTATATTTGAATATATTCCTTTTTCCACTACTACGCTCTTAGCGCTCCAAATGTCCAGTTGCATTTTCTACAGAAAGAGTGTTCAGATCTGCTCAATCAAAAGTATGGTTTAACTCTGTTAGCTGAATGCACAGATCAGAAAGAAGTTTCACCGAATGATTCTGTGTAGTTTATATTTGAAGACATTCCTTTTTCCACTATTACCCTCTTAGCGCTCCGAATCTCCACTTGCATTTTCTACAAAAAGAGTGTTTCATAACTGCTCAATCAAAAATAAGTTTTATCTCTGTTAACTGAATTTGCAGATCAGAAATAAGTTTCACAGAATGCATCTGTGTAGTTTTTATTTGAAGATATTCTTTTTCCCATTGTAGGCCTCTTTGCGCTTAGCATGTCCAATTGCAGTTTCTACAGAAAGAGTGTTTCAGAACGGCTCAATCAAAAGTAAGGTTCAACTCTGTTAGTTGAATGCACAGAACAGAAAGAATTTTCACAGAATGCTACTGTGTAGTTTATATTTGAATATATTCCTTTTTCCACTATTACCCTCTTAGCGCTCTGAATGTCCACTTGCATTTTCTACAGAACGAGTGTTCAGAACTGCGCAATCAAAAGTATGGTTTAACTCTGTTAGCTTAATGAACATATCAGAAATAAGTTTCACACAATGCTTCTGTGTAGTTTTTATTTGAAGATATTATTTTTCCCAATATAGGCCTCTTAGCGCTCAGAATGTCCAATTGCACTTTCTACAGAAAGAGTGTTTCAGAAAGGCTCAATCAAATGTAAGGTTCAACTCTGTTAGTTGAATGCACAGAACAGAAAGAAGTTTCATACAATGCTTCTGTGTAGTTTATATTTGAACATATTCTTTTTTCCACTATTACCCACTTAGCGCTACGAATGTCCAGTTGCATTTTCTACAGACAGAGTGTTTCAAAACTGCTCAATCAAAAGTATGGTTTAACTCTGTTAGCTGAATGCTCAGATCAGAAAGAATTTTCACAGAATGCTTCTGTGTAGTTTATATTTGAATATATTCCTTTTTCCACTACTACTCTCTTAGCGCTCCAAATGTCCAGTTGCTTTTTCTACAGAAAGAGAGTTCAGATCTGCTCAATCAAAAGTATGGTTTAACTCTGTTAGCTGAATGCACAGATCAGAAAGAAGTTTCACAGAATGATTCTGTGTAGTTTATATTTGGAGACATTCCTTTTTCCACTATTACCCTCTTAGCGCTCCGAATCTCCACTTGCATTTTCTACAGAAAGAGTGTTTCAGAACGGCTCAATCAAAACTAAGGTTCAACTCTTTTAGTTGAACAAACAGAACAGAAAGAAGTTTCACACAATTCTTCTGTGTAGTTTTTATTTGTAGACATTCTTTTTCCCAATATAGGCCTCTTAGCGCTCAGAATGTCCAATTGCAGTTTCTACAGAAAGAGTGTTTCAGAACGGCTCAATCAAAAGTAAGGTTAAACTCTGTTAGTTGAATGCACAGAACAGAAAGTAGTTTCATACAATGCTTCTGTGTAGTTTATATTTGAACATATTCTTTTTTCCACTATTACCCACTTAGCGCTACGAATGTCCAGTTGCATTTTCTACAGACAGAGTGTTTCAAAACTGCTCAATCAAAAGTATGGTTTAACTCTGTTAGCTGAATGCTCAGATCAGAAAGAAATTTCACAGAATGCTTCTGTGTAGTTTATATTTGAATATATTCCTTTTTCCACTACTACGCTCTTAGCGCTCCAAATGTCCAGTTGCATTTTCTACAGAAAGAGTGTTCAGATCTGCTCAATCAAAAGTATGGTTTAACTCTGTTAGCTGAATGCACAGATCAGAAAGAAGTTTCACCGAATGATTCTGTGTAGTTTATATTTGAAGACATTCCTTTTTCCACTATTACCCTCTTAGCGCACCGAATCTCCACTTGCATTTTCTACAAAAAGAGTGTTTCATAACTGCTCAATCAAAAATAAGTTTTATCTCTGTTAACTGAATTTGCAGATCAGAAATAAGTTTCACAGAATGCATCTGTGTAGTTTTTATTTGAAGATATTCTTTTTCCCATTGTAGGCCTCTTTGCGCTTAGCATGTCCAATTGCAGTTTCTACAGAAAGAGTGTTTCAGAACGGCTCAATCAAAAGTAAGGTTCAACTCTGTTAGTTGAATGCACAGAACAGAAAGAATTTTCACAGAATGCTACTGTGTAGTTTATATTTGAATATATTCCTTTTTCCACTATTACCCTCTTAGCGCTCTGAATGTCCACTTGCATTTTCTACAGAACGAGTGTTCAGAACTGCGCAATCAAAAGTATGGTTTAACTCTGTTAGCTTAATGAACATATCAGAAATAAGTTTCACACAATGCTTCTGTGTAGTTTTTATTTGAAGATATTATTTTTCCCAATATAGGCCTCTTAGCGCTCAGAATGTCCAATTGCACTTTCTACAGAAAGAGTGTTTCAGAAAGGCTCAATCAAATGTAAGGTTCAACTCTGTTAGTTGAATGCACAGAACAGAAAGAAGTTTCATACAATGCTTCTGTGTAGTTTATATTTGAACATATTCTTTTTTCCACTATTACCCACTTAGCGCTACGAATGTCCAGTTGCATTTTCTACAGACAGAGTGTTTCAAAACTGCTCAATCAAAAGTATGGTTTAACTCTGTTAGCTGAATGCTCAGATCAGAAAGAATTTTCACAGAATGCTTCTGTGTAGTTTATATTTGAATATATTCCTTTTTCCACTACTACTCTCTTAGCGCTCCAAATGTCCAGTTGCTTTTTCTACAGAAAGAGAGTTCAGATCTGCTCAATCAAAAGTATGGTTTAACTCTGTTAGCTGAATGCACAGATCAGAAAGAAGTTTCACAGAATGATTCTGTGTAGTTTATATTTGGAGACATTCCTTTTTCCACTATTACCCTCTTAGCGCTCCGAATCTCCACTTGCATTTTCTACAGAAAGAGTGTTTCAGAACGGCTCAATCAAAACTAAGGTTCAACTCTTTTAGTTGAACAAACAGAACAGAAAGAAGTTTCACACAATTCTTCTGTGTAGTTTTTATTTGTAGACATTCTTTTTCCCAATATAGGCCTCTTAGCGCTCAGAATGTCCAATTGCAGTTTCTACAGAAAGAGTGTTTCAGAACGGCTCAATCAAAAGTAAGGTTAAACTCTGTTAGTTGAATGCACAGAACAGAAAGTAGTTTCATAAAATGCTTCTGTGTAGTTTATATTTGAACATATTCTTTTTTCCACTATTACCCACTTAGCGCTACGAATGTCCAGTTGCATTTTCTACAGACAGAGTGTTTCAAAACTGCTCAATCAAAAGTATGGTTTAACTCTGTTAGCTGAATGCTCAGATCAGAAAGAAATTTCACAGAATGCTTCTGTGTAGTTTATATTTGAATATATTCCTTTTTCCACTACTACGCTCTTAGCGCTCCAAATGTCCAGTTGCATTTTCTACAGAAAGAGTGTTCAGATCTGCTCAATCAAAAGTATGGTTTAACTCTGTTAGCTGAATGCACAGATCAGAAAGAAGTTTCACCGAATGATTCTGTGTAGTTTATATTTGAAGACATTTCTTTTTCCACTATTACCCTCTTAGCGCTCCGAATCTCCACTTGCATTTTCTACAAAAAGAGTGTTTCATAACTGCTCAATCAAAAATATGTTTTATCTCTGTTAACTGAATTTACAGATCAGAAGTAAGTTTCACAGAATGCATCTGTGCAGTTTTTATTTGAAGATATTCTTTTTCCCAATTTAGGCCTCTTAGCGCTTAGCATGTCCAATTGCAGTTTCTACAGAAAGAGTGTTTCAGAACGGCTCAATCAAAAGTAAGGTTCAACTCTGTTAGTTGAATGCACAGAACAGAAAGAATTTTCACAGAATGCTACTGTGTAGTTTATATTTGAATATATTCCTTTTTCCACTATTACCCTCTTAGCGCTCCGAATGTCCACTTGCATTTTCTACAGAAAGAGTGTTCAGAACTGCGCAATCAAAAGTATGGTTTAACTCTGTTAGCTTAATGAACATATCAGAAATAAGTTTCACACAATGCTTCTGTGTAGTTTTTATTTGAAGATATTATTTTTCCCAATATAGGCCTCTTAGCGCTCAGAATGTCCAATTGCAGTTTCTACAGAAAGAGTGTTTCAGAAAGGCTCAATCAAAACTAAGGTTCAACTCTGTTAGTTGAATGCACAGAACAGAAAGAAGTTTCATACAATGCTTCTGTGTAGTTTATATTTGAACATATTCTTTTTTCCACTATTACCCACTTAGCGCTACGAATGTCCAGTTGCATTTTCTACAGACAGAGTGTTTCAAAACTGCTCAATCATAAGTATGGTTTAACTCAGTTAGCTGAATGCTCAGATCAGAAAGAAGTTTCACAGAATGCTTCTGTGTAGTTTATATTTGAATATATTCCTTTTTCCACTACTACTCTCTTAGCGCTCCAAATGTCCAGTTGCATTTTCTACAGAAAGAGAGTTCAGATCTGCTCAATCAAAAGTATGGTTTAACTCTGTTAGCTGAATGCACAGATCAGAAAGAAGTTTCACAGA
This sequence comes from Symphalangus syndactylus, assembly GCF_028878055.3. Lineage (NCBI taxonomy): Eukaryota > Metazoa > Chordata > Mammalia > Primates > Hylobatidae > Symphalangus > Symphalangus syndactylus. The sequence goes on along the minus strand of NC_072442.2, from coordinate 71,961,308 downwards.
ATGATTCTGTGTAGTTTATATTTGGAGACATTCCTTTTTCCACTATTACCCTCTTAGCGCTCCGAATCTCCACTTGCATTTTCTACAGAAAGAGTGTTTCAGAACGGCTCAATCAAAACTAAGGTTCAACTCTTTTAGTTGAACAAACAGAACAGAAAGAAGTTTCACACAATTCTTCTGTGTAGTTTTTATTTGTAGACATTCTTTTTCCCAATATAGGCCTCTTAGCGCTCAGAATGTCCAATTGCAGTTTCTACAGAAAGAGTGTTTCAGAACGGCTCAATCAAAAGTAAGGTTCAACTCTGTTAGTTGAATGCACAGAACAGAAAGAAGTTTCATACAATGTTTCTGTGTAGTTTATATTTGAACATATTCTCTTTTCCACTATTACCCACTTAGCGCTACGAATGTCCAGTTGCATTTTCTACAGACAGAGTGTTTCAAAACTGCTCAATCAAAAGTATGGTTTAACTCTGTTAGCTGAATGCTCAGATCAGAAAGAAGTTTCACAGAATGCTTCTGTGTAGTTTATATTTGAATATATTCCTTTTTCCACTACTACGCTCTTAGCGCTCCAAATGTCCAGTTGCATTTTCAACAGAAAGAGTGTTCAGATCTGCTCAATCAAAAGTATGGTTTAACTCTGTTAGCTGAATGCACAGATCAGAAATAAGTTTCACCGAATGATTCTGTGTAGTTTATATTTGAAGACATTCCTTTTTCCACTATTACCCTCTTAGAGCTCCGAATCTCCACTTGCATTTTCTACAAAAAGAGTGTTTCATAACTGCTCAATCAAAAATATGTTTTATCTCTGTTAACTGAATTTACAGATCAGAAATAAGTTTCACAGAATGCATCTGTGTAGTTTTTATTTGAAGATATTCTTTTTCCCAATGTAGGCCTCTTAGCGCTTAGCCTGTCCAATTGCAGTTTCTACAGAAATAGTGTTTCAGAACGGCTCAATCAAAAGTAAGGTTCAACTCTGTTAGTTGAATGCACAGAACAGAAAGAATTTTCATACAATGCTTCTGAGTAGTTTATATATGAACATATTCTCTTTTCCACTATTACCCACTTAGCGCTACGAATGTCCAGTTGCATTTTCTACAGAGTGTTTCAAAACTGCTCAATCAAAAGTATGGTTTAACTCTGTTAGCTGTATGCTCAGATCAGAAAGAAGTTTCACAGAATGCTTCTGTGTAGTTTATATTTGAATATATTCCTTTTTCCACTACTACGCTCTTAGCGCTCCAAATGTCCAGTTGCATTTTCAACAGAAAGAGTGTTCAGATCTGCTCAATCAAAAGTATGGTTTAACTCTGTTAGCTGAATGCACAGATCAGAAAGAAGTTTCACCAAATGATTCTGTGTAGTTTATATTTGAAGACATTCCTTTTTCCACTATTACCCTCTTAGCGCTCCGAATCTCCACTTGCATTTTCTACAAAGGAGTGTTTCATAACTGCTCAATCAAAAATATGTTTTATCTCTGTTAACTGAATTTACAGATCAGAAATAAGTTTCACAGAATGCATCTGTGTAGTTTTTATTTGAAGATATTCTTTTTCCCAATGTAGGCCTCTTAGCGCTTAGCATGTCCAATTGCAGTTTCTACAGAAAGAGTGTTTCAGAACGGCTCAATCAAAAGTAAGGTTCAACTCTGTTAGTTGAATGCACAGAACAGAAAGAATTTTCACAGAATGCTACTGTGTAGTTTATATTTGAATATATTCCTTTTTCCACTATTACCCTCTTAGCGCTCCGAATGTCCACTTGCATTTTCTACAGAACGAGTGTTCAGAACTGCGCAATCAAAAGTATGGTTTAACTCTGTTAGCTTAATGAACATATCAGAAATAAGTTTCACACAATGCTTCTGTGTAGTTTTTATTTGAAGATATTATTTTTCCCAATATAGGCCTCTTAGCGCTCAGAATGTCCAATTGCACTTTCTACAGAAAGAGTGTTTCAGAAAGGCTCAATCAAATGTAAGGTTCAACTCTGTTAGTTGAATGCACAGAACAGAAAGAAGTTTCATACAATGCTTCTGTGTAGTTCATATTTGAACATATTCTTTTTTCCACTATTACCCACTTAGCGCTACGAATGTCCAGTTGCATTTTCTACAGACAGAGTGTTTCAAAACTGCTCAATCAAAAGTATGGTTTAACTCTGTTAGCTGAATGCTCAGATCAGAAAGAATTTTCACAGAATGCTTCTGTGTAGTTTATATTTGAATATATTCCTTTTTCCACTACTACTCTCTTAGCGCTCCAAATGTCCAGTTGCTTTTTCTACAGAAAGAGAGTTCAGATCTGCTCAATCAAAAGTATGGTTTAACTCTGTTAGCTGAATGCACAGATCAGAAAGAAGTTTCACAGAATGATTCTGTGTAGTTTATATTTGGAGACATTCCTTTTTCCACTATTACCCTCTTAGCGCTCCGAATCTCCACTTGCATTTTCTACAGAAAGAGTGTTTCAGAACGGCTCAATCAAAACTAAGGTTCAACTCTTTTAGTTGAACAAACAGAACAGAAAGAAGTTTCACACAATTCTTCTGTGTAGTTTTTATTTGTAGACATTCTTTTTCCCAATATAGGCCTCTTAGCGCTCAGAATGTCCAATTGCAGTTTCTACAGAAAGAGTGTTTCAGAACGGCTCAATCAAAAGTAAGGTTAAACTCTGTTAGTTGAATGCACAGAACAGAAAGTAGTTTCATAAAATGCTTCTGTGTAGTTTATATTTGAACATATTCTTTTTTCCACTATTACCCACTTAGCGCTACGAATGTCCAGTTGCATTTTCTACAGACAGAGTGTTTCAAAACTGCTCAATCAAAAGTATGGTTTAACTCTGTTAGCTGAATGCTCAGATCAGAAAGAAATTTCACAGAATGCTTCTGTGTAGTTTATATTTGAATATATTCCTTTTTCCACTACTACGCTCTTAGCGCTCCAAATGTCCAGTTGCATTTTCTACAGAAAGAGTGTTCAGATCTGCTCAATCAAAAGTATGGTTTAACTCTGTTAGCTGAATGCACAGATCAGAAAGAAGTTTCACCGAATGATTCTGTGTAGTTTATATTTGAAGACATTTCTTTTTCCACTATTACCCTCTTAGCGCTCCGAATCTCCACTTGCATTTTCTACAAAAAGAGTGTTTCATAACTGCTCAATCAAAAATATGTTTTATCTCTGTTAACTGAATTTACAGATCAGAAGTAAGTTTCACAGAATGCATCTGTGCAGTTTTTATTTGAAGATATTCTTTTTCCCAATTTAGGCCTCTTAGCGCTTAGCATGTCCAATTGCAGTTTCTACAGAAAGAGTGTTTCAGAACGGCTCAATCAAAAGTAAGGTTCAACTCTGTTAGTTGAATGCACAGAACAGAAAGAATTTTCACAGAATGCTACTGTGTAGTTTATATTTGAATATATTCCTTTTTCCACTATTACCCTCTTAGCGCTCCGAATGTCCACTTGCATTTTCTACAGAAAGAGTGTTCAGAACTGCGCAATCAAAAGTATGGTTTAACTCTGTTAGCTTAATGAACATATCAGAAATAAGTTTCACACAATGCTTCTGTGTAGTTTTTATTTGAAGATATTATTTTTCCCAATATAGGCCTCTTAGCGCTCAGAATGTCCAATTGCAGTTTCTACAGAAAGAGTGTTTCAGAAAGGCTCAATCAAAACTAAGGTTCAACTCTGTTAGTTGAATGCACAGAACAGAAAGAAGTTTCATACAATGCTTCTGTGTAGTTTATATTTGAACATATTCTTTTTTCCACTATTACCCACTTAGCGCTACGAATGTCCAGTTGCATTTTCTACAGACAGAGTGTTTCAAAACTGCTCAATCATAAGTATGGTTTAACTCAGTTAGCTGAATGCTCAGATCAGAAAGAAGTTTCACAGAATGCTTCTGTGTAGTTTATATTTGAATATATTCCTTTTTCCACTACTACTCTCTTAGCGCTCCAAATGTCCAGTTGCATTTTCTACAGAAAGAGAGTTCAGATCTGCTCAATCAAAAGTATGGTTTAACTCTGTTAGCTGAATGCACAGATCAGAAAGAAGTTTCACAGAATGATTCTGTGTAGTTTATATTTGGAGACATTCCTTTTTCCACTATTACCCTCTTAGCGCTCCGAATCTCCACTTGCATTTTCTACAGAAAGAGTGTTTCAGAACGGCTCAATCAAAACTAAGGTTCAACTCTTTTAGTTGAACAAACAGAACAGAAAGAAGTTTCACACAATTCTTCTGTGTAGTTTTTATTTGTAGACATTCTTTTTCCCAATATAGGCCTCTTAGCGCTCAGAATGTCCAATTGCAGTTTCTACAGAAAGAGTGTTTCAGAACGGCTCAATCAAAAGTAAGGTTCAACTCTGTTAGTTGAATGCACAGAACAGAAAGAAGTTTCATACAATGTTTCTGTGTAGTTTATATTTGAACATATTCTCTTTTCCACTATTACCCACTTAGCGCTACGAATGTCCAGTTGCATTTTCTACAGACAGAGTGTTTCAAAACTGCTCAATCAAAAGTATGGTTTAACTCTGTTAGCTGAATGCTCAGATCAGAAAGAAGTTTCACAGAATGCTTCTGTGTAGTTTATATTTGAATATATTCCTTTTTCCACTACTACGCTCTTAGCGCTCCAAATGTCCAGTTGCATTTTCAACAGAAAGAGTGTTCAGATCTGCTCAATCAAAAGTATGGTTTAACTCTGTTAGCTGAATGCACAGATCAGAAATAAGTTTCACCGAATGATTCTGTGTAGTTTATATTTGAAGACATTCCTTTTTCCACTATTACCCTCTTAGAGCTCCGAATCTCCACTTGCATTTTCTACAAAAAGAGTGTTTCATAACTGCTCAATCAAAAATATGTTTTATCTCTGTTAACTGAATTTACAGATCAGAAATAAGTTTCACAGAATGCATCTGTGTAGTTTTTATTTGAAGATATTCTTTTTCCCAATGTAGGCCTCTTAGCGCTTAGCCTGTCCAATTGCAGTTTCTACAGAAATAGTGTTTCAGAACGGCTCAATCAAAAGTAAGGTTCAACTCTGTTAGTTGAATGCACAGAACAGAAAGAATTTTCATACAATGCTTCTGAGTAGTTTATATATGAACATATTCTCTTTTCCACTATTACCCACTTAGCGCTACGAATGTCCAGTTGCATTTTCTACAGAGTGTTTCAAAACTGCTCAATCAAAAGTATGGTTTAACTCTGTTAGCTGTATGCTCAGATCAGAAAGAAGTTTCACAGAATGCTTCTGTGTAGTTTATATTTGAATATATTCCTTTTTCCACTACTACGCTCTTAGCGCTCCAAATGTCCAGTTGCATTTTCAACAGAAAGAGTGTTCAGATCTGCTCAATCAAAAGTATGGTTTAACTCTGTTAGCTGAATGCACAGATCAGAAAGAAGTTTCACCGAATGATTCTGTGTAGTTTATATTTGAAGATATTCCTTTTTCCACTATTACCCTCTTAGCGCTCCGAATCTCCACTTGCATTTTCTACAAAGGAGTGTTTCATAACTGCTCAATCAAAAATATGTTTTATCTCTGTTAACTGAATTTACAGATCAGAAATAAGTTTCACAGAATGCATCTGTGTAGTTTTTATTTGAAGATATTCTTTTTCCCAATGTAGGCCTCTTAGCGCTTAGCATGTCCAATTGCAGTTTCTACAGAAAGAGTGTTTCAGAACGGCTCAATCAAAAGTAAGGTTCAACTCTGTTAGTTGAATGCACAGAACAGAAAGAATTTTCACAGAATGCTACTGTGTAGTTTATATTTGAATATATTCCTTTTTCCACTCTTACCCTCTTAGCGCTCTGAATGTCCACTTGCATTTTCTACAGAAAGAGTGTTCAGAACTGCGCAATCAAAAGTATGGTTTAACTCTGTTAGCTTAATGAACATATCAGAAATAAGTTTCACACAATGCTTCTGTGTAGTTTTTATTTGAAGATATTATTTTTCCCAATAGAGGCCTCTTAGCGCTCAGAATGTCCAATTGCAGTTTCTACAGAAAGAGTGTTTCAGAACGGCTCAATCAAAAGTAAGGTTCAACTCTGTTAGTTGAATGCACAGAACAGAAAGAAGTTTCATACAATGCTTCTGTGTAGTTTATATTTGAACATATTCTTTTTTCCACTATTACCCACTTAGCGCTACGAATGTCCAGTTGCATTTTCTACAGACAGAGTGTTTCAAAACTGCTCAATCAAAAGTATGGTTTAACTCTGTTAGCTAAATGCTCAGATCAGAAAGAAGTTTCACAGAATGCTTCTGTGTAGTTTATATTTGAATATATTCCTTTTTCCACTACTACTCTCTTAGCGCTCCAAATGTCCAGTTGCATTTTCTACAGAAAGAGTGTTCAGATCTGCTCAATCAAAAGTATGGTTAACTCTGTTAGCTGAATGCACAGGTCAGAAAGAAGTTTCACAGAATGATTCTGTGTAGTTTATATTTGGAGACATTCCTTTTTCCACTATTACCCTCTTAGCGCTCCGAATCTCCACTTGCATTTTCTACAGAAAGAGTGTTTCAGAACGGCTCAATGAAAACTAATGTTCAACTCTTTTAGTGGAACAAACAGAACAGAAAGAAGTTTCACACAATTCTTCTGTGTAGTTTTTATTTGTAGACATTCTTTTTCCCAATATAGGCCTCTTAGCGCTCAGAATGTCCAATTGCAGTTTCTACAGAAAGAGTGTTTCAGAACGGCTCAATCAAAAGTAAGGTTCAACTCTGTTAGTTGAATGCACAGAACAGAAAGAAGTTTCATACAATGCTTCTGTGTAGTTTATATTTGAACATATACTTTTTTCCACTATTACCCACTTAGCGCTAGGAAAGTCCAGTTGCATTTCCAACAGACAGAGTGTTTCAAAACTGCTCAATCAAAAGTATGGTTTAACTCTGTTAGCTGTATGCTCAGATCAGAAAGAAGTTTCACAGAATGCTTCTGTGTAGTTTATATTTGAATATATTCCTTTTTCCACTACTACGCTCTTAGCGCTCCAAATGTCCAGTTGCATTTTCAACAGAAAGAGTGTTCAGATCTGCTCAATCAAAAGTATGGTTTAACTCTGTTAGCTGAATGCACAGATCAGAAAGAAGTTTCACCGAATGATTCTGTGTAGTTTATATTTGAAGACATTACTTTTTCCACTATTACCCTCTTAGCGCTCCGAATCTCCACTTGCATTTTCTACAAAAAGAGTGTTTCATAACTGCTCAATCAAAAATATGTTTTATCTCTGTTAACTGAATTTACAGATCAGAAATAAGTTTCACAGAATGCATCTGTGTAGTTTTTATTTGAATATATTCTTTTTCCCAATGTAGGCCTCTTAGCGCTTAGCATGTCCAATTGCAGTTTCTACAGAAAGAGTGTTTCAGAACGGCTCAATCAAAAGTAAGGTTCAACTCTGTTAGTTGAATGCACAGAACAGAAAGAATTTTCACAGAATGCTACTGTGTAGTTTATATTTGAATATATTCCTTTTTCCACTATTACCCTCTTAGCGCTCCGAATGTCCACTTGCATTTTCTACAGAAAGAGTGTTCAGAACTGTGCAATCAAAAGTATGGTTTAACTCTGTTAGCTTAATGAACATATCAGAAATAAGTTTCACACAATGCTTCTGTGTAGTTTTTATTTGAAGATATTATTTTTCCCAATATAGGCCTCTTAGCGCTCAGAATGTCCAATTGAAGTTTCTACAGAAAGAGTGTTTCAGAAAGGCTCAATCAAAAGTAAGGTTCAACTCTGTTAGTTGAATGCACAGAACAGAAAGAAGTTTCATACAATGCTTCTGTGTAGTTTATATTTGAACATATTCTTTTTTCCACTATTACCCACTTAGCGCTACGAATGTCCAGTTGCATTTTCTACAGACAGAGTGTTTCAAAACTGCTCAATCAAAAGTATGGTTTAACTCTGTTAGCTGAATGCTCAGATCAGAAAGAAGTTTCACAGAATGCTTCTGTGTAGTTTATATTTGAATATATTCCTTTTTCCACTACTACGCTCTTAGCGCTCCAAATGTCCAGTTGCATTTTCAACAGAAAGAGTGTTCAGATCTGCTCAATCAAAAGTATGGTTTAACTCTGTTAGCTGAATGCACAGATCAGAAAGAAGTTTCACCGAATGATTCTGTGTAGTTTATATTTGAAGACATTCCTTTTTCCACTATTACCCTCTTAGCGCTCCGAATCCCCACTTGCATTTTCTACAAAGGAGTGTTTCATAACTGCTCAATCAAAAATATGTTTTATCTCTGTTAACTGAATTTACAGATCAGAAATAAGTTTCACAGAATGCATCTGTGTAGTTTTTATTTGAAGATAATCTTTTTCCCAATGTAGGCCTCTTAGCGCTTAGCATGTCCAATTGCAGTTTCTACAGAAAGAGTGTTTCAGAACGGCTCAATCAAAAGTAAGGTTCAACTCTGTTAGTTGAATGCACAGAACAGAAAGAATTTTCACAGAATGCTACTGTGTAGTTTATATTTGAATATATTCCTTTTTCCACTATTACCCTCTTAGCGCTCTGAATGTCCACTTGCATTTTCTACAGAAAGAGTGTTCAGAACTGCGCAATCAAAAGTATGGTTTATCTCTGTTAGCTTAATGAACATATCAGAAATAAGTTTCACACAATGCTTCTGTGTAGTTTTTATTTGAAGATATTATTTTTCCCAATAGAGGCCTCTTAGCGCTCAGAATGTCCAATTGCAGTTTCTACAGAAAGAGTGTTTCAGAACGGCTCAATCAAAAGTAAGGTTCAACTCTGTTAGTTGAATGCACAGAACAGAAAGAAGTTTCATACAATGCTTCTGTGTAGTTTATATTTGAACATATTCTTTTTTCCACTATTACCCACTTAGCGCTACGAATGTCCAGTTGCATTTTCTACAGACAGAGTGTTTCAAAACTGCTCAATCAAAAGTATGGTTTAACTCTGTTAGCTAAATGCTCAGATCAGAAAGAAGTTTCACAGAATGCTTCTGTGTAGTTTATATTTGAATATATTCCTTTTTCCACTACTACTCTCTTAGCGCTCCAAATGTCCAGTTGCATTTTCTACAGAAAGAGTGTTCAGATCTGCTCAATCAAAAGTATGGTTTAACTCTGTTAGCTGAATGCACAGGTCAGAAAGAAGTTTCACAGAATGATTCTGTGTAGTTTATATTTGGAGACATTCCTTTTTCCACTATTACGCTCTTAGCGCTCCGAATCTCCACTTGCATTTTCTACAGAAAGAGTGTTTCAGAACGGCTCAATGAAAACTAATGTTCAACTCTTTTAGTGGAACAAACAGAACAGAAAGAAGTTTCACACAATTCTTCTGTGTAGTTTTTATTTGTAGACATTCTTTTTCCCAATATAGGCCTCTTAGCGCTCAGAATGTCCAATTGCAGTTTCTACAGAAAGAGTGTTTCAGAACGGCTCAATCAAAAGTAAGGTTCAACTCTGTTAGTTGAATGCACAGAACAGAAAGAAGTTTCATACAATGTTTCTGTGTAGTTTATATTTGAACATATTCTCTTTTCCACTATTACCCACTAAGCGCTACGAATGTCCAGTTGCATTTTCTACAGACAGAGTGTTTCAAAACTGCTCAATCAGAAGTATGGTTTAACTCTGTTAGCTGAATGCTCAGATCAGAAAGAAGTTTCACAGAATGCTTCTGTGTAGTTTATATTTGAATATATTCCTTTTTCCACTACTACGCTCTTAGCACTCCAAATGTCCAGTTGCATTTTCAACAGAAAGAGTGTTCAGATCTGCTCAATCAAAAGTATGGTTTAACTCTGTTAGCTGAATGCACAGATCAGAAATATGTTTCACCGAATGATTCTGTGTAGTTTATATTTGAAGACATTCCTTTTTCCACTATTACCCTCTTAGCGCTCCGAATCTCCACTTGCATTTTCTACAAAAAGAGTGTTTCATAACTGCTCAATCAAAAATATGTTTTATCTCTGTTAACTGAATTTACAGATCAGAAATAAGTTTCACAGAATGCATCTGTGTAGTTTTTATTTGAAGATATTCTTTTTCCCAATGTAGGCCTCTTAGCGCTTAGCATGTCCAATTGCAGTTCCTACAGAAATAGTGTTTCAGAACGGCTCAATCAAAAGTAAGGTTCAACTCTGTTAGTTGAATGCACAGAACAGAAAGAATTTTCATACAATGCTTCTGTGTAGTTTATATTTGAACATATTCTCTTTTCCACTATTACCCACTTAGCGCTACGAATGTCCAGTTGCATTTTCTACAGAGTGTTTCAAAACTGCTCAATCAAAGTATGGTTTAACTCTTTTAGCTGTATGCTCAGATAAGAAAGAAATTTCACAGAATCCTTCTGTGTAGTTTATATTTGAATATATTCCTTTTTCCACTACTACGCACTTAGCGCTCCAAATGTCCAGTTGCATTTTCAACAGAAAGAGTGTTCAGATCTGCTCAATCAAAAGTATGGTTTAACTCTGTTAGATGAATGCACAGATCAGAAATAAGTTTCACCGAATGATTCTGTGTAGTTTATATTTGAAGACATTCCTTTTTCCACTATTACCCTCTTAGCGCTCCGAATCTCCACTTGCATTTTCTACAAAAAGAGTGTTTCATAACTGCTCAATCAAAAATATGTTTTATCTCTGTTAACTGAATTTACAGATCAGAAATAAGTTTCACAGAATGCATCTGTGTAGTTTTTATTTGAAGATATTCTTTTTCCCAATGTAGGCCTCTTAGCGCTTAGCATGTCCAATTGCAGTTTCTACAGAAATAGTGTTTCAGAACGGCTCAATCAAAAGTAAGGTTCAACTCTGTTAGTTGAATGCACAGAACAGAAAGAATTTTCATACAATGCTTCTGTGTAGTTTATATTTGAACATATTCTCTTTTCCACTATTACCCACTTAGCGCTACGAATGTCCAGTTGCATTTTCTACAGAGTGTTTCAAAACTGCTCAATCAAAAGTATGGTTTAACTCTTTTAGCTGTATGCTCAGATCAGAAAGAAGTTTCACAGAATGCTTCTGTGTAGTTTATATTTGAATATATTCCTTTTTCCACTACTACGCTCTTAGCGCTCCAAATGTCCAGTTGCATTTTCAATAGAAAGAGTGTTCAGATCTGCTCAATCAAAAGTATGGTTTAACTCTGTTAGCTGAATGCACAGATCAGAAAGAAGTTTCACCGAATGATTCTGTGTAGTTTATATTTGAAGACATTACTTTTTCCACTATTACCCTCTTAGCGCTCCGAATCTCCACTTGCATTTTCTACAAAAAGAGTGTTTCATAACTGCTCAATCAAAAATATGTTTTATCTCTGTTAACTGAATTTACAGATCAGAAATAAGTTTCACAGAATGCATCTGTGTAGTTTTTATTTGAATATATTCTTTTTCCCAATGTAGGCCTCTTAGCGCTTAGCATGACCAATTGCAGTTTCTACAGAAAGAGTGTTTCAGAACGGCTCAATCAAAAGTAAGGTTCAACTCTGTTAGTTGAATGCACAGAACAGAAAGAATTTTCACAGAATGCTACTGTGTAGTTTATATTTGAATATATTCCTTTTTCCACTATTACCCTATTAGCGCTCCGAATGTCCACTTGCATTTTCTACAGAAAGAGTGTTCAGAACTGCGCAATCAAAAGTATGGTTTAACTCTGTTAGCTTAATGAACATATCAGAAATAAGTTTCACACAATGCTTCTGTGTAGTTTTTATTTGAAGATATTATTTTTCCCAATATAGGCCTCTTAGCGCTCAGAATGTCCAATTGCAGTTTCTACAGAAAGAGTGTTTCAGAAAGGCTCAATCAAAAGTAAGGTTCAACTCTGTTAGTTGAATGCACAGAACAGAAAAAGTTTCATACAATGCTTCTGTGTAGTTTATATTTGAACATATTCTTTTTTCCACTATTACCCACTTAGCGCTACGAATGTCCAGTTGCATTTTCTACAGACAGAGTGTTTCAAAACTGCTCAATCAAAAGTATGGTTTAACTCTGTTAGCTGAATGCTCAGATCAGAAAGAAGTTTCACAGAATGCTTCTGTGTAGTTTATATTTGAATATATTCCTTTTTCCACTACTAATCTCTTAGCGCTCCAAATGTCCAGTTGCATTTTCTACAGAAAGAGTGTTCAGATCTGCTCAATCAAAAGTATGGTTTAACTCTGTTAGCTGAATGCACAGATCAGAAAGAAGTTTCACAGAATGATTCTGTGTAGTTTATATTTGGAGACATTCCTTTTTCCACTATTACCCTCTTAGCGCTCCGAATCTCCACTTGCATTTTCTACAGAAAGAGTGTTTCAGAACGGCTCAATCAAAACTAAGGTTCAACTCTTTTAGTTGAACAAACAGAACAGAAAGAGGTTTCACAAAATTCTTCTGCGTAGTTTTTATTTGTAGACATTCTTTTTCCCAATATAGGCCTCTTAGCGCTCAGAATGTCCAATTGCAGTTTCTACAGAAAGAGTGTTTCAGAACGGCTCAATCAAAAGTAAGGTTCAACTCTGTTAGTTGAATGCACAGAACAGAAAGATGTTTCATACAATGCTTCTGTGTAGTTTATATTTGAACATATTCTTTTTTCCACTATTACCCACTTAGCGCTACGAATGTCCAGTTGCATTTTCTACAGACAGAGTGTTTCAAAACTGTTCAATCAAAAGTATGGTTTAACTCTGTTAGCTGAATGCTCAGATCAGAAAGAAGTTTCACAGAATGCTTCTGTGTAGTTTATATTTGAATATATTTCTTTTTCCACTACTACGCTCTTAGCGCTCCAAATCTCCAGTTGCATTTTCAACAGAAAGAGTGTTCAGATCTGCTCAATCAAAAGTATGGTTTAACTCTGTTAGCTGAATGCACAGATCAGAAAGAAGTTTCACCGAATGATTCTGTGTAGTTTATATTTGAAGACATTCCTTTTTCCACTATTACCCACTTAGCGCTCCGAATCTCCACTTGCATTTTCTACAAAAAGAGTGTTTCATAACTGCTCAATCAAAAATATGTTTTATCTCTGTTAACTGAATTTACAGATCAGAAATAAGTTTCACAGAATGCATCTGTGTAGTTTTTATTTGAAGATATTATTTTTCCCAATGTAGGCCTCTTAGCGCTTAGCATGTCCAATTGCAGTTTCTACAGAAACAGTGTTTCAGAACGGCTCAATCAAAAGTAAGGCTCAACTCTGTTAGTTGAATGCACAGAACAGAAAGAATTTTCACAGAATGCTACTGTGTAGTTTATATTTGAATATATTCCGTTTTCCACTATTACCCTCTTAGCGCTCCGAATATCCACTTGCATTTTCTACAGAAAGAGTGTTCAGAACTGCGCAATCAAAAGTATGGTTTAACTCTGTTAGCTTAATGAACATATCAGAAATAAGTTTCACACAATGCTTCTGTGTAGTTTTTATTTGAAGATATTATTTTTCCCAATAGAGGCCTCTTAGCGCTCAGAATGTCCAATTGCAGTTTCTACAGAAAGAGTGTTTCAGAAAGGCTCAATCAAAAGTAAGGTTCAACTCTGTTAGTTTAATGCACAGAACAGAAAGAAGTTTCATACAATGCTTCTGTGTAGTTTATATTTGAACATATTCTTTTTTCCACTATTACCCACTTAGCGCTAGGAATGTCCAGTTGCATTTTCTACAGACAGAGTGTTTCAAAACTGCTCAATCAAAAGTATGGTTTAACTCTGTTAGCTGAATGCTCAGATCAGAAAGAAGTTTCACAGAATGCTTCTGTGTAGTTTATATTTGAATATATTCCTTTTTCCATTATTAGTCTCTTAGCGCTCCAAATGTCCAGTTGCATTTTCTACAGAAAGAGTGTACAGATCTGCTCAATCAAAAGTATGGTTTAACTCTGTTAGCTGAATGCACAGATCAGAAAGAAGTTTCACAGAATGATTCTGTGTAGTTTATATTTGGAGACATTCCTTTTTCCACTATTACCCTCTTAGCGCTCGGAATCTCCACTTGCATTTTCTACAGAAAGAGTGTTTCAGAACGGCTCAATCAAAACTAAGGTTCAACTCATTTAGTTGAACAAACAGAACAGAAACAAGTTTCACACAATTCTTCTGTGTAGTTTTTATTTGTAGACATTCTTTTTTACAATATAGGCCTCTTAGCGCTGAGAATGTCCAATTGCAGTTACTACAGAAAGAGTGTTTCAGAACGGCTCAATCAAAAGTAAGGTTCAACTCTGTTAGTTGAATGCACAGAACAGAAAGAAGTTTCATACAATGCTTCTGTGTAGTTTATATTTGAACATATTCTTTTTTCCACTATTACCCACTTAGCGCTTCGAATGTCCAGTTGCATTTTCTACAGACAGAGTGTTTCAAAACTGCTCAATCAAAAGTATGGTTTAACTCTGTTAGCTGAATGCTCAGATCAGAAAGAAGTTTCACAGAATGCTTCTGTGTAGTTTATATTTGAATATATTACTTTTTCCACTACTACGCTCTTACCGCTCCAAATGTCCAGTTGCATTTTCAACAGAAAGAGTGTTCAGATCTGCTCAATCAAAAGTATGTTTTAACTCTGGTAGCTGAATGCACAGATCAGAAAGAAGTTTCACCGAATGATTCTGTGTAGTTTATATTTGAAGACATTCCTTTCTCCACTATTACCCTCTTAGCGCTCCGAATCTCCACTTGCATTTTCTACAAAAAGAGTGTTTCATAACTGCTCAATCAAAAATATGTTTTATCTCTGTTAACTGAATTTACAGATCAGAAATAAGTTTCACAGAGTGCATCTGTGTAGTTTTTATTTGAAGATATTCTTTTTCCCAATGTAGGCCTCTTAGCGCTTAGCATGTCCAATTGCAGTTTCTACAGAAAGAGTGTTTCAGAACGGCTCAATCAAAAGTAAGGTTCAACTCTGTTAGCTGAATGCACAGAACAGAAAGAGTTTTCACAGAATGCTACTGTGTAGTTTATATTTGAATATATTCCTTTTTCCACTATTACCCTCTTAGCGCTCCGAATGTCCACTTGCATTTTCTACAGAAAGAGTGTTCAGAACTGCGCAATCAAAAGTATGGTTTAACTCTGTTAGCTTAATGAACATATCAGAAATAAGTTTCACACAATGCTTCTGTGTAGTTTTTATTTGAAGATATTATTTTTCCCAATATAGGCCTCTTAGCGCTCAGAATGTCCAATTGCAGTTTCTACAGAAAGAGTGTTTCAGAAAGGCTCCATCAAAAGTAAGGTTCAACTCTGTTAGTTGAATGCACAGAACAGAAAGGAGTTTCATACAATGCTTCTGTGTAGTTTATATTTGAACATATTCTTTTTTCCACTATTACCCACTTAGCGCTAGGAATGTCCAGTTGCATTTTCTACAGACAGAGTGTTTCAAAACTGCTCAATCAAAAGTATGGTTTAACTCTGTTAGCTGAATGCTCAGATCAGAAAGAAGTTTCACAGAATGCTTCTGTGTAGTTTATATTTGAATATATTCCTTTTTCCACTACTACTCTCTTAGCGCTCCAAATGTCCAGTTGCATTTTGTACAGAAAGAGAGTTCAGATCTGCTCAATCAAAAGTATGGTTTAACTCTGTTAGCTGAATGCACAGATCAGAAAATGTTTCACAGAATGATTCTGTGTAGTTTATATTTGGAGACATTCCTTTTTCCACTATTACCCTCTTAGCGCTCCGAAACTCCACTTGCATTTTCTACAGAAAGAGTGTTTCAGAACGGCTCAATCAAAACTAAGGTTCAACTCTTTTAGTTGAACAAACAGAACAGAAAGAAGTTTCACAAAATTCTTCTGTGTAGTTTTTATTTGTAGACATTCTTTTTCCCAATATAGGCCTCTTAGCGCTCAGAATGTCCAATTGCAATTTCTACAGAAAGAGTGTTTCAGAACGACTCAATCAAAAGTAAGGTTCAACTCTGTTAGTTGAATGCACAGAACAGAAAGAAGTTTCATACAATGCTTCTGTGTAGTTTATATTTGAACATATTCTTTTTTCCACTATTACCCACTTAGCGCTACGATTGTCCAGTTGCATTTTCTACAGACAGAGTGTTTCAAAACTGCTCAATCAAAAGTATGGTTTAACTCTGTTAGCTGAATGCTCAGATCAGAAAAAAGTTTCACAGAATGCTTCTGTGTAGTTTATATTTGAATATATTCCTTTTTCCACTACTACGCGCTTAGCGCTCCAAATGTCCAGTTGCATTTTCTACAGAAAGAGTGTTCAGATCTGCTCAATCAAAAGTATGGTTTAATTCTGTTAGCTGAATGCACAGATCAGAAAGAAGTTTCACCGAATGATTCTGTGTAGTTTATATTTGAAGACCTTCCTTTTTCCACTATTACCCTCTTAGCGCTCCGAATCTCCACTTGCATTTTCTACAAAAAGAGTGTTTCATAACTGCTCAATCAAAAATAAGTTTTATCTCTGTTAACTGAATTTGCAGATCAGAAATAAGTTTCACAGAATGCATCTGTGTAGTTTTTATTTGAAGATATTCTTTTTCCCATTGTAGGCCTCTTTGCGCTTAGCATGTCCAATTGCAGTTTCTACAGAAAGAGTGTTTCAGAACGGCTCAATCAAAAGTAAGGTTCAACTCTGTTAGTTGAATGCACAGAACAGAAAGAAGTTTCATACAATGCTTCTGTGTAGTTTATATTTGAACATATTCTCTTTTCCACTATTACCCACTTAGCGCTACGAATGTCCAGTTGCATTTTCTACAGACAGAGTGTTTCAAAACTGCTCAATCAAAAGTATGGTTTAACTCTGTTAGCTGAATGCTCAGATCAGAAAGAATTTTCACAGAATGCTTCTGTGTAGTTTATATTTGAATATATTCCTTTTTCCACTACTACTCTCTTAGCGCTCCAAATGTCCAGTTGCATTTTCAACAGAAAGAGTGTTCAGATCTGCTCATTCAAAAGTATGGTTTAACTCTGTTAGCTGAATGCACATATCAGAAAGAAGTTTCACAGAATGATTCTGTGTAGTTTATATTTGGAGACATTCCTTTTTCCACTATAACCCTCTTAGCGCTCCGAATCTCCACTTGCATTTTCTACAGAAAGACTGTTACAGAATGGCTCAATCAAAACTAAGGTTCAACTCTTTTAGTTGAACAAACAGAACAGAAAGAAGTTTCACAAAATTCTTCTGTGTAGTTTTTATTTGTAGACATTCTTTTTCCCAATATAGGCCTCTTAGCGCTCAGAATGTCCAATTGCAGTTTCTACAGAAAGAGTGTTTCAGAACGGCTCAATCAAAAGTAAGGTTCAACTCTGTTAGTTGAATGCACAGAACAGAAAGATGTTTCATACAATGCTTCTGTGTAGTTTATATTTGAACATATTCTTTTTTCCACTATTACCCACTTAGCGCTACGAATGTCCAGTTGCATTTTCTACAGACAGAGTGTTTCAAAACTGTTCAATCAAAAGTATGGTTTAACTCTGTTAGCTGAATGCTCAGATCAGAAAGAAGTTTCACAGAATGCTTCTGTGTAGTTTATATTTGAATATATTTCTTTTTCCACTACTACGCTCTTAGCGCTCCAAATCTCCAGTTGCATTTTCAACAGAAAGAGTGTTCAGATCTGCTCAATCAAAAGTATGGTTTAACTCTGTTAGCTGAATGCACAGATCAGAAAGAAGTTTCACCGAATGATTCTGTGTAGTTTATATTTGAAGACATTCCTTTTTCCACTATTACCCACTTAGCGCTCCGAATCTCCACTTGCATTTTCTACAAAAAGAGTGTTTCATAACTGCTCAATCAAAAATATGTTTTATCTCTGTTAACTGAATTTACAGATCAGAAATAAGTTTCACAGAATGCATCTGTGTAGTTTTTATTTGAAGATATTATTTTTCCCAATGTAGGCCTCTTAGCGCTTAGCATGTCCAATTGCAGTTTCTACAGAAACAGTGTTTCAGAACGGCTCAATCAAAAGTAAGGCTCAACTCTGTTAGTTGAATGCACAGAACAGAAAGAATTTTCACAGAATGCTACTGTGTAGTTTATATTTGAATATATTCCGTTTTCCACTATTACCCTCTTAGCGCTCCGAATATCCACTTGCATTTTCTACAGAAAGAGTGTTCAGAACTGCGCAATCAAAAGTATGGTTTAACTCTGTTAGCTTAATGAACATATCAGAAATAAGTTTCACACAATGCTTCTGTGTAGTTTTTATTTGAAGATATTATTTTTCCCAATAGAGGCCTCTTAGCGCTCAGAATGTCCAATTGCAGTTTCTACAGAAAGAGTGTTTCAGAAAGGCTCAATCAAAAGTAAGGTTCAACTCTGTTAGTTTAATGCACAGAACAGAAAGAAGTTTCATACAATGCTTCTGTGTAGTTTATATTTGAACATATTCTTTTTTCCACTATTACCCACTTAGCGCTAGGAATGTCCAGTTGCATTTTCTACAGACAGAGTGTTTCAAAACTGCTCAATCAAAAGTATGGTTTAACTCTGTTAGCTGAATGCTCAGATCAGAAAGAAGTTTCACAGAATGCTTCTGTGTAGTTTATATTTGAATATATTCCTTTTTCCATTATTAGTCTCTTAGCGCTCCAAATGTCCAGTTGCATTTTCTACAGAAAGAGTGTACAGATCTGCTCAATCAAAAGTATGGTTTAACTCTGTTAGCTGAATGCACAGATCAGAAAGAAGTTTCACAGAATGATTCTGTGTAGTTTATATTTGGAGACATTCCTTTTTCCACTATTACCCTCTTAGCGCTCGGAATCTCCACTTGCATTTTCTACAGAAAGAGTGTTTCAGAACGGCTCAATCAAAACTAAGGTTCAACTCATTTAGTTGAACAAACAGAACAGAAACAAGTTTCACACAATTCTTCTGTGTAGTTTTTATTTGTAGACATTCTTTTTTACAATATAGGCCTCTTAGCGCTGAGAATGTCCAATTGCAGTTTCTACAGAAAGAGTGTTTCAGAACGGCTCAATCAAAAGTAAGGTTCAACTCTGTTAGTTGAATGCACAGAACAGAAAGAAGTTTCATACAATGCTTCTGTGTAGTTTATATTTGAACATATTCTTTTTTCCACTATTACCCACTTAGCGCTTCGAATGTCCAGTTGCATTTTCTACAGACAGAGTGTTTCAAAACTGCTCAATCAAAAGTATGGTTTAACTCTGTTAGCTGAATGCTCAGATCAGAAAGAAGTTTCACAGAATGCTTCTGTGTAGTTTATATTTGAATATATTACTTTTTCCACTACTACGCTCTTACCGCTCCAAATGTCCAGTTGCATTTTCAACAGAAAGAGTGTTCAGATCTGCTCAATCAAAAGTATGTTTTAACTCTGGTAGCTGAATGCACAGATCAGAAAGAAGTTTCACCGAATGATTCTGTGTAGTTTATATTTGAAGACATTCCTTTCTCCACTATTACCCTCTTAGCGCTCCGAATCTCCACTTGCATTTTCTACAAAAAGAGTGTTTCATAACTGCTCAATCAAAAATATGTTTTATCTCTGTTAACTGAATTTACAGATCAGAAATAAGTTTCACAGAGTGCATCTGTGTAGTTTTTATTTGAAGATATTCTTTTTCCCAATGTAGGCCTCTTAGCGCTTAGCATGTCCAATTGCAGTTTCTACAGAAAGAGTGTTTCAGAACGGCTCAATCAAAAGTAAGGTTCAACTCTGTTAGCTGAATGCACAGAACAGAAAGAGTTTTCACAGAATGCTACTGTGTAGTTTATATTTGAATATATTCCTTTTTCCACTATTACCCTCTTAGCGCTCCGAATGTCCACTTGCATTTTCTACAGAAAGAGTGTTCAGAACTGCGCAATCAAAAGTATGGTTTAACTCTGTTAGCTTAATGAACATATCAGAAATAAGTTTCACACAATGCTTCTGTGTAGTTTTTATTTGAAGATATTATTTTTCCCAATATAGGCCTCTTAGCGCTCAGAATGTCCAATTGCAGTTTCTACAGAAAGAGTGTTTCAGAAAGGCTCCATCAAAAGTAAGGTTCAACTCTGTTAGTTGAATGCACAGAACAGAAAGGAGTTTCATACAATGCTTCTGTGTAGTTTATATTTGAACATATTCTTTTTTCCACTATTACCCACTTAGCGCTAGGAATGTCCAGTTGCATTTTCTACAGACAGAGTGTTTCAAAACTGCTCAATCAAAAGTATGGTTTAACTCTGTTAGCTGAATGCTCAGATCAGAAAGAAGTTTCACAGAATGCTTCTGTGTAGTTTATATTTGAATATATTCCTTTTTCCACTACTACTCTCTTAGCGCTCCAAATGTCCAGTTGCATTTTGTACAGAAAGAGAGTTCAGATCTGCTCAATCAAAAGTATGGTTTAACTCTGTTAGCTGAATGCACAGATCAGAAAATGTTTCACAGAATGATTCTGTGTAGTTTATATTTGGAGACATTCCTTTTTCCACTATTACCCTCTTAGCGCTCCGAAACTCCACTTGCATTTTCTACAGAAAGAGTGTTTCAGAACGGCTCAATCAAAACTAAGGTTCAACTCTTTTAGTTGAACAAACAGAACAGAAAGAAGTTTCACAAAATTCTTCTGTGTAGTTTTTATTTGTAGACA
This sequence comes from Symphalangus syndactylus, assembly GCF_028878055.3. Taxonomy (NCBI): domain Eukaryota; kingdom Metazoa; phylum Chordata; class Mammalia; order Primates; family Hylobatidae; genus Symphalangus; species Symphalangus syndactylus. Next base: position 71,940,646 of record NC_072442.2, on the reverse strand, counting down.
TTCTTTTTCCCAATATAGGCCTCTTAGCGCTCAGAATGTCCAATTGCAATTTCTACAGAAAGAGTGTTTCAGAACGACTCAATCAAAAGTAAGGTTCAACTCTGTTAGTTGAATGCACAGAACAGAAAGAAGTTTCATACAATGCTTCTGTGTAGTTTATATTTGAACATATTCTTTTTTCCACTATTACCCACTTAGCGCTACGATTGTCCAGTTGCATTTTCTACAGACAGAGTGTTTCAAAACTGCTCAATCAAAAGTATGGTTTAACTCTGTTAGCTGAATGCTCAGATCAGAAAAAAGTTTCACAGAATGCTTCTGTGTAGTTTATATTTGAATATATTCCTTTTTCCACTACTACGCGCTTAGCGCTCCAAATGTCCAGTTGCATTTTCTACAGAAAGAGTGTTCAGATCTGCTCAATCAAAAGTATGGTTTAATTCTGTTAGCTGAATGCACAGATCAGAAAGAAGTTTCACCGAATGATTCTGTGTAGTTTATATTTGAAGACCTTCCTTTTTCCACTATTACCCTCTTAGCGCTCCGAATCTCCACTTGCATTTTCTACAAAAAGAGTGTTTCATAACTGCTCAATCAAAAATAAGTTTTATCTCTGTTAACTGAATTTGCAGATCAGAAATAAGTTTCACAGAATGCATCTGTGTAGTTTTTATTTGAAGATATTCTTTTTCCCATTGTAGGCCTCTTTGCGCTTAGCATGTCCAATTGCAGTTTCTACAGAAAGAGTGTTTCAGAACGGCTCAATCAAAAGTAAGGTTCAACTCTGTTAGTTGAATGCACAGAACAGAAAGAATTTTCACAGAATGCTACTGTGTAGTTTATATTTGAATATATTCCTTTTTCCACTATTACCCTCTTAGCGCTCCGAATGTCCACTTGCATTTTCTACAGAACGAGTGTTCAGAACTGCGCAATCAAAAGTATGGTTTAACTCTGTTAGCTTAATGAACATATCAGAAATAAGTTTCACACAATGCTTCTGTGTAGTTTTTATTTGAAGATATTATTTTTCCCAATATAGGCCTCTTAGCGCTCAGAATGTCCAATTGCAGTTTCTACAGAAAGAGTGTTTCAGAAAGGCTCCATCAAAAGTAAGGTTCAACTCTGTTAGTTGAATGCACAGAACAGAAAGGAGTTTCATACAATGCTTCTGTGTAGTTTATATTTGAACATATTCTTTTTTCCACTATTACCCACTTAGCGCTACGAATGTCCAGTTGCATTTTCTACAGACAGAGTGTTTCAAAACTGCTCAATCAAAAGTATGGTTTAACTCTGTTAGCTGAATGCTCAGATCAGAAAGAAGTTTCACAGAATGCTTCTGTGTAGTTTATATTTGAATATATTCCTTTTTCCACTACTACTCTCTTAGCGCTCCAAATGTCCAGTTGCATTTTGTACAGAAAGAGAGTTCAGATCTGCTCAATCAAAAGTATGGTTTAACTCTGTTAGCTGAATGCACAGATCAGAAAATGTTTCACAGAATGATTCTGTGTAGTTTATATTTGGAGACATTCCTTTTTCCACTATTACCCTCTTAGCGCTCCGAAACTCCACTTGCATTTTCTACAGAAAGAGTGTTTCAGAACGGCTCAATCAAAACTAAGGTTCAACTCTTTTAGTTGAACAAACAGAACAGAAAGAAGTTTCACAAAATTCTTCTGTGTAGTTTTTATTTGTAGACATTCTTTTTCCCAATATAGGCCTCTTAGCGCTCAGAATGTCCAATTGCAATTTCTACAGAAAGAGTGTTTCAGAACGACTCAATCAAAAGTAAGGTTCAACTCTGTTAGTTGAATGCACAGAACAGAAAGAAGTTTCATACAATGCTTCTGTGTAGTTTATATTTGAACATATTCTTTTTTCCACTATTACCCACTTAGCGCTACGATTGTCCAGTTGCATTTTCTACAGACAGAGTGTTTCAAAACTGCTCAATCAAAAGTATGGTTTAACTCTGTTAGCTGAATGCTCAGATCAGAAAAAAGTTTCACAGAATGCTTCTGTGTAGTTTATATTTGAATATATTCCTTTTTCCACTACTACGCGCTTAGCGCTCCAAATGTCCAGTTGCATTTTCTACAGAAAGAGTGTTCAGATCTGCTCAATCAAAAGTATGGTTTAACTCTGTTAGCTGAATGCACAGATCAGAAAGAAGTTTCACCGAATGATTCTGTGTAGTTTATATTTGAAGACATTCCTTTTTCCACTATTACCCTCTTAGCGCTCCGAATCTCCACTTGCATTTTCTACAAAAAGAGTGTTTCATAACTGCTCAATCAAAAATAAGTTTTATCTCTGTTAACTGAATTTGCAGATCAGAAATAAGTTTCACAGAATGCATCTGTGTAGTTTTTATTTGAAGATATTCTTTTTCCCATTGTAGGCCTCTTTGCGCTTTGCATGTCCAATTGCAGTTTCTACAGAAAGAGTGTTTCAGAACGGCTCAATCAAAAGTAAGGTTCAACTCTGTTAGTTGAATGCACAGAACAGAAAGAATTTTCACAGAATGCTACTGTGTAGTTTATATTTGAATATATTCCTTTTTCCAATATTACCCTCTTAGCGCTCCGAATGTCCACTTGCATTTTCTACAGAACGAGTGTTCAGAACTGCGCAATCAAAAGTATGGTTTAACTCTGTTAGCTTAATGAACATATCAGAAATAAGTTTCACACAATGCTTCTGTGTAGTTTTTATTTGAAGATATTATTTTTCCCAATATAGGCCTCTTAGCGCTCAGAATGTCCAATTGCACTTTCTACAGAAAGAGACTTTCAGAAAGGCTCAATCAAATGTAAGGTTCAACTCTGTTAGTTGAATGCACAGAACAGAAAGAAGTTTCATACAATGCTTCTGTGTAGTTTATATTTGAACATATTCTTTTTTCCACTATTACCCACTTAGCGCTACGAATGTCCAGTTGCATTTTCTACAGACAGAGTGTTTCAAAACTGCTCAATCAAAAGTATGGTTTAACTCTGTTAGCTGAATGCTCAGATCAGAAAGAATTTTCACAGAATGCTTCTGTGTAGTTTATATTTGAATATATTCCTTTTTCCACTACTACTCTCTTAGCGCTCCAAATGTCCAGTTGCATTTTCTACAGAAAGAGAGTTCAGATCTGCTCAATCAAAAGTATGGTTTAACTCTGTTATCTGAATGCACAGATCAGAAAGAAGTTTCACAGAATGATTCTGTGTAGTTTATATTTGGAGACATTCCTTTTTCCACTATTACCCTCTTAGCGCTCCGAATCTCCACTTGCATTTTCTACAGAAAGAGTGTTTCAGAACGGCTCAATCAAAACTAAGGTTCAACTCCTTTAGTTGAACAAACAGAACAGAAAGAAGTTTCACACAATTCTTCTGTGTAGTTTTTATTTGTAGACATTTTTTTCCCAATATAGGCCTCTTAGCGCTCAGAATGTCCAATTGCAGTTTCTACAGAAAGAGTGTTTCAGAACGGCTCAATCAAAAGTAAGGTTCAACTCTGTTAGTTGAATGCACAGAACAGAAAGAAGTTTCATACAATGCTTCTGTGTAGTTTATATTTGAACATATTCTTTTTTCCACTATTACCCACTTAGCGCTACGAATGTCCAGTTGCATTTTCTACAGACAGAGTGTTTCAAAACTGCTCAATCAAAAGTATGGTTTAACTCTGTTATCTGAATGCTCAGATCAGAAAGAAGTTTCACAGAATGCTTCTGTGTAGTTTATATTTGAATATATTCCTTTTTCCACTACTACGCTCTTAGCGCTCCAAATGTCCAGTTGCATTTTCTACAGAAAGAGTGTTCAGATCTGCTCAATCAAAAGTATGGTTTAACTCTGTTAGCTGAAAGCACAGATCAGAAAGAAGTTTCACCGAATGATTCTGTGTAGTTTATATTTGAAGATATTCCTTTTTCCACTATTACCCTCTTAGCGCTCCGAATCTCCACTTGCATTTTCTACAAAATGAGTGTTTCATAACTGCTCAATCAAAAATATGTTTTATCTCTGTTAACTGAATTTACAGATCAGAAATAAGTTTCACAGAATGCATCTGTGTAGTTTTTATTTGAAGATATTCTTTTTCCCAATGTAGGCCTCTTAGCGCTTAGCATGTCCAATTGCAGTTTCTACAGAAAGAGTGTTTCAGAACAGCTCAATCAAAAGTAAGGTTCCACTCTGTTAGTTGAATGCACAGAACAGAAAGAATTTTCACAGAATGCTACTGTGTAGTTTATATTTGAATATATTCCTTTTTCCACTATTACCCTCTTAGCGCTCCGAATGTCCACTTGCATTTTCTACAGAAAGAGTGTTCAGAACAGCGCAATCAAAAGTATGGGTTAACTCTGTTAGCTTAATGAACATATCAGAAATAAGTTTCACACAATGCTTCTGTGTAGTTTTTATTTGAAGATATTATTTTTCCCAATATAGGCCTCTTAGCGCTCAGAATGTCCAATTGCAGTTTCTACAGAAAGAGTGTTTCAGAAAGGCTCAATCAAAAGTAAGGTTCAACTCTGTTAGTTGAATGCACAGAACAGAAAGAAGTTTCATACAATGCTTCTGTGTAGTTTATATTTGAACATATTCTTTTTTCCACTATTACCCACTTAGAGCTACGAATGTCTCGTTGCATTTTCTACAGACAGAGTGTTTCAAAACTGCTCAATCATAAGTATGGTTTAACTCTGTTAGCTGAATGCTCAGATCAGAAAGAAGTTTCACAGAATGCTTCTGTGTAGTTTATATTTGAATATATTCCTTTTTCCACTACTGCTCTCTTAGCGCTCCAAATGTCCAGTTGCATTTTCTACAGAAAGAGTGTTCAGATCTGCTCAATCAAAAGTATGGTTTAACTCTGTTAGCTGAATGCACAGATCAGAAAGAAGTTTCACAGAATGATTCTGTGTAGTTTATATTTGGAGACATTCCTTTTTCCACTATTACCCTCTTAGCGCTCCGAATCTCCACTTGCATTTTCTACAGAAAGAGTGTTTCAGAACGGCTCAATCAAAACTAAGGTTCAACTCTTTTAGTTGAACAAACAGAACAGAAAGAAGTTTCACACAATTCTTCTGCGTAGTTTTTATTTGTAGACATTCTTTTTCCCAATATAGGCCTCTTAGCGCTCAGAATGTCCAATTGCAGTTTGTAACGAAAGAGTGTTTCAGAACGGCTCAATCAAAAGTAAGGTTCAACTCTGTTAGTTGAATGCACAGAACAGAAAGAAGTTTCATACAATGCTTCTGTGTAGTTTATATTTGAACATATTCTCTTTTCCACTATTACCCACTTAGCGCTACGAATGTCCAGTTGCATTTTCTACAGACAGAGTGTTTCAAAACTGCTCAATCAAAAGTATGGTTTAACTCTGTTAGCTGAATGCTCAGATCAGAAAGAATTTTCACAGAATGCTTCTGTGTAGTTTATATTTGAATATATTCCTTTTTCCACTACTACTCTCTTAGCGCTCCAAATGTCCAGTTGCATTTTCAACAGAAAGAGTGTTCAGATCTGCTCAATCAAAAGTATGGTTTAACTCTGTTAGCTGAATGCACAGATCAGAAAGAAATTTCACCGAATGATTCTGTGTAGTTTATATTTGAAGACATTCCTTTTTCCACTATTACCCACTTAGCGCTCCGAATCTCCACTTGCATTTTCTACAAAAAGAGTGTTTCATAACTGCTCAATCAAAAATATGTTTTATCTCTGTTAACTGAATTTACAGATCAGAAATAAGTTTCACAGAATGCATCTGTGTAGTTTTTATTTGAAGATATTATTTTTCCCAATGTAGGCCTCTTAGCGCTTAGCATGTCCAATTGCAGTTTCTACAGAAACAGTGTTTCAGAACGGCTCAATCAAAAGTAAGGCTCAACTCTGTTAGTTGAATGCACAGAACAGAAAGAATTTTCACAGAATGCTACTGTGTAGTTTATATTTGAATATATTCCGTTTTCCACTATTACCCTCTTAGCGCTCCGAATATCCACTTGCATTTTCTACAGAAAGAGTGTTCAGAACTGCGCAATCAAAAGTATGGTTTAACTCTGTTAGCTTAATGAACATATCAGAAATAAGTTTCACACAATGCTTCTGTGTAGTTTTTATTTGAAGATATTATTTTTCCCAATAGAGGCCTCTTAGCGCTCAGAATGTCCAATTGCAGTTTCTACAGAAAGAGTGTTTCAGAAAGGCTCAATCAAAAGTAAGGTTCAACTCTGTTAGTTTAATGCACAGAACAGAAAGAAGTTTCATACAATGCTTCTGTGTAGTTTATATTTGAACATATTCTTTTTTCCACTATTACCCACTTAGCGCTAGGAATGTCCAGTTGCATTTTCTACAGACAGAGTGTTTCAAAACTGCTCAATCAAAAGTATGGTTTAACTCTGTTAGCTGAATGCTCAGATCAGAAAGAAGTTTCACAGAATGCTTCTGTGTAGTTTATATTTGAATATATTCCTTTTTCCACTACTACTCTCTTAGCGCTCCAAATGTCCAGTTGCATTTTGTACAGAAAGAGAGTTCAGATCTGCTCAATCAAAAGTATGGTTTAACTCTGTTAGCTGAATGCACAGATCAGAAAATGTTTCACAGAATGATTCTGTGTAGTTTATATTTGGAGACATTCCTTTTTCCACTATTACCCTCTTAGCGCTCCGAAACTCCACTTGCATTTTCTACAGAAAGAGTGTTTCAGAACGGCTCAATCAAAACTAAGGTTCAACTCTTTTAGTTGAACAAACAGAACAGAAAGAAGTTTCACAAAATTCTTCTGTGTAGTTTTTATTTGTAGACATTCTTTTTCCCAATATAGGCCTCTTAGCGCTGAGAATGTCCAATTGCAATTTCTACAGAAAGAGTGTTTCAGAACGACTCAATCAAAAGTAAGGTTCAACTCTGTTAGTTGAATGCACAGAACAGAAAGAAGTTTCATACAATGCTTCTGTGTAGTTTATATTTGAACATATTCTTTTTTCCACTATTACCCACTTAGCGCTACGATTGTCCAGTTGCATTTTCTACAGACAGAGTGTTTCAAAACTGCTCAATCAAAAGTATGGTTTAACTCTGTTAGCTGAATGCTCAGATCAGAAAAAAGTTTCACAGAATGCTTCTGTGTAGTTTATATTTGAATATATTCCTTTTTCCACTACTACGCGCTTAGCGCTCCAAATGTCCAGTTGCATTTTCTACAGAAAGAGTGTTCAGATCTGCTCAATCAAAAGTATGGTTTAATTCTGTTAGCTGAATGCACAGATCAGAAAGAAGTTTCACCGTATGATTCTGTGTAGTTTATATTTGAAGACCTTCCTTTTTCCACTATTACCCTCTTAGCGCTCCGAATCTCCACTTGCATTTTCTACAAAAAGAGTGTTTCATAACTGCTCAATCAAAAATAAGTTTTATCTCTGTTAACTGAATTTGCAGATCAGAAATAAGTTTCACAGAATGCATCTGTGTAGTTTTTATTTGAAGATATTCTTTTTCCCATTGTAGGCCTCTTTGCGCTTAGCATGTCCAATTGCAGTTTCTACAGAAAGAGTGTTTCAGAACGGCTCAATCAAAAGTAAGGTTCAACTCTGTTAGTTGAATGCACAGAACAGAAAGAATTTTCACAGAATGCTACTGTGTAGTTTATATTTGAATATATTCCTTTTTCCACTATTACCCTCTTAGCGCTCCGAATGTCCACTTGCATTTTCTACAGAACGAGTGTTCAGAACTGCGCAATCAAAAGTATGGTTTAACTCTGTTAGCTTAATGAACATATCAGAAATAAGTTTCACACAATGCTTCTGTGTAGTTTTTATTTGAAGATATTATTTTTCCCAATATAGGCCTCTTAGCGCTCAGAATGTCCAATTGCAGTTTCTACAGAAAGAGTGTTTCAGAAAGGCTCCATCAAAAGTAAGGTTCAACTCTGTTAGTTGAATGCACAGAACAGAAAGGAGTTTCATACAATGCTTCTGTGTAGTTTATATTTGAACATATTCTTTTTTCCACTATTACCCACTTAGCGCTACGAATGTCCAGTTGCATTTTCTACAGACAGAGTGTTTCAAAACTGCTCAATCAAAAGTATGGTTTAACTCTGTTAGCTGAATGCTCAGATCAGAAAGAAGTTTCACAGAATGCTTCTGTGTAGTTTATATTTGAATATATTCCTTTTTCCACTACTACTCTCTTAGCGCTCCAAATGTCCAGTTGCATTTTGTACAGAAAGAGAGTTCAGATCTGCTCAATCAAAAGTATGGTTTAACTCTGTTAGCTGAATGCACAGATCAGAAAATGTTTCACAGAATGATTCTGTGTAGTTTATATTTGGAGACATTCCTTTTTCCACTATTACCCTCTTAGCGCTCCGAAACTCCACTTGCATTTTCTACAGAAAGAGTGTTTCAGAACGGCTCAATCAAAACTAAGGTTCAACTCTTTTAGTTGAACAAACAGAACAGAAAGAAGTTTCACAAAATTCTTCTGTGTAGTTTTTATTTGTAGACATTCTTTTTCCCAATATAGGCCTCTTAGCGCTCAGAATGTCCAATTGCAGTTTCTACAGAAAGAGTGTTTCAGAACGGCTCAATCAAAAGTAAGGTTGAACTCTGTTAGTTGAATGCACAGAACAGAAAGAAGTTTCATACAATGCTTCTGTGTAGTTTATATTTGAACATATTCTTTTTTCCACTATTACCCACTTAGCGCTACGAATGTCCAGTTGCATTTTCTACAGACAGAGTGTTTCAAAACTGCTCAATCAAAAGTATGGTTTAACTCTGTTAGCTGAATGCTCAGATCAGAAAGAAGTTTCACAGAATGCTTCTGTGTAGTTTATATTTGAATATATTACTTTTTCCACTACTACTCTCTTAGCGCTCCAAATGTCCAGTTGCATTTTCTACAGAAAGAGTTTTCAGATCTGCTCAATCAAAAGTATGGTTTAACTCTGTTAGCTGAATGCACAGATCAGAAAGAAGTTTCACAGAATGATTCTGTGTATTTTATATTTGGAGACATTCCTTTTTCCACTATTACCCTCTTAGCGCTCTGAAACTCCACTTGCATTTTCTACAGAAAGAGTGTTTCAGAACGGCTCAATCAAAACTAAGGTTCAACACTTTTAGTTGAACAAACAGAACAGAAAGAAGTTTCACACAATTCTTCTGTGTAGTTTTTATTTGTAGATATTCTTTTTCCCAATATAGGCCTCATAGCGCTCAGAATGTCCAATTGCAGTTTCTACAGAAAGAGTGTTTCAGAACGGCTCAATCAAAAGTAAGGTTCAACTCTGTTAGTTGAATGCACAGAACAGAAAGTAGTTTCATACAATGCTTCTGTGTAGTTTATATTTGAACATATTCTTTTTTCCACTATTACCCACTTAGCGCTACGAATGTCCAGTTGCATTTTCTACAGACAGAGTGTTTCAAAACTGCTCAATCAAAAGTATGGTTTAACTCTGTTAGCTGAATGCTCAGATCAGAAAGAAGTTTCACAGAATGTTTCTGTGTAGTTTATATTTGAATATATTCCTTTTTCCACTACTACTCTCTTAGCGCTCCAAATGTCCAGTTGCATTTTCTACAGAAAGAGTGTTCAGATCTGCTCAATCAAAAGTATGTTTTAACTCTGTTAGCTGAATGCACAGATCAGAAAGAAGTTTCACAGAATGATTCTCTGTAGTTTATATTTGGAGACATTCCTTTTTCCACTATTACCCTCTTAGCGCTCCGAATCTCCACTTGCATTTTCTACAAAAAGAGTGTTTCATAACTGCTCAATCAAAAATATGTTTTATCTCTGTTAACTGAATTTACAGATCAGAAATAAGTTTCACAGAATGCATCTGTGTAGTTTTTATTTGAAGATATTCTTTTTCCCAATGTAGGCCTCTTAGCGCTTAGCATGTCCAATTGCAGTTTCTACAGAAAGAGTGTTTCAGAGCGGCTCAATCAAAAGTAAGGTTCAACTCTGTTAGTTGAATGCACAGAACAGAAAGAATTTTCACAGAATGCTACTGTGTAGTTTATATTTGAATATATTCCTTTTTCCACTATTACCCTCTTAGCGCTCCGAATGTCCACTTGCATTTTCTACAGAAAGAGTGTTCAGAACTGCGCAATCAAAAGTATGGTTTAACTCTGTTAGCTTAATGAACATATCAGAAATAAGTTTCACACAATGCTTCTGTGTAGTTTTTATTTGAAGATATTATTTTTCCCAATAGAGGCCTCTTAGCGCTCAGAATGTCCAATTGCAGTTTCTACAGAAAGAGTGTTTCAGAAAGGCTCAATCAAAAGTAAGGTTCAACTCTGTTAGTTGAATGCACAGAACAGAAAGAAGTTTCATACAATGTTTCTGTGTAGTTTATATTTGAACATATTCTTTTTTCCACTATTACCCACTTAGCGCTACGAATGTCCAGTTGCATTTTCTACAGACAGAGTGTTTCAAAACTGCTCAGTCAAAAGTATGGTTTAACTCTGTTAGCTGAATGCTCAGATCAGAAAGAAGTTTCACAGAATGCTTCTGTGTAGTTTATATTTGAATATATTCCTTTTTCCACTACTAATCTCTTAGCGCTCCAAATGTACAGTAGCATTTTCTACAGAAAGAGTGTTCAGATCTGCTCAATCAAAAGAATGTTTTAACTCTGTTAGCTGAATGCACAGATCAGAAAGAAGTTTCACAGAATGATTGTGTGTAGTTTATATTTGCAGACATTCCTTTTTCCACTATTACCCTCTTAGCGCTCCGAATCTCCACTTGCATTTTCTACAGAAAGAGTGTTTCAGAACGGCTCAATCAAAACTAAGGTTCAAATCTTTTAGTTGAACAAACAGAACAGAAAGAATTTTCACACAATTCTTCTGTGTAGTTTTTATTTGTAGACATTCTTTTTCCCAATATAGGCCTCTTAGCACTCAGAATGTCCAATTGCAGTTTCTACAGAAAGAGTGTTTCAGAACGGCTCAATCAAAAGTAAGGTTCAACTCTGTTAGTTGAATGCACAGAACAGAAAGAAGTTTCATACAATGCTTCTGTGTAGTTTATATTTGAACATATTCTTTTTTCCACTATTACCCACTTAGCGCTACGAATGTCCAGTTGCATTTTCTACAGACAGAGTGTTTCAAAACTGCTCAATCAAAAGTATGGTTTAACTCTGTTAGCTGAATGCTCAGATCAGAAAGAAGTTTCACAGAATGCTTCTGTGTAGTTTATATTTGAATATATTCCTTTTTCCACTACTACGCTCTTAGCGCTCCAAATGTCCAGTTGCATTTTCTACAGAAAGAGTGTTCAGATCTGCTCAATCAAAAGTATGGTTTAACTCTGTTAGCTGAATGCACAGATCAGAAAGAAGTTTCACAGAATGATTCTGTGTAGTTTATATTTGGAGACATTCCTTTATCCACTATTACCCTCTTAGCGCTCCGAATCTCCACTTGCATTTTCTACAGAAAGAGTGTTTCAGAACGGCTCAATCAAAACTAAGGTTCAACTCTTTTAGTTGAACAAACAGAACAGAAAGAAGTTTCACAAAATTCTTCTGTGTAGTTTTTATTTGTAGACATTCTTTTTCCCAATATAGGCCTCTTAGCGCTCAGAATGTCCAATTGCAGTTTCTACAGAAAGAGTGTTTCTGAACGGCTCAATCAAAAGTAAGGTTCAACTCCGTTAGTTGAATGCACAGAACAGAAAGAAGTTTCATAGAATGCTTCTGTGTAGTTTATATTTGAACATATTCTTTTTTCCACTATTACCCACTTAGCGCTACGAATGTCCAGTTGCATTTTCTACAGACAGAGTGTTTCAAAACTGCTCAATCAAAAGTATGGTTTAACTCTGTTAGCTGAATGCTCAGATCAGAAAGAAGTTTCACAGAATGCTTCTGTGTAGTTTATATTTGAATATATTCCTTTTTCCACTACTACGCTCTTAGCGCTCCAAATGTCCAGTTGCATTTTCTACAGAAAGAGTGTTCAGATCTGCTCAATCAAAAGTATGGTTTAACTCTGTTAGCTGAATGCACAGATCAGAAAGAAGTTTCACCGAATGATTCTGTGTAGTTTTTATTTGAAGGCATTCCTTTTTCCACTATTACCCTCTTAGCGCTCCGAATCTCCACTTGCATTTTCTACAAAAAGAGTGTTTCATAACTGCTCAATCAAAAATATGTTTTATCTCTGTTAACTGAATTTACAGATCAGAAATAAGTTTCACAGAATGCATCTGTGTAGTTTTATTTGAAGATATTCTTTTTCCCAATGTAGGCCTCTTAGCGCTTAGCATGTCCAATTGCAGTTTCTACAGAAAGAGTGTTTCAGAACGGCTCAATCAAAAGTAAGGTTCAACTCTGTTAGTTGAATGCACAGAACAGAAAGGATTTTCACAGAATCCTACTGTGTAGTTTATATTTGAATATATTCCTTTTTCCACTATTACCCTCTTAGCGCTCCGAATGTCCACTTGCATTTTCTACAGAAAGAGTGTTCAGAACTGCGCAATCAAAAGTATGGTTTAACTCTGTTAGCTTAATGAACATATCAGAAATAAGTTTCACACAATGCTTCTGTGTAGTTTTTATTTGAAGATATTATTTTTCCCAATAGAGGCCTCTTAGCGCTCAGAATGTCCAATTGCAGTTTCTACAGAAAGAGTGTTTCAGAAAGGCTCAATCAAAAGTAAGGTTCAACTCTGCTAGTTGAATGCACAGAACAGAAAGAAGTCTCATACAATGCTTCTGTGTAGTTTATATTTGAACATATTCTTTTTTCCACTATTACCCACTTAGCGCTACGAATGTCCAGTTTCATTTTCTACATACAGAGTGTTTCAAAACTGCTCAATCAAAAGTATGGTTTAACTCTGTTAGCTGAATGCTCAGATCAGAAAGAAGTTTCACAGAATGCTTCTGTGTAGTTTATATTTGAATATATTCCTTTTTCCACTACTACGCTCTTAGCGCTCCAAATGTCCAGTTGCATTTTCTACAGAAAGAGTGTTCAGATCTGCTCAATCAAAAGTATGGTTTAACTCTGTTACCTGAATGCACAGATCAGAAAGAAGTTTCACCGAATGATTCTGTGTAGTTTATATTTGAAGACATTCCGTTTTCCACTATTACCCTCTTAGCGCTCCGAATCTCCACTTGCATTTTCTACAAAAAGAGTGTTTCATAACTGCTCAATGAAAAATATGTTTTATCTCTGTTAACTAAATTTACAGATCAGAAATAAGTTTCACAGAATGCATCTGTGTAGTTTTTATTTGAAGATATTATTTTTCCCAATGTAGGCCTCTTAGCGCTTAGCATATCCAATTGCAGTTTCTACAGAAAGAGTGTTTCAGAAAGGCTCAATCAAAACTAAGGTTCAACTCTGTTAGTTGAATGCACAGAACAGAAAGAAATTTCATACAATGTTTCTGTGTAGTTTATATTTGAACATATTCTTTTTTCCACTATTACCCAATTGGCGCTACGAATGTCCAGTTGCATTTTCTACAGACAGAGTGTTTCAAAACTGCTCAATCAAAAGTATGGTTTAACTCTGTTAGCTGAATGCTGAGATCAGAAAGAAGTTTCACAGAATGCTTCTGTGTAGTTTATATTTGAATATATTCCTTTTTCCACTACTACTCTCTTAGCGCTCCAAATGTCCAGTTGCATTTTCTACAGAAAGAGTGTTCAGATATGCTCAATCAATAGTATGGTTTAACACTGTTAGCTGAATGCACAGATCAGAAAGAAGTTTCACAGAATGATTCTGTGTAGTTTATATTTGGAGACATTACTTTTTCCACTATTACCCTCTTAGCGCTCCGAATGTCCACTTGCATTTTCTACAGAAAGAGTGTTTCAGAACGGCTCAATCAAAACTAAGGTTCAACTCTTTTAGTTGAACAAACAGAACAGAAAGAAGTTTCACACAATTCTTCTGTGTAGTTTTTATTTGTAGACATTCTTTTTCCCAATATAGGCCTCTTAGCGCTCAGAATGTCCAATTGCAGTTTCTACAGAAAGAGTGTTTCAGAACGGCTCAATCAAAAGTAAGGTTCAACTCTGTTAGTTGAATGCACAGAACAGAAAGAAGTTTCATACAATGCTTCTGTGTAGTTTATATATGAACATATTCTTTTTTCCACTATTACCCACTTAGCGCTACGAATGTCCAGTTGCATTTTCTACAGACAGAGTGTTTCAAAACTGCTCAATCAAAAGTATGGTTTAACTCTGTTAGCTGAATGCTCAGATCAGAAAGAAGTTTCACAGAATGCTTCTGTGTAGTTTATATTTGAATATATTCCTTTTTCCACTACTACTCTCTTAGCGCTCCAAATGTCCAGTTGCATTTTCTACAGAAAGAGTGTTCAGATCTGCTCAATCAAAAGTATGGTTTAACTCTGTTAGCTGAATGCACAGATCAGAAAGAAGTTTCACAGAATGATTCTGTGTAGTTTATATTTGGAGACATTCCTTTTTCCACTATTACCCTCTTAGCGCTCCGAATCTCCACTTGCATTTTCTACAGAAAGAGTGTTTCAGAACGGCTCAATCAAAACTAAGATTCAACTCTTTTAGTTGAACAAACAGAACAGAAAGTAGTTTCACACAATTCTTCTGTGTAGTTTTTATTTGTAGACATTCTTTTTCCCAATATAGGCCTCTTAGCGCTCAGAATGTCCAATTGCAGTTTCTACAGAAAGAGTGTTTCAGAACGGCTCAATCAAAAGTAAGGTTCAACTCTGTTAGTTGAATGCACAGAACAGAAAGAAGTTTCATACAATGCTTCTGTGTAGTTTATATTTGAACATATTCTTTTTTCCACTATTACCCACTTAGCGCTACGAATGTCCAGTTGCATTTTCTACAGACAGAGTGTTTCAAAACTGCTCAATCAAAAGTATGGTTTAACTCTGTTAGCTGAATGCTCAGATCAGAAAGAAGTTTCACAGAATGCTTCTGTGTAGTTTATATTTGAATATATTCCTTTTTCCACTACTACGCTCTTAGCGCTCCAAATGTCCAGTTGCATTTTCTACACAAAGAGTGTTCAGATCTGCTCAATCAAAAGTATGGTTTAACTCTGTTAGCTGAATGCACAGATCAGAAAGAAGTTTCACCGAATGATTCTGTGTAGTTTATATTTGAAGACATTCCTTTTTCCACTATTACCCTCTTAGCGCTCCGAATCTCCACTTGCATTTTCTACAAAAAGAGTGTTTCATAGCTGCTCAATCAAAAATATGTTTTATCTCTGTTAACTGAATTTACAGATCAGAAATAAGTTTCACAGAATGCATCTGTGTAGTTTTTATTTGAAGATATTCTTTTTCCCAATGTAGGCCTCTTAGCGCTTAGCATGTCCAATTGCAGTTTCTACAGAAAGAGTGTTTCAGAACGGCTCAATCAAAAGTAAGGCTCAACTCTGTTAGTTGAATGCACAGAACAGAAAGAATTTTCACAGAATGCTACTGTGTAGTTTATATTTGAATATATTCCTTTTTCCACTATTACCCTCTTAGCGCTCCGAATGTCCACTTGCATTTTCTACAGAAAGAGTGTTCAGAACTGCGCAATCAAAAGTATGGTTTAACTCTGTTAGCTTAATGAACATATCAGAAATAAGTTTCACACAATGCTTCTGTGTAGTTTTTATTTGAAGATATTATTTTTCCCAATATAGGCCTCTTAGCGCTCAGAATGTCCAATTGCAGTTTCTACAGAAAGAGTGTTTCAGAAAGGCTCAATCAAAACTAAGGTTCAACTCTGTTAGTTGAATGCACAGAACAGAAAGAAATTTCATACAATGCTTCCGTGTAGTTTATATTTGAACATATTCTTTTTTCCACTATTACCCACTTGGCGCTACGAATGTCCAGTTGCATTTTCTACAGACAGAGTGTTTCAAAACAGCTCAATCAAAAGTATGGTTTAACTCTGTTAGCTGAATGCTCAGATCAGAAAGAAGTTTCACAGAATGCTTCTGTGTAGTTTATATTTGAATATATTCCTTTTTCCACTAATACTCTCTTAGCGCTCCAAATGTCCAGTTGCATTTTCTACAGAAAGATTGTTCAGATCTGCTCAATCAAAAGTATGGTTTAACTCTGTTAGCTGAATGCACAGATCAGAAAGAAGTTTCACAGAATGATTCTGTGTAGTTTATATTTGGAGACATTCCTTTTTCCACTATTACCCTCTTAGCGCTACGAATCTCCACTTGCATTTTCTACAGAAAGAGTGTTTCAGAACGGCTCAATCAAAACTAAGGTTCAACTCTTTTAGTTGAACAAACAGAACAGAAAGTAGTTTCACACAATTCTTCTGTGTAGTTTTTATTTGTAGACATTCTTTTTCCCAATATAGGCCTCTTAGCGCTCAGAATGTCCAATTGCAGTTTCTACAGAAAGAGTGTTTCAGAACGGCTCAATCAAAAGTAAGGTTCAACTCTGTTAGTTGAATGCACAGAACAGAAAGAAGTTTCATACAATGCTTCTGTGTAGTTTATATTTGAACATATTCTTTTTTCCACTATTACCCACTTAGCGCTACGAATGTCCAGTTGCATTTTCTACAGACAGAGTGTTTCAAAACTGCTCAATCAAAAGTATGGTTTAACTCTGTTAGCTGAATGCTCAGATCAGAAAGAAGTTTCACAGAATGCTTCTGTGTAGTTTATATTTGAATATATTCCTTTTTCCACTACTACGCTCTTAGCGCTCCAAATGTCCAGTTGCATTTTCTACAGAAAGAATGTTCAGATCTGCTCAATCAAAAGTATGGTTTAACTCTGTTAGCTGAATGCACAGATCAGAAAGAAGTTTCACCGAATGATTCTGTGTAGTTTATATTTGAAGACATTCCTTTTTCCACTATTACCCTCTTAGCGCTCCGAATCTCCACTTGCATTTTCTACAAAAAGAGTGTTTCATAGCTGCTCAATCAAAAATATGTTTTATCTCTGTTAACTGAATTTACAGATCAGAAATATGTTTCACAGAATGCATCTGTGTATTTTTTATTTGAAGATATTCTTTTTCCCAATGTAGGCCTCTTAGCGCTTAGCATGTCCAATTGCAGTTTCTACAGAAAGAGTGTTTCAGAACGGCTCAATCAAAAGTAAGGTTCAACTCTGTTAGTTGAATGCACAGAACAGAAAGAATTTTCACAGAATGCTACTGTGTAGTTTATATTTGAATATATTCTTTTTCCACTATTACCCTCTTAGCGCTCCGAATGTCCACTTGCATTTTCTACAGAAAGAGTGTTCAGAACTGCGCAATCAATAGTATGGTTTAACTCTGTTAGCTTAATGAACATATCAGAAATAAGTTTCACACAATGCTTCTGTGTAGTTTTTATTTGAAGATATTATTTTTCCCAATATAGGCCTCTTAGCGCTCAGAATGTCCAATTGCAGTTTCTACAGAAAGAGTGTTTCAGAAAGGCTCAATCAAAAGTAAGTTTCAACTCTGCTAGTTGAATGCACAGAACAGAAAGAAGTTTCATACAATGCTTCTGTGTAGTTTATATTTGAACATGTTCTTTTTTCCACTACTACCCACTTAGCGCTGCGAATGTCCAGTTGCATTTTCTACAGACAGAGTGTTTCAAAACTGCTCAATCAAAAGTATGGTTTAACTCCGTTAGCTGAATGCTCAGATCAGAAAGAAGTTTCACAGAATGCTTCTGTGTAGTTTATATTTGAATATATTCCTTTTTCCACTACTACGCTCTTAGCGCTCCCAATGTCCAGTTGCAATTTCTACAGAAAGAGTGTTCATATCTGCTCAATCAAAAGTATGGTTTAACTCTGTTACCTGAATGCACAGATCAGAAAGAAGTTTCACCGAATGATTCTGTGTAGTTTATATTTGAAGACATTCCGTTTTCCACTATTACCCTCTTAGCGCTCCGAATCTCCACTTGCATTTTCTACAAAAAGAGTGTTTCATAACTGCTCAATGAAAAATATGTTTTATCTCTGTTAACTAAATTTACAGATCAGAAATAAGTTTCACAGAATGCATCTGTGTAGTTTTTATTTGAAGATATTATTTTTCCCAATGTAGGCCTCTTAGCGCTTAGCATATCCAATTGCAGTTTCTACAGAAAGAGTGTTTCAGAACGGCTCAATCAAAAGTAAGGTTCAACTCTGTTAGTTGAATGCAGAGAACAGAAAGTATTTTCACAGAATGCTACTGTGTAGTTTATATTTGAATATATTCCTTTTTCCACTATTACCCTCTTAGCGCTCCGAATGTCCACTTGCATTTTCTACAGAAAGAGTGTTCAGAACTGCGCAATCAAAAGTATGGTTTAACTCTGTTCGCTTAGTGAACATATCAGAAATAAGTTTCACACAATGCTTCTGTGTAGTTTTTATTTGAAGATATTATTTTTCCCAATAGAGGCCTCTTAGCACTCAGAATGTCCAATTGCAGTTTCTACAGAAAGAGTGTTTCAGAAAGGCTCAATCAAAAGTAAGGTTCAACTCTGTTAGTTGAATGCACAGAACAGAAAGAAGTTTCATACAATGCTTCTGTGTAGTTTATATTTGAACATATTCTTTTTTCCACTATTACCCACTTAGCGCTACGAATGTCCAGTTTCATTTTCTACATACAGAGTGTTTCAAAACTGCTCAATCAAAAGTATGGTTTAACTCTGTTAGCTGAATGCTCAGATCAGAAAGAAGTTTCACAGAATGCTTCTGTGTAGTTTATATTTGAATATATTCCTTTTTCCACTACTACTCTCTTAGCGCTCCAAATGTACAGTAGCATTTTCTACAGCAAGAGTGTTCAGATCTGCTCAATCAAAAGTATGTTTTAACTCTGTTAGCTGAATGCACAGATCAGAAAGAAGTTTCACAGAATGATTCTGTGTAGTTTATATTTGGAGACATTCCTTTTTCCACTATTACCCTCTTAGCGCTCCGAATCTCCACTTGCATTTTCTACAGAAAGAGTGTTTCAGAACGGCTCAATCAAAACTAAGGTTCAACTCTTTTAGTTGAACAAACAGAACAGAAAGAAGTTTCACAAAATTCTTCTGTGTAGTTTTTATTTGTAGACATTCTTTTTCCCAATATAGGCCTCTTAGCGCTCAGAATGTCCAATTGCAGTTTCTACAGAAAGAGTGTTTCTGAACGGCTCAATCAAAAGTAAGGTTCAACTCCGTTAGTTGAATGCACAGAACAGAAAGAAGTTTCATAGAATGCTTCTGTGTAGTTTATATTTGAACATATTCTTTTTTCCACTATTACCCACTTAGCGCTACGAATGTCCAGTTGCATTTTCTACAGACAGAGTGTTTCAAAACTGCTCAATCAAAAGTATGGTTTAACTCTGTTAGCTGAATGCTCAGATCAGAAAGAAGTTTCACAGAATGCTTCTGTGTAGTTTATATTTGAATATATTCCTTTTTCCACTACTACGCTCTTAGCGCTCCAAATGTCCAGTTGCATTTTCTACAGAAAGAGTGTTCAGATCTGCTCAATCAAAAGTATGGTTTAACTCTGTTAGCTGAATGCACAGATCAGAAAGAAGTTTCACCGAATGATTCTGTGTAGTTTTTATTTGAAGGCATTCCTTTTTCCACTATTACCCTCTTAGCGCTCCGAATCTCCACTTGCATTTTCTACAAAAAGAGTGTTTCATAACTGCTCAATCAAAAATATGTTTTATCTCTGTTAACTGAATTTACAGATCAGAAATAAGTTTCACAGAATGCATCTGTGTAGTTTTATTTGAAGATATTCTTTTTCCCAATGTAGGCCTCTTAGCGCTTAGCATGTCCAATTGCAGTTTCTACAGAAAGAGTGTTTCAGAACGGCTCAATCAAAAGTAAGGTTCAACTCTGTTAGTTGAATGCACAGAACAGAAAGGATTTTCACAGAATGCTACTGTGTAGTTTATATTTGAATATATTCCTTTTTCCACTATTACCCTCTTAGCGCTCCGAATGTCCACTTGCATTTTCTACAGAAAGAGTGTTCAGAACTGCGCAATCAAAAGTATGGTTTAACTCTGTTAGCTTAATGAACATATCAGAAATAAGTTTCACACAATGCTTCTGTGTAGTTTTTATTTGAAGATATTATTTTTCCCAATAGAGGCCTCTTAGCACTCAGAATGTCCAATTGCAGTTTCTACAGAAAGAGTGTTTCAGAAAGGCTCAATCAAAAGTAAGGTTCAACTCTGTTAGTTGAATGCACAGAACAGAAAGAAGTTTCATACAATGCTTCTGTGTAGTTTATATTTGAACATATTCTTTTTTCCACTATTACCCACTTAGCGCTACGAATGTCCAGTTTCATTTTCTACATACAGAGTGTTTCAAAACTGCTCAATCAAAAGTATGGTTTAACTCTGTTAGCTGAATGCTCAGATCAGAAAGAAGTTTCACAGAATGCTTCTGTGTAGTTTATATTTGAATATATTCCTTTTTCCACTACTACTCTCTTAGCGCTCCAAATGTACAGTAGCATTTTCTACAGCAAGAGTGTTCAGATCTGCTCAATCAAAAGTATGTTTTAACTCTGTTAGCTGAATGCACAGATCAGAAAGAAGTTTCACAGAATGATTCTGTGTAGTTTATATTTGGAGACATTCCTTTTTCCACTATTAACCTCTTAGCGCTCCGAATCTCCACTTGCATTTTCTACAGAAAGAGTGTTTCAGAACGGCTCAATCAAAACTAAGGTTCAACTCTTTTAGTTGAACAAACAGAACAGAAAGAAGTTTCACAAAATTCTTCTGTGTAGTTTTTATTTGTAGACATTCTTTTTCCCAATATAGGCCTCTTAGCGCTCAGAATGTCCAATTGCAGTTTCTACAGAAAGAGTGTTTCTGAACGGCTCAATCAAAAGTAAGGTTCAACTCCGTTAGTTGAATGCACAGAACAGAAAGAAGTTTCATAGAATGCTTCTGTGTAGTTTATATTTGAACATATTCTTTTTTCCACTATTACCCACTTAGCGCTACGAATGTCCAGTTGCATTTTCTACAGACAGAGTGTTTCAAAACTGCTCAATCAAAAGTATGGTTTAACTCTGTTAGCTGAATGCTCAGATCAGAAAGAAGTTTCACAGAATGCTTCTGTGTAGTTTATATTTGAATATATTCCTTTTTCCACTACTACGCTCTTAGCGCTCCAAATGTCCAGTTGCATTTTCTACAGAAAGAGTGTTCAGATCTGCTCAATCAAAAGTATGGTTTAACACTGTTAGCTGAATGCACAGATCAGAAAGAAGTTTCACCGAATGATTCTGTGTAGTTTTTATTTGAAGGCATTCCTTTTTCCACTATTACCCTCTTAGCGCTCCGAATCTCCACTTGCATTTTCTACAAAAAGAGTGTTTCATAACTGCTCAATCAAAAATATGTTTTATCTCTGTTAACTGAATTTACAGATCAGAAATAAGTTTCACAGAATGCATCTGTGTAGTTTTATTTGAAGATATTCTTTTTCCCAATGTAGGCCTCTTAGCGCTTAGCATGTCCAATTGCAGTTTCTACAGAAAGAGTGTTTCAGAACGGCTCAATCAAAAGTAAGGTTCAACTCTGTTAGTTGAATGCACAGAACAGAAAGGATTTTCACAGAATGCTACTGTGTAGTTTATATTTGAATATATTCCTTTTTCCACTATTACCCTCTTAGCGCTCCGAATGTCCACTTGCATTTTCTACAGAAAGAGTGTTCAGAACTGCGCAATCAAAAGTATGGTTTAACTCTGTTAGCTTAATGAACATATCAGAAATAAGTTTCACACAATGCTTCCGTGTAGTTTTTATTTGAAGATATTATTTTTCCCAATAGAGGCCTCTTAGCGCTCAGAATGTCCAATTGCAGTTTCTACAGAAAGAGTGTTTCAGAAAGGCTCAATCAAAAGTAAGGTTCAACTCTGCTAGTTGAATGCACAGAACAGAAAGAAGTCTCATACAATGCTTCTGTGTAGTTTATATTTGAACATATTCTTTTTTCCACTATTACCCACTTAGCGCTACGAATGTCCAGTTTCATTTTCTACATACAGAGTGTTTCAAAACTGCTCAATCAAAAGTATGGTTTAACTCTGTTAGCTGAATGCTCAGATCAGAAAGAAGTTTCACAGAATGCTTCTTTGTAGTTTATATTTGAATATATTCCTTTTTCCACTACTACGCTCTTAGCGCTCCAAATGTCCAGTTGCATTTTCTACAGAAAGAGTGTTCAGATCTGCTCAATCAAAAGTATGGTTTAACTCTGTTACCTGAATGCACAGATCAGAAAGAAGTTTCACCGAATGATTCTGTGTAGTTTATATTTGAAGACATTCCGTTTTCCACTATTACCCTCTTAGCGCTCCGAATCTCCACTTGCATTTTCTACAAAAAGAGTGTTTCATAACTGCTCAATGAAAAATATGTTTTATCTCTGTTAACTAAATTTACAGATCAGAAATAAGTTTCACAGAATGCATCTGTGTAGTTTTTATTTGAAGATATTATTTTTCCCAATGTAGGCCTCTTAGCGCTTAGCATATCCAATTGCAGTTTCTACAGAAAGAGTGTTTCAGAACGGCTCAATCAAAAGTAAGGTTCAACTCTGTTAGTTGAATGCACAGAACAGAAAGAATTTTCACAGAATGCTACTGTGTAGTTTATATTTGAATATATTCCTTTTTCCACTATTACCCTCTTAGCGCTCCGAATGTCCACTTGCATTTTCTACAGAAAGAGTGTTCAGAACTGCGCAATCAAAAGTATGGTTTAACTCTGTTCGCTTAATGAACATATCAGAAATAAGTTTCACACAATGCTTCTGTGTAGTTTTTATTTGAAGATATTATTTTTCCCAATATAGGCCTCTTAGCGCTCAGAATGTCCAATTGCAGTTTCTACAGAAAGAGTGTTTCAGAAAGGCTCAATCAAAACTAAGGTTCAACTCTGTTAGTTGAATGCACAGAACAGAAAGAAATTTCATACAATGCTTCTGTGTAGTTTATATTTGAACATATTCTTTTTTCCACTATTACCCAATTGGCGCTACGAATGTCCAGTTGCATTTTCTACAGACAGAGTGTTTCAAAACTGCTCAATCAAAAGTATGGTTTAACTCTGTTAGCTGAATGCTGAGATCAGAAAGAAGTTTCACAGAATGCTTCTGTGTAGTTTATATTTGAATATATTCCTTTTTCCACTACTACTCTCTTAGCGCTCCAAATGTCCAGTTGCATTTTCTACAGAAAGAGTGTTCAGATATGCTCAATCAAAAGTATGGTTTAACTCTGTTAGCTGAATGCACAGATCAGAAAGAAGTTTCACAGAATGATTCTGTGTAGTTTATATTTGGAGACATTACTTTTTCCACTATTACCCTCTTAGCGCTCCGAATGTCCACTTGCATTTTCTACAGAAAGAGTGTTTCAGAACGGCTCAATCAAAACTAAGGTTCAACTCTTTTAGTTGAACAAACAGAACAGAAAGAAGTTTCACCCAATTCTTCTGTGTAGTTTTTATTTGTAGACATTCTTTTTCCCAATATAGGCCTCTTAGCGCTCAGAATGTCCAATTGCAGTTTCTACAGAAAGAGTGTTTCAGAACGGCTCAATCAAAAGTAAGGTTCAACTCTGTTAGTTGAATGCACAGAACAGAAAGAAGTTTCATACAATGCTTCTGTGTAGTTTATATTTGAACATATTCTTTTTTCCACTATTACCCACTTAGCGCTACGAATGTCCAGTTGCATTTTCTACAGACAGAGTGTTTCAAAACTGCTCAATGAAAAGTATGGTTTAACTCTGTTAGCTGAATGCTCAGATCAGAAAGAAGTTTCACAGAATGCTTCTGTGTAGTTTATATTTGAATATATTCCTTTTTCCACTACTACTCTCTTAGCGCTCCAAATGTCCAGTTGCATTTTCTACAGAAAGAGTGTTCAGATCTGCTCAATCAAAAGTATGGTTTAACTCTGTTAGCTGAATGCACAGATCAGAAAGAAGTTTCACAGAATGAATCTGTGTAGTTTATATTTGGAGACATTCCTTTTTCCACTATTACCCTCTTAGCGCTCCGAATCTCCACTTGCATTTTCTACAGAAAGAGTGTTTCAGAACGGCTCAATCAAAACTAAGATTCAACTCTTTTAGTTGAACAAACAGAACAGAAAGTAGTTTCACACAATTCTTCTGTGTAGTTTTTATTTGTAGACATTCTTTTTCCCAATATAGGCCTCTTAGCGCTCAGAATGTCCAATTGCAGTTTCTACAGAAAGAGTGTTTCAGAACGGCTCAATCAAAAGTAAGGTTCAACTCTGTTAGTTGAATGCACAGAACAGAAAGAAGTTTCATACAATGCTTCTGTGTAGTTTATATTTGAACAAATTCTTTTTTCCACTATTACCCACTTAGCGCTACGAATGTCCAGTTGCATTTTCTACAGACAGAGTGTTTCAAAACTGCTCAATCAAAAGTATGGTTTAACTCTGTTAGCTGAATGCTCAGATCAGAAAGAAGTTTCACAGAATGCTTCTGTGTAGTTTATATTTGAATATATTCCTTTTTCCACTACTACGCTCTTAGCGCTCCAAATGTCCAGTTGCATTTTCTACACAAAGAGTGTTCAGATCTGCTCAATCAAAAGTATGGTTTAACTCTGTTAGCTGAATGCACAGTTCAGAAAGAAGTTTCACCGAATGATTCTGTGTAGTTTATATTTGAAGACATTACTTTTTCCACTATTACCCTCTTAGCGCTCCGAATCTCCACTTGCATTTTCTACAAAAAGAGTGTTTCATAGCTGCTCAATCAAAAATATGTTTTATCTCTGTTAACTGAATTTACAGATCAGAAATAAGTTTCACAGAATGCATCTGTGTAGTTTTTATTTGAAGATATTCTTTTTCCCAATGTAGGCCTCTTAGCGCTTAGCATGTCCAATTGCAGTTTCTACAGAAAGAGTGTTTCAGAACGGCTCAATCAAAAGTAAGGCTCAACTCTGTTAGTTGAATGCACAGAACAGAAAGAATTTTCACAGAATGCTACTGTGTAGTTTATATTTGAATATATTCCTTTTTCCACTATTACCCTCTTAGCGCTCCGAATGTCCACTTGCATTTTCTACAGAAAGAGTGTTCAGAACTGCGCAATCAAAAGTATGGTTTAACTCTGTTAGCTTAATGAACATATCAGAAATAAGTTTCACACAATGCTTCTGTGTAGTTTTTATTTGAAGATATTATTTTTCCCAATATAGGCCTCTTAGCGCTCAGAATGTCCAATTGCAGTTTCTACAGAAAGAGTGTTTCAGAAAGGCTCAATCAAAACTAAGGTTCAACTCTGTTAGTTGAATGCACAGAACAGAAAGAAATTTCATACAATGCTTCCGTGTAGTTTATATTTGAACATATTCTTTTTTCCACTATTACCCACTTGGCGCTACGAATGTCCAGTTGCATTTTCTACAGACAGAGTGTTTCAAAACTGCACAATCAAAAGTATGGTTTAACTCTGTTAGCTGAATGCTCAGATCAGAAAGAAGTTTCACAGAATGCTTCTGTGTAGTTTATATTTGAATATATTCCTTTTTCCACTAATACTCTCTTAGCGCTCCAAATGTCCAGTTGCATTTTCTACAGAAAGAGTGTTCAGATCTGCTCAATCAAAAGTATGGTTTAACTCTGTTAGCTGAATGCACAGATCAGAAAGAAGTTTCACAGAATGATTCTGTGTAGTTTATATTTGGAGACATTCCTTTTTCCACTATTACCCTCTTAGCGCTACGAATCTCCACTTGCATTTTCTACAGAAAGAGTGTTTCAGAACGGCTCAATCAAAACTAAGGTTCAACTCTTTTAGTTGAACAAACAGAACAGAAAGTAGTTTCACACAATTCTTCTGTGTAGTTTTTATTTGTAGACATTCTTTTTCCCAATATAGGCCTCTTAGCGCTCAGAATGTCCAATTGCAGTTTCTACAGAAAGAGTGTTTCAGAACGGCTCAATCAAAAGTAAGGTTCAACTCTGTTAGTTGAATGCACAGAACAGAAAGAAGTTTCATACAATGCTTCTGTGTAGTTTATATTTGAACATATTCTTTTTTCCACTATTACCCACTTAGCGCTACGAATGTCCAGTTGCATTTTCTACAGACAGAGTGTTTCAAAACTGCTCAATCAAAAGTATGGTTTAACTCTGTTAGCTGAATGCTCAGATCAGAAAGAAGTTTCACAGAATGCTTCTGTGTAGTTTATATTTGAATATATTCCTTTTTCCACTACTACGCTCTTAGCGCTCCAAATGTCCAGTTGCATTTTCTACAGAAAGAGTGTTCAGATCTGCTCAATCAAAAGTATGGTTTAACTCTGTTAGCTGAATGCACAGATCAGAAAGAAGTTTCACCGAATGATTCTGTGTAGTTTATATTTGAAGACATTCCTTTTTCCACTATTACCCTCTTAGCGCTCCGAATCTCCACTTGCATTTTCTACAAAAAGAGTGTTTCATAGCTGCTCAATCAAAAATATGTTTTATCTCTGTTAACTGAATTTACAGATCAGAAATATGTTTCACAGAATGCATCTGTGTATTTTTTATTTGAAGATATTCTTTTTCCCAATGTAGGCCTCTTAGCGCTTAGCATGTCCAATTGCAGTTTCTACAGAAAGAGTGTTTCAGAACGGCTCAATCAAAAGTAAGGTTCAACTCTGTTAGTTGAATGCACAGAACAGAAAGAATTTTCACAGAATGCTACTGTGTAGTTTATATTTGAATATATTCCTTTTTCCACTATTACCCTCTTAGCGCTCCGAATGTCCACTTGCATTTTCTACAGAAAGAGTGTTCAGAACTGCGCAATCAATAGTATGGTTTAACTCTGTTAGCTTAATGAACATATCAGAAATAAGTTTCACACAATGCTTCTGTGTAGTTTTTATTTGAAGATATTATTTTTCCCAATATAGGCCTCTTAGCGCTCAGAATGTCCAATTGCAGTTTCTACAGAAAGAGTGTTTCAGAAAGGCTCAATCAAAACTAAGGTTCAACTCTGTTAGTTGAATTCACAGAACAGAAAGTAATTTCATACAATGGTTCTGTGTAGTTTATATTTGAACATATTCTTTTTTCCACTATTACCCACTTGGCGCTACGAATGTCCAGTTGCATTTTCTACAGACAGAGTGTTTCAAAACTGCTCAATCAAAAGTATGGTTTACCTCTGTTAGCTGAATGCTCAGATCAGAAAGAAGTTTCACAGAATGCTTCTGTGTAGTTTATATTTGAATATATTCCTTTTTCCACAACTACTCTCTTAGCGCTCCAAATGTCCAGTTGCATTTTCTACAGAAAGAGTGTTCAGATCTGCTCAATCAAAAGTATGTTTTAACTCTGTTAGCTGAATGCACAGATCAGAAAGAAGTTTCACAGAATGATTCTGTGTAGTTTATATTTGGAGACATTCCTTTTTCCACTATTACCCTCTTAGCGCTCCGAATCTCCACTTGCATTTTCTACAGAAAGAGTGTTTCAGAACGGCTCAATCAAAACTAAAGTTCAACTCTTTTAGTTGAACAAACAGAACAGAAAGAAGTTTCACACAATTTTTCTGTGTAGTTTTTATTTGTAGACATTCTTTTTCCCAATACAGGCCACTTAGCGCTCAGAATGTCCAATTGAAGTTTCTACAGAAAGAGTGTTTCAGAACGGCTCAATCAAAAGTAAGGTTCAACTCTGTTAGTTGAATGCACAGAACAGAAAGAAGTTTCATACAATGCTTCTGTGTAGTTTATATTTGAACATATTCTTTTTTCCACTATTACCCACTTAGCGCTACGAATGTCCAGTTGCATTTTCTACAGACAGAGTGTTTCAAAACTGCTCAATCAAAAGTATGGTTTAACTCTGTTAGCTGAATGCTCAGAATAAAAAGAAGTTTCACAGAATGCTTCTGGGTAGTTTATATTTGAATATATTCCTTTTTCCAATACTACGCTCTTAGCGCTCCAAATGTCCAGTTGCATTTTCTACAGAAAGAGTGTTCAGATCTGCTCAATCAAAAGTATGGTTTAACTCTGTTAGCTGAATGCACAGATCAGAAAGAAGTTTCACCGAATGATTCTGTGTAGTTTATATTTGAAGACATTCCTTTTTCCACTATTACCCTCTTAGCGCTCCGAATCTCCACTTGCATTTTCTACAAAAAGAGTGTTTCATAACTGCTCAATCAAAAATATGTTTTATCTCTGTTAACTGAATTTACAGATCAGAAATAAGTTTCACAGAATGCATCTGTGTAGTTTTTATTTGAAGATATTCTTTTTCCCAATGTAGGCCTCTTAGCGCTTAGCATGTCCAATTGCAGTTTCTACAGAAAGAGTGTTTCAGAACGGCTCAATCAAAAGTAAGGTTCAACTCTGTTAGTTGAATGCACAGAACAGAAAGAATTTTCACAGAATGCTACTGTGTAGATTATATTTGAATATATTCCTTTTTCCACTATTACCCTCTTAGCGCTCCGAATGTCCACTTGCATTTTCTACAGAAAGAGTGTTCAGAACTCCGCAATCAAAAGTATGGTTTAACTCTGTTAGCTTAATGAACATATCAGAAATAAGTTTCACACAATGCTTCTGTGTAGTTTTTATTTGAAGATATTATTTTTCCCAATATAGGCCTCTTAGCGCTCAGAATGACCACTTGCAGTTTCTACAGAAAGAGTGTTTCAGAAAGGCTCAATCAAAACTAAGGTTCAACTCTGTTAGTTGAATGCACAGAACAGAAAGAAATTTCATACAATGCTTCTGTGTAGTTTATATTTGAACATATTCTTTTTTCCACTATTACCCACTTGGCGCTACGAATGTCCAGTTGCATTTTCTACAGACAGAGTGTTTCAAAACTGCTCAATCAAAAGTATGGTTTATCTCTGTTAGCTGAATGCTCAGATCAGAAAGAAGTTTCACAGAATGCTTCTGTGTAGTTTATATTTGAATATATTCCTTTTTCCACTACTACTCTCTTAGCGCTCCAAATGTCCAGTTGCATTTTCTACAGAAAGAGTGTTCAGATCTGCTCAATCAAAAGTATGGTTTAACTCTGTTAGCTGAATGCACAGATCAGAAAGAAGTTTCACAGAATGATTCTGTGTAGTTTATATTTGGAGACATTCCTTTTTCCACTATTACCCTCTTAGCGCTCCAAATCTCCACTTGCATTTTCCACAGAAAGAGTGTTTCAGAACGGCTCAATCAAAACTAAGGTTCAAATCTTTTAGTTGAACAAACAGAACAGAAAGAAGTTTCACACAATTCTTCTGTGTAGTTTTTATTTGTAGACATTCTTTTTCCCAATATAGGCCTCTTAGCGCTCAGAATGTCCAATTGCAGTTTCTACAGAAAGAGTGTTTCAGAACGGCTCAATCAAAAGTATGGTTTAACTCTGTTAGCTGAATGCACAGATCAGAAAGAAGTTTCACCGAATGATTCTGTGTAGTTTTTATTTGAAGACATTCCTTTTTCCACTATTACCCTCTTAGCGCTCCGAATCTCCACTTGCATTTTCTACAAAAAGAGTGTTTCATAACTGCTCAATCAAAAATATGTTTTATCTCTGTTAACTGAATTTACAGATCAGAAATAAGTTTCACAGAATGCATCTGTGTAGTTTTTATTTGAAGATATTCTTTTTCCCAATGTAGGCCTCTTAGCGCTTAGCATGTCCAATTGCAGTTTCTACAGAAAGAGTGTTTCAGAACGGCTCAATCAAAAGTAAGGTTCAACTCTGTTAGTTGAATGCACAGAACAGAAAGAATTTTCACAGAATGCTACTGTGTAGTTTATATTTGAATATATTCCTTTTTCCACTATTACCCTCTTAGCGCTCCGAATGTCCACTTGCATTTTCTACAGAAAGAGTGTTCAGAACTGCGCAATCAAAAGTATGGTTTAACTCTGTTATCTTAATGAACATATCAGAAATAAGTTTCACACAATGCTTCTGTGTAGTTTTTATTTGAAGATATTATTTTTCCCAATATAGGCCTCTTAGCGCTCAGAATGTCCAATTGCAGTTTCTACAGAAAGAGTGTTTCAGAAAGGCTCAATCAAAAGTAAGTTTCAACTCTGCTAGTTGAATGCACAGAACAGAAAGAAGTTTCATACAATGCTTCTGTGTAGTTTATATTTGAACATATTCTTTTTTCCACTATTACCCACTTAGCGCTACGAATGTCCAGTTGCATTTTCTACAGACAGAGTGTTTCAAAACTGCTCAATCAAAAGTATGGTTTAACTCTGTTAGCTGAATGCTCAGATCAGAAAGAAGTTTCACAGAATGCTTCTGTGTAGTTTATATTTGAATATATTCCTTTTTCCACTACTACTCTCTTAGCGCTCCAAATGTCCAGTTGCATTTTCTACAGAAAGAGTGTTCAGATCTGCTCAATCAAAAGTATGGTTTAACTCTGTTAGCTGAATGCACAGATCAGAAAGAAGTTTCAGAGAATGATTCTGTGTAGTTTATATTTGGAGACATTCCTTTTTCCACTATTACCCTCTTAGCGCTCCGAATCTCCACTTGCATTTTCTACAGAAAGAGTGTTTCAGAACGGCTCAATCAAAACTAAGGTTCAACTCTTTTAGTTGAACAAACAGAACAGAAAGAAGTTTCACACAATTTTTCTGTGTAGTTTTTATTTGTAGACATTCTTTTTCCCAATATAAGCCTCTTAGCGCTCAGAATGTCCAATTGCAGTTTCTACAGAAAGAGTGTTTCAGAACGGCTCAATCAAAAGTAAGGTTCAACTCTGTTAGTTGAATGCACAGAACAGAAAGAAGTTTCATAAAATGCTTCTGTGTAGTTTATATTTGAACATGTTCTTTTTTCCACTACTACCCACTTAGCGCTGCGAATGTCCAGTTGCATTTTCTACAGACAGAGTGTTTCAAAACTGCTCAATCAAAAGTATGGTTTAACTCTGTTAGCTGAATGCTCAGATCAGAAAGAAGTTTCACAGAATGCTTCTGTGTAGTTTATATTTGAATATATTCCTTTTTCCACTACTACGCTCTTAGCGCTCCAAATGTCCAGTTGCATTTTCTACAGAAAGAGTGTTCAGATCTGCTCAATCAAAAGTATGGTTTAAATCTGTTAGCTGAATGCACAGATCAGAAAGAAGTTTCACAGAATGATTCTGTGTAGTTTATATTTGGAGACATTCCTTTTTCCACTATTACCCTCTTAGCGCTCCGAATCTCCACTTGCATTTTCTACAGAAAGAGTGTTTCAGAACGGCTCAATCAAAACTAAGTTTCAACTCTTTTAGTTGAACAAACAGAACAGAAAGAAGTTTCACAAAATTCTTCTGTGTAGTTTTTATTTGTAGACATTCTTTTTCCCAATATAGGCCTCTTAGCGCTCAGAATGTCCAATTGCAGTTTCTACAGAAAGAGTGTTTCTGAACGGCTCAATCAAAAGTAAGATTCAACTCCGTTAGTTGAATGCACAGAACAGAAAGAAGTTTCATAGAATGCTTCTGTGTAGTTTATATTTGAACATATTCTTTTTTCCACTATTACCCACTTAGCGCTACGAATGTCCAGTTGCATTTTCTACAGACAGAGTGTTTCAAAACTGCTCAATCAAAAGTATGGTTTAACTCTGTTAGCTGAATGCTCAGATCAGAAAGAAGTTTCACAGAATGCTTCTGTGTAGTTTATATTTGAATATATTCCTTTTTCCACTACTACGCTCTTAGCGCTCCAAATGTCCAGTTGCATTTTCTACAGAAAGAGTGTTCAGATCTGCTCAATCAAAAGTATGGTTTAACTCTGTTAGCTGAATGCACAGATCAGAAAGAAGTTTCACCGAATGATTCTGTGTAGTTTTTATTTGAAGGCATTCCTTTATCCACTATTACCCTCTTAGCGCTCCGAATCTCCACTTGCATTTTCTACAAAAAGAGTGTTTCATAACTGCTCAATCAAAAATATGTTTTATCTCTGTTAACTGAATTTACAGATCAGAAATAAGTTTCACAGAATGCATCTGTGTAGTTTTATTTGAAGATATTCTTTTTCCCAATGTAGGCCTCTTAGCGCTTAGCATGTCCAATTGCAGTTTCTACAGAAAGAGTGTTTCAGAACGGCTCAATCAATAGTAAGGTTCAACTCTGTTAGTTGAATGCACAGAACAGAAAGGATTTTCACAGAATGCTACTGTGTAGTTTATATTTGAATATATTCCTTTTTCCACTATTACCCTCTTAGCGCTCCGAATGTCCACTTGCATTTTCTACAGAAAGAGTGTTCAGAACTGCGCAATCAAAAGTATGGTTTAACTCTGTTAGCTTAATGAACATATCAGAAATAAGTTTCACACAATGCTTCTGTGTAGTTTTTATTTGAAGATATTATTTTTCCCAATAGAGGCCTCTTAGCGCTCAGAATGTCCAATTGCAGTTTCTACAGAAAGAGTGTTTCAGAAAGGCTCAATCAAAAGTAAGGTTCAACTCTGCTAGTTGAATGCACAGAACAGAAAGAAGTCTCATACAATGTTTCTGTGTAGTTTATATTTGAACATATTATTTTTTCCACTATTACCCACTTAGCGCTACGAATGTCCAGTTTCATTTTCTACATACAGAGTGTTTCAAAACTGCTCAATCAAAAGTATGGTTTAACTCTGTTAGCTGAATGCTCAGATCAGAAAGAAGTTTCACAGAATGCTTCTGTGTAGTTTATATTTGAATATATTCCTTTTTCCACTACTACGCTCTTAGCGCTCCAAATGTCCAGTTGCATTTTCTACAGAAAGAGTGTTCAGATCTGCTCAATCAAAAGTATGGTTTAACTCTGTTACCTGAATGCACAGATCAGAAAGAAGTTTCACCGAATGATTCTGTGTAGTTTATATTTGAAGACATTCCGTTTTCCACTATTACCCTCTTAGCGCTCCGAATCTCCACTTGCATTTTCTACAAAAAGAGTGTTTCATAACTGCTCAATGAAAAATATGTTTTATCTCTGTTAACTAAATTTACAGGTCAGAAATAAGTTTCACAGAATGCATCTGTGTAGTTTTTATTTGAAGATATTATTTTTCCCAATGTAGGCCTCTTAGCGCTTAGCATATCCAATTGCAGTTTCTACAGAAAGAGTGTTTCAGAACGGCTCAATCAAAAGTAAGGTTCAACTCTGTTAGTTGAATGCACAGAACAGAAAGAATTTTCACAGAATGCTACTGTGTAGTTTATATTTGAATATATTCCTTTTTCCACTATTACCCTCTTAGCGCTCCGAATGTCCACTTGCATTTTCTACAGAAAGAGTGTTCAGAACTGCGCAATCAAAAGTATGGTTTAACTCTGTTCGCTTAATGAACATATCAGAAATAAGTTTCACACAATGCTTCTGTGTAGTTTTTATTTGAAGATATTATTTTTCCCAATAGAGGCCTCTTAGCACTCAGAATGTCCAATTGCAGTTTCTACAGAAAGAGTGTTTCAGAAAGGCTCAATCAAAAGTAAGGTTCAACTCTGTTAGTTGAATGCACAGAACAGAAAGAAGTTTCATACAATGCTTCTGTGTAGTTTATATTTGAACATATTCTTTTTTCCACTATTACCCACTTAGCGCTACGAATGTCCAGTTTCATTTTCTACATACAGAGTGTTTCAAAACTGCTCAATCAAAAGTATGGTTTAACTCTGTTAGCTGAATGCTCAGATCAGAAAGAAGTTTCACAGAATGCTTCTGTGTAGTTTATATTTGAATATATTCCTTTTTCCACTACTACTCTCTTAGCGCTCCAAATGTACAGTAGCATTTTCTACAGCAAGAGTGTTCAGATCTGCTCAATCAAAAGTATGTTTTAACTCTGTTAGCTGAATGCACAGATCAGAAAGAAGTTTCACAGAATGATTCTGTGTAGTTTATATTTGGAGACATTCCTTTTTCCACTATTACCTTCTTAGCGCTCCGAATCTCCACTTGCATTTTCTACAGAAAGAGTGTTTCAGAACGGCTCAATCAAAATTAAGGTTCAACTCTTTTAGTTGAACAAACAGAACAGAAAGAAGTTTCACAAAATTCTTCTGTGTAGTTTTTATTTGTAGACATTCTTTTTCCCAATATAGGCCTCTTAGCGCTCAGAATGTCCAATTGCAGTTTCTACACAAAGAGTGTTTCTGAACGGCTCAATCAAAAGTAAGGTTCAACTCCGTTAGTTGAATGCACAGAACAGAAAGAAGTTTCATAGAATGCTTCTGTGTAGTTTATATTTGAACATATTCTTTTTTCCACTATTACCCACTTAGCGCTACGAATGTCCAGTTGCATTTTCTACAGACAGAGTTTTTCAAAACTGCTCAATCAAAAGTATGGTTTAACTCTGTTAGCTGAATGCTCAGATCAGAAAGAAGTTTCACAGAATGCTTCTGTGTAGTTTATATTTGAATATATTCCTTTTTCCACTACTACGCTCTTAGCGCTCCAAATGTCCAGTTGCATTTTCTACAGAAAGAGTGTTCAGATCTGCTCAATCAAAAGTATGGTTTAACTCTGTTAGCTGAATGCACAGATCAGAAAGAAGTTTCACCGAATGATTCTGTGTAGTTTTTATTTGAAGGCATTCCTTTTTCCACTATTACCCTCTTAGCGCTCCGAATCTCCACTTGCATTTTCTACAAAAAGAGTGTTTCATAACTGCTCAATCAAAAATATGTTTTATCTCTGTTAACTGAATTTACAGATCAGAAATAAGTTTCACAGAATGCATCTGTGTAGTTTTATTTGAAGATATTCTTTTTCCCAATGTAGGCCTCTTAGCGCTTAGCATGTCCAATTGCAGTTTCTACAGAAAGAGTGTTTCAGAACGGCTCAATCAAAAGTAAGGTTCAACTCTGTTAGTTGAATGCACAGAACAGAAAGGATTTTCACAGAATGCTACTGTGTAGTTTATATTTGAATATATTCCTTTTTCCACTATTACCCTCTTAGCGCTCCGAATGTCCACTTGCATTTTCTACAGAAAGAGTGTTCAGAACTGCGCAATCAAAAGTATGGTTTAACTCTGTTAGCTTAATGAACATATCAGAAATAAGTTTCACACAATGCTTCTGTGTAGTTTTTATTTGAAGATATTATTTTTCCCAATAGAGGCCTCTTAGCGCTCAGAATGTCCAATTGCAGTTTCTACAGAAAGAGTGTTTCAGAAAGGCTCAATCAAAAGTAAGGTTCAACTCTGCTAGTTGAATGCACAGAACAGAAAGAAGTCTCATACAATGCTTCTGTGTAGTTTATATTTGAACATATTCTTTTTTCCACTATTACCCACTTAGCGCTACGAATGTCCAGTTTCATTTTCTACATACAGAGTGTTTCAAAACTGCTCAATCAAAAGTATGGTTTAACTCTGTTAGCTGAATGCTCAGATCAGAAAGAAGTTTCACAGAATGCTTCTGTGTAGTTTATATTTGAATATATTCCTTTTTCCACTACTACTCTCTTAGCGCTCCAAATGTCCAGTTGCATTTTCTACAGAAAGAGTGTTCAGATCTGCTCAATCAAAAGTATGGTTTAACTCTGTTAGCTGAATGCACAGATCAGAAAGAAGTTTCACCGAATGATTCTGTGTAGTTTTTATTTGAAGACATTCCTTTTTCCACTATTACCCTCTTAGCGCTCCGAATCTCCACTTGCATTTTCTACAAAAAGAGTGTTTCATAACTGCTCAATCAAAAATATGTTTTATCTCTGTTAACTGAATTTACAGATCAGAAATAAGTTTCACAGAATGCATCTGTGTAGTTTTTATTTGAAGATATTCTTTTTCCCAATGTAGGCCTCTTAGCGCTTAGCATGTCCAATTGCAGTTTCTACAGAAAGAGTGTTTCAGAACGGCTCAATCAAAAGTAAGGTTCAACTCTGTTAGTTGAATGCACAGAACAGAAAGAATTTTCACAGAATGCTACTGTGTAGTTTATATTTGAATATATTCCTTTTTCCACTATTACCCTCTTAGCGCTCCGAATGTCCACTTGCATTTTCTACAGAAAGAGTGTTCAGAACTGCGCAATCAAAAGTATGGTTTAATTCTGTTATCTTAATGAACATATCAGAAGTAAGTTTCACACAATGCTTCTGTGTAGTTTTTATTTGAAGATATTATTTTTCCCAATATAGGCCTCTTAGCGCTCAGAATGTCCAATTGCAGTTTCTACAGAAAGAGTGTTTCAGAAAGGCTCAATCAAAAGTAAGTTTCAACTCTGCTAGTTGAATGCACAGAACAGAAAGAAGTTTCATACAATGCTTCTGTGTAGTTTATATTTGAACATATTCTTTTTTCCACTATTACCCACTTAGCGCTACGAATGTCCAGTTGCATTTTCTACAGACAGAGTGTTTCAAAACTGCTCAATCAAAAGTATGGTTTAACTCTGTTAGCTGAATGCTCAGATCAGAAAGAAGTTTCACAGAATGCTTCTGTGTAGTTTATATTTGAATATATTCCTTTTTCCACTACTACTCTCTTAGCGCTCCAAATGTCCAGTTGCATTTTCTACAGAAAGAGTGTTCAGATCTGCTCAATCAAAAGTATGGTTTAACTCTGTTAGCTGAATGCACAGATCAGAAAGAAGTTTCACAGAATGATTCTGTGTAGTTTATATTTGGAGACATTCCTTTTTCCACTATTACCCTCTTAGCGCTCCGAATCTCCACTTGCATTTTCTACAGAAAGAGTGTTTCAGAACGGCTCAATCAAAACTAAGGTTCAACTCTTTTAGTTGAACAAACAGAACAGAAAGAAGTTTCACACAATTTTTCTGTGTAGTTTTTATTTGTAGACATTCTTTTTCCCAATATAAGCCTCTTAGCGCTCAGAATGTCCAATTGCAGTTTCTACAGAAAGAGTGTTTCAGAACGGCTCAATCAAAAGTAAGGTTCAACTCTGTTAGTTGAATGCACAGAACAGAAAGAAGTTTCATAAAATGCTTCTGTGTAGTTTATATTTGAACATGTTCTTTTTTCCACTACTACCCACTTAGCGCTGCGAATGTCCAGTTGCATTTTCTACAGACAGAGTGTTTCAAAACTGCTCAATCAAAAGTATGGTTTAATTCTGTTAGCTGAATGCTCAGATCAGAAAGAAGTTTCACAGAATGCTTCTGTGTAGTTTATATTTGAATATATTCCTTTTTCCACTACTACGCTCTTAGCGCTCCAAATGTCCAGTTGCATTTTCTACAGAAAGAGTGTTCAGATCTGCTCAATCAAAAGTATGGTTTAAATCTGTTAGCTGAATGCACAGATCAGAAAGAAGTTTCACAGAATGATTCTGTGTAGTTTATATTTGGAGACATTCCTTTTTCCACTATTACCTTCTTAGCGCTCCGAATCTCCACTTGCATTTTCTACAGAAAGAGTGTTTCAGAACGGCTCAATCAAAATTAAGGTTCAACTCTTTTAGTTGAACAAACAGAACAGAAAGAAGTTTCACAAAATTCTTCTGTGTAGTTTTTATTTGTAGACATTCTTTTTCCCAATATAGGCCTCTTAGCGCTCAGAATGTCCAATTGCAGTTTCTACACAAAGAGTGTTTCTGAACGGCTCAATCAAAAGTAAGGTTCAACTCCGTTAGTTGAATGCACAGAACAGAAAGAAGTTTCATAGAATGCTTCTGTGTAGTTTATATTTGAACATATTCTTTTTTCCACTATTACCCACTTAGCGCTACGAATGTCCAGTTGCATTTTCTACAGACAGAGTTTTTCAAAACTGCTCAATCAAAAGTATGGTTTAACTCTGTTAGCTGAATGCTCAGATCAGAAAGAAGTTTCACAGAATGCTTCTGTGTAGTTTATATTTGAATATATTCCTTTTTCCACTACTACGCTCTTAGCGCTCCAAATGTCCAGTTGCATTTTCTACAGAAAGAGTGTTCAGATCTGCTCAATCAAAAGTATGGTTTAACTCTGTTAGCTGAATGCACAGATCAGAAAGAAGTTTCACCGAATGATTCTGTGTAGTTTTTATTTGAAGGCATTCCTTTTTCCACTATTACCCTCTTAGCGCTCCGAATCTCCACTTGCATTTTCTACAAAAAGAGTGTTTCATAACTGCTCAATCAAAAATATGTTTTATCTCTGTTAACTGAATTTACAGATCAGAAATAAGTTTCACAGAATGCATCTGTGTAGTTTTATTTGAAGATATTCTTTTTCCCAATGTAGGCCTCTTAGCGCTTAGCATGTCCAATTGCAGTTTCTACAGAAAGAGTGTTTCAGAACGGCTCAATCAAAAGTAAGGTTCAACTCTGTTAGTTGAATGCACAGAACAGAAAGGATTTTCACAGAATGCTACTGTGTAGTTTATATTTGAATATATTCCTTTTTCCACTATTACCCTCTTAGCGCTCCGAATGTCCACTTGCATTTTCTACAGAAAGAGTGTTCAGAACTGCGCAATCAAAAGTATGGTTTAACTCTGTTAGCTTAATGAACATATCAGAAATAAGTTTCACACAATGCTTCTGTGTAGTTTTTATTTGAAGATATTATTTTTCCCAATAGAGGCCTCTTAGCGCTCAGAATGTCCAATTGCAGTTTCTACAGAAAGAGTGTTTCAGAAAGGCTCAATCAAAAGTAAGGTTCAACTCTGCTAGTTGAATGCACAGAACAGAAAGAAGTCTCATACAATGCTTCTGTGTAGTTTATATTTGAACATATTCTTTTTTCCACTATTACCCACTTAGCGCTACGAATGTCCAGTTTCATTTTCTACATACAGAGTGTTTCAAAACTGCTCAATCAAAAGTATGGTTTAACTCTGTTAGCTGAATGCTCAGATCAGAAAGAAGTTTCACAGAATGCTTCTGTGTAGTTTATATTTGAATATATTCCTTTTTCCACTACTACTCTCTTAGCGCTCCAAATGTCCAGTTGCATTTTCTACAGAAAGAGTGTTCAGATCTGCTCAATCAAAAGTATGGTTTAACTCTGTTAGCTGAATGCACAGATCAGAAAGAAGTTTCACCGAATGATTCTGTGTAGTTTTTATTTGAAGACATTCCTTTTTCCACTA
Source organism: Symphalangus syndactylus (assembly GCF_028878055.3). NCBI lineage: Eukaryota > Metazoa > Chordata > Mammalia > Primates > Hylobatidae > Symphalangus > Symphalangus syndactylus. The sequence continues at coordinate 71,901,551 of NC_072442.2, read as the reverse complement.
TTACCCTCTTAGCGCTCCGAATCTCCACTTGCATTTTCTACAAAAAGAGTGTTTCATAACTGCTCAATCAAAAATATGTTTTATCTCTGTTAACTGAATTTACAGATCAGAAATAAGTTTCACAGAATGCATCTGTGTAGTTTTTATTTGAAGATATTCTTTTTCCCAATGTAGGCCTCTTAGCGCTTAGCATGTCCAATTGCAGTTTCTACAGAAAGAGTGTTTCAGAACGGCTCAATCAAAAGTAAGGTTCAACTCTGTTAGTTGAATGCACAGAACAGAAAGAATTTTCACAGAATGCTACTGTGTAGTTTATATTTGAATATATTCCTTTTTCCACTATTACCCTCTTAGCGCTCCGAATGTCCACTTGCATTTTCTACAGAAAGAGTGTTCAGAACTGCGCAATCAAAAGTATGGTTTAATTCTGTTATCTTAATGAACATATCAGAAGTAAGTTTCACACAATGCTTCTGTGTAGTTTTTATTTGAAGATATTATTTTTCCCAATATAGGCCTCTTAGCGCTCAGAATGTCCAATTGCAGTTTCTACAGAAAGAGTGTTTCAGAAAGGCTCAATCAAAAGTAAGTTTCAACTCTGCTAGTTGAATGCACAGAACAGAAAGAAGTTTCATACAATGCTTCTGTGTAGTTTATATATGAACATATTCTTTTTTCCACTATTACCCACTTAGCGCTACGAATGTCCAGTTGCATTTTCTACAGACAGAGTGTTTCAAAACTGCTCAATCAAAAGTATGGTTTAACTCTGTTAGCTGAATGCTCAGATCAGAAAGAAGTTTCACAGAATGCTTCTGTGTAGTTTATATTTGAATATATTCCTTTTTCCACTACTACTCTCTTAGCGCTCCAAATGTCCAGTTGCATTTTCTACAGAAAGAGTGTTCAGATCTGCTCAATCTAAAGTATGGTTTAACTCTGTTAGCTGAATGCACAGATCAGAAAGAAGTTTCACAGAATGATTCTGTGTAGTTTATATTTGGAGACATTCCTTTTTCCACTATTACCCTCTTAGCGCTCCGAATCTCCACTTGCATTTTCTACAGAAAGAGTGTTTCAGAACGGCTCAATCAAAACTAAGGTTCAACTCTTTTAGTTGAACAAACAGAACAGAAAGAAGTTTCACACAATTTTTCTGTGTAGTTTTTATTTGTAGACATTCTTTTTCCCAATATAAGCCTTTTAGCGCTCAGAATGTCCAATTGCAGTTTCTACAGAAAGAGTGTTTCAGAACGGCTCAATCAAAAGTAAGGTTCAACTCTGTTAGTTGAATGCACAGAACAGAAAGAAGTTTCATAAAATGCTTCTGTGTAGTTTATATTTGAACATGTTCTTTTTTCCACTACTACCCACTTAGCGCTGCGAATGTCCAGTTGCATTTTCTACAGACAGAGTGTTTCAAAACTGCTCAATCAAAAGTATGGTTTAACTCTGTTAGCTGAATGCTCAGATCAGAAAGAAGTTTCACAGAATGCTTCTGTGTAGTTTATATTTGAATATATTCCTTTTTCCACTACTACGCTCTTAGCGCTCCAAATGTCCAGTTGCATTTTCTACAGAAAGAGTGTTCAGATCTGCTCAATCAAAAGTATGGTTTAAATCTGTTAGCTGAATGCACAGATCAGAAAGAAGTTTCACAGAATGATTCTGTGTAGTTTATATTTGGAGACATTCCTTTTTCCACTATTACCCTCTTAGCGCTCCGAATCTCCACTTGCATTTTCTACAGAAAGAGTGTTTCAGAACGGCTCAATCAAAACTAAGTTTCAACTCTTTTAGTTGAACAAACAGAACAGAAAGAAGTTTCACAAAATTCTTCTGTGTAGTTTTTATTTGTAGACATTCTTTTTCCCAATATAGGCCTCTTAGCGCTCAGAATGTCCAATTGCAGTTTCTACAGAAAGAGTGTTTCTGAACGGCTCAATCAAAAGTAAGATTCAACTCCGTTAGTTGAATGCACAGAACAGAAAGAAGTTTCATAGAATGCTTCTGTGTAGTTTATATTTGAACATATTCTTTTTTCCACTATTACCCACTTAGCGCTACGAATGTCCAGTTGCATTTTCTACAGACAGAGTGTTTCAAAACTGCTCAATCAAAAGTATGGTTTAACTCTGTTAGCTGAATGCTCAGATCAGAAAGAAGTTTCACAGAATGCTTCTGTGTAGTTTATATTTGAATATATTCCTTTTTCCACTACTACGCTCTTAGCGCTCCAAATGTCCAGTTGCATTTTCTACAGAAAGAGTGTTCAGATCTGCTCAATCAAAAGTATGGTTTAACTCTGTTAGCTGAATGCACAGATCAGAAAGAAGTTTCACCGAATGATTCTGTGTAGTTTTTATTTGAAGGCATTCCTTTTTCCACTATTACCCTCTTAGCGCTCCGAATCTCCACTTGCATTTTCTACAAAAAGAGTGTTTCATAACTGCTCAATCAAAAATATGTTTTATCTCTGTTAACTGAATTTACAGATCAGAAATAAGTTTCACAGAATGCATCTGTGTAGTTTTATTTGAAGATATTCTTTTTCCCAATGTAGGCCTCTTAGCGCTTAGCATGTCCAATTGCAGTTTCTACAGAAAGAGTGTTTCAGAACGGCTCAATCAAAAGTAAGGTTCAACTCTGTTAGTTGAATGCACAGAACAGAAAGGATTTTCACAGAATGCTACTGTGTAGTTTATATTTGAATATATTCCTTTTTCCACTATTACCCTCTTAGCGCTCCGAATGTCCACTTGCATTTTCTACAGAAAGAGTGTTCAGAACTGCGCAATCAAAAGTATGGTTTAACTCTGTTAGCTTAATGAACATATCAGAAATAAGTTTCACACAATGCTTCTGTGTAGTTTTTATTTGAAGATATTATTTTTCCCAATAGAGGCCTCTTAGCGCTCAGAATGTCCAATTGCAGTTTCTACAGAAAGAGTGTTTCAGAAAGGCTCAATCAAAAGTAAGGTTCAACTCTGCTACTTGAATGCACAGAACAGAAAGGAGTCTCATACAATGTTTCTGTGTAGTTTATATTTGAACATATTCTTTTTTCCACTATTACCCACTTAGCGCTACGAATGTCCAGTTTCATTTTCTACATACAGAGTGTTTCAAAACTGCTCAATCAAAAGTATGGTTTAACTCTGTTAGCTGAATGCTCAGATCAGAAAGAAGTTTCACAGAATGCTTCTGTGTAGTTTATATTTGAATATATTCCTTTTTCCACTACTACGCTCTTAGCGCTCCAAATGTCCAGTTGCATTTTCTACAGAAAGAGTGTTCAGATCTGCTCAATCAAAAGTATGGTTTAACTCTGTTACCTGAATGCACAGATCAGAAAGAAGTTTCACCGAATGATTCTGTGTAGTTTATATTTGAAGACATTCCGTTTTCCACTATTACCCTCTTAGCGCTCCGAATCTCCACTTGCATTTTCTACAAAAAGAGTGTTTCATAACTGCTCAATGAAAAATATGTTTTATCTCTGTTAACTAAATTTACAGATCAGAAATAAGTTTCACAGAATGCATCTGTGTAGTTTTTATTTGAAGATATTATTTTTCCCAATGTAGGCCTCTTAGCGCTTAGCATATCCAATTGCAGTTTCTACAGAAAGAGTGTTTCAGAACGGCTCAATCAAAAGTAAGGTTCAACTCTGTTAGTTGAATGCACAGAACAGAAAGAATTTTCACAGAATGCTACTGTGTAGTTTATATTTGAATATATTCCTTTTTCCACTATTACCCTCTTAGCGCTCCGAATGTCCACTTGCATTTTCTACAGAAAGAGTGTTCAGAACTGCGCAATCAAAAGTATGGTTTAACTCTGTTCGCTTAATGAACATATCAGAAATAAGTTTCACACAATGCTTCTGTGTAGTTTTTATTTGAAGATATTATTTTTCCCAATAGAGGCCTCTTAGCACTCAGAATGTCCAATTGCAGTTTCTACAGAAAGAGTGTTTCAGAAAGGCTCAATCAAAAGTAAGGTTCAACTCTGTTAGTTGAATGCACAGAACAGAAAGAAGTTTCATACAATGCTTCTGTGTAGTTTATATTTGAACATATTCTTTTTTCCACTATTACCCACTTAGCGCTACGAATGTCCAGTTTCATTTTCTACATACAGAGTGTTTCAAAACTGCTCAATCAAAAGTATGGTTTAACTCTGTTAGCTGAATGCTCAGATCAGAAAGAAGTTTCACAGAATGCTTCTGTGTAGTTTATATTTGAATATATTCCTTTTTCCACTACTACTCTCTTAGCGCTCCAAATGTACAGTAGCATTTTCTACAGCAAGAGTGTTCAGATCTGCTCAATCAAAAGTATGTTTTAACTCTGTTAGCTGAATGCACAGATCAGAAAGAAGTTTCACAGAATGATTCTGTGTAGTTTATATTTGGAGACATTCCTTTTTCCACTATTACCCTCTTAGCGCTCCGAATCTCCACTTGCATTTTCTACAGAAAGAGTGTTTCAGAACGGCTCAATCAAAACTAAGGTTCAACTCTTTTAGTTGAACAAACAGAACAGAAAGAAGTTTCACAAAATTCTTCTGTGTAGTTTTTATTTGTAGACATTCTTTTTCCCAATATAGGCCTCTTAGCGCTCAGAATGTCCAATTGCAGTTTCTACACAAAGAGTGTTTCTGAACGGCTCAATCAAAAGTAAGGTTCAACTCCGTTAGTTGAATGCACAGAACAGAAAGAAGTTTCATACACTGCTTCTGTGTAGTTTATATTTGAACATATTCTTTTTTCCACAATTACCCACTTAGCGCTACGAATGTCCAGTTGCATTTTCTACAGACAGAGTGTTTCAAAACTGCTCAATCAAAAGTATGGTTTAACTCTGTTAGCTGAATGCTCAGATCAGAAAGAAGTTTCACAGAATGCTTCTGTGTAGTTTATATTTGAATATATTCCTTTTTCCACTACTACTCTCTTAGCGCTCCAAATGTCCAGTTGCATTTTCTACAGAAAGAGAGTTCAGATCTGCTCAATCAAAAGTATGGTTTAACTCTGTTAGCTGAATGCACAGATCAGAAAGAAGTTTCACCGAATGATTCTGTGTAGTTTTTATTTGAAGGCATTCCTTTTTCCACTATTACCCTCTTAGCGCTCCGAATCTCCACTTGCATTTTCTACAAAAAGAGTGTTTCATAACTGCTCAATCAAAAATATGTTTTATCTCTGTTAACTGAATTTACAGATCAGAAATAAGTTTCACAGAATGCATCTGTGTAGTTTTATTTGAAGATATTCTTTTACCCAATGTAGGCCTCTTAGCGCTTAGCATGTCCAATTGCAGTTTCTACAGAAAGAGTGTTTCAGAACGGCTCAATCAAAAGTAAGGTTCAACTCTGTTAGTTGAATGCACAGAACAGAAAGGATTTTCACAGAATGCTACTGTGTAGTTTATATTTGAATATATTCCTTTTTCCACTATTACCCTCTTAGCGCTCCGAATGTCCACTTGCATTTTCTACAGAAAGAGTGTTCAGAACTGCGCAATCAAAAGTATGGTTTAACTCTGTTAGCTTAATGAACATATCAGAAATAAGTTTCACACAATGCTTCTGTGTAGTTTTTATTTGAAGATATTATTTTTCCCAATAGAGGCCTCTTAGCGCTCAGAATGTCCAATTGCAGTTTCTACAGAAAGAGTGTTTCAGAAAGGCTCAATCAAAAGTAAGGTTCAACTCTGCTAGTTGAATGCACAGAACAGAAAGAAGTCTCATACAATGCTTCTGTGTAGTTTATATTTGAACATATTCTTTTTTCCACTATTACCCACTTAGCGCTACGAATGTCCAGTTTCATTTTCTACATACAGAGTGTTTCAAAACTGCTCATTCAAAAGTATGGTTTAACTCTGTTAGCTGAATGCTCAGATCAGAAAGAAGTTTCACAGAATGCTTCTGTGTAGTTTATATTTGAATATATTCCTTTTTCCACTACTACTCTCTTAGCGCTCCAAATGTCCAGTTGCATTTTCTACAGAAAGAGTGTTCAGATCTGCTCAATCAAAAGTATGGTTTACCCCTGTTAGCTGAATGCACAGATCAGAAAGAAGTTTCACAGAATGATTCTGTGTAGTTTATATTTGGAGACATTCCTTTTTCCACTATTACCCTCTTAGCGCTCCGAATCTCCACTTGCATTTTCTACAGAAAGAGTGTTTCAGAACAGCTCAATCAAAACTAAGGTTCAACTCTTTTAGTTGAACAAACAGAACAGAAAGAAGTTTCACACAATTCTTCTGTGTAGTTTTTATTTGTAGACATTCTTTTTCCCAATATAAGCCTCTTAGCGCTCAGAATGTCCAATTGCAGTTTCTACAGAAAGAGTGTTTCAGACCGGCTCAATCAAAAGTAAGGTTCAACTCTGTTAGTTGAATGCACAGAACAGAAAGAAGTTTCATACAATGCTTCTGTGTAGTTTATATTTGAACATATTCTTTTTTCCACTATTACCCACTTAGCGCTGCGAATGTCCAGTTGCATTTTCTACAGACAGAGTGTTTCAAAACTGCTCAATCAAAAGTATGGTTTAACTCTGTTAGCTGAATGCTCAGATCAGAAAGAAGTTTCACAGAATGCTTCTGTGTAGTTTATATTTGAATATATTCCTTTTTCCACTACTACGCTCTTAGCGCTCCAAATGTCCAGTTGCATTTTCTACAGAAAGAGTGTTCAGATCTGCTCAATCAAAAGTATGGTTTAACTCTGTTAGCTGAATGCACAGATCAGAAAGAAGTTTCACAGAATGATTCTGTGTAGTTTATATTTGGAGACATTCCTTTTTCCACTATTACCCTCTTAGCGCTCCGAATCTCCACTTGCATTTTCTACAGAAAGAGTGTTTCAGAACGGCTCAATCAAAACTAAGGTTCAACTCTTTTAGTTGAACAAACAGAACAGAAAGAAGTTTCACACAATTCTTCTGTGTAGTTTTTATTTGTAGACATTCTTTTTCCCAATATAGGCCTCTTAGCGCTCAGAATGTCCAATTGCAGTTTCTACGGAAAGAGTGTTTCAGAACGGCTCAATCAAAAGTAAGGTTCAACTCTGTTAGTTGAATGCACAGAACAGAAAGAAGTTTCATACAATGTTTCTGTGTAGTTTATATTTGAACATATTCTTTTTTCCACTATTACCCACTTAGCGCTACGAATGTCCAGTTGCATTTTCTACATACAGAGGGTTTCAAAACTGCCCAATCAAAAGTATGGCTTAACTCCGTTAGCTGAATGCTCAGATCAGAAAGAAGTTTCACAGAATGCTTCTGTGTAGTTTATATTTGAATATATTCCTTTTTCCACTACTACGCTCTTAGTGCTCCAAATGTCCAGTTGCATTTTCTACAGAAAGAGTGTTCAGATCTCCTCAATCAAAAGTATGGTTTAACTCTGTTAGCTGAATGCACAGATCAGAAAGAAGTTTCACCGAATGATTCTGTGTAGTTTATATTTGAAGACATTCCGTTTTCAACTATTACCCTCTTAGCGCTCCGAATCTCAACTTGCATTTTCTACAAAAAGAGTGTTTCATAACTGCTCAATCAAAAATATGTTTTATCTCTGTTAACTGAATTTACAGATCAGAAATAAGTTTCACAGAATGCATCTGTGTAGTTTTTATTTGAAGATATTTTTTTCCCAATGTAGGCCTCTTAGCGCTTAGCATGTCTAATTGCAGTTTCTACAGAAAGAGTGTTTCAGAACGGCTCAATCAAAAGTAAGGTTCAACTCTGTTAGTTGAATGCACAGAACAGAAAGAATTTTCACAGAATGCTACTGTGTAGTTTATATTTGAATATATTCCTTTTTCCACTATTACCCTCTTAGCGCTCCGAATGTCCACTTGCATTTTCTACAGAAAGAGTGTTCAGAACTGCGCAATCAAAAGTATGGTTTAACTCTGTTAGCTTAATGAACATCTCAGAAATAAGTTTCACACAATGCTTCTGTGTAGTTTTTATTTGAAGATATTTTTTTTCCCAATATACGCCTCTTAGCGCTCAGAATGTCCAATTGCAGTTTCTACAGAAAGAGTGTTTCAGAAAGGCTCAATCAAAAGTAAGGTTCAACTCTGTTAGTTAAATGCACAGAACAGAAAGAAGTTTCATACAATGCTTCTGTGTAGTTTATATTTGAACATATTCTTTTTTCCACTATTACCCACTTAGCGCTACGAATGTCCAGTTGCATTTTCTACAGACAGAGTGTTTCAAAACTGCTCAATCATAAGTATGCTTTAACTCTGTTAGCTGAATGCTCAGATCAGAAAGAAGTTTCACAGAATGCTTCTGTGTAGTTTATATTTGAATATATTCCTTTTTCCACTACTACTCTCTTAGCGCTCCAAATGTCCAGTTGCATTTTCTACAGAAAGAGTGTTCAGATCTGCTCAATCAAAAGTATGGTTTAACTCTGTTAGCTGAATGCACAGATCAGAAAGAAGTTTCACAGAATGATTCTGTGTAGTTTATATTTGGAGAAATTCCTTTTTCCACTATTACCCTCTTAGCGCTCCGAATCTCCACTTGCATTTTCTACAGAAAGAGTGTTTCAGAACGGCTCAATCAAAACTAAGGCTCAACTCTTTTAGTTGAACAAACAGAACAGAAAGAAGTTTCACACAATTCTTCTGTGTAGTTTTTATTTGTAGACATTCTTTTTCCCAATATAGGCCTCTTAGCGCTCAGAATGTCCAATTGCAGTTTCTACAGAAAGAGTGTTTCAGAACGGCTCAATCAAAAGTAAGGTTCAACTCTGTTAGTTGAATGCACAGAACAGAAAGAAGTTTCATACAATGCTTCTGTGTACTTTATATTTGAACATATTCTCTTTTCCACTATTACCCACTTAGCGCTACGAATGTCCAGTTGCATTTTCTACAGACAGAGTGTTTCAAAACTGCTCAATCAAAAGTATGGTTTAACTCTGTTAGCTCTATGCTCAGATCAGAAAGAAGTTTCACAGAATGCTTCTGTGTAGTTTATATTTGAATATATTCCTTTTTCCACTACTATGCTCTTAGCGCTCCAAATGTCCAGTTGCATTTTCAACAGAAAGAGTGTTCAGATCTGCTCAATCAAAAGTATGGTTTAACTCTGTTAGCTGAATGCACAGATCAGAAAGAAGTTTCACCGAATGATTCTGTGTAGTTTATATTTGAAGACATTCCTTTTTCCACTATTACCCTCTTAGCGCTCCGAATCTCCACTTGCATTTTCTACAAAAAGAGTGTTTCATAACTGCTCAATCAAAAATATGATTTATCTCTGTTAACTGAATTTACAGATCAGAAATAAGTTTCACAGAATGCATCTGTGTAGTTTTTATTTGAAGATATTTTTTTCCCAATGTAAGCCTCTTAGCGCTTAGCATGTCTAATTGCAGTTTCTACAGAAAGAGTGTTTCAGAACGGCTCAATCAAAAGTAAGGTTCAACTCTGTTAGTTGAATGCACAGAACAGAAAGAATTTTCACAGAATGCTACTGTGTAGTTTATATTTGAATATATTCCTTTTTCCACTATTACCCTCATAGCGCTCCGAATGTCCACTTGCATTTTCTACAGAAAGAGTGTTCAGAACTGCGCAATCAAAAGTATGGTTAAACTCTGTTAGCTTAATGAACATATCAGAAATAAGTTTCACAAAATTCTTCTGTGTAGTTTTTATTTGAAGATATTTTTTTTCCCAATATAGGCCTCTTAGCGCTCAGAATGTCCAATTGCAGTTTCTACAGAAAGAGTGTTTCAGAAAGGCTCAATCAAAAGTAAGGTTCAACTCTGTTTGTTGAATGCACAGAACAGAAAGAAGTTTCATACAATGCTTCTGTGTAGTTTATATTTGAACATATTCTTTTTTCCACTATTACCCACTTAGCGCTACGAATGTCCAGTTGCATTTTCTACAGACAGAGTGTTTCAAAACTGCTCAATCAAAAGTATGGTTTAACTCTGTTAGCTGAATGCTCTGATCAGAAAGAAGTTTCACAGAATGCTTCTGTGTAGTTTATATTTGAATATATTCCTTTTTCCACTACTACGCTCTTAGCGCTCCAAATGTCCAGTTGCATTTTCAACAGAAAGAGTGTTCAGATCTGCTCAATCAAAAGTATGGTTTAACTCTATTAGCTGAATGCACTGATCAGAAAGAAGTTTCACCGAATGATTCTGTGTAGTTTATATTTGAAGACATTCCTTTTTCCACTATTACCCTCTTAGCGCTCCGAATCTCCACTTGCATTTTCTGCAAAAAGAGTGTTTCATACCTGCTCAATCAAAAATATGTTTTATCTCTGTTAACTGAATTTACAGATCAGAAATAAGTTTCACAGAATGCATCTGTGTAGTTTTTATTTGAAGATATTCTTTTTCCCAATGTAGGCCTCTTAGCGCTTAGCATGTCCAATTGCAGTTTCTACAGAAAGTGTTTCAGAACGGCTCAATCAAAATTAAGGTTCAACTCTGTTAGTTGAATGCACAGAACAGAAAGAATTTTCACAGAATGCTACTGTGTAGTTTATATTTGAATATATTCCTTTTTCCACTATTACCCTCTTAGCGCTCCGAATGTCCACTTGCATTTTCTACAGAAAGAGTGTTCAGAACTGCGCAATCAAAAGTATGGTTTAACTCTGTTAGCTTAATGAACATATCAGAAATAAGTTTCACACAATGCTTCTGTGTAGTTTTTATTTGAAGATATTATATTTCCCAATAGAGGCCTCTTAGCGCTCAGAATGTCCAATTGCAGTTTCTACAGAAAGAGTGTTTCAGAACGGCTCAATCAAAAGTAAGGTTCAACTCTGTTAGTTGAATGCACAGAACAGAAAGAAGTTTCATACAATGCTTCTGTGTAGTTTATATTTGAACATATTCTTTTTTCCACTATTACCCACTTAGCGCTACGAATGTCCAGTTGCATTTTCTACAGACAGAGTGTTTCAAAACTGCTCAATCAAAAGTATGGTTTAACTCTGTTAGCTGAATGCTCAGATCAGAAAGAATTTTCACAGAATGCTTCTGTGTAGTTTATATTTGAATATATTCCTTTTTCCACTACTACGCTCTTAGCGCTCCAAATGTCCAGTTGCATTTTCTACAGAAAGAGTGTTCAGATCTGCTCAATCAAAAGTATGATTTAACTCTGTTAGCTGAATGCACAGATCAGAAAGAAGTTTCACAGAATGATTCTGTGTAGTTTATATTTGGAGACATTCCTTTTTCCACTATTACCCTCTTAGCGCTCCGAATCTCCACTTGCATTTTCTACAAAAAGAGTGTTTCATAACTGCTCAATCAAAAATATGTTTTATCTCTGTTAACTGAATTTACAGATCAGAAATAAGTTTCACAGAATGCATCTGTGTAGTTTTTATTTGAAGATATTCTTTTTCCCAATGTAGGCCTCTTAGCGCTTAGCATGTCCAATTGCAGTTTCTACAGAAAGAGTGTTTCAGAACGGCTCAATCAAAAGTAAGGTTCAACTCTGTTAGTTGAATGCACAGAATAGAAAGAATTTTCACAGAATGCTACTGTGTATTTTATATTTGAATATATTCCTTTTTCCACTATTACCCTCTTAGCGCTCCGAATGTCCACTTGCATTTTCTACAGAAAGAGTGTTCAGAACTGCGCAATCAAAAGTATGGTTTAACTCTGTTAGCTTAATGAATATATCAGAAATAAGTTTCACACAATGCTTCTGTGTAGTTTTTATTTGAAGATATTATTTTTCCCAATAGAGGCCTCTTAGCGCTCAGAATGTCCAATTGCAGTTTCTACAGAAAGAGTGTTTCAGAAAGGCTCTATCAAAAGTAAGGTTCAACTCTGTTAGTTGAATGCACAGAACAGAAAGAAGTTTCATAAAATGCTTCTGTGTAGTTTATATTTGAACATATTCTTTTTTCCACTATTACCCACTTAGCGCTACGAATGTCCAGTTGCATTTTCTACAGACAGAGTGTTTCAAAACTGCTCAATCAAAAGTATGGTTTAACTCTGTTAGCTGAATGCTCAGATCAGAAAGAAGTTTCACAGAATGCCTCTGTGTAGTTTATATTTGAATATATTCCTTTTTCCAGTACTACGCTCTTAGCGCTCCAAATGTCCAGTTGCATTTTCTACAGAAAGAGTGTTCAGATCTGCTCAATCAAAAGTATGGTTTAACCCTGTTAGCTGAATGCACGGATCAGAAAGAAGTTTCACCGAATGATTCTGTGTAGTTTATATTTGAAGACATTCCTTTTTCCACAATTACCCTCTTAGCGCTCCCAATCTCCACTTGCATTTTCTACAAAAAGAGTGTTTCATAACTGCTCAATCAAAAATATGTTTTATCTCTGTTAACTGAATTTACAGATCAGAAATATGTTTCACAGAGTGCATCTGTGTAGTTTTTATTTGAAGATATTCTTTTTCCCAATGTAGGCCTCTTAGCGCTTAGCATGTCCAATTGCAGTTTCTACAGAAAGAGTGTTTCAGAACGGCTCAATCAAAAGTAAGGTTCAACTCTGTTAGTTGAATGCACAGAACAGCAAGAAGTTTCACAGAATGCTTCTGTGTAGTTTATATTTGAACATATTCTTTTTTCCACTATACCCACTTAGCGCTACGAATGTCCAGTTGCATTTTCTACAGACACAGTGTTTCAAAACTGCTCAATCAAAAGTATGGTTTAACTCTGTTAGCTGAATGCTCAGATCAGAAAGAAGTTTCACAGAATGCTTCTGTGTAGTTTATATTTGAATATATTCCTTTTTCCACTACTACGCTCTTAGCGCTCCAAATGTCCAGTTGCATTTTCTACAGAGTGTTCAGATCTGCTCAATCAAAAGTATGGTTTAACTCTGTTAGCTGAATGCACAGATCAGAAAGAAGTTTCACCGAATGATTCTGTGTAGTTTATATTTGAAGACATTCCTTTTTCCACTATTACCCTCTTAGCGCTCCGAATCTCCACTTGCATTTTCTACAAAAAGAGTGTTTCATAACTGCTCAATCAAAAATATGTTTTATCTCCGTTAACTGAATTTACAGATCAGAAATAAGTTTCACAGAATACATCTGTGTAGTTTTTATTTGAAGATATTCCTTTTCCCAATGTAGGCCTCTTAGCGCTTAGCATGTCCAATTGCAGTTTCTACAGAAAGAGTGTTTCAGAACGGCTCAATCAAAAGTAAGGTTCAACTCTGTTAGTTGAATGCACAGAACAGAAAGAATTTTCACAGAATGCTACTGTGTAGTTTATATTTGAATATATTCCTTTTTCCACTATTACCCTCTTAGCGCTCCGAATGTCCACTTGCATTTTCTACAGAAAGAGTGTTCAGAACTGCGCAATCAAAAGTATGGTTTAACTCTGTTAGCTTAATGAACATATCAGAAATAAGTTTCACACAATGCTTCTGTGTAGTTTTTATGTGAAGATATTATTTTTCCCAATAGAGGCCTCTTAGCGCTCAGAATGTCCAATTGCAGTTTCTACAGAAAGAGTGTTTCAGAAAGGCTCAATCAAAAGTAAGGTTCAACTCTGTTAGTTGAATGCACAGAACAGAAAGAAGTTTCATACAATGCTTCTGTGTAGTTTATATTTGAACATATTCTTTTCTCCACTATTACCCACTTAGCGCTACGAATGTCCAGTTGCATTTTCTACAGACAGAGTGTTTCAAAACTGCTCAATCATAAGTACGGTTTAACTCTGTTAGCTGAATGCTCAGATCAGAAAGAAGTTTCACAGAATGCTTCTGTGTAGTTTATATTTGAATATATTCCTTTTTCCACTACTACTCTCTTAGCGCTCCAAATGTCCAGTTGCATTTTCTACAGAAAGAGTGTTCAGATCTGCTCAATCAAAAGTATGGTTTAACTCTGTTAGCTGAATGCACAGATCAGAAAGAAGTTTCACAGAATAATTCTGTGTAGTTTATATTTGGAGACATTCCTTTTTCCACTATTACCCTCTTAGCGCTCCGAATCTCCACTTGCCTTTTCTCCATAAAGAGTGTTTCAGAACGGCTCAATCAAAACTAAGGTTCAACTCTTTTAGTTGAACAAACAGAACAGAAAGAAGATTCACACAATTCTTCTGTGTAGTTTTTATTTTTAGACATTCTTTTTCCCAATATAGGTCTCTTAGCTCTCAGAATGTCCAATTGCAGTTTCTACAGAAAGAGTGTTTCAGAACGGCTCAATCAAAAGTAAGGTTCAACTCTGTTAGTTGAATGCACAGAACAGAAAGAAGTTTCATACAATGATTCTGTGTAGTTTATATTTGAACATATTCTTTTTTCCACTATTACCCACTTAGCGCTACGAATGTCCAGTTGCATTTTCTACAGACAGAGTGTTTCAAAACTGCTCAATCAAAAGTATGGTTTAACTCTGTTAGCTGTATGCTCAGATCAGAAAGAAGTTTCACAGAATGCTTCTGTGTAGTTTATATTTGAATATATTCCTTTTTCCACTACTACGCTCTTAGCGCTCCAAATGTCCAGTTGCATTTTCTACAGAAAGAGTGTTCAGATCTGCTCAATCAAAAGTATGGTTTAACTCTTTTAGCTGAATGCACAGATCAGAAAGAAGTTTCACCGAATGATTCTGTGTAGTTTATATTTGAAGACATTACTTTTTCCTCTATTAAACTCTTAGCGCTCCGAATCTCCACTTGCATTTTCTACAAAAAGAGTGTTTCATAACTGCTCAATCAAAAATATGTTTTATCTCTGTTAACTGAAATTACAGATCAGAAATAAGTTTCACAGAATGCATCTTTGTAGTTTTTATTTGAAGATATTCTTTTTCCCAATGTAGGCCTCTTAGCGCTTAGCATGTCCAATTGCAGTTTCTACAGAAAGAGTGTTTCAGAACGGCTCAATCAAAAGTAAGGTTCAACTCTGTTAGTTGAATGCACAGAACAGAAAGAATTTTCACAGAATGCTACTGTGTAGTTTATATTTGAATATATTCCTTTTTCCACTATTACCCTCTTAGCGCTCCGAATGTCCACTTGCATTTTCTACAGAAAGAGTGTTCAGAACTGCGCAATCAAAAGTATGGTTTAACTCTGTTATCTTAATGAACATATCAGAAATAAGTTTCACACAATGCTTCTGTGTAGTTTTTATTTGAAGATATTATTTTTCCCAATATAGGCCTCTTAGCGCTCAGAATATCCAATTGCAGTTTCTACAGAAAGAGTGTTTCAGAAATCTCAATCAAAAGTAAGGTTCAACTCTCTTAGTTGAATGCACAGAACAGAAAGAAGTTTCATACAATGCTTCTGTGTAGTTTATATTTGAACATATTCTTTTTTCCACTATTACCCACTTAGCGCTACGAATGTCCAGTTGCATTTTCTACAGACAGAGTGTTTCAAAACTGCTCAATCAAAAGTATGGTTTAACTCTGTTAGCTGAATGCTCAGATCAGAAAGAAGTTTCACAGAATGCTTCTGTGTAGTTTATATTTGAATATATTCCTTTTTCCACTACTACTCTCTTAGCGCTCCAAATGTCCAGTTGCATTTTCTACAGAAAGAGTGTTCAGATCTGCTCAATCAAAAGTATGGTTTAACTCTGTTAGCTGAATGCACAGATCAGAAAGAAGTTTCACAGAATGATTCTGTGTAGTTTATATTTGGAGACATTCCTTTTTCCACTATAACCCTCTTAGCGCTCCGAATCTCCACTTGCATTTTCTACAGAAAGAGTGTTTCCGAACGGCTAAATCAAAACTAAGGTTCAACTCATTTAGTTGAACAAACAGAACAGAAAGAAGTTTCACACAATTCTTCTGTGTAGTTTTTATTTGTAGACATTCTTTTTCCCAATATAGGCCTCTTAACGCTCAGAATGTCCAATTGCAGTTTCTACAGAAAGAGTGTTTCAGAACGGCTCAATCAAATGTAAGGTTCAACTCTGTTAGTTGAATGCACAGAACAGAAAGAAGTTTCATACAATGCTTCTGTGTAGTTTATATTTGAACATATTCTTTTTCCACTATTACCCACTTAGCGCTACGAATGTCCAGTTGCATTTTCTACAGACAGAGTGTTTCAAAACTGCTCAATCAAAAGTATGGTTTAACTCTGTTAGCTGTATGCTCAGATCAGAAAGAAGTTTCACAGAATGCTTCTGTGTAGTTTATATTTGAATATATTCCTTTTTCCACTACTACGCTCTTAGCGCTCCAAATGTCCAGTTGCATTTTCTACAGAAAGAGTGTTCAGATCTGCTCAATCAAAAGTATGATTTAGCTCTGTTAGCTGAATGCACAGATCAGAAAGAAGTTTCACCGAATGATTCTGTGTAGTTTATATTTGAAGACATTCCTTTTTCCACTATTACCCTCTTAGCGCTCCGAATCTCCACTTGCATTTTCTACAAAAAGAGAGTTTCATAACTGCTCAATCAAAAATATGTTTTATCTCTGTTAACTGAATTTACAGATCAGAAATAAGTTTCACAGAATGCATCTGTGTAGTTTTTATTTGAAGATATTCCTTTTCCCAATGTAGGCCTCTTAGCGCTTAGCATGTCCAATTGCAGTTTCTACAGAAAGAGTGTTTCAGAACGGCTCAATCAAAAGTAAGGTTCAACTCTGTTAGTTGAATGCACAGAACAGAAAGAATTTTCACAGAATGCTACTGTGTAGTTTATATTTGAATATATTCCTTTTTCCACTATTACCCTCTTAGCGCTCCGAATGTCCACTTGCATTTTCTACAGAAAGAGTGTTCAGAACTGCGCAATCAAAAGTATGGTTTAACTCTGTTAGCTTAATGAACATATCAGAAATAAGTTTCACACAATGCTTCTGTGTAGTTTTTATTTGAAGATATTATTTTTCCCAATATAGGCCTCTTAGCGCTCAGAATGTCCAATTGCAGATTCTACAGAAAGAGTGTTTCAGAAAGGCTCAATTATAAGTAAGGTTCAACTCTGTTAGTTGAATGCACAGAACAGAAAGAAGTTTCATACAATGCTTCTGTGTAGTTTATATTTGAACATATTCTTTTTTCCACTATTACCCACTTAGCGCTACGAATGTCCAGTTGCATTTTCTACAGAGAGAGTGTTTCAAAACTGCTCAATCAAAAGTATGGTTTAACTCTGTTAGCTGAATGCTCAGATCAGAAAGAAGTTTCACAGAATGCTTCTGTGTAGTTTATATTTGAATATATTCCTTTTTCCACTACTACTGTCTTAGCGCTCCAAATGTCCAGTTGCATTTTCTACAGAAAGAGTGTTCAGATCTGCTAAATCAAAAGTATGGTTTAACTCTGTTAGCTGAATGCACAGATCAGAAAGAAGTTTCACAGAATGATTCTGTGTAGTTTATATTTGGAGACATTCCTTTTCCACTATTACCCTCTTAGCGCTCCGAATCTCCACTTGCCTTTTCTCCATAAAGAGTGTTTCAGAACGGCTCAATCAAAACTAAGGTTCAACTCTTTTAGTTGAACAAACAGAACAGAAAGAAGTTTCACACAATTCTTCTGTGTAGTTTTTATTTTTAGACATTCATTTTCCCAATATAGGCCTCTTAGCTCTCAGAATGTCCAATTGCAGTTTCTACAGAAAGAGTGTTTCAGAACGGCTCAATCAAAAGTAAGGTTCAACTCTGTTAGTTGAATGCACAGAACAGAAAGAAGTTTCATACAATGCTTCTGTGTAGTTTATATTTGAACTTATTCTTTTTTCCACTATTACCCACTTAGCGCTACGAATGTGCAGTTGCATTTTCTACAGACAGAGTGTTTCAAAACTGCTCAATCAAAAGTATGGTTTAACTCTGTTAGCTGTATGCTCAGATCAGAAAGAAGTTTCACAGAATGCTTCTGTGTAGTTTATATTTGAATATATTCCTTTTTCCACTACTACGCTCTTAGCGCTCCAAATGTCCAGTTGCATTTTCTACACAAAGAGTGTTCAGATCTGCTCAATCAAAAGTATGGTTTAAATCTTTTAGCTGAATGCACAGATCAGAAAGAAGTTTCACCGAATGATTCTGTGTAGTTTATATTTGAAGTCATTACTTTTTCCTCTATTACCCTCTTAGCGCTCCGAATCTCCACTTGCATTTTCTACAAAAAGAGTGTTTCATAACTGCTCAATCAAAAATATGTTTTATCTCTGTTAACTGAAATTACAGATCAGAAATACGTTTCACAGAATGCATCTGTGTAGTTTTTATTTGAAGATATTCTTTTTCCCAATGTAGGCCTCTTAGCGCTTAGCATGTCCAATTGCAGTTTCTACAGAAAGAGTGTTTCAGAACGGCTCAATCAAAAGTAAGGTTCAACTCTGTTAGTTGAATGCACAGAACAGAAAGAATTTTCACAGAATTCTACTGTGTAGTTTATATTTGAATATATTCCTTTTTCCACTATTACCCTCTTAGCGCTCCGAATGTCCACTTGCATTTTCTACAGAAAGAGTGTTCAGAACTGCGCAATCAAAAGTATGGTTTAACTCTGTTAGCTTAATGAACATATCAGAAATAAGTTTCACACAATGCTTCTGTGTAGTTTTTATTTGAAGATATTATTTTTCCCAATATAGGCCTCTTAGCGCTCAGAATATCCAATTGCAGTTTCTACAGAAAGAGTGTTTCAGAAAGGCTCAATCAAAAGTAAGGTTCAACTCTGTTAGTTGAATGCACAGAACAGAAAGGAGTTTCATACAATGCTTCTGTGTAGTTTATATTTGAACATATTCTTTTTTCCACTATTACCCACTTAGCGCTACGAATGTCCAGTTGCATTTTCTACAGACAGAGTGTTACAAAACTGCTCAATCAAAAGTATGGTTTAACTCTGTTAGCTGAATGCTCAGATCAGAAAGAAGTTTCACAGAATGCTTCTGTGTAGTTTATATTTGAATATATTCCTTTTTCCACTACTACTCTCTTAGCGCTCCAAATGTCCAGTTGCATTTTCTACAGAAAGAGTGTTCAGATCTGCTCAATCAAAAGTATGGTTTAACTCTGTTAGCTGAATGCACAGATCAGAAAGAAGTTTCACAGAATGATTCTGTGTAGTTTATATTTGGAGACATTCCTTTTTCCACTATTACCCTCTTAGCGCTCCGAATCTCCACTTGCATTTTCTACAGAAAGAGTGTTTCAGAACGGCTAAATCAAAACTAAGGTTCAACTCATTTAGTTGAACAAACAGAACAGAAAGAAGTTTCACACAATTCTTCTGTGTAGTTTTTATTTGTAGACATTCTTTTTCCCAATATAGGCCTCTTAACGCTCAGAATGTCCAATTGCAGTTTCTACAGAAAGAGTGTTTCAGAACGGCTCAATCAAAAGTAAGGTTCAACTCTGTTAGTTGAATGCACAGAACAGAAAGAAGTTTCATACAATGCTTCTGTGTAGTTTATATTTGAACATATTCTTATTCCACTATTACCCACTTAGCGCTACGAATGTCCAGTTGCATTTTCTACAGACAGAGTGTTTCAAAACTGCTCAATCAAAAGTATGGTTTAACTCTGTTAGCTGTATGCTCAGATCAGAAAGAAGTTTCACAGAATGCTTCTGTGTAGTTTATATTTGAATATATTCCTTTTTCCACTACTACGCTCTTAGCGCTCCAAATGTCCAGTTGCATTTTGTACAGAAAGAGTGTTCAGATCTGCTCAATCAAAAGTATGGTTTAACTCTGTTAGCTGAATGCACAGATCAGAAAGAAGTTTCACCGAATGATTCTGTGTAGTTTATATTTGAAGACATTCCTTTTTCCACTATTACCCTCTTAGCGCTCCGAATCTCCACTTGCATTTTCTACAAAAAGAGAGTTTCATAACTGCTCAATCAAAAATATGTTTTATCTCTGTTAACTGAATTTACAGATCAGAAATAAGTTTCACAGAATGCATCTGTGTAGTTTTTATTTGAAGATATTCCTTTTCCCAATGTAGGCCTCTTAGCGCTTAGCATGTCCAATTGCAGTTTCTACAGAAAGAGTGTTTCAGAACGGCTCAATCAAAAGTAAGGTTCAACTCTGTTAGTTGAATGCACAGAACAGAAAGAATTTTCACAGAATGCTACTGTGTAGTTTATATTTGAATATATTCCTTTTTCCACTATTACCCTCTTAGCGCTCCGAATGTCCACTTGCATTTTCTACAGAAAGAGTGTTCAGAACTGCGCAATCAAAAGTATGGTTTAACTCTGTTAGCTTAATGAACATATCAGAAACAAGTTTCACACAATGCTTCTGTGTAGTTTTTATTTGAAGATATTATTTTTCCCAATAGAGGCCTCTTAGCGCTCAGAATGTCCAATTGCAGTTTCTACAGAAAGAGTGTTTCAGAAAGGCTCAATCAAAAGTAAGGTTCAACTCTGTTAGTTGAATGCACAGAACAGAAAGAAGTTTCATACAATGCTTCTGTGTAGTTTATATTTGAACATATTCTTTTTTCCACTATTACCCTCTTAGCGCTACGAATGTCCAGTTGCATTTTCTACAGACAGAGTGTTTCAAAACTGCTCAATCAAAAGTATGGTTTAACTCTGTTAGCTGAATGCTCAGATCAGAAAGAAGTTTCACAGAATGCTTCTGTGTAGTTTATATTTGAATATATTCCTTATTCCACTAGTACTCTCTTAGCGCTCCAAATGTCCAGTTGCATTTTCTACAGAAAGAGTGTTCAGATCTGCTCAATCAAAAGTATGGTTTAACTCTGTTAGCTGAATGCACAGATCAGAAAGAAGTTTCACAGAATGATTCTGTGTAGTTTATATTTGGAGACATTCCTTTTTCCACTATTACCCTCTTAGCGCTCCGAATCTCCACTTGCATTTTCTACAGAAAGAGTGATTCAGAACGGCTCAATCAAAACTAAGGTTCAACTCTTTTAGTTGAACAAACAGAACAGAAAGAAGTTTCACACAATTCTTCTCTGTAGTTTTTATTTGTAGACATTCTTTTTCCCAATATAGGCCTCCTAGCGCTCAGAATGTCCAATTGCAGTTTCTACAGAAAGAGTGTTTCAGAACGGCTCAATCAAAAGTAAGGTTCAACTCTGTTATTTGAATGCACAGAAAAGAAAGAAGTTTCATACAATGCTTCTGTGTAGTTTATATTTGAACATATTCTTTTTTCCACTATTACCCACTTAGCGCTACGAATGTCCAGTTTCATTTTCTACAGACAGAGTGTTTCAAAACTGCTCAATCAAAAGTATGGTTTAACTCTGTTAGCTGAATGCTCAGATCAGAAAGAAGTTTCACAGAATGCTTCTGTGTAGTTTATATTTGAATATATTCCTTTTTCCACTACTACGCTCTTAGCGCTCCAAATGTCCAGTTGCATTTTCTACAGAAAGAGTGTTCAGATGTGCTCAATCAAAAGTATGGTTTAACTCTGTTAGCTGAATGCACAGATCAGAAAGAATTTTCACCGAATGATTCTGTGTAGTTCATATTTGAAGACATTCCTTTTTCCACTATTACCCTCTTAGCGCTCCGAATCTCCACTTGCATTTTCTACAAAAAGAGAGTTTCATAACTGCTAAATAAAAAATATGTTTTATCTCCATTAACTGAATTTACAGATCAGAAATAAGTTTCACAGAATACATCTGTGTAGTTTTTATTTGAAGATATTCCTTTTCCCAATGTAGGCCTCTTAGCGCTTAGCATGTCCAATTGCAGTTTCTACAGAAAGAGTGTTTCAGAACGGCTTAATCAAAAGTAAGGTTCAACTCTGTTAGTTGAATGCACAGAACAGAAAGAATTTTCACAGAATGCTACTGTGTAGTTTATATTTGAATATATTCCTTTTTCCACTATTACCCTCTTAGCGCTCCGAATGTCCACTTGCATTTTCTACAGAAAGAGTGTTCAGAACTGCGCAATCAAAAGTATGGTTTAACTCTGTTAGCTTAATGAACATATCAGAAACAAGTTTCACACAATGCTTCTGTGTAGTTTTTATTTGAAGATATTATTTTTCTCAATAGAGGCCTCTTAGCGCTCAGAATGTCCAATTGCAGTTTCTACAGAAAGAGTGTTTCAGAAAGGCTCAATCAAAAGTAAGGTTCAACTCTGTTAGTTGAATGCACAGAACAGAAAGAAGTTTCATACAATGATTCTGTGTAGTTTATATTTGAACATATTCTTTTTTCCACTATTACCCTCTTAGCGCTACGAATGTCCAGTTGCATTTTCTACAGACAGAGTGTTTCAAAACTGCTCAATCAAAAGTATGGTTTAACTCTGTTAGCTGAATGCTCAGATCAGAAAGAAGTTTCACAGAATGCTTCTGTGTAGTTTATATTTGAATATATTCCTTTTTCCACTAGTACTCTCTTAGCGCCCCATATGTCCAGTTGCATTTTCTACAGAAAGAGTGTTCAGATCTGCTCAATCAAAAGTATGGTTTAACTCTGTTAGCTGAATGCACAGATCAGAAAGAAGTTTCACAGAATGATTCTGTGTAGTTTATATTTGGAGACATTCCTTTTTCCACTATTACCCTCTTAGCGCTCCGAATCTCCACTTGCATTTTCTACAGAAAGAGTGTTTCAGAACGGCTCAATCAAAACTAAGGTTCAACTCTTTTAGTTGAACAAACAGAACAGAAAGAAGTTTCACACAATTCTTCTCTGTAGTTTTTATTTGTAGACATTCTTTTTCCCAATATAGGCCTCCTAGCGCTCAGAATGTCCAATTGAAGTTTCTACAGAAAGAGTGTTTCAGAACGGCTCAATCAAAAGTAAGGTTCAACTCTGTTATTTGAATGCAAAGAAAAGAAAGAAGTTTCATACAATGCTTCTGTGTAGTTTATATTTGAACATATTCTTTTTTCCACTATTACCCACTTAGCGCTACGAATGTCCAGTTTCATTTTCTACAGACAGAGTGTTTCAAAACTGCTCAATCAAAAGTATGGTTTAACTCTGTTAGCTGAATGCTCAGATCAGAAAGAAGTTTCACAGAATGCTTCTGTGTAGTTTATATTTGAATATATTCCTTTTTCCACTACTACGCTCTTAGCGCTCCAAATGTCCAGTTGCATTTTCTACAGAAAGAGTGTTCAGATGTGCTCAATCAAAAGTATGGTTTAACTCTGTTAGCTGAATGCACAGATCAGAAAGAAGTTTCACCGAATGATTCTGTGTAGTTTATATTTGAAGACATTCCTTTTTCCACTATTACCCTCTTAGCGCTCCGAATGTCCACTTGCATTTTCTACAAAAAGAGAGTTTCATAACTGCTCAATCAAAAATATGTTTTATCTCTGTTAACTGAATTTACAGATCAGAAATAAGTTTCACAGAATGCATCTGTGTAGTTTTTATTTGAAGATATTCCTTTTCCCAATGTAGGCCTCTTAGCGCTTAACATGTCCAATTGCAGTTTCTACAGAAAGAGTGTTTCAGAACGGCTCAATCAAAAGTAAGGTTCAACTCTGTTAGTTGAATGCACAGAACAGAAAGAATTTTCACAGAATGCTACTGTGTAGTTTATATTTGAATATATTCCTTTTTCCACTATTACCCTCTTAGCGCTCCGAATGTCCACTTGCATTTTCTTCAGAAAGAGTGTTCAGAACTGCGCAATCAAAAGTATGGTTTAACTTTGTTAGCTTAATGAACATATCAGAAACAGGTTTCACACAATGCTTCTGTGTAGTTTTTATTTGAAGATATTTTTTTTCCCAATAGAGGCCTCTTAGCGCTCAGAATGTCCAATTGCAGTTTCTACAGAAAGAGTGTTTCAGAACGGCTCAATCAAAAGTAAGGTTAAACTCTGTTAGTTGAATGCACAGAACAGAAAGAAGTTTCATACAATGCTTCTGTGTAGTTTATATTTGAACATATTTTTTTTTCCACTATTACCCACTTAGCGCTACGAATGTCCAGTTGCATTTTCTACAGACAGAGTGTTTCAAAACTGCTCAATCAAAAGTATGGTTTAACTCTGTTAGCTGAATGCTCAGATCAGAAAGTAGTTTCACAGAATGCTTCTGTGTAGTTTATATTTGAATATATTCCTTTTTCCACTACTACTCTCTTAGCGCTCCAAATGTCCAGTTGCATTTTCTACAGAAAGAGTGTTCAGATCTGCTCAATCAAAAGTATGGTTTAACTCTGTTAGCTGAATGCACAGATCAGAAAGAAGTTTCACAGAATGATTCTGTGTAGTTTATATTTGGAGACATTCCTTTTTCCACTATTACCCTCTTAGCGCTCCGAATATCCACTTGCATTTTCTACAGAAAGAGTGTTTCAGAACGGCTCAATCAAAACTAATGTTCAACTCTTTTAGTTGAACAAACAGAACAGAAAGAAGTTTCACACAATTCTTCTGTGTAGTTTTTATTTGTAGACATTCTTTTTCCCAATATAGGCCTCTTAGCGCTCAGAATGTCCAATTGCAGTTTCTACAGAAAGAGTGTTTCAGAACGGCTCAATCAAAAGTAAGGTTCAACTCTGTTAGTTGAATGCACAGAACAGAAAGAAGTTTCATACAATGCTTCTGTGTAGTTTATATTTGAACATATTCTTTTTTCCACTATTACCCTCTTAGCGCTACGAATGCCCAGTTGCATTTTCTACAGACAGAGTGTTTCAAAACTGCTCAATCAAAAGTATGGTTTAACTCTGTTAGCTGAATGCTCAGATCAGAAAGCAGTTTCACAGAATGCTTCTGTGTAGTTTATATTTGAATATATTCCTTTTTCCACTACTACGCTCTTAGCGCTCCAAATGTCCAGTTGCATTTTCAACAGAAAGAGTGTTCAGATCTGCTCAATCAAAAGTATGGTTTAACTCTGTTAGCTGAATGCACAGATCAGAAAGAAGTTTCACCGAATGATTCTGTGTAGTTTATATTTGAAGACAGTCCTTTTTCCACTATTACCCTCTTAGCGCTCCGAATCTCCACTTGCATTTTCTACAAAAAGAGTGTTTCATAACTGCTCAATCAAAAATATGTTTTATCTCTGTTAACTGAATTTACAGATCAGAAATGAGTTTCACAGAATGCATCTGTGTAGTTTTTATTTGAAGATATTCTTTTTCCCAATGTAGGCCTCTTAGCCCTTAGCATGTCCAATTGCAGTTTCTACAGAAAGAGTGTTTCAGAACGGCTCAATCAAAAGTAAGGTTCAACTCTGTTAGTTGAATGCACAGAACAGAAGGAATTTTCACAGAATGCTACTGTGTAGTTTATATTTGAATATATTCCTTTTTCCACTATTACCCTCTTTGCGCTCCGAATGTCCACTTGCATTTTCTACAGAAAGAGTGTTCAGAACTGCGCAATCAAAAGTATGGGTTAACTCTGTTAGCTTAATGAACATATCAGAAATAAGTTTCACACAATGCTTCTGTGTAGTTTTTATTTGAAGATATTATTTTTCCCAATATAGGCCTCTTAAGCGCTCAGAATGTCCAATTGCAGTTTCTACAGAAAGAGTTTTTCAGAAAGGCTCAATCAAAAGTATGGTTCAACTCTGTTAGTTGAATGCACAGAACAGAAAGAAGTTTCATACAATGCTTCTGTGTAGTTTATATTTGAACATATTCTTTTTTCCACTATTACCCACTTCGCGCTACGAATGTCCAGTTGCATTTTCTACAGACAGAGTGTTTCAAAACTGCTCAATCATAAGTATGGTTTAACTCTGTTAGCTGAATGCTCAGATCAGAAAGAAGTTTCACAGAATGCTTCTGTGTAGTTTATATTTGAATATATTCCTTTTTCCACTACTACTCTCTTAGCGCTCCAAATGTCCAGTTGCATTTTCTACAGAAAGAGTGTTCAGATCTGCTCAATCAAAAGTATGGTTTAACTCTGTTAGCTGAATGCACAGATCAGAAAGAAGTTTCACCGAATGATTCTGGGTAGTTTATATTTGAAGACATTCCTTTTTCCACTATTACCCTCTTAGCGCTCCGAATCTCCACTTGCATTTTCTACAAAAAGAGTGTTTCATAACTGCTCAATCAAAAATATGTTTTATCTCTGTTAACTGAATTTACAGATCAGAAATAAGTTTCACAGAATGCATCTGTGTAGTTTTTATTTGAAGATATTCTTTTTCCCAATGTAGGCCTCTTAGCGCTTAGCATGTCCAATTGCAGTTTCTACAGAAAGAGTGTTTCAGAACGGCTCAATCAAAAGTAAGGTTCAACTCTGTTAGTTGAATGCACAGAACAGAAAGAATTTTCACAGAATGCTACTGTGTAGTTTATATTTGAATATATTCCTTTTTCCACTATTACCCTCTTAGCGCTCCGAATGTCCACTTGCATTTTCTACAGAAAGAGTGTTCAGAACTGCGCAATCAAAAGTATGGTTTAACTCTGTTAGCTTAATGAACATATCAGAAATAAGTTTCACACAATGCTTCTGTGTAGTTTTTATTTGAAGATATTATTTTTCCCAATATAGGCCTCTTAGCGCTCAGAATGTCCAATTGCAGTTTCTACTAAAAGAGTGTTTCAGAAAGGCTCAATCAAAAGTAAGGTTCAACTCTGTTAGTTGAATGCACAGAACAGAAATTAGTTTCATACAATGCTTCTGTGTATTTTATATTTGAACATATTCATTTTCCACTATTACCCACTTAGCGCTACGAATGTCCAGTTGCATTTTCTACAGACAGAGTGTTTCAAAACTGCTCAATCAAAAGTATGGTTTAACTCTGTTAGCTGAATGCTCAGATCAGAAAGAAGTTTCACAGAATGCTTCTGTGTAGTTTATATTTGAATATATTCCTTTTTCCACTACTACGCTCTTAGCGCTCCAAATGTCCAGTTGCATTTTCAACAGAAAGAGTGTTCAGATCTGCTCAATCAAAAGTATGGTTTAACTCTGTTAGCTGAATGCACAGATCAGAAAGAAGTTTCACCGAATGATTCTGTGTAGTTTATATTTGAAGACATTCCTTTTTCCACTATTACCCTCTTAGCGCTCCGAATCTCCACTTGCATTTTCTACAAAAAGAGTGTTTCATAACTGCTCAATCAAAAATATGTTTTATCTCTGTTAACTGAATTTACAGATCAGAAATAAGTTTCACAGAATGCATCTGTGCAGTTTTTATTTGAAGATATTCTTTTTCCCAATTTAGGCCTCTTAGCGCTTAGCATGTCCAATTGCAGTTTCTACAGAAAGAGTGTTTCAGAACGGCTCAATCAAAAGTAAGGTTCAACTCTGTTAGTTGAATGCACAGAACAGAAAGAATTTTCACAGAATGCTACTGTGTAGTTTATATTTGAATATATTCCTTTTTCCACTATTACCCTCTTAGCGCTCCGAATGTCCACTTGCATTTTCTACAGAAAGAGTGTTCAGAACTGCGCAATCCAAAGTATGGTTTAACTCTCTTAGCTTAATGAACATATCAGAAATAAGTTTCACACAATTCTTCTGTGTAGTTTTTATTTGAAGATATTATTTTTCCCAATATAGGCCTCTTAGCGCTCAGAATGTCCAATTGCAGTTTTTACAGAAAGAGTGTTTCAGAAAGGCTCAATCAAAAGTAAGGTTCAACTCTGTTAGTTGAATGCACAGAACAGAAAGAAGTTTCATACAATGCTTCTGTGTAGTTTATATTTGAACATATTCTTTTTTCCACTATTACCCACTTAGCGCTACGAATGTCCAGTTGCGTTTTCTACAGACAGAGTGTTTCAAAACTGCTCAATCATAAGTATGGTTTAACTCAGTTAGCTGAATGCTCAGATCAGAAAGAAGTTTCACAGAATGCTTCTGTGTAGTTTATATTTGAATATATTCCTTTTTCCACTACTACTCTCTTAGCACTCCAAATGTCCAGTTGCATTTTCTACAGAAAGAGTGTTCAGATGTGCTCAATCAAAAGTATGGTTTAACTCTGTTAGCTGAATGCACAGATCAGAAAGAAGTTTCACAGAATGATTCTGTGTAGTTTATATTTGGAGACATTCCTTTTTCCACTATTACCCTCTTAGCGCTCCGAATCTCCACTTGCATTTTCTACAGAAAGAGTGTTTCAGAACAGCTCAATCAAAACTAAGGTTCAACTCTTTTAGTTGAACAAACAGAACAGAAAGAAGTTTCACACAATTCTTCGGTGTAGTTTTTATTTGTAGACATTCTTTTTCCCAATATAGGCCTCTTAGCGCTCAGAATGTCCAATTGCAGTTTCTACAGAAAGAGTGTTTCAGAACGGCTCAATCAAAAGTAAGGTTCAAATCTGTTAGTTGAATGCACAGAACAGAAAGAAGTTTCATACAATGTTTCTGTGTAGTTTATATTTGAACATATTCTCTTTTCCATTATTACCCACTTAGCGCTACGAATGTCCAGTTGCATTTTCTACAGACAGAGTGTTTCAAAACTGCTCAATCAAAAGTATGGTTTAACTCTGTTAGCTGAATGCTCAGATCAGAAAGAAGTTTCACAGAATGCTTCTGTGTAGTTTATATTTGAATATATTCCTTTTTCCACTACTACGCTCTTAGCGCTCCAAATGTCCAGTTGCATTTTCAACAGAAAGAGAGTTCAGATCTGCTCAATCAAAAGTATGGTTTAACTCTGTTAGCTGAATGCACAGATCAGAAAGAAGTTTCACCGAATCATTCTGTGTAGTTTATATTTGAAGACATTCCTTTTTCCACTATTACCCTCTTAGCGCTCCGAATCTCCACTTGCATTTTCTACAAAAAGAGTGTTTCATAACTGCTCAATCAAAAATATGTTTTATCTCTGTTAACTGAATTTACAGATCAGAAATAAGTTTCACAGAATGCATCTGTGTAGTTTTTATTTGAAGATATTCTTTTTCCCAATGTAGGCCTCTTAGCGCTTAGCATGTCCAATTGCAGTTTCTACAGAAATAGTGTTTCAGAACGGCTCAATCAAAAGTAAGGTTCAACTCTGTTAGTTGAATGCACAGAACAGAAAGAATTTTCACAGAATGCTACTGTGTAGTTTATATTTGAATATATTCCTTTTTCCACTATTACCCTCTTAGCGCTCCGAATGTCCACTTGCATTTTCTACAGAAAGAGTGTTCAGAACTGCGCAATCAAAAGTATGGTTTAACTCTGTTAGCTTAATGAACATATCAGAAATAAGTTTCACACAATGCTTCTGTGTAGTTTTTATTTGAAGATATTATTTTTCCCAATATAGGCCTCTTAGCGCTCAGAATGTCCAATTGCAGTTTCTACAGAAAGAGTGTTTCAGAAAGGCTCAATCAAAAGTAAGGTTCAACTCTGTTAGTTGAATGCACAGAACAGAAAGAAGTTTCATACAATGCTTCTGTGTATTTTATATTTGAACATATTCTTTTTCCACTATTACCCACTTAGCGCTACGAATGTCCAGTTGCATTTTCTACAGACAGAGTGTTTCAAAACTGCTCAATCAAAAGTATGGTTTAACTCTGTTAGCTGAATGCTCAGATCAGAAAGAAGTTTCACAGAATGCTTCTGTGTAGTTTATATTTGAATATATTCCTTTTTCCACTACTTCGCTCTTAGCGCTCCAAATGTCCAGTTGCATTTTCAACAGAAAGAGTGTTCAGATCTGCTCAATCAAAAGTATGGTTTAACTCTGTTAGCTGAATGCACAGATCAGAAAGAAGTTTCACCGAACGATTCTGTGTAGTTTATATTTGAAGACATTCCTTTTTCCACTATTACCCTCTTAGCGCTCCGAATCTCCACTTGCATTTTCTACAAAAAGAGTGTTTCATAACTGCTCAATCAAAAATATGTTTTATCTCTGTTAACTGAATTTACAGATCAGAAATAAGTTTCACAGAATGAATCTGTGTAGTTTTTATTTGAAGATATTCTTTTTCCCAATGTAGGCCTCTTAGCGCTTAGCATGTCCAATTGCAGTTTCTACAGAAAGAGTGTTTCAGAACGGCTCAATCAAAAGTAAGGTTCAACTCTGTTAGTTGAATGCACAGAACAGAAAGAATTTTCACAGAATGCTACTGTGTAGTTTATATTTGAATATATTCCTTTTTCCACTATTACCCTCTTACCGCTCCGAATGTCCACTTGCATTTTCTACAGAAAGAGTGTTCAGAACTGCGCAATCAAAAGTATGGTTTAACTCTGTTAGCTTAATGAACATATCAGAAATAAGTGTCACACAATGCTTCTGTGTAGTTTTTATTTGAAGATATTATTTTTCCCAATATATGCCTCTTAGCGCTCAGAATGTCCAATTGCAGTTTCTACAGAAAGAGTGTTTCAGAAAGGCTCAATCAAAAGTAAGGTTCAACTCTGTTAGTTGAATGCACAGAACAGAAAGAAGTTTCATACAATGCTTCTGTGTAGTTTATATTTGAACATATTCTTTTTTCCACTATTACCCACTTAGCGCTACGAATGTCCAGTTGCATTTTCTACAGACAGAGTGTTTCAAAACTGCTCAATCATAAGTACGGTTTGACTCTGTTAGCTGAATGCTCAGATCAGAAAGAAGTTTCACAGAATGCTTCTGTGTAGTTTATATTTGAATATATTCCTTTTTCCACTACTACTCTCTTAGCGCTCCAAATGTCCAGTTGCATTTTCTACAGAAAGAGTGTTCAGATCTGCTCAATCAAAAGTATGGTTTAACTCTGTTAGCTGAATGCACAGATCAGAAAGAAGTTTCACAGAATGATTCTGTGTAGTTTATATTTGGAGACATTCCTTTTTCCACTATTACCCTCTTAGCGCTCCGAATGTCCACTTGCATTTTCTACAGAAAGAGTGTTCAGAACTGCGCAATCAAAAGTATGGTTTAACTCTGTTAGCTTAATGAACATATCAGAAATAAGTTTCACACAATGCTTCTGTGTAGTTTTTATTTGAAGATATTTTTTTCCCAATATAGTCCTCATAGCGCTCAGAATGTCCAATTGCAGTTTCTACAGAAAGAGTGTTTCAGAAAGGCTCAATCAAAAGTAAGGTTCAACTCTGTTAGTTGAATGCACAGAACAGAAAGAAGTTTCATACAATGCTTCTGTGTAGTTTATATTTGAACATATTCTTTTTTCCACTATTACCCACTTAGCGCTACGAATGTCCAGTTGCATTTTCTACAGACAGAGTGTTTCAAAACTGCTCAATCAAAAGTATGGTTTAACTCTGTTAGCTGAATGCTCAGATCAGAAAGAAGTTTCACAGAATGCTTCTGTGTAGTTTATATTTGAATATATTCCTTTTTCCACTACTACGCTCTTAGCGCTCCAAATGTCCAGTTGCATTTTCAACAGAAAGAGTGTTCAGATCTGCTCAATCAAAAGTATGGTTTAACTCTGTTAGCTGAATGCACAGAGCAGAAAGAAGTTTCACCGAACGATTCTGTGTAGTTTATATTTGAAGACATTCCTTTTTCCACTATTACCCTCTTAGCGCTCCGAATCTCCACTTGCATTTTCTACAAAAAGAGTGTTTCATAACTGCTCAATCAAAAATATGTTTTATCTCTGTTAACTGAATTTACAGATCAGAAATAAGTTTCACAGAATGAATCTGTGTAGTTTTTATTTGAAGATATTCTTTTTCCCAATGTAGGCCTCTTAGCGCTTAGCATGTCCAATTGCAGTTTCTACAGAAAGAGTGTTTCAGAACGGCTCAATCAAAAGTAAGGTTCAACTCTGTTAGTTGAATGCACAGAACAGAAAGAATTTTCACAGAATGCTACTGTGTAGTTTATATTTGAATATATTCCTTTTTCCACTATTACCCTCTTACCGCTACGAATGTCCACTTGCATTTTCTACAGAAAGAGTGTTCAGAACTGCGCAATCAAAAGTATGGTTTAACTCTGTTAGCTTAATGAACATATCAGAAATAAGTGTCACACAATGCTTCTGTGTAGTTTTTATTTGAAGATATTATTTTTCCCAATATATGCCTCTTAGCGCTCAGAATGTCCAATTGCAGTTTCTACAGAAAGAGTGTTTCAGAAAGGCTCAATCAAAAGTAAGGTTCAACTCTGTTAGTTGAATGCACAGAACAGAAAGAAGTTTCATACAATGCTTCTGTGTAGTTTATATTTGAACATATTCTTTTTTCCACTATTACCCACTTAGCGCTACGAATGTCCAGTTGCATTTTCTACAGACAGAGTGTTTCAAAACTGCTCAATCATAAGTACGGTTTAACTCTGTTAGCTGAATGCTCAGATCAGAAAGAAGTTTCACAGAATGCTTCTGTGTAGTTTATATTTGAATATATTCCTTTTTCCACTACTACTCTCTTAGCGCTCCAAATGTCCAGTTGCATTTTCTACAGAAAGAGTGTTCAGATCTGCTCAATCAAAAGTATGGTTTAACTCTGTTAGCTGAATGCACAGATCAGAAAGAAGTTTCACAGAATGATTCTGTGTAGTTTATATTTGGAGACATTCCTTTTTCCACTATTACCCTCTTAGCGCTCCGAATGTCCACTTGCATTTTCTACAGAAAGAGTGTTCAGAACTGCGCAATCAAAAGTATGGTTTAACTCTGTTAGCTTAATGAACATATCAGAAATAAGTTTCACACAATGCTTCTGTGTAGTTTTTATTTGAAGATATTTTTTTCCCAATATAGTCCTCATAGCGCTCAGAATGTCCAATTGCAGTTTCTACAGAAAGAGTGTTTCAGAAAGGCTCAATCAAAAGTAAGGTTCAACTCTGTTAGTTGAATGCACAGAACAGAAAGAAGTTTCATACAATGCTTCTGTGTAGTTTATATTTGAACATATTCTTTTTTCCACTATTACCCACTTAGCGCTACGAATGTCCAGTTGCATTTTCTACAGACAGAGTGTTTCAAAACTGCTCAATCAAAAGTATGGTTTAACTCTGTTAGCTGAATGCTCAGATCAGAAAGAAGTTTCACAGAATGCTTCTGTGTAGTTTATATTTGAATATATTCCTTTTTCCACTACTACGCTCTTAGCGCTCCAAATGTCCAGTTGCATTTTCAACAGAAAGAGTGTTCAGATCTGCTCAATCAAAAGTATGGTTTAACTCTGTTAGCTGAATGCACAGATCAGAAAGAAGTTTCACCGAATGATTCTGTGTAGTTTATATTTGAAGACATTACTTTTTCCACTATTACCCTCTTAGCGCTCCGAATCTCCACTTGCATTTTCTACAAAAAGAGTGTTTCATAACTGCTCAATCAAAAATATGTTTTATCTCTGTTAACTGAATTTACAGATCAGAAATAAGTTTCACAGAATGCATCTGTGTAGTTTTTATTTGAATATATTCTTTTTCCCAATGTAGGCCTCTTAGCGCTTAGCATGTCCAATTGCAGTTTCTACAGAAAGAGTGTTTCAGAACGGCTCAATCAAAAGTAAGGTTCAACTCTGTTAGTTGAATGCACAGAACAGAAAGAATTTTCACAGAATGCTACTGTGTAGTTTATATTTGAATATATTCCTTTTTCCACTATTACCCTCTTAGCGCTCCGAATGTCCACTTGCATTTTCTACAGAAAGAGTGTTCAGAACTGCGCAATCAAAAGTATGGTTTAACTCTGTTAGCTTAATGAACATATCAGAAATAAGTTTCACACAATGCTTCTGTGTAGTTTTTATTTGAAGATATTATTTTTCCCAATATAGGCCTCTTAGCGCTCAGAATGTCCAATTGCAGTTTCTACAGAAAGAGTGTTTCAGAAAGGCTCAATCAAAAGTAAGGTTCAACTCTGTTAGTTGAATGCACAGAACAGAAAGAAGTTTCATAAAATGCTTCTGTGTAGTTTATATTTGAACATATTCTTTTTTCCACTATTACCCACTTAGCGCTACGAATGTCCAGTTGCATTTTCTACAGACAGAGTGTTTCAAAACTGCTCAATCAAAAGTATGGTTATCTCTGTTAGCTGAATGCTCAGATCAGAAAGAAGTTTCACAGAATGCTTCTGTGTAGTTTATATTTGAATATATTCCTTTTTCCACTACTACGCTCTTAGCGCTCCAAATGTCCAGTTGCATTTTCAACAGAAAGAGTGTTCAGATCTGCTCAATCAAAAGTATGGTTTAACTCTGTTAGCTGAATGCACAGATCAGAAAGAAGTTTCACCGAATGATTCTGTGTAGTTTATATTTGAAGACATTCCTTTTTCCACTATTACCCTCTTAGCGCTCCGAATCTCCACTTGCATTTTCTACAAAAAGAGTGTTTCATAACTGCTCAATCAAAAATATGTTTTATCTCTGTTAACTGAATTTACAGATCAGAAATAAGTTTCACAGAATGCATCTGTGCAGTTTTTATTTGAAGATATTCTTTTTCCCAATTTAGGCCTCTTAGCGCTTAGCATGTCCAATTGCAGTTTCTACAGAAAGAGTGTTTCAGAACGGCTCAATCAAAAGTAAGGTTCAACTCTGTTAGTTGAATGCACAGAACAGAAAGAATTTTCACAGAATGCTACTGTGTAGTTTATATTTGAATATATTCCTTTTTCCACTATTACCCTCTTAGCGCTCCGAATGTCCACTTGCATTTTCTACAGAAAGAGTGTTCAGAACTGCGCAATCAAAAGTATGGTTTAACTCTGTTAGCTTAATGAACATATCAGAAATAAGTTTCACACAATGCTTCTGTGTAGTTTTTATTTGAAGATATTATTTTCCCCAATATAGGCCTCTTAGCGCTCAGAATGTCCAATTGCAGTTTCTACAGAAAGAGTGTTTCAGAAAGGCTCAATCAAAAGTAAGGTTCAACTCTGTTAGTTGAATGCACAGAACAGAAAGAAGTTTCATACAATGCTTCTGTGTATTTTATATTTGAACATATTCTTTTTCCACTATTACCCACTTAGCGCTACGAATGTCCAGTTGCATTTTCTACAGACAGAGTGTTTCAAAACTGCTCAATCAAAAGTATGGTTTAACTCTGTTAGCTGAATGCTCAGATCAGAAAGAAGTTTCACAGAATGCTTCTGTGTAGTTTATATTTGAATATATTCCTTTTTCCACTACTTCGCTCTTAGCGCTCCAAATGTCCAGTTGCATTTTCAACAGAAAGAGTGTTCAGATCTGCTCAATCAAAAGTATGGTTTAACTCTGTTAGCTGAATGCACAGATCAGAAAGAAGTTTCACCGAACGATTCTGTGTAGTTTATATTTGAAGACATTCCTTTTTCCACTATTACCCTCTTAGCGCTCCGAATCTCCACTTGCATTTTCTACAAAAAGAGTGTTTCATAACTGCTCAATCAAAAATATGTTTTATCTCTGTTAACTGAATTTACAGATCAGAAATAAGTTTCACAGAATGAATCTGTGTAGTTTTTATTTGAAGATATTCTTTTTCCCAATGTAGGCCTCTTAGCGCTTAGCATGTCCAATTGCAGTTTCTACAGAAAGAGTGTTTCAGAACGGCTCAATCAAAAGTAAGGTTCAACTCTGTTAGTTGAATGCACAGAACAGAAAGAATTTTCACAGAATGCTACTGTGTAGTTTATATTTGAATATATTCCTTTTTCCACTATTACCCTCTTACCGCTCCGAATGTCCACTTGCATTTTCTACAGAAAGAGTGTTCAGAACTGCGCAATCAAAAGTATGGTTTAACTCTGTTAGCTTAATGAACATATCAGAAATAAGTGTCACACAATGCTTCTGTGTAGTTTTTATTTGAAGATATTATTTTTCCCAATATATGCCTCTTAGCGCTCAGAATGTCCAATTGCAGTTTCTACAGAAAGAGTGTTTCAGAAAGGCTCAATCAAAAGTAAGGTTCAACTCTGTTAGTTGAATGCACAGAACAGAAAGAAGTTTCATACAATGCTTCTGTGTAGTTTATATTTGAACATATTCTTTTTTCCACTATTACCCACTTAGCGCTACGAATGTCCAGTTGCATTTTCTACAGACAGAGTGTTTCAAAACTGCTCAATCATAAGTACGGTTTAACTCTGTTAGCTGAATGCTCAGATCAGAAAGAAGTTTCACAGAATGCTTCTGTGTAGTTTATATTTGAATATATTCCTTTTTCCACTACTACTCTCTTAGCGCTCCAAATGTCCAGTTGCATTTTCTACAGAAAGAGTGTTCAGATCTGCTCAATCAAAAGTATGGTTTAACTCTGTTAGCTGAATGCACAGATCAGAAAGAAGTTTCACAGAATGATTCTGTGTAGTTTATATTTGGAGACATTCCTTTTTCCACTATTACCCTCTTAGCGCTCCGAATGTCCACTTGCATTTTCTACAGAAAGAGTGTTCAGAACTGCGCAATCAAAAGTATGGTTTAACTCTGTTAGCTTAATGAACATATCAGAAATAAGTTTCACACAATGCTTCTGTGTAGTTTTTATTTGAAGATATTTTTTTCCCAATATAGTCCTCTTAGCGCTCAGAATGTCCAATTGCAGTTTCTACAGAAAGAGTGTTTCAGAAAGGCTCAATCAAAAGTAAGGTTCAACTCTGTTATTTGAATGCACAGAACAGAAAGAAGTTTCATACAATGCTTCTGTGTAGTTTATATTTGAACATATTCTTTTTTCCACTATTACCCACTTAGCGCTACGAATGTCCAGTTGCATTTTCTACAGACAGAGTGTTTCAAAACTGCTCAATCAAAAGTATGGTTTAACTCTGTTAGCTGAATGCTCAGATCAGAAAGAAGTTTCACAGAATGCTTCTGTGTAGTTTATATTTTAATATATTCCTTTTTCCACTACTACGCTCTTAGCGCTCCAAATGTCCAGTTGCATTTTCAACAGAAAGAGTGTTCAGATCTGCTCAATCAAAAGTATGGTTTAACTCTGTTAGCTGAATGCACAGATCAGAAAGAAGTTTCACCGAATGATTCTGTGTAGTTTATATTTGAAGACATTACTTTTTCCACTATTACCCTCTTAGCGCTCCGAATCTCCACTTGCATTTTCTACAAAAAGAGTGTTTCATAACTGCTCAATCAAAAATATGTTTTATCTCTGTTAACTGAATTTACAGATCAGAAATAAGTTTCACAGAATGCATCTGTGTAGTTTTTATTTGAATATATTCTTTTTCCCAATGTAGGCCTCTTAGCGCTTAGCATGTCCAATTGCAGTTTCTACAGAAAGAGTGTTTCAGAACGGCTCAATCAAAAGTAAGGTTCAACTCTGTTAGTTGAATGCACAGAACAGAAAGAATTTTCACAGAATGCTACTGTGTAGTTTATATTTGAATATATTCCTTTTTCCACTATTACCCTCTTAGCGCTCCGAATGTCCACTTGCATTTTCTACAGAAAGAGTGTTCAGAACTGCGCAATCAAAAGTATGGTTTAACTCTGTTAGCTTAATGAACATATCAGAAATAAGTTTCACACAATGCTTCTGTGTAGTTTTTATTTGAAGATATTATTTTTCCCAATATAGGCCTCTTAGCGCTCAGAATGTCCAATTGCAGTTTCTACAGAAAGAGTGTTTCAGAAAGGCTCAATCAAAAGTAAGGTTCAACTCTGTTAGTTGAATGCACAGAACAGAAAGAAGTTTCATAAAATGCTTCTGTGTAGTTTATATTTGAACATATTCTTTTTTCCACTATTACCCACTTAGCGCTACGAATGTCCAGTTGCATTTTCTACAGACAGAGTGTTTCAAAACTGCTCAATCAAAAGTATGGTTTAACTCTGTTAGCTGAATGCTCAGATCAGAAAGAAGTTTCACAGAATGCTTCTGTGTAGTTTATATTTGAATATATTCCTTTTTCCACTACTACGCTCTTAGCGCTCCAAATGTCCAGTTGCATTTTCAACAGAAAGAGTGTTCAGATCTGCTCAATCAAAAGTATGGTTTAACTCTGTTAGCTGAATGCACAGATCAGAAAGAAGTTTCACCGAATGATTCTGTGTAGTTTATATTTGAAGACATTCCTTTTTCCACTATTACCCTCTTAGCGCTCCGAATCTCCACTTGCATTTTCTACAAAAAGAGTGTTTCATAACTGCTCAATAAAAAATATGTTTTATCTCTGTTAACTGAATTTACAGATCAGAAATAAGTTTCACAGAATGCATCTGTGCAGTTTTAATTTGAAGATATTCTTTTTCCCAATTTAGGCCTCTTAGCGCTTAGCATGTCCAATTGCAGTTTCTACAGAAAGAGTGTTTCAGAACGGCTCAATCAAAAGTAAGGTTCAACTCTGTTAGTTGAATGCACAGAACAGAAAGAATTTTCACAGAATGCTACTGTGTAGTTTATATTTGTATATATTCCTTTTTCCACTATTACCCTCTTAGCGCTCCGAATGTCCACTTGCATTTTCTACAGAAAGAGTGTTCAGAACTGCGCAATCAAAAGTATGGTTTAACTCTGTTAGCTTAATGAACATATCAGAAATAAGTTTCACACAATGCTTCTGTGTAGTTTTTATTTGAAGATATTATTTTTCCCAATATAGGCCTCTTAGCGCTCAGAATGTCCAATTGCAGTTTCTACAGAAAGAGTGTTTCAGAAAGGCTCAATCAAAAGTAAGGTTCAACTCTGTTAGTTGAATGCACAGAACAGAAAGAAGTTTCATACAATGCTTCTGTGTAGTTTATATTTGAACATATTCTTTTTTCCACTATTACCCACTTAACGCTACGAATGTCCAGTTGCATTTTCTACAGACAGAGTGTTTCAAAACTGCTCAATCATAAGTATGGTTTAACTCAGTTAGCTGAATGCTCAGATCAGAAAGAAGTTTCACAGAATGCTTCTGTGTAGTATATATTTGAATATATTCCTTTTTCCACTACTACTCTCTTAGCGCTCCAAATGTCCAGTTGCATTTTCTACAGAAAGAGTGTTCAGATCTGCTCAATCAAAAGTATGGTTTAACTCTGTTAGCTGAATGCACAGATCAGAAAGAAGTTTCACAGAATGATTCTGTGTAGTTTATATTTGGAGACATTCCTTTTTCCACTATTACCCTCTTAGCGCTCCGAATCTCCACTTGCATTTTCTACAGAAAGAGTGTTTCAGAACGGCTCAATCAAAACTAAGGTTCAACTCTTTTAGTTGACAAACAGAACAGAAAGAAGTTTCACACAATTCTTCTGTGTAGTTTTTATTTGTAGACATTCTTTTTCCCAATATAGGCCTCTTAGCGCTCAGAATGTCCAATTGCAGTTTCTACAGAAAGAGTGTTTCAGAACGGCTCAATCAAAAGTAAGGTTCAACTCTGTTAGTTGAATGCACAGAACAGAAAGAAGTTTCATACAATGTTTCTGTGTAGTTTATATTTGAACATATTCTCTTTTCCACTATTACCCACTTAGCGCTACGAATGTCCAGTTGCATTTTCTACAGACAGAGTGTTTCAAAACTGCTGAATCAAAAGTATGGTTTAACTCTGTTAGCTGAATGCTCAGATCAGAAAGAAGTTTCACAGAATGCTTCTGTGTAGTTTATATTTGAATATATTCCTTTTTCCACTACTACGCTCTTAGCGCTCCAAATGTCCAGTTGCATTTTCAACAGAAAGAGTGTTCAGATCTGCTCAATCAAAAGTATGGTTTAACTCTGTTAGCTGAATGCACAGATCAGAAATAAGTTTCACCGAATGATTCTGTGTAGTTTATATTTGAAGACATTCCTTTTTCCACTATTACCCTCTTAGCGCTCCGAATCTCCACTTGCATTTTCTACAAAAAGAGTGTTTCATAACTGCTCAATCAAAAATATGTTTTATCTCTGTTAACTGAATTTACAGATCGGAAATAAGTTTCACAGAATGCATCTGTGTAGTTTTTATTTGAAGATATTCTTTTTCCCAATGTAGGCCTCTTAGCGCTGAGCATGTCCAATTGCAGTTTCTACAGAAATAGTGTTTCAGAACGGCTCAATCAAAAGTAAGGTTCAACTCTGTTAGTTGAATGCACAGAACAGAAAGAATTTTCATACAATGCTTCTGTGTAGTTTATATTTGAACATATTCTCTTTTCCACTATTACCCACTTAGCGCTACGAATGTCCAGTTGCATTTTCTACAGAGTGTTTCAAAACTGCTCAATCAAAAGTATGGTTTAACTCTTTTAGCTGTATGCCCAGATCATAAAGAAGTTTCACAGAATGCTTCTGTGTAGTTTATATTTGAATATATTCCTTTTTCCACTACTACGCTCTTAGCGCTCCAAATGTCCAGTTGCATTTTCAACAGAAAGAGTGTTCAGATCTGCTCAATCAAAAGTATGGTTTAACTCTGTTAGCTGAATGCACAGATAAGAAAGAAGTTTCACCGAATGATTCTGTGTAGTTTATATTTGAAGACATTCCTTTTTCCACTATTACCCTCTTAGCGCTCCGAATCTCCACTTGCATTTTCTACAAAAAGAGTGTTTCATAACTGCTCAATCAAAAATATGTTTTATCTCTGCTAACTGAATTTACAGATCAGAAATAAGTTTCACAGAATGCATCTGTGTAGTTTTTATTTGAAGATATTCTTTTTCCCAATGTAGGCCTCTTAGCGCTTAGCATGTCCAATTGCAGTTTCTACAGAAATAGTGTTTCAGAACGGCTCAATCAAAAGTAAGGTTCAACTCTGTTAGTTGAATGCACAGAACAGAAAGAATTTTCATACAATGCTTCTGTGTAGTTTATATTTGAACATATACTCTATTCCACTATTACCCACTTAGCGCTACGAATGTCCAGTTGCATTTTCTACAGAGTGTTTCAAAACTGCTCAATCAAAAGTATGGTTTAACTCTTTTAGCTGTATGCTCAGATCAGAAAGAAGTTTCACAGAATGCTTCTGTGTAGTTTATATTTGAATATATTCCTTTTTCCACTACTACGCGCTTAGCGCTCCAAATGTCCAGTTGCATTTTCAACAGAAAGAGTGTCAGATCTGCTCAATCAAAAGTATGGTTTAACTCTGTTAGCTGAATGCACAGTTCAGAAATAAGTTTCACCGAATGATTCTGTGTAGTTTATATTTGAAGACATTCCTTTTTCCACTATTACCCTCTTAGCGCTCCGAATCTCCACTTGCATTTTCTACAAAAAGAGTGTTTCATAACTGCTCAATCAAAAATATGTTTTATCTCTGTTAACTGAATTTACAGATCAGAAATAAGTTTCACAGAATGCATCTGTGTAGTTTTTATTTGAAGATATTCTTTTTCCCAATGTAGGCCTCTTAGCGCTTAGCATGTCCAATTGCAGTTTCTACAGAAATAGTGTTTCAGAACGGCTCAATCAAAAGTAAGGTTCAACTCTGTTAGTTGAATGCACAGAACAGAAAGAATTTTCATACAATGCTTCTGTGTAGTTTATATTTGAACATATTCTCTTTTCCACTATTACCCACTTAGCGCTACGAATGTCCAGTTGCATTTTCTACAGAGTGTTTCAAAACTGCTCAATCAAAAGTATGGTTTAACTCTTTTAGCTGTATGCCCAGATCAGAAAGAAGTTTCACAGAATGCTTCTGTGTAGTTTATATTTGAATATATTCCTTTTTCCACTACTACGCTCTTAGCGCTCCAAATGTCCAGTTGCATTTTCAACAGAAAGAGTGTTCAGATCTGCTCAATCAAAAGTATGGTTTAACTCTGTTAGCTGAATGCACAGATAAGAAAGAAGTTTCACCGAATGATTCTGTGTAGTTTATATTTGAAGACATTCCTTTTTCCACTATTACCCTCTTAGCGCTCCGAATCTCCACTTGCATTTTCTACAAAAAGAGTGTTTCATAACTGCTCAATCAAAAATATGTTTTATCTCTGCTAACTGAATTTACAGATCAGAAATAAGTTTCACAGAATGCATCTGTGTAGTTTTTATTTGAAGATATTCTTTTTCCCAATGTAGGCCTCTTAGCGCTTAGCATGTCCAATTGCAGTTTCTACAGAAATAGTGTTTCAGAACGGCTCAATCAAAAGTAAGGTTCAACTCTGTTAGTTGAATGCACAGAACAGAAAGAATTTTCATACAATGCTTCTGTGTAGTTTATATTTGAACATATACTCTATTCCACTATTACCCACTTAGCGCTACGAATGTCCAGTTGCATTTTCTACAGAGTGTTTCAAAACTGCTCAATCAAAAGTATGGTTTAACTCTTTTAGCTGTATGCTCAGATCAGAAAGAAGTTTCACAGAATGCTTCTGTGTAGTTTATATTTGAATATATTCCTTTTTCCACTACTACGCGCTTAGCGCTCCAAATGTCCAGTTGCATTTTCAACAGAAAGAGTGTCAGATCTGCTCAATCAAAAGTATGGTTTAACTCTGTTAGCTGAATGCACAGTTCAGAAATAAGTTTCACCGAATGATTCTGTGTAGTTTATATTTGAAGACATTCCTTTTTCCACTATTACCCTCTTAGCGCTCCGAATCTCCACTTGCATTTTCTACAAAAAGAGTGTTTCATAACTGCTCAATCAAAAATATGTTTTATCTCTGTTAACTGAATTTACAGATCAGAAATAAGTTTCACAGAATGCATCTGTGTAGTTTTTATTTGAAGATATTCTTTTTCCCAATGTAGGCCTCTTAGCGCTTAGCATGTCCAATTGCAGTTTCTACAGAAATAGTGTTTCAGAACGGCTCAATCAAAAGTAAGGTTCAACTCTGTTAGTTGAATGCACAGAACAGAAAGTATTTTCATACAATGCTTCTGTGTAGTTTATATTTGAACATATTCTCTTTTCCACTATTACAGACTTAGCGCTACGAATGTCCAGTTGCATTTTCTACAGAGTGTTTCAAAACTGCTCAATCAAAAGTATGGTTTAACTCTTTTAGCTGTATGCTCAGATCAGAAAGAAGTTTCACAGAATGCTTCTGTGTAGTTTATATTTGCATATATTCCTTTTTCCACTACTACGCTCTTAGCGCTCCAAATGTCCAGTTGCATTTTCAACAGAAAGAGTGTTCAGATCTGCTCAATCAAAAGTATGGTTTAACTCTGTTAGCTGAATGCACAGATCAGAAATAAGTTTCACCGAATTATTCTGTGTAGTTTATATTTGAAGACATTCCTTTTTCCACTATTACCCTCTTAGCGCTCCGAATCTCCACTTGCATTTCCTACAAAGGAGTGTTTCATAACTGCTCAATCAAAAATATGTTTTATCTCAGTTAACTGAATTTACAGATCAGAAATAAGTTTCACAGAATGCATCTGTGTAGTTTTTATTTGAAGATATTCTTTTTCCCAATGTAGGCCTCTTAGCGCTTAGCATGTACAATTGCAGTTTCTACAGAAAGAGTGTTTCAGAACGGCTCAATCAAAAGTAAGGTTCAACTCTGTTAGTTGAATGCACAGAACAGAAAGAATTTTCACAGAATGCTACTGTGTAGTTTATATTTGAATATATTCCTTTTTCCACTATTACCCTCTTAGCGCTCTGAATGTCCACTTGCATTTTCTACAGAAAGAGTGTTCAGAACTGCGCAATCAAAAGTATGGTTTAACTCTGTTAGCTTAATGAACATATCAGAAATAAGTTTCACACAATGCTTCTGTGTAGTTTTTATTTGAAGATATTATTTTTCCCAATAGAGGCCTCTTAGCGCTCAGAATGTCCAATTGCAGTTTCTACAGAAAGAGTGTTTCAGAACGGCTCAATCAAAAGTAAGGTTCAACTCTGTTAGTTGAATGCACAGAACAGAAAGAAGTTTCATACAATGCTTCTGTGTAGTTTATATTTGAACATATTCTTTTTTCCACTATTACCCACTTAGCGCTACGAATGTCCAGTTGCATTTTCTACAGACAGAGTGTTTCAAAACTGCTCAATCAAAAGTATGGTTTAACTCTGTTAGCTGAATGCACAGGTCAGAAAGAAGTTTCACAGAATGATTCTGTGTAGTTTATATTTGGAGACATTCCTTTTTCCACTATTACCCTCTTAGCACTCCGAATCTCCACTTGCATTTTCTACAGAAAGAGTGTTTCAGAACGGCTCAATGAAAACTAATGTTCAACTCTTTTAGTGGAACAAACAGAACAGAAAGAAGT
Source organism: Symphalangus syndactylus (assembly GCF_028878055.3). Classification (NCBI taxonomy): domain Eukaryota; kingdom Metazoa; phylum Chordata; class Mammalia; order Primates; family Hylobatidae; genus Symphalangus; species Symphalangus syndactylus. The sequence continues at coordinate 71,857,611 of NC_072442.2, read as the reverse complement.
TTCACACAATTCTTCTGTGTAGTTTTTATTTGTAGACATTCTTTTTCCCAATATAGGCCTCATAGCGCTCAGAATGTCCAATTGCAGTTTCTACAGAAAGAGTGTTTCAGAACGGCTCAATCAAAAGTAAGGTTCAACTCTGTTAGTTGAATGCACAGAACAGAAAGAAGTTTCATACAATGTTTCTGTGTAGTTTATATTTGAACATATTCTCTTTTCCACTATTACCCACTTAGCGCTACGAATGTCCAGTTGCATTTTCTACAGACAGAGTGTTTCAAAACTGCTCAATCAAAAGTATGGTTTAACTCTGTTATCTGAATGCTCAGATCAGAAAGAAGTTTCACAGAATGCTTCTGTGTAGTTTATATTTGAATATATTCCTTTTTCCACTACTACGCTCTTAGCGCTCCAAATGTCCAGTTGCATTTTCAACAGAAAGAGTGTTCAGATCTGCTCAATCAAAAGTATGGTTTAACTCTGTTAGCTGAATGCACAGATCAGAAATAAGTTTCACCGAATGATTCTGTGTAGTTTATATTTGAAGACATTCCTTTTTCCACTATTACCCTCTTAGCGCTCCGAATCTCCACTTGCATTTTCTACAAAAAGAGTGTTTCATAACTGCTCAATCAAAAATATGTTTTATCTCTGTTAACTGAATTTACAGATCAGAAATAAGTTTCACAGAATGCATCTGTGTAGTTTTTATTTGAAGATATTCTTTTTCCCAATGTAGGCCTCTTAGCGCTTAGCATGTCCAATTGCAGTTTCTACAGAAATAGTGTTTCAGAACGGCTCAATCAAAAGTAAGGTTCAACTCTGTTAGTTGAATGCACAGAACAGAAAGAATTTTCATACAATGCTTCTGTGTAGTTTATATTTGAACATATTCTCTTTTCCACTATTACCCACTTAGCGCTACGAATGTCCAGTTGCATTTTCTACAGAGTGTTTCAAAACTGCTCAATCAAAAGTATGGTTTAACTCTTTTAGCTGTATGCTCAGATCAGAAAGAAGTTTCACAGAATGCTTCTGTGTAGTTTATATTTGAATATATTCCTTTTTCCACTACTACGCTCTTAGCGCTCCAAATGTCCAGTTGCATTTTCAACAGAAAGAGTGTTCAGATCTGCTCAATCAAAAGTATGGTTTAACTCTGTTAGCTGAATGCACAGATCAGAAATAAGTTTCACCGAATGATTCTGTGTAGTTTATATTTGAAGACATTCCTTTTTCCACTATTACCCTCTTAGCGCTCCGAATCTCCACTTGCATTTTCTACAAAAAGAGTGTTTCATAACTGCTCAATCAAAAATATGTTTTATCTCTGTTAACTGAATTTACAGATCAGAAATAAGTTTCACAGAATGCATCTGTGTAGTTTTTATTTGAAGATATTCTTTTTCCCAATGTAGGCCTCTTAGCGCTTAGCATGTCCAATTGCAGTTTCTACAGAAATAGTGTTTCAGAACGGCTCAATCAAAAGTAAGGTTCAACTCTGTTAGTTGAATGCACAGAACAGAAAGAATTTTCATACAATGTTTCTGTGTAGTTTATATTTGAACATATTCTCTTTTCCACTATTACACACTTAGCGCTACGAATGTCCAGTTGCATTTTCTACAGAGTGTTTCAAAACTGCTCAATCAAAAGTATGGTTTAACTCTTTTAGCTGTATGCTCAGATCAGAAAGAAGTTTCACAGAATGCTTCTGTGTAGTTTATATTTGAATATATTCCTTTTTCCACTACTACGCTCTTAGCGCTCCAAATGTCCAGTTGCATTTTCAACAGAAAGAGTGTTCAGATCTGCTCAATCAAAAGTACGGTTTAACTCTGTTAGCTGAATGCACAGATCAGAAAGAAGTTTCACCGAATGATTCTGTGTAGTTTATATTTGAAGACATTCCTTTTTCCACTATTACCCTCTTAGCGCTCCGAATCTCCACTTGCATTTTCTACAAAGGAGTGTTTCATAACTGCTCAATCAAAAATATGTTTTATCTCTGTTAACTGAATTTACAGATCAGAAATAAGTTTCACAGAATGCATCTGTGTAGTTTTTATTTGAAGATATTCTTTTTCCCAATGTAGGCCTCTTAGCGCTTAGCATGTCCAATTGCAGTTTCTACAGAAAGAGTGTTTCAGAACGGCTCAATCAAAAGTAAGGTTCAACTCTGTTAGTTGAATGCACAGAACAGAAAGAATTTTCACAGAATGCTACTGTGTAGTTTATATTTGAATATATTCCTTTTTCCACTATTACCCTCTTAGCGCTCTGAATGTCCACTTGCATTTTCTACAGAAAGAGTGTTCAGAACTGCGCAATCAAAAGTATGGTTTAACTCTGTTAGCTTAATGAACATATCAGAAATAAGTTTCACACAATGCTTCTGTGTAGTTTTTATTTGAAGATATTATTTTTCCCAATAGAGGCCTCTTAGCGCTCAGAATGTCCAATTGCAGTTTCTACAGAAAGAGTGTTTCAGAACGGCTCAATCAAAAGTAAGGTTCAACTCTGTTAGTTGAATGCACAGAACAGAAAGAAGTTTCATACAATGCTTCTGTGTAGTTTATATTTGAACATATTCTTTTTTCCACTATTACCCACTTAGCGCTACGAATGTCCAGTTGCATTTTCTACAGACAGAGTGTTTCAAAACTGCTCAATCAAAAGTATGGTTTAACTCTGTTAGCTAAATGCTCAGATCAGAAAGAAGTTTCACAGAATGCTTCTGTGTAGTTTATATTTGAATATATTCCTTTTTCCACTACTACTCTCTTAGCGCTCCAAATGTCCAGTTGCATTTTCTACAGAAAGAGTGTTCAGATCTGCTCAATCAAAAGTATGGTTTAACTCTGTTAGCTGAATGCACAGGTCAGAAAGAAGTTTCACAGAATGATTCTGTGTAGTTTATATTTGGAGACATTCCTTTTTCCACTATTACCCTCTTAGCGCTCCGAATCTCCACTTGCATTTTCTACAGAAAGAGTGTTTCAGAACGGCTCAATGAAAACTAATGTTCAACTCTTTTAGTGGAACAAACAGAACAGAAAGAAGTTTCACACAATTCTTCTGTGTAGTTTTTATTTGTAGACATTCTTTTTCCCAATATAGGCCTCTTAGCGCTCAGAATGTCCAATTGCAGTTTCTACAGAAAGAGTGTTTCAGAACGGCTCAATCAAAAGTAAGGTTCAACTCTGTTAGTTGAATGCACAGAACAGAAAGAAGTTTCATACAATGCTTCTGTGTAGTTTATATTTGAACATATACTTTTTTCCACTATTACCCACTTAGCGCTAGGAAAGTCCAGTTGCATTTTCAACAGACAGAGTGTTTCAAAACTGCTCAATCAAAAGTATGGTTTAACTCTGTTAGCTGTATGCTCAGATCAGAAAGAAGTTTCACAGAATGCTTCTGTGTAGTTTATATTTGAATATATTCCTTTTTCCACTACTACGCTCTTAGGGCTCCAAATGTCCAGTTGCATTTTCAACAGAAAGAGTGTTCAGATCTGCTCAATCAAAAGTATGGTTTAACTCTGTTAGCTGAATGCATAGATCAGAAAGAAGTTTCACCGAATGATTCTGTGTAGTTTATATTTGAAGACATTACTTTTTCCACTATTACCCTCTTAGCGCTCCGAATCTCCACTTGCATTTTCTACAAAAAGAGTGTTTCATAACTGCTCAATCAAAAATATGTTTTATCTCTGTTAACTGAATTTACAGATCAGAAATAAGTTTCACAGAATGCATTTGTGTAGTTTTTATTTGAATATATTCTTTTTCCCAATGTAGGCCTCTTAGCGCTTAGCATGTCCAATTGCAGTTTCTACAGAAAGAGTGTTTCAGAACGGCTCAATCAAAAGTAAGGTTCAACTCTGTTAGTTGAATGCACAGAACAGAAAGAATTTTCACAGAATGCTACTGTGTAGTTTATATTTGAATATATTCCTTTTTCCACTATTACCCTATTAGCGCTCCGAATGTCCACTTGCATTTTCTACAGAAAGAGTGTTCAGAACTGCGCAATCAAAAGTATGGTTTAACTCTGTTAGCTTAATGAACATATCAGAAATAAGTTTCACACAATGCTTCTGTGTAGTTTTTATTTGAAGATATTATTTTTCCTAATGTAGGCCTCTTAGCGCTCAGAATGTCCAATTGCAGTTTCTACAGAAAGAGTGTTTCAGAAAGGCTCAATCAAAAGTAAGGTTCAACTCTGTTAGTTGAATGCACAGAACAGAAAGAAGTTTCATACAATGCTTCTGTGTAGTTTATATTTGAACATATTCTTTTTTCCACTATTACCCACTTAGCGCTACGAATGTCCAGTTGCATTTTCTACAGACAGAGTGTTTCAAAACTGCTCAATCAAAAGTATGGTTTAACTCTGTTAGCTGTATGCTCAGATCAGAAAGAAGTTTCACAGAATGCTTCTGTGTAGTTTATATTTGAATATATTCCTTTTTCCACTACTACTCTCTTAGCGCTCCAAATGTCCAGTTGCATTTTCTACAGAAAGAGTGTTCAGATCTGCTCAATCAAAAGTATGGTTTAACTCTGTTAGCTGAATGCACAGGTCAGAAAGAAGTTTCACAGAATGATTCTGTGCAGTTTATATTTGGAGACATTCCTTTTTCCACTATTACCCTCTTAGCGCTCCGAATCTCCACTTGCATTTTCTACAGAAAGAGTGTTTCAGAACGGCTCAATGAAAACTAATGTTCAACTGTTTTAGTGGAACAAACAGAACAGAAAGAAGTTTCACACAATTCTTCTGTGTAGTTTTTATTTGTAGACATTCTTTTTCCCAATATAGGCCTCTTAGCGCTCAGAATGTCCAATTGCAGTTTCTACAGAAAGAGTGTTTCAGAACGGCTCAATCAAAAGTAAGGTTCAACTCTGTTAGTTGAATGAACAGAACAGAAAGAAGTTTCATACAATGCTTCTGTGTAGTTTATATTTGAACATATAATTTTTTCCACTATTACCCACTTAGCGCTAGGAAAGTCCAGATGCATTTTCAAAAGACAGAGTGTTTCAAAACTGCTCAATCAAAAGTATGGTTTAACTCTGTTAGCTGTATGCTCAGATCAGAAAGAAGTTTTACAGAATGCTTCTGTGTAGTTTATATTTGAATATATTCCTTTTTCCACTACTACGCTCTTAGCGCTCCAAATGTCCAGTTGCATTTTCAACAGAAAGAGTGTTCAGATCTGCTCAATCAAAAGTATGGTTTAACTCTGTTAGCTGAATGCACAGGTCAGAAAGAAGTTTCACAGAATGATTCTGTGCAGTTTATATTTGGAGACATTCCTTTTTCAACTATTACCCTCTTAGCGCTCCGAATCTCCACTTGCATTTTCTACAGAAAGAGTGTTTCAGAACGGCTCAATGAAAACTAATGTTCAACTCTTTTAGTGGAACAAACAGAACAGAAAGAAGTTTCACACAATTCTTCTGTGTAGTTTTTATTTGTAGACATTCTTTTTCCCAATATAGGCCTCTTAGCACTCAGAATGTCCAATTGCAGTTTCTACAGAAAGAGTGTTTCAGAACGGCTCAATCAAAAGTAAGGTTCAACTCTGTTAGTTGAATGCACAGAACAGAAAGAAGTTTCATACAATGCTTCTGTGTAGTTTATATTTGAACATATACTTTTTTCCACTATTACCCACTTAGCGCTAGGAAAGTCCAGTTGCATTTTCTACAGACAGAGTGTTTCAAAACTGCTCAATCAAAAGTATGGTTTAACTCTGTTAGCTGTATGCTCAGATCAGAAAGAAGTTTCACAGAATGCTTCTGTGTAGTTTATATTTGAATATATTCCTTTTTCCACTACTACGCTCTTAGCGCTCCAAATGTCCAGTTGCATTTTCAACAGAAAGAGTGTTCAGATCTGCTCAATCAAAAGTATGGTTTAACTCTGTTAGCTGAATGCACAGATCAGAAAGAAGTTTCACCGAATGATTCTGTGTAGTTTATATTTGAAGACATTCCTTTTTCCACTATTACCCTCTTAGCGCTCCGAATCTCCACTTGCATTTTCTACAAAAAGAGTGTTTCATAACTGCTCAATCAAAAATATGTTTTATCTCTGTTAACTGAATTTACAGATCAGAAATAAGTTTCACAGAGTGCATCTGTGTAGTTTTTATTTGAAGATATTCTTTTTCCCAATGTAGGCCTCTTAGCGCTTAGCATGTCCAATTGCAGTTTCTACAGAAAGAATGTTTCAGAACGGCTCAATCAAAAGTAAGGTTCAACTGTGTTAGCTGAATGCACAGAACAGAAAGAGTTTTCACAGAATGCTACTGTGTAGTTTATATTTGAATATATTACTTTTTCCACTATTACCCTCTTAGCGCTCCGAATGTCCACTTGCATTTTCTACAGAAAGAGTGTTCAGAACTGCGCAATCAAAAGTATGGTTTAACTCTGTTAGCTTAATGAACATATCAGAAATAAGTTTCACACAATGCTTCTGTGTAGTTTTTATTTGAAGATATTATTTTTCCCAATATAGGCCTCTTAGCGCTCAGAATTTCCAATTGCAGTTTCTACAGAAAGAGTGTTTCAGAAAGGCTCAATCAAAAGTAAGGTTCAACTCTGTTAGTTGAATGCACAGAACAGAAAGAAGTTTCATACAATGCTTCTGTGTAGTTTATATTTGAACATATTCTTTTTTCCACTATTACCCACTTAGCGCTACGAATGTCCAGTTGCATTTTCTACAGACAGAGTGTTTCAAAACTGCTCAATCAAAAGTATGGTTTAACTCTGTTAGCTGAATGCTCAGTTCAGAAAGAAGTTTCACAGAATGCTTCTGTGTAGTTTATATTTGAATATATTCCTTTCTCCACTACTACGCTCTTAGCGCTCCAAATGTCCAGTTGCATTTTCAACAGAAAGAGTGTTCAGATCTGCTCAATCAAAAGTATGGTTTAACTCTGTTAGCTGAATGCACAGATCAGAAAGAAGTTTCACAGAATGATTCTGTGTAGTTTATATTTGGAGACATTCCTTTTTCCACTATTACCCTCTTAGCGCTCCGAATCTCCACTTGCATTTTCTACAGAAAGAGTGTTTCCGAACGGCTCAATCAAAACTAAGGTTCAACTCTTTTAGTTGAACAAACAGAACAGAAAGAAGTTTCACACAATTCTTCTGTGTAGTTTTTATTTGTAGACATCCTTTTTCCCAATATAGGCCTCTTAGCGCTCAGAATGTCCAACTGCAGTTTCTACAGAAAGAGTGTTTGAGAACGGCTCAATCAAAAGTAAGGTTCAACTCTGTTAGTTGAATGCACAGAACAGAAAGGAGTTTCATACAATGCTTCTGTGTAGTTTATATTTGAACATATTCTTTTTTCCACTATTACCCACTTAGCGCTACGAATGTCCAGTTGCATTTTCTACAGACAGAGTGTTTCAAAACTGCTCAATCAAAAGTATGGTTTAACTCTGCTAGCTGAATGCTCAGATCAGAAAGAAGTTTCACAGAATGCTTCTGTGTAGTTTATATTTGAATATATTCCTTTTTCCACTACTACGCTCTTAGCGCTCCAAATGTCCAGTTGCATTTTCTACAGAAAGTGTGTTCAGATCTGCTCAATCAAAAGTATGGTTTAACTCTGTTAGCTGAATGCACAGATCAGAAAGAAGTTTCACCGAATGATTCTGTGTAGTTTATATATGAAGACATTCGTTTTTCCACTATTACCCCCTTAGCGCTCCGAATCTCCACTTGCATTTTCTACAAAAAGAGTGTTTCATAACTGCTCAATCAAAAATATGTTTTATCTCTGTTAACTGAATTTACAGATCAGAAATAAGTTTCACAGAATGCATCTGTGTAGTTTTTATTTGAAGATATTCTTTTTCCCAATGTAGGCCTCTTAGCGCTTAGCATGTCCAATTGCAGTTTCTACAGAAAGAGTGTTTCAGAACGGCTCAATCAAAAGTAAGGTTCAACTCTGTTAGTTGAATGCACAGAACAGAAAGAATTTTCACAGAATGCTACTGTGTAGTTTATATTTGAATATATTCCTTTTTCCACTATTACCCTCTTAGCGCTCCGAATGTCCACTTGCATTTTCTACAGAAAGAGTGTTCAGAACTGCGCAATCAAAAGTATGGTTTAACTCTGTTAGCTTAATGAACATATCAGAAATAAGTTTCACACAATGCTTCTGTGTAGTTTTTATTTGAAGATATCATTTTTCCCAATATAGGCCTCTTAGCGCTCAGAATGTCCAATTGCAGTTTCTACAGAAAGAGAGTTTCAGAAAGGCTCAATCAAAACTAAGGTTCAACTGTGTTAGTTGAATGCACAGAACAGAAAGAAATTTCATACAATGCTTCTGTGTAGTTTATATTTGAACATATTCTTTTTTCCACTATTACCCACTTGGCGCTACGAATGTCCAGTTGCATTTTCTACAGACAGAGTGTTTCAAAACTGCTCAATCAAAAGTATGGTTTAACTCTGTTAGCTGAAAGCTCAGATCAGAAAGAAGTTTCACAGAATGCTTCTGTGTAGTTTATATTTGAATATATTCCTTTTTCCACTACTACTCTCTTAGCGCTCCCAATGTCCAGTTGCATTTTCTACAGAAAGAGTGTTCAGATCTGCTCAATCAAAAGTATGGTTTAACTCTGTTAGCTGAATGCACAGATCAGAAAGAAGTTTCACAGAATGATTCTGTGTAGTTTATATTTGGAGACATTCCTTTTTCCACTATTACCCTCTTAGCGCTCCGAATCTCCACTTGCATTTTCTACAGAAAGAGTGTTTCAGAACGGCACAATCAAAACTAAAGTTCAACTCCTTTAGTTGAACAAACAGAAGAGAAAGAAGTTTCACACAATTCTTCTGTGTAGTTTTTATTTGTAGACATTCTTTTTCCCAATATAGGCCTCTTAGCGCTCAGAATGTCCAATTGCAGTTTCTACAGAAAGAGTGTTTCAGAACGGCTCAATCAAAAGTAAGGTTCAACTCTGTTAGTTGAATGCACAGAACAGAAAGAAGTTTCATACAATGCTTCTGTGTAGTTTATATTTGAACATATTCTTTTTTCCACTATTACCCACTTAGCGCTACGAATGTCCAGTTGCATTTTCTACAGACAGAGTGTTTCAAAACTGCTCAATCAAAAGTATGGTTTAACTCTGTTAGCTGAATGCTCAGATCAGAAAGAAGTTTCACAGAATGCTTCTGTGTAGTTTATATTTGAATATATTCCTTTTTCCACTACTACGCTCTTAGCGCTCCAAATGTCCAGTTGCATTTTCTACACAAAGAGTGTTCAGATCTGCTCAATCAAAAGTATGGTTTAACTCTGTTAGCTGAATGCACAGATCAGAAAGAATTTTCACCGAATGATTCTGTGTAGTTTATATTTGAAGACATTCCTTTTTCCACTATTACCCACTTAGCGCTCCGAATCTCCACTTGCATTTTCTACAAAAAGAGTGTATCATAACTGCTCAATCAAAAATATGTTTTATCTCTGTTAACTGAATTTACAGATCAGAAATAAGTTTCACAGAATGCATCTGTGTAGTTTTTATTTGAAGATATTCTTTTTCCCAATGTAGGCCTCTTAGCGCTTAGCATGTCCAATTGCAGTTTCTACAGAAAGAGTGTTTCACAACGGCTCAATTAAAAGTAAGGTTCAACCCTGTTAGTTGAATGCACAGAACAGAAAGAATTTTCACAGAATGCTACTGTGTAGTTTATATTTGAATATATTCCTTTTTCCACTATTACCCTCTTAGCGCTCCGAATGTCCACTTGCATTTTCTACAGAAAGAGTGTTCAGAACTGCGCAATCAAAAGTATGGTTTAACTCTGTTAGCTTAATGAACATTTCAGAAATAAGTTTCACACAATGCTTCTGTGTAGTTTTTATTTGAAGATATTATTTTTCCCAATAGAGGCCTCTTAGCGCTCAGAATGTCCAATTGCAGTTTCTACAGAAAGAGTGTTTCAGAAAGGCTCAATCAAAAGTAAGGTTCAACTCTGTTAGTTGAATGCACAGAACAGAAAGAATTTTCATACAATGCTTCTGTGTAGTTTATATTTGAACATATTATTTTTTCCACTATTACCCACTTAGCGCTACGAATGTCCAGTTGCATTTTCTACAGACAGAGTGTTTCAAAACTGCTCAATCAAAAGTATGGTTTAACTCTGTTAGCTGAATGCTCAGATCAGAAAGAAGTTTCACAGAATGCTTCTGTGTAGTTTATATTTGAATATATTCCTTTTTCCACTACTACTCTCTTAGCGCTCCAAATGTCCAGTTGCATTTTCTACAGAAAGAGTATTCAGATCTGCTCAATCAAAAGTATGGTTTAACTCTGTTAGCTGAATGCACAGATCAGAAAGAAGTTTCACAGAATGATTCTGTGTAGTTTATATTTGGAGACATTCCTTTTTCCACTATTACCCTCCTAGCGCTCCGAATCTCCACTTGCATTTTCTACAGAAAGAGTGTTTCAGAACGGCTCAATCAAAACTAAGGTTCAACTCTTTAGTTGAACCAACAGAACAGAAAGAAGTTTCACACAATTCTTCTGTGTAGTTTTTATTTGTAGACATTCTTTTTCCCAATATAGGCCTCTTAGCGCTCAGAATGTCCAATTGCAGTTTCTACAGAAAGAGTGTTTGAGAACGGCTCAATCAAAAGTAAGGTTCAACTCTGTTAGTTGAATGCACAGAACAGAGAGAAGTTTCATACAATGCTTCTGTGTAGTTTATATTTGAACATATTCTTTTTTCCACTATTACCCACTTAGCGCTATGAATGTCCAGTTGCATTTTCTACAGACAGAGTGTTTCAAAACTGCTCAATCAAAAGTATGGTTTAACCCTGTTAGCTGAATGCTCAGATCAGCAAGAAGTTTCACAGAATGCTTCTGTGTAGTTTATATTGAATATATTCCTTTTTCCACTACTACGCTCTTAGCGCTCCAAATGTCCAGTTGCATTTTCTACAGAAAGAGTGTTCATATCTGCTCAATCAAAAGTATGGTTTAACTCTGTTAGCTGAATGCACAGATCAGAAAGAAGTTTCACAGAATGATTCTGTGTAGTTTATATTTGGAGACATTTCTTTTTCCACTAGTACCCTCTTAGCACTCCGAATCTCCACTTGCATTTTCTACAGAAAGAGTGTTTCAGAACGGCTCAATCAAAACTAAGGTTCAAATCTTTTAGTTGAACAAACAGAACAGAAAGAAGTTTCACACAATTCTTCTGTGTAGTTTTTATTTGTAGACATCCTTTTTCCCAATATAGGCCTCTTAGCGCTCAGAATGTCCAACTGCAGTTTCTACAGAAAGAGTGTTTCAGAACGGCTCAATCAAAAGTAAGGTTCAACTCTGTTAGTTGAATGCACAGAACAGAAAGGAGTTTCAAACAATGCTTCTGTGTAGTTTATATTTGAACATATTCTTTTTTCCACTATTACCCACTTAGCGCTACGAATGTCCAGTTGCATTTTCTACAGAGTGTTTCAAAACTGCTCAATCAAAAGTATGGTTTAACTCTGTTAGCTGAATGCTCAGATCAGAAAGAAGTTTCACAGAATGCTTCTGTGTAGTTTATATTTGAATATAATCCTTTTTCCACTACTACGCTCTTAGCGCTCCAAATGTCCAGTTGCATTTTCTACAGAAAGTGTGTTCAGATCTGCTCAATCAAAAGTATGGTTTAACCCTGTTAGCTGAATGCACAGATCAGAAAGAAGTTTCACCGAATGATTCTGTGTAGTTTATATTTGAAGACATTCGTTTTTCCACTATTACCCCCTTAGCGCTCCGAAACTCCACTTGCATTTTCTACAAAAAGAGTGTTTCATAACTGCTCAATCAAAAATATGTTTTATCTCTGTTAACTGACTTTACAGATCAGAAATAAGTTTCACAGAATGCATCTGTGTAGTTTTTATTTGAAGATATTCTTTTTCCCAATGTAGGCCTCTTAGCGCTTAGCATGTCCAATTGCAGTTTCTACAGAAAGAGTGTTTCAGAACGGCTCAATCAAAAGTAAGGTTCAACTCTGTTAGTTGAATGCACAGAACAGAAAGAATTTTCACAGAATGCTACTGTGTAGTTTATATTTGAATATATTCCTTTTTCCACTATTACCCTCTTAGCGCTCCGAATGTCCACTTGCATTTTCTACAGAAAGAGTGTTCAGAACTGCGCAATCAAAAGTATGGTTTAACTCTGTTTGCTTAATGAACATATCAGAAATAAGTTTCACACAATGCTTCTGTGTAGTTTTTATTTGAAGATATCATTTTTCCCAATATAGGCCTCTTAGCGCTCAGAATGTCCAATTGCAGTTTCTACAGAAAGAGTGTTTCAGAAAGGCTCAATCAAAACTAAGGTTCAACTCTGTTAGTTGAATGCACAGAACAGAAAGAAATTTCATACAATGCTTCTGTGTAGTTTATATTTGAACATATTCTTTTTTCCACTATTACCCACTTGGCGCTACGAATGTCCAGTTGCATTTTCTACAGACAGAGTGTTTCAAAACTGCTCAATCAAAAGTATGGTTTAACTCTGTTAGCTGAAAGCTCAGATCAGAAAGAAGTTTCACAGAATGCTTCTGTGTAGTTTATATTTGAATATATTCCTTTTTCCACTACTACTCTCTTAGCGCTCCAAATGTCCAGTTGCATTTTCTACAGAAAGAGTGTTCAGATCTGCTCAATCAAAAGTATGGTTTAACTCTGTTAGCTGCATGCACAGATCAGAAAGAAGTTTCACAGAATGATTCTGTGTAGTTTATATTTGGAGACATTCCTTTTTCCACTATTACCCTCTTAGCGCTCCGAATCTCCACTTGCATTTTCTACAGAAAGAGTGTTTCAGAACGGCACAATCAATACTAAAGTTCAACTCCTTTAGTTGAACAAACAGAACAGAAAGAAGTTTCACACAATTCTTCTGTGTAGTTTTTATTTGTAGACATTCTTTTTCCCAATATAGGCCTCTTAGCGCTCAGAATGTCCAATTGCAGTTTCTACAGAAAGAGTGTTTCAGAACGGCTCAATCAAAAGTAAGGTTCTACTCTGTTAGTTGAATGCACAGAACAGAAAGAAGTTTCATACAATGCTTCTGTGTAGTTTATATTTGAACATATTCTTTTTTCCACTATTACCCACTTAGCGCTACGAATGTCCAGTTGCATTTTCTACAGACAGAGTGTTTCAAAACTGCTCAATCAAAAGTATGGTTTAACTCTGTTAGCTGAATGCTCAGATCAGAAAGAAGTTTCACAGAATGCTTCTGTGTAGTTTATATTTGAATATATTCCTTTTTCCACTACTACGCTCTTAGCGCTCCAAATGTCCAGTTGCATTTTCTACACAAAGAGTGTTCAGATCTGCTCAATCAAAAGTATGATTTAACTCTGTTAGCTGAATGCACAGATCAGAAAGAAGTTTCACAGAATGATTCTGCGTAGTTTATATTTGAAGACATTCCTTTTTCCACTATTACCCCCTTAGCGCTCCGAATCTCCACTTGCATTTTCTACAAAAAGAGTGTTTCATAACTGCTCAATCAAAAATATGTTTTAACTCTGTTAACTGAATTTACAGATCAGAAATAAGTTTCACAGAATGCATCTGTGTAGTTTTTATTTGAAGATATTCTTTTTCCCAATGTAGGCCTCTTAGCGCTTAGCATGTCCAATTGCAGTTTCTACAGAAAGAGTGTTTCACAAAGGCTCAATTAAAAGTATGGTTCAACCCTGTTAGTTGAATGCACAGAACAGAAAGTATTTTCACAGAATGCTACTGTGTAGTTTATATTTGAATATATTCCTTTTTCCACTATTACCCTCTTAGCGCTCCGAATGTCCACTTGCATTTTCTACAGAAAGAGTGTTCAGAACTGCGCAATCAAAAGTATGGTTTAACTCTGTTAGCTTAATGAACATATCAGAAATAAGTTTCACACAATGCTTCTGTGTAGTTTTTATTTGAAGATATTATTTTTCCCAATAGAGGCCTCTTAGCGCGCAGAATGTCCAATTGCAGTTTCTACAGAAAGAGTGTTTCAGAACGGCTCAATCAAAAGTAAGGTTCAACTCTGTTAGTTGAATGCACAGAACAGAGAGAAGTTTCATACAATGCTTCTGTGTAGTTTATATTTGAACATATTCTTTTTTCCACTATTACCCACTTAGCGCTATGAATGTCCAGTTGCATTTTCTACAGACAGAGTGTTTCAAAACTGCTCAATCAAATGTATGGTTTAACCCTGTTAGCTGAATGCTCAGATCAGCAAGAAGTTTCACAGAATGCTTCTGTGTAGTTTATATTTGAATATATTCCTTTTTCCACTACTACGCTCTTAGCGCTCCAAATGTCCAGTGGCATTTTCTACAGAAAGAGTGTTCAGATCTGCTCAATCAAAAGTATGGTTTAAATCTGTTAGCTGAATGCACAGATCAGAAAGAAGTTTCACAGAATGATTCTGTGTAGTTTATATTTGGAGACATTCCTTTTTCCACTAGAACCCTCTTAGCGCTCCGAATCTCCACTTGCATTTTCTACAGAAAGAGTGTTTCAGAACGGCTCAATCAATACTAAAGTTCAACTCTTTTAGTTGAACAAACAGAACAGAAAGAAGTTTCACACAATTCTTCTGTGTAGTTTTTATTTGTAGACATTCTTTTTCCCAATATAGGCCTCTTAGCGCTCAGAATGTCCAATTGCAGTTTCTACAGAAAGAGTGTTTCAGAACGGCTCAATCAAAAGTAAGGTTCAACTCTGTTAGTTGAATGCACAGAACAGAAAGAAGTTTCATACAATGCTTCTGTGTAGTTTATATTTGAACATATTCTTTTTTCCACTATTACCCACTTAGCGCTACGAATGTCCAGTTGCATTTTCTACAGACAGAGTGTTTCAAAACTGCTCAATCAAAAGTATGGTTTAACTCTGTTAGCTGAATGCTCAGATCAGAAAGAAGTTTCACAGAATGCTTCTGTGTAGTTTATATTTGAATATATTCCTTTTTCCACTACTACGCTCTTAGTGCTCCAAATGTCCAGTTGCATTTTCTACACAAAGAGTGTTCAGATCTGCTCAATCAAAAGTATGGTTTAACTCTGTTAGCTGAATGCACAGATCAGAAAGAAGTTTCACAGAATGATTCTGTGTAGTTTATATTTGAAGACATTCCTTTTTCCACTATTACCCCCTTAGCGCTCCGAATCTCCACTTGCATTTTCTACAAATAGAGTGTTTCATAACTGCTCAATCAAAAATATGTTTTATCTCTGTTAACTGAATTTACAGATCAGAAATAAGTTTCACAGAATGCATCTGTGTAGTTTTTATTTGAAGATATTCTTTTTCCCAATGTAGGCCTCTTAGCGCTTAGCATGTCCAATTGCAGTTTCTACAGAAAGAGTGTTTCAGAACGGCTCAATCAAAAGTAAGGTTCAACTCTGTTAGTTGAATGCACAGAACAGAAAGAATTTTCACAGAATGCTACTGTGTAGTTTATATTTGAATATATTCCTTTTTCCACTATTACCCTCTTAGCGCTCCGAATGTCCACTTGCATTTTCTACAGAAAGAGTGTTCAGAACTGCACAATCAAAAGTATGGTTTAACTCTGTTAGCTTAATGAACATATCAGAAATAAGTTTCACACAATGCTTCTGTGTAGTTTTTATTTGAAGATATTATTTTTCCCAATAGAGGCCTCTTAGCGCTCAGAATGTCCAATTGCAGTTTCTACAGAAAGAGTGTTTCAGAAAGGCTCAATCAAATGTAAGGTTCAACTCTGTTAGTTGAATGCACAGAACAGAAAGAATTTTCATACAATGCTTCTGTGTAGTTTATATTTGAACATATTCTTTTTTTTACTATTACCCACTTAGCGCTACGAATGTCCAGTTGCATTTTCTACAGACAGAGTGTTTCAAAACTGCTCAATCAAAAGTATGGTTTAACTCTGTTAGCTGAATGCTCAGATCAGAAAGAAGTTTCACAGAATGCTTCTGTGTAGTTTATATTTGAATATATTCCTTTTTCCACTACTACTCTCTTAGCGCTCCAAATGTCCAGTTGCATTTTCTACAGAAAGAGTATTCAGATCTGCTCAATCAAAAGTATGGTTTAACCCTGTTAGCTGAATGCACAGATCAGAAAGAAGTTTCACAGAATGATTCTGTGTAGTTTATATTTGGAGACATTCCTTTTTCCACTATTACCCTCTTAGCGCTCCGAATCTCCACTTGCATTTTCTACAGAAAGAGTGTTTCAGAACGGCTCAATCAAAACTAAGGTTCAACTCTTTTAGTTGAACAAACAGAACAGAAAGAAGTTTCACACAATTCTTCTGTGTAGTTTTTATTTGTAGACATTCTTTTTCCCAATATAGGCCTCTTAGCGCTCAGAATGTCCAATTGCAGTTTCTACAGAAAGAGTGTTTCAGAACGGCTCAATCAAAAGTAAGGTTCAACTCTGTTAGTTGAATGCACAGAACAGAAAGGAGTTTCAAACAATGCTTCTGTGTAGTTTATATTTGAACATATTCTTTTTTCCACTATTACCCACTTAGCGCTACGAATGTCCAGTTGCATTTTCTACAGAGTGTTCCAAAACTGCTCAATCAAAAGTATGGTTTAACTCTGTTAGCTGAATGCTCAGATCAGAAAGAAGTTTCACAGAATGCTTCTGTGTAGTTTATATTTGAATATAATCCTTTTTCCACTACTACGCTCTTAGCGCTCCAAATGTCCAGTTGCATTTTCTACAGAAAGTGTGTTCAGATCTGCTCAATCAAAAGTATGGTTTAACCCTGTTAGCTGAATGCACAGATCAGAAAGAAGTTTCACCGAATGATTCTGTGTAGTTTATATTTGAAGACATTCGTTTTTCCACTATTACCCCCTTAGCGCTCCGAAACTCCACTTGCATTTTCTACAAAAAGAGTGTTTCATAACTGCTCAATCAAAAATATGTTTTATCTCTGTTAACTGACTTTACAGATCAGAAATAAGTTTCACAGAATGCATCTGTGTAGTTTTTATTTGAAGATATTCTTTTTCCCAATGTAGGCCTCTTAGCGCTTAGCATGTCCAATTGCAGTTTCTACAGAAAGAGTGTTTCAGAACGGCTCAATCAAAAGTAAGGTTCAACTCTGTTAGTTGAATGCACAGAACAGAAAGAATTTTCACAGAATGCTACTGTGTAGTTTATATTTGAATATATTCCTTTTTCCACTATTACCCTCTCAGCGCTCCGAATGTCCATTTGCATTTTCTACAGAAAGAGTGTTCAGAACTGCGCAATCAAAAGTATGGTTTAACTCTGTTTGCTTAATGAACATATCAGAAATAAGTTTCACACAATGATTCTGTGTAGTTTTTATTTGAAGATATCATTTTTCCCAATATAGGCCTCTTAGCGCTCAGAATGTCCAATTGCAGTTTCTACAGAAAGAGTGTTTCAGAAAGGCTCAATCAAAACTAAGGTTCAACTCTGTTAGTTGAATGCACAGAACAGAAAGAAATTTCATACAATGCTTCTGTGTAGTTTATATTTGAACATATTCTTTTTTCCACTATTACCCACTTGGCGCTACGAATGTCCAGTTGCATTTTCTACAGACAGAGTGTTTCAAAACTGCTCAATCAAAAGTATGGTTTAACTCTGTTAGCTGAAAGCTCAGATCAGAAAGAAGTTTCACAGAATGCTTCTGTGTAGTTTATATTTGAATATATTCCTTTTTCCACTACTACTCTCTTAGCGCTCCAAATGTCCAGTTGCATTTTCTACAGAAAGAGTGTTCAGATCTGCTCAATCAAAAGTATGGTTTAACTCTGTTAGCTGAATGCACAGATCAGAAAGAAGTTTCACAGAATGATTCTGTGTAGTTTATATTTGGAGACATTCCTTTTTCCACTATTACCCTCTTAGCGCTCCGAATCTCCACTTGCATTTTCTACAGAAAGAGTGTTTCAGAACGGCACAATCAAAACTAAAGTTCAACTCCTTTAGTTGAACAAACAGAACAGAAAGAAGTTTCACACAATTCTTCTGTGTAGTTTTTATTTGTAGACATTCTTTTTCCCAATATAGGCCTCTTAGCGCTCAGAATGTCCAATTGCAGTTTCTACAGAAAGAGTGTTTCAGAACGGCTCAATCAAAAGTAAGGTTCAACTCTGTTAGTTGAATGCACAGAACAGAAAGAAGTTTCATACAATGCTTCTGTGTAGTTTATATTTGAACATATTCTTTTTTCCACTATTACCCACTTAGCGCTACGAATGTCCAGTTGCATTTTCTACAGACAGAGTGTTTCAAAACTGCTCAATCAAAAGTATGGTTTAACTCTGTTAGCTGAATGCTCAGATCAGAAAGAAGTTTCACAGAATGCTTCTGTGTAGTTTATATTTGAATATATTCCTTTTTCCACTACTACGCTCTTAGTGCTCCAAATGTCCAGTTGCATTTTCTACACAAAGAGTGTTCAGATCTGCTCAATCAAAAGTATGGTTTAACTCTGTTAGCTGAATGCACAGATCAGAAAGAAGTTTCACAGAATGATTCTGTGTAGTTTATATTTGAAGACATTCCTTTTTCCACTATTACCCCCTTAGCGCTCCGAATCTCCACTTGCATTTTCTACAAATAGAGTGTTTCATAACTGCTCAATCAAAAATATGTTTTATCTCTGTTAACTGAATTTACAGATCAGAAATAAGTTTCACAGAATGCATCTGTGTAGTTTTTATTTGAAGATATTCTTTTTCCCAATGTAGGCCTCTTAGCGCTTAGCATGTCCAATTGCAGTTTCTACAGAAAGAGTGTTTCAGAACGGCTCAATCAAAAGTAAGGTTCAACTCTGTTAGTTGAATGCACAGAACAGAAAGAATTTTCACAGAATGCTACTGTGTAGTTTATATTTGAATATATTCCTTTTTCCACTATTACCCTCTTAGCGCTCCGAATGTCCACTTGCATTTTCTACAGAAAGAGTGTTCAGAACTGCACAATCAAAAGTATGGTTTAACTCTGTTAGCTTAATGAACATATCAGAAATAAGTTTCACACAATGCTTCTGTGTAGTTTTTATTTGAAGATATTATTTTTCCCAATAGAGGCCTCTTAGCGCTCAGAATGTCCAATTGCAGTTTCTACAGAAAGAGTGTTTCAGAAAGGCTCAATCAAATGTAAGGTTCAACTCTGTTAGTTGAATGCACAGAACAGAAAGAATTTTCATACAATGCTTCTGTGTAGTTTATATTTGAACATATTCTTTTTTTTACTATTACCCACTTAGCGCTACGAATGTCCAGTTGCATTTTCTACAGACAGAGTGTTTCAAAACTGCTCAATCAAAAGTATGGTTTAACTCTGTTAGCTGAATGCTCAGATCAGAAAGAAGTTTCACAGAATGCTTCTGTGTAGTTTATATTTGAATATATTCCTTTTTCCACTACTACTCTCTTAGCGCTCCAAATGTCCAGTTGCATTTTCTACAGAAAGAGTATTCAGATCTGCTCAATCAAAAGTATGGTTTAACCCTGTTAGCTGAATGCACAGATCAGAAAGAAGTTTCACAGAATGATTCTGTGTAGTTTATATTTGGAGACATTCCTTTTTCCACTATTACCCTCTTAGCGCTCCGAATCTCCACTTGCATTTTCTACAGAAAGAGTGTTTCAGAACGGCTCAATCAAAACTAAGGTTCAACTCTTTTAGTTGAACAAACAGAACAGAAAGAAGTTTCACACAATTCTTCTGTGTAGTTTTTATTTGTAGACATTCTTTTTCCCAATATAGGCCTCTTAGCGCTCAGAATGTCCAATTGCAGTTTCTACAGAAAGAGTGTTTCAGAACGGCTCAATCAAAAGTAAGGTTCAACTCTGTTAGTTGAATGCACAGAACAGAAAGGAGTTTCAAACAATGCTTCTGTGTAGTTTATATTTGAACATATTCTTTTTTCCACTATTACCCACTTAGCGCTACGAATGTCCAGTTGCATTTTCTACAGAGTGTTCCAAAACTGCTCAATCAAAAGTATGGTTTAACTCTGTTAGCTGAATGCTCAGATCAGAAAGAAGTTTCACAGAATGCTTCTGTGTAGTTTATATTTGAATATAATCCTTTTTCCACTACTACGCTCTTAGCGCTCCAAATGTCCAGTTGCATTTTCTACAGAAAGTGTGTTCAGATCTGCTCAATCAAAAGTATGGTTTAACCCTGTTAGCTGAATGCACAGATCAGAAAGAAGTTTCACCGAATGATTCTGTGTAGTTTATATTTGAAGACATTCGTTTTTCCACTATTACCCCCTTAGCGCTCCGAAACTCCACTTGCATTTTCTACAAAAAGAGTGTTTCATAACTGCTCAATCAAAAATATGTTTTATCTCTGTTAACTGACTTTACAGATCAGAAATAAGTTTCACAGAATGCATCTGTGTAGTTTTTATTTGAAGATATTCTTTTTCCCAATGTAGGCCTCTTAGCGCTTAGCATGTCCAATTGCAGTTTCTACAGAAAGAGTGTTTCAGAACGGCTCAATCAAAAGTAAGGTTCAACTCTGTTAGTTGAATGCACAGAACAGAAAGAATTTTCACAGAATGCTACTGTGTAGTTTATATTTGAATATATTCCTTTTTCCACTATTACCCTCTCAGCGCTCCGAATGTCCATTTGCATTTTCTACAGAAAGAGTGTTCAGAACTGCGCAATCAAAAGTATGGTTTAACTCTGTTTGCTTAATGAACATATCAGAAATAAGTTTCACACAATGATTCTGTGTAGTTTTTATTTGAAGATATCATTTTTCCCAATATAGGCCTCTTAGCGCTCAGAATGTCCAATTGCAGTTTCTACAGAAAGAGTGTTTCAGAAAGGCTCAATCAAAACTAAGGTTCAACTCTGTTAGTTGAATGCACAGAACAGAAAGCAATTTCATACAATGCTTCTGTGTAGTTTATATTTGAACATATTCTTTTTTCCACTATTACCCACTTGGCGCTACGAATGTCCAGTTGCATTTTCTACAGACAGAGTGTTTCAAAACTGCTCAATCAAAAGTATGGTTTAACTCTGTTAGCTGAAAGCTCAGATCAGAAAGAAGTTTCACAGAATGCTTCTGTGTAGTTTATATTTGAATATATTCCTTTTTCCACTACTACTCTCTTAGCGCTCCAAATGTCCAGTTGCATTTTCTACAGAAAGAGTGTTCAGATCTGCTCAATCAAAAGTATGGTTTAACTCTGTTAGCTGAATGCACAGATCAGAAAGAAGTTTCACAGAATGATTCTGTGTAGTTTATATTTGGAGACATTCCTTTTTCCACTATTACCCTCTTAGCGCTCCGAATCTCCACTTGCATTTTCTACAGAAAGAGTGTTTCAGAACGGCACAATCAAAACTAAAGTTCAACTCCTTTAGTTGAACAAACAGAACAGAAAGAAGTTTCACACAATTCTTCTGTGTAGTTTTTATTTGTAGACATTCTTTTTCCCAATATAGGCCTCTTAGCGCTCAGAATGTCCAATTGCAGTTTCTACAGAAAGAGTGTTTCAGAACGGCTCAATCAAAAGTAAGGTTCTACTCTGTTAGTTGAATGCACAGAACAGAAAGAAGTTTCATACAATGCTTCTGTGTAGTTTATATTTGAACATATTCTTTTTTCCACTATTACCCACTTAGCGCTACGAATGTCCAGTTGCATTTTCTACAGACAGAGTGTTTCAAAACTGCTCAATCAAAAGTATGGTTTAACTCTGTTAGCTGAATGCTCAGATCAGAAAGAAGTTTCACAGAATGCTTCTGTGTAGTTTATATTTGAATATATTCCTTTTTCCACTACTACGCTCTTAGCGCTCCAAATGTCCAGTTGCATTTTCTACACAAAGAGTGTTCAGATCTGCTCAATCAAAAGTATGGTTTAACTCTGTTAGCTGAATGCACAGATCAGAAAGAAGTTTCACAGAATGATTCTGCGTAGTTTATATTTGGAGACATTCCTTTTTCCACTATTACCCCCTTAGCGCTCCGAATCTCCACTTGCATTTTCTACAAAAAGAGTGTTTCATAACTGCTCAATCAAAAATATGTTTTAACTCTGTTAACTGAATTTACAGATCAGAAATAAGTTTCACAGAATGCATCTGTGTAGTTTTTATTTGAAGATATTCTTTTTCCCAATGTAGGCCTCTTAGCGCTTAGCATGTCCAATTGCAGTTTCTACAGAAAGAGTGTTTCACAACGGCTCAATTAAAAGTATGGTTCAACCCTGTTAGTTGAATGCACAGAACAGAAAGTATTTTCACAGAATGCTACTGTGTAGTTTATATTTGAATATATTCCTTTTTCCACTATTACCCTCTTAGCGCTCCGAATGTCCACTTGCATTTTCTACAGAAAGAGTGTTCAGAACTGCGCAATCAAAAGTATGGTTTAACTCTGTTAGCTTAATGAACATATCAGAAATAAGTTTCACACAATGCTTCTGTGTAGTTTTTATTTGAAGATATTATTTTTCCCAAAAGAGGCCTCTTAGCGCGCAGAATGTCCAATTGCAGTTTCTACAGAAAGAGTGTTTCAGAAAGGCTCAATCAAAAGTAAGGTTCAACTCTGTTAGTTGAATGCACAGAACAGAAAGAATTTTCATACAATGCTTCTGTGTAGTTTATATTTGAACATATTCTTTTTTCCACTATTACCCACTTAGCGCTACGAATGTCCAGTTGCATTTTCTACAGACAGAGTGTTTCAAAACTGCTCAATCAAAAGTATGGTTTAACTCTGTTAGCTGAATGCTCAGATCAGAAAGAAGTTTCACAGAATGCTTCTGTGTAGTTTATATTTGAATATATTCCTTTTTCCACTACTACTCTCATAGCGCTCCAAATGTCCAGTTGCATTTTCTACAGAAAGAGTATTCAGATCTGCTCAATCAAAAGTATGGTTTAACTCTGTTAGCTGAATGCACAGATCAGAAAGAAGTTTCACAGAATGATTCTGTGTAGTTTATATTTGGAGACATTCCTTTTTCCACTATTACCCTCTTAGCGCTCCGAAACTCCACTTGCATTTTCTACAGAAAGAGTGTTTCAGAATGGCTCAATCAAAACTAAGGTTCAACTCTTTTAGTTGAACCAACAGAACAGAAAGAAGTTTCACACAATTCTTCTGTGTAGTTTTTATTTGTAGACATTCTTTTTCCCAATATAGGCCTCTTAGCGCTCAGAATGTCCAATTGTAGTTTCTACAGAAAGAGTGTTTCAGAACGGCTCAATCAAAAGTAAGGTTCAACTCTGTTAGTTGAATGCACAGAACAGAGAGAAGTTTCATACAATGCTTCTGTGTAGTTTATATTTGAACATATTCTTTTTTCCACTATTACCCACTTAGCGCTATGAATGTCCAGTTGCATTTTCTACAGACAGAGTGTTTCAAAACTGCTCAATCAAATGTATGGTTTAACCCTGTTAGCTGAATGCTCAGATCAGCAAGAAGTTTCACAGAATGCTTCTGTGTAGCTTATATTTGAATATATTCCTTTTTCCACTACTACGCTCTTAGCGCTCCAAATGTCCAGTGGCATTTTCTACAGAAAGAGTGTTCAGATCTGCTCAATCAAAAGTATGGTTTAACTCTGTTAGCTGAATGCACAGATCAGAAAGAAGTTTCACAGAATGATTCTGCGTAGTTTATATTTGAAGACATTCCTTTTTCCACTATTACCCCCTTAGCGCTCCGAATCTCCACTTGCATTTTCTACAAAAAGAGTGTTTCATAACTGCTCAATCAAAAATATGTTTTAACTCTGTTAACTGAATTTACAGATCAGAAATAAGTTTCACAGAATGCATCTGTGTAGTTTTTATTTGAAGATATTCTTTTTCCCAATGTAGGCCTCTTAGCGCTTAGCATGTCCAATTGCAGTTTCTACAGAAAGAGTGTTTCACAACGGCTCAATTAAAAGTATGGTTCAACCCTGTTAGTTGAATGCACAGAACAGAAAGTATTTTCACAGAATGCTACTGTGTAGTTTATATTTGAATATATTCCTTTTTCCACTATTACCCTCTTAGCGCTCCGAATGTCCACTTGCATTTTCTACAGAAAGAGTGTTCAGAACTGCGCAATCAAAAGTATGGTTTAACTCTGTTAGCTTAATGAACATATCAGAAATAAGTTTCACACAATGCTTCTGTGTAGTTTTTATTTGAAGATATTATTTTTCCCAAAAGAGGCCTCTTAGCGCGCAGAATGTCCAATTGCAGTTTCTACAGAAAGAGTGTTTCAGAAAGGCTCAATCAAAAGTAAGGTTCAACTCTGTTAGTTGAATGCAGAGAACAGAAAGAATTTTCATACAATGCTTCTGTGTAGTTTATATTTGAACATATTCTTTTTTCCACTATTACCCACTTAGCGCTACGAATGTCCAGTTGCATTTTCTACAGACAGAGTGTTTCAAAACTGCTCAATCAAAAGTATGGTTTAACTCTGTTAGCTGAATGCTCAGATCAGAAAGAAGTTTCACAGAATGCTTCTGTGTAGTTTATATTTGAATATATTCCTTTTTCCACTACTACTCTCATAGCGCTCCAAATGTCCAGTTGCATTTTCTACAGAAAGAGTATTCAGATCTGCTCAATCAAAAGTATGGTTTAACTCTGTTAGCTGAATGCACAGATCAGAAAGAAGTTTCACAGAATGATTCTGTGTAGTTTATATTTGGAGACATTCCTTTTTCCACTATTACCCTCTTAGCGCTCCGAAACTCCACTTGCATTTTCTACAGAAAGAGTGTTTCAGAACGGCTCAATCAAAACTAAGGTTCAACTCTTTTAGTTGAACCAACAGAACAGAAAGAAGTTTCACACAATTCTTTTGTGTAGTTTTTATTTGTAGACATTCTTTTTCCCAATATAGGCCTCTTAGCGCTCAGAATGTCCAATTGCAGTTTCTACAGAAAGAGTGTTTCAGAACGGCTCAATCAAAAGTAAGGTTCAACTCTGTTAGTTGAATGCACAGAACAGAGAGAAGTTTCATACAATGCTTCTGTGTAGTTTATATTTGAACATATTCTTTTTTCCACTATTACCCACTTAGCGCTATGAATGTCCAGTTGCATTTTCTACAGACAGAGTGTTTCAAAACTGCTCAATCAAATGTATGGTTTAACCCTGTTAGCTGAATGCTCAGATCAGCAAGAAGTTTCACAGAATGCTTCTGTGTAGTTTATATTTGAATATATTCCTTTTTCCACTACTACGCTCTTAGCGCTCCAAATGTCCAGTGGCATTTTCTACAGAAAGAGTGTTCAGATCTGCTCAATCAAAAGTATGGTTTAACTCTGTTAGCTGAATGCACAGATCAGAAAGAAGTTTCACAGAATGATTCTGTGTAGTTTATATTTGGAGACATTCCTTTTTCCACTAGAACCCTCTTAGCGCTCCGAATCTCCACTTGCATTTTCTACAGAAAGAGTGTTTCAGAACGGCTCAATCAATACTAAAGTTCAACTCTTTTAGTTGAACAAACAGAACAGAAAGAAGTTTCACACAATTCTTCTGTGTAGTTTTTATTTGTAGACATTCTTTTTCCCAATATAGGCCTCTTAGCGCTCAGAATGTCCAATTGCAGTTTCTACAGAAAGAGTGTTTCAGAACGGCTCAATCAAAAGTAAGGTTCAACTCTGTTAGTTGAATGCACAGAACAGAAAGAAGTTTCATACAATGCTTCTGTGTAGTTTATATTTGAATATATTCTTTTTTCCACTATTACCCACTTAGCGCTACGAATGTCCAGTTGCATTTTCTACAGACAGAGTGTTTCAAAACTGCTCAATCAAAAGTATGGTTTAACTCTGTTAGCTGAATGCTCAGATCAGAAAGAAGTTTCACAGAATGCTTCTGTGTAGTTTATATTTGAATATATTCCTTTTTCCACTACTACGCTCTTAGCGCTCCAAATGTCCAGTTGCATTTTCTACACAAAGAGTGTTCAGATCTGCTCAATCAAAAGTATGGTTTAACTCTGTTAGCTGAATGCACAGATCAGAAAGAAGTTTCCCCGAATGATTCTGTGTAGTTTATATTTGAAGACATTCCTTTTTCCACTATTACCCTCTTAGCGCTCCGAATCTCCACTTGCATTTTCTACAAAAAGAGTGTTTCATAACTGCTCAATCAAAAATATGTTTTATCTCTGTTAACTGAATTTACAGATCAGAAATAAGTTTCACAGAGTGCATCTGTGTAGTTTTTATTTGAAGATATTCTTTTTCCCAATGTAGGCCTCTTAGCGCTTAGCATGTCCAATTGCAGTTTCTACAGAAAGAGTGTTTCAGAACGGCTCAATCAAAAGTAAGGTTCAACTCTGTTAGCTGAATGCACAGAACAGAAAGAGTTTTCACAGAATGCTTCTGTGTAGTTTATATTTGAATATATTCCTTTTTCCACTATTACCCTCTTATCGCTCCGAATGTCCACTTGCATTTTCTACAGAAAGAGTGTTCAGAACTGCGCAATCAAAAGTATGGTTTAACTCTGTTAGCTTAATGAACATATCAGAAATAAGTTTCACACAATGCTTCTGTGTAGTTTTTATTTGAAGATATTATTTTTCCCAATATAGGCCTCTTAGCGCTCAGAATGTCCAATTGCAGTTTCTACAGAAAGAGTGTTTCAGAAAGGCTCAATCAAAAGTAAGGTTCAACTCTGTTAGTTGAATGCACAGAACAGAAAGAAGTTTCATACAATGCTTCTGTGTAGTTTATTTTTGAACATATTCTTTTTTCCACTATTACCCACTTAGCGCTACGAATGTCCAGTTGCATTTTCTACAGACAGAGTGTTTCAAAACTGCTCAATCAAAAGTATGGTTTAACTCTGTTACCTGAATGCTCAGTTCAGAAAGAAGTTTCACAGAATGCTTCTGTGTAGTTTATATTTGAATATATTCCTTTTTCCACTACTACGCTCTTAGCGCTCCAAATGTCCAGTTGCATTTTCAACAGAAAGAGTGTTCAGATCTGCTCAATCAAAAGTATGGTTTAACTCTGTTAGCTGAATGCACAGATCAGAAAGAAGTTTCACAGAATGATTCTGTGTAGTTTATATTTGGAGACATTCCTTTTTCCACTATTACCCTCTTAGCGCTCCGAATCTCCACTTGCATTTTCTACAGAAAGAGTGTTTCAGAACGGCTCAATCAAAACTAAGGTTCAACTCTTTTAGTTGAACAAACAGAACAGAAAGAAGTTTCACACAATTCTTATGTGTAGTTTTTATTTGTAGACATCCTTTTTCCCAATATAGGCCTCTTAGCGCTCAGAATGTCCAACTGCAGTTTCTACAGAAAGAGTGTTTCAGAACGGCTCAATCAAAAGTAAGGTTCAACTCTGTTAGTTGAATGCACAGAACAGAAAGGAGTTTCATACAATGCTTCTGTGTATTTTATATTTGAACATATTCTTTTTTCCACTATTACCCACTTAGCGCTACGAATGTCCAGTTGCATTTTCTACAGACAGAGTGTTTCAAAACTGCTCAATCAAAAGTATGGTTTAACTCTGCTAGCTGAATGCTCAGATCAGAAAGAAGTTTCACAGAATGCTTCTGTGTAGTTTATATTTGAATATATTCCTTTTTCCACTACTACGCTCTTAGCGCTCCAAATGTCCAGTTGCATTTTCTACAGAAAGTGTGTTCAGATCTGCTCAATCAAAAGTATGGTTTAACTCTGTTAGCTGAATGCACAGATCAGAAAGAAGTTTCACCGAATGATTCTGTGTAGTTTATATTTGAAGACATTCGTTTTTCCACTATTACCCCCTTAGCGCTCTGAATCTCCACTTGCATTTTCTACAAAAAGAGTGTTTCATAACTGCTCAATCAAAAATATGTTTTATCTCTGTTAACTGAATTTACAGATCAGAAATAAGTTTCACAGAATGCATCTGTGTAGTTTTTATTTGAAGATATTCTTTTTCCCAATGTAGGCCTCTTAGCGCTTAGCATGTCCAATTGCAGTTTCTACAGAAAGAGTGTTTCAGAACGGCTCAATCAAAAGTAAGGTTCAACTCTGTTAGTTGAATGCACAGAACAGAAAGAATTTTCACAGAATGCTACTGTGTAGTTTATATTTGAATATATTCCTTTTTCCAATATTACCCTCTTAGCGCTCCGAATGTCCACTTGCATTTTCTACAGAAAGAGTGTTCAGAACTGCGCAATCAAAAGTATGGTTTAACTCTGTTAGCTTAATGAACATATCAGAAATAAGTTTCACACAATGCTTCTGTGTAGTTTTTATTTGAAGATATCATTTCTCCCAATATAGGCCTCTTAGCGCTCAGAATGTCCAATTGCAGTTTCTACAGAAAGAGAGTTTCAGAAAGGCTCAATCAAAACTAAGGTTCAACTCTGTTAGTTGAATGCACAGAACAGAAAGAAATTTCATACAATGCTTCTGTGTAGTTTATATTTGAACATATTCTTTTTTCCACTATTACCCACTTGGCGCTACGAATGTCCAGTTGCATTTTCTACAGACAGAGTGTTTCAAAACTGCTCAATCAAAAGTATGGTTTAACTCTGTTAGCTGAAAGCTCAGATCAGAAAGAAGTTTCACAGAATGCTTCTGTGTAGTTTATATTTGAATATATTCCTTTTTCCACTACTACTCTCTTAGCGCTCCGAATGTCCAGTTGCATTTTCTACAGAAAGTTTGTTCAGATCTGCTCAATCAAAAGTATGGTTTAACTCTGTTAGCTGAATGCACAGATCAGAAAGAAGTTTCACAGAATGATTCTGTGTAGTTTATATTTGGAGACATTCCTTTTTACACTATTACCCTCTTAGCGCTCCGAATCTCCACTTGCATTTTCTACAGAAAGAGTGTTTCAGAACGGCACAATCAAAACTAAAGTTCAACTCCTTTAGTTGAACAAACAGAACAGAAAGAAGTTTCACACAATTCTTCTGTGTAGTTTTTATTTGTAGACATTCTTTTTCCCAATATAGGCCTCTTAGCGCTCAGAATGTCCAACTGCAGTTTCTACAGAAAGAGTGTTTCAGAACGGCTCAATCAAAAGTAAGGTTCAACTCTGTTAGTTGAATGCACAGAACAGAAAGGAGTTTCATACAATGCTTCTGTGTAGTTTATATTTGAACATATTCTTTTTTCCACTATTACCCACTTAGCGCTACGAATGTCCAGTTGCATTTTCTACAGACAGAGTGTTTCAAAACTGCTCAATCAAAAGTATGGTTTAACTCTGCTAGCTGAATGCTCAGATCAGAAAGAAGTTTCACAGAATGCTTCTGTGTAGTTTATATTTGAATATATTCCTTTTTCCACTACTACGCTCTTAGCGCTCCAAATGTCCAGTTGCATTTTCTACAGAAAGTGTGTTCAGATCTGCTCAATCAAAAGTATGGTTTAACTCTGTTAGCTGAATGCACAGATCAGAAAGAAGTTTCACCGAATGATTCTGTGTAGTTTATATTTGAAGACATTCGTTTTTCCACTATTACCCCCTTAGCGCTCCGAATCTCCACTTGCATTTTCTACAAAAAGAGTGTTTCATAACTGCTCAATCAAAAATACGTTTTATCTCTGTTAACTGAATTTACAGATCAGAAATAAGTTTCACAGAATGCATCTGTGTAGTTTTTATTTGAAGATATTCTTTTTCCCAATGTAGGCCTCTTAGCGCTTAGCATGTCCAATTGCAGTTTCTACAGAAAGAGTGTTTCAGAACGGCTCAATCAAAAGTAAGGTTCAACTCTGTTAGTTGAATGCACAGAACAGAAAGAATTTTCACAGAATGCTACTGTGTAGTTTATATTTGAATATATTCCTTTTTCCACTATTACCCTCTTAGCGCTCCGAATGTCCACTTGCATTTTCTACAGAAAGAGTGTTCAGAACTGCGCAATCAAAAGTATGGTTTAACTCTGTTAGCTTAATGAACATATCAGAAATAAGTTTCACACAATGCTTCTGTGTAGTTTTTATTTGAAGATATCATTTCTCCCAATATAGGCCTCTTAGCGCTCAGAATGTCCAATTGCAGTTTCTACAGAAAGAGAGTTTCAGAAAGGCTCAATCAAAACTAAGGTTCAACTCTGTTAGTTGAATGCACAGAACAGAAAGAAATTTCATACAATGCTTCTGTGTAGTTTATATTTGAACATATTCTTTTTTCCACTATTACCCACTTGGCGCTACGAATGTCCAGTTGCATTTTCTACAGACAGAGTGTTTCAAAACTGCTCAATCAAAAGTATGGTTTAACTCTGTTAGCTGAAAGCTCAGATCAGAAAGAAGTTTCACAGAATGCTTCTGTGTAGTTTATATTTGAATATATTCCTTTTTCCACTACTACTCTCTTAGCGCTCCGAATGTCCAGTTGCATTTTCTACAGAAAGTTTGTTCAGATCTGCTCAATCAAAAGTATGGTTTAACTCTGTTAGCTGAATGCACAGATCAGAAAGAAGTTTCACAGAATGATTCTGTGTAGTTTATATTTGGAGACATTCCTTTTTACACTATTACCCTCTTAGCGCTCCGAATCTCCACTTGCATTTTCTACAGAAAGAGTGTTTCAGAACGGCACAATCAAAACTAAAGTTCAACTCCTTTAGTTGAACAAACAGAACAGAAAGAAGTTTCACACAATTCTTCTGTGTAGTTTTTATTTGTAGACATTCTTTTTCCCAATATAGGCCTCTTAGCGCTCAGAATGTCCAATTGCAGTTTCTACAGAAACAGTGTTTCAGAACGGCTCAATCAAAAGTAAGGTTCAACTCTGTTAGTTGAATGCACAGAACAGAAAGAAGTTTCATACAATGCTTCTGTGTAGTTTATATTTGAACATATTCTTTTTTCCACTATTACCCACTTAGCGCTACGAATGTCCAGTTGCATTTTCTACAGACAGAGTGTTTCAAAACTGCTCAATCAAAAGTATGGTTTAACTCTGTTAGCTGAATGCTCAGATCAGAAAGAAGTTTCACAGAATGCTTCTGTGTAGTTTATATTTGAATATATTCCTTTTTCCACTACTACGCTCTTAGCGCTCCAAATGTCCAGTTGCATTTTCTACACAAAGAGTGTTCAGATCTGCTCAATCAAAGTATGGTTTAACTCTGTTAGCTGAATGCACAGATCAGAAAGAATTTTCACCGAATGATTCTGTGTAGTTTATATTTGAAGACATTCCTTTTTCCACTATTACCCACTTAGCGCTCCGAATCTCCACTTGCATTTTCTACAAAAAGAGTGTTTCATAACTGCTCAATCAAAAATATGTTTTATCTCTGTTAACTGAATTTACAGATCAGAAATAAGTTTCACAGAATGCATCTGTGTAGTTTTTATTTGAAGATATTCTTTTTCCCAATGTAGGCCTCTTAGCGCTTAGCATGTCCAATTGCAGTTTCTACAGAAAGAGTGTTTCACAACGGCTCAATTAAAAGTAAGGTTCAACCCTGTTAGTTGAATGCACAGAACAGGAAGAATTTTCACAGAATGCTACTGTGTAGTTTATATTTGAATATATTCCTTTTTCCACTATTACCCTCTTAGCGCTCCGAATGTCCACTTGCATTTTCTACAGAAAGAGTGTTCAGAACTGCGCAATCAAAAGTATGGTTTAACTCTGTTAGCTTAATGAACATATCAGAAATAAGTTTCACACAATGCTTCTGTGTAGTTTTTATTTGAAGATATTATTTTTCCCAATAGAGGCCTCTTAGCGCTCAGAATGTCCAATTGCAGTTTCTACAGAAAGAGTGTTTCAGAAAGGCTCAATCAAAAGTAAGGTTCAACTCTGTTAGTTGAATGCACAGAACAGAAAGAATTTTCATACAATGCTTCTGTGTAGTTTATATTTGAACATATTATTTTTTCCACTATTACCCACTTAGCGCTACGAATGTCCAGTTGCATTTTCTACAGACAGAGTGTTTCAAAACTGCTCAATCAAAAGTATGGTTTAACTCTGTTAGCTGAATGCTCAGATCAGAAAGAAGTTTCACAGAATGCTTCTGTGT
This sequence comes from Symphalangus syndactylus, assembly GCF_028878055.3. NCBI lineage: Eukaryota > Metazoa > Chordata > Mammalia > Primates > Hylobatidae > Symphalangus > Symphalangus syndactylus. The sequence goes on along the minus strand of NC_072442.2, from coordinate 71,825,522 downwards.
AGTTTATATTTGAATATATTCCTTTTTCCACTACTACTCTCTTAGCGCTCCAAATGTCCAGTTGCATTTTCTACAGAAAGAGAATTCAGATCTGCTCAATCAAAAGTATGGTTTAACTCTGTTAGCTGAATGCACAGATCAGAAAGAAGTTTCACAGAATGATTCTGTGTAGTTTATATTTGGAGACATTCCTTTTTCAACTATTACCCTCCTAGCGCTCCGAATCTCCACTTGCATTTTCTACAGAAAGAGTGTTTCAGAACGGCTCAATCAAAACTAAGATTCAACTCTTTAGTTGAACCAACAGAACAGAAAGAAGTTTCACACAATTCTTCTGTGTAGTTTTTATTTGTAGACATTCTTTTTCCCAATATAGGCCTCTTAGCGCTCAGAATGTCCAATTGCAGTTTCTACAGAAAGAGTGTTTGAGAACGGCTCAATCAAAAGTAAGGTTCAACTCTGTTAGTTGAATGCACAGAACAGAGAGAAGTTTCATACAATGCTTCTGTGTAGTTTATATTTGAACATATTCTTTTTTCCACTATTACCCACTTAGCGCTATGAATGTCCAGTTGCATTTTCTACAGACAGAGTGTTTCAAAACTGCTCAATCAAAAGTATGGTTTAACCCTGTTAGCTGAATGCTCAGATCAGCAAGAAGTTTCACAGAATGCTTCTGTGTAGTTTATATTGAATATATTCCTTTTTCCACTACTACGCTCTTAGCGCTCCAAATGTCCAGTTGCATTTTCTACAGAAAGAGTGTTCAGATCTGCTCAATCAAAAGTATGGTTTAACTCTGTTAGCTGAATGCACAGATCAGAAAGAAGTTTCACAGAATGATTCTGTGTAGTTTATATTTGGAGACATTCCTTTTTCCACTAGTACCCTCTTAGCACTCCGAATCTCCACTTGCATTTTCTACAGAAAGAGTGTTTCAGAACGGCTCAATCAAAACTAAGGTTCAAATCTTTTAGTTGAACAAACAGAACAGAAAGAAGTTTCACACAATTCTTCTGTGTAGTTTTTATTTGTAGACATCCTTTTTCCCAATATAGGCCTCTTAGCGCTCAGAATGTCCAACTGCAGTTTCTACAGAAAGAGTGTTTCAGAACGGCTCAATCAAAAGTAAGGTTCAACTCTGTTAGTTGAATGCACAGAACAGAAAGGAGTTTCAAACAATGCTTCTGTGTAGTTTATATTTGAACATATTCTTTTTTCCACTATTACCCACTTAGCGCTACGAATGTCCAGTTGCATTTTCTACAGACAGAGTGTTTCAAAACTGCTCAATCAAAAGTATGGTTTAACTCTGTTAGCTGAATGCTCAGATCAGAAAGAAGTTTCACAGAATGCTTCTGTGTAGTTTATATTTGAATATAATCCTTTTTCCACTACTACGCTCTTAGCGCTCCAAATGTCCAGTTGCATTTTCTACAGAAAGTGTGTTCAGATCTGCTCAATCAAAAGTATGGTTTAACCCTGTTAGCTGAATGCACAGATCAGAAAGAAGTTTCACCGAATGATTCTGTGTAGTTTATATTTGAAGACATTCGTTTTTCCACTATTACCCCCTTAGCGCTCCGAAACTCCACTTGCATTTTCTACAAAAAGAGTGTTTCATAACTGCTCAATCAAAAATATGTTTTATCTCTGTTAACTGACTTTACAGATCAGAAATAAGTTTCACAGAATGCATCTGTGTAGTTTTTATTTGAAGATATTCTTTTTCCCAATGTAGACCTCTTAGCGCTTAGCATGTCCAATTGCAGTTTCTACAGAAAGAGTGTTTCAGAACGGCTCAATCAAAAGTAAGGTTCAACTCTGTTAGTTGAATGCACAGAACAGAAAGAATTTTCACAGAATGCTACTGTGTAGTTTATATTTGAATATATTCCTTTTTCCACTATTACCCTCTTAGCGCTCCGAATGTCCACTTGCATTTTCTACAGAAAGAGTGTTCAGAACTGCGCAATCAAAAGTATGGTTTAACTCTGTTAGCTTAATGAACATATCAGAAATAAGTTTCACACAATGCTTCTGTGTAGTTTTTATTTGAAGATATCATTTTTCCCAATATAGGCCTCTTAGCGCTCAGAATGTCCAATTGCAGTTTCTACAGAAAGAGTGTTTCAGAAAGGCTCAATCAAATCTAAGGTTCAACTCTGTTAGTTGAATGCACAGAACAGAAAGAAATTTCATACAATGCTTCTGTGTAGTTTATATTTGAACATATTCTTTTTTCCCCTATTACCCACTTGGCGCTACGAATGTCCAGTTGCATTTTCTACAGACAGAGTGTTTCAAAACTGCTCAATCAAAAGTATGGTTTAACTCTGTTAGCTGAAAGCTCAGATCAGAAAGAAGTTTCACAGAATGCTTCTGTGTAGTTTATATTTGAATATATTCCTTTTTCCACTACTACTCTCTTAGCGCTCCAAATGTCCAGTTGCATTTTCTACAGAAAGAGTGTTCAGATCTGCTCAATCAAAAGTATGGTTTAACTCTGTTAGCTGAATGCACAGATCAGAAAGAAGTTTCACAGAATGATTCTGTGTAGTTTATATTTGGAGACATTCCTTTTTCAACTATTACCCTCCTAGCGCTCCGAATCTCCACTTGCATTTTCTACAGAAAGAGTGTTTCAGAACGGCTCAATCAAAACTAAGGTTCAACTCTTTAGTTGAACCAACAGAACAGAAAGAAGTTTCACACAATTCTTCTGTGTAGTTTTTATTTGTAGACATTCTTTTTCCCAATATAGGCCTCTTAGCGCTCAGAATGTCCAATTGCAGTTTCTACAGAAAGAGTGTTTGAGAACGGCTCAATCAAAAGTAAGGTTCAACTCTGTTAGTTGAATGCACAGAACAGAGAGAAGTTTCATACAATGCTTCTGTGTACTTTATATTTGAACATATTCTTTTTTCCACTATTACCCACTTAGCGCTATGAATGTCCAGTTGCATTTTCTACAGACAGAGTGTTTCAAAACTGCTCAATCAAAAGTATGGTTTAACCCTGTTAGCTGAATGCTCAGATCAGCAAGAAGTTTCACAGAATGCTTCTGTGTAGTTTATATTGAATATATTCCTTTTTCCACTACTACGCTCTTAGCGCTCCAAATGTCCAGTTGCATTTTCTACAGAAAGAGTGTTCAGATCTGCTCAATCAAAAGTATGGTTTAACTCTGTTAGCTGAATGCACAGATCAGAAAGAAGTTTCACAGAATGATTCTGTGTAGTTTATATTTGGAGACATTCCTTTTTCCACTAGTACCCTCTTAGCACTCCGAATCTCCACTTGCATTTTCTATAGAAAGAGTGTTTCAGAACGGCTCAATCAAAACTAAGTTTCAAATCTTTTAGTTGAACAAACAGAACAGAAAGAAGTTTCACACAATTCTTCTGTGTAGTTTTTATTTGTAGACATCCTTTTTCCCAATATAGGCCTCTTAGCGCTCAGAATGTCCAACTGCAGTTTCTACAGAAAGAGTGTTTCAGAACGGCTCAATCAAAAGTAAGGTTCAACTCTGTTAGTTGAATGCACAGAACAGAAAGGAGTTTCAAACAATGCTTCTGTGTAGTTTATATTTGAACATATTCTTTTTTCCACTATTACCCACTTAGCGCTACGAATGTCCAGTTGCATTTTCTACAGACAGAGTGTTTCAAAACTGCTCAATCAAAAGTATGGTTTAACTCTGTTAGCTGAATGCTCAGATCAGAAAGAAGTTTCACAGAATGCTTCTGTGTAGTTTATATTTGAATATAATCCTTTTTCCACTACTACGCTCTTAGCGCTCCAAATGTCCAGTTGCATTTTCTACAGAAAGTGTGTTCAGATCTGCTCAATCAAAAGTATGGTTTAACCCTGTTAGCTGAATGCACAGATCAGAAAGAAGTTTCACCGAATGATTCTGTGTAGTTTATATTTGAAGACATTCGTTTTTCCACTATTACCCCCTTAGCGCTCCGAAACTCCACTTGCATTTTCTACAAAAAGAGTGTTTCATAACTGCTCAATCAAAAATATGTTTTATCTCTGTTAACTGACTTTACAGATCAGAAATAAGTTTCACAGAATGCATCTGTGTAGTTTTTATTTGAAGATATTCTTTTTCCCAATGTAGACCTCTTAGCGCTTAGCATGTCCAATTGCAGTTTCTACAGAAAGAGTGTTTCAGAACGGCTCAATCAAAAGTAAGGTTCAACTCTGTTAGTTGAATGCACAGAACAGAAAGAATTTTCACAGAATGCTACTGTGTAGTTTATATTTGAATATATTCCTTTTTCCACTATTACCCTCTTAGCGCTCCGAATGTCCACTTGCATTTTCTACAGAAAGAGTGTTCAGAACTGCGCAATCAAAAGTATGGTTTAACTCTGTTAGCTTAATGAACATATCAGAAATAAGTTTCACACAATGCTTCTGTGTAGTTTTTATTTGAAGATATCATTTTTCCCAATATAGGCCTCTTAGCGCTCAGAATGTCCAATTGCAGTTTCTACAGAAAGAGTGTTTCAGAAAGGCTCAATCAAATCTAAGGTTCAACTCTGTTAGTTGAATGCACAGAACAGAAAGAAATTTCATACAATGCTTCTGTGTAGTTTATATTTGAACATATTCTTTTTTCCCCTTTTACCCACTTGGCGCTACGAATGTCCAGTTGCATTTTCTACAGACAGAGTGTTTCAAAACTGCTCAATCAAGAGTATGGTTTAACTCTGTTAGCTGAAAGCTCAGATCAGAAAGAAGTTTCACAGAATGCTTCTGTGTAGTTTATATTTGAATATATTCCTTTTTCCACTACTACTCTCTTAGCGCTCCAAATGTCCAGTTGCATTTTCTACAGAAAGAGTGTTCAGATCTGCTCAATCAAAAGTATGGTTTAACTCTGTTAGCTGAATGCACAGATCAGAAAGAAGTTTCACAGAATGATTCTGTGTAGTTTATATTTGGAGACATTCCTTTTTCAACTATTACCCTCCTAGCGCTCCGAATCTCCACTTGCATTTTCTACAGAAAGAGTGTTTCAGAACGGCTCAATCAAAACTAAGGTTCAACTCTTTAGTTGAACCAACAGAACAGAAAGAAGTTTCACACAATTCTTCTGTGTAGTTTTTATTTGTAGACATCCTTTTTCCCAATATAGGCCTCTTAGCGCTCAGAATGTCCAACTGCAGTTTCTACAGAAAGAGTGTTTCAGAACGGCTCAATCAAAAGTAAGGTTCAACTCTGTTAGTTGAATGCACAGAACAGAAAGGAGTTTCAAACAATGCTTCTGTGTAGTTTATATTTGAACATATTCTTTTTTCCACTATTACCCACTTAGCGCTACGAATGTCCAGTTGCATTTTCTACAGACAGAGTGTTTCAAAACTGCTCAATCAAAAGTATGGTTTAACTCTGTTAGCTGAATGCTCAGATCAGAAAGAAGTTTCACAGAATGCTTCTGTGTAGTTTATATTTGAATATAATCCTTTTTCCACTACTACGCTCTTAGCGCTCCAAATGTCCAGTTGCATTTTCTACAGAAAGTGTGTTCAGATCTGCTCAATCAAAAGTATGGTTTAACCCTGTTAGCTGAATGCACAGATCAGAAAGAAGTTTCACCGAATGATTCTGTGTAGTTTATATTTGAAGACATTCGTTTTTCCACTATTACCCCCTTAGCGCTCCGAAACTCCACTTGCATTTTCTACAAAAAGAGTGTTTCATAACTGCTCAATCAAAAATATGTTTTATCTCTGTTAACTGACTTTACAGATCAGAAATAAGTTTCACAGAATGCATCTGTGTAGTTTTTATTTGAAGATATTCTTTTTCCCAATGTAGACCTCTTAGCGCTTAGCATGTCCAATTGCAGTTTCTACAGAAAGAGTGTTTCAGAACGGCTCAATCAAAAGTAAGGTTCAACTCTGTTAGTTGAATGCACAGAACAGAAAGAATTTTCACAGAATGCTACTGTGTAGTTTATATTTGAATATATTCCTTTTTCCACTATTACCCTCTTAGCGCTCCGAATGTCCACTTGCATTTTCTACAGAAAGAGTGTTCAGAACTGCGCAATCAAAAGTATGGTTTAACTCTGTTAGCTTAATGAACATATCAGAAATAAGTTTCACACAATGCTTCTGTGTAGTTTTTATTTGAAGATATCATTTTTCCCAATATAGGCCTCTTAGCGCTCAGAATGTCCAATTGCAGTTTCTACAGAAAGAGTGTTTCAGAAAGGCTCAATCAAATCTAAGGTTCAACTCTGTTAGTTGAATGCACAGAACAGAAAGAAATTTCATACAATGCCTCTGTGTAGTTTATATTTGAACATATTCTTTTTTCCCCTATTACCCACTTGGCGCTACGAATGTCCAGTTGCATTTTCTACAGACAGAGTGTTTCAAAACTGCTCAATCAAAAGTATGGTTTAACTCTGTTAGCTGAAAGCTCAGATCAGAAAGAAGTTTCACAGAATGCTTCTGTGTAGTTTATATTTGAATATATTCCTTTTTCCACTACTACTCTCTTAGCGCTCCAAATGTCCAGTTGCATTTTCTACAGAAAGAGTGTTCAGATCTGCTCAATCAAAAGTATGGTTTAACTCTGTTAGCTGAATGCACAGATCAGAAAGAAGTTTCACAGAATGATTCTGTGTAGTTTATATTTGGAGACATTCCTTTTTCAACTATTACCCTCCTAGCGCTCCGAATCTCCACTTGCATTTTCTACAGAAAGAGTGTTTCAGAACGGCTCAATCAAAACTAAGGTTCAACTCTTTAGTTGAACCAACAGAACAGAAAGAAGTTTCACACAATTCTTCTGTGTAGTTTTTATTTGTAGACATTCTTTTTCCCAATATAGGCCTCTTAGCGCTCAGAATGTCCAATTGCAGTTTCTACAGAAAGAGTGTTTGAGAACGGCTCAATCAAAAGTAAGGTTCAACTCTGTTAGTTGAATGCACAGAACAGAGAGAAGTTTCATACAATGCTTCTGTGTAGTTTATATTTGAACATATTCTTTTTTCCACTATTACCCACTTAGCGCTATGAATGTCCAGTTGCATTTTCTACAGACAGAGTGTTTCAAAACTGCTCAATCAAAAGTATGGTTTAACCCTGTTAGCTGAATGCTCAGATCAGCAAGAAGTTTCACAGAATGCTTCTGTGTAGTTTATATTGAATATATTCCTTTTTCCACTACTACGCTCTTAGCGCTCCAAATGTCCAGTTGCATTTTCTACAGAAAGAGTGTTCAGATCTGCTCAATCAAAAGTATGGTTTAACTCTGTTAGCTGAATGCACAGATCAGAAAGAAGTTTCACAGAATGATTCTGTGTAGTTTATATTTGGAGACATTCCTTTTTCCACTAGTACCCTCTTAGCACTCCGAATCTCCACTTGCATTTTCTATAGAAAGAGTGTTTCAGAACGGCTCAATCAAAACTAAGGTTCAAATCTTTTAGTTGAACAAACAGAACAGAAAGAAGTTTCACACAATTCTTCTGTGTAGTTTTTATTTGTAGACATCCTTTTTCCCAATATATGCCTCTTAGCGCTCAGAATGTCCAACTGCAGTTTCTACAGAAAGAGTGTTTCAGAACGGCTCAATCAAAAGTAAGGTTCAACTCTGTTAGTTGAATGCACAGAACAGAAAGGAGTTTCAAACAATGCTTCTGTGTAGTTTATATTTGAACATATTCTTTTTTCCACTATTACCCACTTAGCGCTACGAATGTCCAGTTGCATTTTCTACAGACAGAGTGTTTCAAAACTGCTCAATCAAAAGTATGGTTTAACTCTGTTAGCTGAATGCTCAGATCAGAAAGAAGTTTCACAGAATGCTTCTGTGTAGTTTATATTTGAATATAATCCTTTTTCCACTACTACGCTCTTAGCGCTCCAAATGTCCAGTTGCATTTTCTACAGAAAGTGTGTTCAGATCTGCTCAATCAAAAGTATGGTTTAACCCTGTTAGCTGAATGCACAGATCAGAAAGAAGTTTCACCGAATGATTCTGTGTAGTTTATATTTGAAGACATTCGTTTTTCCACTATTACCCCCTTAGCGCTCCGAAACTCCACTTGCATTTTCTACAAAAAGAGTGTTTCATAACTGCTCAATCAAAAATATGTTTTATCTCTGTTAACTGACTTTACAGATCAGAAATAAGTTTCACAGAATGCATCTGTGTAGTTTTTATTTGAAGATATTCTTTTTCCCAATGTAGACCTCTTAGCGCTTAGCATGTCCAATTGCAGTTTCTACAGAAAGAGTGTTTCAGAACGGCTCAATCAAAAGTAAGGTTCAACTCTGTTAGTTGAATGCACAGAACAGAAAGAATTTTCACAGAATGCTACTGTGTAGTTTATATTTGAATATATTCCTTTTTCCACTATTACCCTCTTAGCGCTCCGAATGTCCACTTGCATTTTCTACAGAAAGAGTGTTCAGAACTGCGCAATCAAAAGTATGGTTTAACTCTGTTAGCTTAATGAACATATCAGAAATAAGTTTCACACAATGCTTCTGTGTAGTTTTTATTTGAAGATATCATTTTTCCCAATATAGGCCTCTTAGCGCTCAGAATGTCCAATTGCAGTTTCTACAGAAAGAGTGTTTCAGAAAGGCTCAATCAAATCTAAGGTTCAACTCTGTTAGTTGAATGCACAGAACAGAAAGAAATTTCATACAATGCTTCTGTGTAGTTTATATTTGAACATATTCTTTTTTCCCCTATTACCCACTTGGCGCTACGAATGTCCAGTTGCATTTTCTACAGACAGAGTGTTTCAAAACTGCTCAATCAAGAGTATGGTTTAACTCTGTTAGCTGAAAGCTCAGATCAGAAAGAAGTTTCACAGAATGCTTCTGTGTAGTTTATATTTGAATATATTCCTTTTTCCACTACTACTCTCTTAGCGCTCCAAATGTCCAGTTGCATTTTCTACAGAAAGAGTGTTCAGATCTGCTCAATCAAAAGTATGGTTTAACTCTGTTAGCTGAATGCACAGATCAGAAAGAAGTTTCACAGAATGATTCTGTGTAGTTTATATTTGGAGACATTCCTTTTTCAACTATTACCCTCCTAGCGCTCCGAATCTCCACTTGCATTTTCTACAGAAAGAGTGTTTCAGAACGGCTCAATCAAAACTAAGGTTCAACTCTTTAGTTGAACCAACAGAACAGAAAGAAGTTTCACACAATTCTTCTGTGTAGTTTTTATTTGTAGACATTCTTTTTCCCAATATAGGCCTCTTAGCGCTCAGAATGTCCAATTGCAGTTTCTACAGAAAGAGTGTTTGAGAACGGCTCAATCAAAAGTAAGGTTCAACTCTGTTAGTTGAATGCACAGAACAGAGAGAAGTTTCATACAATGCTTCTGTGTAGTTTATATTTGAACATATTCTTTTTTCCACTATTACCCACTTAGCGCTATGAATGTCCAGTTGCATTTTCTACAGACAGAGTGTTTCAAAACTGCTCAATCAAAAGTATTGTTTAACCCTGTTAGCTGAATGCTCAGATCAGCAAGAAGTTTCACAGAATGCTTCTGTGTAGTTTATATTGAATATATTCCTTTTTCCACTACTACGCTCTTAGCGCTCCAAATGTCCAGTTGCATTTTCTACAGAAAGAGTGTTCAGATCTGCTCAATCAAAAGTATGGTTTAACTCTGTTAGCTGAATGCACAGATCAGAAAGAAGTTTCACAGAATGATTCTGTGTAGTTTATATTTGGAGACATTCCTTTTTCCACTAGTACCCTCTTAGCACTCCGAATCTCCACTTGCATTTTCTATAGAAAGAGTGTTTCAGAACGGCTCAATCAAAACTAAGGTTCAAATCTTTTAGTTGAACAAACAGAACAGAAAGAAGTTTCACACAATTCTTCTGTGTAGTTTTTATTTGTAGACATCCTTTTTCCCAATATAGGCCTCTTAGCGCTCAGAATGTCCAAGTGCAGTTTCTACAGAAAGAGTTTTTCAGAACGGCTCAATCAAAAGTAAGGTTCAACTCTGTTAGTTGAATGCACAGAACAGAAAGGAGTTTCAAACAATGCTTCTGTGTAGTTTATATTTGAACATATTCTTTTTTCCACTATTACCCACTTAGCGCTACGAATGTCCAGTTGCATTTTCTACAGACAGAGTGTTTCAAAACTGCTCAATCAAAATTATGGTTTAACTCTGTTAGCTGAATGCTCAGATCAGAAAGAAGTTTCACAGAATGCTTCTGTGTAGTTTATATTTGAATATAATCCTTTTTCCACTACTACGCTCTTAGCGCTCCAAATGTCCAGTTGCATTTTCTACAGAAAGTGTGTTCAGATCTGCTCAATCAAAAGTATGGTTTAACCCTGTTAGCTGAATGCACAGATCAGAAAGAAGTTTCACCGAATGATTCTGTGTAGTTTATATTTGAAGACATTCGTTTTTCCACTATTACCCCCTTAGCGCTCCGAAACTCCACTTGCATTTTCTACAAAAAGAGTGTTTCATAACTGCTCAATCAAAAATATGTTTTATCTCTGTTAACTGACTTTACAGATCAGAAATAAGTTTCACAGAATGCATCTGTGTAGTTTTTATTTGAAGATATTCTTTTTCCCAATGTAGACCTCTTAGCGCTTAGCATGTCCAATTGCAGTTTCTACAGAAAGAGTGTTTCAGAACGGCTCAATCAAAAGTAAGGTTCAACTCTGTTAGTTGAATGCACAGAACAGAAATAATTTTCACAGAATGCTACTGTGTAGTTTATATTTGAATATATTCCTTTTTCCACTATTACCCTCTTAGCGCTCCGAATGTCCACTTGCATTTTCTACAGAAAGAGTGTTCAGAACTGCGCAATCAAAAGTATGGTTTAACTCTGTTAGCTTAATGAACATATCAGAAATAAGTTTCACACAATGCTTCTGTGTAGTTTTTATTTGAAGATATCATTTTTCCCAATATAGGCCTCTTATCGCTCAGAATGTCCAATTGCAGTTTCTACAGAAAGAGTGTTTCAGAAAGGCTCAATCAAATCTAAGGTTCAACTCTGTTAGTTGAATGCACAGAACAGAAAGAAATTTCATACAATGCTTCTGTGTAGTTTATATTTGAACATATTCTTTTTTCCCCTATTACCCACTTGGCGCTACGAATGTCCAGTTGCATTTTCTACAGACAGAGTGTTTCAAAACTGCTCAATCAAAAGTATGGTTTAACTCTGTTAGCTGAAAGCTCAGATCAGAAAGAAGTTTCACAGAATGCTTCTGTGTAGTTTATATTTGAATATATTCCTTTTTCCACTACTACTCTCTTAGCGCTCCAAATGTCCAGTTGCATTTTCTACAGAAAGAGTGTTCAGATCTGCTCAATCAAAAGTATGGTTTAACTCTGTTAGCTGAATGCACAGATCAGAAAGAAGTTTCACAGAATGATTCTGTGTAGTTTATATTTGGAGACATTCCTTTTTCCACTATTACCCTCTTAGCGCTCCGAATCTCCACTTGCATTTTCTACAGAAAGAGTGTTTCAGAACGGCACAATCAAAACTAAAGTTCAACTCCTTTAGTTGAACAAACAGAACAGAAAGAAGTTTCACACAATTCTTCTGTGTAGTTTTTATTTGTAGACATTCTTTTTCCCAATATAGGCCTCTTAGCGCTCAGAATGTCCAATTGCAGTTTCTACAGAAAGAGTGTTTCAGAACGGCTCAATCAAAAGTAAGGTTCTACTCTGTTAGTTGAATGCACAGAACAGAAAGAAGTTTCATACAATGCTTCTGTGTAGTTTATATTTGAACATATTCTTTTTTCCACTATTACCCACTTAGCGCTACGAATGTCCAGTTGCATTTTCTACAGACAGAGTGTTTCAAAACTGCTCAATCAAAAGTATGGTTTAACTCTGTTAGCTGAATGCTCAGATCAGAAAGAAGTTTCACAGAATGCTTCTGTGTAGTTTATATTTGAATATATTCCTTTTTCCACTACTACGCTCTTAGCGCTCCAAATGTCCAGTTGCATTTTCTACACAAAGAGTGTTCAGATCTGCTCAATCAAAAGTATGGTTTAACTCTGTTAGCTGAATGCACAGATCAGAAAGAAGTTTCACAGAATGATTCTGCGTAGTTTATATTTGAAGACATTCCTTTTTCCACTATTACCCCCTTAGCGCTCCGAATCTCCACTTGCATTTTCTACAAAAAGAGTGTTTCATAACTGCTCAATCAAAAATATGTTTTAACTCTGTTAACTGAAATTACAGATCAGAAATAAGTTTCACAGAATGCATCTGTGTAGTTTTTATTTGAAGATATTCTTTTTCCCAATGTAGGCCTCTTAGCGCTTAGCATGTCCAATTGCAGTTTCTACAGAAAGAGTGTTTCACAACGGCTCAATTAAAAGTATGGTTCAACCCTGTTAGTTGAATGCACAGAACAGAAAGTATTTTCACAGAATGCTACTGTGTAGTTTATATTTGAATATATTCCTTTTTCCACTATTACCCTCTTAGCGCTCCGAATGTCCACTTGCATTTTCTACAGAAAGAGTGTTCAGAACTGCGCAATCAAAAGTATGGTTTAACTCTGTTAGCTTAATGAACATATCAGAAATAAGTTTCACACAATGCTTCTGTGTAGTTTTTATTTGAAGATATTATTTTTCCCAATAGAGGCCTCTTAGCGCGCAGAATGTCCAATTGCAGTTTCTACAGAAAGAGTGTTTCAGAAAGGCTCAATCAAAAGTAAGGTTCAACTCTGTTAGTTGAATGCACAGAACAGAAAGAATTTTCATACAATGCTTCTGTGTAGTTTATATTTGAACATATTCTTTTTTCCACTATTACCCACTTAGCGCTACGAAAGTCCAGTTGCATTTTCTACAGACAGAGTGTTTCAAAACTGCTCAATCAAAAGTATGGTTTAACTCTGTTAGCTGAATGCTCAGATCAGAAAGAAGTTTCACAGAATGCTTCTGTGTAGTTTATATTTTAATATATTCCTTTTTCCACTACTACTCTCATAGCGCTCCAAATGTCCAGTTGCATTTTCTACAGAAAGAGTATTCAGATCTGCTCAATCAAAAGTATGGTTTAACTCTGTTAGCTGAATGCACAGATCAGAAAGAAGTTTCACAGAATGATTCTGTGTAGTTTATATTTGGAGACATTCCTTTTTCCACTATTACCCTCTTAGCGCTCCGAAACTCCACTTGCATTTTCTACAGAAAGAGTGTTTCAGAACGGCTCAATCAAAACTAAGGTTCAAATCTTTTAGTTGAACCAACAGAACAGAAAGAAGTTTCACACAATTCTTCTGTGTAGTTTTTATTTGTAGACATTCTTTTTCCCAATATAGGCCTCTTAGCGCTCAGAATGTCCAATTGCAGTTTCTACAGAAAGAGTGTTTCAGAACGGCTCAATCAAAAGTAAGGTTCAACTCTGTTAGTTGAATGCACAGAACAGAGATAAGTTTCATACAATGCTTCTGTGTAGTTTATATTTGAACATATTCTTTTTTCCACTATTACCCACTTAGCGCTATGAATGTCCAGTTGCATTTTCTACAGACAGAGTGTTTCAAAACTGCTCAATCAAATGTATGGTTTAAACCTGTTAGCTGAATGCTCAGATCAGCAAGAAGTTTCACAGAATGCTTCTGTGTAGTTTATATTTGAATATATTCCTTTTTCCACTACTACGCTCTTAGCGCTCCAAACGTCCAGTGGCATTTTCTACAGAAAGAGTGTTCAGATCTGCTCAATCAAAAGTATGGTTTAACTCTGTTAGCTGAATGCACAGATCAGAAAGAAGTTTCACAGAATGATTCTGTGTAGTTTATATTTGGAGACATTCCTTTTTCCACTAGAACCCTCTTAGCGCTCCGAATCTCCACTTGCATTTTCTACAGAAAGAGTGTTTCAGAACGGCTCAATCAAAACTAAAGTTCAACTCTTTTAGTTGAACAAACAGAACAGAAAGAAGTTTCACACAATTCTTCTGTGTTGTTTTTATTTGTAGACATTCTTTTTCCCAATATAGGCCTCTTAGCGCTCAGAATGTCCAATTGCAGTTTCTACAGAAAGAGTGTTTCAGAACGGCTCAATCAAAAGTAAGGTTCAACTCTGTTAGTTGAATGCACAGAACAGAAAGAAGTTTCATACAATGCTTCTGTGTAGTTTATATTTGAACATATTTTGTTTCCACTATTACCCACTTAGCGCTACGAATGTCCAGTTGCATTTTCTACAGACAGAGTGTTTCAAAACTGCTCAATCAAAAGTATGGTTTAACTCTGTTAGCTGAATGCTCAGATCAGAAAGAAGTTTCACAGAATGCTTCTGTGTAGTTTATATTTGAATATATTCCTTTTTCCACTACTACGCTCTTAGTGCTCCAAATGTCCAGTTGCATTTTCTACACAAAGAGTGTTCAGATCTGCTCAATCAAAAGTATGGTTTAACTCTGTTAGCTGAATGAACAGATCAGAAAGAAGTTTCACCGAATGATTCTGTGTAGTTTATATTTGAAGACATTCCTTTTTCCACTATTACCCTCTTAGCGCTCCGAATCTCCACTTGCATTTTCTACAAAAAGAGTGTTTCATAACTGCTCAATCAAAAATATGTTTTATCTCTGTTAACTGAATTTACAGATCAGAAATAAGTTTCACAGAATGCATCTGTGTAGTTTTTATTTGAAGATATTCTTTTTCCCAATGTAGGCCTCTTAGCGCTTAGCATGTCCAATTGCAGTTTCTACAGAAAGAGTGTTTCAGAACGGCTCAATTAAAAGTAAGGTTCAACTCTGTTAGTTGAATGCACAGAACAGAAAGAATTTTCACAGAATGCTACTGTGTAGTTTATATTTGAATATATTCCTTATTCCACTATTACCCTCTTAGCGCTCCGAATGTCCACTTGCATTTTCTACAGAAAGAGTGTTCAGAACTGCGCAATCAAAAGTATGGTTTAACTCTGTTAGCTTAATGAACATATCAGAAATAAGTTTCACACAATGCTTCTGTGTAGTTTTTATTTGAAGATATTATTTTTCCCAATAGAGGCCTCTTAGCGCTCAGAATGTCCAATTGCAGTTTCTACAGAAAGAGTGTTTCAGAAAGGCTCAATCAAAAGTAAGGTTCAACTCTGTTAGTTGAATGCACAGAACAGAAAGAAGTTTCATACAATGCTTCTGTGTAGTTTATATTTGAACATATTCTTTTTTCCACTGTTACCCACTTAGCGCTACGAATGTCCAGTTGCATTTTCTGCAGACAGAGTGTTTCAAAACTGCTCAATCAAAAGTATGGTTTAACTCTGTTAGCTGAATGCTCAGATCAGAAAGAAGTTTCACAGAATGCTTCTGTGTAGTTTATATTTGAATATATTCCTTTTTCCACTACAACTCTCTTAGCGCTCCAAATGTCCAGTTGCATTTTCTACAGAAAGAGTGTTCAGATCTGCTCAATCAAAAGTATGGTTTAACTCTGTTAACTGAATGCACAGATCAGAAAGAAGTTTCACAGAATGGTTCTGTGTAGTTTATATTTGGAGACATTCCTTTTTCCACTATTACCCTCTTAGCGCTCCGAATCTCCACTTGCATTTTCTACAGAAAGAGTGTTTCAGAACGGCTCAATCAAAACTAAGGTTCAACTCTTTTAGTTGAACAAACAGAACAGAAAGAAGTTTCACACAATTCTTCTGTGTAGTTTTTATTTGTAGACATTCTTTTTCCCAATATAGGCCTCTTAGCGCTCAGAATGTCCAATTGCAGTTTCTACAGAAAGAGAGTTTCAGAACGGCTCAATCAAAAGTAAGGTTCAACTCTGTTAGTTGAATGCACAGAACCGAAAGAAGTTTCATACAATGCTTCTGTGTAGTTTATATTTGAACATATTCTTTTTTCCACTATTACCCACTTAGCGCTACGAATGTCCAGTTGCATTTTCTACAGACAGAGTGTTTCAAAACTGCTCAATCAAAAGTATGGTTTAACTCTGTTAGCTGAATGCTCAGATCAGAAAGAAGTTTCACAGAATGCTTCTGTGTAGTTTATATTTGAATATATTCCTTTTTCCACTACTACTCTCTTAGCGCTCCAAATGTCCAGTTGCATTTTCTACAGAAAGAGTGTTCAGATCTGCTCAATCAAAAGTATGGTTTAACTCTGTTAGCTGAATGCACAGATCAGAAAGAAGTTTCACAGAATGATTCTGTGTAGTTTATATTTGGAGACATTCCTTTTTCCACTATTACCCTCTTAGCGCTCCGAATCTCCACTTGCATTTTCTACAGAAAGAGTGTTTCAGAACGGCTCAATCAAAACTAAGGTTCAACTTTTTTAGTTGAACAAACAGAACAGAAAGATGTTTCACACAATTCTTCTGTGTAGTTTTTATTTGTAGACATTCTTTTTCCCAATATAGGCCCCTTAGCGCTCAGAATGTCCAATTGCAGTTTCTACAGAAAGAGTGTTTCAGAACGGCTCAATCAAAAGTAAGGTTCAACTCTGTTAGTTGAATGCACAGAACAGAAAGAAGTTTCATACAATGCTTCTGTGTAGTTTATATTTGAACATATTCTTTTTTCCACTATTACCCACTTAGCGCTACGAATGTCCAGTTGCATTTTCTACAGACAGAGTGTTTCAAAACTGCTCAATCAAAAGTATGGTTTAACTCTGTTAGCTGAATGCTCAGATCAGAAAGAAGTTTCACAGAATGCTTCTGTGTAGTTTATATTTGAATATATTCCTTTTTCCACCACTTCGCTCTTAGCGCTCCAATTGTCCAGTTGCATTTTCTACACAAAGAGTGTTCAGATCTGCTCAATCAAAAGTATGGTTTAACTCTGTTAGCTGAATGAACAGATCAGAAAGAAGTTTCACCGAATGATTCTGTGTAGTTTATATTTGAAGACATTCCTTTTTCCACTATTACCCTCTTAGCGCTCCGAATCTCCACTTGCATTTTCTACAAAAAGAGTGTTTCATAACTGCTCAATCAAAAATATGTTTTATCTCTGTTAACTGAATTTACAGATCAGAAATAAGTTTCACAGAATGCATCTGGGTAGTTTTTATTTGAAGATATTCTTTTTCCCAATGTAGGCCTCTTAGCGCTTAGCATGTCCAATTGCAGTTTCTACAGAAAGAGTGTTTCAGAACGGCTCAATTAAAAGTAAGGTTCAACTCTGTTAGTTGAATGCACAGAACAGAAAGAATTTTCACAGAATGCTACTGTGTAGTTTATATTTGAATATATTCCTTTTTCCACTATTACCCTCTTAGCGCTCCGAATGTCCACTTGCATTTTCTACAGAAAGAGTGTTCAGAACTGCGCAATCAAAAGTATGGTTTAACTCTGTTAGCTTAATGAACATATCAGAAATAAGTTTCACACAATGCTTCTGTGTAGTTTTTATTTGAAGATATTATTTTTCCCAAAAGAGGCCTCTTAGCGCTCAGAATGTCCAATTGCAGTTTCTACAGAAAGAGTGTTTCAGAAAGGCTCAATCAAAAGTAAGGTTCAACTCTGTTAGTTGAATGCACAGAACAGAAAGAAGTTTCATACAATGCTTCTGTGTAGTTTATATTTGAACATATTCTTTTATCCACTGTTACCCACTTAGCGCTACGAATGTCCAGTTGCATTTTCTACAGAAAGAGTGTTTCAAAACTGCTCAATCAAAAGTATGGTTTAACTCTGTTAGCTGAATGCTCAGATCAGAAAGAAGTTTCACAGAATGCTTCTGTGTAGTTTATATTTGAATATATTACTTTTTCCACTACTAATCTCTTAGCGCTCCAAATGTCCAGTTGCATTTTCTACAGAAAGAGTGTTCAGATCTGCTCAATCAAAAGTATGGTTTAACTCTGTTAGCTGAATGCACAGATCAGAAATAAATTTCACAGAATGATTCTGTGTAGTTTATATTTGGAGACATTCCTTTTTCCACTATTACCCTCTTAGCGCTCCGAATCTCCACTTGCATTTTCTACAGAAAGAGTGTTTCAGAACGGCTCAATCAAAACTAAGGTTCAAATCTTTTAGTTGAACAAACAGAACAGAAAATAGTTTCACACAATTCTTCTGTGTAGTTTTTATTTGTAGACATTCTTTTTCCCAATATAGGCCTCCTAGCGCTCAGAATGTCCAATTGCAGTTTCTACAGAAAGAGTGTTTCAGAACGGCTCAATCAAAAGTAAGGTTCAACTCTGTTAGTTGAATGCACAGAACAGAAAGAAGTTTCATACAATGCTTCTGTGTAGTTTATATTTGAACATATTCTTTTTTCCACTATTACCCACTTAGCGCTACGAATGTCCAGTTGCATTTTCTACAGACAGAGTGTTTCAAAACTGCTCAATCAAAAGTATGGTTTAACTCTGTTAGCTGAATGCTCAGATCAGAAAGAAGTTTAACAGAATGCTTCTGTGTAGTTTATATTTGAATATATTCCTTTTTCCACTACTACGCTCTTAGCGCTCCAAATGTCCAGTTGCATTTTCTACAGAAAGAGTGTTCAGATCTGCTCAATCAAAAGTATGGTTTAACTCTGTTAGCTGAATGCACAGATCAGAAAGAAGTTTCACCGAATGATTCTGTGTAGTTTATATTTGAAGACATTCCTTTTTCCACTATTACCCTCTTAGCGCTCCGAATCTCCACTTGCATTTTCTACAAAAAGAGTGTTTCATAACTGCTCAATCAAAAATATGTTTTATCTCTGTTAACTGAATTTACAGATCAGAAATAAGTTTCACAGAATGCATCTGTGTAGTTTTTATTTGAAGATATTCTTTTTCCCAATGTAGGCCTCTTAGCGCTTAGCATGTCCAATTGCAGTTTCTACAGAAAGAGTGTTTCAGAACGGCTCAATCAAAAGTAAGGTTCAACTCTGTTAGTTGAATGCACAGAACAGAAAGAATTTTCACAGAATGCTACTGTGTAGTTTATATTTGAATATATTCCTTTTTCCACTATTACCCTCTTAGCGCTCCGAATGTCCACTTGCATTTTCTACAGAAAGAGTGTTCAGAACTGCGCAATCAAAAGTATGGTTTAACTCTGTTAGATTAATGAACATATCAGAAATAAGTTTCACACAATGCTTCTGTGTAGTTTTTATTTGAAGATATTATTTTTCCCAATATAGGCCTCTTAGCGCTCAGAATGTCCAATTGCAGTTTCTACAGAAAGAGTGTTTCAGAAAGGCTCAATCAAAACTAAGGTTCAACTCTGTTAGTTGAATGCACAGAACAGAAAGAAATTTCATACAATGCTTCTGTGTAGTTTATATTTGAACATATTCTTTTTTCCACTATTACCCACTTGGCGCTACGAATGTCCAGTTGCATTTTCTACAGACAGAGTGTTTCAAAACTGCTCAATCAAAAGTATGGTTTATCTCTGTTAGCTGAATGCTCAGATCAGAAAGAAGTTTCACAGAATGCTTCTGTGTAGTTTATATTTGGATATATTCCTTTTTCCACTACTACTCTCTTAGCGCTCCAAATGTCCAGTTGCATTTTCTACAGAAAGAGTGTTCAGATCTGCTCAATCAAAAGTATGGTTTAACTCTGTTAGCTGAATGCACAGATCAGAAAGAAGTTTCACAGAATGATTCTGTGTAGTTTATATTTGGAGACATTCCTTTTTCCACTATTACCCTCTTAGCGCTCCAAATCTCCACTTGCATTTTCCACAGAAAGAGTGTTTCAGAACGGCTCAATCAAAACTAAGGTTCAAATCTTTTAGTTGAACAAACAGAACAGAATGAAGTTTCACACAATTCTTCTGTGTAGTTTTTATTTGTAGACATTCTTTTTCCCAATATAGGCCTCTTAGCGCTCAGAATGTCCAATTGCAGTTTCTACAGAAAGAGTGTTTCAGAACGGCTCAATCAAATGTAAGGTTCAACTCTGTTATTTGAATGCACAGAACAGAAAGATGTTTCATACAATGCTTCTGTGTAGTTTATATTTGAACATATTCTTTTTTCCACTATTACCCACTTAGCGCTACGAATGTCCAGTTGCATTTTCTACAGACAGAGTGTTTCAAAACTGCTCAATCAAAAGTATGGTTTAACTCTGTTAGCTGAATGCTCAGATCAGAAAGTAGTTTCACAGAATGCTTCTGTGTAGTTTATATTTGAATATATTCCTTTTTCCACTACTACTCTCATAGCGCTCCAAATGTCCAGTTGCATTTTCTACAGAAAGAGTTTTCAGATCTGCTCAATCAAAAGTATGGTTTAACTCTGTTAGCTGAATGCACAGATCAGAAAGAAGTTTCACAGAATGATTCCGTGTAGTTTATATTTGGAGACATTCCTTTTTCCACTATTACCCTCTTAGCGCTCTGAAACTCCACTTGCATTTTCTACAGAAAGAGTGTTTCAGAACGGCTCAATCAAAACTAAGGTTCAAATCTTTTAGTTGAACAAACAGAACAGAAAGAAGTTTCACACAATTCTTCTGTGTAGTTTTTATTTGTAGACATTCTTTTTCCCAATATAGGCCTCTTAGCGCTCAGAATGTCCAATTGCAGTTTCTACAGAAAGAGTGTTTCAGAACGGCTCAATCAAAAGTAAGGTTCAACTCTGTTAGTTGAATGCACAGAACAGAAAGAAGTTTCATACAATGCTTCTGTGTAGTTTATATTTGAACATATTCTTTTTTCCACTATTACCCACTTAGCGCTACGAATGTCCAGTTGCATTTTCTACAGACAGAGTGTTTCAAAACTGCTCAATCAAAAGTATGGTTTAACTCTGTTAGCTGAATGCTCAGATCAGAAAGAAGTTTCACAGAATGCTTCTGTGTAGTTTATATTTGAATATATTCCTTTTTCCACTACTACGCTCTTAGCGCTCCAAATGTCCAGTTGCATTTTCTACAGAAAGAGTGTTCAGATCTGCTCAATCAAAAGTATGGTTTAACTCTGTTAGCTGAATGCACAGATCAGAAAGAAGTTTCACCGAATGATTCTGTGTAGTTTATATTTGAAGACATTCCTTTTTCCACTATTACCCTCTTAGCGCTCCGAATCTCCACTTGCATTTTATACAAAAAGAGTGTTTCATAACTGCTCAATCAAAAATATGTTTTATCTCTGTTAACTGAATTTACAGATCAGAAATAAGTTTCACAGAATGCATCTGTGTAGTTTTTATTTGAAGATATTCTTTTTCCCAATGTAGGCCTCTTAGCGCTTAGCATGTCCAATTGCAGTTTCTACAGAAAGAGTGTTTCAGAACGGCTCAATCAAAAGTAAGGTTCAACTCTGTTAGTTGAATGCACAGAACAGAAAGAATTTTCACAGAATGCTACTGTGTAGTTTATATTTGAATATATTCCTTTTTCCACTATTACCCTCTTAGCGCTCCGAATGTCCACTTGCATTTTCTACAGAAAGAGTGTTCAGAACTGCGCAATCAAAAGTATGGTTTAACTCTGTTAGCTTAATGAACATATCAGAAATAAGTTTCACACAATGCTTCTGTGTAGTTTTTATTTGAAGATATTATTTTTCCCAATATAGGCCTCTTAGCGCTCAGAATGTCCAATTGCAGTTTCTACAGAAAGAGTGTTTCAGAAAGGCTCAATCAAAACTAAGGTTCAACTCTGTTAGTTGAATGCACAGAACAGAAAGAAATTTCATACAATGCTTCTGTGTAGTTTATATTTGAACATATTCTTTTTTCCACTATTACCCACTTGGCGCTACGAATGTCCAGTTGCATTTTCTACAGACAGAGTGTTTCAAAACTGCTCAATCAAAAGTATGGTTTATCTCTGTTAGCTGAATGCTCAGATCAGAAAGAAGTTTCACAGAATGCTTCTGTGTAGTTTATATTTGAATATATTCCTTTTTCCACTACTACTCTCTTAGCGCTCCAAATGTCCAGTTGCATTTTCTACAGAAAGAGTGTTCAGATCTGCTCAATCAAAAGTATGGTTTAACTCTGTTAGCTGAATGCACAGATCAGAAAGAAGTTTCACAGAATGATTCTGTGTAGTTTATATTTGGAGACATTCCTTTTTCCACTATTATCCTCTTAGCGCTCCAAATCTCCACTTGCATTTTCCACAGAAAGAGTGTTTCAGAACGGCTCAATCAAAACTAAGGTTCAAATCTTTTAGTTGAACAAACAGAACAGAAAGAAGTTTCACACAATTCTTCTGTGTAGTTTTTATTTGTAGACATTCTTTTTCCCAATATAGGCCTCTTAGCGCTCAGAATGTCCAATTGCAGTTTCTACAGAAAGAGTGTTTCAGAACGGCTCAATCAAAAGTAAGGTTCAACTCTGTTAGTTGAATGCACAGAACAGAAAGAAGTTTCATACAATGCTTCTGTGTAGTTTATATTTGAACATATTCTTTTTTCCACTATTACCCACTTAGCGCTACGAATGTCCAGTTGCATTTTCTACAGACAGAGTGTTTCAAAACTGCTCAATCAAAAGTATGGTTTAACTCTGTTAGCTGAATGCTCAGATCAGAAAGAAGTTTCACAGAATGATTCTGTGTAGTTTATATTTGAATATATTACTTTTTCCACTACTACTCTCTTGGCGCTCCAAATGTCCAGTTGCATTTTCTACAGAAAGAGTTTTCAGATCTGCTCAATCAAAAGTATGGTTTAACTCTGTTAGCTGAATGCACAGATCAGAAAGAAGTTTCACAGAATGATTCTGTGTAGTTTATATTTGGAGACATTCCTTTTTCCACTATTACCCTCTTAGCGCTCTGAAACTCCACTTGCATTTTCTACAGAAAGAGTGTTTCAAAACGACTCAATCAAAACTAAGGTTCAACTCTTTTAGTTGAACAAACAGAACAGAAAGAAGTTTCACACAATTCTTCTGTGTAGTTTTTATTTGTAGACATTCTTTTTCCCAATATAGGCCTCTTAGCGCTCAGAATGTCCAATTGCAGTTTCTACAGAAAGAGTGTTTCAGAACGGCTCAATCAAAAGTAAGGTTCAACTCTGTTAGTTGAATGCACAGAACAGAAAGAAGTTTCATACAATGCTTCTGTGTAGTTTATATTTGAACATATTCTTTTTTCCACTATTACCCACTTAGCGCTACGAATGTCCAGTTGCATTTTCTACAGACAGAGTGTTTCAAAACTGCTCAATCAAAAGTATGGTTTAACTCTGTTAGCTGAATGCTCAGATCAGAAAGAAGTTTCACAGAATGCTTCTGTGTAGTTTATATTTGAATATATTCCTTTTTCCACTACTACGCTCTTAGCGCTCCAAATGTCCAGTTGCATTTTCTACACAAAGAGTGTTCAGATCTGCTCAATCAAAAATATGGTTTAACTCTGTTAGCTGAATGCACAGATCATAAAGAAGTTTCACCGAATGATTCTGTGTAGTTTATATTTGAAGACATTCCTTTTTCCCCTATTACCCTCTTAGCGCTCCGAATCTCCACTTGCATTTTCTACAAAAAGAGTGTTTCATAACTGCTCAATCAAAAATATGTTTTATCTCTGTTAACTGAATTTACAGATCAGAAATAAGTTTCACAGAATGCATCTGTGTAGTTTATATTTGAAGATATTCTTTTTCCCAATGTAGGCCTCTTAGCGCTTAGCATGTCCAATTGCAGTTTCTACAGAAAGAGTGTTTCAGAACGGCTCAATTAAATGTAAGGTTCAACTCTGTTAGTTGAATGCACAGAACAGAAAGTATTTTCACAGAATGCTACTGAGTAGTTTATATTTGAATATATTCCTTTTTCCACTATTACCCTCTTAGCGCTCCGAATGTCCACTTGCATTTTCTACAGAAAGAGTGTTCAGAATTGCGCAATCAAAAGTATTGTTTAACTCTGTTAGCTTAATGAACATATCAGAAATAAGTTTCACACAATGCTTCTGTGTAGTTTTTATTTGAAGATATTATTTTTCCCAATAGAGGCCTCTTAGCGCTCAGAATGTCCAATTGCAGTTTCTACAGAAAGAGTGTTTCAGAAAGGCTCAATCAAATGTAAGGTTCAACTCTGTTAGTTGAATGCACAGAACCGAAAGAAGTTTCATACAATGCTTCTGTGTAGTTTATATTTGAACATATTTTTTTTCCACTATTACCCACTTAGCGCTACGAATGTCCAGTTGCATTGTCTACAGACAGAGTGTTTCAAAACTGCTCAATCAAAAGTATGGTTTAACTCTGTTAGCTGAATGCTCAGATCAGAAAGAAGTTTCACAGAATGCTTCTGTGTAGTTTATATTTGAATATATTCCTTTTTCCACTACTACTCTCTTAGCGCTCCAAATGTCCAGTTGCATTTTCTACAGAAAGAGTGTTCAGATCTGCTCAATCAAAAGTATGGTTTAACTCTGTTAGCTGAATGCACAGATCAGAAAGAAGTTTCACAGAATGATTCTGTGTAGTTTATATTTGGAGACATTCCTTTTTCCACTATAACCCTCTTAGCGCTCCGAATCTCCACTTGCATTTTCTACAGAAAGAGTGTTTCAGAACGGCTCAATCAAAACTAAGGTTCAACTCTTTTAGTTGAACAAACAGAACAGAAAGAAGTTTCACACAATTCTTCTGTGTAGTTTTTATTTCTAGACATTCTTTTTCCCAATATAGGCCTCTTAGCGCTCAGAATGTCCAATTGCAGTTTCTACAGAAAGAGTGTTTCAGAACGGCTCAATCAAAAGTAAGGTTCAACTCTGTTAGTTGAATGCACAGGACAGAAAGAAGTTTCATACAATGCTTCTGTGTAGTTTATATTTGAACATATTCTTTTTTCCACTATTAAACACTTAGCGCTACGAATGTCCAGTTGCATTTTCTACAGAGAGAGTGTTTCAAAACTGCTCAATCAAAAGTATGGTTTAACTCCGTTAGCTGAATGCTCAGATCAGAAAGAAGTTTCACAGAATGCTTCTGTGTAGTTTATATTTGAATATAATCCTTTTTCCACTACTACGCTCTTAGCGCTCCAAATGTCCAGTTGCATTTTCTACAGAACGAGTGTTCAGATCTGCTCAATCAAAAGTATGGTTTAACTCTGTTAGCTGAATGCACAGATCAGAAAGAAGTTTCACCGAATGATTCTGTGTAGTTTATATTTGAAGACATTCCGTTTTCCACTATTACCCTCTTAGCGCTCCGAATCTCCACTTGCATTTTCTACAAAAAGAGTGTTTCATAACTGCTCAATCAAAAATATGTTTTATCTCTGTTAACTGAATTTACAGATCAGAAATAAGTTTCACAGAATGCATCTGTGTAGTTTTTATTTGAAGATATTCTTTTTCCCAATGTAGGCCTCTTAGCGCTTAGCATGTCCAATTGCAGTTTCTACAGAAAGAGTGTTTCAGAACGGCTCAATTAAAAGTAAGGTTCAAGTCTGTTAGTTGAATGCACAGAACAGAAAGAATTTTCACAGAATGCTACTGTGTAGTTTATATTTGAATATATTCCTTATTCCACTATTACCCTCTTAGCGCTCCGAATGTCCACTTGCATTTTCTACAGAAAGAGTGTTCAGAACTGCGCAATCAAAAGTATGGTTTAACTCTGTTAGCTTAATGAACATATCAGAAATAAGTTTCACACAATGCTTCTGTGTAGTTTTTATTTGAAGATATTATTTTTCCCAATAGAGGCCTCTTAGCGCTCAGAATGTCCAATTGCAGTTTCTACAGAAAGAGTGTTTCAGAAAGGCTCAATCAAAAGTAAGGTTCAACTCTGTTAGTTGAATGCACAGAACAGAAAGAAGTTTCATACAATGCTTCTGTGTAGTTTATATTTGAACATATTCTTTTTTCCACTGTTACCCACTTAGCGCTACGAATGTCCAGTTGCATTTTCTACAGACAGAGTGTTTCAAAACTGCTCAATCAAAAGTATGGTTTAACTCTGTTAGCTGAATGCTCAGATCAGAAAGAAGTTTCACAGAATGCTTCTGTGTAGTTTATATTTGAATATATTCCTTTTTCCACTACTACTCTCTTAGCGCTCCAAATGTCCAGTTGCATTTTCTACAGAAAGAGTGTTCAGATCTGCTCAATCAAAAGTATGGTTTAACTCTGTTAACTGAATGCACAGATCAGAAAGAAGTTTCACAGAATGATTCTGTGTAGTTTATATTTGGAGACATTCCTTTTTCCACTATTACCCTCTTAGCGCTCCGAATCTCCACTTGCATTTTCTACAGAAAGAGTGTTTCAGAACGGCTCAATCAAAACTAAGGTTCAACTCTTTTAGTTGAACAAACAGAACAGAAAGAAGTTTCACACAATTCTTCTGTGTAGTTTTTATTTGTAGACATTCTTTTTCCCAATATAGGCCTCTTAGCGCTCAGAATGTCCAATTGCAGTTTCTACAGAAAGAGAGTTTCAGAACGGCTCAATCAAAAGTAAGGTTCAACTCTGTTAGTTGAATGCACAGAACCGAAAGAAGTTTCATACAATGCTTCTGTGTAGTTTATATTTGAACATATTCTTTTTCCACTATTACCCACTTAGCGCTACGAATGTCCAGTTGCATTTTCTACAGACAGAGTGTTTCAAAACTGCTCAATCAAAAGTATGGTTTAACTCTGTTAGCTGAATGCTCAGATCAGAAAGAAGTTTCACAGAATGCTTCTGTGTAGTTTATATATGAATATATTCCTTTTTCCACTACTACTCTCTTAGCGCTCCAAATGTCCAGTTGCATTTTCTACAGAAAGAGTGTTCAGATCTGCTCAATCAAAAGTATGGTTTAACTCTGTTAGCTGAATGCACAGATCAGAAAGAAGTTTCACAGAATGATTCTGTGTAGTTTATATTTGGAGACATTCCTTTTTCCACTATTACCCTCTTAGCGCTCCGAATCTCCACTTGCATTTTCTACAGAAAGAGTGTTTCAGAACGGCTCAATCAAAACTAAGGTTCAACTTTTTTAGTTGAACAAACAGAACAGAAAGAAGTTTCACACAATTCTTCTGTGTAGTTTTTATTTTTAGACATTCTTTTTCCCAATATAGGCCTCTTAGCGCTCAGAATGTCCAATTGCAGTTTCTACAGAAAGAGTGTTTCAGAACGGCTCAATCAAAAGTAAGGTTCAACTCTGTTAGTTGAATGCACAGAACCGAAAGAAGTTTCATACAATGCTTCTGTGTAGTTTATATTTGAACATATTCTTTTTTCCACTATTACCCACTTAGCGCTACGAATGTCCAGTTGCATTTTCTACAGACAGAGTGTTTCAAAACTGCTCAATCATAAGTATGGTTTAACTCAGTTAGCTGAAGGCTCAGATCAGAAAGAAGTTTCACAGAATGCTTCTGTGTAGTTTATATTTGAATATATTCCTTTTTCCACTACTACTCTCTTAGCGCTCCAAATGTCCAGTTGCATTTTCTACAGAAAGAGTGTTCAGATCTGCTCAATCAAAAGTATGGTTTAACTCTGTTAGCTGAATGCACAGATCAGAAAGAAGTTTCACAGAATGATTCTGTGTAGTTTATATTTGGAGACATTCCTTTTTCCACTATTACCCTCTTAGCGCTCCGAATCTCCACTTGCATTTTCTACAGAAAGAGTGTTTCAGAACGGCTCAATCAAAACTAAGGTTCAACTCTTTTAGTTGAACAAACAGAACAGAAAGAAGTTTCACACAATTCTTCTGTGTAGTTTTTATTTGTAGACATTCTTTTTCCCAATATAGGCCTCTTAGCGCTCAGAATGTCCAATTGCAGTTTCTACAGAAAGAGTGTTTCAGAACGGCTCAATCAAAAGTAAGGTTCAACTCTGTTAGTTGAATGCACAGAACAGAAAGAAGTTTCATACAATGTTTCTGTGTAGTTTATATTTGAACATATTCTCTTTTCCACTATTACCCACTTAGCGCTACGAATGTCCAGTTGCATTTTCTACAGACAGAGTGTTTCAAAACTGCTCAATCAAAAGTATGGTTTAACTCTGTTAGCTGAATGCTCAGATCAGAAA
Source organism: Symphalangus syndactylus (assembly GCF_028878055.3). Taxonomy (NCBI): domain Eukaryota; kingdom Metazoa; phylum Chordata; class Mammalia; order Primates; family Hylobatidae; genus Symphalangus; species Symphalangus syndactylus. The sequence continues at coordinate 71,797,562 of NC_072442.2, read as the reverse complement.
GAAGTTTCACAGAATGCTTCTGTGTAGTTTATATTTGAATATATTCCTTTTTCCACTACTACGCTCTTAGCGCTCCAAATGTCCAGTTGCATTTTCAACAGAAAGAGTGTTCAGATCTGCTCAATCAAAAGTATGGTTTAACTCTGTTAGCTGAATGCACAGATCAGAAATAAGTTTCACCGAATGATTCTGTGTAGTTTATATTTGAAGACATTCCTTTTTCCACTATTACCCTCTTAGAGCTCCGAATCTCCACTTGCATTTTCTACAAAAAGAGTGTTTCATAACTGCTCAATCAAAAATATGTTTTATCTCTGTTAACTGAATTTACAGATCAGAAATAAGTTTCACAGAATGCATCTGTGTAGTTTTTATTTGAAGATATTCTTTTTCCCAATGTAGGCCTCTTAGCGCTTAGCCTGTCCAATTGCAGTTTCTACAGAAATAGTGTTTCAGAACGGCTCAATCAAAAGTAAGGTTCAACTCTGTTAGTTGAATGCACAGAACAGAAAGAATTTTCATACAATGCTTCTGAGTAGTTTATATATGAACATATTCTCTTTTCCACTATTACCCACTTAGCGCTACGAATGTCCAGTTGCATTTTCTACAGAGTGTTTCAAAACTGCTCAATCAAAAGTATGGTTTAACTCTGTTAGCTGTATGCTCAGATCAGAAAGAAGTTTCACAGAATGCTTCTGTGTAGTTTATATTTGAATATATTCCTTTTTCCACTACTACGCTCTTAGCGCTCCAAATGTCCAGTTGCATTTTCAACAGAAAGAGTGTTCAGATCTGCTCAATCAAAAGTATGGTTTAACACTGTTAGCTGAATGCACAGATCAGAAAGAAGTTTCACCGAATGATTCTGTGTAGTTTATATTTGAAGACATTCCTTTTTCCACTATTACCCTCTTAGCGCTCCGAATCTCCACTTGCATTTTCTACAAAGGAGTGTTTCATAACTGCTCAATCAAAAATATGTTTTATCTCTGTTAACTGAATTTACAGATCAGAAATAAGTTTCACAGAATGCATCTGTGTAGTTTTTATTTGAAGATATTCTTTTTCCCAATGTAGGCCTCTTAGCGCTTAGCATGTCCAATTGCAGTTTCTACAGAAAGAGTGTTTCAGAACGGCTCAATCAAAAGTAAGGTTCAACTCTGTTAGTTGAATGCACAGAACAGAAAGAATTTTCACAGAATGCTACTGTGTAGTTTATATTTGAATATATTCCTTTTTCCACTCTTACCCTCTTAGCGCTCTGAATGTCCACTTGCATTTTCTACAGAAAGAGTGTTCAGAACTGCGCAATCAAAAGTATGGTTTAACTCTGTTAGCTTAATGAACATATCAGAAATAAGTTTCACACAATGCTTCTGTGTAGTTTTTATTTGAAGATATTATTTTTCCCAATAGAGGCCTCTTAGCGCTCAGAATGTCCAATTGCAGTTTCTACAGAAAGAGTGTTTCAGAACGGCTCAATCAAAAGTAAGGTTCAACTCTGTTAGTTGAATGCACAGAACAGAAAGAAGTTTCATACAATGCTTCTGTGTAGTTTATATTTGAACATATTCTTTTTTCCACTATTACCCACTTAGCGCTACGAATGTCCAGTTGCATTTTCTACAGACAGAGTGTTTCAAACCTGCTCAATCAAAAGTATGGTTTAACTCTGTTAGCTAAATGCTCAGATCAGAAAGAAGTTTCACAGAATGCTTCTGTGTAGTTTATATTTGAATATATTCCTTTTTCCACTACTACTCTCTTAGCGCTCCAAATGTCCAGTTGCATTTTCTACAGAAAGAGTGTTCAGATCTGCTCAATCAAAAGTATGGTTAACTCTGTTAGCTGAATGCACAGGTCAGAAAGAAGTTTCACAGAATGATTCTGTGTAGTTTATATTTGGAGACATTCCTTTTTCCACTATTACCCTCTTAGCGCTCCGAATCTCCACTTGCATTTTCTACAGAAAGAGTGTTTCAGAACGGCTCAATGAAAACTAATGTTCAACTCTTTTAGTGGAACAAACAGAACAGAAAGAAGTTTCACACAATTCTTCTGTGTAGTTTTTATTTGTAGACATTCTTTTTCCCAATATAGGCCTCTTAGCGCTCAGAATGTCCAATTGCAGTTTCTACAGAAAGAGTGTTTCAGAACGGCTCAATCAAAAGTAAGGTTCAACTCTGTTAGTTGAATGCACAGAACAGAAAGAAGTTTCATACAATGCTTCTGTGTAGTTTATATTTGAACATATACTTTTTTCCACTATTACCCACTTAGCGCTAGGAAAGTCCAGTTGCATTTCCAACAGACAGAGTGTTTCAAAACTGCTCAATCAAAAGTATGGTTTAACTCTGTTAGCTGTATGCTCAGATCAGAAAGAAGTTTCACAGAATGCTTCTGTGTAGTTTATATTTGAATATATTCCTTTTTCCACTACTAAGCTCTTAGCGCTCCAAATGTCCAGTTGCATTTTCAACAGAAAGAGTGTTCAGATCTGCTCAATCAAAAGTATGGTTTAACTCTGTTAGCTGAATGCACAGATCAGAAAGAAGTTTCACCGAATGATTCTGTGTAGTTTATATTTGAAGACATTACTTTTTCCACTATTACCCTCTTAGCGCTCCGAATCTCCACTTGCATTTTCTACAAAAAGAGTGTTTCATAACTGCTCAATCAAAAATATGTTTTATCTCTGTTAACTGAATTTACAGATCAGAAATAAGTTTCACAGAATGCATCTGTGTAGTTTTTATTTGAATATATTCTTTTTCCCAATGTAGGCCTCTTAGCGCTTAGCATGTCCAATTGCAGTTTCTACAGAAAGAGTGTTTCAGAACGGCTCAATCAAAAGTAAGGTTCAACTCTGTTAGTTGAATGCACAGAACAGAAAGAATTTTCACAGAATGCTACTGTGTAGTTTATATTTGAATATATTCCTTTTTCCACTATTACCCTCTTAGCGCTCCGAATGTCCACTTGCATTTTCTACAGAAAGAGTGTTCAGAACTGTGCAATCAAAAGTATGGTTTAACTCTGTTAGCTTAATGAACATATCAGAAATAAGTTTCACACAATGCTTCTGTGTAGTTTTTATTTGAAGATATTATTTTTCCCAATATAGGCCTCTTAGCGCTCAGAATGTCCAATTGAAGTTTCTACAGAAAGAGTGTTTCAGAAAGGCTCAATCAAAAGTAAGGTTCAACTCTGTTAGTTGAATGCACAGAACAGAAAGAAGTTTCATACAATGCTTCTGTGTAGTTTATATTTGAACATATTCTTTTTTCCACTATTACCCACTTAGCGCTACGAATGTCCAGTTGCATTTTCTACAGACAGAGTGTTTCAAAACTGCTCAATCAAAAGTATGGTTTAACTCTGTTAGCTGAATGCTCAGATCAGAAAGAAGTTTCACAGAATGCTTCTGTGTAGTTTATATTTGAATATATTCCTTTTTCCACTACTACGCTCTTAGCGCTCCAAATGTCCAGTTGCATTTTCAACAGAAAGAGTGTTCAGATCTGCTCAATCAAAAGTATGGTTTAACTCTGTTAGCTGAATGCACAGATCAGAAAGAAGTTTCACCGAATGATTCTGTGTAGTTTATATTTGAAGACATTCCTTTTTCCACTATTACCCTCTTAGCGCTCCGAATCCCCACTTGCATTTTCTACAAAGGAGTGTTTCATAACTGCTCAATCAAAAATATGTTTTATCTCTGTTAACTGAATTTACAGATCAGAAATAAGTTTCACAGAATGCATCTGTGTAGTTTTTATTTGAAGATAATCTTTTTCCCAATGTAGGCCTCTTAGCGCTTAGCATGTCCAATTGCAGTTTCTACAGAAAGAGTGTTTCAGAACGGCTCAATCAAAAGTAAGGTTCAACTCTGTTAGTTGAATGCACAGAACAGAAAGAATTTTCACAGAATGCTACTGTGTAGTTTATATTTGAATATATTCCTTTTTCCACTATTACCCTCTTAGCGCTCTGAATGTCCACTTGCATTTTCTACAGAAAGAGTGTTCAGAACTGCGCAATCAAAAGTATGGTTTATCTCTGTTAGCTTAATGAACATATCAGAAATAAGTTTCACACAATGCTTCTGTGTAGTTTTTATTTGAAGATATTATTTTTCCCAATAGAGGCCTCTTAGCGCTCAGAATGTCCAATTGCAGTTTCTACAGAAAGAGTGTTTCAGAACGGCTCAATCAAAAGTAAGGTTCAACTCTGTTAGTTGAATGCACAGAACAGAAAGAAGTTTCATACAATGCTTCTGTGTAGTTTATATTTGAACATATTCTTTTTTCCACTATTACCCACTTAGCGCTACGAATGTCCAGTTGCATTTTCTACAGACAGAGTGTTTCAAAACTGCTCAATCAAAAGTATGGTTTAACTCTGTTAGCTAAATGCTCAGATCAGAAAGAAGTTTCACAGAATGCTTCTGTGTAGTTTATATTTGAATATATTCCTTTTTCCACTACTACTCTCTTAGCGCTCCAAATGTCCAGTTGCATTTTCTACAGAAAGAGTGTTCAGATCTGCTCAATCAAAAGTATGGTTTAACTCTGTTAGCTGAATGCACAGGTCAGAAAGAAGTTTCACAGAATGATTCTGTGTAGTTTATATTTGGAGACATTCCTTTTTCCACTATTACGCTCTTAGCGCTCCGAATCTCCACTTGCATTTTCTACAGAAAGAGTGTTTCAGAACGGCTCAATGAAAACTAATGTTCAACTCTTTTAGTGGAACAAACAGAACAGAAAGAAGTTTCACACAATTCTTCTGTGTAGTTTTTATTTGTAGACATTCTTTTTCCCAATATAGGCCTCTTAGCGCTCAGAATGTCCAATTGCAGTTTCTACAGAAAGAGTGTTTCAGAACGGCTCAATCAAAAGTAAGGTTCAACTCTGTTAGTTGAATGCACAGAACAGAAAGAAGTTTCATACAATGTTTCTGTGTAGTTTATATTTGAACATATTCTCTTTTCCACTATTACCCACTAAGCGCTACGAATGTCCAGTTGCATTTTCTACAGACAGAGTGTTTCAAAACTGCTCAATCAAAAGTATGGTTTAACTCTGTTAGCTGAATGCTCAGATCAGAAAGAAGTTTCACAGAATGCTTCTGTGTAGTTTATATTTGAATATATTCCTTTTTCCACTACTACGCTCTTAGCACTCCAAATGTCCAGTTGCATTTTCAACAGAAAGAGTGTTCAGATCTGCTCAATCAAAAGTATGGTTTAACTCTGTTAGCTGAATACACAGATCAGAAATATGTTTCACCGAATGATTCTGTGTAGTTTATATTTGAAGACATTCCTTTTTCCACTATTACCCTCTTAGCGCTCCGAATCTCCACTTGCATTTTCTACAAAAAGAGTGTTTCATAACTGCTCAATCAAAAATATGTTTTATCTCTGTTAACTGAATTTACAGATCAGAAATAAGTTTCACAGAATGCATCTGTGTAGTTTTTATTTGAAGATATTCTTTTTCCCAATGTAGGCCTCTTAGCGCTTAGCATGTCCAATTGCAGTTCCTACAGAAATAGTGTTTCAGAACGGCTCAATCAAAAGTAAGGTTCAACTCTGTTAGTTGAATGCACAGAACAGAAAGAATTTTCATACAATGCTTCTGTGTAGTTTATATTTGAACATATTCTCTTTTCCACTATTACCCACTTAGCGCTACGAATGTCCAGTTGCATTTTCTACAGAGTGTTTCAAAACTGCTCAATCAAAGTATGGTTTAACTCTTTTAGCTGTATGCTCAGATAAGAAAGAAATTTCACAGAATGCTTCTGTGTAGTTTATATTTGAATATATTCCTTTTTCCACTACTACGCACTTAGCGCTCCAAATGTCCAGTTGCATTTTCAACAGAAAGAGTGTTCAGATCTGCTCAATCAAAAGTATGGTTTAACTCTGTTAGATGAATGCACAGATCAGAAATAAGTTTCACCGAATGATTCTGTGTAGTTTATATTTGAAGACATTCCTTTTTCCACTATTACCCTCTTAGCGCTCCGAATCTCCACTTGCATTTTCTGCAAAAAGAGTGTTTCATAACTGCTCAATCAAAAATATGTTTTATCTCTGTTAACTGAATTTACAGATCAGAAATAAGTTTCACAGAATGCATCTGTGTAGTTTTTATTTGAAGATATTCTTTTTCCCAATGTAGGCCTCTTAGCGCTTAGCATGTCCAATTGCAGTTTCTACAGAAATAGTGTTTCAGAACGGCTCAATCAAAAGTAAGGTTCAACTCTGTTAGTTGAATGCACAGAACAGAAAGAATTTTCATACAATGCTTCTGTGTAGTTTATATTTGAACATATTCTCTTTTCCACTATTACCCACTTAGCGCTACGAATGTCCAGTTGCATTTTCTACAGAGTGTTTCAAAACTGCTCAATCAAAAGTATGGTTTAACTCTTTTAGCTGTATGCTCAGATCAGAAAGAAGTTTCACAGAATGCTTCTGTGTAGTTTATATTTGAATATATTCCTTTTTCCACTACTACGCTCTTAGCGCTCCAAATGTCCAGTTGCATTTTCAATAGAAAGAGTGTTCAGATCTGCTCAATCAAAAGTATGGTTTAACTCTGTTAGCTGAATGCACAGATCAGAAAGAAGTTTCACCGAATGATTCTGTGTAGTTTATATTTGAAGACATTACTTTTTCCACTATTACCCTCTTAGCGCTCCGAATCTCCACTTGCATTTTCTACAAAAAGAGTGTTTCATAACTGCTCAATCAAAAATATGTTTTATCTCTGTTAACTGAATTTACAGATCAGAAATAAGTTTCACAGAATGCATCTGTGTAGTTTTTATTTGAATATATTCTTTTTCCCAATGTAGGCCTCTTAGCGCTTAGCATGTCCAATTGCAGTTTCTACAGAAAGAGTGTTTCAGAACGGCTCAATCAAAAGTAAGGTTCAACTCTGTTAGTTGAATGCACAGAACAGAAAGAATTTTCACAGAATGCTACTGTGTAGTTTATATTTGAATATATTCCTTTTTCCACTATTACCCTATTAGCGCTCCGAATGTCCACTTGCATTTTCTACAGAAAGAGTGTTCAGAACTGCGCAATCAAAAGTATGGTTTAACTCTGTTAGCTTAATGAACATATCAGAAATAAGTTTCACACAATGCTTCTGTGTAGTTTTTATTTGAAGATATTATTTTTCCCAATATAGGCCTCTTAGCGCTCAGAATGTCCAATTGCAGTTTCTACAGAAAGAGTGTTTCAGAAAGGCTCAATCAAAAGTAAGGTTCAACTCTGTTAGTTGAATGCACAGAACAGAAAAAGTTTCATACAATGCTTCTGTGTAGTTTATATTTGAACATATTCTTTTTTCCACTATTACCCACTTAGCGCTACGAATGTCCAGTTGCATTTTCTACAGACAGAGTGTTTCAAAACTGCTCAATCAAAAGTATGGTTTAACTCTGTTAGCTGAATGCTCAGATCAGAAAGAAGTTTCACAGAATGCTTCTGTGTAGTTTATATTTGAATATATTCCTTTTTCCACTACTACGCTCTTAGCGCTCCAAATGTCCAGTTGCATTTTCAACAGAAAGAGTGTTCAGATCTGCTCAATCAAAAGTATGGTTTAACACTGTTAGCTGAATGAACAGATCAGAAAGATGTTTCACCGAATGATTCTGTGTAGTTTATATTTGAAGACATTCCTTTTTCCACTATTACCCTCTTAGCGCTCCGAATCTCCACTTGCATTTTCTACAAAAAGAGTGTTTCATAACTGCTCAATCAAAAATATGTTTTATCTCTGTTAACTGAATTTACAGATCAGAAATAAGTTTCACAGAATGCATCTGTGTAGTTTTTATTTGAAGATATTCTTTTTCCCAATGTAGGCCTCTTAGCGCTTAGCATGTCCAATTGCAGTTTCTACAGAAAGAGTGTTTCAGAACGGCTCAATCAAAAGTAAGGTTCAACTCTGTTAGTTGAATGCACAGACCAGAAAGAATTTTCACAGAATGCTACTGTGTAGTTTATATTTGAATATATTCCTTTTTACACTATTACCCTCTTAGCGCTCCGAATGTCCACTTGCATTTTCTACAGAAAGAGTGTTCAGAACTGCGCAATCAAAAGTATGGGTTAACTCTGTTAGCTTAATGAACATATCAGAAATAAGTTTCACAAAATGCTTCTGTGTAGTTTTTATTTGAAGATATTATTTTTCCCAATATAGGCCTCTTAGCGCTCAGAATGTCCAATTGCAGTTTCTACAGAAAGAGTGTTTCAGTAAGGCTCAATCAAAAGTAAGGTTCAACTCTGTTAGTTGAATGCACAGAACAGAAAGAAGTTTCATACAATGCTTCTGTGTAGTTTATATTTGAACATATTCTTTTTTCCACTATTACCCACTTAGCGCTACGAATGTCCAGTTGCATTTTCTACAGACAGAGTGTTTCAAAACTGCTCAATCATAAGTATGGTTTAACTCTGTTAGCTGAATGCTCAGATCAGAAAGAAGTTTCACAGAATGCTTCTGTGTAGTTTATATTTGAATATATTCCTTTTTCCACTACTACTCTCTTAGCGCTCCAAATGTCCAGTTGCATTTTCTACAGAAAGAGTGTTCAGATCTGCTCAATCAAAAGTATGGTTTAACTCTGTTAGCTGAATGCACAGATCAGAAAGAAGTTTCACAGAATGATTCTGTGTAGTTTATATTTGGAGACATTCCTTTTTCCACTATTACCCTCTTAGCGCTCCGAATCTCCACTTGCATTTTCTACAGAAAGAGTGTTTCAGAACGGCTCAATCAAAACTAAGGTTCAACTCTTTTAGTTGAACAAACAGAACAGAAAGAGGTTTCACAAAATTCTTCTGCGTAGTTTTTATTTGTAGACATTCTTTTTCCCAATATAGGCCTCTTAGCGCTCAGAATGTCCAATTGCAGTTTCTACAGAAAGAGTGTTTCAGAACGGCTCAATCAAAAGTAAGGTTCAACTCTGTTAGTTGAATGCACAGAACAGAAAGAAGTTTCATACAATGCTTCTGTGTAGTTTATATTTGAACATATTCTCTTTTCCACTATTACCCACTTAGCGCTACGAATGTCCAGTTGCATTTTCTACAGACAGAGTGTTTCAAAACTGCTCAATCAAAAGTATGGTTTAACTCTGTTAGCTGTATGCTCAGATCAGAAAGAAGTTTCACAGAATGCTTCTGTGTAGTTTATATTTGAATATATTCCTTTTTCCACTACAACGCTCTTAGCGCTCCAATTGTCCAGTTGCATTTTCAACAGAAAGAGTGTTCAGATCTGCTCAATCAAAAGTATGGTTTAACTCTGTTAGCTGAATGCACAGATCAGAAAGAAGTTTCACCGAATGATTCTGTGTAGTTTATATTTGAAGACATTCCTTTTTCCACTATTACCCTCTTAGCGCTCCGAATCTCCACTTGCATTTTCTACAAAGGAGTGTTTCATAACTGCTCAATCAAAAATATGTTTTATCTCTGTTAACTGAATTTACAGATCAGAAATAAGTTTCACAGAATGCATCTGTGTAGTTTTTATTTGAAGATAATCTTTTTCCCAATGTAGGCCTCTTAGCGCTTAGCATGTCCAATTGCAGTTTCTACAGAAAGAGTGTTTCAGAACGGCTCAATCAAAAGTAAGGTTCAACTCTGTTAGTTGAATGCACAGAACAGAAAGAATTTTCACAGAATGCTACTGTGTAGTTTATATTTGAATATATTCCTTTTTCCACTATTACCCTCTTAGCGCTCTGAATTTCCACTTGCATTTTCTACAGAAAGAATGTTCAGAACTGCGCAATCAAAAGTATGGTTTAACTCTGTTAGCTTAATGAACATATCAGAAATAAGTTTCACACAATGATTCTGTGTAGTTTTTATTTGAAGATATTATTTTTCCCAATAGAGGCCTCTTAGCGCTCAGAATGTCCAATTGCAGTTTCTACAGAAAGAGTGTTTCAGAACGGCTCAATCAAAAGTAAGGTTCAACTCTGTTAGTTGAATGCACAGAACAGAAAGAAGTTTCATACAATGCTTCTGTGTAGTTTATATTTGAACATATTCTTTTTTCCACTATTACCCACTTAGCGCTACGAATGTCCAGTTGCATTTTCTACAGACAGAGTGTTTCAAAACTGCTCAATCAAAAGTATGGTTTAACTCTGTTAGCTAAATGCTCAGATCAGAAAGAAGTTTCACAGAATGCTTCTTTGTAGTTTATATTTGAATATATTACTTTTTCCACTACTACTCTCTTAGCGCTCCAAATGTCCAGTTGCATTTTCTACAGAAAGAGTGTTCAGATCTGCTCAATCAAAAGTATGGTTTAACTCTGTTAGCTGAATGCACAGGTCAGAAAGAAGTTTCACAGAATGATTCTGTGCAGTTTATATTTGGAGACATTCCTTTTTCAACTATTACCCTCTTAGCGCTCCGAATCTCCACTTGCATTTTCTACAGAAAGAGTGTTTCAGAACGGCTCAATGAAAACTAATGTTCAACTCTTTTAGTGGAACAAACAGAACAGAAAGAAGTTTCACACAATTCTTCTGTGTAGTTTTTATTTGTAGACATTCTTTTTCCCAATATAGGCCTCTTAGCGCTCAGAATGTCCAATTGCAGTTTCTACAGAAAGAGTGTTTCAGAACGGCTCAATCAAAAGTAAGGTTCAACTCTGTTAGTTGAATGCACAGAACAGAAAGAAGTTTCATACAATGCTTCTGTGTAGTTTATATTTGAACATATACTTTTTTCCACTATTACCCACTTAGCGCTAGGAAAGTCCAGTTGCATTTTCAACAGACAGAGTGTTTCAAAACTGCTCAATCAAAAGTATGGATTAACTCTGTTAGCTGTATGCTCAGATCAGAAAGAAGTTTCACAGAATGCTTCTGTGTAGTTTATATTTGAATATATTCCTTTTTCCACTACTACGCTCTTAGCGCTCCAAATGTCCAGTTGCATTTTCAACAGAAAGAGTGTTCAGATCTGCTCAATCAAAAGTATGGTTTAACTCTGTTAGCTGAATGCACAGATCAGAAAGAAGTTTCACCGAATTATTCTGTGTAGTTTATATTTGAAGACATTACTTTTTCCACTATTACCCTCTTAGCGCTCCGAATCTCCACTTGCATTTTCTACAAAAAGAGTGTTTCATAACTGCTCAATCAAAAATATGTTTTATCTCTGTTAACTGAATTTACAGATCAGAAATAAGTTTCACAGAATGCATCTGTGTAGTTTTTATTTGAATATATTCTTTTTCCCAATGTAGGCCTCTTAGCGCTTAGCATGTCCAATTGCAGTTTCTACAGAAAGAGTGTTTCAGAACGGCTCAATCAAAAGTAAGGTTCAACTCTGTTAGTTGAATGCACAGAACAGAAAGAATTTTCACAGAATGCTACTGTGTAGTTTATATTTGAATATATTACTTTTTCCACTATTACCCTCTTAGCGCTCCGAATGTCCACTTGCATTTTCTACAGAAAGAGTGTTCAGAACTGCGCAATCAAAAGTATGGGTTAACTCTGTTAGCTTAATGAACATATCAGAAATAAGTTTCACACAATGCTTCTGTGTAGTTTTTATTTGAAGATATTATTTTTCCCAATATAGGCCTCTTAGCGCTCAGAATGTCCAATTGCAGTTTCTACAGAAAGAGTGTTTCAGAAAGGCTCAATCAAAAGTAAGGTTCAACTCTGTTAGTTGAATGCACAGAACAGAAAGAAGTTTCATACAATGCTTCTGTGTAGTTTATATTTGAACATATTCTTTTTTCCACTATTACCCACTTAGAGCTACGAATGTCTCGTTGCATTTTCTACAGACAGAGTGTTTCAAAACTGCTCAATCATAAGTATGGTTTAACTCTGTTAGCTGAATGCTCAGATCAGAAAGAAGTTTCACAGAATGCTTCTGTGTAGTTTATATTTGAATATATTCCTTTTTCCACTACTGCTCTCTTAGCGCTCCAAATGTCCAGTTGCATTTTCTACAGAAAGAGTGTTCAGATCTGCTCAATCAAAAGTATGGTTTAACTCTGTTAGCTGAATGCACAGATCAGAAAGAAGTTTCACAGAATGATTCTGTGTAGTTTATATTTGGAGACATTCCTTTTTCCACTATTACCCTCTTAGCGCTCCGAATCTCCACTTGCATTTTCTACAGAAAGAGTGTTTCAGAACGGCTCAATCAAAACTAAGGTTCAACTCTTTTAGTTGAACAAACAGAACAGAAAGAAGTTTCACACAATTCTTCTGCGTAGTTTTTATTTGTAGACATTCTTTTTCCCAATATAGGCCTCTTAGCGCTCAGAATGTCCAATTGCAGTTTCTAACGAAAGAGTGTTTCAGAACGGCTCAATCAAAAGTAAGGTTCAACTCTGTTAGTTGAATGCACAGAACAGAAAGAAGTTTCATACAATGCTTCTGTGTAGTTTATATTTGAACATATTCTCTTTTCCACTATTACCCACTTAGCGCTACGAATGTCCAGTTGCATTTTCTACAGACAGAGTGTTTCAAAACTGCTCAATCAAAAGTATGGTTTAACTCTGTTAGCTGAATGCTCAGATCAGAAAGAATTTTCACAGAATGCTTCTGTGTAGTTTATATTTGAATATATTTCTTTTTCCACTACTACTCTCTTAGCGCTCCAAATGTCCAGTTGCATTTTCAACAGAAAGAGTGTTCAGATCTGCTCATTCAAAAGTATGGTTTAACTCTGTTAGCTGAATGCACATATCAGAAAGAAGTTTCACAGAATGATTCTGTGTAGTTTATATTTGGAGACATTCCTTTTTCCACTATAACCCTCTTAGCGCTCCGAATCTCCACTTGCATTTTCTACAGAAAGACTGTTACAGAATGGCTCAATCAAAACTAAGGTTCAACTCTTTTAGTTGAACAAACAGAACAGAAAGAAGTTTCACAAAATTCTTCTGTGTAGTTTTTATTTGTAGACATTCTTTTTCCCAATATAGGCCTCTTAGCGCTCAGAATGTCCAATTGCAGTTTCTACAGAAAGAGTGTTTCAGAACGGCTCAATCAAAAGTAAGGTTCAACTCTGTTAGTTGAATGCACAGAACAGAAAGATGTTTCATACAATGCTTCTGTGTAGTTTATATTTGAACATATTCTTTTTTCCACTATTACCCACTTAGCGCTACGAATGTCCAGTTGCATTTTCTACAGACAGAGTGTTTCAAAACTGTTCAATCAAAAGTATGGTTTAACTCTGTTAGCTGAATGCTCAGATCAGAAAGAAGTTTCACAGAATGCTTCTGTGTAGTTTATATTTGAATATATTTCTTTTTCCACTACTACGCTCTTAGCGCTCCAAATCTCCAGTTGCATTTTCAACAGAAAGAGTGTTCAGATCTGCTCAATCAAAAGTATGGTTTAACTCTGTTAGCTGAATGCACAGATCAGAAAGAAGTTTCACCGAATGATTCTGTGTAGTTTATATTTGAAGACATTCCTTTTTCCACTATTACCCACTTAGCGCTCCGAATCTCCACTTGCATTTTCTACAAAAAGAGTGTTTCATAACTGCTCAATCAAAAATATGTTTTATCTCTGTTAACTGAATTTACAGATCAGAAATAAGTTTCACAGAATGCATCTGTGTAGTTTTTATTTGAAGATATTATTTTTCCCAATGTAGGCCTCTTAGCGCTTAGCATGTCCAATTGCAGTTTCTACAGAAACAGTGTTTCAGAACGGCTCAATCAAAAGTAAGGCTCAACTCTGTTAGTTGAATGCACAGAACAGAAAGAATTTTCACAGAATGCTACTGTGTAGTTTATATTTGAATATATTCCGTTTTCCACTATTACCCTCTTAGCGCTCCGAATATCCACTTGCATTTTCTACAGAAAGAGTGTTCAGAACTGCGCAATCAAAAGTATGGTTTACCTCTGTTAGCTTAATGAACATATCAGAAATAAGTTTCACACAATGCTTCTGTGTAGTTTTTATTTGAAGATATTATTTTTCCCAATAGAGGCCTCTTAGCGCTCAGAATGTCCAATTGCAGTTTCTACAGAAAGAGTGTTTCAGAAAGGCTCAATCAAAAGTAAGGTTCAACTCTGTTAGTTTAATGCACAGAACAGAAAGAAGTTTCATACAATGCTTCTGTGTAGTTTATATTTGAACATATTCTTTTTTCCACTATTACCCACTTAGCGCTAGGAATGTCCAGTTGCATTTTCTACAGACAGAGTGTTTCAAAACTGCTCAATCAAAAGTATGGTTTAACTCTGTTAGCTGAATGCTCAGATCAGAAAGAAGTTTCACAGAATGCTTCTGTGTAGTTTATATTTGAATATATTCCTTTTTCCATTATTACTCTCTTAGCGCTCCAAATGTCCAGTTGCATTTTCTACAGAAAGAGTGTACAGATCTGCTCAATCAAAAGTATGGTTTAACTCTGTTAGCTGAATGCACAGATCAGAAAGAAGTTTCACAGAATGATTCTGTGTAGTTTATATTTGGAGACATTCCTTTTTCCACTATTACCCTCTTAGCGCTCGGAATCTCCACTTGCATTTTCTACAGAAAGAGTGTTTCAGAACGGCTCAATCAAAACTAAGGTTCAACTCATTTAGTTAAACAAACAGAACAGAAACAAGTTTCACACAATTCTTCTGTGTAGTTTTTATTTGTAGACATTCTTTTTTACAATATAGGCCTCTTAGCGCTGAGAATGTCCAATTGCAGTTTCTACAGAAAGAGTGTTTCAGAACGGATCAATCAAAAGTAAGGTTCAACTCTGTTAGTTGAATGCACAGAACAGAAAGAAGTTTCATACAATGCTTCTGTGTAGTTTATATTTGAACATATTCTTTTTTCCACTATTACCCACTTAGCGCTTCGAATGTCCAGTTGCATTTTCTACAGACAGAGTGTTTCAAAACTGCTCAATCAAAAGTATGTTTTAACTCTGTTAGCTGAATGCTCAGATCAGAAAGAAGTTTCACAGAATGCTTCTGTGTAGTTTATATTTGAATATATTACTTTTTCCACTACTACGCTCTTACCGCTCCAAATGTCCAGTTGCATTTTCAACAGAAAGAGTGTTCAGATCTGCTCAATCAAAAGTATGGTTTAATTCTGTTAGCTGAATGCACAGATCAGAAAGAAGTTTCACCGAATGATTCTGTGTAGTTTATATTTGAAGACCTTCCTTTTTCCACTATTACCCTCTTAGCGCTCCGAATCTCCACTTGCATTTTCTACAAAAAGAGTGTTTCATAACTGCTCAATCAAAAATAAGTTTTATCTCTGTTAACTGAATTTGCAGATCAGAAATAAGTTTCACAGAATGCATCTGTGTAGTTTTTATTTGAAGATATTCTTTTTCCCATTGTAGGCCTCTTTGCGCTTAGCATGTCCAATTGCAGTTTCTACAGAAAGAGTGTTTCAGAACGGCTGAATCAAAAGTAAGGTTCAACTCTGTTAGTTGAATGCACAGAACAGAAAGAATTTTCACAGAATGCTACTGTGTAGTTTATATTTGAATATATTCCTTTTTCCACTATTACCCTCTTAGCGCTCCGAATGTCCACTTGCATTTTCTACAGAACGAGTGTTCAGAACTGCGCAATCAAAAGTATGGTTTAACTCTGTTAGCTTAATGAACATATCAGAAATAAGTTTCACACAATGCTTCTGTGTAGTTTTTATTTGAAGATATTATTTTTCCCAATATAGGCCTCTTAGCGCTCAGAATGTCCAATTGCAGTTTCTACAGAAAGAGTGTTTCAGAAAGGCTCCATCAAAAGTAAGGTTCAACTCTGTTAGTTGAATGCACAGAACAGAAAGGAGTTTCATACAATGCTTCTGTGTAGTTTATATTTGAACATATTCTTTTTTCCACTATTACCCACTTAGCGCTACGAATGTCCAGTTGCATTTTCTACAGACAGAGTGTTTCAAAACTGCTCAATCAAAAGTATGGTTTAACTCTGTTAGCTGAATGCTCAGATCAGAAAGAAGTTTCACAGAATGCTTCTGTGTAGTTTATATTTGAATATATTCCTTTTTCCACTACTACTCTCTTAGCGCTCCAAATGACCAGTTGCATTTTGTACAGAAAGAGAGTTCAGATCTGCTCAATCAAAAGTATGGTTTAACTCTGTTAGCTGAATGCACAGATCAGAAAATGTTTCACAGAATGATTCTGTGTAGTTTATATTTGGAGACATTCCTTTTTCCACTATTACCCTCTTAGCGCTCCGAAACTCCACTTGCATTTTCTACAGAAAGAGTGTTTCAGAACGGCTCAATCAAAACTAAGGTTCAACTCTTTTAGTTGAACAAACAGAACAGAAAGAAGTTTCACAAAATTCTTCTGTGTAGTTTTTATTTGTAGACATTCTTTTTCCCAATATAGGCCTCTTAGCGCTCAGAATGTCCAATTGCAATTTCTACAGAAAGAGTGTTTCAGAACGACTCAATCAAAAGTAAGGTTCAACTCTGTTAGTTGAATGCACAGAACAGAAAGAAGTTTCATACAATGCTTCTGTGTAGTTTATATTTGAACATATTCTTTTTTCCACTATTACCCACTTAGCGCTACGATTGTCCAGTTGCATTTTCTACAGACAGAGTGTTTCAAAACTGCTCAATCAAAAGTATGGTTTAACTCTGTTAGCTGAATGCTCAGATCAGAAAAAAGTTTCACAGAATGCTTCTGTGTAGTTTATATTTGAATATATTCCTTTTTCCACTACTACGCGCTTAGCGCTCCAAATGTCCAGTTGCATTTTCTACAGAAAGAGTGTTCAGATCTGCTCAATCAAAAGTATGGTTTAACTCTGTTAGCTGAATGCACAGATCAGAAAGAAGTTTCACCGAATGATTCTGTGTAGTTTATATTTGAAGACATTCCTTTTTCCACTATTACCCTCTTAGCGCTCCGAATCTCCACTTGCATTTTCTACAAAAAGAGTGTTTCATAACTGCTCAATCAAAAATAAGTTTTATCTCTGTTAACTGAATTTGCAGATCAGAAATAAGTTTCACAGAATGCATCTGTGTAGTTTTTATTTGAAGATATTCTTTTTCCCATTGTAGGCCTCTTTGCGCTTAGCATGTCCAATTGCAGTTTCTACAGAAAGAGTGTTTCAGAACGGCTCAATCAAAAGTAAGGTTCAACTCTGTTAGCTGAATGCACAGAACAGAAAGAGTTTTCACAGAATGCTACTGTGTAGTTTATATTTGAATATATTCCTTTTTCCACTATTACCCTCTTAGCGCTCCGAATGTCCACTTGCATTTTCTACAGAAAGAGTGTTCAGAACTGCGCAATCAAAAGTATGGTTTAACTCTGTTAGCTTAATGAACATATCAGAAATAAGTTTCACACAATGCTTCTGTGTAGTTTTTATTTGAAGATATTATTTTTCCCAATATAGGCCTCTTAGCGCTCAGAATGTCCAATTGCAGTTTCTACAGAAAGAGTGTTTCAGAAAGGCTCCATCAAAAGTAAGGTTCAACTCTGTTAGTTGAATGCACAGAACAGAAAGGAGTTTCATACAATGCTTCTGTGTAGTTTATATTTGAACATATTCTTTTTTCCACTATTACCCACTTAGCGCTACGAATGTCCAGTTGCATTTTCTACAGACAGAGTGTTTCAAAACTGCTCAATCAAAAGTATGGTTTAACTCTGTTAGCTGAATGCTCAGATCAGAAAGAAGTTTCACAGAATGCTTCTGTGTAGTTTATATTTGAATATATTCCTTTTTCCACTACTACTCTCTTAGCGCTCCAAATGTCCAGTTGCATTTTGTACAGAAAGAGAGTTCAGATCTGCTCAATCAAAAGTATGGTTTAACTCTGTTAGCTGAATGCACAGATCAGAAAATGTTTCACAGAATGATTCTGTGTAGTTTATATTTGGAGACATTCCTTTTTCCACTATTACCCTCTTAGCGCTCCGAAACTCCACTTGCATTTTCTACAGAAAGAGTGTTTCAGAACGGCTCAATCAAAACTAAGGTTCAACTCTTTTAGTTGAACAAACAGAACAGAAAGAAGTTTCACAAAATTCTTCTGTGTAGTTTTTATTTGTAGACATTCATTTTCCCAATATAGGCCTCTTAGCGCTCAGAATGTGCAATTGCAATTTCTACAGAAAGAGTGTTTCAGAACGACTCAATCAAAAGTAAGGTTCAACTCTGTTAGTTGAATGCACAGAACAGAAAGAAGTTTCATACAATGCTTCTGTGTAGTTTATATTTGAACATATTTTTTTTCCACTATTACCCACTTAGCGCTACGATTGTCCAGTTGCATTTTCTACAGACAGAGTGTTTCAAAACTGCTCAATCAAAAGTATGGTTTAACTCTGTTAGCTGAATGCTCAGATCAGAAAAAAGTTTCACAGAATGCTTCTGTGTAGTTTATATTTGAATATATTCCTTTTTCCACTACTACGCGCTTAGCGCTCCAAATGTCCAGTTGCATTTTCTACAGAAAGAGTGTTCAGATCTGCTCAATCAAAAGTATGGTTTAATTCTGTTAGCTGAATGCACAGATCAGAAAGAAGTTTCACCGAATGATTCTGTGTAGTTTATATTTGAAGACCTTCCTTTTTCCACTATTACCCTCTTAGCGCTCCGAATCTCCACTTGCATTTTCTACAAAAAGAGTGTTTCATAACTGCTCAATCAAAAATAAGTTTTATCTCTGTTAACTGAATTTGCAGATCAGAAATAAGTTTCACAGAATGCATCTGTGTAGTTTTTATTTGAAGATATTCTTTTTCCCATTGTAGTCCTCTTTGCGCTTAGCATGTCCAATTGCAGTTTCTACAGAAAGAGTGTTTCAGAACGGCTCAATCAAAAGTAAGGTTCAACTCTGTTAGTTGAATGCACAGAACAGAAAGAATTTTCACAGAATGCTACTGTGTAGTTTATATTTGAATATATTCCTTTTTCCACTATTACCCTCTTAGCGCTCCGAATGTCCACTTGCATTTTCTACAGAACGAGTGTTCAGAACTGCGCAATCAAAAGTATGGTTTAACTCTGTTAGCTTAATGAACATATCAGAAATAAGTTTCACACAATGCTTCTGTGTAGTTTTTATTTGAAGATATTATTTTTCCCAATATAGGCCTCTTAGCGCTCAGAATGTCCAATTGCAGTTTCTACAGAAAGAGTGTTTCAGAAAGGCTCCATCAAAAGTAAGGTTCAACTCTGTTAGTTGAATGCACAGAACAGAAAGGAGTTTCATACAATGCTTCTGTGTAGTTTATATTTGAACATATTCTTTTTTCCACTATTACCCACTTAGCGCTACGAATGTCCAGTTGCATTTTCTACAGACAGAGTGTTTCAAAACTGCTCAATCAAAAGTATGGTTTAACTCTGTTAGCTGAATGCTCAGATCAGAAAGAAGTTTCACAGAATGCTTCTGTGTAGTTTATATTTGAATATATTCCTTTTTCCACTACTACTCTCTTAGCGCTCCAAATGTCCAGTTGCATTTTGTACAGAAAGAGAGTTCAGATCTGCTCAATCAAAAGTATGGTTTAACTCTGTTAGCTGAATGCACAGATCAGAAAATGTTTCACAGAATGATTCTGTGTAGTTTATATTTGGAGACATTCCTTTTTCCACTATTACCCTCTTAGCGCTCCGAAACTCCACTTGCATTTTCTACAGAAAGAGTGTTTCAGAACGGCTCAATCAAAACTAAGGTTCAACTCTTTTAGTTGAACAAACAGAACAGAAAGAAGTTTCACAAAATTCTTCTGTGTAGT
The DNA here is from genome assembly GCF_028878055.3 of Symphalangus syndactylus. Classification (NCBI taxonomy): domain Eukaryota; kingdom Metazoa; phylum Chordata; class Mammalia; order Primates; family Hylobatidae; genus Symphalangus; species Symphalangus syndactylus. The sequence continues at coordinate 71,777,755 of NC_072442.2, read as the reverse complement.
TTTTATTTGTAGACATTCTTTTTCCCAATATAGGCCTCTTAGCGCTCAGAATGTCCAATTGCAATTTCTACAGAAAGAGTGTTTCAGAACGACTCAATCAAAAGTAAGGTTCAACTCTGTTAGTTGAATGCACAGAACAGAAAGAAGTTTCATACAATGCTTCTGTGTAGTTTATATTTGAACATATTCTTTTTTCCACTATTACCCACTTAGCGCTACGATTTTCCAGTTGCATTTTCTACAGACAGAGTGTTTCAAAACTGCTCAATCAAAAGTATGGTTTAACTCTGTTAGCTGAATGCTCAGATCAGAAAAAAGTTTCACAGAATGCTTCTGTGTAGTTTATATTTGAATATATTCCTTTTTCCACTACTACGCGCTTAGCGCTCCAAATGTCCAGTTGCATTTTCTACAGAAAGAGTGTTCAGATCTGCTCAATCAAAAGTATGGTTTAACTCTGTTAGCTGAATGCACAGATCAGAAAGAAGTTTCACCGAATGATTCTGTGTAGTTTATATTTGAAGACATTCCTTTTTCCACTATTACCCTCTTAGCGCTCCGAATCTCCACTTGCATTTTCTACAAAAAGAGTGTTTCATAACTGCTCAATCAAAAATAAGTTTTATCTCTGTTAACTGAATTTGCAGATCAGAAATAAGTTTCACAGAATGCATCTGTGTAGTTTTTATTTGAAGATATTCTTTTTCCCATTGTAGGCCTCTTTGCGCTTAGCATGTCCAATTGCAGTTTCTACAGAAAGAGTGTTTCAGAACGGCTCAATCAAAAGTAAGGTTCAACTCTGTTAGTTGAATGCACAGAACAGAAAGAATTTTCACAGAATGCTACTGTGTAGTTTATATTTGAATATATTCCTTTTTCCACTATTACCCTCTTAGCGCTCCGAATGTCCACTTGCATTTTCTACAGAACGAGTGTTCAGAACTGCGCAATCAAAAGTATGGTTTAACTCTGTTAGCTTAATGAACATATCAGAAATAAGTTTCACACAATGCTTCTGTGTAGTTTTTATTTGAAGATATTATTTTTCCCAATATAGGCCTCTTAGCGCTCAGAATGTCCAATTGCACTTTCTACAGAAAGAGTCTTTCAGAAAGGCTCAATCAAATGTAAGGTTCAACTCTGTTAGTTGAATGCACAGAACAGAAAGAAGTTTCATACAATGCTTCTGTGTAGTTTATATTTGAACATATTCTTTTTTCCACTATTACCCACTTAGCGCTACGAATGTCCAGTTGCATTTTCTACAGACAGAGTGTTTCAAAACTGCTCAATCAAAAGTATGGTTTAACTCTGTTAGCTGAATGCTCAGATCAGAAAGAATTTTCACAGAATGCTTCTGTGTAGTTTATATTTGAATATATTCCTTTTTCCACTACTACTCTCTTAGCGCTCCAAATGTCCAGTTGCATTTTCTACAGAAAGAGAGTTCAGATCTGCTCAATCAAAAGTATGGTTTAACTCTGTTATCTGAATGCACAGATCAGAAAGAAGTTTCACAGAATGATTCTGTGTAGTTTATATTTGGAGACATTCCTTTTTCCACTATTACCCTCTTAGCGCTCCGAATCTCCACTTGCATTTTCTACAGAAAGAGTGTTTCAGAAAGGCTCAATCAAAACTAAGGTTTAACTCTTTTAGTTGAACAAACAGAACAGAAAGAAGTTTCACACAATTCTTCTGTGTAGTTTTTATTTGTAGACATTCTTTTTCCCAATATAGGCCTCTTAGCGCTCAGAATGTCCAATTGCAGTTTCTACAGAAAGAGTGTTTCAGAACGGCTCAATCTAAAGTAAGGTTCAACTCTGTTAGTTGAATGCACAGAACAGAAAGTAGTTTCATACAATGCTTCTGTGTAGTTTATATTTGAACATATTCTTTTTTCCACTATTACCCACTTAGCGCTACGAATGTCCAGTTGCATTTTCTACAGACAGAGTGTTTCAAAACTGCTCAATCAAAAGTATGGTTTAACTCTGTTAGCTGAATGCTCAGATCAGAAAGAAGTTTCACAGAATGCTTCTGTGTAGTTTATATTTGAATATATTACTTTTTCCACTACTACTCTCTTAGCGCTCCAAATGTCCAGTTGCATTTTCTACAGAAAGAGTGTTCAGATCTGCTCAATCAAAAGTATGGTTTAACTCTGTTAGCTGAATGCACAGATCAGAAAGAAGTTTCACGGAATGATTCTGTGTAGTTTATATTTGGAGACATTCCTTTTTCCACTATTACCCTCTTAGCGCTCCGAATCTCCACTTGCATTTTCTACAGAAAGAGTGTTTCCGAACGGCTCAATCAAAACTAAGGTTCAACTCCTTTAGTTGAACAAACAGAACAGAAAGAAGTTTCACACAATTCTTCTGTGTAGTTTTTATTTGTAGACATTTTTTTCCCAATATAGGCCTCTTAGCGCTCAGAATGTCCAATTGCAGTTTCTACAGAAAGAGTGTTTCAGAACGGCTCAATCAAAAGTAAGGTTCAACTCTGTTAGTTGAATGCACAGAACAGAAAGAAGTTTCATACAATGCTTCTGTGTAGTTTATATTTGAACATATTCTTTTTTCCACTATTACCCACTTAGCGCTACGAATGTCCAGTTGCATTTTCTACAGACAGAGTGTTTCAAAACTGCTCAATCAAAAGTATGGTTTAACTCTTTTATCTGAATGCTCAGATCAGAAAGAAGTTTCACAGAATGCTTCTGTGTAGTTTATATTTGAATATATTCCTTTTTCCACTACTACGCTCTTAGCGCTCCAAATGTCCAGTTGCATTTTCTACAGAAAGAGTGTTCAGATCTGCTCAATCAAAAGTATGGTTTAACTCTGTTAGCTGAATGCACAGATCAGAAATAAGTTTCACCGAATGATTCTGTGTAGTTTATATTTGAAGATATTCCTTTTTCCACTATTACCCTCTTAGCGCTCCGAATCTCCACTTGCATTTTCTACAAAAAGAGTGTTTCATAACTGCTCAATCAAAAATATGTTTTATCTCTGTTAACTGAATTTACAGATCAGAAATAATTTTCACAGAATGCATCTGTGTAGTTTTTATTTGAAGATATTCTTTTTCCCAATGTAGGCCTCTTACGCTTAGCATGTCCAATTGCAGTTTCTACAGAAAGAGTGTTTCAGAACGGCTCAATCAAAAGTAAGGTTCAACTCTGTTAGTTGAATGCACAGAACAGAAAGAATTTTCACAGAATGCTACTGTGTAGTTTATATTTGAATATATTCCTTTTTCCACTATTACCCTCTTAGCGCTCCGAATGTCCACTTGCATTTTCTACAGAAAGAGTGTTCAGAACTGCGCAATCAAAAGTATGGTTTAACTCTGTTAGCTTAATGAACATATCAGAAATAAGTTTCACACAATGCTTCTGTGTAGTTTTTATTTGAAGATATTATTTTTCCCAATAGAGGCCTCTTAGCGCTCAGAATGTCCAATTGCAGTTTCTACAGAAAGAGTGTTTCAGAAAGGCTCAATCAAAAGTAAGGTTCAACTCTGTTAGTTGAATGCACAGAACAGAAAGAAGTTTCATACAATGCTTCTGTGTAGTTTATATTTGAACATATTCCTTTTTCCACTATTACCCACTTAGCGCTACGAATGTCCAGTTGCATTTTCTACAGACAGAGTGTTTCCAAAGTGCTCAATCAAAGTATGGTTTAACTCTGTTAGCTGAATGCTCAGATCAGAAAGAAGTTTCACAGAATGCTTCTGTGTAGTTTATATTTGAATATATTCCTTTTTCCACTACTACTCTCTTAGCGCTCCAAATGTCCAGTTGCATTATCTACAGAAAGAGTGTTCAGATCTGCTCAATCAAAAGTATGGTTTAACTCTGTTAGCTGAATGCACAGATCAGAAAGAAGTTTCACGGAATGATTCTGTGTAGTTTATATTTGGAGACATTCCTCTTTCCACTATTACCCTCTTAGCGCTCCGAATCTCCACTTGCATTTTCTACAGAAAGGGTGTTTCAGAACGGCTCAATCAAAACTAAGGTTCAACTCTTTTAGTTGAACAAACAGAACAGAAAGAAGTTTCACACAATTCTTCTGTGTAGTTTTTATTTGTAGACATTCTTTTTCCCAATATAGGCCTCTTAGCGCTCAGAATGTCCAATTGCAGTTTCTACAGAAAGAGTGTTTCAGAACGGCTCAATCAAAAGTAAGGTTCAACTCTGTTAGTTGAATGCGCAGAAGAGAAAGAAGTTTCATACAATGCTTTTGTGTAGTTTATATTTGAACATATTCTTTTTTCCACTATTACCCACTTAGCGCTACGAATGTCCAGTTGCATTTTCTACAGACAGAGTGTTTCAAAACTGCTCAATCAAAAGTATGGTTTAACTCTGTTAGCTGAATGCTCAGATCAGAAAGAAGTTTCACAGAATGCTTCTGTGTAGTTTATATTTGAATATATTCCTTTTTCCACTACTACGCTCTTAGCGCTCCAAATGTCCAGTTGCATTTTCTACAGAAAGAGTGTTCAGATCTGCTCAATCAAAACTATGTTTTAACTCTGTTAGCTGAATGCACAGATCAGAAAGAAGTTTCACCGAATGATTCTGTGTAGTTTATATTTGAAGACATTCCTTTTTCCACTATTACCCTCTTAGCGCTCCGAATCTCCACTTGCATTTTCTACAAAAAGAGTGTTTCATAACTGCTCAATCAAAAATATGTTTTATCTCTGTTAACTGAATTTACAGATCAGAAATAAGTTTCACAGAATGCATCTGTGTAGTTTTTATTTGAAGATATTCTTTTTCCCAATGTAGGCCTCTTAGCGCTTACCATGTCCAATTGCAGTTTCTACAGAAAGAGTGTTTCAGAACGGCTCAATCAAAAGTAAGGTTCAACTCTGTTAGTTGAATGCACAGAACAGAAAGAATTTTCACAGAATGCTACTGTGTAGTTTATATTTGAATATATTCCTTTTTCCACTATTACCCTCTTAGCGCTCCGAATGTCCACTTGCATTTTCTACAGAAAGAGTGTTCAGAACTGCGCAATCAAAAGTATGGTTTAACTCTGTTAGCTTAATGAACATATCAGAAAGAAGTTTCACACAATGCTTCTGTGTAGTTTTTATTTGAAGATATTATTTTTCCCAATATAGGCCTCTTAGCGCTCAGAATGTCCAATTGCAGTTTCTACAGAAAGAGTGTTTCAGAAAGGCTCAATCAAAAGTAAGGTTCAACTCTGTCAGTTGAATGCACAGAACAGAAAGAAGTTTCATACAATGCTTCTGTGTAGTTTATATTTGAACATATTCTTTTTTCCACTATTACCCACTTAGCGCTACGAATGTCCAGTTGCATTTTCTACAGACAGAGTGTTTCCAAACTGCTCAATCAAAAGTATGGTTTAACTCTGTTAGCTGAATGCTCAGATCAGAAAGAAGTTTCACAGAATGCTTCTGTGTAGTTTATATTTGAATATATTCCTTTTTGCACTACTACTCTCCTAGCGCTCCAAATGTCCAGTTGCATTTTCTACAGAAAGAGTGTTCAGATCTGCTCAATCAAAAGTATGGTTTAACTCTGTTAGCTGAATGCACAGATCAGAAAGAAGTTTCACAGAATGATTCTGTGTAGTTTATATTTGGAGACATTCCTTTTTCCACTATTACCCTCTTAGCGCTCCGAATCTCCACTTGCATTTTCTACAGAAAGTGTGTTTCAGAACGGCTCAATCAAAACTAAGGTTCAACTCTTTTAGTTGAACAAACAGAACAGAAAGAAGTTTCACACAATTCTTCTGTGTAGTTTTTATTTGTAGACATTCTTTTTCCCAATATAGGCCTCTTAGCGCTCAGAATGTCCAATTGCAGTTTCTACAGAAAGAGTGTTTCAGAACGGCTCAATCAAAAGTAAGGTTCAACTCTGTTAGTTGAATGCACAGAACAGAAAGAAGTTTCATACAATGCTTCTGTGTAGTTTATATTTGAACATATTCTTTTTTCCACTATTACCCACTTAGCGCTACGAATGTCCAGTTGCATTTTCTACAGACAGAGTGTTTCAAAACTGCTCAATCAAAAGTATGGTTTAACTCTGTTACCTGAATGCTCAGATCAGAAAGAAGTTTCACAGAATGCTTCTGTGTAGTTTATATTTGAATATATTCCTTTTTCCACTACTACGCTCTTAGCGCTCCAAATGTCCAGTTGCATTTTCTACAGAAAGAGTGTTCAGATCTGCTCAATCAAAAGTATGGTTTAACTCTGTTAGCTGAATGCACAGATCAGAAAGAAGTTTCACCGAATGATTCTGTGGAGTTTATATTTGAAGATATTACTTTTTCCACTATTACCCTCTTAGCGCTCCGAATCTCCACTTGCATTTTCTACAAAAAGAGTGTTTCATAACTGCTCAATCAAAAATATGTTTTATCTCTGTTAACTGAATTTACAGATCAGAAATAAGTTACACAGAATGCATCTGTGTAGTTTTTATTTGAAGATATTCTTTTTCCCAATGTAGGCCTCTTAGCGCTTAGCATGTCCAATTGCAGTTTCTACAGAAAGAGTGTTTCAGAACAGCTCAATCAAAAGTAAGGTTCAACTCTGTTAGTTGAATGCACAGAACAGAAAGAATTTTCACAGAATGCTACTGTGTAGTTTATATTTGAATATATTAATTTTTCCACTATTACCCTCTTAGCGCTCCGAATGTCCACTTGCATTTTCTATAGAAAGAGTGTTCAGAACTGCGCAATCAAAAGTATGGTTTATCTCTGTTAGCTTAATGAACATATCAGAAATAAGTTTCACACAATGCTTCTGTGTAGTTTTTATTTGAAGATATTATTTTTCCCATTACAGGCCTCTCAGCGCTCAGAATGTCCAATTGCAGTTTCTACAGAAAGAGTGTTTCAGAAAGGCTCAATCAAAAGTAAGGTTCAACTCTGTTAGTTGAATGCACAGAACAGAAAGAAGTTTCATACAATGATTCTGTGTAGTTTATATTTGAACATACTCTTTTTTCCACTATTACCCACTTAGCGCTACGAATGTCCAGTTGCATTTTCTACAGACAGAGTGTTTCAAAACTGCTCAATCAAAAGTATGGTTTAACTCTGTTAGCTGAATGCTCAGATCAGAAAGAAGTTTCACAGAATGCTTCTGTGTAGTTTATATTTGAATATATTCCTTTTTCCACTACTACTCTCTTAGCGCTCCAAATGTCCAGTTGCATTTTCTACAGAAAGAGTGTTCTGATCTGCTCAATCTAAAGTATGGTTTAACTCTGTTAGCTGAATGCACAGATCAGAAAGAAGTTTCACAGAATGATTCTGTGTAGTTTATATTTGGAGACATTCCTTTTTCCACTATTACCCTCTTAGCGCTCCGAATCTCCACTTGCATTTTCTACAGAAAGAGTGTTTCAGAACGGCTCAATCAAAACTAAGGTTCAACTCTTTTAGTTGAACAAACAGAACAGAAAGAAGTTTCACACAATTCTTCTGTGTAGTTTTTATTTGTAGACATTCTTTTTCCCAATATAGGCCTCTTAGCGCTCAGAATGTCCAATTGCAGTTTCTACAGAAAGACTGTTTCAGAACGGCTCAATCAAAAGTAAGGTTCAACTCTGTTAGTTGAATGCACAGAACAGAAAGAAGTTTCATACAATGCTTCTGTGTAGTTTATATTTGAACATATTCTTTTTTCCACTATTACCCACTTAGCGCTACGAATGTCCAGTTGCATTTTCTACAGACAGAGTGTTTCAAAACTGCTCAATTAAAAGTATGGTTTAACTCTGTTAGCTGAATGCTCAGATCAGAAAGAAGTTTCACAGAAGGCTTCTGTGTAGTTTATATTTGAATATATTCCTTTTTCCACTACTACGCTCTTAGCGCTCGAAATGTCCAGTTGCATTTTCTACAGAAAGAGTGTTCACATCTGCTCAATCAAAAGTATGGTTTAACTCTGTTAGCTGAATGCACAGATCAGAAAGAAGTTTCACCGAATGATTCTGTGTAGTTTATATTTGAAGACATTCCTTTTTCCAATATTACCCTCTTAGCGCTCTGAATCTCCACTTGCATTTGCTACAAAAAGAGTGTTTCATAACTGCTCAATCAAAAATATGTTTTATCTCTGTTAACTGAATTTACAGATCAGAAATAATTTTCACAGAATGCATCTGTGTAGTTTTTATTTGAAGATATTCTTTTTCCCAATGTAGGCCTCTTAGCGCTTAGCATGTCCAATTGCAGTTTCTACAGAAAGAGTGTTTCAGAACGGCTCAATCAAAAGTAAGGTTCAACTCTGTTAGTTGAATGCACAGAACAGAAAGAATTTTCACAGAATGCTACTGTGTAATTTATATTTGAATATATTCCTTTTTCCACTATTACCCTCTTAGCGCTCCGAATGTCCACTTGCATTTTCTACAGAAAGAGTGTTCAGAACTGCGCAATCAAAAGTATGGTTTAACTCTGTTAGCTTAATGAACATATCAGAAATAAGTTTCACACAATGCTTCTGTGTAGTTTTTATTTGAAGATATTATTTTCCCAATAGAGGCCTCTTAGCGCTCAGAATGTCCAATTGCAGTTTCTACAGAAAGAGTGTTTCAGAAAGGCTCAATCAAAAGTAAGGTTCAACTCTGTTAGTTGAATGCACAGAACAGAAAGAAGTTTCATACAATGCTTCTGTGTAGTTTATATTTGAACATATTCTTTTTTCCACTATTACCCACTTAGCGCTACGAATGTCCAGTTGCATTTTCTACAGACAGAGTGTTTCCAAACTGCTCAATCAAAAGTATGGTTTAACTCTGTTAGCTGAATGCTCAGATCAGAAAGAAGTTTCACAGAATGCTTCTGTGTAGTTTATATTTGAATATATTCCTTTTTCCACTACTACTCTCTTAGCGCTCCAAATGTCCAGTTGCATTTTCTACAGAAAGAGTGTTCAGATCTGCTCAATCAAAAGTATGGTTTAACTCTGTTAGCTGAATGCACAGATCAGAAAGAAGTTTCACGGAATGATTCTGTGTAGTTTATATTTGGAGACATTCCTCTTTCCACTATTACCCTCTTAGCGCTCCGAATCTCCACTTGCATTTTCTACAGAAAGAGTGTTTCAGAACGGCTCAATCAAAACTAAGGTTCAACTCTTTTAGTTGAACAAACAGAACAGAAAGAAGTTTCACACAATTCTTCTGTGTAGTTTTTATTTGTAGACATTCTTTTTCCCAATATAGGCCTCTTAGCGCTCAGAATGTCCAATTGCAGTTTCTACAGAAAGAGTGTTTCAGAACGGCTCAATCAAAAGTAAGGTTCAACTCTGTTAGTTGAATGCGCAGAACAGAAAGAAGTTTCATACAATGCTTCTGTGTAGTTTATATTTGAACATATTCTTTTTTCCACTATTACCCAGTTAGCGCTACGAATGTCCAGTTGCATTTTCTACAGACAGAGTGTTTCAAAACTGCTCAATCAAAAGTATGGTTTAACTCTGTTAGCTGAATGCTCAGATCAGAAAGAAGTTTCACAGAATGCTTCTGTGTAGTTTATATTTGAATATATTCCTTTTTCCACTACTACGCTCTTAGCGCTCCAAATGTCCAGTTGCATTTTCTACAGAAAGAGTGTTCAGATCTGCTCAATCAAAAGTATGGTTTAACTCTGTTAGCTGAATGCACAGATCAGAAAGAAGTTTCACCGAATGATTCTGTGTAGTTTATATTTGAAGACATTCCTTTTTCCACTATTACCCTCTTAGCGCTCCGAATCTCCACTTGCATTTTCTACAAAAAGAGTGTTTCATAACTGCTCAATCAAAAATATGTTTTATCTCTGTTAACTGAATTTACAGATCAGAAATAAGTTTCACAGAATGCATCTGTGTAGTTTTTATTTGAAGATATTCTTTTTCCCAATGTAGGCCTCTTAGCGCTTAGCATGTCCAATTGCAGTTTCTACAGAAAGAGTGTTTCAGAACGGCTCAATCAAAATTAAGGTTCAACTCTGTTAGTTGAATGCACAGAACAGAAAGAATTTTCACAGAATGCTACTGTGTAGTTTATATTTGAATATATTCCTTTTTCCACTATTACCCTCTTAGCGCTCCGAATGTCTACTTGCATTTTCTACAGAAAGAGTGTTCAGAACTGCGCAATCAAAAGTATGGTTTAACTCTGTTAGCTTAATGAACATATCAGAAATAAGTTTCACACAATGCTTCTGTGTAGTTTTTATTTGAAGATATTATTTTTCCCATTACAGGCCTCTTACCGCTCAGAATGTCCAATTGCAGTTTCTACAGAAAGAGTGTTTCAGAAAGGCTCAATCAAAAGTAAGGTTCAACTCTGTTAGTTGAATGCACAGAACAGAAAGAAGTTTCATACAATGATTCTGTGTAGTTTATATTTTAACATACTCTTTTTTCCACTATTACCCACTTAGCGCTACGAATGTCCAGTTGCATTTTCTACAGACAGAGTGTTTCAAAACTGCTCAATCAAAAGTATGGTTTAACTCTGTTAGCTGAATGCACAGATCAGAAAGAAGTTTCACAGAATGATTCTGTGTAGTTTATATTTGGAGACATTCCTTTTTCCACTATTAACCTCTAAGCGCTCCGAATCTCCACTTGCATTTTCTACAGAAAGAGTGTTTAAGAACGGCTCAATCAAAACTAAAGTTCAAATCTTTTAGTTGAACAAACAGAACAGAACGAAGTTTCACACAATTCTTCTGTGTAGTTTTTATTTGTAGACATTCTTTTTCCCAATATAGGCCTCTTAGCGCTCAGAATGTCCAATTGCAGTTTCTACAGAAAGAGTGTTTCAGAACGGCTCAATCAAAAGTAAGGTTCAACTCTGTTAGTTGAATGCACAGAACAGAAAGAAGTTTCATACAATGCTTCTGTGTAGTTTATATTTGAACATATTCTTTTTTCCACTATTACCCACTTAGCGCTACGAATGTCCAGTTGCATTTTCTACAGACAGAGTGTTTCAAAACTGCTCAATCAAAAGTATGGTTTAAATCTGTTAGCTGAATGCTCAGATCAGAAAGAAGTTTCACAGAATGCTTCTGTGTAGTTTATATTTGAATATATTCCTTTTTCCACTACTACGCTCTTAGCGCTCCAAATGTCCAGTTGCATTTTCTACAGAAAGAGTGTTCAGATCTGCTCAATCAAAAGTATGGTTTAACTCTGTTAGCTGAATGCACAGATCAGAAAGAAGTTTCACCGAATGATTCTGTGTAGTTTATATTTGAAGACATTCCTTTTTCCACTATTACCCTCTTAGCGCTCTGAATCTCCACTTGCATTTGCTACAAAAAGAGTGTTTCATAACTGCTCAATCAAAAATATATTTTATCTCTGTTAACTGAATTTACAGATCAGAAATAATTTTCACAGAATGCATCTGTGTAGTTTTTATTTGAAGATATTCTTTTTCCCAATGTAGGCCTCTTACGCTTAGCATCTCCAACTGCAGTTTCTACAGAAAGAGTGTTTCAGAACGGCTCAATCAAAAGTAAGGTTCAACTCTGTTAGTTGAATGCACAGAACAGAAAGAATTTTCACAGAATGCTACTGTGTAGTTTATATTTGAATATATTCCTTTTTCCACTATTACCCTCTTAGCGCTCCGAATGTCCACTTGCATTTTCTACAGAAAGAGTGTTCAGAACTGCGCAATCAAAAGTATGGTTTAACTCTGTTAGCTTAATGAACATATCAGAAATAAGTTTCACACAATGCTTCTGTGTAGTTTTTATTTGAAGATATTATTTTTCCCAATAGAGGCCTCTTAGCGCTCAGAATGTCCAATTGCAGTTTCTACAGAAAGAGTGTTTCAGAAAGGCTCAATCAAAAGTAAGGTTCAACTCTGTTAGTTGAATGCACAGAACAGAAAGAAGTTTCATACAATGCTTCTGTGTAGTTTATATTTGAACATATTCCTTTTTCCACTATTACCCACTTAGCGCTACGAATGTCCAGTTGCATTTTCTACAGACAGAGTGTTTCCAAAGTGCTCAATCAAAGTATGGTTTAACTCTGTTAGCTGAATGCTCAGATCAGAAAGAAGTTTCACAGAATGCTTCTGTGTAGTTTATATTTGAATATATTCCTTTTTCCACTACTACTCTCTTAGCGCTCCAAATGTCCAGTTGCATTATCTACAGAAAGAGTGTTCAGATCTGCTCAATCAAAAGTATGGTTTAACTCTGTTAGCTGAATGCACAGATCAGAAAGAAGTTTCACGGAATGATTCTGTGTAGTTTATATTTGGAGACATTCCTCTTTCCACTATTACCCTCTTAGCGCTCCGAATCTCCACTTGCATTTTCTACAGAAAGGGTGTTTCAGAACGGCTCAATCAAAACTAAGGTTCAACTCTTTTAGTTGAACAAACAGAACAGAAAGAAGTTTCACACAATTCTTCTGTGTAGTTTTTATTTGTAGACATTCTTTTTCCCAATATAGGCCTCTTAGCGCTCAGAATGTCCAATTGCAGTTTCTACAGAAAGAGTGTTTCAGAACGGCTCAATCAAAAGTAAGGTTCAACTCTGTTAGTTGAATGCACAGAACAGAAAGAAGTTTCATACAATGCTTCTGTGTAGTTTATATTTGAACATATTCTTTTTTCCACTATTACCCACTTAGCGCTACGAATGTCCAGTTGCATTTTCTACAGACAGAGTGTTTCAAAACTGCTCAATCAAAAGTATGGTTTAAATCTGTTAGCTGAATGCTCAGATCAGAAAGAAGTTTCACAGAATGCTTCTGTGTAGTTTATATTTGAATATATTCCTTTTTCCACTACTACGCTCTTAGCGCTCCAAATGTCCAGTTGCATTTTCTACAGAAAGAGTGTTCAGATCTGCTCAATCAAAAGTATGGTTTAACTCTGTTAGCTGAATGCACAGATCAGAAAGAAGTTTCACCGAATGATTCTGTGTAGTTTATATTTGAAGACATTCCTTTTTCCACTATTACCCTCTTAGCGCTCTGAATCTCCACTTGCATTTGCTACAAAAAGAGTGTTTCATAACTGCTCAATCAAAAATATGTTTTATCTCTGTTAACTGAATTTACAGATCAGAAATAATTTTCACAGAATGCATCTGTGTAGTTTTTATTTGAAGATATTCTTTTTCCCAATGTAGGCCTCTTACGCTTAGCATCTCCAACTGCAGTTTCTACAGAAAGAGTGTTTCAGAACGGCTCAATCAAAAGTAAGGTTCAACTCTGTTAGTTGAATGCACAGAACAGAAAGAATTTTCACAGAATGCTACTGTGTAGTTTATATTTGAATATATTCCTTTTTCCACTATTACCCTCTTAGCGCTCCGAATGTCCACTTGCATTTTCTACAGAAAGAGTGTTCAGAACTGCGCAATCAAAAGTATGGTTTAACTCTGTTAGCTTAATGAACATATCAGAAATAAGTTTCACACAATGCTTCTGTGTAGTTTTTATTTGAAGATATTATTTTTCCCAATAGAGGCCTCTTAGCGCTCAGAATGTCCAATTGCAGTTTCTACAGAAAGAGTGTTTCAGAAAGGCTCAATCAAAAGTAAGGTTCAACTCTGTTAGTTGAATGCACAGAACAGAAAGAAGTTTCATACAATGCTTCTGTGTAGTTTATATTTGAACATATTCCTTTTTCCACTATTACCCACTTAGCGCTACGAATGTCCAGTTGCATTTTCTACAGACAGAGTGTTTCCAAAGTGCTCAATCAAAGTATGGTTTAACTCTGTTAGCTGAATGCTCAGATCAGAAAGAAGTTTCACAGAATGCTTCTGTGTAGTTTATATTTGAATATATTCCTTTTTCCACTACTACTCTCTTAGCGCTCCAAATGTCCAGTTGCATTATCTACAGAAAGAGTGTTCAGATCTGCTCAATCAAAAGTATGGTTTAACTCTGTTAGCTGAATGCACAGATCAGAAAGAAGTTTCACGGAATGATTCTGTGTAGTTTATATTTGGAGACATTCCTCTTTCCACTATTACCCTCTTAGCGCTCCGAATCTCCACTTGCATTTTCTACAGAAAGGGTGTTTCAGAACGGCTCAATCAAAACTAAGGTTCAACTCTTTTAGTTGAACAAACAGAACAGAAAGAAGTTTCACACAATTCTTCTGTGTAGTTTTTATTTGTAGACATTCTTTTTCCCAATATAGGCCTCTTAGCGCTCAGAATGTCCAATTGCAGTTTCTACAGAAAGAGTGTTTCAGAACGGCTCAATCAAAAGTAAGGTTCAACTCTGTTAGTTGAATGCACAGAACAGAAAGAAGTTTCATACAATGCTTCTGTGTAGTTTATATTTGAACATATTCTTTTTTCCACTATTACCCACTTAGCGCTACGAATGTCCAGTTGCATTTTCTACAGACAGAGTGTTTCAAAACTGCTCAATCAAAAGTATGGTTTAAATCTGTTAGCTGAATGCTCAGATCAGAAAGAAGTTTCACAGAATGCTTCTGTGTAGTTTATATTTGAATATATTCCTTTTTCCACTACTACGCTCTTAGCGCTCCAAATGTCCAGTTGCATTTTCTACAGAAAGAGTGTTCAGATCTGCTCAATCAAAAGTATGGTTTAACTCTGTTAGCTGAATGCACAGATCAGAAAGAAGTTTCACCGAATGATTCTGTGTAGTTTATATTTGAAGACATTCCTTTTTCCACTATTACCCTCTTAGCGCTCTGAATCTCCACTTGCATTTGCTACAAAAAGAGTGTTTCATAACTGCTCAATCAAAAATATGTTTTATCTCTGTTAACTGAATTTACAGATCAGAAATAATTTTCACAGAATGCATCTGTGTAGTTTTTATTTGAAGATATTCTTTTTCCCAATGTAGGCCTCTTACGCTTAGCATCTCCAACTGCAGTTTCTACAGAAAGAGTGTTTCAGAACGGCTCAATCAAAAGTAAGGTTCAACTCTGTTAGTTGAATGCACAGAACAGAAAGAATTTTCACAGAATGCTACTGTGTAGTTTATATTTGAATATATTCCTTTTTCCACTATTACCCTCTTAGCGCTCCGAATGTCCACTTGCATTTTCTACAGAAAGAGTGTTCAGAACTGCGCAATCAAAAGTATGGTTTAACTCTGTTAGCTTAATGAACATATCAGAAATAAGTTTCACACAATGCTTCTGTGTAGTTTTTATTTGAAGATATTATTTTTCCCAATAGAGGCCTCTTAGCGCTCAGAATGTCCAATTGCAGTTTCTACAGAAAGAGTGTTTCAGAAAGGCTCAATCAAAAGTAAGGTTCAACTCTGTTAGTTGAATGCACAGAACAGAAAGAAGTTTCATACAATGCTTCTGTGTAGTTTATATTTGAACATATTCCTTTTTCCACTATTACCCACTTAGCGCTACGAATGTCCAGTTGCATTTTCTACAGACAGAGTGTTTCCAAAGTGCTCAATCAAAGTATGGTTTAACTCTGTTAGCTGAATGCTCAGATCAGAAAGAAGTTTCACAGAATGCTTCTGTGTAGTTTATATTTGAATATATTCCTTTTTCCACTACTACTCTCTTAGCGCTCCAAATGTCCAGTTGCATTATCTACAGAAAGAGTGTTCAGATCTGCTCAATCAAAAGTATGGTTTAACTCTGTTAGCTGAATGCACAGATCAGAAAGAAGTTTCACGGAATGATTCTGTGTAGTTTATATTTGGAGACATTCCTCTTTCCACTATTACCCTCTTAGCGCTCCGAATCTCCACTTGCATTTTCTACAGAAAGGGTGTTTCAGAACGGCTCAATCAAAACTAAGGTTCAACTCTTTTAGTTGAACAAACAGAACAGAAAGAAGTTTCACACAATTCTTCTGTGTAGTTTTTATTTGTAGACATTCTTTTTCCCAATATAGGCCTCTTAGCGCTCAGAATGTCCAATTGCAGTTTCTACAGAAAGAGTGTTTCAGAACGGCTCAATCAAAAGTAAGGTTCAACTCTGTTAGTTGAATGCACAGAACAGAAAGAAGTTTCATACAATGCTTCTGTGTAGTTTATATTTGAACATATTCTTTTTTCCACTATTACCCACTTAGCGCTACGAATGTCCAGTTGCATTTTCTACAGACAGAGTGTTTCAAAACTGCTCAATCAAAAGTATGGTTTAAATCTGTTAGCTGAATGCTCAGATCAGAAAGAAGTTTCACAGAATGCTTCTGTGTAGTTTATATTTGAATATATTCCTTTTTCCACTACTACGCTCTTAGCGCTCCAAATGTCCAGTTGCATTTTCTACAGAAAGAGTGTTCAGATCTGCTCAATCAAAAGTATGGTTTAACTCTGTTAGCTGAATGCACAGATCAGAAAGAAGTTTCACCGAATGATTCTGTGTAGTTTATATTTGAAGACATTCCTTTTTCCACTATTACCCTCTTAGCGCTCTGAATCTCCACTTGCATTTGCTACAAAAAGAGTGTTTCATAACTGCTCAATCAAAAATATGTTTTATCTCTGTTAACTGAATTTACAGATCAGAAATAATTTTCACAGAATGCATCTGTGTAGTTTTTATTTGAAGATATTCTTTTTCCCAATGTAGGCCTCTTACGCTTAGCATCTCCAACTGCAGTTTCTACAGAAAGAGTGTTTCAGAACGGCTCAATCAAAAGTAAGGTTCAACTCTGTTAGTTGAATGCACAGAACAGAAAGAATTTTCACAGAATGCTACTGTGTAGTTTATATTTGAATATATTCCTTTTTCCACTATTACCCTCTTAGCGCTCCGAATGTCCACTTGCATTTTCTACAGAAAGAGTGTTCAGAACTGCGCAATCAAAAGTATGGTTTAACTCTGTTAGCTTAATGAACATATCAGAAATAAGTTTCACACAATGCTTCTGTGTAGTTTTTATTTGAAGATATTATTTTTCCCAATAGAGGCCTCTTAGCGCTCAGAATGTCCAATTGCAGTTTCTACAGAAAGAGTGTTTCAGAAAGGCTCAATCAAAAGTAAGGTTCAACTCTGTTAGTTGAATGCACAGAACAGAAAGAAGTTTCATACAATGCTTCTGTGTAGTTTATATTTGAACATATTCCTTTTTCCACTATTACCCACTTAGCGCTACGAATGTCCAGTTGCATTTTCTACAGACAGAGTGTTTCCAAAGTGCTCAATCAAAGTATGGTTTAACTCTGTTAGCTGAATGCTCAGATCAGAAAGAAGTTTCACAGAATGCTTCTGTGTAGTTTATATTTGAATATATTCCTTTTTCCACTACTACTCTCTTAGCGCTCCAAATGTCCAGTTGCATTATCTACAGAAAGAGTGTTCAGATCTGCTCAATCAAAAGTATGGTTTAACTCTGTTAGCTGAATGCACAGATCAGAAAGAAGTTTCACGGAATGATTCTGTGTAGTTTATATTTGGAGACATTCCTCTTTCCACTATTACCCTCTTAGCGCTCCGAATCTCCACTTGCATTTTCTACAGAAAGGGTGTTTCAGAACGGCTCAATCAAAACTAAGGTTCAACTCTTTTAGTTGAACAAACAGAACAGAAAGAAGTTTCACACAATTCTTCTGTGTAGTTTTTATTTGTAGACATTCTTTTTCCCAATATAGGCCTCTTAGCGCTCAGAATGTCCAATTGCAGTTTCTACAGAAAGAGTGTTTCAGAACGGCTCAATCAAAAGTAAGGTTCAACTCTGTTAGTTGAATGCACAGAACAGAAAGAAGTTTCATACAATGCTTCTGTGTAGTTTATATTTGAACATATTCTTTTTTCCACTATTACCCACTTAGCGCTACGAATGTCCAGTTGCATTTTCTACAGACAGAGTGTTTCAAAACTGCTCAATCAAAAGTATGGTTTAAATCTGTTAGCTGAATGCTCAGATCAGAAAGAAGTTTCACAGAATGCTTCTGTGTAGTTTATATTTGAATATATTCCTTTTTCCACTACTACGCTCTTAGCGCTCCAAATGTCCAGTTGCATTTTCTACAGAAAGAGTGTTCAGATCTGCTCAATCAAAAGTATGGTTTAACTCTGTTAGCTGAATGCACAGATCAGAAAGAAGTTTCACCGAATGATTCTGTGTAGTTTATATTTGAAGACATTCCTTTTTCCACTATTACCCTCTTAGCGCTCTGAATCTCCACTTGCATTTGCTACAAAAAGAGTGTTTCATAACTGCTCAATCAAAAATATGTTTTATCTCTGTTAACTGAATTTACAGATCAGAAATAATTTTCACAGAATGCATCTGTGTAGTTTTTATTTGAAGATATTCTTTTTCCCAATGTAGGCCTCTTACGCTTAGCATCTCCAACTGCAGTTTCTACAGAAAGAGTGTTTCAGAACGGCTCAATCAAAAGTAAGGTTCAACTCTGTTAGTTGAATGCACAGAACAGAAAGAATTTTCACAGAATGCTACTGTGTAGTTTATATTTGAATATATTCCTTTTTCCACTATTACCCTCTTAGCGCTCCGAATGTCCACTTGCATTTTCTACAGAAAGAGTGTTCAGAACTGCGCAATCAAAAGTATGGTTTAACTCTGTTAGCTTAATGAACATATCAGAAATAAGTTTCACACAATGCTTCTGTGTAGTTTTTATTTGAAGATATTATTTTTCCCAATAGAGGCCTCTTAGCGCTCAGAATGTCCAATTGCAGTTTCTACAGAAAGAGTGTTTCAGAAAGGCTCAATCAAAAGTAAGGTTCAACTCTGTTAGTTGAATGCACAGAACAGAAAGAAGTTTCATACAATGCTTCTGTGTAGTTTATATTTGAACATATTCCTTTTTCCACTATTACCCACTTAGCGCTACGAATGTCCAGTTGCATTTTCTACAGACAGAGTGTTTCCAAAGTGCTCAATCAAAGTATGGTTTAACTCTGTTAGCTGAATGCTCAGATCAGAAAGAAGTTTCACAGAATGCTTCTGTGTAGTTTATATTTGAATATATTCCTTTTTCCACTACTACTCTCTTAGCGCTCCAAATGTCCAGTTGCATTATCTACAGAAAGAGTGTTCAGATCTGCTCAATCAAAAGTATGGTTTAACTCTGTTAGCTGAATGCACAGATCAGAAAGAAGTTTCACGGAATGATTCTGTGTAGTTTATATTTGGATTCATTCCTCTTTCCACTATTACCCTCTTAGCACTCCGAATCTCCACTTGCATTTTCTACAGAAAGGGTGTTTCAGAACGGCTCAATCAAAACTAAGGTTCAACTCTTTTAGTTGAACAAACAGAACAGAAAGAAGTTTCACACAATTCTTCTGTGTAGTTTTTATTTGTAGACATTCTTTTTCCCAATATAGGACTCTTAGCGCTCAGAATGTCCAATTGCAGTTTCTACAGAAAGAGTGTTTCAGAACGGCTCAATCAAAAGTAAGGTTCAACTCTGTTAGTTGAATGCACAGAACAGAAAGAAGTTTCATACAATGCTTCTGTGTAGTTTATATTTGAACATATTCTTTTTTCCACTATTACCCACTTAGCGCTACGAATGTCCAGTTGCATTTTCTACAGACAGAGTGTTTCAAAACTGCTCAATCAAAAGTATGGTTTAAATCTGTTAGCTGAATGCTCAGATCAGAAAGAAGTTTCACAGAATGCTTCTGTGTAGTTTATATTTGAATATATTCCTTTTTCCACTACTACGCTCTTAGCGCTCCAAATGTCCAGTTGCATTTTCTACAGAAAGAGTGTTCAGATCTGCTCAATCAAAAGTATGGTTTAACTCTGTTAGCTGAATGCACAGATCAGAAAGAAGTTTCACCGAATGATTCTGTGTAGTTTATATTTGAAGACATTCCTTTTTCCACTATTACCCTCTTAGCGCTCTGAATCTCCACTTGCATTTGCTACAAAAAGAGTGTTTCATAACTGCTCAATCAAAAATATGTTTTATCTCTGTTAACTGAATTTACAGATCAGAAATAATTTTCACAGAATGCATCTGTGTAGTTTTTATTTGAAGATATTCTTTTTCCCAATGTAGGCCTCTTACGCTTAGCATCTCCAACTGCAGTTTCTACAGAAAGAGTGTTTCAGAACGGCTCAATCAAAAGTAAGGTTCAACTCTGTTAGTTGAATGCACAGAACAGAAAGAATTTTCACAGAATGCTACTGTGTAGTTTATATTTGAATATATTCCTTTTTCCACTATTACCCTCTTAGCGCTCCGAATGTCCACTTGCATTTTCTACAGAAAGAGTGTTCAGAACTGCGCAATCAAAAGTATGGTTTAACTCTGTTAGCTTAATGAACATATCAGAAATAAGTTTCACACAATGCTTCTGTGTAGTTTTTATTTGAAGATATTATTTTTCCCAATAGAGGCCTCTTAGCGCTCAGAATGTCCAATTGCAGTTTCTACAGAAAGAGTGTTTCAGAAAGGCTCAATCAAAAGTAAGGTTCAACTCTGTTAGTTGAATGCACAGAACAGAAAGAAGTTTCATACAATGCTTCTGTGTAGTTTATATTTGAACATATTCCTTTTTCCACTATTACCCACTTAGCGCTACGAATGTCCAGTTGCATTTTCTACAGACAGAGTGTTTCCAAAGTGCTCAATCAAAGTATGGTTTAACTCTGTTAGCTGAATGCTCAGATCAGAAAGAAGTTTCACAGAATGCTTCTGTGTAGTTTATATTTGAATATATTCCTTTTTCCACTACTACTCTCTTAGCGCTCCAAATGTCCAGTTGCATTATCTACAGAAAGAGTGTTCAGATCTGCTCAATCAAAAGTATGGTTTAACTCTGTTAGCTGAATGCACAGATCAGAAAGAAGTTTCACGGAATGATTCTGTGTAGTTTATATTTGGAGACATTCCTCTTTCCACTATTACCCTCTTAGCGCTCCGAATCTCCACTTGCATTTTCTACAGAAAGGGTGTTTCAGAACGGCTCAATCAAAACTAAGGTTCAACTCTTTTAGTTGAACAAACAGAACAGAAAGAAGTTTCACACAATTCTTCTGTGTAGTTTTTATTTGTAGACATTCTTTTTCCCAATATAGGCCTCTTAGCGCTCAGAATGTCCAATTGCAGTTTCTACAGAAAGAGTGTTTCAGAACGGCTCAATCAAAAGTAAGGTTCAACTCTGTTAGTTGAATGCACAGAACAGAAAGAAGTTTCATACAATGCTTCTGTGTAGTTTATATTTGAACATATTCTTTTTTCCACTATTACCCACTTAGCGCTACGAATGTCCAGTTGCATTTTCTACAGACAGAGTGTTTCAAAACTGCTCAATCAAAAGTATGGTTTAAATCTGTTAGCTGAATGCTCAGATCAGAAAGAAGTTTCACAGAATGCTTCTGTGTAGTTTATATTTGAATATATTCCTTTTTCCACTACTACGCTCTTAGCGCTCCAAATGTCCAGTTGCATTTTCTACAGAAAGAGTGTTCAGATCTGCTCAATCAAAAGTATGGTTTAACTCTGTTAGCTGAATGCACAGATCAGAAAGAAGTTTCACCGAATGATTCTGTGTAGTTTATATTTGAAGACATTCCTTTTTCCACTATTACCCTCTTAGCGCTCTGAATCTCCACTTGCATTTGCTACAAAAAGAGTGTTTCATAACTGCTCAATCAAAAATATGTTTTATCTCTGTTAACTGAATTTACAGATCAGAAATAATTTTCACAGAATGCATCTGTGTAGTTTTTATTTGAAGATATTCTTTTTCCCAATGTAGGCCTCTTACGCTTAGCATCTCCAACTGCAGTTTCTACAGAAAGAGTGTTTCAGAACGGCTCAATCAAAAGTAAGGTTCAACTCTGTTAGTTGAATGCACAGAACAGAAAGAATTTTCACAGAATGCTACTGTGTAGTTTATATTTGAATATATTCCTTTTTCCACTATTACCCTCTTAGCGCTCCGAATGTCCACTTGCATTTTCTACAGAAAGAGTGTTCAGAACTGCGCAATCAAAAGTATGGTTTAACTCTGTTAGCTTAATGAACATATCAGAAATAAGTTTCACACAATGCTTCTGTGTAGTTTTTATTTGAAGATATTATTTTTCCCAATAGAGGCCTCTTAGCGCTCAGAATGTCCAATTGCAGTTTCTACAGAAAGAGTGTTTCAGAAAGGCTCAATCAAAAGTAAGGTTCAACTCTGTTAGTTGAATGCACAGAACAGAAAGAAGTTTCATACAATGCTTCTGTGTAGTTTATATTTGAACATATTCCTTTTTCCACTATTACCCACTTAGCGCTACGAATGTCCAGTTGCATTTTCTACAGACAGAGTGTTTCCAAAGTGCTCAATCAAAGTATGGTTTAACTCTGTTAGCTGAATGCTCAGATCAGAAAGAAGTTTCACAGAATGCTTCTGTGTAGTTTATATTTGAATATATTCCTTTTTCCACTACTACTCTCTTAGCGCTCCAAATGTCCAGTTGCATTATCTACAGAAAGAGTGTTCAGATCTGCTCAATCAAAAGTATGGTTTAACTCTGTTAGCTGAATGCACAGATCAGAAAGAAGTTTCACGGAATGATTCTGTGTAGTTTATATTTGGAGACATTCCTCTTTCCACTATTACCCTCTTAGCACTCCGAATCTCCACTTGCATTTTCTACAGAAAGGGTGTTTCAGAACGGCTCAATCAAAACTAAGGTTCAACTCTTTTAGTTGAACAAACAGAACAGAAAGAAGTTTCACACAATTCTTCTGTGTAGTTTTTATTTGTAGACATTCTTTTTCCCAATATAGGACTCTTAGCGCTCAGAATGTCCAATTGCAGTTTCTACAGAAAGAGTGTTTCAGAACGGCTCAATCAAAAGTAAGGTTCAACTCTGTTAGTTGAATGCACAGAACAGAAAGAAGTTTCATACAATGCTTCTGTGTAGTTTATATTTGAACATATTCTTTTTTCCACTATTACCCACTTAGCGCTACGAATGTCCAGTTGCATTTTCTACAGACAGAGTGTTTCAAAACTGCTCAATCAAAAGTATGGTTTAAATCTGTTAGCTGAATGCTCAGATCAGAAAGAAGTTTCACAGAATGCTTCTGTGTAGTTTATATTTGAATATATTCCTTTTTCCACTACTACGCTCTTAGCGCTCCAAATGTCCAGTTGCATTTTCTACAGAAAGAGTGTTCAGATCTGCTCAATCAAAAGTATGGTTTAACTCTGTTAGCTGAATGCACAGATCAGAAAGAAGTTTCACCGAATGATTCTGTGTAGTTTATATTTGAAGACATTCCTTTTTCCACTATTACCCTCTTAGCGCTCTGAATCTCCACTTGCATTTGCTACAAAAAGAGTGTTTCATAACTGCTCAATCAAAAATATGTTTTATCTCTGTTAACTGAATTTACAGATCAGAAATAATTTTCACAGAATGCATCTGTGTAGTTTTTATTTGAAGATATTCTTTTTCCCAATGTAGGCCTCTTACGCTTAGCATCTCCAACTGCAGTTTCTACAGAAAGAGTGTTTCAGAACGGCTCAATCAAAAGTAAGGTTCAACTCTGTTAGTTGAATGCACAGAACAGAAAGAATTTTCACAGAATGCTACTGTGTAGTTTATATTTGAATATATTCCTTTTTCCACTATTACCCTCTTAGCGCTCCGAATGTCCACTTGCATTTTCTACAGAAAGAGTGTTCAGAACTGCGCAATCAAAAGTATGGTTTAACTCTGTTAGCTTAATGAACATATCAGAAATAAGTTTCACACAATGCTTCTGTGTAGTTTTTATTTGAAGATATTATTTTTCCCAATAGAGGCCTCTTAGCGCTCAGAATGTCCAATTGCAGTTTCTACAGAAAGAGTGTTTCAGAAAGGCTCAATCAAAAGTAAGGTTCAACTCTGTTAGTTGAATGCACAGAACAGAAAGAAGTTTCATACAATGCTTCTGTGTAGTTTATATTTGAACATATTCCTTTTTCCACTATTACCCACTTAGCGCTACGAATGTCCAGTTGCATTTTCTACAGACAGAGTGTTTCCAAAGTGCTCAATCAAAGTATGGTTTAACTCTGTTAGCTGAATGCTCAGATCAGAAAGAAGTTTCACAGAATGCTTCTGTGTAGTTTATATTTGAATATATTCCTTTTTCCACTACTACTCTCTTAGCGCTCCAAATGTCCAGTTGCATTATCTACAGAAAGAGTGTTCAGATCTGCTCAATCAAAAGTATGGTTTAACTCTGTTAGCTGAATGCACAGATCAGAAAGAAGTTTCACGGAATGATTCTGTGTAGTTTATATTTGGAGACATTCCTCTTTCCACTATTACCCTCTTAGCGCTCCGAATCTCCACTTGCATTTTCTACAGAAAGGGTGTTTCAGAACGGCTCAATCAAAACTAAGGTTCAACTCTTTTAGTTGAACAAACAGAACAGAAAGAAGTTTCACACAATTCTTCTGTGTAGTTTTTATTTGTAGACATTCTTTTTCCCAATATAGGCCTCTTAGCGCTCAGAATGTCCAATTGCAGTTTCTACAGAAAGAGTGTTTCAGAACGGCTCAATCAAAAGTAAGGTTCAACTCTGTTAGTTGAATGCACAGAACAGAAAGAAGTTTCATACAATGCTTCTGTGTAGTTTATATTTGAACATATTCTTTTTTCCACTATTACCCACTTAGCGCTACGAATGTCCAGTTGCATTTTCTACAGACAGAGTGTTTCAAAACTGCTCAATCAAAAGTATGGTTTAAATCTGTTAGCTGAATGCTCAGATCAGAAAGAAGTTTCACAGAATGCTTCTGTGTAGTTTATATTTGAATATATTCCTTTTTCCACTACTACGCTCTTAGCGCTCCAAATGTCCAGTTGCATTTTCTACAGAAAGAGTGTTCAGATCTGCTCAATCAAAAGTATGGTTTAACTCTGTTAGCTGAATGCACAGATCAGAAAGAAGTTTCACCGAATGATTCTGTGTAGTTTATATTTGAAGACATTCCTTTTTCCACTATTACCCTCTTAGCGCTCTGAATCTCCACTTGCATTTGCTACAAAAAGAGTGTTTCATAACTGCTCAATCAAAAATATGTTTTATCTCTGTTAACTGAATTTACAGATCAGAAATAATTTTCACAGAATGCATCTGTGTAGTTTTTATTTGAAGATATTCTTTTTCCCAATGTAGGCCTCTTACGCTTAGCATCTCCAACTGCAGTTTCTACAGAAAGAGTGTTTCAGAACGGCTCAATCAAAAGTAAGGTTCAACTCTGTTAGTTGAATGCACAGAACAGAAAGAATTTTCACAGAATGCTACTGTGTAGTTTATATTTGAATATATTCCTTTTTCCACTATTACCCTCTTAGCGCTCCGAATGTCCACTTGCATTTTCTACAGAAAGAGTGTTCAGAACTGCGCAATCAAAAGTATGGTTTAACTCTGTTAGCTTAATGAACATATCAGAAATAAGTTTCACACAATGCTTCTGTGTAGTTTTTATTTGAAGATATTATTTTTCCCAATAGAGGCCTCTTAGCGCTCAGAATGTCCAATTGCAGTTTCTACAGAAAGAGTGTTTCAGAAAGGCTCAATCAAAAGTAAGGTTCAACTCTGTTAGTTGAATGCACAGAACAGAAAGAAGTTTCATACAATGCTTCTGTGTAGTTTATATTTGAACATATTCCTTTTTCCACTATTACCCACTTAGCGCTACGAATGTCCAGTTGCATTTTCTACAGACAGAGTGTTTCCAAAGTGCTCAATCAAAGTATGGTTTAACTCTGTTAGCTGAATGCTCAGATCAGAAAGAAGTTTCACAGAATGCTTCTGTGTAGTTTATATTTGAATATATTCCTTTTTCCACTACTACTCTCTTAGCGCTCCAAATGTCCAGTTGCATTATCTACAGAAAGAGTGTTCAGATCTGCTCAATCAAAAGTATGGTTTAACTCTGTTAGCTGAATGCACAGATCAGAAAGAAGTTTCACGGAATGATTCTGTGTAGTTTATATTTGGAGACATTCCTCTTTCCACTATTACCCTCTTAGCGCTCCGAATCTCCACTTGCATTTTCTACAGAAAGGGTGTTTCAGAACGGCTCAATCAAAACTAAGGTTCAACTCTTTTAGTTGAACAAACAGAACAGAAAGAAGTTTCACACAATTCTTCTGTGTAGTTTTTATTTGTAGACATTCTTTTTCCCAATATAGGCCTCTTAGCGCTCAGAATGTCCAATTGCAGTTTCTACAGAAAGAGTGTTTCAGAACGGCTCAATCAAAAGTAAGGTTCAACTCTGTTAGTTGAATGCACAGAACAGAAAGAAGTTTCATACAATGCTTCTGTGTAGTTTATATTTGAACATATTCTTTTTTCCACTATTACCCACTTAGCGCTACGAATGTCCAGTTGCATTTTCTACAGACAGAGTGTTTCAAAACTGCTCAATCAAAAGTATGGTTTAAATCTGTTAGCTGAATGCTCAGATCAGAAAGAAGTTTCACAGAATGCTTCTGTGTAGTTTATATTTGAATATATTCCTTTTTCCACTACTACGCTCTTAGCGCTCCAAATGTCCAGTTGCATTTTCTACAGAAAGAGTGTTCAGATCTGCTCAATCAAAAGTATGGTTTAACTCTGTTAGCTGAATGCACAGATCAGAAAGAAGTTTCACCGAATGATTCTGTGTAGTTTATATTTGAAGACATTCCTTTTTCCACTATTACCCTCTTAGCGCTCTGAATCTCCACTTGCATTTGCTACAAAAAGAGTGTTTCATAACTGCTCAATCAAAAATATGTTTTATCTCTGTTAACTGAATTTACAGATCAGAAATAATTTTCACAGAATGCATCTGTGTAGTTTTTATTTGAAGATATTCTTTTTCCCAATGTAGGCCTCTTACGCTTAGCATCTCCAACTGCAGTTTCTACAGAAAGAGTGTTTCAGAACGGCTCAATCAAAAGTAAGGTTCAACTCTGTTAGTTGAATGCACAGAACAGAAAGAATTTTCACAGAATGCTACTGTGTAGTTTATATTTGAATATATTCCTTTTTCCACTATTACCCTCTTAGCGCTCCGAATGTCCACTTGCATTTTCTACAGAAAGAGTGTTCAGAACTGCGCAATCAAAAGTATGGTTTAACTCTGTTAGCTTAATGAACATATCAGAAATAAGTTTCACACAATGCTTCTGTGTAGTTTTTATTTGAAGATATTATTTTTCCCAATAGAGGCCTCTTAGCGCTCAGAATGTCCAATTGCAGTTTCTACAGAAAGAGTGTTTCAGAAAGGCTCAATCAAATGTAAGGTTCAACTCTGTTAGTTGAATGCACAGAACAGAAAGAAGTTTCATACAATGCTTCTGTGTAGTTTATATTTGAACATATTCCTTTTTCCACTATTACCCACTTAGCGCTACGAATGTCCAGTTGCATTTTCTACAGACAGAGTGTTTCCAAAGTGCTCAATCAAAGTATGGTTTAACTCTGTTAGCTGAATGCTCAGATCAGAAAGAAGTTTCACAGAATGCTTCTGTGTAGTTTATATTTGAATATATTCCTTTTTCCACTACTACTCTCTTAGCGCTCCAAATGTCCAGTTGCATTATCTACAGAAAGAGTGTTCAGATCTGCTCAATCAAAAGTATGGTTTAACTCTGTTAGCTGAATGCACAGATCAGAAAGAAGTTTCACGGAATGATTCTGTGTAGTTTATATTTGGAGACATTCCTCTTTCCACTATTACCCTCTTAGCGCTCCGAATCTCCACTTGCATTTTCTACAGAAAGGGTGTTTCAGAACGGCTCAATCAAAACTAAGGTTCAACTCTTTTAGTTGAACAAACAGAACAGAAAGAAGTTTCACACAATTCTTCTGTGTAGTTTTTATTTGTAGACATTCAATTTCCCAATATAGGCCTCTTAGCGCTCAGAATGTCCAATTGCAGTTTCTACAGAAAGAGTGTTTCAGAACGGCTCAATCAAAAGTAAGGTTCAACTCTGTTAGTTGAATGCACAGAACAGAAAGAAGTTTCATACAATGCTTCTGTGTAGTTTATATTTGAACATATTCTTTTTTCCACTATTACCCACTTAGCGCTACGAATGTCCAGTTGCATTTTCTACAGACAGAGTGTTTCAAAACTGCTCAATCAAAAGTATGGTTTAAATCTGTTAGCTGAATGCTCAGATCAGAAAGAAGTTTCACAGAATGCTTCTGTGTAGTTTATATTTGAATATATTCCTTTTTCCACTACTACGCTCTTAGCGCTCCAAATGTCCAGTTGCATTTTCTACAGAAAGAGTGTTCAGATCTGCTCAATCAAAAGTATGGTTTAACTCTGTTAGCTGAATGCACAGATCAGAAAGAAGTTTCACCGAATGATTCTGTGTAGTTTATATTTGAAGACATTCCTTTTTCCACTATTACCCTCTTAGCGCTCTGAATCTCCACTTGCATTTGCTACAAAAAGAGTGTTTCATAACTGCTCAATCAAAAATATGTTTTATCTCTGTTAACTGAATTTACAGATCAGAAATAATTTTCACAGAATGCATCTGTGTAGTTTTTATTTGAAGATATTCTTTTTCCCAATGTAGGCCTCTTACGCTTAGCATCTCCAACTGCAGTTTCTACAGAAAGAGTGTTTCAGAACGGCTCAATCAAAAGTAAGGTTCAACTCTGTTAGTTGAATGCACAGAACAGAAAGAATTTTCACAGAATGCTACTGTGTAGTTTATATTTGAATATATTCCTTTTTCCACTATTACCCTCTTAGCGCTCCGAATGTCCACTTGCATTTTCTACAGAAAGAGTGTTCAGAACTGCGCAATCAAAAGTATGGTTTAACTCTGTTAGCTTAATGAACATATCAGAAATAAGTTTCACACAATGCTTCTGTGTAGTTTTTATTTGAAGATATTATTTTTCCCAATAGAGGCCTCTTAGCGCTCAGAATGTCCAATTGCAGTTTCTACAGAAAGAGTGTTTCAGAAAGGCTCAATCAAAAGTAAGGTTCAACTCTGTTAGTTGAATGCACAGAACAGAAAGAAGTTTCATACAATGCTTCTGTGTAGTTTATATTTGAACATATTCCTTTTTCCACTATTACCCACTTAGCGCTACGAATGTCCAGTTGCATTTTCTACAGACAGAGTGTTTCCAAAGTGCTCAATCAAAGTATGGTTTAACTCTGTTAGCTGAATGCTCAGATCAGAAAGAAGTTTCACAGAATGCTTCTGTGTAGTTTATATTTGAATATATTCCTTTTTCCACTACTACTCTCTTAGCGCTCCAAATGTCCAGTTGCATTATCTACAGAAAGAGTGTTCAGATCTGCTCAATCAAAAGTATGGTTTAACTCTGTTAGCTGAATGCACAGATCAGAAAGAAGTTTCACGGAATGATTCTGTGTAGTTTATATTTGGAGACATTCCTCTTTCCACTATTACCCTCTTAGCGCTCCGAATCTCCACTTGCATTTTCTACAGAAAGGGTGTTTCAGAACGGCTCAATCAAAACTAAGGTTCAACTCTTTTAGTTGAACAAACAGAACAGAAAGAAGTTTCACACAATTCTTCTGTGTAGTTTTTATTTGTAGACATTCTTTTTCCCAATATAGGCCTCTTAGCGCTCAGAATGTCCAATTGCAGTTTCTACAGAAAGAGTGTTTCAGAACGGCTCAATCAAAAGTAAGGTTCAACTCTGTTAGTTGAATGCACAGAACAGAAAGAAGTTTCATACAATGCTTCTGTGTAGTTTATATTTGAACATATTCTTTTTTCCACTATTACCCACTTAGCGCTACGAATGTCCAGTTGCATTTTCTACAGACAGAGTGTTTCAAAACTGCTCAATCAAAAGTATGGTTTAAATCTGTTAGCTGAATGCTCAGATCAGAAAGAAGTTTCACAGAATGCTTCTGTGTAGTTTATATTTGAATATATTCCTTTTTCCACTACTACGCTCTTAGCGCTCCAAATGTCCAGTTGCATTTTCTACAGAAAGAGTGTTCAGATCTGCTCAATCAAAAGTATGGTTTAACTCTGTTAGCTGAATGCACAGATCAGAAAGAAGTTTCACCGAATGATTCTGTGTAGTTTATATTTGAAGACATTCCTTTTTCCACTATTACCCTCTTAGCGCTCTGAATCTCCACTTGCATTTGCTACAAAAAGAGTGTTTCATAACTGCTCAATCAAAAATATGTTTTATCTCTGTTAACTGAATTTACAGATCAGAAATAATTTTCACAGAATGCATCTGTGTAGTTTTTATTTGAAGATATTCTTTTTCCCAATGTAGGCCTCTTACGCTTAGCATCTCCAACTGCAGTTTCTACAGAAAGAGTGTTTCAGAACGGCTCAATCAAAAGTAAGGTTCAACTCTGTTAGTTGAATGCACAGAACAGAAAGAATTTTCACAGAATGCTACTGTGTAGTTTATATTTGAATATATTCCTTTTTCCACTATTACCCTCTTAGCGCTCCGAATGTCCACTTGCATTTTCTACAGAAAGAGTGTTCAGAACTGCGCAATCAAAAGTATGGTTTAACTCTGTTAGCTTAATGAACATATCAGAAATAAGTTTCACACAATGCTTCTGTGTAGTTTTTATTTGAAGATATTATTTTTCCCAATAGAGGCCTCTTAGCGCTCAGAATGTCCAATTGCAGTTTCTACAGAAAGAGTGTTTCAGAAAGGCTCAATCAAAAGTAAGGTTCAACTCTGTTAGTTGAATGCACAGAACAGAAAGAAGTTTCATACAATGCTTCTGTGTAGTTTATATTTGAACATATTCCTTTTTCCACTATTACCCACTTAGCGCTACGAATGTCCAGTTGCATTTTCTACAGACAGAGTGTTTCCAAAGTGCTCAATCAAAGTATGGTTTAACTCTGTTAGCTGAATGCTCAGATCAGAAAGAAGTTTCACAGAATGCTTCTGTGTAGTTTATATTTGAATATATTCCTTTTTCCACTACTACTCTCTTAGCGCTCCAAATGTCCAGTTGCATTATCTACAGAAAGAGTGTTCAGATCTGCTCAATCAAAAGTATGGTTTAACTCTGTTAGCTGAATGCACAGATCAGAAAGAAGTTTCACGGAATGATTCTGTGTAGTTTATATTTGGAGACATTCCTCTTTCCACTATTACCCTCTTAGCGCTCCGAATCTCCACTTGCATTTTCTACAGAAAGGGTGTTTCAGAACGGCTCAATCAAAACTAAGGTTCAACTCTTTTAGTTGAACAAACAGAACAGAAAGAAGTTTCACACAATTCTTCTGTGTAGTTTTTATTTGTAAACATTCTTTTTCCCAATATAGGCCTCTTAGCGCTCAGAATGTCCAATTGCAGTTTCTACAGAAAGAGTGTTTCAGAACGGCTCAATCAAAAGTAAGGTTCAACTCTGTTAGTTGAATGCACAGAACAGAAAGAAGTTTCATACAATGCTTCTGTGTAGTTTATATTTGAACATATTCTTTTTTCCACTATTACCCACTTAGCGCTACGAATGTCCAGTTGCATTTTCTACAGACAGAGTGTTTCAAAACTGCTCAATCAAAAGTATGTTTTAAATCTGTTAGCTGAATGCTCAGATCAGAAAGAAGTTTCACAGAATGCTTCTGTGTAGTTTATATTTGAATATATTCCTTTTTCCACTACTACGCTCTTAGCGCTCCAAATGTCCAGTTGCATTTTCTACAGAAAGAGTGTTCAGATCTGCTCAATCAAAAGTATGGTTTAACTCTGTTAGCTGAATGCACAGATCAGAAAGAAGTTTCACCGAATGATTCTGTGTAGTTTATATTTGAAGACATTCCTTTTTCCACTATTACCCTCTTAGCGCTCTGAATCTCCACTTGCATTTGCTACAAAAAGAGTGTTTCATAACTGCTCAATCAAAAATATGTTTTATCTCTGTTAACTGAATTTACAGATCAGAAATAATTTTCACAGAATGCATCTGTGTAGTTTTTATTTGAAGATATTCTTTTTCCCAATGTAGGCCTCTTACGCTTAGCATCTCCAACTGCAGTTTCTACAGAAAGAGTGTTTCAGAACGGCTCAATCAAAAGTAAGGTTCAACTCTGTTAGTTGAATGCACAGAACAGAAAGAATTTTCACAGAATGCTACTGTGTAGTTTATATTTGAATATATTCCTTTTTCCACTATTACCCTCTTAGCGCTCCGAATGTCCACTTGCATTTTCTACAGAAAGAGTGTTCAGAACTGCGCAATCAAAAGTATGGTTTAACTCTGTTAGCTTAATGAACATATCAGAAATAAGTTTCACACAATGCTTCTGTGTAGTTTTTATTTGAAGATATTATTTTTCCCAATAGAGGCCTCTTAGCGCTCAGAATGTCCAATTGCAGTTTCTACAGAAAGAGTGTTTCAGAAAGGCTCAATCAAAAGTAAGGTTCAACTCTGTTAGTTGAATGCACAGAACAGAAAGAAGTTTCATACAATGCTTCTGTGTAGTTTATATTTGAACATATTCCTTTTTCCACTATTACCCACTTAGCGCTACGAATGTCCAGTTGCATTTTCTACAGACAGAGTGTTTCCAAAGTGCTCAATCAAAGTATGGTTTAACTCTGTTAGCTGAATGCTCAGATCAGAAAGAAGTTTCACAGAATGCTTCTGTGTAGTTTATATTTGAATATATTCCTTTTTCCACTACTACTCTCTTAGCGCTCCAAATGTCCAGTTGCATTATCTACAGAAAGAGTGTTCAGATCTGCTCAATCAAAAGTATGGTTTAACTCTGTTAGCTGAATGCACAGATCAGAAAGAAGTTTCACGGAATGATTCTGTGTAGTTTATATTTGGAGACATTCCTCTTTCCACTATTACCCTCTTAGCGCTCCGAATCTCCACTTGCATTTTCTACAGAAAGGGTGTTTCAGAACGGCTCAATCAAAACTAAGGTTCAACTCTTTTAGTTGAACAAACAGAACAGAAAGAAGTTTCACACAATTCTTCTGTGTAGTTTTTATTTGTAGACATTCTTTTTCCCAATATAGGCCTCTTAGCGCTCAGAATGTCCAATTGCAGTTTCTACAGAAAGAGTGTTTCAGAACGGCTCAATCAAAAGTAAGGTTCAACTCTGTTAGTTGAATGCACAGAACAGAAAGAATTTTCACAGAATGCTACTGTGTAGTTTATATTTGAATATATTCCTTTTTCCACTATTACCCTCTTAGCGCTCCGAATGTCTACTTGCATTTTCTACAGAAAGAGTGTTCAGAACTGCGCAATCAAAAGTATGGTTTAACTCTGTTAGCTTAATGAACATATCAGAAATAAGTTTCACACAATGCTTCTGTGTAGTTTTTATTTGAAGATATTATTTTTCCCATTACAGGCCTCTTACCGCTCAGAATGTCCAATTGCAGTTTCTACAGAAAGAGTGTTTCAGAAAGGCTCAATCAAAAGTAAGGTTCAACTCTGTTAGTTGAATGCACAGAACAGAAAGAAGTTTCATACAATGATTCTGTGTAGTTTATATTTTAACATACTCTTTTTTCCACTATTACCCACTTAGCGCTACGAATGTCCAGTTGCATTTTCTACAGACAGAGTGTTTCAAAACTGCTCAATCAAAAGTATGGTTTAACTCTGTTAGCTGAATGCACAGATCAGAAAGAAGTTTCACAGAATGATTCTGTGTAGTTTATATTTGGAGACATTCCTTTTTCCACTATTACCCTCTAAGCGCTCCGAATCTCCACTTGCATTTTCTACAGAAAGAGTGTTTAAGAACGGCTCAATCAAAACTAAAGTTCAAATCTTTTAGTTGAACAAACAGAACAGAAAGAAGTTTCACACAATTCTTCTGTGTAGTTTTTATTTGTAGACATTCTTTTTCCCAATATAGGCCTCTTAGCGCTCAGAATGTCCAATTGCAGTTTCTACAGAAAGAGTGTTTCAGAACGGCTCAATCAAAAGTAAGGTTCAACTCTGTTAGTTGAATGCACAGAACAGAAAGAAGTTTCATACAATGCTTCTGTGTAGTTTATATTTGAACATATTCTTTTTTCCACTATTACCCACTTAGCGCTACGAATGTCCAGTTGCATTTTCTACAGACAGAGTGTTTCAAAACTGCTCAATCAAAAGTATGGTTTAACTCTGTTAGCTGAATGCTCAGATCAGAAAGAAGTTTCACAGAATGCTTCTGTGTAGTTTATATTTGAATATATTCCTTTTTCCACTACTACGCTCTTAGCGCTCCAAATGTCCAGTTGCATTTTCTACAGAAAGAGTGTTCAGATCTGCTCAATCAAAAGTATGGTTTAACTCTGTTAGCTGAATGCACAGATCAGAAAGAAGTTTCACCGAATTATTCTGTGTAGTTTATATTTGAAGACATTCCTTTTTCCACTATTACCCTCTTAGCGCTCCGAATCTCCACTTGCATTTTCTACAAAAAGAGTGTTTCATAACTGCTCAATCAAAAATATGTTTTATCTCTGTTAACTGAATTTATAGATCAGAAATAAGTTTCACAGAATGCATCTGTGTAGTTTTTATTTGAAGATATTCTTTTTCCCAATGTAGGCCTCTTAGCGCTTAGCATGTCCAATTGCAGTTTCTACAGAAAGAGTGTTTCAGAATGGCTCAATCAAAAGTAAGGTTCAACTCTGTTAGTTGAATGCACAGAACAGAAAGAATTTTCACAGAATGCTACTGTGTAGTTTATATTTGAATATATTCCTTTTTCCACTATTACCCTCTTAGCGCTCCGAATGTCCACTTGCATTTTCTACAGAAAGAGTGTTCAGAACTGCGCAATCAAAAGTATGGTTTAACTCTGTTAGCTTAATGAATATATCAGAAATAAGTTTCACACAATGCTTCTGTGTAGTTTTTATTTGAAGATATTATTTTTCCCATTACAGGCCTCTTACCGCTCAGAATGTCCAATTGCAGTTTCTACAGAAAGAGTGTTTCAGAAAGGCTCAATCAAAAGTAAGTTTCAACTCTGTTAGTTGAATGCACAGAACAGAAAGAAGTTTCATACAATGATTCTGTGTAGTTTATATTTGAACATACTCTTTTTTCCACTATTACCCACTTAGCGCTACGAATGTCCAGTTGCATTTTCTGCAGACAGAGTGTTTCAAAACTGGTCAATCAAAAGTATGGTTTAACTCTGTTAGCTGAATGCACAGATCAGAAAGAAGTTTCACAGAATGATTCTGTGTAGTTTATATTTGGAGACATTCCTTTTTCCACTATTACCCTCTTAGCGCTCCGAATCTCCACTTGCATTTTCTACAGAAAGAGTGTTTAAGAACGGCTCAATCAAAACTAAGGTTCAAATCTTTTAGTTGAACAAACAGAACAGAAAGAAGTTTCACACAATTCTTCTGTGTAGTTTTTATTTGTAGACATTCTTTTTCCCAATATAGGCCTCTTAGCGCTCAGAATGTCCAATTGCAGTT
Source organism: Symphalangus syndactylus (assembly GCF_028878055.3). Lineage (NCBI taxonomy): Eukaryota > Metazoa > Chordata > Mammalia > Primates > Hylobatidae > Symphalangus > Symphalangus syndactylus. Next base: position 71,742,382 of record NC_072442.2, on the reverse strand, counting down.
TCTACAGAAAGAGTGTTTCAGAACGGCTCAATCAAAAGTAAGGTTCAACTCTGTTAGTTGAATGCACAGAACAGAAAGAAGTTTCATACAATGCTTCTGTGTAGTTTATATTTGAACATATTCTTTTTTCCACTATTACCCACTTAGCGCTACGAATGTCCAGTTGCATTTTCTACAGACAGAGTGTTTCAAAACTGCTCAATCAAAAGTATGGTTTAACTCTGTTAGCTGAATGCTCAGATCAGAAAGAAGTTTCACAGAATGCTTCTGTGTAGTTTATATTTGAATATATTCCTTTTTCCACTACTACGCTCTTAGCGCTCCAAATGTCCAGTTGCATTTTCTAGAGAAAGAGTGTTCAGATCTGCTCAATCAAAAGTATGGTTTAACTCTGTTAGCTGAATGCACAGATCAGAAAGAAGTTTCACCGAATGATTCTGTGTAGTTTATATTTGAAGACATTCCTTTTTCCACTATTACCCACTTAGCGCTCCGAATTTCCACTTGCATTTACTACAAAAAGAGTGTTTCATAACTGCTCAATCAAAAATATGTTTTATCTCTGTTAACTGAATTTACAGATCAGAGATAAGTTTCACAGAATGCATCTGTGTAGTTTTTATTTGAAGATATTCTTTTTCCCAATGTAGGCCTCTTAGCGCTTAGCATGTCCAATTGCAGTTTCTACAGAAAGAGTGTTTCAGAACGGCTCAATCAAAAGTAAGGTTCAACTCTGTTAGTTGAATGCACAGAACAGAAGGAATTTTCACAGAATGCTACTGTGTAGTTTATATTTGAATATATTCCTTTTTCCACTATTACCCTCTTAGCGCTCCGAATGTCCACTTGCATTTTCTACAGAAAGAGTGTTCAGAACTGCGCAATCAAAAGTATGGTTTAACTCTGTTAGCTTAATGAACATATCAGAAATAAGTTTCACACAATGCTTCTGTGTAGTTTTTATTTGAAGATATTATTTTTCCCAATAGAGGCCTCTTAGCGCTCAGAATGTCCAATTGCAGTTTCTACAGAAAGAGTGTTTCAGAAAGGCTCAATCAAAAGTAAGGTTCAACTCTGTTAGTTGAATGCACAGAACAGAAAGAAGTTTCATACAATGCTTCTGTGTAGTTTATATCTGAACATACTCTTTTTTCCACTATTACCCACTTAGCGCTACGAATGTCCAGTTGCATTTTCTACAGACAGAGTGTTTCAAAACTGCTCAATCAAAAGTATGGTTTAACTCAGTTAGCTGAATGTTCAGATCAGAAAGAAGTTTCACAGAATGCTTCTGTGTAGTTTATATTTGAATATATTCCTTTTTCCACTACTACTCTCTTAGCGCTCAAAATGTCCAGTTGCATTTTCTACAGAAAGTGTGTTCAGATCTGCTCAATCAAAAGTATGGTTTAACTCTGTTAGCTGAATGCACAGATCAGAAAGAAGTTTCACAGAATGATTCTGTGTAGTTTATATTTGGAGACATTCCTTTTTCCACTATTACCCTCTTAGCACTCCGAATCTCCACTTGCATTTTCTACAGAAAGAGTGTTTCAGAACGGCTCAATCAAAACTAAGGTTCAACTCTTTTAGTTGAACAAACAGAACAGAAAGAAGTTTCACACAATTCTTCTGTGTAGTTTTTATTTGTAGACATTCTTTTTCCCAATATAGTCCTCTTAGCGCTCAGAATGTCCAATTGCAGTTTCTACAGAAAGAGTGTTTCAGAACGGCTCAATCAAAAGTAAGGTTCAACTCTGTTAGTTGAATGCGCAGAACAGAAAGAAGTTTCATACAATGCTTCTGTGTAGTTTATATTTGAACATATTCTTTTTTCCACTATTACCCACTTAGCGCTACGAATGTCCAGTTCCATTTTCTACAGACAGAGTGTTTCAAAACTGCTCAATCAAAAGTATGGTTTAACTCTGTTAGCTGAATGCTCAGATCAGAAAGAAGTTTCACAGAATGCTTCTGTGTAGTTTATATTTGAATATATTCCTTTTTCCACTACTACGCTCTTAGCGCTCCAAATGTCCAGTTGCATTTTCTACAGAAAGAGTGTTCAGATCTGCTCAATCAAAAGTATGGTTTAACTCTGTTAGCTGAATGCACAGATCAGAAAGAAGTTTCACCGAATTATTCTGTGTAGTTTATATTTGAAGACATTCCTTTTTCCACTATTACCCTCTTAGCGCTCCGAATCTCCACTTGCATTTTCTACAAAAAGAGTGTTTCATAACTGCTCAATCAAAAATATGTTTTATCTCTGTTAACTGAATTTATAGATCAGAAATAAGTTTCACAGAATGCATCTGTGTAGTTTTTATTTGAAGATATTCTTTTTCCCAATGTAGGCCTCTTAGCGCTTAGCATGTCCAATTGCAGTTTCTACAGAAAGAGTGTTTCAGAACGGCTCAATCAAAAGCAAGGTTCAACTCTGTTAGTTGAATGCACAGAACAGAAAGAATTTTCACAGAATGCTACTGTGTAGTTTATATTTGAATATATTCCTTTGTCCACTATTACCCTCTTAGCGCTCCGAATGTCCACTTGCATTTTCTACAGAAAGAGTGTTCAGAACTGCGCAATCAAAAGTATGGTTTAACTCTGTTAGCTTAATGAACATATCAGAAATAAGTTTCACACAATGCTTCTGTGTAGTTTTTATTTGAAGATATTATTTTTCCCATTACAGGCCTCTTACCGCTCAGAACGTCCAATTGCAGTTTCTACAGAAAGAGTGTTTCAGAAAGGCTCAATCAAAAGTAAGGTTCAACTCTGTTAGTTGAATGCACAGAACAGAAAGAAGTTTCATACAATGATTCTCTGTAGTTTATATTTGAACATACTCTTTTTTCCACTATTACCCACTTAGCGCTACGAATGTCCAGTTGCATTTTCTGCAGACAGAGTGTTTCAAAACTGGTCAATCAAAAGTATGGTTTAACTCTGTTAGCTGAATGCACAGATCAGAAAGAAGTTTCACAGAATGATTCTGTGTAGTTTATATTTGGAGACATTCCTTTTTCCACTATTACCCTCTTAGCGCTCCGAATCTCCACTTGCATTTTCTACAGAAAGAGTGTTTAAGAACGGCTCAATCAAAACTAAGGTTCAAATCTTTTAGTTGAACAAACAGAACAGAAAGAAGTTTCACACAATTCTTCTGTGTAGTTTTTATTTGTTGACATTCTTTTTCCCAATATAGGCCTCTTAGCGCTCAGAATGTCCAATTGCAGTTTCTACAGAAAGAGTGTTTCAGAACGGCTCAATCAAAAGTAAGGTTCAACTCTGTTAGTTGAATGCACAGAACAGAAAGAAGTTTCATACAATGCTTCTGTGTAGTTTATATTTGAACATATTCTTTTTTCCACTATTACCCACTTAGCGCTACGAATGTCCAGTTGCATTTTCTACAGACAGAGTGTTTCAAAACTGCTCAATCAAAAGTATGGTTTAACTCTGTTAGCTGAATGCTCAGATGAGAAAGAAGTTTCACAGAATGCTTCTGTGTAGTTTATATTTGAATATATTCCTTTTTCCACTACTACGCTCTTAGCGCTCCAAATGTCCAGTTGCATTTTCTAGAGAAAGAGTGTTCAGATCTGCTCAATCAAAAGTATGGTTTAACTCTGTTAGCTGAATGCACAGATCAGAAAGAAGTTTCACCGAATGATTCTGTGTAGTTTATATTTGAAGACATTCCTTTTTCCACTATTACCCTCTTAGCGCTCCGAATCTCCACTTGCATTTTCTACAAAAAGAGTGTTTCATAACTGCTCAATCAAAAATATGTTTTATCTCTGTTAACTGAATTTACAGATCAGAGATAAGTTTCACAGAATGCATCTGTGTAGTTTTTATTTGAAGATATTCTTTTTCCCAATGTAGGCCTCTTAGCGCTTAGCATGTCCAATTGCAGTTTCTACAGAAAGAGTGTTTCAGAACGGCTCAATCAAAAGTAAGGTTCAACTCTGTTAGTTGAATGCACAGAACAGAAAGAATTTTCACAGAATACTACTGTGTAGTTTATATTTGAATATATTCCTTTTTCCACTATTACCCTCTTAGCGCTCCGAATGTCCACTTGCATTTTCTACAGAAAGAGTGTTCAGAACTGTGCAATCAAAAGTATGGTTTAACTCTGTTAGCTTAATGAACATATCAGAAATAAGTTTCACACAATGCTTCTGTGTAGTTTTTATTTGAAGATATTATTTTTCCCAATAGAGGCCTCTTAGCGCTCAGAATGTCCAATTGCAGTTTCTACAGAAAGAGTGTTTCAGAAAGGCTCAATCAAAAGTAAGGTTCAACTCTGTTAGTTGAATGCACAGAACAGAAAGAAGTTTCATACAATGCTTCTGTGTAGTTTATATCTGAACATACTCTTTTTTCCACTATTACCCACTTAGCGCTACGAATGTCCAGTTGCATTTTCTACAGACAGAGTGTTTCAAAACTGCTCAATCAAAAGTATGGTTTAACTCAGTTAGCTGAATGCTCAGATCAGAAAGAAGTTTCACAGAATGCTTCTGTGTAGTTTATATTTGAATATATTCCTTTTTCCACTACTACTCTCTTAGCGCTCCAAATGTCCAGTTGCATTTTCTACAGAAAGTGTGTTCAGATCTGCTCAATCAAAAGTATGGTTTAACTCTGTTAGCTGAATGCACAGATCAGAAAGAAGTTTCACAGAATGATTCTGTGTAGTTTATATTTGGAGACATTCCTTTTTCCACTATTACCCTCTTAGCACTCCGAATCTCCACTTGCATTTTCTACAGAAAGAGTGTTTAAGAACGGCTCAATCAAAACTAAGTTTCAACTCTTTTAGTTGAACAAACAGAACAGAAAGAAGTTTCACACAATTCTTCTGTGTAGTTTTTATTTGTAGACATTCTTTTTCCCAATATAGGCCTCTTAGCTCTCAGAATGTCCAATTACAGTTTCTACAGAAAGAGTGTTTCAGAACGGCTCAATCAAAAGTAAGGTTCAACTCTGTTAGTTGAATGCGCAGAACAGAAAGAAGTTTCATACAATGCTTCTGTGTAGTTTATATTTGAACATATTCTTTTTTCCACTATTACCCACTTAGCGCTACGAATGTCCTGTTGCATTTTCTACAGACAGAGTGTTTCAAAACTGCACAATCAAAAGTATGGTTTAACTCTGTTAGCTGAATGCTCAGATCAGAAAGAAGTTTCACAGAATGATTCTGTGTAGTTTATATTTGGAGACATTCCTTTTTCCACTATTACCCTCTTAGCGCTCCGAATCTCCACTTGCATTTTCTACAGAAAGAGTGTTTAAGAACGGCTCAATCAAAACTAAGTTTCAACTCTTTTAGTTGAACAAACAGAACAGAAAGAATTTTCACACAATTCTTCTGTGTAGTTTTTATTTGTAGACATTCTTTTTCCCAATATAGGCCTCTTAGCGCTCAGAATGTCCAATTGCAGTTTCTACAGAAAGAGTGTTTCAGAACGGCTCAATCAAAAGTAAGGTTCAACTCTGTTAGTTGAATGCACAGAACAGAAAGAAGTTTCATACAATGCTTCTGTGTAGTTTATATTTGAACATATTCTTTTTTCCACTATTACCCACTTAGCGCTACGAATGTCCAGTTGCATTTTCTACAGACAGAGTGTTTCAAAACTGCTCAATCAAAAGTATGGTTTAACTCTGTTAGCTGAATGCTCAGATCAGAAAGAAGTTTCACAGAAGGCTTCTGTGTAGTTTATATTTGAATATATTCCTTTTTCCACTACTACGCTCTTAGCGCTCCAAATGTCCAGTTGCATTTTCTACAGAAAGAGTGTTCAGATCTGCTCAATCAAAAGTATGGTTTAATTCTGTTAGCTGAATGCACAGATCAGAAAGAAGTTTCACCGAATGATTCTGTGTAGTTTATATTTGAAGACATTCCTTTTTCCACTATTACCCTCTTAGCGCTCCGAATCTCCACTTGCATTTTCTACAAAAAGAGTGTTTCGTAACTGCTCAATGAAAAATATGTTTTATCTCTGTTAACTGAATTTACAGATCAGAAATAAGTTTCACAGAATGCATCTGTGTAGTTTTTATTTGAAGATATTCTTTTTCCCAATGTAGGCCTCTTAGCGCTTAGCATGTCCAATTGCAGTTTCTACAGAAACGGTGTTTCAGAACGGCTCAATCAAAAGTAAGGTTCAACTCTGTTAGTTGAATGCACAGAACAGAAAGAATTTTCACAGAATGCTACTGTGTAGTTTATATTTGAATATATTCCTTTTTCCACTATTACCCTCTTAGCGCTCCGAATGTCCACTTGCATTTTCTACAGAAAGAGTGTTCAGAACTGCGCAATCAAAAGTATGGTTTAACTCTGTTAGCTTAATGAACATATCAGAAATAAGTTTCACACAATGCTTCTGTGTAGTTTTTATTTGAAGATATTATTTTTCCCATTACAGGCCTCTTAGCGCTCAGAATGTCCAATTGCAGTTTCTATAGAAAGAGTGTTTCAGAAAGGCTCAATCAAAAGTAAGGTTCAACTCTGTTAGTTGAATGCACAGAACAGAAAGAAGTTTCATACAATGCTTCTGTGTAGTTTATATTTGAACATACTCTTTTTTCCACTATTACCCACTTAGCGCTACGAATGTCCAGTTGCATTTTCTACAGACAGAGTGTTTCAAAACTGCTCAATCAAAAGTATGGTTTAACCCTGTTAGCTGAATGCACACATCAGAGAGAAGTTTCACAGAATGATTCTGTGTAGTTTATATTTGGAGACATTCCTTTTTCCACTATTACCCTCTTAGCGCTCCGAATCTCCACTTGCATTTTCTACAGAAAGAGTGTTTAAGAACGGCTCAATCAAAACTAAGGTGCAACTCTTTTAGTTGAACAAACAGAACAGAAAGAAGTTTCACACAATACTTCTGTGTTGTTTTTATTTGTAGACATTCTTTTTCCCAATATAGGACTCTTAGCGCTCAGAATGTCCAATTGCAGTTTCTACAGAAAGAGTGTTTCAGAACGGCTCAATCAAAAGTAAGGTTCAACTCTGTTAGTTGAATGCACAGAACAGAAAGAAGTTTCATACAATGGGTCTGTGTAGTTTATATTTGAACATATTCTCTTTTCCACTATAACCCACTTAGCGCTACGAATGTCCAGTTGCATTTTCTACAGACAGAGTGTTTCAAAACTGCTCAATCAAAAGTATGGTTTAACTCTGTTAGCTGAATGCTAAGATCAGAAAGAAATTTCACAGAATGCTTCTGTGTAGTTTATGTTTGAATATATTCCTTTTTCCACTACTACGCTCTTAGCGCTCCAAATGTCCAGTTGCATTTTCTACAGAAAGAGTGTTCACATCTGCTCAATCAAAGGTATGGTTTAACTCTGTTAGCTGAATGCACAGATCAGAAAGAAGTTTCACCGAATGATTCTGTGTAGTTTATATTTGAAGATATTCCTTTTTCCACTATTACCCTCTTAGCAATCCGAATCTCCACTTGCATTTTCTACAAAAAGAGTGTTTCATAACTGCTCAATCAAAAATATGTTTTATCTCTGTTAACTGAATTTACAGATCAGACATAAGTTTCACAGAATGCATCTGTGTAGTTTTTATTTGAAGATATTCTTTTTCCCAATGTAGGCCTCTTAGCGCTTTGCATGTCCAATTGCAGTTTCTACAGAAAGAGTGTTTCAGAACGGCTCAATCAAAAGTAAGGTTCAACTCTGTTAGTTGAATGCACAGAACAGAAAGAATTTTCACAGAATGCTACTGTGTAGTTTATATTTGAATATATTCCTTTTTCCACTATTACCCTCTTAGCGCTCCGAATGTCCACTTGCATTTTCTACAGAAAGAGTGTTCAGAACTGCGCAATCAAAAGTATGGTTTAACTCTGTTAGCTTAATGAACATATCAGAAATAAGTTTCACACAATGCTTCTGTGTAGTTTTTATTTGAAGATATTATTTTTCCCATTACAGGCCTCTCAGCGCTCAGAATGTCCAATTGCAGTTTCTACAGAAAGAGTGTTTCAGAAAGGCTCAATCAAAAGTAAGGTTCAACTCTGTTAGTTGAATGCACAGAACAGAAAGAAGTTTCATACAATGATTCTGTGTAGTTTATATTTGAACATACTCTTTTTTCCACTATTACCCACTTAGCGCTACGAATGTCCAGTTGCATTTTCTACAGACAGAGTGTTTCAAAACTGCTCAATCAAAAGTATGGTTTAACTCTGTTAGCTGAATGCTCAGATCAGAAAGAAGTTTCACAGAATGCTTCTGTGTAGTTTATATTTGAATATATTCCTTTTTCCACTACTACTCTCTTAGCGCTCCAAATGTCCAGTTGCATTTTCTACAGAAAGAGTGTTCTGATCTGCTCAATCTAAAGTATGGTTTAACTCTGTTAGCTGAATGCACAGATCAGAAAGAAGTTTCACAGAATGATTCTGTGTAGTTTATATTTGGAGACATTCCTTTTTCCACTATTACCCTCTTAGCGCTCCGAATCTCCACTTGCATTTTCTACAGAAAGAGTGTTTCAGAACGGCTCAATCAAAACTAAGGTTCAACTCTTTTAGTTGAACAAACAGAACAGAAAGAAGTTTCACACAATTCTTCTGTGTAGTTTTTATTTGTAGACATTCTTTTTCCCAATATAGGCCTCTTAGCGCTCAGAATGTCCAATTGCAGTTTCTACAGAAACAGTGTTTCAGAACGGCTCAATCAAAAGTAAGGTTCAACTCTGTTAGTTGAATGCGCAGAACAGAAAGAAGTTTCATACAATGCTTTTGTGTAGTTTATATTTGAACATATTCTTTTTTCCACTATTACCCACTTAGCGCTACGAATGTCCAGTTGCATTTTCTACAGACAGAGTGTTTCAAAACTGCTCAATCAAAAGTATGGTTTAACTCTGTTAGCTGAATGCTCAGATCAGAAAGAAGTTTCACAGAATGCTTCTGTGTAGTTTATATTTGAATATATTCCTTTTTCCACTACTACGCTCTTAGCGCTCCAAATGTCCAGTTGCATTTTCTACAGAAAGAGTGTTCAGATCTTCTCAATCAAAAGTATGTTTTAACTCTGTTAGCTGAATGCACAGATCAGAAAGAAGTTTCACCGAATGATTCTGTGTAGTTTATATTTGAAGACATTCCTTTTTCCACTATTACCCTCTTAGCGCTCCGAATCTCCACTTGCATTTTCTACAAAAAGAGTGTTTCATAACTGCTCAATCAAAAATATGTTTTATCTCTGTTAACTGAATTTACAGATCAGAAATAAGTTTCACAGAATGCATCTGTGTAGTTTTTATTTGAAGATATTCTTTTTCCCAATGTAGGCCTCTTAGCGCTTAGCATGTCCAATTGCAGTTTCTACAGAAAGAGTGTTTCAGAACGGCTCAATCAAAAGTAAGGTTCAACTCTGTTAGTTGAATGCACAGAACAGAAAGAATTTTCACAGAATGCTACTGTGTAGTTTATATTTGAATATATTCCTTTTTCCACTATTACCCTCTTAGCGCTCCGAATGTCCACTTGCATTTTCTACAGAAAGAGTGTTCAGAACTGCGCAATCAAAAGTATGGTTTAACTCTGTTAGCTTAATGAACATATCAGAAAGAAGTTTCACACAATGCTTCTGTGTAGTTTTTATTTGAAGATATTATTTTTCCCAATATAGGCCTCTTAGCGCTCAGAATGTCCAATTGCAGTTTCTACAGAAAGAGTGTTTCAGAAAGGCTCAATCAAAAGTAAGGTTCAACTCTGTCAGTTGAATGCACAGAACAGAAAGAAGTTTCATACAATGCTTCTGTGTAGTTTATATTTGAACATATTCTTTTTTCCACTATTACCCACTTAGCGCTACGAATGTCCAGTTGCATTTTCTACAGACAGAGTGTTTCCAAACTGCTCAATCAAAAGTATGGTTTAACTCTGTTAGCTGAATGCTCAGATCAGAAAGAAGTTTCACAGAATGCTTCTGTGTAGTTTATATTTGAATATATTCCTTTTTGCACTACTACTCTCTTAGCGCTCCAAATGTCCAGTTGCATTTTCTACAGAAAGAGTGTTCAGATCTGCTCAATCAAAAGTATGGTTTAACTCTGTTAGCTGAATGCACAGATCAGAAAGAAGTTTCACAGAATGATTCTGTGTAGTTTATATTTGGAGACATTCCTTTTTCCACTATTACCCTCTTAGCGCTCCGAATCTCCACTTGCATTTTCTACAGAAAGTGTGTTTCAGAACGGCTCAATCAAAGCTAAGGTTCAACTCTTTTAGTTGAACAAACAGAACAGAAAGAAGTTTCACACAATTCTTCTGTGTAGTTTTTATTTGTAGACATTCTTTTTCCCAATATAGGCCTCTTAGCGCTCAGAATGTCCAATTGCAGTTTCTACAGAAAGAGTGTTTCAGAACGGCTCAATCAAAAGTAAGGTTCAACTCTGTTAGTTGAATGCACAGAACAGAAAGAAGTTTCATACAATGCTTCTGTGTAGTTTATATTTGAACATATTCTTTTTTCCACTATTACCCACTTAGCGCTACGAATGTCCAGTTGCATTTTCTACAGACAGAGTGTTTCAAAACTGCTCAATCAAAAGTATGGTTTAACTCTGTTACCTGAATGCTCAGATCAGAAAGAAGTTTCACAGAATGCTTCTGTGTAGTTTATATTTGAATATATTCCTTTTTCCACTACTACGCTCTTAGCGCTCCAAATGTCCAGTTGCATTTTCTACAGAAAGAGTGTTCAGATCTGCTCAATCAAAAGTATGGTTTAACTCTGTTAGCTGAATGCACAGATCAGAAAGAAGTTTCACCGAATGATTCTGTGTAGTTTATATTTGAAGATATTCCTTTTTCCACTATTACCCTCTTAGCGCTCCGAATCTCCACTTGCATTTTCTACAAAAAGAGTGTTTCATAACTGCTCAATCAAAAATATGTTTTATCTCTGTTAACTGAATTTACAGATCAGAAATAAGTTTCACAGAAAGCATCGGTGTAGTTTTTATTTGAAGATATTCTTTTTCCCAATGTAGGCCTCTTAGCGCTTAGCATGTCCAATTGCAGTTTCTACAGAAAGAGTGTTTCAGAACAGCTCAATCAAAAGTAAGGTTCAACTCTGTTAGTTGAATGCACAGAACAGAAAGAATTTTCACAGAATGCTACTGTGTAGTTTATATTTGAATATATTCCTTTTTCCACTCTTACCCTCTTAGCGCTCCGAATGTCCACTTGCATTTTCTACAGAAAGAGTGTTCAGAACTGCGCAATCAAAAGTATGGTTTATCTCTGTTAGCTTAATGAACATATCAGAAATAAGTTTCACACAATGCTTCTGTGTAGTTTTTATTTGAAGATATTATTTTTCCCATTACAGGCCTCTCAGCGCTCAGAATGTCCAATTGCAGTTTCTACAGAAAGAGTGTTTCAGAAAGGCTCAATCAAAAGCAAGGTTCAACTCTGTTAGTTGAATGCACAGAACAGAAAGAAGTTTCATACAATGATTCTGTGTAGTTTATATTTGAACATACTCTTTTTTCCACTATTACCCACTTAGCGCTACGAATGTCCAGTTGCATTTTCTACAGACAGAGTGTTTCAAAACTGCTCAATCAAAAGTATGGTTTAACTCTGTTAGCTGAATGCTCAGATCAGAAAGAAGTTTCACAGAATGCTTCTGTGTAGTTTATATTTGAATATATTCCTTTTTCCACTACTACTCTCTTAGCGCTCCAAATGTCCAGTTGCATTTTCTACAGAAAGAGTGTTCTGATCTGCTCAATCTAAAGTATGGTTTAACTCTGTTAGCTGAATGCACAGATCAGAAAGAAGTTTCACAGAATGATTCTGTGTAGTTTATATTTGGAGACATTCCTTTTTCCACTATTACCCTCTTAGCGCTCCGAATCTCCACTTGAATTTTCTACAGAAAGAGTGTTTCAGAACGGCTCAATCAAAACTAAGGTTCAACTCTTTTAGTTGAACAAACAGAACAGAAAGAAGTTTCACACAATTCTTCTGTGTAGTTTTTATTTGTAGACATTCTTTTTCCCAATATAGGCCTCTTAGCGCTCAGAATGTCCAATTGCAGTTTCTACAGAAAGAGTGTTTCAGAACGGCTCAATCAAAAGTAAGGTTCAACTCTGTTAGTTGAATGCACAGAACAGAAAGAAGTTTCATACAATGCTTCTGTGTAGTTTATATTTGAACATATTCTTTTTTCCACTATTACCCACTTAGCGCTCCGAATGTCCAGTTGCATTTTCAACAGAAAGAGTGTTCAGATCTGCTCAATCAAAAGTATGGTTTAACTCTGTTAGCTGAATGCACAGATCAGAAAGAAGTTTCACCGAATGATTCTGTGTAGTTTATATTTGAAGACATTCCTTTTTCCACTATTACCTTCTTAGCGCTCCGAATCTCCACTTGCATTTTCTACAAAAAGAGTGTTTCTTAACTGCTCAATCAAAAATATGTTTTATCTCTGTTAACTGAATTTACAGATCAGAAATAAGTTTCACAGAATGCATCTGTGTAGTTTTTATTTGAAGATATTCTTTTTCCCAATGTAAGCCTCTTAGCGCTTAGCATGTCCAATTGCAGTTTCTACAGAAAGAGTGTTTCAGAACGGCTCAATCAAAAGTAAGGTTCAACTCTGTTAGTTGAATGCACAGAAGAGAAAGAATTTTCACAGAATGCTACTGTGTAGTTTATATTTGAATATATTCCTTTTTCCACTATTACCCTCTTAGCGCTCCGAATGTCCACTTGCATTTTGTACAGAAAGAGTGTTCAGAACTGCGCAATCAAAAGTATGGTTTAACTCTGTTAGCTTAATGAACATATCAGAAAGAAGTTTCACACAATTCTTCTTTGTAGTTTTTATTTGTAGACATTCTTTTTCCCAATATAGGCCTCTTAGCGCTCAGAATGTCCAATTGCAGTTTCTACAAAAGAGCGTTTCAGAACGGCTCAATCAAAAGTAACGTTCAACTCTGTTAGTTGAATGCACAGAACAGAAAGAAGTTTCATACAATGCTTCTGTGTAGTTTATATTTGAACATATTCTTTTTTCCACTATTACCCACTTAGCGCTACGAATGTCCAGTTGCATTTTCTACAGACAGAGTGTTTCAAAACTGCTCAATCAAAAGTATGGTTTAACTCTGTTAGCTGAATGCTCAGATCAGAAAGAAGTTTCACAGAATGTTTCTGTGTAGTTTATATTTGAATATATTCCTTTTTCCACTACTACGCTCTTAGCGCTCCAAATGTCCAGTTGCATTTTCAACAGAAAGAGTGTTCAGATCTGCTCAATCAAAAGTATGGTTTAACTCTGTTAGCTGAATGCACAGATCAGAAAGAAGTTTCACCGAATGATTCTGTGTAGTTTATATTTGAAGACATTCCTTTTTCCACTATTACCCACTTAGCGCTCCGAATCTCCACTTGCATTTTCTACAAAAAGAGTGTTTCATAACTGCTCAATCAAAAATATGTTTTATCTCTATTAAATGAATTTACAGATCAGAAATAAGTTCCACAGAATGCATCTGTGTAGTTTTTATTTGAAGATATTCTTTTTCAAAATGTAGGCCTCTTAGCGCTTAGCATGTCCAATTGCAGTTTCTACAGAAAGAGTGTTTCAGAACGGCTCAATCAAAAGTAAGGTTCAACTCTGTTAGTTGAATGCACAGAACAGAAAGAATTTTCACAGAATGCTACTGTGTAGTTTATATTTGAATATATTCCTTTTTCCACTATTACCCTCTTAGCGCTCCGAATGTCCACTTGCATTTTCTACAGAAAGAGTGTTCAGAACTGCGCAATCAAAAGTATGGTTTAACTCTGTTAGCTTAATGAACATATCAGAAATAAGTTTCACACAATGCTTCTGTGTAGTTTTTATTTGAAGATATTATTTTTCCCAATATAGGCCTCTTAGCGCTCAGAATGTCCAATTGCAGTTTCTACAGAAAGAGTGTTTCAGAAAGGCTCAATCAAAAGTAAGGTTCAATTCTGTTAGTGGAATGCACAGAACAGAAAGAAGTTTCATACAATGCTTCAGTGTAGTTTATATTTGAACATATTCTTTTTTCCACTATTACCCACTTAGCGCTACGAATGTCCAGTTGCATTTTCTACAGACAGAGTGTTTCAAAACTCCTCAATCAAAAGTATGGTTTAACTCTGTTAGCTGAATGCTCAGATCAGAAAGAAGTTTCACAGAATGCTTCTGTGTAGTTTATATTTGAATATATTCCTTTTTCCACTACTACGCTCTTAGCGCTCCAAATGTCCAGTTGCATTTTCAAAAGAAAGAGTGTTCAGATCTGCTCAATCAAAAGTATGGTTTAACTCTGTTAGCTGAATGCACAGATCAGAAAGAAGTTTCACCGAATGATTCTGTGTAGTTTATATTTGAAGACAATCCTTTTTCCACTATTACCCTCTTAGCGCTCCGAATCTCCACTTGCATTTTCTACAAAAAGAGTGTTTCATAACTGCTCAATCAAAAATATGTTTTATCTCTGTTAACTGAGTTTACAGATCAGAAATAAGTTTCACAGAATGCATCTGTGTAGTTTTTATTTGAAGATATTCTTTTTCCCAATGTAGGCCTCTTAGCGCTTAGCATGTCCAATTGCAGTTTCTACAGAAAGAGTGTTTCAGAACGGCTCAATCAAAAGTAAGGTTCAACTCTGTTAGTTGAATGCACAGAACAGAAAGAATTTTCACAGAATGCTACTGTGTAGTTTATATTTGAATATATTCCTTTTTCCACTATTACCCTCTTACCGCTCCGAATGTCCACTTGCATTTTCTACAGAAAGAGTGTTCAGAACTGCGCAATCAAAAGTATGGTTTAACTCTGTTAGTTTAATGAACATATCAGAAATAAGTTTCACACAATGCTTCTGTGTATTTTTTATTTGAAGATATTATTTTTCCCAATAGAGGCCTCTTAGCGCTCAGAATGTCCAATTGCAGTTTCTACAGAAAGAGTGTTTCAGAAAGTCTCAATCAAAAGTAAGGTTCAACTCTGTTAGTTGAATGCACAGAACAGAAAGAAGTTTCATACAATGCTTCTGTGTAGTTTATATTTGAACATATTCTTTTTTCCACTATTACCCACTTAGCGCTACGAATGTCCAGTTGCATTTTCTACAGACAGAGTGTTTCAAAACTGCTCAATCATAAGTATGGTTTAACTCTGTTAGCTGAATGCTCAGATCAGAAAGAAGTTTCACAGAATGCTTCTGTGTAGTTTATATTTGAATATATTCCTTTTTCCACTACTACTCTCTTAGCGCTCCAAATGTCCAGTTGCATTTTCTACAGAAAGAGTGTTCAGATCTGCTCAATCAAAAGTATGGTTTAACACTGTTAGCTGAATGCACAGATCAGAAAGAAGTTTCACAGAATGATTCTGTGTAGTTTATATTTGGAGACATTCCTTTTTCCACTATTACCCTCTTAGCGCTCCGAATCTCCACTTGCATTTTCTACAGAAAGAGTGTTTCAGAACGGCTCAATCAAAACTAAGGTTCAACTCTTTTAGTTGAACAAACAGAACAGAAAGAAGTTTCACACAATTCGTCTGTGTTGTTTTTATTTGTAGACATTCTCTTTCCCAATATAGGCCTCTTAGCGCTCAGAATGTCCAATTGCAGTTTGTACAGAAAGAGTGTTTCAGAACGGCTCAATCAAAAGTAAGGTTCAACTCTGTTAGTTGAATGCACAGAACAGAAAGAAGTTTCATACAATGCTTCTGTGTAGTTTATATTTGAACATATTCTCTTTTCCACTATTACCCACTTAGCGCTACGAATGTCCAGTTGCATTTTCTACAGACAGAGTGTTTCAAAACTGCTCAATCAAAAGTATGGTTTAACTCTGTTAGCTGAATGCTCAGATCAGAAAGAAATTTCACAGAATGCTTCTGTGTAGTTTATGTTTGAATATATTCCTTTTTCCACTACTACGCTCTTAGCGCTCCAAATGTCCAGTTGCATTTTCTACAGAAAGAGTGTTCACATCTGCTCAATCAAAGGTATGGTTTAACTCTGTTAGCTGAATGCACAGATCAGAAAGAAGTTTCACCGAATGATTCTGTGTAGTTTATATTTGAAGATATTCCTTTTTCCACTATTACCCTCTTAGCGCTCCGAATCTCCACTTGCATTTTCTACAAAAAGAGTGTTTCATAACTGCTCAATCAAAAATATGTTTTATCTCTGTTAACTGAATTTACAGATCAGAAATAAGTTTCACAGAATGCATCTGTGTAGTTTTTATTTGAAGATATTCTTTTTCCCAATGTAGGCCTCTTAGCGCTTAGCATGTCCAATTGCAGTTTCTACAGAAAGAGTGTTTCAGAACGCCTCAATCAAAAGTAAGGTTCAACTCTGTTAGTTGAATTCACAGAACAGAAAGAATTTTCACAGAATGCTACTGTGTAGTTTATATTTGAATATATTCCTTTTTCCACTATTACCCTCTTAGCGCTCCGAAAGTCCACTTGCATTTTCTACAGAAAGAGTGTTCAGAACTGCGCAATCAAAAGTATGGTTTAACTCTGTTAGCTTAATGAACATATCAGAAATAAGTTTCACACAATGCTTCTGTGTAGTTTTTATTTGAAGATATTATTTTTCCCAATATAGGCCTCTTAGCACTCAGAATGTCGAATTGCAGTTTCTACAGAAAGAGCGTTTCAGAAAGGCTCAATCAAAAGTAAGGTTCAACTCTGTTAGTTGAATGCACAGAACAGAAAGAAGTTTCATACAATGCTTCTGTGTAGTTTATATTTGAACATATTCTTTTTTCCACTATTACCCACTTAGCACTACGAATGTCCAGTTGCATTTTCTACAGACAGAGTGTTTCAAAACTGCTCAAACAAAAGTATGGTTTAACTCTGTTAGCTGAATGCTCAGATCAGAAATAAGTTTCACAGAATGCTTCTGTGTAGTTTATATTTGAATATATTCGTTTTTCCACTACTACTCTCTTAGCGCTCCAAATGTCCAGTTATACTTTCTACAGAATGAGTGTTCAGATCTGCTCAATCAAAAGTATGATTTAACTCTGTTAGCTGAATGCTCAGATCAGAAAGAAGTTTCACCGAATGATTCTGTGTAGTTTATATTTGGAGACATTCCTTTTTCCACTATTACCCTCTTAGCGCTCCGAATCTCCACTTGCATTTTCTACAGAAAGAGTGTTTCAGAATGGCTCAATCAAAACTAAGGTTCAACTCTTTTAGTTGAACAAACAGAACAGAAAGAAGTTTCACACAATTCTTCTTTGTAGTTTTTATTTGTAGACATTCTTTTTCCCATATAGGCCTCTTAGCGCTCAGAATGTCCAATTGCAGTTTCTACAGAAAGAGTGTTTCAGAACGGCTCACTCAAAAGTAAGGTTCAACTCTGTTAGTTGAATGCACAGAACAGAAAGAAGTTTCATACAATGCTTCTGTGTAGTTTATATTTGAACATATTCTTTTTTCCACTATTACCCACTTAGCGCTACGAAAGTCCAGTTGCATTTTCTACAGACAGAGTGTTTCAAAACTGCTCAATCAAAAGTATGGTTTAACTCTGTTAGCTGAATGCTCAGATCAGAAAGAAGTTTCACAGAATGCTTCTGTGTAGTTTATATTTGAATATATTCCTTTTTCCACTACTACGCTCTTAGCGCTCCAAATGTCCAGTTGCATTTTCAACAGAAAGAGTGTTCAGATCTGCTCAATCAAAAGTATGGTTTAACTCTGTTAGCTGAATGCACACATCAGAAAGAAGTTTCACCGAATGATTCTGTGTAGTTTATATTTGAAGACATTCCTTTTTCCACTATTACCCTCTTAGCGCTCCGAATCTCCACTTGCATTTTCTACAAAAAGAGTGTTTCATAACTGCTCAATCAAAAATCTGTTTTATCTCTGTTAACTGAATTTACAGATCAGAAATAAGTTTCACAGAATGCATCTGTGTAGTTTTTATTTGAAGATATTCTTTTTCCCAATGTAGGCCTCTTAGCGCTTAGCATGTCCAATTGCAGTTTCTACAGAAAGAGTGTTTCAGAACGGCTCAATCAAAAGTAAGGTTCAACTCTGTTAGTTGAATGCACAGAACAGAAAGAATTTTCACAGAATGCTACTGTGTAGTTTATATTTGAATATATTCCTTTTTCCACTATTACCCTCTTAGCGCTCCGAATGTCCACTTGCATTTTCTACAGAAAGAGTGTTCAGAACTGCGCAATCAAAAGTATTGTTTATCTCTGTTAGCTTAATGAACATATCAGAAATAAGTTTCACACAATGCTTCTGTGTAGTTTTTATTTGAAGATATTATTTTTCCCAATATAGGCCTCTTAGCGCTCAGAATGTCCAATTGCAGTTTCTACAGAAAGAGCGTTTCAGAAAGGCTCAATCAAAAGTAAGGTTCAACTCTGTTAGTTGAATGCACAGAACAGAAAGAAGTTTCATACAATGCTTCTGTGTAGTTTATATTTGAACATATTCTTTTTTCCACTATTACCCACTTAGCGCTACGAATGTCCAGTTGCATTTTCTACAGACAGAGTGTTTCAAAACTGCTCAATCAAAAGTATGGTTTAACTCTGTTAGCTGAATGCTCAGATCAGAAAGAAGTTTCACAGAATGCTTCTGTGTAGTTTATATTTGAATATATTCCTTTTTCCACTACTACGCTCTTAGCGCTCCAAATGTCCAGTTGCATTTTCAACAGAAAGAGTGTTCAGATCTGCTCAATCAAAAGTATGGTTTAACTCTGTTAGCTGAATGCACAGATCAGAAAGAAGTTTCACCGAATGATTCTGTGTAGTTTATATTTGAAGACATTCCTTTTTCCACTATTACCCTCTTAGCGCTCCGAATCTCCACTTGCATTTTCTACAAAAAGAGTGTTTCATAACTGCTCAATCAAAAATATTTTTTATCTCTGTTAACTGAATTTACAGATCAGAAATAAGTTTCACAGAATGCATCTGTGTAGTTTTTATTTGAAGATATACTTTTTCCCAATGTAGGCCTCTTAGCGCTTAGCATGTCCAATTGCAGTTTCTATAGAAAGAGTGTTTCAGAACGGCTCAATCAAAAGTAAGGTTCAACTCTGTTAGTTGAATGCACAGAACAGAAAGAATTTTCACAGAATGCTACTGTGTAGTTTATATTTGAATATATTCCTTTTTCCACTATTACCCTCTTAGCGCTCCGAATGTCCACTTGCATTTTCTACAGAAAGAGTGTTCAGAACTGCGCAATCAAAAGTATGGTTTAACTCTGTTAGCTTAATGAACATATCAGAAATAAGTTTCACACAATGCTTCTGTGTAGTTTTTATTTGAAGATATTATTTTTCCCAATAGAGGCCTCTTAGCGCTCAGAATGTCCAATTGCAGTTTCTACAGAAAGAGTGTTTCAGAAAGGCTCAATCAAAAGTAAGGTTCAACTCTGTTAGTTGAATGCACAGGACAGAAAGTAGTTTCATACAATGTTTCTGTGTAGTTTATATTTGAACATATTCTTTTTTCCACTATTACCCACTTAGCGCTACGAATGTCCAGTTGCATTTTCTACAGACACAGTGTTTCAAAACTGCTCAATCAAAAGTATGGTTTAACTCTGTTAGCTGAATGCTCAGATCAGAAAGAAGTTTCACAGAATGCTTCTGTGTAGTTTATATTTGAATATATTCCTTTTTCCACTACTACTCTCTTAGCGCTCCAAATGTCCAGTTGCATTTTCTACAGAAAGAGTGTTCAGATCTGCTCAATCAAAAGTATGGTTTAACTCTGTTAGCTGAATGCACAGATCAGAAAGAAGTTTCACAGAATGATTCTATGTAGTTTATATATGGAGACATTCCTTTTTCCACTATTACCCTCTTAGCGCTCCGAATCTCCACTTGCATTTTCTACAGAAAGAGTGTTTCAGAACGGCTCAATCAAAACTAAGGATCAACTCTTTTAGTTGAACAAACAGAACAGAAAGAAGTTTCACACAATTCTTCTGTGTAGTTTTTATTTGTAGACATTCTTTTTCCCAATATATGCATCTTAGCGCTCAGAATGTCCAATTGCAGTTTCTACAGAAAGAGTGTTTCAGAACGGCTCAATCAAAAGTAAGGTTCAACTCTGTTAGTTGAATGCACAGAACAGAAAGAAGTTTCATACAATGCTTCTGTGTAGTTTATATTTGAACATATTCTTTTTTCCACTACTACCCACTTAGCGCTACGAATGTCCAGTTGCATTTTCTACAGACAGAGTGTTTCAAAACTGCTCAATCAAAAGTATGGTTTAAATCTGTTAGCTGAATGCTCAGATCAGAAAGAAGTTTCACAGAATGCTTCTGTGTAGTTTATATTTGAATATATTCCTTTTTCCACTACTACGCTCTTAGCGCTCCAAATGTACAGTTGCATTTTCTACAGAAAGAGTGTTCAGATCTGCTCAATCAAAACTATGGTTTAACTCTGTTAGCAGAATGCACAGATCAGAAAGAAATTTCACAGAATGATTCTGTGTAGTTTATATTTGGAGACATTCCTTTTTCCACTATTACCCTCTTAGCGCTCCGAATCTCCACTTGCATTTTCTACAGAAAGAGTGTTTCCGAACGGCTAAATCAAAACTAAGGTTCAACTCATTTAGTTGAACAAACAGAACAGAAAGAAGTTTCACACAATTCTTCTGTGTAGTTTTTATTTGTAGACATTCTTTTTCCCAATATAGGCCTCTTAACGCTCAGAATGTCCAATTGCAGTTTCTACAGAAAGAGTGTTTCAGAACGGCTCAATCAAAAGTAAGGTTCAACTCTGTTAGTTGAATGCACAGAACAGAAAGAAGTTTCATACAATGCTTCTGTGTAGTTTATATTTGAACATATTCTTTTTCCACTATTACCCACTTAGCGCTACGAATGTCCAGTTGCATTTTCTACAGACAGAGTGTTTCAAAACTGCTCAATCAAAAGTATGGTTTAACTCTGTTAGCTGTATGCTCAGATCAGAAACAAGTTTCACAGAATGCTTCTGTGTAGTTTATATTTGAATATATTCCTTTTTCCACTACTACGCTCTTAGCGCTACAAATGTCCAGTTGCATTTTCTACAGAAAGAGTGTTCAGATCTGCTCAATCAAAAGTATGGTTTAACTCTGTTAGCTGAATGCACAGATCAGAAAGAAGTTTCACCGAATGATTCTGTGTAGTTTATATTTGAAGACATTCCTTTTTCCACTATTACCCTCATAGCGCTCCGAATCTCCACTTGCATTTTCTACAAAAAGAGAGTTTCATAACTGCTCAATCAAAAATATGTTTTATCTCTGTTAACTGAATTTACAGATCAGAAATAAGTTTCACAGAATGCATCTGTGTAGTTTTTATTTGAAGATATTCCTTTTCCCAATGTAGGCCTCTTAGCGCTTAGCATGTCCAATTGCAGTTTCTACAGAAAGAGTGTTTCAGAATGGCTCAATCAAAAGTAAGGTTCAACTCTGTTAGTTGAATGCACAGAACAGAAAGTATTTTCACAGAATGCTACTGTGTAGTTTATATTTGAATATATTCCTTTTTCCACAATTACCCTCTTAGCGCTCCGAATGTCCACTTGCATTTTCTACAGAAAGAGTGTTCAGAACTGCGCAATCAAAAGTATGGTTTAACTCTGTTAGCTTAATGAACATATCAGAAATAAGTTTCACACAATGCTTCTGTGTAGTTTTTATTTGAAGATATTATTTTTCCCAATATAGGCCTCTTAGCGCTCAGAATGTCCAATTGCAGATTCTACAGAAAGAGTGTTTCAGAAAGGCTCAATTATAAGTAAGGTTCAACTCTGTTAGTTGAATGCACAGAACAGAAAGAAGTTTCATACAATGCTTCTGTGTAGTTTATATTTGAACATATTCTTTTTTCCACTATTACCCACTTAGCGCTACGAATGTCCAGTTGCATTTTCTACAGAGAGAGTGTTTCAAAACTGCTCAATCAAAAGTATGGTTTAACTCTGTTAGCTGAATGCTCAGATCAGAAAGAAGTTTCACAGAATGCTTCTGTGTAGTTTATATTTGAATATATTCCTTTTTCCACTACTACTCTCTTAGCGCTCCAAATGTCCAGTTGCATTTTCTACAGAAAGAGTGTTCAGATCTGCTCAATCAAAAGTATGGTTTAACTCTGTTAGCTGAATGCACAGATCAGAAAGAAGTTTCACAGAATGATTCTGTGTAGTTTATATTTGGAGACATTCCTTTTTCCACTATTACCCTCTTAGCGCTCCGAATCTCCACTTGCCTTTTCTCCATAAAGAGTGTTTCAGAACGGCTCAATCAAAACTTAGGTTCAACTCTTTTAGTTGAACAAACAGAACAGAAAGAAGTTTCACACAATTCTTCTGTGTAGTTTTT
Source organism: Symphalangus syndactylus (assembly GCF_028878055.3). Taxonomy (NCBI): domain Eukaryota; kingdom Metazoa; phylum Chordata; class Mammalia; order Primates; family Hylobatidae; genus Symphalangus; species Symphalangus syndactylus. The sequence goes on along the minus strand of NC_072442.2, from coordinate 71,719,913 downwards.
ATTTGTAGACATTCTTTTTCCCAATATAGGCCTCTTAGCTCTCAGAATGTCCAATTGCAGTTTCTACAGAAAGAGTGTTTCAGAACGGCTCAATCAAAAGTAAGGTTCAACTCTGTTAGTTGAATGCACAGAACAGAAAGAAGTTTCATACAATGCTTCTGTGTAGTTTATATTTGAACATATTCTTTTTTCCACTATTACCCACTTAGCGCTACGAATGTCCAGTTGCATTTTCTATAGACAGAGTGTTTCAAAACTGCTCAATCAAAAGTATGGTTTAACTCTGTTAGCTGAATGCTCAGATCAGAAAGAAGTTTCACAGAATGCTTCTGTGTAGTTTATATTTGAATATATTCCTTTTTCCACTAGTACTCTCTTAGCGCTCCATATGTCCAGTTGCATTTTCTACAGAAAGAGTGTTCAGATCTGCTCAATCAAAAGTATGGTTTAACTCTGTTAGCTGAATGCACAGATCAGAAAGAAGTTTCACAGAATGATTCTGTGTAGTTTATATTTTGAGACATTCCTTTTTCCACTATTACCCTCTTAGCGCTCCGAATCTCCACTTGCATTTTCTACAGAAAGAGTGTTTCAGAACGGCTCAATCAAAACTAAGGTTCAACTCTTTTAGTTGAACAAACAGAACAGAAAGAAGTTTCACACAATTCTTCTCTGTAGTTTTTATTTGTAGACATTCTTTTTCCCAATATAGGCCTCCTAGCGCTCAGAATGTCCAATTGCAGTTTCTACAGAAAGAGTGTTTCAGAACGGCTCAATCAAAAGTAAGGTTCAACTCTGTTAGTTGAATGCACAGAACAGAAAGAAGTTTCATACAATGCTTCTGTGTGGTTTATATTTGAACATATTCTTTTTCCACTATTACCCACTTAGCGCTACGAATGTCCAGTTGCATTTTCTACAGACAGAGTGTTTCAAAACTGCTCAATCAAAAGTATGGTTTAACTCTGTTAGCTGTATGCTCAGATCAGAAAGAAGTTTCACAGAATGCTTCTGTGTAGTTTATATTTGAATATATTCCTTTTTCCACTACTACGCTCTTAGCGCTCCAAATGTCCAGTTGCATTTTCTACAGAAAGAGTGTTCAGATCTGCTCAATCAAAAGTATGGTTTAACTCTGTTAGCTGAATGCACAGATCAGAAAGAAGTTTCACCGAATGATTCTGTGTAGTTTATATTTGAAGACATTACTTTTTCCACTATTACCCTCTTAGCGCTCCGAATCTCCACTTGCATTTTCTACAAAAAGAGAGTTTCATAACTGCTCAATCAAAAATATGTTTTATCTCTGTTAACTGAATTTACAGATCAGAAATAAGTTTCACAGAATGAATCTGTGTTGTTTTTATTTGAAGATATTCCTTTTCCCAATGTAGGCCTCTTAGCGCTTAGCATGTCCAATTGCAGTTTCTACAGAAAGAGTGTTTCAGAACGGCTCAATAAAAAGTAAGGTTCAACTCTGTTAGTTGAATGCACAGAACAGAAAGAATTTTCACAGAATGCTACTGTGTAGTTTATATTTGAATATATTCCTTTTTCCACTATTACCCTCTTAGCGCTCCGAATGTCCACTTGCATTTTCTACAGAAAGAGTGTTCAGAACTGCGCAATCAAAAGTATGGTTTAACTCTGTTAGCTTAATGAACATATCAGAAACAAGTTTCACACAATGCTTCTGTGTAGTTTTTATTTGAAGATATTATTTTTCCCAATAGAGGCCTCTTAGCGCTCAGAATGTCCAATTGCAGTTTCTACAGAAAGAGTGTTTCAGAAAGGCTCAATCAAAAGTAAGGTTCAACTCTGTTAGTTGAATGCACAGAACAGAAAGAAGTTTCATACAATGCTTCTGTGTAGTTTATATTTGAACATATTCTTTTTTCCACTATTACCCTCTTAGCGCTACGAATGTCCAGTTGCATTTTCTACAGACAGAGTGTTTCAAAACTGCTCAATCAAAAGTATGGTTTAACTCTGTTAGCTGAATGCTCAGATCAGAAAGAAGTTTCACAGAATGCTTCTGTGTAGTTTATATTTGAATATATTCCTTTTTCCACTAGTACTCTCTTAGCGCTCCAAATGTCCAGTTGCATTTTCTACAGAAAGAGTGTTCAGATCTGCTCAATCAAAAGTATGGTTTAACCCTGTTAGCTGAATGCACAGATCAGAAAGAAGTTTCACAGAATGATTCTGTGTAGTTTATATTTGGAGACATTCCTTTTTCCACTATTACCCTCTTAGCGCTCCGAATCTCCACTTGCATTTTCTACAGAAAGAGTGTTTCAGAACGGCTCAATCAAAACTAAGGTTCAACTCTTTTAGTTGAACAAACAGAACAGAAAGAAGTTTCACACAATTCTTCTCTGTAGTTTTTATTTGTAGACATTCTTTTTCCCAATATACGCCTCCTAGCGCTCAGAATGTCCAATTGCAGTTTCTACAGAAAGAGTGTTTCAGAACGGCTCAATCAAAAGTAAGGTTCAACTCTGTTATTTGAATGCACAGAAAAGAAAGAAGTTTCATACAATGCTTCTGTGTAGTTTATATTTGAACATATTCTTTTTTCCACTATTACCCACTTAGCGCTACGAATGTCCAGTTTCATTTTCTACAGAGAGAGTGTTTCAAAACTGCTCAATCAAAAGTATGGTTTAACTCTGTTAGCTGAATGCTCAGATCAGAAAGTAGTTTCACAGAATGCTTCTGTGTAGTTTATATTTGAATATATTCCTTTTTACACTACTACTCTCTTAGCGCTCCAAATGTCCAGTTGCATTTTCTACAGAAAGAGTGTTCAGATCTGCTCAATCAAAAGTATGGTTTAACTCTGTTAGCTGAATGCACAGATCAGAAAGAAGTTTCACAGAATGATTCTGTGTAGTTTATATTTGGAGACATTCCTTTTTCCACTATTACCCTCTTAGCGCTCCGAATCTCCACTTGCCTTTTCTCCATAAAGAGTGTTTCAGAACGGCTCAATCAAAACTAAGGTTCAACTCTTTTAGTTGAACAAACAGAACAGAAAGAAGTTTCACACAATTCTTCTGTGTAGTTTTTATTTGTAGACATTCTTTTTCCCAATATAGGCCTCTTAGCTCTCAGAATGTCCAATTGCAGTTTCTACAGAAAGAGTGTTTCAGAACGGCTCAATCAAAAGTAAGGTTCAACTCTGTTAGTTGAATGCACAGAACAGAAAGAAGTTTCACAGAATGCTTCTGTGTAGTTTATATTTGAACATATTCTTTTTCCACTATTACCCACTTAGCGCTACGAATGTCCAGTTGCATTTTCTACAGACAGAGTGTTTCAAAACTGCTCAATCAAAAGTATGGTTTAACTCTGTTAGCTGTATGCTCAGATCAGAAAGAAGTTTCACAGAATGCTTCTGTGTAGTTTATATTTGAATATATTCCTTTTTCCACTACTACGCTCTTAGCGCTCCAAATGTCCAGTTGCATTTTCTACACAAAGAGTGTTCAGATCTGCTCAATCAAAAGTATGGTTTAACTCTGTTAGCTGAATGCACAGATCAGAAAGAAGTTTCACCGAATGATTCTGTGTAGTTTATATTTGAAGACATCCCTTTTTCCACTATTACCCTCTTAGCGCTCCGAATCTCCACTTGCATTTTCTACAAAAAGAGAGTTTCATAACTGCTCAATCAAAAATATGTTTTATCTCTGTTAACTGAATTTACAGATCAGAAATAAGTTTCACAGAATGCATCTGTGTAGTTTTTATTTGAAGATATTCCTTTTCCCAATGTAGGCCTCTTAGCGCTTAGCATGTCCAATTGCAGTTTCTACAGAAAGAGTGTTTCAGAACGGCTCAATCAAAAGTAAGGTTCAACTCTGTTAGTTGAATGCACAGAACAGAAAGAATTTTCACAGAATGCTACTGTGTAGTTTATATTTGGATATATTCCTTTTTCCACTATTACCCTCTTAGCGCTCCGAATGTCCACTTGCATTTTCTACAGAAAGAGTGTTCAGAACTGCGCAATCAAAAGTATGGTTTAACTCTGTTAGCTTAATGAACATATCAGAAATAAGTTTCACACAATGCTTCTGTGTAGTTTTTATTTGAAGATATTATTTTTCCCAATATAGGCCTCTTAGCGCTCAGAATGTCCAATTGCAGATTCTACAGAAAGAGTGTTTCAGAAAGGCTCAATTATAAGTAAGGTTCAACTCTGTTAGTTGAATGCACAGAACAGAAAGAATTTTCATACAATGCTTCTGTGTAGTTTATATTTGAACATATTCTTTTTTCCACTATTACCCACTTAGCGCTACGAATGTCCAGTTGCATTTTCTACAGAGAGAGTGTTTCAAAACTGCTCAATCAAAAGTATGGTTTAACTCTGTTAGCTGAATGCTCAGATCAGAAAGAAGTTTCACAGAATGCTTCTGTGTAGTTTATATTTGAATATATTCCTTTTTCCACTACTACTCTCTTAGCGCTCCAAATGTCCAGTTGCATTTTCTACAGAAAGAGTGTTCAGATCTGCTCAATCAAAAGTATGGTTTAACTCTGTTAGCTGAATGCACAGATCAGAAAGAAGTTTCACAGAATGATTCTGTGTAGTTTATATTTGGAGACATTCCTTTTTCCACTATTACCCTCTTAGCGCTCCGAATCTCCACTTGCCTTTTCTCCATAAAGAGTGTTTCAGAACGGCTCAATCAAAACTAAGGTTCAACTCTTTTAGTTGAACAAACAGAACAGAAAGAAGTTTCACACAATTCTTCTGTGTAGTTTTTATTTGTAGACATTCTTTTTCCCAATATAGGCCTCTTAGCTCTCAGAATGTCCAATTGCAGTTTCTACAGAAAGAGTGTTTCAGAACGGCTCAATCAAAACTAAGGTTCAACTCTGTTAGTTGAATGCACAGAACAGAAAGAAGTTTCATACAATGCTTCTGTGTAGTTTATATTTGAACATATTCTTTTTTCCACTATTACCCACTTAGCGCTACGAATGTCCAGTTGCATTTTCTACAGACAGAGTGTTTCAAAACTGCTCAATCAAAAGTATGGTTTAACTCTGTTAGCTGTATGCTCAGATCAGAAAGAAGTTTCACAGAATGCTTCTGTGTAGTTTATATTTGAATATATTCCTTTTTCCATTACTACGCTCTTAGCGCTCCAAATGTCCAGTTGCATTTTCTACACAAAGAGTGTTCAGATCTGCTCAATCAAAAGTATGGTTTAACTCTTTTAGCTGAATGCACAGATCAGAAAGAAGTTTCACCGAATGATTCTGTGTAGTTTATATTTGAAGACATTACTTTTTCCTCTATTACCCTCTTAGCGCTCCGAATCTCCACTTGCATTTTCTACAAAAAGAGTGTTTCATAACTGCTCAATCAAAAATATGTTTTATCTCTGTTAACTGAAATTACAGATCAGAAATAAGTTTCACAGAATGGATCTGTGTAGTTTTTATTGGAAGATATTCTTTTTCCCAATGTAGGCCTCTTAGCGCTTAGCACGTCCAATTGCAGTTTCTACAGAAAGAGTGTTTCAGAACGGCTCAATCAAAAGTAAGGTTCAACTCTGTTAGTTGAATGCACAGAACAGAAAGAATTTTCACAGAATTCTACTGTGTAGTTTATATTTGAATATATTCCTTTTTCCACTATTACCCTCTTAGCGCTCCGAATATCCACTTGCATTTTCTACAGAAAGAGTGTTCAGAACTGCGCAATCAAAAGTATGGTTTAACTCTGTTAGCTTAATGAACATATCAGAAATAAGTTTCACACAATGCTTCTGTGTAGTTTTTATTTGAAGATATTATTTTTCCCAATATAGGCCTCTTAGCGCTCAGAATATCCAATTGCAGTTTCTACAGAAAGAGTGTTTCAGAAAGGCTCAATCAAAAGTAAGGTTCAACTCTGTTAGTTGAATGCACAGAACAGAAAGAAGTTTCATACAATGCTTCTGTGTAGTTTATATTTGAACATATTCTTTTTTCCACTATTATCCACTTAGCGCTACGAATGTCCAGTTGCATTTTCTATAGACAGAGTGTTTCAAAACTGCTCAATCAAAAGTATGGTTTAACTCTGTTAGCTGAATGCTCAGATCAGAAAGAAGTTTCACAGAATGCTTCTGTGTAGTTTATATTTGAATATATTCCTTTTTCCACTAGTACTCTCTTAGCGCTCCATATGTCCAGTTGCATTTTCTACAGAAAGAGTGTTCAGATCTGCTCAATCAAAAGTATGGTTTAACTCTGTTAGCTGAATGCACAGATCAGAAAGAAGTTTCACAGAATGATTCTGTGTAGTTTATATTTTGAGACATTCCTTTTTCCACTATTACCCTCTTAGCGCTCCGAATCTCCACTTGCATTTTCTACAGAAAGAGTGTTTCAGAACGGCTCAATCAAAACTAAGGTTCAACTCTTTTAGTTGAACAAACAGAACAGAAAGAAGTTTCACACAATTCTTCTCTGTAGTTTTTATTTGTAGACATTCTTTTTCCCAATATAGGCCTCCTAGCGCTCAGAATGTCCAATTGCATTTTCTACAGAAAGAGTGTTTCAGAACGGCTCAATCAAAAGTAAGGTTCAACTCTGTTAGTTGAATTCACAGAACAGAAAGAAGTTTCACAGAATGCTTCTGTGTAGTTTATATTTGAACATATTCTTTTTCCACTATTACCCACTTAGCGCTACGAATGTCCAGTTGCATTTTCTACAGACAGAGTGTTTCAAAACTGCTCAATCAAAAGTATGGTTTAACTCTGTTAGCTGTATGCTCAGATCAGAAAGAAGTTTCACAGAATGCTTCTGTGTAGTTTATATTTGAATATATTCCTTTTTCCACTACTACGCTCTTAGCGCTCCAAATGTCCAGTTGCATTTTCTACAGAAAGAGTGTTCATATCTGCTCAATCAAAAGTATGGTTTAACTCTGTTAGCTGAATGCACAGATCAGAAAGAAATTTCACCGAATGATTCTGTGTAGTTTATATTTGAAGACATTCCTTTTTCCACTATTACCCTCTTAGCGCTCCGAATCTCCACTTGCATTTTCTACAAAAAGAGAGTTTCATAACTGCTCAATCAAAAATATGTTTTATCTCTGTTAACTGAATTTACAGATCAGAAATAAGTTTCACAGAATGCATCTGTGTAGTTTTTATTTGAAGATATTCCTTTTCCCAATGTAGGCCTCTTAGCGCTTAGCATGTCCAATTGCAGTTTCTACAGAAAGAGTGTTTCAGAACGGCTCAATCAAAAGTAAGGTTCAACTCTGTTAGTTGAATGCACAGAACAGAAAGAATTTTCACAGAATGCTACTGTGTAGTTTATATTTGAATATATTCCTTTTTCCACTATTACCCTCTTAGCGCTCCGAATGTCCACTTGCATTTTCTACAGAAAGAGTGTTCAGAACTGCGCAATCAAAAGTATGGTTTAACTCTGTTAGCTTAATGATCATATCAGAAATAAGTTTCACACAATGCTTCTGTGTAGTTTTTATTTGAAGATATTATTTTTCCCAATATAGGCCTCTTAGCGCTCAGAATGTCCAATTGCAGATTCTACAGAAAGAGTGTTTCAGAAAGGCTCAATTATAAGTAACGTTCAACTCTGTTAGTTGAATGCACAGAAGAGAAAGAAGTTTCATACAATGCTTCTGTGTAGTTTATATTTGAACATATTCTTTTTTCCACTATTACCCACTTAGCGCTACGAATGTCCAGTTGCATTTTCTACAGAGAGAGTGTTTCAAAACTGCTCAATCAAAAGTATGGTTTAACTCTGTTAGCTGAATGCTCAGATCAGAAAGAAGTTTCACAGAATGCTTCTGTGTAGTTTATATTTGAATATATTCCTTTTTCCACTACTACTCTCTTAGCGCTCCAAATGTCCAGTTGCATTTTCTACAGAAAGAGTGTTCAGATCTGCTCAATCAAAAGTATGGTTTAACTCTGTTAGCTGAATGCACAGATCAGAAAGAAGTTTCACAGAATGATTCTGTGTAGTTTATATTTGGAGACATTCCTTTTTCCACTATTACCCTCTTAGCGCTCCGAATCTCCACTTGCATTTTCTACAGAAAGAGTGTTTCAGAACGGCTCAATCAAAACTAAGTTTCAACTCTTTTAGTTGAACAAACAGAACAGAAAGAAGTTTCACACAATTCTTCTCTGTAGTTTTTATTTGTAGACATTCTTTTTCCCAATATAGGCCTCCTAGCGCTCAGAATGTCCAATTGCAGTTTCTACAGAAAGAGTGTTTCAGAACGGCTCAATCAAAAGTAAGGTTCAACTCTGTTAGTTGAATGCACAGAACAGAAAGAAGTTTCATAAAATGCTTCTGTGTAGTTTATATTTGAACATATTCTTTTTCCACTATTACCCACTTAGCACTACGAATGTCCAGTTGCATTTTCTACAGACAGAGTGTTTCAAAACTGCTCAATCAAAAGTATGGTTTAACTCTGTTAGCTGTATGCTCAGATCAGAAAGAAGTTTCACAGAATGCTTCTGTGTAGTTTATATTTGAATATATTCCTTTTTCCACTACTACGCTCTTAGCGCTCCAAATGTCCAGTTGCATTTTCTACAGAAAGAGTGTTCAGATCTGCTCAATCAAAAGTATGGTTTAACTCTGTTAGCTGAATGCACAGATCAGAAAGAAGTTTCACCGAATGATTCTGTGTAGTTTATATTTGAAGACATTCCTTTTTCCACTATTACCCTCTTAGCGCTCCGAATCTCCACTTGCATTTTCTACAAAAAGAGAGTTTCATAACTGCTCAATCAAAAATATGTTTTATCTCTGTTAACTGAATTTACAGATCAGAAATAAGTTTCACAGAATGCATCTGTGTAGTTTTTATTTGAAGATATTCCTTTTCCCAATGTAGGCCTCTTAGCGCTTAGCATGTCCAATTGCAGTTTATACAGAAAGAGTGTTTCAGAACGGCTCAATCAAAAGTAAGGTTCAACTCTGTTAGTTGAATGCACAGAACAGAAAGAATTTTCACAGAATGCTACTGTGTAGTTTATATTTGAATATATTCCTTTTTCCACTATTACCCTCTTAGCGCTCCGAATGTCCACTTGCATTTTCTACAGAAAGAGTGTTCAGAACTGCGCAATCAAAAGTATGGTTTAACTCTGTTAGCTTAATGAACATATCAGAAACAAGTTTCACACAATGCTTCTGTGTAGTTTTTATTTGAAGATATTATTTTTCCCAATAGAGGCCTCTTAGCGCTCAGAATGTCCAATTGCAGTTTCTACAGAAAGAGTGTTTCAGAAAGGCTCAATCAAAAGTAAGGTTCAACTCTGTTAGTTGAATGCACAGAACAGAAAGAAGTTTCATACAATGCTTCTGTGTAGTTTATATTTGAACATATTCTTTTTTCCACTATTACCCTCTTAGCGCTACGAATGTCCAGTTGCATTTTCTACAGACAGAGTGTTTCAAAACTGCTCAATCAAAAGTATGGTTTAACTCTGTTAGCTGAATGCTCAGATCAGAAAGAAGTTTCACAGAATGCTTCTGTGTAGTTTATATTTGAATATATTCCTTTTTCCACTAGTACTCTCTTAGCGCTCCAAATGTCCAGTTGCATTTTCTACAGAAAGAGTGTTCAGATCTGCTCAATCAAAAGTATGGTTTAACTCTGTTAGCTGAATGCACAGATCAGAAAGAAGTTTCACAGAATGATTCTGTGTAGTTTATATTTGGAGACATTCCTTTTTCCAGTATTACCCTCTTAGCGCTCCGAATCTCCACTTGCATTTTCTACAGAAAGAGTGTTTCAGAACGGCTCAATCAAAACTAAGGTTCAACTCTTTTAGTTGAACAAACAGAACAGAAAGAAGTTTCACACAATTCTTCTCTGTAGTTTTTATTTGTAGACATTCTTTTTCCCAATATAGGCCTCCTAGCGCTCAGAATGTCCAATTGCAGTTTCTACAGAAAGAGTGTTTCAGAACGGCTCAATCAAAAGTAAGGTTCAACTCTGTTATTTGAATGCACAGAAAAGAAAGAAGTTTCATACAATGCTTCTGTGTAGTTTATATTTGAACATATTCTTTTTTCCACTATTACCCACTTAGCGCTACGAATGTCCAGTTTCATTTTCTACAGACAGAGTGTTTCAAAACTGCTCAATCAAAAGTATGGTTTAACTCTGTTAGCTGAATGCTCAGATCAGAAAGAAGTTTCACAGAATGCTTCTGTGTAGTTTATATTTGAATATATTCCTTTTTCCACTACTACGCTCTTAGCGCTCCAAATGTCCAGTTGCATTTTCTACAGAAAGAGTGTTCAGATGTGCTCAATCAAAAGTATGGTTTAACTCTGTTAGCTGAATGCACAGATCAGAAAGAATTTTCACCGAATGATTCTGTGTAGTTTATATTTGAAGACATTCCTTTTTCCACTATTACCCTCTTAGCGCTCCGAATCTCCACTTGCATTTTCTACAAAAAGAGAGTTTCATACCTGCTAAATCAAAAATATGTTTTATCTCCGTTAACTGAATTTACAGATCAGAAATAAGTTTCACAGAATACATCTGTGTAGTTTTTATTTGAAGATATTCCTTTTCCCAATGTAGGCCTCTTAGCGCTTAGCATGTCCAATTGCAGTTTCTACAGAAAGAGTGTTTCAGAACGGCTCAATCAAAAGTAAGGTTCAACTCTGTTAGTTGAATGCACAGAACAGAAAGAATTTTCACAGAATGCTACTGTGTAGTTTATATTTGAATATATTCCTTTTTCCACTATTACCCTCTTAGCGCTCCGAATGTCCACTTGCATTTTCTACAGAAAGAGTGTTCAGAACTGCGCAATCAAAAGTATGGTTTAACTCTGTTAGCTTAATGAACATATCAGAAATAAGTTTCACACAATGCTTCTGTGTAGTTTTTATGTGAAGATATTATTTTTCCCAATAGAGGCCTCTTAGCGCTCAGAATGTCCAATTGCAGTTTCTACAGAAAGAGTGTTTCAGAAAGGCTCAATCAAACGTAAGGTTCAACTCTGTTAGTTGAATGCACAGAACAGAAAGAAGTTTCATACAATGCTTCTGTGTAGTTTATATTTGAACATATTCTTTTCTCCACTATTACCCACTTAGCGCTACGAATGTCCAGTTGCATTTTCTACAGAGAGAGTGTTTCAAAACTGCTCAATCAAAAGTATGGTTTAACTCTGTTAGCTGAATGCTCAGATCAGAAAGAAGTTTCACAGAATGCTTCTGTGTAGTTTATATTTGAATATATTCCTTTTTCCACTACTACTCTCTTAGCGCTCCAAATGTCCAGTTGCATTTTCTACAGAAAGAGTGTTCAGATCTGCTCAATCAAAATATGGTTTAACTCTGTTAGCTGAATGCACAGATCAGAAAGAAGTTTCACAGAATTATTCTGTGTAGTTTATATTTGGAGACATTCCTTTTTCCACTATTACCCTCTTAGCGCTCCGAATCTCCACTTGCCTTTTCTCCATAAAGAGTGTTTCAGAACGGCTCAATCAAAACTAAGGTTCAACTCTTTTAGTTGAACAAACAGAACAGAAAGAAGTTTCACACAATTCTTCTGTGTAGTTTTTATTTTTAGACATTCTTTTTCCCAATATAGGCCTCTTAGCTCTCAGAATGTCCAATTGCAGTTTCTACAGAAAGAGTGTTTCAGAACGGCTCAATCAAAAGTAAGGTTCAACTCTGTTAGTTGAATGCACAGAACAGAAAGAAGTTTCATACAATGCTTCTGTGTAGTTTATATTTGAACATATTCTTTTTTCCACTATTACCCACTTAGCGCTACGAATGTCCAGTTGCATTTTCTACAGACAGAGTGTTTCAAAACTGCTCAATCAAAAGTATGGTTTAACTCTGTTAGCTGTATGCTCAGATCAGAAAGAAGTTTCACAGAATGCTTCTGTGTAGTTTATATTTGAATATATTACTTTTTCCACTACTACGCTCTTAGCGCTCCAAATGTCCAGTTGCATTTTCTACAGAAAGAGTGTTCAGATCTGCTCAATCAAAAGTATGGTATAACTCTTTTAGCTGAATGCACAGATCAGAAAGAAGTTTCACCGAATGATTCTGTGTAGTTTATATTTGAAGACATTACTTTTTCCTCTATTACCCTCTTAGCGCTCCGAATCTCCACTTGCATTTTCTACAAAAAGTGTGTTTCATAACTGCTCAATCAAAAATATGTTTTATCTCTGTTAACTGAAATTACAGATCAGAAATAAGTTTCACAGAATGCATCTGTGTAGTTTTTATTTGAAGATATTCTTTTTCCCAATGTAGGCCTCTTAGCGCTTAGCATGTCCAATTGCAGTTTCTACAGAAAGAGTGTTTCAGAACGGCTCAATCAAAAGTAAGGTTCAACTCTGTTAGTTGAATGCACAGAACAGAAAGAATTTTCACAGAATTCTACTGTGTAGTTTATATTTGAATATATTCCTTTTTCCACTATTACCCTCTTAGCGCTCCGTATGTCCACTTGCATTTTCTACAGAAAGAGTGTTCAGAACTGCGCAATCAAAAGTATGGTTTAACTCTGTTAGCTTAATGAACATATCAGAAATAAGTTTCACACAATGCTTCTGTGTAGTTTTTATTTGAAGATATTATTTTTCCCAATATAGGCCTCTTAGCGCTCAGAATATCCAATTGCAGTTTCTACAGAAAGAGTGTTTCAGAAAGGCTCAATCAAAAGTAAGGTTCAACTCTGTTAGTTGAATGCACAGAACAGAAAGAAGTTTCATACAATGCTTCTGTGTAGTTTATATTTGAACATATTCTTTTTTCCACTATTACCCACTTAGCGCTACGAATGTCCAGTTGCATTTTCTACAGACAGAGTGTTTCAAAACTGCTCAATCAAAAGTATGGTTTAACTCTGTTAGCTGAATGCTCAGATCAGAAAGAAGTTTCACAGAATGCTTCTGTGTAGTTTATATTTGAATATATTCCTTTTTCCACTACTACTCTCTTAGCGCTCCAAATGTCCAGTTGCATTTTCTACAGAAAGAGTGTTCAGATCTGCTCAATCAAAAGTATGGTTTAACTCTGTTAGCTGAATGCACAGATCAGAAAGAAGTTTCACAGAATGATTCTGTGTAGTTTATATTTGGAGACATTCCTTTTTCCACTATTACCCTCTTAGCGCTCCGAATCTCCACTTGCATTTTCTACAGAAAGAGTGTTTCCGAACGGCTAAATCAAAACTAAGGTTCAACTCATTTAGTTGGACAAACAGAACAGAAAGAAGTTTCACACAATTCTTCTGTGTAGTTTTTATTTGTAGACATTCTTTTTCCCAATATATGCCTCTTAACGCTCAGAATGTCCAATTGCAGTTTCTACAGAAAGAGTGTTACAGAACGGCTCAATCAAAAGTAAGGTTCAACTCTGTTAGTTGAATGCACAGAACAGAAAGAAGTTTCATACAATGCTTCTGTGTAGTTTATATTTGAACATATTCTTTTTCCACTATTACCCATTTAGCGCTACGAATTTCCAGTTGCATTTTCTACAGACAGAGTGTTTCAAAACTGCTCAATCAAAAGTATGGTTTAACTCTGTTAGCTGTATGCTCAGATCAGAAAGAAGTTTCACAGAATGCTTCTGTGTAGTTTATATTTGAATATATTCCTTTTTCCACTACTACGCTCTTAGCGCTCCAAATGTCCAGTTGCATTTTCTACAGAAAGAGTGTTCAGATCTGCTCAATCAAAAGTATGGTTTAACTCTGTTAGCTGAATGCACAGATCAGAAAGAAGTTTCACCGAATGATTCTGTGTAGTTTATATTTGAAGACACTCCTTTTTCCACTATTACCCCCTTAGCGCTCCGAATCTCCACTTGCATTTTCTACAAAAAGAGAGTTTCATAACTGCTCAATCAAAAATATGTTTTATCTCTGTTAACTGAATTTACAGATCAGAAATAAGTTTCACAGAATGCATCTGTGTAGTTTTTATTTGAAGATATTCCTTTTCCCAATGTAGGCCTCTTAGCGCTTAGCATGTCCAATTGCAGTTTCTACAGAAAGAGTGTTTCAGAACGGCTCAATCAAAAGTAAGGTTCAACTCTGTTAGTTGAATGCACAGAACAGAAAGAATTTTCACAGAATGCTACTGTGTAGTTTATATTTGAATATATTCCTTTTTCCACTATTACCCTCTTAGCGCTCCGAATGTCCACTTGCATTTTCTACAGAAAGAGTGTTCAGAACTGCGCAATCAAAAGTATGGTTTAACTCTGTTAGCTTAATGAACATATCAGAAATAAGTTTCACACAATGCTTCTGTGTAGTTTTTATTTGAAGATATTATTTTTCCCAATAGAGGCCTCTTAGCGCTCAGAATGTCCAATTGCAGATTCTACAGAAAGAGTGTTTCAGAAAGGCTCAATTATAAGTAAGGTTCAACTCTGTTAGTTCAATGCACAGAACAGAAAGAAGTTTCATACAATGCTTCTGTGTAGTTTATATTTGAACATATTCTTTTTTCCACTATTACCCACTTAGCGCTACGAATGTCCAGTTGCATTTTCTACAGAGAGAGTGTTTCAAAACTGCTCAATCAAAAGTATGGTTTAACTCTGTTAGCTGAATGCTCAGATCAGAAAGTAGTTTCACAGAATGCTTCTGTGTAGTTTATATTTGAATATATTCCTTTTTCCACTACTACTCTCTTAGCGCTCCAAATGTCCAGTTGCATTTTCTACAGAAAGAGTGTTCAGATCTGCTCAATCAAAAGTATGGTTTAACTCTGTTAGCTGAATGCACAGATCAGAAAGAAGTTTCACAGAATGATTCTGTGTAGTTTATATTTGGAGACATTCCTTTTTCCACTATTACCCTCTTAGCGCTCCGAATCTCCACTTGCCTTTTCTCCATAAAGAGTGTTTCAGAACGGCTCAATCAAAACTAAGGTTCAACTCTTTTAGTTGAACAAACAGAACAGAAAGAAGTTTCACACAATTCTTCTGTGTAGTTTTTATTTTTAGACATTCTTTTTCCCAATATAGGCCTCTTAGCTCTCAGAATGTCCCATTGCAGTTTCTACAGAAAGAGTGTTTCAGAACGGCTCAATCAAAAGTAAGGTTCAACTCTGTTAGTTGAATGCACAGAACAGAAAGAAGTTTCATACAATGCTTCTGTGTAGTTTATATTTGAACATATTCTTTTTTCCACTATTACCCACTTAGCGCTACGAATGTGCAGTTGCATTTTCTACAGACAGAGTGTTTCAAAACTGCTCAATCAAAAGTATGGTTTAACTCTGTTAGCTGTATGCTCAGATCAGAAAGAAGTTTCACAGAATGCTTCTGTGTAGTTTATATTTGAATATATTCCTTTTTCCACTACTACGCTCTTAGCGCTCCAAATGTCCAGTTGCATTTTCTACACAAAGAGTGTTCAGATCTGCTCAATCAAAAGTATGGTTTAACTCTTTTAGCTGAATGCACAGATCAGAAAGAAGTTTCACCGAATGATTCTGTGTAGTTTATATTTGAAGACATTACTTTTTCCTCTATTACCCTCTTAGCGCACCGAATCTCCACTTGCATTTTCTACAAAAAGAGTGTTTCATAACTGCTCAATCAAATATATGTTTTATCTCTGTTAACTGAAATTACAGATCAGAAATAAGTTTCACAGAATGCATCTGTGTAGTTTTTATTTGAAGATATTCTTTTTCCCAATGTAGGCCTCTTAGCGCTTAGCATGTCCAATTGCAGTTTCTACAGAAAGAGTGTTTCAGAACGGCTCAATCAAAAGTAAGGTTCAACTCTGTTAGTTGAATGCACAGAACAGAAAGAATTTTCACAGAATTCTACTGTGTAGTTTATATTTGAATATATTCCTTTTTCCACTATTACCCTCTTAGCGCTCCGAATGTCCACTTGCATTTTCTACAGAAAGAGTGTTCAGAACTGCGCAATCAAAAGTATGGTTTAACTCTGTTAGCTTAATGAACATATCAGAAATAAGTTTCACACAATGCTTCTGTGTAGTTTTTATTTGAAGATATTATTTTTCCCAATATAGGACTCTTAGCGCTCAGAATATCCAATTGCAGTTTCTACAGAAAGAGTGTTTCAGAAAGGCTCAATCAAAAGTAAGGTTCAACTCTGTTAGTTGAATGCACAGAACAGAAAGAAGTTTCATACAATGCTTCTGTGTAGTTTATATTTGTACATATTCTTTTTTCCACTATTACCCACTTAGCGCTACGAATGTCCAGTTGCATTTTCTACAGACAGAGTGTTTCAAAACTGCTCAATCAAAAGTATGGTTTAACTCTGTTAGCTGAATGCTCAGATCAGAAAGAAGTTTCACAGAATGCTTCTGTGTAGTTTATATTTGAATATATTCCTTTTTCCACTACTACTCTCTTAGCGCTCCAAATGTCCAGTTGCATTTTCTACAGAAAGAGTGTTCAGATCTGC
Organism: Symphalangus syndactylus; assembly: GCF_028878055.3. Classification (NCBI taxonomy): domain Eukaryota; kingdom Metazoa; phylum Chordata; class Mammalia; order Primates; family Hylobatidae; genus Symphalangus; species Symphalangus syndactylus. Next base: position 71,703,443 of record NC_072442.2, on the reverse strand, counting down.
TCAATCAAAAGTAAGGTTTAACTATGTTAGCTGAATGCACAGATCAGAAAGAAGTTTCACAGAATAATTCTGTGTAGTTTATATTTGGAGACATTCCTTTTTCCACTATTAGCCTCTTAGCGCTCCGAATCTCCACTTGCATTTTCTACAGAAAGAGTGTTTCAGAACGGCTAAATCAAAACTAAGGTTCAACTCATTTAGTTGAACAAACAGAACAGAAAGAAGTTTCATACAATTCTTCTGTGTAGTTTTTATTTGTAGACATTCTTTTTCCCAATATAGGCCTCTTAACGCTCAGAATGTCCAATTGCAGTTTCTACAGAAAGAGTGTTTCAGAACGGCTCAATCAAAAGTAAGGTTCAACTCTGTTAGTTGAATGCACAGAACAGAAAGAAGTTTCATACAATGCTTCTGTGTAGTTTATATTTGAACATATTCTTTTTCCACTATTACCCACTTAGCGCTACGAATGTCCAGTTGCATTTTCTACAGACAGAGTGTTTCAAAACTGCTCAATCAAAAGTATGGTTTAACTCTGTTAGCTGTATGCTCAGATCAGAAAGAAGTTTCACAGAATGCTTCTGTGTAGTTTATATTTGAATATATTCCTTTTTCCACTACTACGCTCTTAGCGCTCCAAACGTCCAGTTGCATTTTCTACAGAAAGAGTGTTCAGATCTGCTCAATCAAAAGTATGGTTTAACTCTGTTAGCTGAATGCACAGATCAGAAAGAAGTTTCACCGAATGATTCTGTGTAGTTTATATTTGAAGACATTCCTTTTTCCACTATTACCCTCTTAACGCTCCGAATCTCCACTTGCATTTTCTACAAAAAGAGAGTTTCATAACTGCTCAATCAAAAATATGTTTTATCTCTGTTAACTGAATTTACAGATCAGAAATAAGTTTCACAGAATGCATCTGTGTAGTTTTTATTTGAAGATATTCCTTTTCCCAATGTAGGCCTCTTAGCGCTTAGCATGTCCAATTGCAGTTTCTACAGAAAGAGTGTTTCAGAACGGCTCAATTAAAAGTAAGGTTCAACTCTGTTAGTTGAATGCACAGAACAGAAAGAATTTTCACAGAATGCTACTGTGTAGTTTATATTTGAATATATTCTTTTTCCACTATTACCCTCTTAGCGCTCCGAATGTCCACTTGCATTTTCTACAGAAAGAGTGTTCAGAACTGCGCAATCAAAAGTATGGTTTAACTCTGTTAGCTTAATGAACATATCAGAAACAAGTTTCACACAATGCTTCTGTGTAGTTTTTATTTGAAGATATTATTTTTCCCAATAGAGGCCTCTTAGCGCTCAGAATGTCCAATTGCAGTTTCTACAGAAAGAGTGTTTCAGAAAGGCTCAATCAAAAGTAAGGTTCAACTCTGTTAGTTGAATGCACAGAACAGAAAGAAGTTTCATACAATGCTTCTGTGTAGTTTATATTTGAACATATTCTTTTTTCCACTATTACCCTCTTAGCGCTACGAATGTCCAGTTGCATTTTCTACAGACAGAGTGTTTCAAAACTGCTCAATCAAAAGTATGGTTTAACTCTGTTAGCTGAATGCTCAGATCAGAAAGAAGTTTCACAGAATGCTTCTGTGTAGTTTATATTTGAATATATTCCTTTTTCCACTAGTACTCTCTTAGCGCTCCAAATGTCCAGTTGCATTTTCTACAGAAAGAGTGTTCAGATCTGCTCAATCAAAAGTATGGTTTAACTCTGTTAGCTGAATGCACAGATCAGAAAGAAGTTTCACAGAATGATTCTGTGTAGTTTATATTTGAAGACATTCCTTTTTCCACTATTACCCTCTTAGCGCTCCGAATCTCCACTTGCATTTTCTACAGAAAGAGTGTTTCAGAACGGCTCAATCAAAACTAAGGTTCAACTCTTTTAGTTGAACAAACAGAACAGAAAGAAGTTTCACACAATTCTTCTCTGTAGTTTTTATTTGTAGACATTCTTTTTCCCAATATAGGCCTCCTAGCGCTCAGAATGTCCAATTGCAGTTTCTACAGAAAGAGTGTTTCAGAACGGCTCAATCAAAAGTAAGGTTCAACTCTGTTATTTGAATGCACAGAAAAGAAAGAAGTTTCATACAATGCTTCTGTGTAGTTTATATTTGAACATATTCTTTTTTCCACTATTACCCACTTAGCGCTACGAATGTCCAGTTGCATTTTCTACAGACAGAGTGTTTCAAAACTGCTCAATCAAAAGTATGGTTTAACTCTGTTAGCTGAATGCTCAGATCAGAAAGAAGTTTCACAGAATGCTTCTGTGTAGTTTATATTTGAATATATTCCTTTTTCCACTACTACGCTCTTAGCGCTCCAAATGTCCAGTTGCATTTTCTACAGAAAGAGTGTTCGGGTGTGCTCAATCAAAAGTATGGTTTAACTATGTTAGCTGAATGCACAGATAAGAAAGAATTTTCACCGAATGATTCTGTGTAGTTTATATTTGAAGACATTCCTTTTTCCACTATTACCCTCTTAGCGCTCCGAATCTCCACTTGCATTTTCTACAAAAAGAGAGTTTCATAACTGCTAAATCAAAAATATGTTTTATCTCCGTTAACTGAATTTACAGATCAGAAATAAGTTTCACAGAATACATCTGTGTAGTTTTTATTTGAAGATATTCCTTTTCCCAATGTAGGCCTCTTAGCGCTTAGCATGTCCAATTGCAGTTTCTACAGAAAGAGTGTTTCAGAACGGCTTAATCAAAAGTAAGGTTCAACTCTGTTAGTTGAATGCACAGAACAGAAAGAATTTTCACAGAATGCTACTGTGTAGTTTATATTTGAATATATTCCTTTTTCCACTATTACCCTCTTAGCGCTCCGAATCTCCACTTGCATTTTCTACAGAAAGAGTGTTTCAGAACGGCTCAATCAAAACTAAGGTTCAACTCTTTTAGTTGAACAAACAGAACAGAAAGAAGTTTCACACAATTCTTCTCTGTAGTTTTTATTTGTAGACATTCTTTTTCCCAATATAGGCCTCCTAGCGCTCAGAATGTCCAATTGCAGTTTCTACAGAAAGAGTGTTTCAGAACGGCTCAATCAAAAGTAAGGTTCAACTCTGTTAGTTGAATGCACAGAAGAGAAAGTAGTTTCATACAATGCTTCTGTGTAGTTTATATTTGAACATATTCTTTTTCCACTATTACCCACTTAGCGCTACGAATGTCCAGTTGCATTTTCTACAGACAGAGTGTTTCAAAACTGCTCAATCAAAGGTATGGTTTAACTCTGTTAGCTGTATGCTCAGATCAGAAAGAAGTTTCACAGAATGCTTCTGTGTAGTTTATATTTGAATATATTCCTTTTTCCACTACTACGCTCTTAGCGCTCCAAATGTCCAGTTGCATTTTCTACAGAAAGAGTGTTCAGATCTGCTCAATCAAAAGTATGGTTTAACTCTGTTAGCTGAATGCACAGATCAGAAAGAAGTTTCACCGAATGATTCTGTGTAGTTTATATTTGAAGACATTCCTTTTTCCACTATTACCCCCTTAGCGCTCCGAATCTCCACTTGCATTTTCTACAAAAAGAGAGTTTCATAACTGCTCAATCAAAAATATGTTTTATCTCTGTTAACTGAATTTACAGATCAGAAATAAGTTTCACAGAATGCATCTGTGTAGTTTTTATTTGAAGATATTCCTTTTCCCAATGTAGGCCTCTTAGCGCTTAGCATGTCCAATTGCAGTTTCTACAGAAAGAGTGTTTCAGAACGGCTCAATCAAAAGTAAGGTTCAACTCTGTTAGTTGAATGCACAGAACAGAAAGAATTTTCACAGAATGCTACTGTGTAGTTTATATTTGAATATATTCCTTTTTCCACTATTACCCTCTTAGCGCTCCGAATGTCCACTTGCATTTTCTACAGAAAGAGTGTTCAGAACTGCGCAATCAAAAGTATGGTTTAACTCTGTTAGCTTAATGAACATATCAGAAATAAGTTTCACACAATGCTTCTGTGTAGTTTTTATTTGAAGATATTATTTTTCCCAATATAGGCCTCTTAGCGCTCAGAATGTCCAATTGCAGATTCTACAGAAAGAGTGTTTCAGAAAGGCTCAATTATAAGTAAGGTTCAACTCTGTTAGTTCAATGCACAGAACAGAAAGAAGTTTCATACAATGCTTCTGTGTAGTTTATATTTGAACATATTCTTTTTTCCACTATTACCCACTTAGCGCTACGAATGTCCAGTTGCATTTTCTACAGAGAGAGTGTTTCAAAACTGCTCAATCAAAAGTATGGTTTAACTCTGTTAGCTGAATGCTCAGATCAGAAAGTAGTTTCACAGAATGCTTCTGTGTAGTTTATATTTGAATATATTCCTTTTTCCACTACTACTCTCTTAGCGCTCCAAATGTCCAGTTGCATTTTCTACAGAAAGAGTGTTCAGATCTGCTCAATCAAAAGTATGGTTTAACTCTGTTAGCTGAATGCACAGATCAGAAAGAAGTTTCACAGAATGATTCTGTGTAGTTTATATTTGGAGACATTCCTTTTTCCACTATTACCCTCTTAGCGCTCCGAATCTCCACTTGCCTTTTCTCCATAAAGAGTGTTTCAGAACGGCTCAATCAAAACTAAGGTTCAACTCTTTTAGTTGAACAAACAGAACAGAAAGAAGTTTCACACAATTCTTCTGTGTAGTTTTTATTTTTAGACATTCTTTTTCCCAATATAGGCCTCTTAGCTCTCAGAATGTCCCATTGCAGTTTCTACAGAAAGAGTGTTTCAGAACGGCTCAATCAAAAGTAAGGTTCAACTCTGTTAGTTGAATGCACAGAACAGAAAGAAGTTTCATACAATGCTTCTGTGTAGTTTATATTTGAACATATTCTTTTTTCCACTATTACCCACTTAGCGCTACGAATGTGCAGTTGCATTTTCTACAGACAGAGTGTTTCAAAACTGCTCAATCAAAAGTATGGTTTAACTCTGTTAGCTGTATGCTCAGATCAGAAAGAAGTTTCACAGAATGCTTCTGTGTAGTTTATATTTGAATATATTCCTTTTTCCACTACTACGCTCTTAGCGCTCCAAATGTCCAGTTGCATTTTCTACACAAAGAGTGTTCAGATCTGCTCAATCAAAAGTATGGTTTAACTCTTTTAGCTGAATGCACAGATCAGAAAGAAGTTTCACCGAATGATTCTGTGTAGTTTATATTTGAAGACATTACTTTTTCCTCTATTACCCTCTTAGCGCACCGAATCTCCACTTGCATTTTCTACAAAAAGAGTGTTTCATAACTGCTCAATCAAATATATGTTTTATCTCTGTTAACTGAAATTACAGATCAGAAATAAGTTTCACAGAATGCATCTGTGTAGTTTTTATTTGAAGATATTCTTTTTCCCAATGTAGGCCTCTTAGCGCTTAGCATGTCCAATTGCAGTTTCTACAGAAAGAGTGTTTCAGAACGGCTCAATCAAAAGTAAGGTTCAACTCTGTTAGTTGAATGCACAGAACAGAAAGAATTTTCACAGAATTCTACTGTGTAGTTTATATTTGAATATATTCCTTTTTCCACTATTACCCTCTTAGCGCTCCGAATGTCCACTTGCATTTTCTACAGAAAGAGTGTTCAGAACTGCGCAATCAAAAGTATGGTTTAACTCTGTTAGCTTAATGAACATATCAGAAATAAGTTTCACACAATGCTTCTGTGTAGTTTTTATTTGAAGATATTATTTTTCCCAATATAGGACTCTTAGCGCTCAGAATATCCAATTGCAGTTTCTACAGAAAGAGTGTTTCAGAAAGGCTCAATCAAAAGTAAGGTTCAACTCTGTTAGTTGAATGCACAGAACAGAAAGAAGTTTCATACAATGCTTCTGTGTAGTTTATATTTGTACATATTCTTTTTTCCACTATTACCCACTTAGCGCTACGAATGTCCAGTTGCATTTTCTACAGACAGAGTGTTTCAAAACTGCTCAATCAAAAGTATGGTTTAACTCTGTTAGCTGAATGCTCAGATCAGAAAGAAGTTTCACAGAATGCTTCTGTGTAGTTTATATTTGAATATATTCCTTTTTCCACTACTACTCTCTTAGCGCTCCAAATGTCCAGTTGCATTTTCTACAGAAAGAGTGTTCAGATCTGCTCAATCAAAAGTAAGGTTTAACTATGTTAGCTGAATGCACAGATCAGAAAGAAGTTTCACAGAATAATTCTGTGTAGTTTATATTTGGAGACATTCCTTTTTCCACTATTAGCCTCTTAGCGCTCCGAATCTCCACTTGCATTTTCTACAGAAAGAGTGTTTCAGAACGGCTAAATCAAAACTAAGGTTCAACTCATTTAGTTGAACAAACAGAACAGAAAGAAGTTTCATACAATTCTTCTGTGTAGTTTTTATTTGTAGACATTCTTTTTCCCAATATAGGCCTCTTAACGCTCAGAATGTCCAATTGCAGTTTCTACAGAAAGAGTGTTTCAGAACGGCTCAATCAAAAGTAAGGTTCAACTCTGTTAGTTGAATGCACAGAACAGAAAGAAGTTTCATACAATGCTTCTGTGTAGTTTATATTTGAACATATTCTTTTTCCACTATTACCCACTTAGCGCTACGAATGTCCAGTTGCATTTTCTACAGACAGAGTGTTTCAAAACTGCTCAATCAAAAGTATGGTTTAACTCTGTTAGCTGTATGCTCAGATCAGAAAGAAGTTTCACAGAATGCTTCTGTGTAGTTTATATTTGAATATATTCCTTTTTCCACTACTACGCTCTTAGCGCTCCAAACGTCCAGTTGCATTTTCTACAGAAAGAGTGTTCAGATCTGCTCAATCAAAAGTATGGTTTAACTCTGTTAGCTGAATGCACAGATCAGAAAGAAGTTTCACCGAATGATTCTGTGTAGTTTATATTTGAAGACATTCCTTTTTCCACTATTACCCTCTTAACGCTCCGAATCTCCACTTGCATTTTCTACAAAAAGAGAGTTTCATAACTGCTCAATCAAAAATATGTTTTATCTCTGTTAACTGAATTTACAGATCAGAAATAAGTTTCACAGAATGCATCTGTGTAGTTTTTATTTGAAGATATTCCTTTTCCCAATGTAGGCCTCTTAGCGCTTAGCATGTCCAATTGCAGTTTCTACAGAAAGAGTGTTTCAGAACGGCTCAATTAAAAGTAAGGTTCAACTCTGTTAGTTGAATGCACAGAACAGAAAGAATTTTCACAGAATGCTACTGTGTAGTTTATATTTGAATATATTCTTTTTCCACTATTACCCTCTTAGCGCTCCGAATGTCCACTTGCATTTTCTACAGAAAGAGTGTTCAGAACTGCGCAATCAAAAGTATGGTTTAACTCTGTTAGCTTAATGAACATATCAGAAACAAGTTTCACACAATGCTTCTGTGTAGTTTTTATTTGAAGATATTATTTTTCCCAATAGAGGCCTCTTAGCGCTCAGAATGTCCAATTGCAGTTTCTACAGAAAGAGTGTTTCAGAAAGGCTCAATCAAAAGTAAGGTTCAACTCTGTTAGTTGAATGCACAGAACAGAAAGAAGTTTCATACAATGCTTCTGTGTAGTTTATATTTGAACATATTCTTTTTTCCACTATTACCCTCTTAGCGCTACGAATGTCCAGTTGCATTTTCTACAGACAGAGTGTTTCAAAACTGCTCAATCAAAAGTATGGTTTAACTCTGTTAGCTGAATGCTCAGATCAGAAAGAAGTTTCACAGAATGCTTCTGTGTAGTTTATATTTGAATATATTCCTTTTTCCACTAGTACTCTCTTAGCGCTCCAAATGTCCAGTTGCATTTTCTACAGAAAGAGTGTTCAGATCTGCTCAATCAAAAGTATGGTTTAACTCTGTTAGCTGAATGCACAGATCAGAAAGAAGTTTCACAGAATGATTCTGTGTAGTTTATATTTGAAGACATTCCTTTTTCCACTATTACCCTCTTAGCGCTCCGAATCTCCACTTGCATTTTCTACAGAAAGAGTGTTTCAGAACGGCTCAATCAAAACTAAGGTTCAACTCTTTTAGTTGAACAAACAGAACAGAAAGAAGTTTCACACAATTCTTCTCTGTAGTTTTTATTTGTAGACATTCTTTTTCCCAATATAGGCCTCCTAGCGCTCAGAATGTCCAATTGCAGTTTCTACAGAAAGAGTGTTTCAGAACGGCTCAATCAAAAGTAAGGTTCAACTCTGTTAGTTGAATGCACAGAAGAGAAAGTAGTTTCATACAATGCTTCTGTGTAGTTTATATTTGAACATATTCTTTTTCCACTATTACCCACTTAGCGCTACGAATGTCCAGTTGCATTTTCTACAGACAGAGTGTTTCAAAACTGCTCAATCAAAAGTATGGTTTAACTCTGTTAGCTGTATGCTCAGATCAGAAAGAAGTTTCACAGAATGCTTCTGTGTAGTTTATATTTGAATATATTCCTTTTTCCACTACTACGCTCTTAGCGCTCCAAATGTCCAGTTGCATTTTCTACAGAAAGAGTGTTCAGATCTGCTCAATCAAAAGTATGGTTTAACTCTGTTAGCTGAATGCACAGATCAGAAAGAAGTTTCACCGAATGATTCTGTGTAGTTTATATTTGAAGACATTCCTTTTTCCACTATTACCCCCTTAGCGCTCCGAATCTCCACTTGCATTTTCTACAAAAAGAGAGTTTCATAACTGCTCAATCAAAAATATGTTTTATCTCTGTTAACTGAATTTACAGATCAGAAATAAGTTTCACAGAATGCATCTGTGTAGTTTTTATTTGAAGATATTCCTTTTCCCAATGTAGGCCTCTTAGCGCTTAGCATGTCCAATTGCAGTTTCTACAGAAAGAGTGTTTCAGAACGGCTCAATCAAAAGTAAGGTTCAACTCTGTTAGTTGAATGCACAGAACAGAAAGAATTTTCACAGAATGCTACTGTGTAGTTTATATTTGAATATATTCCTTTTTCCACTATTACCCTCTTAGCGCTCCGAATGTCCACTTGCATTTTCTACAGAAAGAGTGTTCAGAACTGCGCAATCAAAAGTATGGTTTAACTCTGTTAGCTTAATGAACATATCAGAAATAAGTTTCACACAATGCTTCTGTGTAGTTTTTATTTGAAGATATTATTTTTCCCAATATAGGCCTCTTAGCGCTCAGAATGTCCAATTGCAGATTCTACAGAAAGAGTGTTTCAGAAAGGCTCAATTATAAGTAAGGTTCAACTCTGTTAGTTCAATGCACAGAACAGAAAGAAGTTTCATACAATGCTTCTGTGTAGTTTATATTTGAACATATTCTTTTTTCCACTATTACCCACTTAGCGCTACGAATGTCCAGTTGCATTTTCTACAGAGAGAGTGTTTCAAAACTGCTCAATCAAAAGTATGGTTTAACTCTGTTAGCTGAATGCTCAGATCAGAAAGTAGTTTCACAGAATGCTTCTGTGTAGTTTATATTTGAATATATTCCTTTTTCCACTACTACTCTCTTAGCGCTCCAAATGTCCAGTTGCATTTTCTACAGAAAGAGTGTTCAGATCTGCTCAATCAAAAGTATGGTTTAACTCTGTTAGCTGAATGCACAGATCAGAAAGAAGTTTCACAGAATGATTCTGTGTAGTTTATATTTGGAGACATTCCTTTTTCCACTATTACCCTCTTAGCGCTCCGAATCTCCACTTGCCTTTTCTCCATAAAGAGTGTTTCAGAACGGCTCAATCAAAACTAAGGTTCAACTCTTTTAGTTGAACAAACAGAACAGAAAGAAGTTTCACACAATTCTTCTGTGTAGTTTTTATTTTTAGACATTCTTTTTCCCAATATAGGCCTCTTAGCTCTCAGAATGTCCCATTGCAGTTTCTACAGAAAGAGTGTTTCAGAACGGCTCAATCAAAAGTAAGGTTCAACTCTGTTAGTTGAATGCACAGAACAGAAAGAAGTTTCATACAATGCTTCTGTGTAGTTTATATTTGAACATATTCTTTTTTCCACTATTACCCACTTAGCGCTACGAATGTGCAGTTGCATTTTCTACAGACAGAGTGTTTCAAAACTGCTCAATCAAAAGTATGGTTTAACTCTGTTAGCTGTATGCTCAGATCAGAAAGAAGTTTCACAGAATGCTTCTGTGTAGTTTATATTTGAATATATTCCTTTTTCCACTACTACGCTCTTAGCGCTCCAAATGTCCAGTTGCATTTTCTACACAAAGAGTGTTCAGATCTGCTCAATCAAAAGTATGGTTTAACTCTTTTAGCTGAATGCACAGATCAGAAAGAAGTTTCACCGAATGATTCTGTGTAGTTTATATTTGAAGACATTACTTTTTCCTCTATTACCCTCTTAGCGCACCGAATCTCCACTTGCATTTTCTACAAAAAGAGTGTTTCATAACTGCTCAATCAAATATATGTTTTATCTCTGTTAACTGAAATTACAGATCAGAAATAAGTTTCACAGAATGCATCTGTGTAGTTTTTATTTGAAGATATTCTTTTTCCCAATGTAGGCCTCTTAGCGCTTAGCATGTCCAATTGCAGTTTCTACAGAAAGAGTGTTTCAGAACGGCTCAATCAAAAGTAAGGTTCAACTCTGTTAGTTGAATGCACAGAACAGAAAGAATTTTCACAGAATTCTACTGTGTAGTTTATATTTGAATATATTCCTTTTTCCACTATTACCCTCTTAGCGCTCCGAATGTCCACTTGCATTTTCTACAGAAAGAGTGTTCAGAACTGCGCAATCAAAAGTATGGTTTAACTCTGTTAGCTTAATGAACATATCAGAAATAAGTTTCACACAATGCTTCTGTGTAGTTTTTATTTGAAGATATTATTTTTCCCAATATAGGACTCTTAGCGCTCAGAATATCCAATTGCAGTTTCTACAGAAAGAGTGTTTCAGAAAGGCTCAATCAAAAGTAAGGTTCAACTCTGTTAGTTGAATGCACAGAACAGAAAGAAGTTTCATACAATGCTTCTGTGTAGTTTATATTTGTACATATTCTTTTTTCCACTATTACCCACTTAGCGCTACGAATGTCCAGTTGCATTTTCTACAGACAGAGTGTTTCAAAACTGCTCAATCAAAAGTATGGTTTAACTCTGTTAGCTGAATGCTCAGATCAGAAAGAAGTTTCACAGAATGCTTCTGTGTAGTTTATATTTGAATATATTCCTTTTTCCACTACTACTCTCTTAGCGCTCCAAATGTCCAGTTGCATTTTCTACAGAAAGAGTGTTCAGATCTGCTCAATCAAAAGTAAGGTTTAACTATGTTAGCTGAATGCACAGATCAGAAAGAAGTTTCACAGAATAATTCTGTGTAGTTTATATTTGGAGACATTCCTTTTTCCACTATTAGCCTCTTAGCGCTCCGAATCTCCACTTGCATTTTCTACAGAAAGAGTGTTTCAGAACGGCTAAATCAAAACTAAGGTTCAACTCATTTAGTTGAACAAACAGAACAGAAAGAAGTTTCATACAATTCTTCTGTGTAGTTTTTATTTGTAGACATTCTTTTTCCCAATATAGGCCTCTTAACGCTCAGAATGTCCAATTGCAGTTTCTACAGAAAGAGTGTTTCAGAACGGCTCAATCAAAAGTAAGGTTCAACTCTGTTAGTTGAATGCACAGAACAGAAAGAAGTTTCATACAATGCTTCTGTGTAGTTTATATTTGAACATATTCTTTTTCCACTATTACCCACTTAGCGCTACGAATGTCCAGTTGCATTTTCTACAGACAGAATGTTTCAAAACTGCTCAATCAAAAGTATGGTTTAACTCTGTTAGCTGTATGCTCAGATCAGAAAGAAGTTTCACAGAATGCTTCTGTGTAGTTTATATTTGAATATATTCCTTTTTCCACTACTACGCTCTTAGCGCTCCAAACGTCCAGTTGCATTTTCTACAGAAAGAGTGTTCAGATCTGCTCAATCAAAAGTATGGTTTAACTCTGTTAGCTGAATGCACAGATCAGAAAGAAGTTTCACCGAATGATTCTGTGTAGTTTATATTTGAAGACATTCCTTTTTCCACTATTACCCTCTTAACGCTCCGAATCTCCACTTGCATTTTCTACAAAAAGAGAGTTTCATAACTGCTCAATCAAAAATATGTTTTATCTCTGTTAACTGAATTTACAGATCAGAAATAAGTTTCACAGAATGCATCTGTGTAGTTTTTATTTGAAGATATTCCTTTTCCCAATGTAGGCCTCTTAGCGCTTAGCATGTCCAATTGCAGTTTCTACAGAAAGAGTGTTTCAGAACGGCTCAATTAAAAGTAAGGTTCAACTCTGTTAGTTGAATGCACAGAACAGAAAGAATTTTCACAGAATGCTACTGTGTAGTTTATATTTGAATATATTCTTTTTCCACTATTACCCTCTTAGCGCTCCGAATGTCCACTTGCATTTTCTACAGAAAGAGTGTTCAGAACTGCGCAATCAAAAGTATGGTTTAACTCTGTTAGCTTAATGAACATATCAGAAACAAGTTTCACACAATGCTTCTGTGTAGTTTTTATTTGAAGATATTATTTTTCCCAATAGAGGCCTCTTAGCGCTCAGAATGTCCAATTGCAGTTTCTACAGAAAGAGTGTTTCAGAAAGGCTCAATCAAAAGTAAGGTTCAACTCTGTTAGTTGAATGCACAGAACAGAAAGAAGTTTCATACAATGCTTCTGTGTAGTTTATATTTGAACATATTCTTTTTTCCACTATTACCCTCTTAGCGCTACGAATGTCCAGTTGCATTTTCTACAGACAGAGTGTTTCAAAACTGCTCAATCAAAAGTATGGTTTAACTCTGTTAGCTGAATGCTCAGATCAGAAAGAAGTTTCACAGAATGCTTCTGTGTAGTTTATATTTGAATATATTCCTTTTTCCACTAGTACTCTCTTAGCGCTCCAAATGTCCAGTTGCATTTTCTACAGAAAGAGTGTTCAGATCTGCTCAATCAAAAGTATGGTTTAACTCTGTTAGCTGAATGCACAGATCAGAAAGAAGTTTCACAGAATGATTCTGTGTAGTTTATATTTGAAGACATTCCTTTTTCCACTATTACCCTCTTAGCGCTCCGAATCTCCACTTGCATTTTCTACAGAAAGAGTGTTTCAGAACGGCTCAATCAAAACTAAGGTTCAACTCTTTTAGTTGAACAAACAGAACAGAAAGAAGTTTCACACAATTCTTCTCTGTAGTTTTTATTTGTAGACATTCTTTTTCCCAATATAGGCCTCCTAGCGCTCAGAATGTCCAATTGCAGTTTCTACAGAAAGAGTGTTTCAGAACGGCTCAATCAAAAGTAAGGTTCAACTCTGTTATTTGAATGCACAGAAAAGAAAGAAGTTTCATACAATGCTTCTGTGTAGTTTATATTTGAACATATTCTTTTTTCCACTATTACCCACTTAGCGCTACGAATGTCCAGTTGCATTTTCTACAGACAGAGTGTTTCAAAACTGCTCAATCAAAAGTATGGTTTAACTCTGTTAGCTGAATGCTCAGATCAGAAAGAAGTTTCACAGAATGCTTCTGTGTAGTTTATATTTGAATATATTCCTTTTTCCACTACTACGCTCTTAGCGCTCCAAATGTCCAGTTGCATTTTCTACAGAAAGAGTGTTCGGGTGTGCTCAATCAAAAGTATGGTTTAACTATGTTAGCTGAATGCACAGATAAGAAAGAATTTTCACCGAATGATTCTGTGTAGTTTATATTTGAAGACATTCCTTTTTCCACTATTACCCTCTTAGCGCTCCGAATCTCCACTTGCATTTTCTACAAAAAGAGAGTTTCATAACTGCTAAATCAAAAATATGTTTTATCTCCGTTAACTGAATTTACAGATCAGAAATAAGTTTCACAGAATACATCTGTGTAGTTTTTATTTGAAGATATTCCTTTTCCCAATGTAGGCCTCTTAGCGCTTAGCATGTCCAATTGCAGTTTCTACAGAAAGAGTGTTTCAGAACGGCTTAATCAAAAGTAAGGTTCAACTCTGTTAGTTGAATGCACAGAACAGAAAGAATTTTCACAGAATGCTACTGTGTAGTTTATATTTGAATATATTCCTTTTTCCACTATTACCCTCTTAGCGCTCCGAATGTCCACTTGCATTTTCTACAGAAAGAGTGTTCAGAACTGCGCAATCAAAAGTATGGTTTAACTCTGTTAGCTTAATGAACATATCAGAAACAAGTTTCACACAATGCTTCTGTGTAGTTTTTATTTGAAGATATTATTTTTCTCAATAGAGGCCTCTTAGCGCTCAGAATGTCCAATTGCAGTTTCTACAGAAAGAGTGTTTCAGAAAGGCTCAATCAAAAGTAAGGTTCAACTCTGTTAGTTGAATGCACAGAACAGAAAGAAGTTTCATACAATGCTTCTGTGTAGTTTATATTTGAACATATTCTTTTTTCCACTATTACCCTCTTAGCGCTACGAATGTCCAGTTGCATTTTCTACAGACAGAGTGTTTCAAAACTGCTCAATCAAAAGTATGGTTTAACTCTGTTAGCTGAATGCTCAGATCAGAAAGAAGTTTCACAGAATGCTTCTGTGTAGTTTATATTTGAATATATTCCTTTTTCCACTAGTACTCTCTTAGCGCCCCATATGTCCAGTTGCATTTTCTACAGAAAGAGTGTTCAGATCTGCTCAATCAAAAGTATGGTTTAACTCTGTTAGCTGAATGCACAGATCAGAAAGAAGTTTCACAGAATGATTCTGTGTAGTTTATATTTGGAGACATTCCTTTTTCCACTATTACCCTCTTAGCGCTCCGAATCTCCACTTGCATTTTCTACAGAAAGAGTGTTTCAGAACGGCTCAATCAAAACTAAGGTTCAACTCTTTTAGTTGAACAAACAGAACAGAAAGAAGTTTCACACAATTCTTCTCTGTAGTTTTTATTTGTAGACATTCTTTTTCCCAATATAGGCCTCCTAGCGCTCAGAATGTCCAATTGCAGTTTCTACAGAAAGAGTGTTTCAGAACGGCTCAATCAAAAGTAAGGTTCAACTCTGTTAGTTGAATGCACAGAAGAGAAAGTAGTTTCATACAATGCTTCTGTGTAGTTTATATTTGAACATATTCTTTTTCCACTATTACCCACTTAGCGCTACGAATGTCCAGTTGCATTTTCTACAGACAGAGTGTTTCAAAACTGCTCAATCAAAAGTATGGTTTAACTCTGTTAGCTGTATGCTCAGATCAGAAAGAAGTTTCACAGAATGCTTCTGTGTAGTTTATATTTGAATATATTCCTTTTTCCACTACTACGCTCTTAGCGCTCCAAATGTCCAGTTGCATTTTCTACAGAAAGAGTGTTCAGATCTGCTCAATCAAAAGTATGGTTTAACTCTGTTAGCTGAATGCACAGATCAGAAAGAAGTTTCACCGAATGATTCTGTGTAGTTTATATTTGAAGACATTCCTTTTTCCACTATTACCCTCTTAACGCTCCGAATCTCCACTTGCATTTTCTACAAAAAGAGAGTTTCATAACTGCTCAATCAAAAATATGTTTTATCTCTGTTAACTGAATTTACAGATCAGAAATAAGTTTCACAGAATGCATCTGTGTAGTTTTTATTTGAAGATATTCCTTTTCCCAATGTAGGCCTCTTAGCGCTTAGCATGTCCAATTGCAGTTTCTACAGAAAGAGTGTTTCAGAACGGCTCAATTAAAAGTAAGGTTCAACTCTGTTAGTTGAATGCACAGAACAGAAAGAATTTTCACAGAATGCTACTGTGTAGTTTATATTTGAATATATTCTTTTTCCACTATTACCCTCTTAGCGCTCCGAATGTCCACTTGCATTTTCTACAGAAAGAGTGTTCAGAACTGCGCAATCAAAAGTATGGTTTAACTCTGTTAGCTTAATGAACATATCAGAAACAAGTTTCACACAATGCTTCTGTGTAGTTTTTATTTGAAGATATTATTTTTCCCAATAGAGGCCTCTTAGCGCTCAGAATGTCCAATTGCAGTTTCTACAGAAAGAGTGTTTCAGAAAGGCTCAATCAAAAGTAAGGTTCAACTCTGTTAGTTGAATGCACAGAACAGAAAGAAGTTTCATACAATGCTTCTGTGTAGTTTATATTTGAACATATTCTTTTTTCCACTATTACCCTCTTAGCGCTACGAATGTCCAGTTGCATTTTCTACAGACAGAGTGTTTCAAAACTGCTCAATCAAAAGTATGGTTTAACTCTGTTAGCTGAATGCTCAGATCAGAAAGAAGTTTCACAGAATGCTTCTGTGTAGTTTATATTTGAATATATTCCTTTTTCCACTAGTACTCTCTTAGCGCTCCAAATGTCCAGTTGCATTTTCTACAGAAAGAGTGTTCAGATCTGCTCAATCAAAAGTATGGTTTAACTCTGTTAGCTGAATGCACAGATCAGAAAGAAGTTTCACAGAATGATTCTGTGTAGTTTATATTTGGAGACATTCCTTTTTCCACTATTACCCTCTTAGCGCTCCGAATCTCCACTTGCATTTTCTACAGAAAGAGTGTTTCAGAACGGCTCAATCAAAACTAAGGTTCAAATCTTTTAGTTGAACAAACAGAACAGAAAGAAGTTTCACACAATTCTTCTCTGTAGTTTTTATTTGTAGACATTCTTTTTCCCAATATAGGCCTCCTAGCGCTCAGAATGTCCAATTGCAGTTTCTACAGAAAGAGTGTTTCAGAACGGCTCAATCAAAAGTAAGGTTCAACTCTGTTATTTGAATGCACAGAAAAGAAAGAAGTTTCATACAATGCTTCTGTGTAGTTTATATTTGAACATATTCTTTTTTCCACTATTACCCACTTAGCGCTACGAATGTCCAGTTTCATTTTCTACAGACAGAGTGTTTCAAAACTGCTCAATCAAAAGTATGGTTTAACTCTGTTAGCTGAATGCTCAGATCAGAAAGAAGTTTCACAGAATGCTTCTGTGTAGTTTATATTTGAATATATTCCTTTTTCCACTACTACGCTCTTAGCGCTCCAAATGTCCAGTTGCATTTTCTACAGAAAGAGTGTTCGGGTGTGCTCAATCAGAAGTATGGTTTAACTCTGTTAGCTGAATGCACAGATCAGAAAGAATTTTCACCGAATGATTCTGCGTAGTTTATATTTGAAGACATTCCTTTTTCCACTATTACCCTCTTAGCGCTCCGAATCTCCACTTGCATTTTCTACAAAAAGAGAGTTTCATAACTGCTAAATCAAAAATATGTTTTATCTCCGTTAACTGAATTTACAGATCAGAAATAAGTTTCACAGAATACATCTGTGTAGTTTTTATTTGAAGATATTCCTTTTCCCAATGTAGGCCTCTTAGCGCTTAGCATGTCCAATTGCAGTTTCTACAGAAAGAGTGTTTCAGAACGGCTTAATCAAAAGTAAGGTTCAACTCTGTTAGTTGAATGCACAGAACAGAAAGAATTTTCACAGAATGCTACTGTGTAGTTTATATTTGAATATATTCCTTTTTCCACTATTACCCTCTTAGCGCTCCGAATGTCCACTTGCATTTTCTACAGAAAGAGTGTTCAGAACTGCGCAATCAAAAGTATGGTTTAACTCTGTTAGCTTAATGAACATATCAGAAACAAGTTTCACACAATGCTTCTGTGTAGTTTTTATTTGAAGATATTATTTTTCTCAATAGAGGCCTCTTAGCGCTCAGAATGTCCAATTGCAGTTTCTACAGAAAGAGTGTTTCAGAAAGGCTCAATCAAAAGTAAGGTTCAACTCTGTTATTTGAATGCACAGAACAGAAAGAAGTTTCATACAATGCTTCTGTGTAGTTTATATTTGAACATATTCTTTTTTCCACTATTACCCTCTTAGCGCTACGAATGTCCAGTTGCATTTTCTACAGACAGAGTGTTTCAAAACTGCTCAATCAAAAGTATGGTTTAACTCTGTTAGCTGAATGCTCAGATCAGAAAGAAGTTTCACAGAATGCTTCTGTGTAGTTTATATTTGAATATATTCCTTTTTCCACTAGTACTCTCTTAGCGCCCCATATGTCCAGTTGCATTTTCTACAGAAAGAGTGTTCAGATCTGCTCAATCAAAAGTATGGTTTAACTCTGTTAGCTGAATGCACAGATCAGAAAGAAGTTTCACAGAATGATTCTGTGTAGTTTATATTTGGAGACATTCCTTTTTCCACTATTACCCTCTTAGCGCTCCGAATCTCCACTTGCATTTTCTACAGAAAGAGTGTTTCAGAACGGCTCAATCAAAACTAAGGTTCAACTCTTTTAGTTGAACAAACAGAACAGAAAGAAGTTTCACACAATTCTTCTCTGTAGTTTTTATTTGTAGACATTCTTTTTCCCAATATAGGCCTCCTAGCGCTCAGAATGTCCAATTGCAGTTTCTACAGAAAGAGTGTTTCAGAACGGCTCAATCAAAAGTAAGGTTCAACTCTGTTAGTTGAATGCACAGAAGAGAAAGTAGTTTCATACAATGCTTCTGTGTAGTTTATATTTGAACATATTCTTTTTCCACTATTACCCACTTAGCGCTACGAATGTCCAGTTGCATTTTCTACAGACAGAGTGTTTCAAAACTGCTCAATCAAAAGTATGGTTTAACTCTGTTAGCTGTATGCTCAGATCAGAAAGAAGTTTCACAGAATGCTTCTGTGTAGTTTATATTTGAATATATTCCTTTTTCCACTACTACGCTCTTAGCGCTCAAAATGTCCAGTTGCATTTTCTACAGAAAGAGTGTTCAGATCTGCTCAATCAAAAGTATGGTTTAACTCTGTTAGCTGAATGCACAGATCAGAAAGAAGTTTCACCGAATGATTCTGTGTAGTTTATATTTGAAGACATTCCTTTTTCCACTATTACCCTCTTAGAGCTCCGAATCTCCACTTGCATTTTCTACAAAAAGAGAGTTTCATAACTGCTCAATCAAAAATATGTTTTATCTCTGTTAACTGAATTTACAGATCAGAAATAAGTTTCACAGAATGCATCTGTGTAGTTTTTATTTGAAAATATTCCTTTTCCCAATGTAGGCCTCTTAGCGCTTAGCATGTCCAATTGCAGTTTCTACAGAAAGAGTGTTTCAGAACGGCTCAATCAAAAGTAAGGTTCAACTCTGTTAGTTGAATGCACAGAACAGAAAGAATTTTCACAGAATGCTACTGTGTAGTTTATATTTGAATATATTCCTTTTTCCACTATTACCCTCTTAGCGCTCCGAATGTCCACTTGCATTTTCTACAGAAAGAGTGTTCAGAACTGCGCAATCAAAAGTATGGTTTAACCCTGTTAGCTTAATGAACATATCAGAAACAAGTTTCACACAATGCTTCTGTGTAGTTTTTATTTGAAGATATTATTTTTCCCAATAGAGGCCTCTTAGCGCTCAGAATGTCCAATTGCAGTTTCTACAGAAAGAGTGTTTCAGAAAGGCTCAATCAAAAGTAAGGTTCAACTCTGTTAGTTGAATGCACAGAACAGAAAGAAGTTTCATACAATGCTTCTGTGTAGTTTATATTTGAACATATTCTTTTTTCCACTATTACCCTCTTAGCGCTACGAATGTCCAGTTGCATTTTCTACAGACAGAGTGTTTCAAAACTGCTCAATCAAAAGTATGGTTTAACTCTGTTAGCTGAATGCTCAGATCAGAAAGAAGTTTCACAGAATGCTTCTGTGTAGTTTATATTTGAATATATTCCTTTTTCCACTAGTACTCTCTTAGCGCTCCAAATGTCCAGTTGCATTTTCTACAGAAAGAGTGTTCAGATCTGCTCAATCAAAAGTATGGTTTAACTCTGTTAGCTGAATGCACAGATCAGAAAGAAGTTTCACAGAATGATTCTGTGTAGTTTATATTTGGAGACATTCCTTTTTCCACTATTACCCTCTTAGCGCTCCGAATCTCCACTTGCATTTTCTACAGAAAGAGTGTTTCAGAACGGCTCAATCAAAACTAAGGTTCAACTCTTTTAGTTGAACAAACAGAACAGAAAGAAGTTTCACACAATTCTTCTCTGTAGTTTTTATTTGTAGACATTCTTTTTCCCAATATAGGCCTCCTAGCGCTCAGAATGTCCAATTGCAGTTTCTACAGAAAGAGTGTTTCAGAACGGCTCAATCAAAAGTAAGGTTCAACTCTGTTATTTGAATGCACAGAAAAGAAAGAAGTTTCATACAATGCTTCTGTGTAGTTTATATTTGAACATATTCTTTTTTCCACTATTACCCACTTAGCGCTACGACTATCCAGTTTCATTTTCTACAGACAGAGTGTTTCAAAACTGCTCAATCAAAAGTATGGTTTAACTCTGTTAGCTGAATGCTCAGATCAGAAAGAAGTTTCACAGAATGCTTCTGTGTAGTTTATATTTGAATATATTCCTTTTTCCACTACTACGCTCTTAGCGCTCCAAATGTACAGTTGCATTTTCTACAGAAAGAGTGTTCAGATGTGCTCAATCAAAAGTATGGTTTAACTCTGTTAGCTGAATGCACAGATCAGAAAGAATTTTCACCGAATTATTCTGTGTAGTTTATATTTGAAGACATTCCTTTTTCGACTATTACCCTCTTAGCGCTCCGAATCTCCACTTGCATTTTCTACAAAAAGAGTGTTTCATAACTGCTCAATCAAAAATATGTTTTATGTCTGTTAACTGAATTTACAGATCAGAAATAAGTTTCACAGAATGCATCTGTGTAGTTTTTATTTGAAGATATTCTTTTTCCCAATGTAGGCCTCTTAGCGCTTAGCATGTCTAATTGCAGTTTCTACAGAAAGAGTGTTTCAGAACGGCTCAATCAAAAGTAAGGTTCAACTCTGTTAGTTGAATGCACAGAACAGAAAGAATTTTCACAGAATGCTACTGTGTAGTTTATATTTGAATATATTCCTTTTTCCACTATTACCCTCTTAGCGCTCCGAATGTCCACTTGCATTTTCTACAGAAAGAGTGTTCAGAACTGCGCAATCAAAAGTATGGTTTAACTCTGTTAGCTTAATGAACATATCAGAAATAAGTTTCACACAATGCTTCTGTGTAGTTTTTATTTGAAGATATTATTTTTCCCAATATAGGCCTCTTAGCGCTCAGAGTGTAAAATTGCAGTTTCTACAGAAAGAGTGTTTCAGAAAGGCTCAATCAAAGTAAGGTTCAACTCTGTTAGTTGAATGCACAGAACAGAAAGAAGTTTCATACAATGCTTCTGTGTAGTTTATATTTGAAAATATTCTTTTTTCCACTATTACCCACTTAGCGCTACGAATGTCCAGTTGCATTTTCTACAGACAGAGTGTTTCAAAACTGCTCAATCATAAGTATGGTTTAACTCTGTTAGCTGAAAGCTCAGATCAGAAAGAAGTTTCACAGAATGCTTCTGTGTAGTTTATATATGAATATATTCCTTTTTCCACTACTACTCTTTAAGCGCTCCAAATGTCCAGTTGCATTTTCTACAGAAAGAGTGTTCAGATCTGCTCAATCAAAAGTATGGTTTAACTCTGTTAGCTGAATACACAGATCAGAAAAAGTTTCACAGAATGATTCTGTGTAGTTTATATTTGGAGACATTCCTTTTTCCACTATTAACCTCTTAGCGCTCCGAATCTCCACTTGCATTTTCTACAGAAAGAGTGTTTCAGAACGGCTCAATCAAAACTAAGGTTCAACTCATTTAGTTGAACAAACAGAACAGAAAGAAGTTTCACACAATTCTTCTCTGTAGTTTTTATTTGTAGACATTCTTTTTCCAAATATAGGCCTCCTAGCGCTCAGAATGTCCAATTGCAGTTTCTACAGAAAGAGTGTTTCAGAACGGCTCAATCAAAAGTAAGGTTCAACTCTGTTAGTTGAATGCACAGAACAGAAAGAAGTTTCATACAATGCTTCTGTGTAGTTTATATTTGAACATATTCTTTTTCCACTATTACCCACTTAGTGCTACGAATGTCCAGTTGCATTTTCTACAGACAGAGTGTTTCAAAACTGCTCAATCAAAAGTATGGTTTAACTCTGTTAGCTGTATGCTCAGATCAGAAAGAAGTTTCACAGAATGCTTCTGTGTAGTTTATATTTGAATATATTCCTTTTTCCACTACTACGCTCTTAGCGCTCCAAATGTCCAGTTGCATTTTCTACAGAAAGAGTGTTCAGATCTGCTCAATCAAAAGTATGGTTTAACTCTGTTAGCTGAATGCACAGATCAGAAAGAAGTTTCACCGAATGATTCTGTGTAGTTTATATTTGAAGACATTCCTTTTTCCACTATTACCCTCTTAGAGCTCCGAATCTCCACTTGCATTTTCTACAAAAAGAGAGTTTCATAACTGCTCAATCAAAAATATGTTTTATCTCTGTTAACTGAATTTACAGATCAGAAATAAGTTTCACAGAATGCATCTGTGTAGTTTTTATTTGAAAATATTCCTTTTCCCAATGTAGGCCTCTTAGCGCTTAGCATGTCCAATTGCAGTTTCTACAGAAAGAATGTTTCAGAACGGCTCAATCAAAAGTAAGGTTCAACTCTGTTAGTTGAAAGCACAGAACAGAAAGAATTTTCACAGAATGCTACTGTGTAGTTTATATTTGAATATATTCCTTTTTCCACTATTACCCTCTTAGCGCTCCGAATGTCCACTTGCATTTTCTACAGAAAGAGTGTTCAGAACTGCGCAATCAAAAGTATGGTTTAACTCTGTTAGCTTAATGAACATATCAGAAACAAGTTTCACACAATGCTTCTGTGTAGTTTTTATTTGAAGATATTATTTTTCCCAATAGAGGCCTCTTAGCGCTCAGAATGTCCAATTGCAGTTTCTACAGAAAGAGTGTTTCAGAAAGGCTCAATCAAAAGTAAGGTTCAACTCTGTTAGTTGAATGCACAGAACAGAAAGAATTTTCATACAATGCTTCTGTGTAGTTTATATTTGAACATATTCTTTTTTCCACTATTACCCTCTTAGCGCTACGAATGTCCAGTTGCATTTTCTACAGACAGAGTGTTTCAAAACTGCTCAATCAAAAGTATGGTTTAACTCTGTTAGCTGAATGCTCAGATCAGAAAGAAGTTTCACAGAATGCTTCTGTGTAGTTTATATTTGAATATATTCCTTTTTCCACTACTACGCTCTTAGCGCTCCAAATGTCCAGTTGCATTTTCTACAGAAAGAGTGTTCAGATGTGCTCAATCAAAAGTATGGTTTAACTCTGTTAGCTGAATGCACAGATCAGAAAGAATTTTCACCGAATGATTCTGTGTAGTTTATATTTGAAGACATTCCTTTTTCGACTATTACCCTCTTAGCGCTCCGAATCTCCACTTGCATTTTCTACAAAAAGAGTGTTTCATAACTGCTCAATCAAAAATATGTTTTATGTCTGTTAACTGAATTTACAGATCAGAAATAAGTTTCACAGAATGCATCTGTGTAGTTTTTATTTGAAGATATTCTTTTTCCCAATGTAGGCCTCTTAGCGCTTAGCATGTCTAATTGCAGTTTCTACAGAAAGAGTGTTTCAGAACGGCTCAATCAAAAGTAAGTTTCAACTCTGTTAGTTGAATGCACAGAACAGAAAGAATTTTCACAGAATGCTACTGTGTAGTTTATATTTGAATATATTCCTTTTTCCACTATTACCCTCTTAGCGCTCCGAATGTCCACTTGCATTTTCTACAGAAAGAGTGTTCAGAACTGCGCAATCAAAAGTATGGTTTAACTCTGTTAGCTTAATGAACATATCAGAAATAAGTTTCACACAATGCTTCTGTGTAGTTTTTATTTGAAGATATTATTTTTCCCAATATAGGCCTCTTAGCGCTCAGAGTGTCCAATTGCAGTTTCTACAGAAAGAGTGTTTCAGAAAGGCTCAATCAAAGTAAGGTTCAACTCTGTTTGTTGAATGCACAGAACAGAAAGAAGTTTCATACAATGCTTCTGTGTAGTTTATATTTGAAAATATTCTTTTTTCCACTATTACCCACTTAGCGCTACGAATGTCCAGTTGCATTTTCTACAGACAGAGTGTTTCAAAACTGCTCAATCATAAGTATGGTTTAACTCTGTTAGCTGAATGCTCAGATCAGAAAGAAGTTTCACAGAATGCTTCTGTGTAGTTTATATATGAATATATTCCTTTTTCCACTACTACTCTCTTAGCGCTCCAAATGTCCAGTTGCATTTTCTACAGAAAGAGTGTTCAGATCTGCTCAATCAAAAGTATGGTTTAACTCTGTTAGCTGAATGCACAGATCAGAAAAAGTTTCACAGAATGATTCTGTGTAGTTTATATTTGGAGACATTCCTTTTTCCACTATTAACCTCTTAGCGCTCCGAATCTCCACTTGCATTTTCTACAGAAAGAGTGTTTCAGAACGGCTCAATCAAAACTAAAGTTCAACTCCTTTAGTTGAACAAACAGAACAGAAAGAAGTTTCACACAATTCTTCTGTGTAGTTTTTATTTGTAGACATTCTTTTTCCCAATATAGGCCTCTTAACGCTCAGAATGTCCAATTGCAGTTTCTACAGAAAGAGTGTTTCAGAACGGCTCAATCAAAAGTAAGGTTCAACTCTGTTATTTGAATGCACAGAACAGAAAGAAGTTTCATACAATGCTTCTGTGTAGTTTATATTTGAACATATTCTTTTTTCCACTATTACCCACTTAGCGCTACGAATGTCCAGTTTCATTTTCTACAGACAGAGTGTTTCAAAACTGGTCAATCAAAAGTATGGTTTAACTCTGTTAGCTGAATGCTCAGATCAGAAAGTAGTTTCACAGAATGCTTCTGTGTAGTTTATATTTGAATATATTCCTTTTTCCACTACTACGCTCTTAGCGCTCCAAATGTCCAGTTGCATTTTCTACAGAAAGAGTGTTCAGATGTGCTCAATCAAAAGTATGGTTTAACACTGTTAGCTGAATGCACAGATCAGAAAGAAGTTTCACCGAATGATTCTGTGTAGTTTATATTTGAAGACATTCCTTTTTCCACTATTACCCTCTTAGCGCTCCGAATCTCCACTTGCATTTTCTACAAAAAGAGAGTTTCATAACTGCTCAATCAAAAATATGTTTTATCTCTGTTAAATGAATTTACAGATCAGAAATAAGTTTCACAGAATGCATCTGTGTAGTTTTTATTTGAAGATATTCTTTTTCCCAATGTAGGCCTCTTAGCGCTTAACATGTCCAATTGCAGTTTCTACAGAAAGAGTGTTTCAGAACGGCTCAATCAAAAGTAAGGTTCAACTCTGTTAGTTGAATGCACAGAACAGAAAGAATTTTCACAGAATGCTACTGTGTAGTTTATATTTGAATATATTCCTTTTTCCACTATTACCCTCTTAGCGCTCCGAATGTCCACTTGCATTTTCTTCAGAAAGAGTGTTCAGAACTGCGCAATCAAAAGTATGGTTTAACTTTGTTAGCTTAATGAACATATCAGAAACAGGTTTCACAAAATGCTTCTGTGTAGTTTTTATTTGAAGATATTATTTTTCCCAATAGAGGCCTCTTAGCGCTCAGAATGTCCAATTGCAGTTTCTACAGAAAGAGTGTTTCAGAAAGGCTCAATCAAAAGTAAGGTTCAACTCTGTTAGTTGAATGCACAGAACAGAAAGAAGTTTCATACAATGCTTCTGTGTAGTTTATATTTGAACATATTCTTTTTTCCACTATTACCCTCTTAGCGCTACGAATGTCCAGTTGCATTTTCTACAGACAGAGGGTTTCAAAACTGCTCAATCAAAAGTATGGTTTAACTCTGTTAGCTGAATGCTCAGATCAGAAAGAAGTTTCACAGAATGCTTCTTTGTAGTTTATATTTGAATATATTCCTTTTTCCACTAGTACTCTCTTAGCGCTCCAAATGTCCAGTTGCATTTTCTACAGAAAGAGTGTTCAGATCTGCTCAATCAAAAGTATGGTTTAACTCTGTTAGCTGAATGCACAGATCAGAAAAAGTTTCACAGAATGATTCTGTGTAGTTTATATTTGGAGACATTCCTTTTTCCTCTATTAACCTCTTAGCGCTCCGAATCTCCACTTGCATTTTCTACAGAAAGAGTGTTTCAGAACGGCTCAATCAAAACTAAAGTTCAACTCCTTTAGTTGAACAAACAGAACAGAAAGAAGTTTCACACAATTCTTCTGTGTAGTTTTTATTTGTAGACATTCTTTTTCCCAATATAGGCCTCTTAACGCTCAGAATGTCCAATTGCAGTTTCTACAGAAAGAGTGTTTCAGAACGGCTCAATCAAAAGTAAGGTTCAACTCTGTTATTTGAATGCACAGAACAGAAAGAAGTTTCATACAATGCTTCTGTGTAGTTTATATTTGAACATATTCTTTTTTCCACTATTACCCACTTAGCGCTACGAATGTCCAGTTTCATTTTCTACAGACAGAGTGTTTCAAAACTGGTCAATCAAAAGTATGGTTTAACTCTGTTAGCTGAATGCTCAGATCAGAAAGAAATTTCACAGAATGCTTCTGTGTAGTTTATATTTGAATATATTCCTTTTTCCACTACTACGCTCTTAGCGCTCCAAATGTCCAGTTGCATTTTCTACAGAAAGAGTGTTCAGATCTGCTCAATCAAAAGTATGGTTTAACTCTGTTAGCTGAATGCACAGATCAGAAAGAAGTTTCACCGAATGATTCTGTGTAGTTTATATTTGAAGACATTCCTTTTTCCACTATTACCCCCTTAGCGCTCCGAATCTCCACTTGCATTTTCTACAAAAAGAGAGTTTCATAACTGCTCAATCAAAAATATGTTTTATCTCTGTTAACTGAATTTACAGATCAGAAATAAGTTTCACAGAATGCATCTGTGTAGTTTTTATTTGAAGATATTCTTTTTCCCAATGTAGGCCTCTTAGCGCTTAACATGTCCAATTGCAGTTTCTACAGAAAGAGTGTTTCAGAACGGCTCAATCAAAAGTAAGGTTCAACTCTGTTAGTTGAATGCACAGAACAGAAAGAATTTTCACAGAATGCTACTGTGTAGTTTATATTTGAATATATTCCTTTTTCCACTATTACCCTCTTAGCGCTCCGAATGTCCACTTGCATTTTCTTCAGAAAGAGTGTTCAGAACTGCGCAATCAAAAGTATGGTTTAACTTTGTTAGCTTAATGAACATATCAGAAACAGGTTTCACAAAATGCTTCTGTGTAGTTTTTATTTGAAGATATTATTTTTCCCAATAGAGGCCTCTTAGCGCTCAGAATGTCCAATTGCAGTTTCTACAGAAAGAGTGTTTCAGAAAGGCTCAATCAAAAGTAAGGTTCAACTCTGTTAGTTGAATGCACAGAACAGAAAGAAGTTTCATACAATGCTTCTGTGTAGTTTATATTTGAACATATTCTTTTTTCCACTATTACCCTCTTAGCGCTACGAATGTCCAGTTGCATTTTCTACAGACAGAGGGTTTCAAAACTGCTCAATCAAAAGTATGGTTTCACTCTGTTAGCTGAATGCTCAGATCAGAAAGAAGTTTCACAGAATGCTTCTTTGTAGTTTATATTTGAATATATTCCTTTTTCCACTAGTACTCTCTTAGCGCTCCAAATGTCCAGTTGCATTTTCTACAGAAAGAGTGTTCAGATCTGCTCAATCAAAAGTATGGTTTAACTCTGTTAGCTGAATGCACAGATCAGAAAGAAGTTTCACAGAATGATTCTGTGTAGTTTATATTTGGAGACATTCCTTTTTCCACTATTACCCTCTTAGCGCTCCGAATCTCCACTTGCATTTTCTACAGAAAGAGTGTTTCAGAACGGCTCAATCAAAACTAATGTTCAACTCTTTTAGTTGAACAAACAGAACAGAAAGAAGTTTCACACAATTCTTCTGTGTAGTTTTTATTTGTAGACATTCTTTTTCCCAATATAGGCCTCTTAGCGCTCAGAATGTCCAATTGCAGTTTCTACAGAAAGAGTGTTTCAGAACGGCTCAATCAAAAGTAAGGTTCAACTCTGTTAGTTGAATGCACAGAACAGAAAGAAGTTTCATACAATGCTTCTGTGTAGTTTATATTTGAACATATTCTTTTTTCCACTATTAACCTCTTAGCGCTACGAATGTCCAGTTGCATTTTCTACAGACAGAGTGTTTCAAAACTGCTCAATCAAAAGTATGGTTTAACTCTGTTAGCTGAATGCTCAGATCAGAAAGCAGTTTCACAGAATGCTTCTGTGTAGTTTATATTTGAATATATTCCTTTTTCCACTACTACGCTCTTAGCGCTCCAAATGTCCAGTTGCATTTTCAACAGAAAGAGTGTTCAGATCTGCTCAATCAAAAGTATGGTTTAACTCTGTTAGCTGAATGCACAGATCAGAAAGAAGTTTCACCGAATGATTCTGTGTAGTTTATATTTGAAGACATTCCTTTTTCCACTATTAACCTCTTAGCGCTCCGAATCTCCACTTGCATTTTCTACAAAAAGAGTGTTTCATAACTGCTCAATCAAAAATATGTTTTATCTCTGTTAACTGAATTTACAGATCAGAAATGAGTTTCACAGAATGCATCTGTGTAGTTTTTATTTGAAGATATTCTTTTTCCCAATGTAGGCCTCTTAGCCCTTAGCATGTCCAATTGCACTTTCTACAGAAAGAGTGTTTCAGAACGTCTCAATCAAAAGTAAGGTTCAACTCTGTTAGTTGAATGCACAGAACAGAAGGAATTTTCACAGAATGCTACTGTGTAGTTTATATTTGAATATATTCCTTTTTCCACTATTACCCTCTTAGCGCTCCGAATGTCCACTTGCATTTTCTACAGAAAGAGTGTTCAGAACTGCGCAATCAAAAGTATGGGTTAACTCTGTTAGCTTAATGAACATATCAGAAATAAGTTTCACACAATGCTTCTGTGTAGTTTTTTTTGAAGATATTTTTTTCCCAATATAGGCCTCTTAGCGCTCAGAATGTCCAATTGCAGTTTCTACAGAAAGAGTTTTTCAGAAAGGCTCAATCAAAAGTAAGGTTCAACTCTGTTAGTTGAATGCACAGAACAGAAAGAAGTTTCATACAATGCTTCTGTGTAGTTTATATTTGAACATATTCTTTTTTCCACTATTACCCACTTAGCGCTACGAATGTCCAGTTGCATTTTCTACAGACAGAGTGTTTCAAAACTGCTCAATCATAAGTATGGTTTAACTCTGTTAGCTGAATGCTCAGATCAGAAAGAAGTTTCACAGAATGCTTCTGTGTAGTTTATATTTGAATATATTCCTTTTTCCACTACTACTCTCTTAGCGCTCCAAATGTCCAGTTGCATTTTCTACAGAAAGAGTGTTCAGATCTGCTCAATCAAAAGTATGGTTTAACTCTGTTAGCTGAATGCACAGATCAGAAAGAAGTTTCACCGAATGATTCTGTGTAGTTTATATTTGAAGACATTCCTTTTTCCACTATTACCCTCTTAGCGCTCCGAATCTCCACTTGCATTTTCTACAAAAAGAGTGTTTCATAACTGCTCAATCAAAAATATGTTTTATCTCTGTTAACTGAATTTACAGATCAGAAATAAGTTTCACAGAATGCATCTGTGTAGTTTTTATTTGAAGATATTCTTTATCCCAATGTAGGCCTCTTAGCGCTTAGCATGTCCAATTGCAGTTACTACAGAAAGAGTGTTTCAGAATGGCTCAATCAAAAGTAAGGTTCAACTCTGTTAGTTGAATGCACAGAACAGAAAGAATTTTCACAGAATGCTACTGTGTAGTTTATATTTGAATATATTCCTTTTTCCACTATTACCCTCTTAGCGCTCCGAATGTCCACTTGCATTTTCTACAGAAAGAGTGTTCAGAACTGCGCAATCAAAAGTATGGTTTAACTCTGTTAGCTTAATGAACATATCAGAAATAAGTTTCACACAATGCTTCTGTGTAGTTTTTATTTGAAGATATTATTTTTCCCAATAGAGGCCTCTTAGCGCTCAGAATGTCCAATTGCAGTTTCTACAGAAAGAGTGTTTCAGAAAGGCTCAATCAAAAGTAAGGTTCAACTCTGTTAGTTGAATGCACAGAACAGAAAGAAGTTTCATACAATGCTTCTGTGTAGTTTATATTTGAACATATTCTTTTTTCCACTATTACCCACTTAGCGGTACGAATGTCCAGTTGCATTTTCTACAGACAGAGTGTTTCAAAACTGCTCAATCAAAAGTATGGTTTAACTCTGTTAGCTGAATGCTCAGATCAGAAAGAAGTTTCACAGAATGCTTCTGTGTAGTTTATATTTGAATATATTCCTTTTTCCACTACTACTCTCTTAGCGCTCCAAATGTCCAGTTGCATTTTCTACAGAAAGAGTGTTCAGATCTGCTCAATCAAAAGTATGGTTTAAATCTGTTAGCTGAATGCACAGATCAGAAAGAAGTTTCACAGAATGATTCTGTGTAGTTTATATTTGGAGACATTCCTTTTTCCACTATTACCCTCTTAGCGCTCCGAATGTCCACTTGCATTTTCTACAGAAAGAGTGTTCAGAACTGCGCAATCAAAAGTATGGTTTAACTCTGTTAGCTTAATGAACATATCAGAAATAAGTTTCACACAATGCTTCTGTGTAGTTTTTATTTGAAGATATTATTTTTCCCAATATAGGCCTCTTAGCGCTCAGAATGTCCAATTGCAGTTTCTACAGAAAGAGTGTTTCAGAAAGGCTCAATCAAAAGTAAGGTTCAACTCTGTTAGTTGAATGCACAGAACAGAAAGAAGTTTCATACAATGCTTCTGTGTAGTTTATATTTGAACATATTCTTTTCTCCACTATTACCCACTTAGCGCTAAGAATGTCCAGTTGCATTTTCTACAGACAGAGTGTTTCAAAACTGCTCAATCAAAAGTATGGTTTAACTCTGTTAG
This sequence comes from Symphalangus syndactylus, assembly GCF_028878055.3. Taxonomy (NCBI): domain Eukaryota; kingdom Metazoa; phylum Chordata; class Mammalia; order Primates; family Hylobatidae; genus Symphalangus; species Symphalangus syndactylus. The sequence continues at coordinate 71,672,535 of NC_072442.2, read as the reverse complement.
CTGAATGCTCAGATCAGAAAGCAGTTTCACAGAATGCTTCTGTGTAGTTTATATTTGAATATATTCCTTTTTCCACTACTACGCTCTTAGCGCTCCAAATGTCCAGTTGCATTTTCAACAGAAAGAGTGTTCAGATCTGCTCAATCAAAAGTATGGTTTAACTCTGTTAGCTGAATGCACAGATCAGAAAGAAGTTTCACCGAATGATTCTGTGTAGTTTATATTTGAAGACATTCCTTTTTCCACTATTACCCTCTTAGCGCTCCGAATCTCCACTTGAGTTTTCTACAAAAAGAGTGTTTCATAACTGCTCAATCAAAAATATGTTTTATCTCTGTTAACTGAATTTACAGATCAGAAATAAGTTTCACAGAATGCATCTGTGTAGTTTTTATTTGAAGATATTCTTTTTCCCAATGTAGGCCTCTTAGCGCTTAGCATGTCCAATTGCAGTTTCTACAGAAAGAGTGTTTCAGAACGGCTCAATCAAAAGTAAGGTTCAACTCTGTTAGTTGAATGCACAGAACAGAAAGAATTTTCACAGAATGCTACTGTGTAGTTTATATTTGAATATATTCCTTTTTCCACTATTACCCTCTTAGCGCTCCGAATGTCCACTTGCATTTTCTACAGAAAGAGTGTTCAGAACTGCGCAATCAAAAGTATGGTTTAACTCTGTTAGCTTAATGAACATATCAGAAATAAGTTTCACACAATGCTTCTGTGTAGTTTTTATTTGAAGATATTATTTTTCCCAATATAGGCCTCTTAGCGCTCAGAATGTCCAATTGCAGTTTCTACAGAAAGAGTGTTTCAGAAAGGCTCAATCAAAAGTAAGGTTCAACTCTGTTAGTTGAATGCACAGAACAGAAAGAAGTTTCATACAATGCTTCTGTGTAGTTTATATTTGAACATATTCTTTTCTCCACTATTACCCACTTAGCGCTAAGAATGTCCAGTTGCATTTTCTACAGACAGAGTGTTTCAAAACTGCTCAATCAAAAGTATGGTTTAACTCTGTTAGCTGAATGCTCAGATCAGAAAGCAGTTTCACAGAATGCTTCTGTGTAGTTTATATTTGAATATATTCCTTTTTCCACTACTACGCTCTTAGCGCTCCAAATGTCCAGTTGCATTTTCAACAGAAAGAGTGTTCAGATCTGCTCAATCAAAAGTATGGTTTAACTCTGTTAGCTGAATGCACAGATCAGAAAGAAGTTTCACCGAATGATTCTGTGTAGTTTATATTTGAAGACATTCCTTTTTCCACTATTACCCTCTTAGCGCTCCGAATCTCCACTTGCATTTTCTACAAAAAGAGTGTTTCATAACTGCTCAATCAAAAATATGTTTTATCTCTGTTAACTGAATTTACAGATCAGAAATAAGTTTCACAGAATGCATCTGTGTAGTTTTTATTTGAAGATATTCTTTTTCCCAATGTAGGCCTCTTAGCGCTTAGCATGTCCAATTGCAGTTACTACAGAAAGAGTGTTTCAGAACGGCTCAATCAAAAGTAAGGTTCAACTCTGTTAGTTGAATGCACAGAACAGAAAGAATTTTCACAGAATGCTACTGTGTAGTTTATATTTGAATATATTCCTTTTTCCACTATTACCCTCTTAGCGCTCCGAATGTCCACTTGCATTTTCTACAGAAAGAGTGTTCAGAACTGCGCAATCAAAAGTATGGTTTAACTCTGTTAGCTTAATGAACATATCAGAAATAAGTTTCACACAATGCTTCTGTGTAGTTTTTATTTGAAGATATTATTTTTCCCAATAGAGGCCTCTTAGCGCTCAGAATGTCCAATTGAAGTTTCTACAGAAAGAGTGTTTCAGAAAGGCTCAATCAAAAGTAAGGTTCAACTCTGTTAGTTGAATGCACAGAACAGAAAGAAGTTTCATACAATGCTTCTGTGTAGTTTATATTTGAACATATTCTTTTTTCCACTATTACCCACTTAGCGGTACGAATGTCCAGTTGCATTTTCTACAGACAGAGTGTTTCAAAACTGCTCAATCAAAAGTATGGTTTAACTCTGTTAGCTGAATGCTCAGATCAGAAAGAAGTTTCACAGAATGCTTCTGTGTAGTTTATATTTGAATATATTTCTTTTTCCACTACTACTCTCTTAGCGCTCCAAATGTCCAGTTGCATTTTCTACAGAAAGAGTGTTCAGATCTGCTCAATCAAAAGTATGGTTTAAATCTGTTAGCTGAATGCACAGATCAGAAAGAAGTTTCACAGAATGATTCTGTGTAGTTTATATTTGGAGACATTCCTTTTTCCACTATTACCCTCTTAGCGCTCCGAATGTCCACTTGCATTTTCTACAGAAAGAGTGTTCAGAACTGCGCAATCAAAAGTATGGTTTAACTCTGTTAGCTTAATGAACATATCAGAAATAAGTTTCACACAATGCTTCTGTGTAGTTTTTATTTGAAGATATTATTTTTCCCAATATAGGCCTCTTAGCGCTCAGAATGTCCAATTGCAGTTTCTACAGAAAGAGTGTTTCAGAAAGGCTCAATCAAAAGTAAGGTTCAACTCTGTTAGTTGAATGCACAGAACAGAAAGAAGTTTCATACAATGCTTCTGTGTAGTTTATATTTGAACATATTCTTTTCTCCACTATTACCCACTTAGCGCTACGAATGTCCAGTTGCATTTTCTACAGACAGAGTGTTTCAAAACTGCTCAATCAAAAGTATGGTTTAACTCTGTTAGCTGAATGCTCAGATCAGAAAGCAGTTTCACAGAATGCTTCTGTGTAGTTTATATTTGAATATATTCCTTTTTCCACTACTACGCTCTTAGCGCTCCAAATGTCCAGTTGCATTTTCAACAGAAAGAGTGTTCAGATCTGCTCAATCAAAAGTATGGTTTAACTCTGTTAGCTGAATGCACAGATCAGAAAGAAGTTTCACCGAATGATTCTGTGTAGTTTATATTTGAAGACATTCCTTTTTCCACTATTACCCTCTTAGCGCTCCGAATCTCCACTTGCATTTTCTACAAAAAGAGTGTTTCATAACTGCTCAATCAAAAATATGTTTTATCTCTGTTAACTGAATTTACAGATCAGAAATAAGTTTCACAGAATGCATCTGTGTAGTTTTTATTTGAAGATATTCTTTTTCCCAATGTAGGCCTCTTAGCGCTTAGCATGTCCAATTGCAGTTTCTACAGAAAGAGTGTTTCAGAACGGCTCAATCAAAAGTAAGGTTCAACTCTGTTAGTTGAATGCACAGAACAGAAAGAATTTTCACAGAATGCTACTGTGTAGTTTATATTTGAATATATTCCTTTTTCCACTATTACCCTCTTAGCGCTCCGAATGTCCACTTGCATTTTCTACAGAAAGAGTGTTCAGAACTGCGCCATCAAAAGTATGGTTTAACTCTGTTAGCTTAATGAACATATCAGAAATAAGTTTCACACAATGCTTCTGTGTAGTTTTTATTTGAAGATATTATTTTTCCCAATATAGGCCTCTTAGCGCTCAGAATGTCCAATTGCAGTTTCTACAGAAAGAGGGTTACAGAAAGGCTCAATCAAAAGTAAGGTTCAACTCTGTTAGTTGAATGCACAGAACAGAAAGTAGTTTCATACAATGCTTCTGTGTATTTTATATTTGAACATATTCTTTTTCCACTATTACCCACTTAGCGCTACGAATGTCCAGTTGCATTTTCTACAGACAGAGTGTTTCAAAACTGCTCAATCAAAAGTATGGTTTAACTCTGTTAGCTGAATGCTCAGATCAGAAAGAAGTTTCACAGAATGCTTCTGTGTAGTTTATATTTGAATATATTCCTTTTTCCACTACTACGCTCTTAGCGCTCCAAATGTCCAGTTGCATTTTCAACAGAAAGAGTGTTCAGATCTGCTCAATCAAAAGTATGGTTTAACTCTGTTAGCTGAATGCACAGATCAGAAAGAAGTTTCACCGAATGATTCTGTGTAGTTTATATTTGAAGACATTCCTTTTTCCACTATTACCCTCTTAGCGCTCCGAATCTACACTTGCATTTTCTACAAAAAGAGTGTTTCATAACTGCTCAATCAAAAATATGTTTTATCTCTGTTAACTGAATTTACAGATCAGAAATAAGTTTCACAGAATGCATCTGTGCAGTTTTTATTTGAAGATATTCTTTTTCCCAATTTAGGCCTCTTAGCGCTTAGCATGTCCAATTGCAGTTTCTACAAAAAGAGTGTTTCAGAACGGCTCAATCAAAAGTAAGGTTCAACTCTGTTAGTTGAATGCACAGAACAGAAAGAATTTTCACAGAATGCTACTGTGTAGTTTATATTTGAATATATTCCTTTTTCCACTATTACCCTCTTAGCGCTCCGAATGTCCACTTGCATTTTCTACAGAAAGAGTGTTCAGAACTGCGCAATCAAAAGTATGGTTTAACTCTGTTAGCTTAATGAACATATCAGAAATAAGTTTCACACAATGCTTCTGTGTAGTTTTTATTTGAAGATATTATTTTTCCCAATATAGGCCTCTTAGCGCTCAGAATGTCCAATTGCAGTTTCTACAGAAAGAGTGTTTCAGAAAGGCTCAATCAAAAGTAAGGTTCAACTCTGTTAGTTGAATGCACAGAACAGAAAGAAGTTTCATACAATGCTTCTGTGTAGTTTATATTTGAACATATTCTTTTTTCCACTATTACCCACTTAGCGCTACGAATGTCCAGTTGCATTTTCTACAGACAGAGTGTTTCAAAACTGCTCAATCATAAGTATGGATTAACTCAGTTAGCTGAATGCTCAGATCAGAAAGAAGTTTCACAGAATGCTTCTGTGTAGTTTATATTTGAATATATTCCTTTTTCCACTACTACTCTCTTAGCGCTCCAAATGTCCAGTTGCATTTTCTACAGAAAGAGTGTTCAGATGTGCTCAATCAAAAGTATGGTTTAACTCTGTTAGCTGAATGCACAGATCAGAAAGAAGTTTCACAGAATGATTCTGTGTAGTTTATATTTGGAGACATTCCTTTTTCCACTATTACCCTCTTAGCGCTCCGAATCTCCACTTGCATTTTCTACAGAAAGAGTGTTTCAGAACAGCTCAATCAAAACTAAGGTTCAACTCTTTTAGTTGAACAAACAGAACAGAAAGAAGTTTCACACAATTCTTCTCTGTAGTTTTTATTTGTAGACATTCTTTTTCCAAATATAGGCCTCCTAGCGCTCAGAATGTCCAATTGCAGTTTCTACAGAAAGAGTGTTTCAGAACGGCGCAATCAAAAGTAAGGTTCAACTCTGTTAGTTGAATGCACAGAACAGAAAGAAGTTTCATACAATGCTTCTGTGTAGTTTATATTTGAACATATTCTTTTTCCACTATTACCCACTTAGTGCTACGAATGTCCAGTTGCATTTTCTACAGACAGAGTGTTTCAAAACTGCTCAATCAAAAGTATGGTTTAACTCTGTTAGCTGTATGCTCAGATCAGAAAGAAGTTTCACAGAATGCTTCTGTGTAGTTTATATTTGAATATATTCCTTTTTCCACTACTACGCTCTTAGCGCTCCAAATGTCCAGTTGCATTTTCTACAGAAAGAGTGTTCAGATCTGCTCAATCAAAAGTATGGTTTAACTCTGTTAGCTGAATGCACAGATCAGAAAGAAGTTTCACCGAATGATTCTGTGTAGTTTATATTTGAAGACATTCCTTTTTCCACTATTACCCTCTTAGAGCTCCGAATCTCCACTTGCATTTTCTACAAAAAGAGAGTTTCATAACTGCTCAATCAAAAATATGTTTTATCTCTGTTAACTGAATTTACAGATCAGAAATAAGTTTCACAGAATGCATCTGTGTAGTTTTTATTTGAAAATATTCCTTTTCCCAATGTAGGCCTCTTAGCGCTTAGCATGTCCAATTGCAGTTTCTACAGAAAGAGTGTTTCAGAACGGCTCAATCAAAAGTAAGGTTCAACTCTGTTAGTTGAAAGCACAGAACAGAAAGAATTTTCACAGAATGCTACTGTGTAGTTTATATTTGAATATATTCCTTTTTCCACTATTACCCTCTTAGCGCTCCGAATCTCCACTTGCATTTTCTACAGAAAGAGTGTTCAGAACTGCGCAATCAAAAGTATGGTTTAACTCTGTTAGCTTAATGAACATATCAGAAACAAGTTTCACACAATGCTTCTGTGTAGTTTTTATTTGAAGATATTATTTTTCCCAATAGAGGCCTCTTAGCGCTCAGAATGTCCAATTGCAGTTTCTACAGAAAGAGTGTTTCAGAAAGGCTCAATCAAAAGTAAGGTTCAACTCTGTTAGTTGAATGCACAGAACAGAAAGAAGTTTCATACAATGCTTCTGTGTAGTTTATATTTGAACATATTCTTTTTTCCACTATTACCCTCTTAGCGCTACGAATGTCCAGTTGCATTTTCTACAGACAGAGTGTTTCAAAACTGCTCAATCAAAAGTATGGTTTAACTCTGTTAGCTGAATGCTCAGATCAGAAAGAAGTTTCACAGAATGCTTCTGTGTAGTTTATATTTGAATATATTCCTTTTTCCACTACTACGCTCTTAGCGCTCCAAATGTCCAGTTGCATTTTCTACAGAAAGAGTGTTCAGATGTGCTCAATCAAAAGTATGGTTTAACTCTGTTAGCTGAATGCACAGATCAGAAAGAATTTTCACCGAATGATTCTGTGTAGTTTATATTTGAAGACATTCCTTTTTCGACTATTACCCTCTTAGCGCTCCGAATCTCCACTTGCATTTTCTACAAAAAGAGTGTTTCATAACTGCTCAATCAAAAATATGTTTTATGTCTGTTAACTGAATTTACAGATCAGAAATAAGTTTCACAGAATGCATCTGTGTAGTTTTTATTTGAAGATATTCTTTTTCCCAATGTAGGCCTCTTAGCGCTTAGCATGTCTAATTGCAGTTTCTACAGAAAGAGTGTTTCAGAACGGCTCAATCAAAAGTAAGGTTCAACTCTGTTAGTTGAATGCACAGAACAGAAAGAATTTTCACAGAATGCTACTGTGTAGTTTATATTTGAATATATTCCTTTTTCCACTATTACCCTCTTAGCGCTCCGAATGTCCACTTGCATTTTCTACAGAAAGAGTGTTCAGAACTGCGCAATCAAAAGTATGGTTTAACTCTGTTAGCTTAATGAACATATCAGAAATAAGTTTCACACAATGCTTCTGTGTAGTTTTTATTTGAAGATATTATTTTTCCCAATATAGGCCTCTTAGCGCTCAGAGTGTCCAATTGCAGTTTCTACAGAAAGAGTGTTTCAGAAAGGCTCAATCAAAGTAAGGTTCAACTCTGTTTGTTGAATGCACAGAACAGAAAGAAGTTTCATACAATGCTTCTGTGTAGTTTATATTTGAAAATATTCTTTTTTCCACTATTACCCACTTAGCGCTACGAATTTCCAGTTGCATTTTCTACAGACAGAGTGTTTCAAAACTGCTCAATCATAAGTATGGTTTAACTCTGTTAGCTGAATGCTCAGATCAGAAAGAAGTTTCACAGAATGCTTCTGTGTAGTTTATATATGAATATATTCCTTTTTCCACTACTACTCTCTTAGCGCTCCAAATGTCCAGTTGCATTTTCTACAGAAAGAGTGTTCAGATGTGCTCAATCAAAAGTATGGTTTAACTCTGTTAGCTGAATGCACAGATCAGAAAGAAGTTTCACAGAATGATTCTGTGTAGTTTATATTTGGAGACATTCCTTTTTCCACTATTACCCTCTTAGCGCTCCGAATCTCCACTTGCATTTTCTACAGAAAGAGTGTTTCAGAACAGCTCAATCAAAACTAAGGTTCAACTCTTTTAGTTGAACAAACAGAACAGAAAGAAGTTTCACACAATTCTTCTCTGTAGTTTTTATTTGTAGACATTCTTTTTCCAAATATAGGCCTCCTAGCGCTCAGAATGTCCAATTGCAGTTTCTACAGAAAGAGTGTTTCAGAACGGCTCAATCAAAAGTAAGGTTCAACTCTGTTAGTTGAATGCACAGAACAGAAAGAAGTTTCATACAATGCTTCTGTGTAGTTTATATTTGAACATATTCTTTTTCCACTATTACCCACTTAGTGCTACGAATGTCCAGTTGCATTTTCTACAGACAGAGTGTTTCAAAACTGCTCAATCAAAAGTGTGGTTTAACTCTGTTAGCTGTATGCTCAGATCAGAAAGAAGTTTCACAGAATGCTTCTGTGTAGTTTATATTTGAATATATTCCTTTTTCCACTACTACGCTCTTAGCGCTCCAAATGTCCAGTTGCATTTTCTACAGAAAGAGTGTTCAGATCTGCTCAATCAAAAGTATGGTTTAACTCTGTTAGCTGAATGCACAGATCAGAAAGAAGTTTCACCGAATGATTCTGTGTAGTTTATATTTGAAGACATTCCTTTTTCCACTATTACCCTCTTAGAGCTCCGAATCTCCACTTGCATTTTCTACAAAAAGAGAGTTTCATAACTGCTCAATCAAAAATATGTTTTATCTCTGTTAACTGAATTTACAGATCAGAAATAAGTTTCACAGAATGCATCTGTGTAGTTTTTATTTGAAAATATTCCTTTTCCCAATGTAGGCCTCTTAGCGCTTAGCATGTCCAATTGCAGTTTCTACAGAAAGAGTGTTTCAGAACGGCTCAATCAAAAGTAAGGTTCAACTCTGTTAGTTGAAAGCACAGAACAGAAAGAATTTTCACAGAATGCTACTGTGTAGTTTATATTTGAATATATTCCTTTTTCCACTATTACCCTCTTAGCGCTCCGAATGTCCACTTGCATTTTCTACAGAAAGAGTGTTCAGAACTGCGCAATCAAAAGTATGGTTTAACTCTGTTAGCTTAATGAACATATCAGAAACAAGTTTCACACAATGCTTCTGTGTAGTTTTTATTTGAAGATATTATTTTTCCCAATAGAGGCCTCTTAGCGCTCAGAATGTCCAATTGCAGTTTCTACAGAAAGAGTGTTTCAGAAAGGCTCAATCAAAGTAAGGTTCAACTCTGTTTGTTGAATGCACAGAACAGAAAGAAGTTTCATACAATGCTTCTGTGTAGTTTATATTTGAAAATATTCTTTTTTCCACTATTACCCACTTAGCGCTACGAATGTCCAGTTGCATTTTCTACAGACAGAGTGTTTCAAAACTGCTCAATCATAAGTATGGTTTAACTCTGTTAGCTGAATGCTCAGATCAGAAAGAAGTTTCACAGAATGCTTCTGTGTAGTTTATATATGAATATATTCCTTTTTCCACTACTACTCTCTTAGCGCTCCAAATGTCCAGTTGCATTTTCTACAGAAAGAGTGTTCAGATGTGCTCAATCAAAAGTATGGTTTAACTCTGTTAGCTGAATGCACAGATCAGAAAGAAGTTTCACAGAATGATTCTGTGTAGTTTATATTTGGAGACATTCCTTTTTCCACTATTACCCTCTTAGCGCTCCGAATCTCCACTTGCATTTTCTACAGAAAGAGTGTTTCAGAACGGCTCAATCAAAACTAATGTTCAACTCTTTTAGTTGAACAAACAGAACAGAAAGAAGTTTCACACAATTCTTCTGTGTAGTTTTTATTTGTAGACATTCTTTTTCCCAATATAGGCCTCTTAGCGCTCAGAATGTCCAATTGCAGTTTCTACAGAAAGAGTGTTTCAGAACGGCTCAATCAAAAGTAAGGTTCAACTCTGTTAGTTGAATGGACAGAACAGAAAGAAGTTTCATACAATGCTTCTGTGTAGTTTATATTTGAACATATTCTTTTTTCCACTATTACCCTCTTAGCGCTACGAATGTCCAGTTGCATTTTCTACAGACAGAGTGTTTCAAAACTGCTCAATCAAAAGTATGGTTTAACTCTGTTAGCTGAATGCTCAGATCAGAAAGCAGTTTCACAGAATGCTTCTGTGTAGTTTATATTTGAATATATTCCTTTTTCCACTACTACGCTCTTAGCGCTCCAAATGTCCAGTTGCATTTTCAACAGAAAGAGTGTTCAGATCTGCTCAATCAAAAGTATGGTTTAACTCTGTTAGCTGAATGCACAGATCAGAAAGAAGTTTCACCGAATGATTCTGTGTAGTTTATATTTGAAGACATTCCTTTTTCCACTATTACCCTCTTAGCGCTCCGAATCTCCACTTGCATTTTCTACAAAAAGAGTGTTTCATAACTGCTCAATCAAAAATATGTTTTATCTCTGTTAACTGAATTTACAGATCAGAAATGAGTTTCACAGAATGCATCTGTGTAGTTTTTATTTGAAGATATTCTTTTTCCCAATGTAGGCCTCTTAGCCCTTAGCATGTCCAATTGCAGTTTCTACAGAAAGAGTGTTTCAGAACGTCTCAATCAAAAGTAAGGTTCAACTCTGTTAGTTGAATGCACAGAACAGAAGGAATTTTCACAGAATGCTACTGTGTAGTTTATATTTGAATATATTCCTTTTTCCACTATTACCCTCTTAGCGCTCCGAATGTCCACTTGCATTTTCTACAGAAAGAGTGTTCAGAACTGCGCAATCAAAAGTATGGGTTAACTCTGTTAGCTTAATGAACATATCAGAAATAAGTTTCACACAATGCTTCTGTGTAGTTTTTTTTGAAGATATTTTTTTCCCAATATAGGCCTCTTAGCGCTCAGAATGTCCAATTGCAGTTTCTACAGAAAGAGTTTTTCAGAAAGGCTCAATCAAAAGTAAGGTTCAACTCTGTTAGTTGAATGCACAGAACAGAAAGAAGTTTCATACAATGCTTCTGTGTAGTTTATATTTGAACATATTCTTTTTTCCACTATTACCCACTTAGCGCTACGAATGTCCAGTTGCATTTTCTACAGACAGAGTGTTTCAAAACTGCTCAATCATAAGTATGGTTTAACTCTGTTAGCTGAATGCTCAGATCAGAAAGAAGTTTCACAGAATGCTTCTGTGTAGTTTATATTTGAATATATTCCTTTTTCCACTACTACTCTCTTAGCGCTCCAAATGTCCAGTTGCATTTTCTACAGAAAGAGTGTTCAGATCTGCTCAATCAAAAGTATGGTTTAACTCTGTTAGCTGAATGCACAGATCAGAAAGAAGTTTCACCGAATGATTCTGTGTAGTTTATATTTGAAGACATTACTTTTTCCACTATTACCCTCTTAGCGCTCCGAATCTCCACTTGCATTTTCTACAAAAAGAGTGTTTCATAACTGCTCAATCAAAAATATGTTTTATCTCTGTTAACTGAATTTACAGATCAGAAATAAGTTTCACAGAATGCATCTGTGTAGTTTTTATTTGAAGATATTCTTTTTCCCAATGTAGGCCTCTTATCGCTTAGCATGTCCAATTGCAGTTACTACAGAAAGAGTGTTTCAGAACGGCTCAATCAAAAGTAAGGTTCAACTCTGTTAGTTGAATGCACAGAACAGAAAGAATTTTCACAGAATGCTACTGTGTAGTTTATATTTGAATATATTCCTTTTTCCACTATTACCCTCTTAGCGCTCCGAATGTCCACTTGCATTTTCTACAGAAAGAGTGTTCAGAACTGCGCAATCAAAAGTATGGTTTAACTCTGTTAGCTTAATGAACATATCAGAAATAAGTTTCACACAATGCTTCTGTGTAGTTTTTATTTGAAGATATTATTTTTCCCAATAGAGGCCTCTTAGCGCTCAGAATGTCCAATTGCAGTTTCTACAGAAAGAGTGTTTCAGAAAGGCTCAATCAAAAGTAAGGTTCAACTCTGTTAGTTGAATGCACAGAACAGAAAGAAGTTTCATACAATGCTTCTGTGTAGTTTGTATTTGAACATATTCTTTTTTCCACTATTACCCACTTAGCGGTACGAATGTCCAGTTGCATTTTCTACAGACAGAGTGTTTCAAAACTGCTCAATCAAAAGTATGGTTTAACTCTGTTAGCTGAATGCTCAGATCAGAAAGAAGTTTCACAGAATGCTTCTGTGTAGTTTATATTTGAATATATTCCTTTTTCCACTACTACTCTCTTAGCGCTCCAAATGTCCAGTTGCATTTTCTACAGAAAGAGTGTTCAGATCTGCTCAATCAAAAGTATGGTTTAAATCTGTTAGCTGAATGCACAGATCAGAAAGAAGTTTCACAGAATGATTCTGTGTAGTTTATATTTGGAGACATTCCTTTTTCCACTATTACCCTCTTAGCGCTCCGAATGTCCACTTGCATTTTCTACAGAAAGAGTGTTCAGAACTGCGCAATCAAAAGTATGGTTTAACTCTGTTAGCTTAATGAACATATCAGAAAAAAGTTTCACACAATGCTTCTGTGTAGTTTTTATTTGAAGATATTATTTTTCCCAATATAGGCCTCTTAGCGCTCAGAATGTCCAATTGCAGTTTCTACAGAAAGAGTGTTTCAGAACGGCTCAATCAAAAGTAAGGTTCAACTCTGTTAGTTGAATGCACAGAACAGAAAGAAGTTTCATACAATGCTTCTGTGTAGTTTATATTTGAACATATTCTTTTCTCCACTATTACCCACTTAGCGCTACGAATGTCCAGTTGCATTTTCTACAGACAGAGTGTTTCAAAACTGCTCAATCAAAAGTATGGTTTAACTCTGTTAGCTGAATGCTCAGATCAGAAAGCAGTTTCACAGAATGCTTCTGTGTAGTTTATATTTGAATATATTCCTTTTTCCACTACTACGCTCTTAGCGCTCCAAATGTCCAGTTGCATTTTCAACAGAAAGAGTGTTCAGATCTGCTCAATCAAAAGTATGGTTTAACTCTGTTAGCTGAATGCACAGATCAGAAAGAAGTTTCACCGAATGATTCTGTGTAGTTTATATTTGAAGACATTCCTTTTTCCACTATTACCCTCTTAGCGCTCCGAATCTCCACTTGCATTTTCTACAAAAAGAGTGTTTCATAACTGCTCAATCAAAAATATGTTTTATCTCTGTTAACTGAATTTACAGATCAGAAATAAGTTTCACAGAATGCATCTGTGTAGTTTTTATTTGAAGATATTCTTTTTCCCAATGTAGGCCTCTTAGCGCTTAGCATGTCCAATTGCAGTTTCTACAGAAAGAGTGTTTCAGAACGGCTCAATCAAAAGTAAGGTTCAACTCTGTTAGTTGAATGCACAGAACAGAAAGAATTTTCACAGAATGCTACTGTGTAGTTTATATTTGAATATATTCCTTTTTCCACTATTACCCTCTTAGCGCTCCGAATGTCCACTTGCATTTTCTACAGAAAGAGTGTTCAGAACTGCGCAATCAAAAGTAAGGTTTAACTCTGTTAGCTTAATGAACATATCAGAAATAAGTTTCACACAATGCTTCTGTGTAGTTTTTATTTGAAGATATTATTTTTCCCAATATAGGCCTCTTAGCGCTCAGAATGTCCAATTGCAGTTTCTACAGAAAGAGGGTTACAGAAAGGCTCAATCAAAAGTAAGGTTCAACTCTGTTAGTTGAATGCACAGAACAGAAAGTAGTTTCATACAATGCTTCTGTGTATTTTATATTTGAACATATTCTTTTTCCACTATTACCCACTTAGCGCTACGAATGTCCAGTTGCATTTTCTACAGACAGAGTGTTTCAAAACTGCTCAATCAAAAGTATGGTTTAACTCTGTTAGCTGAATGCTCAGATCAGAAAGAAGTTTCACAGAATGCTTCTGTGTAGTTTATATTTGAAGACATTCCTTTTTCCACTATTACCCTCTTAGCGCTCCGAATCTCCACTTGCATTTTCTACAAAAAGAGTGTTTCATAACTGCTCAATCAAAAATATGTTTTATCTCTGTTAACTGAATTTACAGATCAGAAATGAGTTTCACAGAATGCATCTGTGTAGTTTTTATTTGAAGATATTCTTTTTCCCAATGTAGGCCTCTTAGCCCTTAGCATGTCCAATTGCAGTTTCTACAGAAAGAGTGTTTCAGAACGTCTCAATCAAAAGTAAGGTTCAACTCTGTTAGTTGAATGCACAGAACAGAAGGAATTTTCACAGAATGCTACTGTGTAGTTTATATTTGAATATATTCCTTTTTCCACTATTACCCTCTTAGCGCTCCGAATGTCCACATGCATTTTCTACAGAAAGAGTGTTCAGAACTGCGCAATCAAAAGTATGGGTTAACTCTGTTAGCTTAATGAACATATCAGAAATAAGTTTCACACAATGCTTCTGTGTAGTTTTTTTTGAAGATATTTTTTTCCCAATATAGGCCTCTTAGCGCTCAGAATGTCCAATTGCAGTTTCTACAGAAAGAGTTTTTCAGAAAGGCTCAATCAAAAGTAAGGTTCAACTCTGTTAGTTGAATGCACAGAACAGAAAGAAGTTTCATACAATGCTTCTGTGTAGTTTATATTTGAACATATTCTTTTTTCCACTATTACCCACTTAGCGCTACGAATGTCCAGTTGCATTTTCTACAGACAGAGTGTTTCAAAACTGCTCAATCATAAGTATGGTTTAACTCCGTTAGCTGAATGCTCAGATCAGAAAGAAGTTTCACAGAATGCTTCTGTGTAGTTTATATTTGAATATATTCCTTTTTCCACTACTACTCTCTTAGCGCTCCAAATGTCCAGTTGCATTTTCTACAGAAAGAGTGTTCAGATCTGCTCAATCAAAAGTATGGTTTAACTCTGTTAGCTGAATGCACAGATCAGAAAGAAGTTTCACCGAATGATTCTGTGTAGTTTATATTTGAAGACATTCCTTTTTCCACTATTACCCTCTTAGCGCTCCGAATCTCCACTTGCATTTTCTACAAAAAGAGTGTTTCATAACTGCTCAATCAAAAATATGTTTTATCTCTGTTAACTGAATTTACAGATCAGAAATTAGTTTCACAGAATGCATCTGTGTAGTTTTTATTTGAAGATATTCTTTTTCCCAATGTAGGCCTCTTAGCGCTTAGCATGTCCAATTGCAGTTACTACAGAAAGAGTGTTTCAGAACGGCTCAATCAAAAGTAAGGTTCAACTCTGTTAGTTGAAGGCACAGAACAGAAAGAATTTTCACAGAATGCTACTGTGTAGTTTATATTTGAATATATTCCTTTTTCCACTATTACCCTCTTAGCGCTCCGAATGTCCACTTGCATTTTCTACAGAAAGAGTGTTCAGAACTGCGCAATCAAAAGTATGGTTTAACTCTGTTAGCTTAATGAACATATCAGAAATAAGTTTCACACAATGCTTCTGTGTAGTTTTTATTTGAAGATATTATTTTTCCCAATAGAGGCCTCTTAGCGCTCAGAATGTCCAATTGCAGTTTCTACAGAAAGAGTGTTTCAGAAAGGCTCAATCAAAAGTAAGGTTCAACTCTGTTAGTTGAATGCACAGAACAGAAAGAAGTTTCATACAATGCTTCTGTGTAGTTTATATTTGAACATATTCTTTTTTCCACTATTACCCACTTAGCGGTACGAATGTCCAGTTGCATTTTCTACAGACAGAGTGTTTCAAAACTGCTCAATCAAAAGTATGGTTTAACTCTGTTAGCTGAATGCTCAGATCAGAAAGAAGTTTCACAGAATGCTTCTGTGTAGTTTATATTTGAATATATTCCTTTTTCCACTACTACTCTCTTAGCGCTCCAAATGTCCAGTTGCATTTTCTACAGAAAGAGTGTTCAGATCTGCTCAATCAAAAGTATGGTTTAAATCTGTTAGCTGAATGCACAGATCAGAAAGAAGTTTCACAGAATGATTCTGTGTAGTTTATATTTGGAGACATTCCTTTTTCCACTATTACCCTCTTAGCGCTCCGAATGTCCACTTGCATTTTCTACAGAAAGAGTGTTCAGAACTGCGCAATCAAAAGTATGGTTTAACTCTGTTAGCTTAATGAACATATCAGAAATAAGTTTCACACAATGCTTCTGTGTAGTTTTTATTTGAAGATATTATTTTTCCCAATATAGGCCTCTTAGCGCTCAGAATGTCCAATTGCAGTTTCTACAGAAAGAGTGTTTCAGAAAGGCTCAATCAAAAGTAAGGTTCAACTCTGTTAGTTGAATGCACAGAACAGAAAGAAGTTTCATACAATGCTTCTGTGTAGTTTATATTTGAACATATTCTTTTCTCCACTATTACCCACTTAGCGCTACGAATGTCCAGTTGCATTTTCTACAGACAGAGTGTTTCAAAACTGCTCAATCAAAAGTATGGTTTAACTCTGTTAGCTGAATGCTCAGATCAGAAAGCAGTTTCACAGAATGCTTCTGTGTAGTTTATATTTGAATATATTCCTTTTTCCACTACTACGCTCTTAGCGCTCCAAATGTGCAGTTGCATTTTCAACAGAAAGAGTGTTCAGATCTGCTCAATCAAAAGTATGGTTTAACTCTGTTAGCTGAATGCACAGATCAGAAAGAAGTTTCACCGAATGATTCTGTGTAGTTTATATTTGAAGACATTCCTTTTTCCACTATTACCCTCTTAGCGCTCCGAATCTCCACTTGCATTTTCTACAAAAAGAGTGTTTCATAACTGCTCAATCAAAAATATGTTTTATCTCTGTTAACTGAATTTACAGATCAGAAATAAGTTTCACAGAATGCATCTGTGTAGTTTTTATTTGAAGATATTCTTTTTCCCAATGTAGGCCTCTTAGCGCTTAGCATGTCCAATTGCAGTTTCTACAGAAAGAGTGTTTCAGAACGGCTCAATCAAAAGTAAGGTTCAACTCTGTTAGTTGAATGCACAGAACAGAAAGAATTTTCACAGAATGCTACTGTGTAGTTTATATTTGAATATATTCCTTTTTCCACTATTACCCTCTTAGCGCTCCGAATGTCCACTTGCATTTTCTACAGAAAGAGTGTTCAGAACTGCGCAATCAAAAGTATGGTTTAACTCTGTTAGCTTAATGAACATATCAGAAATAAGTTTCACACAATGCTTCTGTGTAGTTTTTATTTGAAGATATTATTTTTCCCAATATAGGCCTCTTAGCGCTCAGAATGTCCAATTGCAGTTTCTACAGAAAGAGGGTTACAGAAAGGCTCAATCAAAAGTAAGGTTCAACTCTGTTAGTTGAATGCACAGAACAGAAAGTAGTTTCATACAATGCTTCTGTGTAGTTTATATTTGAACATATTCTTTTTCCACTATTACCCACTTAGCGCTACGAATGTCCAGTTGCATTTTCTACAGACAGAGTGTTTCAAAACTGCTCAATCAAAAGTATGGTTTAACTCTGTTAGCTGAATGCTCAGATCAGAAAGAAGTTTCACAGAATGCTTCTGTGTAGTTTATATTTGAATATATTCCTTTTTCCACTACTACGCTCTTAGCGCTCCAAATGTCCAGTTGCATTTTCAACAGAAAGAGTGTTCAGATCTGCTCAATCAAAAGTATGGTTTAACTCTGTTAGCTGAATGCACAGATCAGAAAGAAGTTTCACCGAATGATTCTGTGTAGTTTATATTTGAAGACATTCCTTTTTCCACTATTACCCTCTTAGCGCTACGAATCTCCACTTGCATTTTCTACAAAAAGAGTGTTTCATAACTGCTCAATCAAAAATATGTTTTATCTCTGTTAACTGAATTTACAGATCAGAAATTAGTTTCACAGAATGCATCTGTGTAGTTTTTATTTGAAGATATTCTTTTTCCCAATGTAGGCCTCTTAGCGCTTAGCATGTCCAATTGCAGTTACTACAGAAAGAGTGTTTCAGAACGGCTCAATCAAAAGTAAGGTTCAACTCTGTTAGTTGAATGCACAGAACAGAAAGAATTTTCACAGAATGCTACTGTGTAGTTTATATTTGAATATATTCCTTTTTCCACTATTACCCTCTTAGCGCTCCGAATGTCCACTTGCATTTTCTACAGAAAGAGTGTTCAGAACTGCGCAATCAAAAGTATGGTTTAACTCTGTTAGCTTAATGAACATATCAGAAATAAGTTTCACACAATGCTTCTGTGTAGTTTTTATTTGAAGATATTATTTTTCCCAATAGAGGCCTCTTAGCGCTCAGAATGTCCAATTGCAGTTTCTACAGAAAGAGTGTTTCAGAAAGGCTCAATCAAAAGTAAGGTTCAACTCTGTTAGTTGAATGCACAGAACAGAAAGAAGTTTCATACAATGCTTCTGTGTAGTTTATATTTGAACATATTCTTTTTTCCACTATTACCCACTTAGCGGTACGAATGTCCAGTTGCATTTTCTACAGACAGAGTGTTTCAAAACTGCTCAATCAAAAGTATGGTTTAACTCTGTTAGCTGAATGCTCAGATCAGAAAGAAGTTTCACAGAATGCTTCTGTGTAGTTTATATTTGAATATATTCCTTTTTCCACTACTACTCTCTTAGCGCTCCAAATGTCCAGTTGCATTTTCTACAGAAAGAGTGTTCAGATCTGCTCAATCAAAAGTATGGTTTAAATCTGTTAGCTGAATGCACAGATCAGAAAGAAGTTTCACAGAATGATTCTGTGTAGTTTATATTTGGAGACATTCCTTTTTCCACTATTACCCTCTTAGCGCTCCGAATGTCCACTTGCATTTTCTACAGAAAGAGTGTTCAGAACTGCGCAATCAAAAGTATGGTTTAACTCTGTTAGCTTAATGAACATATCAGAAATAAGTTTCACACAATGCTTCTGTGTAGTTTTTATTTGAAGATATTATTTTTCCCAATATAGGCCTCTTAGCGCTCAGAATGTCCAATTGCAGTTTCTACAGAAAGAGTGTTTCAGAAAGGCTCAATCAAAAGTAAGGTTCAACTCTGTTAGTTGAATGCACAGAACAGAAAGAAGTTTCATACAATGCTTCTGTGTAGTTTATATTTGAACATATTCTTTTCTCCACTATTACCCACTTAGCGCTACGAATGTCCAGTTGCATTTTCTACAGACAGAGTGTTTCAAAACTGCTCAATCAAAAGTATGGTTTAATTCTGTTAGCTGAATGCTCAGATCAGAAAGCAGTTTCACAGAATGCTTCTGTGTAGTTTATATTTGAATATATTCCTTTTTCCACTACTACGCTCTTAGCGCTCCAAATGTCCAGTTGCATTTTCAACAGAAAGAGTGTTCAGATCTGCTCAATCAAAAGTATGGTTTAACTCTGTTAGCTGAATGCACAGATCAGAAAGAAGTTTCACCGAATGATTCTGTGTAGTTTATATTTGAAGACATTCCTTTTTCCACTATTACCCTCTTAGCGCTCCGAATCTCCACTTGCATTTTCTACACAAAGAGTGTTTCATAACTGCTCAATCAAAAATATGTTTTATCTCTGTTAACTGAATTTACAGATCAGAAATAAGTTTCACAGAATGCATCTGTGTAGTTTTTATTTGAAGATATTCTTTTTCCCAATGTAGGCCTCTTAGCGCTTAGCATGTCCAATTACAGTTTCTACAGAAAGAGTGTTTCAGAACGGCTCAATCAAAAGTAAGGTTCAACTCTGTTAGTTGAATGCACAGAACAGAAAGAATTTTCACAGAATGCTACTGTGTAGTTTATATTTGAATATATTCCTTTTTCCACTATTACCCTCTTAGCGCTCCGAATGTCCACTTGCATTTTCTACAGAAAGAGTGTTCAGAACTGCGCAATCAAAAGTATGGTTTAACTCTGTTAGCTTAATGAACATATCAGAAATAAGTTTCACACAATGCTTCTGTGTAGTTTTTATTTGAAGATATTATTTTTCCCAATAAAGGCCTCTTAGCGCTCAGAATGTCCAATTGCAGTTTCTACAGAAAGAGGGTTACAGAAAGGCTCAATCAAAAGTAAGGTTCAACTCTGTTAGTTGAATGCACAGAACAGAAAGTAGTTTCATACAATGCTTCTGTGTATTTTATATTTGAACATATTCTTTTTCCACTATTACCCACTTAGCGCTACGAATGTCCATTTGCATTTTCTACAGACAGAGTGTTTCAAAACTGCTCAATCAAAAGTATGGTTTAACTCTGTTAGCTGAATGCTCAGATCAGAAAGAAGTTTCACAGAATGCTTCTGTGTAGTTTATATTTGAATATATTCCTTTTTCCACTACTACGCTCTTAGCGCTCCAAATGTCCAGTTGCATTTTCAACAGAAAGAGTGTTCAGATCTGCTCAATCAAAAGTATGGTTTAACTCTGTTAGCTGAATGCACAGATCAGAAAGAAGTTTCACCGAATGATTCTGTGTAGTTTATATTTGAAGACATTCCTTTTTCCACTATTACCCTCTTAGCGCTCCGAATCTACACTTGCATTTTCTACAAAAAGAGTGTTTCATAACTGCTCAATCAAAAATATGTTTTATCTCTGTTAACTGAATTTACAGATCAGAAATAAGTTTCACAGAATGCATCTGTGTAGTTTTTATTTGAAGATATTCTTTTTCCCAATGTAGGCCTCTTAGCGCTTAGCATGTCCAATTGCAGTTACTACAGAAAGAGTGTTTCAGAACGGCTCAATGAAAAGTAAGGTTCAACTCTGTTAGTTGAATGCACAGAACAGAAAGAATTTTCACAGAATGCTACTGTGTAGTTTATATTTGAATATATTCCTTTTTCCACTATTACCCTCTTAGCGCTCCGAATGTCCACTTGCATTTTCTACAGAAAGAGTGTTCAGAACTGCGCAATCAAAAGTATGGTTTAATTCTGTTAGCTTAATGAACATATCAGAAATAAGTGTCACACAATGCTTCTGTGTAGTTTTTATTTGAAGATATTATTTTTCCCAATATATGCCTCTTAGCGCTCAGAATGTCCAATTGCAGTTTCTACAGAAAGAGTGTTTCAGAAAGGCTCAATCAAAAGTAAGGTTCAACTCTGTTAGTTGAATGCACAGAACAGAAAGAAGTTTCATACAATGCTTCTGTGTAGTTTATATTTGAACATATTCTTTTTTCCACTATTACGCACTTAGCGCTACGAATGTCCAGTTGCATTTTCTACAGACAGAGTGTTTCAAAACTGCTCAATCTAAGTACGGTTTAACTCTGTTAGCTGAATGCTCAGATCAGAAAGAAGTTTCACAGAATGCTTCTGTGTAGTTTATATTTGAATATATTCCTTTTTCCACTACTACTCTCTTAGCGCTCCAAATGTCCAGTTGCATTTTCTACAGAAAGAGTGTTCAGATCTGCTCAATCAAAAGTATGGTTTAACTCTGTTAGCTGAATGCACAGATCAGAAAGAAGTTTCACAGAATGATTCTGTGTAGTTTATTTTTGGAGACATTCCTTTTTCCACTATTACCCTCTTAGCGCTCCGAATCTCCACTTGCATTTTCTACAGAAAGAGTGTTTCAGAACGGCTCAATCAAAACTAAGGTTCAACTCTTTTAGTTGAACAAACAGAACAGAAAGAAGTTTCACAAAATTCTTCTGTGTAGTTTTTATTTGTAGACATTCTTTTTCCCAATATAGGCCTCTTAGCGCTCAGAATGTCCAATTGCAGTTTCTACAGAAAGAGTGTTTCAGAACGGCTCAATCAAAAGTAAGGTTCAACTCTGTTAGTTGAATGCACAGAACAGAAAGAAGTTTCATACAATGCTTCTGTGTAGTTTATATTTGAACATATTCTCTTTTCCACTCTTACCCACTTAGCGCTACGAATGTCCAGTTGCATTTTCTACAGACAGAGTGTTTCAAAACTGCTCAATCAAAAGTATGGTTTAACTCTGTCAGCTGAATGCTCGGATCAGAAAGAAGTTTCACAGAATGCTTCTGTGTAGTTTATATTTGAATATATTCCTTTTTCCACTACTACGCTCTTAGCGCTCCAAATGTCCAGTTGCATTTTCAACAGAAAGAGTGTTCAGATCTGCTCAATCAAAAGTATGGTTTAACTCTGTTAGCTGAATGCACAGATCAGAAAGAAGTTTCACCGAATGATTCTGTGTAGTTTATATTTGAAGACATTCCTTTTTCCAATATTACCCCCTTAGCGCTCCGAATCTCCACTTGCATTTTCTACAAAAAGAGTGTTTCATAACTGCTCAATCAAAAATATGTTTTATCTCTGTTAACTGAATTTACAGATCAGAAATAAGTTTCACAGAATGCATCTGTGTAGTTTTTATTTGAAGATATTGTTTTTCCCAATGTAGGCCTCTTAGCGCTTAGCATGTCCAATTGCAGTTTCTACAGAAATAGTGTTTCAGAACGGCTCAATCAAAAGTAAGGTTCAACTCTGTTAGTTGAATGCACAGAACAGAAAGAATTTTCACAGAATGCTACTGTGTAGTTTATATTTGAATATATTCCTTTTTCCACTATTACCCTCTTAGCGCTCCGAATGTCCACTTGCATTTTCTACAGAAAGAGTGTTCAGAACTGCGCAATCAAAAGTATGGTTTAACTCTGTTAGCTTAATGAACATATCAGAAATAAGTTTCACACAATGCTTCTGTGTAGTTTTTATTTGAAGATATTATTTTTCCCAATATAGGCCTCTTAGCGCTCAGAATGTCCAATTGCAGTTTCTACAGAAAGAGTGTTTCAGAAAGGCTCAATCAAAAGTAAGGTTCAACTCTGTTAGTTGAATGCACAGAACAGAAAGAAGTTTCATACAATGCTTCTGTGTATTTTATATTTGAACATATTCTTTTTCCACTATTACCCACTTAGCGCTACGAATGTCCAGTTGCATTTTCTACAGACAGAGTGTTTCAAAACTGCTCAATCAAAAGTATGGTTTAACTCTGTTAGCTGAATGCTCAGATCGGAAAGAAGTTTCACAGAATGCTTCTGTGTAGTTTATATTTGAATATATTCCTTTTTCCACTACTACGCTCTTAGCGCTCCAAATGTCCAGTTGCATTTTCAACAGAAAGAGTGTTCAGATCTGCTCAATCAAAAGTATGGTTTAACTCTGTTAGCTGAATGCACAGATCAGAAAGAAGTTTCACCGAATGATTCTGTGTAGTTTATGTTTGAAGACATTCCTTTTTCCACTATTACCCTCTTAGCGCTCCGAATCTCCACTTGCATTTTCTACAAAAAGAGTGTTTCATAACTGCTCAATCAAAAATATGTTTTATCTCTGTTAACTGAATTTACAGATCAGAAATAAGTTTCACAGAATGAATCTGTGTAGTTTTTATTTGAAGATATTCTTTTTCCCAATGTAGGCCTCTTAGCGCTTAGCATGTCCAATTGCAGTTTCTACAGAAAGAGTGTTTCAGAACGGCTCAATCAAAAGTAAGGTTCAACTCTGTTAGTTGAATGCACAGAACAGAAAGAATTTTCACAGAATGCTACTGTGTAGTTTATATTTGAATATATTCCTTTTTCCACTATTACCCTCTTACCGTTCCGAATGTCCACTTGCATTTTCTACAGAAAGAGTGTTCAGAACTGCGCAATCAAAAGTATGGTTTAACTCTGTTAGCTTAATGAACATATCAGAAATAAGTGTCACACAATGATTCTGTGTAGTTTTTATTTGAAGATATTATTTTTCCCAATATATGCCTCTTAGCGCTCAGAATGTCCAATTGCAGTTTCTACAGAAAGAGTGTTTCAGAAAGGCTCAATCAAAAGTAAGGTTCAACTCTGTTAGTTGAATGCACAGAACAGAAAGAAGTTTCATACAATGCTTCTGTGTAGTTTATATTTGAACATATTCTTTTTTCCACTATTACCCACTTAGCGCTACGAATGTCCAGTTGCATTTTCTACAGACAGAGTGTTTCAAAACTGCTCAATCATAAGTACGGTTTAACTCTGTTAGCTGAATGCTCAGATCAGAAAGAAGTTTCACAGAATGCTTCTGTGTAGTTTATATTTGAATATATTCCTTTTTCCACTACTACTCTCTTAGCGCTCAAAATGTCCAGTTGCATTTTCTACAGAAAGAGTGTTCAGATCTGCTCAATCAAAAGTATGGTTTAACTCTGTTAGCTGAATGCACAGATCAGAAAGAAGTTTCACAGAATGATTCTGTGTAGTTTATATTTGGAGACATTCCTTTTTCCACTATTACCCTCTTAGCGCTCCGAATCTCCACTTGCATTTTCTACAGAAAGAGTGTTTCAGAACGGCTCAATCAAAACTAAGGTTCAACTCTTTTAGTTGAACAAACAGAACAGAAAGAAGTTTCACACAATTCTTCTGTGTAGTTTTTATTTGTAGACATTCTTTTTCCCAATATAGGCCTCTTAGCGCTCAGAATGTCCAATTGCAGTTTCTACAGAAAGAGTGTTTCAGAACGGCTCAATCAAAAGTAAGGTTCAACTCTGTTAGTTGAATGCACAGAACAGCAAGAAGTTTCATACAATGCTTCTGTGTAGTTTATATTTGAACATATTTTCTTTTCCACTATTACCCACTTAGCGCTACGAATGTCCAGTTGCATTTTCTACAGAGTGTTTCAAAACTGCTCAATCAAATGTATGGTTTAACTCTGTTAGCTGTATGCTCAGATCAGAAAGAAGTTTCACAGAATGCTTCTGTGTAGTTTATATTTGAATATATTCCTTTTTCCACTACTACGCTCTTAGCGCTCCAAATGTCCGGTTGCATTTTCAACAGAAAGAGTGTTCAGATCTGCTCAATCAAAAGTATGGTTTAACTCTGTTAGCTGAATGCACAGATCAGAAAGAAGTTTCACCGAATGATTCTGTGTAGTTTATATTTGAAGACATTCCTTTTTCCACTATTACCATCTTAGTGCTCCGAATCTCCACTTGCATTTTCTACAAAGGAGTGTTTCAAAACTGCTCAATCAAAAATATGTTTTATCTCTGTTAACTGAATTTACAGATCAGAAATAAGTTTCACAGAATGCATCTGTGTAGTTTTTATTTGAAGATATTCTTTTTCCCAATGTAGGCCTCTTAGCGCTTAGCAGGTCCAATTGCAGTTTGTACAGAAAGAGTGTTTCAGAACGGCTCAATCAAAAGTAAGGTTCAACTCTGTTAGTTGAATGCACAGAACAGAAAGAATTTTCACAGAATGCTACTGTGTAGTTTATATTTGAATATATTCCTTTTTCCAATATTACCCTCTTAGCGCTCTGAATGTCCACTGGCATTTTCTACAGAAAGAGTGTTCAGAACTGCGCAATCAAAAGTATGGTTTAACTCTGTTAGCTTAATGAACATATCAGAAATAAGTTTCACACAATGCTTCTGTGTAGTTTTTATTTGAAGATATTATTTTTCCCAATAGAGGCCTCTTAGTGCTCAGAGTGTCCAATTGCAGTTTCTACAGAAAGAGTGTTTCAGAACGGCTCAATCAAAAGTAAGGTTCAACTCTGTTAGTTGAATGCACAGAACAGAAAGAAGTTTCATACAATGCTTCTGTGTAGTTTATATTTGAACATATTCTTTTTCCACTATTACCCACTTAGCGCTACGAATGTCCAGTTGCATTTTCTACAGACAGAGTGTTTCAAAACTGCTCAATCAAAAGTATGGTTTAATTCTGTTAGCTAAATGCTCAGATCAGAAAGAAGTTTCACAGAATGCTTCTGTGTAGTTTATATTTGAATATATTCCTTTTTCCACTACTACTCTCTTAGCGCTCCAAATGTCCAGTTGCATTTTCTACAGAAAGAGTGTTCAGATCTGCTCAATCAAAAGTATGATTTAACTCTGTTAGCTGAATGCACAGGTCAGAAAGAAGTTTCACAGAATGATTCTGTGTAGTTTATATTTGGAGACATTCCTTTTTCCACTATTACCCTCTTAGCGCTCCGAATCTCCACTTGCATTTTCTACAGAAAGAGTGTTTCAGAATGGCTCAATGAAAACTAATGTTCAACTCTTTTAGTGGAACAAACAGAACAGAAAGAAGTTTCACACAATTCTTCTGTGTAGTTTTTATTTGTAGACATTCTTTTTCCCAATATAGGCCTCTTAGCGCTCAGAATGTCCAATAGCAGTTTCTACAGAAAGAGTGTTTCAGAACGGCTCAATCAAAAGTAAGGTTCAACTCTGTTAGTTGAATGCACAGAACAGAAAGAAGTTTCATACAATGCTTCTGTGTAGTTTATATTTGAAAATATACTTTTTTCCACTATTACCCACTTAGCGCTAGGAAAGTCCAGTTGCATTTTCAACAGACAGAGTGTTTCAAAACTGCTCAATCAAAAGTATGGTTTAACTCTGTTAGCTGTATGCTCAGATCAGAAAGAAGTTTCACAGAATGCTTCTGTGTAGTTTATATTTGAATATATTCCTTTTTCCACTACTACGCTCTTAGCGCTCCAAATGTCCAGTTGCATTTTCAACAGAAAGAGTGTTCAGATCTGCTCAATCAAAAGTATGGTTTAACTCTGTTAGCTGAATGCACAGATCAGAAAGAAGTTTCACCGAATGATTCTGTGTAGTTTATATTTGAAGACATTACTTTTTCCACTATTACCCTCTTAGCGCTCCGAATCTCCACTTGCATTTTCTACAAAAAGAGTGTTTCATAACTGCTCAATCAAAAATATGTTTTATCTCTGTTAACTGAATTTACAGATCAGAAATAAGTTTCACAGAATGCATCTGTGTAGTTTTTATTTGAATATATTCTTTTTCCCAATGTAGGCCTCTTAGCGCTTAGCATGTCCAATTGCAGTTTCTACAGAAAGAGTGTTTCAGAACGGCTCAATCAAAAGTAAGGTTCAACTCTGTTAGTTGAATGCACAGAACAGAAAGAATTTTCACAGAATGCTACTGTGTAGTTTATATTTGAATATATTCCTTTTTCCACTATTACCCTCTTAGCGCTCCGAATGTCCACTTGCATTTTCTACAGAAAGAGTGTTCAGAACTGCGCAATCAAAAGTATGGTTTAACTCTGTTAGCTTAATGAACATATCAGAAATAAGTTTCACACAATGCTTCTGTGTAGTTTTTATTTGAAGATATTATTTTTCCCAATATAGTCCTCTTAGCGCTCAGAATGTCCAATTGCAGTTTCTACAGAAAGAGTGTTTCAGAAAGGCTCAATCAAAAGTAAGGTTCAACTCTGTTAGTTGAATGCACAGAACAGAAAGAAGTTTCATAGAATGCTTCTGTGTAGTTTATATTTGAACATATTCTTTTTTCCACTATTACCCACTTAGCGCTACGAATGTCCAGTTGCATTTTCTACAGACAGAGTGTTTCAAAACTGCTCAATCAAAAGTATGGTTTAACTCTGTTAGCTGAATGCTCAGATCAGAAAGAAGTTTCACAGAATGCTTCTGTGTAGTTTATATTTGAATATATTCCTTTTTCCACTACTACGCTCTTAGCGCTCCAAATGTCCAGTTGCATTTTCAACAGAAAGAGTGTTCAGATCTGCTCAATCAAAAGTATGGTTTAACTCTGTTAGCTGAATGCACAGATCAGAAAGAAATTTCACCGAATGATTCTGTGTAGTTTATATTTGAAGACATTACTTTTTCCACTATTACCCTCTTAGCGCTCCGAATCTCCACTTGCATTTTCTACAAAAAGAGTGTTTCATAACTGCTCAATCAAAAATATGTTTTATCTCTGTTAACTGAATTTACAGATCAGAAATAAGTTTCACAGAATGCATCTGTGCAGTTTTTATTTGAAGATATTCTTTTTCCCAATTTAGGCCTCTTAGCGCTTAGCATGTCCAATTGCAGTTTCTACAGAAAGAGTGTTTCAGAACGGCTCAATCAAAAGTAAGGTTCAACTCTGTTAGTTGAATGCACAGAACAGAAAGAATTTTCACAGAATGCTACTGTGTAGTTTATATTTGAATATATTCCTTTTTCCACTATTACCCTCTTAGCGCTCCGAATGTCCACTTGCATTTTCTACAGAAAGAGTGTTCAGAACTGCGCAATCAAAAGTATGGTTTAACTCTGTTAGCTTAATGAACATATCAGAAATAAGTTTCACACAATGCTTCTGTGTAGTTTTTATTTGAAGATATTATTTTTCCCAATATAGGCCTCTTAGCGCTCAGAATGTCCAATTGCAGTTTCTACAGAAAGAGTATTTCAGAAAGGCTCAATCAAAAGTAAGGTTCAACTCTGTTAGTTGAATGCACAGAACAGAAAGAAGTTTCATACAATGCTTCTGTGTAGTTTATATTTGAACATATTCTTTTTTCCACTATTACCCACTTAGCGCTACGAATGTCCAGTTGCATTTTCTACAGACAGAGTGTTTCAAAACTGCTCAATCATAAGTATGGTTTAACTCAGTTAGCTGAATGCTCAGATCAGAAAGAAGTTTCACAGAATGCTTCTGTGTAGTTTATATTTGAATATATTCCTTTTTCCACTACTACTCTCTTAGCGCTCCAAATGTCCAGTTGCATTTTCTACAGAAAGAGTGTTCATATCTGCTCAATCAAAAGTATGTTTTAACTCTGTTAGCTGAATGCACAGATCAGAAAGAAGTTTCACAGAATGATTCTGTGTAGTTTATATTTGGAGACATTCCTTTTTCCACTATTACCCTCTTAGCGCTCCGAATCTCCACTTGCATTTTCTACAGAAAGAGTGTTTCAGAACGGCTCAATCAAAACTAAGGTTCAACTCTTTTAGTTGAACAAACAGAACAGAAAGAAGTTTCACACAATTCTTCTGTGTAGTTTTTATTTGTAGACATTCTTTTTCCCAATATAGGCCTCTTAGCGCTCAGAATGTCCAATTGCAGTTTCTACAGAAAGAGTGTTTCAGAACGGCTCAATCAAAAGTAAGGTTCAACTCTGTTAGTTGAATGCACAGAACAGAAAGAAGTTTCATACAATGTTTCTGTGTAGTTTATATTTGAACATATTCTCTTTTCCACTATTACCCACTTAGCGCTACGAATGTCCAGTTGCATTTTCTACAGACAGAGTGTTTCAAAACTGCTCAATCAAAAGTATGGTTTAACTCTGTTAGCTGAATGCTCAGATCAGAAAGAAGTTTCACAGAATGCTTCTGTGTAGTTTATATTTGAATATATTCCTTTTTCCACTACTACGCTCTTAGCGCTCCAAATGTCCAGTTGCATTTTCAACAGAAAGAGTGTTCAGATCTGCTCAATCAAAAGTATGGTTTAACTCTGTTAGCTGAATGCACAGATCAGAAATAAGTTTCACCGAATGATTCTGTGTAGTTTATATTTGAAGACATTCCTTTTTCCACTATTACCCTCTTAGCGCTCCGAATCTCCACTTGCATTTTCTACAAAAAGAGTGTTTCATAACTGCTCAATCAAAAATATGTTTTATCTCTGTTAACTGAATTTACAGATCAGAAATAAGTTTCACAGAATGCATCTGTGTAGTTTTTATTTGAAGATATTCTTTTTCCCAATGTAGGCCTCTTAGCGCTTAGCATGTCCAATTGCAGTTTCTACAGAAATAGTGTTTCAGAACGGCTCAATCAAAAGTAAGGTTCAACTCTGTTAGTTGAATGCACAGAACAGAAAGAATTTTCATACAATGCTTCTGTGTAGTTTATATATGAACATATTCTCTTTTCCACTATTACCCACTTAGCGCTACGAATGTCCAGTTGCATTTTCTACAGAGTGTTTCAAAACTGCTCAATCAAAAGTATGGTTTAACTCTGTTAGCTGTATGCTCAGATCAGAAAGAAGTTTCACAGAATGCTTCTGTGTAGTTTATATTTGAATATATTCCTTTTTCCACTACTACGCTCTTAGCGCTCCAAATGTCCAGTTGCATTTTCAACAGAAAGAGTGTTCAGATATGCTCAATCAAAAGTATGGTTTAACTCTGTTAGCTGAATGCACAGATCACAAAGAAGATTCACCGAATGATTCTGTGTAGTTTATATTTGAAGACATTCCTTTTTCCACTATTACCCTCTTAGCGCTCCGAATCTCCACTTGCATTTTCTACAAAGGAGTGTTTCATAACTGCTCAATCAAAAATATGTTTTATCTCTGTTAACTGAATTTACAGATCAGAAATAAGTTTCACAGAATGCATCTGTGTAGTTTTTATTTGAAGATATTCTTTTTCCCAATGTAGGCCTCTTAGCGCTTAGCATGTCCAATTGCAGTTTCTACAGAAAGAGTGTTTCAGAACGGCTCAATCAAAAGTAAGGTTCAACTCTGTTAGTTGAATGCACAGAACAGAAAGAATTTTCACAGAATGCTACTGTGTAGTTTATATTTGAATATATTCCTTTTTCCA
The DNA here is from genome assembly GCF_028878055.3 of Symphalangus syndactylus. Classification (NCBI taxonomy): domain Eukaryota; kingdom Metazoa; phylum Chordata; class Mammalia; order Primates; family Hylobatidae; genus Symphalangus; species Symphalangus syndactylus. The sequence goes on along the minus strand of NC_072442.2, from coordinate 71,642,447 downwards.
CTATTACCCTCTTAGCGCTCTGAATGTCCACTTGCATTTTCTACAGAAAGAGTGTTCAGAACTGCGCAATCAAAAGTATGGTTTAACTCTGTTAGCTTAATGAACATATCAGAAATAAGTTTCACACAATGCTTCTGTGTAGTTTTTATTTGAAGATATTATTTTTCCCAATAGAGGCCTCTTAGCGCTCAGAATGTCCAATTGCAGTTTCTACAGAAAGAGTGTTTCAGAACGGCTCAATCAAAAGTAAGGTTCAACTCTGTTAGTTGAATGCACAGAACAGAAAGAAGTTTCATACAATGCTTCTGTGTAGTTTATATTTGAACATATTCTTTTTTCCACTATTACCCACTTAGCGCTACGAATGTCCAGTTGCATTTTCTACAGACAGAGTGTTTCAAAACTGCTCAATCAAAAGTATGGTTTAAATCTGTTAGCTAAATGCTCAGATCAGAAAGAAGTTTCACAGAATGCTTCTGTGTAGTTTATATTTGAATATATTCCTTTTTCCACTACTACTCTCTTAGCGCTCCAAATGTCCAGTTGCATTTTCTACAGAAAGAGTGTTCAGATCTGCTCAATCAAAAGTATGGTTTAACTCTGTTAGCTGAATGCACAGGTCAGAAAGAAGTTTCACAGAATGATTCTGTGTAGTTTATATTTGGAGACATTCCTTTTTCCACTATTACCCTCTTAGCGCTCCGAATCTCCACTTGCATTTTCTACAGAAAGAGTGTTTCAGAACGGCTCAATGAAAACTAATGTTCAACTCTTTTAGTGGAACAAACAGAACAGAAAGAAGTTTCACACAATTCTTCTGTGTAGTTTTTATTTGTAGACATTCTTTTTCCCAATATAGGCCTCTTAGCGCTCAGAATGTCCAATTGCAGTTTCTACAGAAAGAGTGTTTCAGAACGGCTCAATCAAAAGTAAGGTTCAACTCTGTTAGTTGAATGCACAGAACAGAAAGAAGTTTCATACAATGCTTCTGTGTAGTTTATATTTGAACATATACTTTTTTCCACTATTACCCACTTAGCGCTAGGAAAGTCCAGTTGCATTTTCAACAGACAGAGTGTATCAAAACTGCTCAATCAAAAGTATGGTTTAACTCTGTTAGCTGTATGCTCAGATCAGAAAGAAGTTTCACAGAATGCTTCTGTGTAGTTTATATTTGAATATATTCCTTTTTCCACTACTACGCTCTTAGCGCTCCAATTGTCCAGTTGCATTTTCAACAGAAAGAGTGTTCAGATCTGCTCAATCAAAAGTATGGTTTAACACTGTTAGCTGAATGCACAGATCAGAAAGAAGTTTCACCGAATGATTCTGTGTAGTTTATATTTGAAGACATTACTTTTTCCACTATTACCCTCTTAGCGCTCCGAATCTCCACTTGCATTTTCTACAAAAAGAGTGTTTCATAACTGCTCAATCAAAAATATGTTTTATCTCTGTTAACTGAATTTACAGATCAGAAATAAGTTTCACAGAATGCATCTGTGTAGTTTTTATTTGAAGATATTCTTTTTCCCAATGTAGGCCTCTTAGCGCTTAGCATGTCCAATTGCAGTTTCTACAGAAAGAGTGTTTCAGAACGGCTCAATCAAAAGTAAGGTTCAACTCTGTTAGTTGAATGCACAGAACAGAAAGAATTTTCACAGAATGCTACTGTGTAGTTTATATTTGAATATATTCCTTTTTCCACTATTACCCTCTTAGCGCTCCGAATGTCCACTTGCATTTTCTACAGAAAGAGTGTTCAGAACTGTGCAATCAAAAGTATGGTTTAACTCTGTTAGCTTAATGAACATATCAGAAATAAGTTTCACACAATGCTTCTGTGTAGTTTTTATTTGAAGATATTATTTTTCCCAATATAGGCCTCTTAGCGCTCAGAATGTCCAATTGAAGTTTCTACAGAAAGAGTGTTTCAGAAAGGCTCAATCAAAAGTAAGGTTCAACTCTGTTAGTTGAATGCACAGAACAGAAAGAAGTTTCATACAATGCTTCTGTGTAGTTTATATTTGAACATATTCTTTTTTCCACTATTACCCACTTAGCGCTACGAATGTCCAGTTGCATTTTCTACAGACAGAGTGTTTCAAAACTGCTCAATCAAAAGTATGGTTTAACTCTGTTAGCTGAATGCTCAGATCAGAAAGAAGTTTCACAGAATGCTTCTGTGTAGTTTATATTTGAATATATTCCTTTTTCCACTACTACGCTCTTAGCGCTCCAAATGTCCAGTTGCATTTTCAACAGAAAGAGTGTTCAGATCTGCTCAATCAAAAGTATGGTTTAACTCTGTTAGCTGAATGCACAGATCAGAAAGAAGTTTCACCGAATGATCCTGTGTAGTTTATATTTGAAGACATTACTTTTTCCACTATTACCCTCTTAGCGCTCCGAATCTCCACTTGCATTTTCTACAAAAAGAGTGTTTCATAACTGCTCAATCAAAAATATGTTTTATCTGTGTTAACTGAATTTACAGATCAAAAATAAGTTTCACAGAATGCATCTGTGTAGTTTTTATTTGAATATATTCTTTTTCCCAATGTAGGCCTCTTAGCGCTTAGCATGTCCAATTGCAGTTTCTACAGAAAGAGTGTTTCAGAACGGCTCAATCAAAAGTAAGGTTCAACTCTGTTAGTTGAATGCACAGAACAGAAAGAATTTTCACAGAATGCTACTGTGTAGTTTATATTTGAATATATTCCTTTTTCCACTATTACCCTCTTAGCGCTCCGAATGTCCACTTGCATTTTCTACAGAAAGAGTGTTCAGAACTGCGCAATCAAAAGTATGGTTTAACTCTGTTAGCTTAATGAACATATCAGAAATAAGTTTCACACAATGCTTCTGTGTAGTTTTTATTTGAAGATATTATTTTTCCCAATATAGGCCTCTTAGCGCTCAGAATGTCCAATTGCAGTTTCTACAGAAAGAGTGTTTCAGAAAGGCTCAATCAAAAGTAAGGTTCAACTCTGTTAGTTGAATGCACAGAACAGAAAGAAGTTTCATACAATGCTTCTGTGTAGTTTATATTTGAACATATTCTTTTTTCCACTATTACCCACTTAGCGCTACGAATGTCCAGTTGCATTTTCTACAGACAGAGTGTTTCAAAACTGCTCAATCATAAGTATGGTTTAACTCAGTTAGCTGAATGCTCAGATCAGAAAGAAGTTTCACAGAATGCTTCTGTGTAGTATATATTTGAATATATTCCTTTTTCCACTACTACTCTCTTAGCGCTCCAAGTGTCCAGTTGCATTTTCTACAGAAAGAGTGTTCAGATCTGCTCAATCAAAAGTATGGTTTAACTCTGTTAGCTGAATGCACAGATCAGAAAGAAGTTTCACAGAATGATTCTGTGTAGTTTATATTTGGAGACATTCCTTTTTCCACTATTACCCTCTTAGCGCTCCGAATCTCCACTTGCATTTTCTACAGAAAGAGTGTTTCAGAACGGCTCAATCAAAACTAAGGTTCAACTCTTTTAGTTGAACAAACAGAACAGAAAGAAGTTTCACACAATTCTTCTGTGTAGTTTTTATTTGGAGACATTCTTTTTCCCAATATAGGCCTCTTAGCGCTCAGAATGTCCAATTGCAGTTTCTACAGAAAGAGTGTTTCAGAACGGCTCAATCAAAAGTAAGGTTCAACTCTGTTAGTTGAATGCACAGAACAGAAAGAAGTTTCATACAATGTTTCTGTGTAGTTTATATTTGAACATATTCTCTTTTCCACTATTACCCACTTAGCGCTACGAATGTCCAGTTGCATTTTCTACAGACAGAGTGTTTCAAAACTGCTCAATCAAAAGTATGGTTTAACTCTGTTAGCTGAATGCTCAGATCAGAAAGAAGTTTCACAGAATGCTTCTGTGTAGTTTATATTTGAATATATTCCTTTTTCCACTACTACGCTCTTAGCGCTCCAAATGTCCAGTTGCATTTTCAACAGAAAGAGTGTTCAGATCTGCTCAATCAAAAGTATGGTTTAACTCTGTTAGCTGAATGCACAGATCAGAAATATGTTTCACCGAATGATTCTGTGTAGTTTATATTTGAAGACATTCCTTTTTCCACTATTACCCTCTTAGCGCTCCGAATCTCCACTTGCATTTTCTACAAAAAGAGTGTTTCATAACTGCTCAATCAAAAATATGTTTTATCTCTGTTAACTGAATTTACAGATCAGAAATAAGTTTCACAGAATGCATCTGTGTAGTTTTTATTTGAAGATATTCTTTTTCCCAATGTAGGCCTCTTAGCGCTTAGCATGTCCAATTGCAGTTTCTACAGAAATAGTGTTTCAGAACGGCTCAATCAAAAGTAAGGTTCAACTCTGTTAGTTGAAAGCACAGAACAGAAAGAAGTTTCATACAATGCTTCTGTGTAGTTTATATTTGAACATATTCTTTTTTCCACTGTTACCCACTTAGCGCTACGAATGTCCAGTTGCATTTTCTACAGACAGAGTGTTTCAAAACTGCTCAATCAAAAGTATGGTTTAACTCTGTTAGCTGTATGCTCAGATCAGAAAGAAGTTTCACAGAATGCTTCTGTGTAGTTTATATTTGAATATATTACTTTTTCCACTACAACGCTCTTAGCGCTCCAATTGTCCAGTTGCATTTTCAACAGAAAGAGTGTTCAGATCTGCGCAATCAAAAGTATGGTTTAAATCTGTTAGCTGAATGCACAGATCAGAAAGAAGTTTCACCGAATGATTCTGTGTAGTTTATATTTGAAGACATTCCTTTTTCCACTATTACCCTCTTAGCGCTCCGAATCTCCACTTGCATTTTCTACAAAGGAGTGTTTCATAACTGCTCAATCAAAAATATGTTTTATCTCTGTTAACTGAATTTACAGATCAGAAATAAGTTTCACAGAATGCATCTGTGTAGTTTTTATTTGAAAATATTCTTTTTCCCAATGTAGGCCTCTTAGCGCTTAGCATGTCCAATTGCAGTTTCTACAGAAAGAGTGTTTCAGAACGGCTCAATCAAAAGTAAGGTTCAACTCTGTTACTTGAATGCACAGAACAGAAAGAATTTTCACAGAATGCTACTGTGTAGTTTATATTTGAATATATTCCTTTTTCCACTATTAACCTCTTAGCGCTCTGAATTTCCACTTGCATTTTCTACAGAAAGAGTGTTCAGAACTGCGCAATCAAAAGTATGGTTTAACTCTGTTAGCTTAATGAACATATCAGAAATAAGTTTCACACAATGCTTCTGTGTAGTTTTTATTTGAAGATATTATTTTTCCCAATAGAGGCCTCTTAGCGCTCAGAATGTCCAATTGCAGTTTCTACAGAAAGAGTGTTTCAGAACGGCTCAATCAAATGTAAGGTTCAACTCTGTTAGTTGAATGCACAGAACAGAAAGAAGTTTCATACAATGCTTCTGTGTAGTTTATATTTGAACATATTCTTTTTTCCACTATTACCCACTTAGCGCTAAGAATGTCCAGTTGCATTTTCTACAGACAGAGTGTTTCAAAACTGCTCAATCAAAAGTATGGTTTAACTCTGTTAGCTAAATGCTCAGATCAGAAAGAAGTTTCACAGAATGCTTCTGTGTAGTTTATATTTGAATATATTCCTTTTTCCACTACTACTCTCTTAGCGCTCCAAATGTCCAGTTGCATTTTCTACAGAAAGAGTGTTCAGATCTGCTCAATCAAAAGTATGGTTTAACTCTGTTAGCTGAATGCACAGGTCAGAAAGAAGTTTCACAGAATGATTCTGTGCAGTTTATATTTGGAGACATTCCTTTTTCAACTATAACCCTCTTAGCGCTCGGAATCTCCGCTTGCATTTTCTACAGAAAGAGTGTTTCAGAACGGCTCAATGAAAACTAATGTTCAACTCTTTTAGTGGAACAAACAGAACAGAAAGAAGTTTCACACAATTCTTCTGTGTAGTTTTTATTTGTAGACATTCTTTTTCCCAATATAGGCCTCTTAGCGCTCAGAATGTCCAATTGCAGTTTCTACAGAAAGAGTGTTTCAGAACGGCTCAATCAAAAGTAAGGTTCAACTCTGTTAGTTGAATGCACAGAAGAGAAAGAAGTTTCATACAATGCTTCTGTGTAGTTTATATTTGAACATATACTTTTTTCCACTATTACCCACTTAGCGCTAGGAAAGTCCAGTTGCATTTTCAAAAGACAGAGTGTTTCAAAACTGCTCAATCAAAAGTATGGTTTAACTCTGTTAGCTGTATGCTCAGATCAGAAAGAAGTTTTACAGAATGCTTCTGTGTAGTTTATATTTGAATATATTCCTTTTTCCACTACTACGCTCTTAGCGCTCCAAATGTCCAGTTGCATTTTCAACAGAAAGAGTGTTCAGATCTGCTCAATCAAATGTATGGTTTAACTCTGTTAGCTGAATGCACAGATCAGAAAGAAGTTTCACAGAATGATTCTGTGTAGTTTATATTTGGAGACATTCCTTTTTCCACTATTACCCTCTTAGCGCTCCGAATCTCCACTTGCATTTTCTACAGAAAGAGTGTTTCAGAACGGCTCAATCAAAACTAAGGTTCAACTCTTTTAGTTGAACAAACAGAACAGAAAGAAGTTTCACACAATTCTTCTGCGTAGTTTTTATTTGTAGACATTCATTTTCCAAATATAGGCCTCTTAGCGCTCAGAATGTCCAATTGCAGTTTCTACAGAAAGAGTGTTTCAGAACGGCTCAATCAAAAGTAAGGTTCAACTCTGTTAGTTGAATGCACAGAACAGAAAGAAGTTTCATACAATGCTTCTGTGTAGTTTATATTTGAACATATTCTCTTTTCCACTATTACCCACTTAGCGCTACGAATGTCCAGTTGCATTTTCTACAGACAGAGTGTTTCAAAACTGCTCAATCAAAAGTATGGTTTAACTCTGTTAGCTGTATTCTCAGATCAGAAAGAAGTTTCACAGAATGCTTCTGTGTAGTTTATATTTGAATATATTCCTTTTTCCACTACAACGCTCTTAGCGCTCCAATTGTCCAGTTGCATTTTCAACAGAAAGAGTGTTCAGATCTGCTCAATCAAAAGTATGGTTTAACTCTGTTAGCTGAATGCACAGATCAGAAAGAAGTTTCACCGAATGATTCTGTGTAGTTTATATTTGAAGACATTCCTTTTTCCACTATTACCCTCTTAGCGCTCCGAATCTACACTTGCATTTTCTACAAAGGAGTGTTTCATAACTGCTCAATCAAAAATATGTTTTATCTCTGTTAACTGAATTTACAGATCAGAAATAAGTTTCACAGAATGCATCTGTGTAGTTTTTATTTGAAGATATTCTTTTTCCTAATGTAGGCCTCTTAGCGCTTAGCATGTCCAATTGCAGTTTCTACAGAAAGAGTGTTTCAGAACGGCTCAATCAAAAGTAAGGTTCAACTCTGTTAGTTGAATGCACAGAACAGAAAGAATTTTCACAGAATGCTACTGTGTAGTTTATATTTGAATATATTCCTTTTTCCACTATTACCCTCTTAGCGCTCTGAATTTCCACTTGCATTTTCTACAGAAAGAGTGTTCAGAACTGCGCAATCAAAAGTATGGTTTAACTCTGTTAGCTTAATGAACATATCAGAAATAAGTTTCACACAATGCTTCTGTGTAGTTTTTATTTGAAGATATTATTTTTCCCAATAGAGGCCTCTTAGCGCTCAGAAGGTCCAATTGCAGTTTCTACAGAAAGAGTGTTTCAGAACGGCTCAATCAAAAGTAAGGTTCAACTCTGTTAGTTGAATGCACAGAACAGAAAGAAGTTTCATACAATGCTTCTGTGTAGTTTATATTTGAACATATTCTTTTTTCCACTATTACCCACTTAGCGCTACGAATGTCCAGTTGCATTTTCTACAGACAGAGTGTTTCAAAACTGCTCAATCAAAAGTATGGTATAACTCTGTTAGCTAAATGCTCAGATCAGAAAGAAGTTTCACAGAATGCTTCTGTGTAGTTTATATTTGAATATATTCCTTTTTCCACTACTACTCTCTTAGCGCTCAAAATGTCCAGTTGCATTTTCTACAGAAAGAGTGTTCAGATCTGCACAATCAAAAGTATGGTTTAACTCTGTTAGCTGAATGCACAGGTCAGAAAGAAGTTTCACAGAATGATTCTGTGCAGTTTATATTTGGAGACATTCCTTTTTCAACTATTACCCTCTTAGCGCTCCGAATCTCCACTTGCATTTTCTACAGAAACAGTGTTTCAGAACGGCTCAATGAAAACTAATGTTCAACTCTTTTAGTGGAACAAACAGAACAGAAAGAAGTTTCACACAATTCTTCTGTGTAGTTTTTATTTGTAGACATTCTTTTTCCCAATATAGGCCTCTTAGCGCTCAGAATGTCCAATTGCAGTTTCTACAGAAAGAGTGTTTCAGAACGGCTCAATCAAAAGTAAGGTTCAACTCTGTTAGTTGAATGCACAGAACAGAAAGAAGTTTCATACAATGCTTCTGTGTAGTTTATATTTGAACATATTCTTTTTTCCACTATTACCCACTTAGCGCTAGGAAAGTCCAGTTGCATTTTCAACAGACAGAGTGTTTCAAAACTGCTCAATCAAAAGTATGGTTTAACTCTGTTAGCTGTATGCTCAGATCAGAAAGAAGTTTCACAGAATGCTTCTGTGTAGTTTATATTTGAATATATTCCTTTTTCCACTACTACGCTCTTAGCGCTCCAAATGTCCAGTTGCATTTTCAACAGAAAGAGTGTTCAGATCTGCTCAATCAAAAGTATGGTTTAACTCTGTTAGCTGAATGCACAGATCAGAAAGAAGTTTCACCGAATGATTCTGTGTAGTTTATATTTGAAGACATTACTATTTCCACTATTACCCTCTTAGCGCTCCGAATCTCCACTTGCATTTTCTACAAAAAGAGTGTTTCATAACTGCTCAATCAAAAATATGTTTTATCTCTGTTAACTGAATTTACATATCAGAAATAAGTTTCACAGAATGCATCTGTGTAGTTTTTATTTGAATATATTCTTTTTCCCAATGTGGGCCTCTTAGCGCTTAGCATGTCCAATTGCAGTTTCTACAGAAAGAGTGTTTCAGAACGGCTCAATCAAAAGTAAGGTTCAACTCTGTTAGTTGAATGCACAGAACAGAAAGAATTTTCACAGAATGCTACTGTGTAGTTTATATTTGAATATATTCCTTTTTCCACTATTACCCTCTTAGCGCTCCGAATGTCCACTTGCATTTTCTACAGAAAGAGTGTTCAGAACTGCGCAATCAAAAGTATGGGTTAACTCTGTTAGCTTAATGAACATATCAGAAATAAGTTTCACACAATGCTTCTGTGTAGTTTTTATTTGAAGATATTATTTTTCCCAATATAGGCCTCTTAGCGCTCAGAATGTCCAATTGCAGTTTCTACAGAAAGAGTGTTTCAGAAAGGCTCAATCAAAAGTAAGGTTCAACTCTGTTAGTTGAATGCACAGAACAGAAAGAAGTTTCATACAATGCTTCTGTGTAGTTTATATTTGAACATATTCTTTTTTCCACTATTACCCACTTAGAGCTACGAATGTCCCGTTGCATTTTCTACAGACAGAGTGTTTCAAAACTGCTCAATCAAAAGTATGGTTTAACTCTGTTAGCTGAATGCTCAGATCAGAAAGAATTTTCACAGAATGCTACTGTGTAGTTTATATTTGAATATATTTCTTTTTCCACTACTACTCTCTTAGCGCTCCAAATGTCCAGTTGCATTTTCAACAGAAAGAGTGTTCAGATCTGCTCATTCAAAAGTATGGTTTAACTCTGTTAGCTGAATGCACATATCAGAAAGAAGTTTCACAGAATGATTCTGTGTAGTTTATATTTGGAGACATTCCTTTTTCCACTATAACCCTCTTAGCGCACCGAATCTCCACTTGCATTTTCTACAGAAAGACTGTTACAGAATGGCTCAATCAAAACTAAGGTTCAACTCTTTTAGTTGAACAAACAGAACAGAAAGAAGTTTCACAAAATTCTTCTGTGTAGTTTTTATTTGTAGACATTCTTTTTCCCAATATAGGAATCTTAGCGCTCAGAATGTCCAATTGCAGTTTCTACAGAAAGAGTGTTTCAGAACGGCTCAATCAAAAGTAAGGTTCAACTCTGTTAGTTGAATGCACAGAACAGAAAGAAGTTTCACACAATGCTTCTGTGTTGTTTATATTTGAACATATTCTTTTTTCCACTGTTACCCACTTAGCGCTACGAATGTCCAGTTGCATTTTCTACAGACAGAGTGTTTCAAAACTGCTCAATCAAAAGTATGGTTTAACTCTGTTAGCTGAATGCTCAGATCAGAAAGAAGTTTCACAGAATGCTTCTGTGTAGTTTATATTTGAATATATTTCTTTTTCCACTACTACGCTCTTAGCGCTCCAAATCTCCAGTTGCATTTTCAACAGAAAGAGTGTTCAGATCTGCTCAATCAAAAGTATGGTTTAACTCTGTTAGCTGAATGCACAGATCAGAAAGAAGTTTCACCGAATGATTCTGTGTAGTTTATATTTGAAGACATTCCTTTTTCCACTATTACCCACTTAGCGCTCCGAATCTCCACTTGCATTTTCTACAAAAAGAGTGTTTCATAACTGCTCAATCAAAAATATGTTTTATCTCTGTTAACTGAATTTACAGATCAGAAATAAGTTTCACAGAATGCATCTGTGTAGTTTTTATTTGAAGATATTATTTTTCCCAATGTAGGCCTCTTAACGCTTAGCATGTCCAATTGCAGTTTCTACAGAAACAGTGTTTCAGAACGGCTCAATCAAAAGTAAGGCTCAACTCTGTTAGTTGAATGCACAGAACAGAAAGAATTTTCACAGAATGCTACTGTGTAGTTTATATTTGAATATATTCCGTTTTCCACTATTACCCTCTTAGCGCTCCGAATATCCACTTGCATTTTCTACAGAAAGAGTGTTCAGAACTGCGCAATCAAAAGTATGGTTTAACTCTGTTAGCTTAATGAACATATCAGAAATAAGTTTCACACAATGCTTCTGTGTAGTTTTTATTTGAAGATATTATTTTTCCCAATAGAGGCCTCTTAGCGCTCAGAATGTCCAATTGCAGTTTCTACAGAAAGAGTGTTTCAGAAAGGCTCAATCAAAAGTAAGGTTCAACTCTGTTAGTTTAATGCACAGAACAGAAAGAAGTTTCATACAATGCTTCTGTGTAGTTTATATTTGAACATATTCTTTTTTCCACTATTACCCACTTATCGCTAGGAATGTCCAGTTGCATTTTCTACAGACAGAGTGTTTCAAAACTGCTCAATCAAAAGTATGGTTTAACTCTGTTAGCTGAATGCTCAGATCAGAAAGAAGTTTCACAGAATGCTTCTGTGTAGTTTATATTTGAATATATTCCTTTTTCCACTATTACTCTCTTAGCGCTCCAAATGTCCAGTTGCATTTTCTACAGAAAGAGTGTACAGATATGCTCAATCAAAAGTATGGTTTAACTCTGTTAGCTGAATGCTCAGATCAGAAAGAAGTTTCACAGAATGCTTCTGTGTAGTTTATATTTGAATATATTTCTTTTTCCACTACTACGCTCTTAGCGCTCCAAATCTCCAGTTGCATTTTCAACAGAAAGAGTGTTCAGATCTGCTCAATCAAAAGTATGGTTTAACTCTGTTAGCTGAATGCACAGATCAGAAAGAAGTTTCACCGAATGATTCTGTGTAGTTTATATTTGAAGACATTCCTTTTTCCACTATTACCCACTTAGCGCTCCGAATCTCCACTTGCATTTTCTACAAAAAGAGTGTTTCATAACTGCTCAATCAAAAATATGTTTTATCTCTGTTAACTGAATTTACAGATCAGAAATAAGTTTCACAGAATGCATCTGTGTAGTTTTTATTTGAAGATATTCTTTTTCCCAATGTAGGCCTCTTAGCGCTTAGCATGTCCAATTGCAGTTTCTACAGAAAGAGTGTTTCAGAACGGCTCAATCAAAAGTAAGGTTCAACTCTGTTAGTTGAATGCACAGAACAGAAAGAATTTTCACAGAATGCTACTGTGTAGTTTATATTTGAATATATTCCTTTTTCCACTATTACCCTATTAGCGCTCCGAATGTCCACTTGCATTTTCTACAGAAAGAGTGTTCAGAACTGCGCAATCAAAAGTATGGTTTAACTCTGTTAGCTTAATGAACATATCAGAAATAAGTTTCACACAATGCTTCTGTGTAGTTTTTATTTGAAGATATTATTTTTCCCAATATAGGCCTCTTAGCGCTCAGAATGTCCAATTGCAGTTTCTACAGAAAGAGTGTTTCAGAAAGGCTCAATCAAAAGTAAGGTTCAACTCTGTTAGTTGAATGCACAGAACAGAAAGGAGTTTCATACAATGCTTCTGTGTAGTTTATATTTGAACATATTCTTTTTTCCACTATTACCCACTTAGCGCTACGAATGTCCAGTTGCATTTTCTACAGACAGAGTGTTTCAAAACTGCTCAATCATAAGTATGGTTTAACTCTGTTAGCTGAATGCTCAGATCAGAAAGAAGTTTCACAGAATGCTTCTGTGTAGTTTATATTTGAATATATTCCTTTTTCCACTACTACTCTCTTAGCGCTCCAAATGTCCAGTTGCATTTTCTACAGAAAGAGTGTTCAGATCTGCTCAATCAAAAGTATGGTTTAACTCTGTTATCTGAATGCACAGATCAGAAAGAAGTTTCACAGAATGATTCTGTGTAGTTTATATTTGGAGACATTCCTTTTTCCACTATTACCCTCTTAGCGCTCCGAATCTCCACTTGCATTTTCTACAGAAAGAGTGTTTCAGAACGGCTCAATCAAAACTAAGGTTCAACTCTTTTAGTTGAACAAACAGAACAGAAAGAAGTTTCACAAAATTCTTCTGCGTAGTTTTTATTTGTAGACATTCTTTTTCCCAATATAGGCCTCTTAGCGCTCAGAATGTCCAATTGCAGTTTCTACAGAAAGAGTGTTTCAGAACGGCTCAATCAAAAGTAAGGTTCAACTCTGTTAGTTGAATGCACAGAACAGAAAGGAGTTTCATACAATGCTTCTGTGTAGTTTATATTTGAACATATTCTCTTTTCCACTATTACCCACTTAGCCCTACGAATGTCCAGTTGCATTTTCTACAGACAGAGTGTTTCAAAACTGCTCAATCAAAAGTATGGTTTAACTCTGTTAGCTGTATGCTCAGATCAGAAAGAAGTTTCACAGAATGCTTCTGTGTAGTTTATATTTGAATATATTACTTTTTCCACTACAACGCTCTTAGCGCTCCAATTGTCCAGTTGCATTTTCAACAGAAAGAGTGTTCAGATCTGCTCAATCAAAAGTATGGTTTAACTCTGTTAGCTGAATGCACAGATCAGAAAGAAGTTTCACCGAATGATTCTGTGTAGTTTATATTTGAAGACATTCCTTTTTCCACTATTACCCTCTTAGCGCTCCGAATCTCCACTTGCATTTTCTACAAAGGAGTGTTTCATAACTGCTCAATCAAAAATATGTTTTATCTCTGTTAACTGAATTTACCGATCAGAAATAAGTTTCACAGAATGCATCTGTGTAGTTTTTATTTGAAAATATTCTTTTTCCCAATGTAGGCCTCTTAGCGCTTAGCATGTCCAATTGCAGTTTCTACAGAAAGAGTGTTTCAGAACGGCTCAATCAAAAGTAAGGTTCAACTCTGTTAGTTGAATGCACAGAACAGAAAGAATTTTCACAGAATGCTACTGTGTAGTTTATATTTGAATATATTCCTTTTTCCACTATTACCCTCTTAGCGCTCTGAATTTCCACTTGCATTTTCTACAGAAAGAGTGTTCAGAACTGCGCAATCAAAAGTATGGTTTAACTCTGTTAGCTTAATGAACATATCAGAAATAAGTTTCACACAATGCTTCTGTGTAGTTTTTATTTGAAGATATTATTTTTCCCAATAGAGGCCTCTTAGCGCTCAGAATGTCCAATTGCAGTTTCTACAGAAAGAGTGTTTCAGAACGGCTCAATCAAAAGTAAGATTCAACTCTGTTAGTTGAATGCACAGAACAGAAAGAAGTTTCATACAATGCTTCTGTGTAGTTTATATTTGAACATATTCTTTTTTCCACTATTACCCACTTAGCGCTACGAATGTCCAGTTGCATTTTCTACAGACAGAGTGTTTCAAAACTGCTCAATCAAAAGTATGGTTTAACTCTGTTAGCTAAATGCTCAGATCAGAAAGAAGTTTCACAGAATGCTTCTGTGTAGTTTATATTTGAATATATTCCTTTTTCCACTACTACTCTCTTAGCGCTCCAAATGTCCAGTTGCATTTTCTACAGAAAGAGTGTTCAGATCTGCTCAATCAAAAGTATGGTTTAACTCTGTTAGCTGAATGCACAGGTCAGAAAGAAGTTTCACAGAATGATTCTGTGCAGTTTATATTTGGAGACATTCCTTTTTCAACTATTACCCTCTTAGCGCTCCGAATCTCCACTTGCATTTTCTACAGAAAGAGTGTTTCAGAACGGCTCAATGAAAACTAATGTTCAACTCTTTTAGTGGAACAAACAGAACAGAAAGAAGTTTCACACAATTCTTCTGTGTAGTTTTTATTTGTAGACATTCTTTTTCCCAATATAGTCCTCTTAGCGCTCAGAATGTCCAATTGCAGTTTCTACAGAAAGAGTGTTTCAGAACGGCTCAATCAAAAGTAAGGTTCAACTTTGTTAGTTGAATGCACAGAACAGAAAGAAGTTTCATACAATGCTTCTGTGTAGTTTATATTTGAACATATACTTTTTTCCACTATTACCCACTTAGCGCTAGGAAAGTCCAGTTGCATTTTCAAAAGACAGAGTGTTTCAAAACTGCTCAATCAAAAGTATGGTTTAACTCTGTTAGCTGTATGCTCAGATCAGAAAGAAGTTTTACAGAATGCTTCTGTGTAGTTTATATTTGAATATATTCCTTTTTCCACTACTATGCTCTTAGCGCTCCAAATGTCCAGTTGCATTTTCAACAGAAAGAGTGTTCAGATCTGCTCAATCAAATGTATGGTTTAACTCTGTTAGCTGAATGCACAGATCAGAAAGAAGTTTCACAGAATGATTCTGTGTAGTTTATATTTGGAGACATTCCTTTTTCCACTATTACCCTCTTAGCGCTCCGAATCTCCACTTGCATTTTCTACAGAAAGAGTGTTTCAGAACGGCTCAATCAAAACTAAGGTTCAACTCTTTTAGTTGAACAAACAGAACAGAAAGAAGTTTCACACAATTCTTCTGCGTAGTTTTTATTTGTAGACATTCTTTTTCCCAATATAGGCCTCTTAGCGCTCAGAATGTCCAATTGCAGTTTCTACAGAAAGAGTGTTTCAGAACGGCTCAATCAAAAGTAAGGTTCAACTCTGTTAGTTGAATGCACAGAACAGAAAGAAGTTTCATACAATGCTTCTGTGTAGTTTATATTTGAATATATTCTCTTTTCCACTATTACCCACTTAGCGCTACGAATGTCCAGTTGCATTTTCTACAGACAGAGTGTTTCAAAACTGCTCAATCAAAAGTATGGTTTAACTCTGTTAGCTGTATGCTCAGATCAGAAAGAAGTTTCACAGAATGCTTCTGTGTAGTTTATATTTGAATATATTCCTTTTTCCACTACAACGTTCTTAGCGCTCCAATTGTCCAGTTGCATTTTCAACAGAAAGAGTGTTCAGATCTGCTCAATCAAAAGTATGGTTTAACTCTGTTAGCTGAATGCACAGATCAGAAAGAAGTTTCACCGAAGGATTCTGTGTAGTTTATATTTGAAGACATTCCTTTTTCCACTATTACCCTCTTAGCGCTCCGAATCTCCACTTGCATTTTCTACAAAGGAGTGTTTCATAACTGCTCAATCAAAAATATGTTTTATCTCTGTTAACTGAATTTACCGATCAGAAATAAGTTTCACAGAATGCATCTGTGTAGTTTTTATTTGAAAATATTCTTTTTCCCAATGTAGGCCTCTTAGCGCTTAGCATGTCCAATTGCAGTTTCTACAGAAAGAGTGTTTCAGAACGGCTCAATCAAAAGTAAGGTTCAACTCTGTTAGTTGAATGCACAGAACAGAAAGAATTTTCACAGAATGCTACTGTGTAGTTTATATTTGAATATATTCCTTTTTCCACTATTACCCTCTTAGCGCTCTGAATTTCCACTTGCATTTTCTACAGAAAGAGTGTTCAGAACTGCGCAATCAAAAGTATGGTTTAACTCTGTTAGCTTAATGAACATATCAGAAATAAGTTTCACACAATGCTTCTGTGTAGTTTTTATTTGAAGATATTATTTTTCCCAATAGAGGCCTCTTAGCGCTCAGAATGTCCAATTGCAGTTTCTACAGAAAGAGTGTTTCAGAAAGGCTCAATCAAAAGTAAGGTTCAACTCTGTTAGTTGAATGCACAGAACAGAAAGGAGTTTCATACAATGCTTCTGTGTAGTTTATATTTGAACATATTCTTTTTTCCACTATTACCCACTTAGCGCTACGAATGTCCAGTTGCATTTTCTACAGACAGAGTGTTTCAAAACTGCTCAATCATAAGTATGGTTTAACTCTGTTAGCTGAATGCTCAGATCAGAAAGAAGTTTCACAGAATGCTTCTGTGTAGTTTATATTTGAATATATTCCTTTTTCCACTACTACTCTCTTAGCGCTCCAAATGTCCAGTTGCATTTTCTACAGAAAGAGTGTTCAGATCTGCTCAATCAAAAGTATGGTTTAACTCTGTTAGCTGAATGCACAGATCAGAAAGAAGTTTCACAGAATGATTCTGTGTAGTTTATATTTGGAGACATTCCTTTTTCCACTATTACCCTCTTAGCGCTCCGAATCTCCACTTGCATTTTCTACAGAAAGAGTGTTTCAGAACGGCTCAATCAAAACTAAGGTTCAACTCTTTTAGTTGAACAAACAGAACAGAAAGAAGTTTCACACAATTCTTCTGCGTAGTTTTTATTTGTAGACATTCTTTTTCCCAATATAGGCCTCTTAGCGCTCAGAATGTCCAATTGCAGTTTCTACAGAAAGAGTGTTTCAGAACGGCTCAATCAAAAGTAAGGTTCAACTCTGTTAGTTGAATGCACAGAACAGAAAGGAGTTTCATACAATGCTTCTGTGTAGTTTATATTTGAACATATTCTCTTTTCCACTATTACCCACTTAGCGCTACGAATGTCCAGTTGCATTTTCTACAGACAGAGTGTTTCAAAACTGCTCAATCAAAAGTATGGTTTAACTCTGTTAGCTGTATGCTCAGATCAGAAAGAAGTTTCACAGAATGCTTCTGTGTAGTTTATATTTGAATATATTACTTTTTCCACTACAACGCTCTTAGCGCTCCAATTGTCCAGTTGCATTTTCAACAGAAAGAGTGTTCAGATCTGCTCAATCAAAAGTATGGTTTAACTCTGTTAGCTGAATGCACAGATCAGAAAGAAGTTTCACCGAATGATTCTGTGTAGTTTATATTTGAAGACATTCCTTTTTCCACTATTACCCTCTTAGCGCTCCGAATCTCCACTTGCATTTTCTACAAAGGAGTGTTTCATAACTGCTCAATCAAAAATATGTTTTATCTCTGTTAACTGAATTTACCGATCAGAAATAAGTTTCATAGAATGCATCTGTGTAGTTTTTATTTGAAAATATTCTTTTTCCCAATGTAGGCCTCTTAGCGCTTAGCATGTCCAATTGCAGTTTCTACAGAAAGAGTGTTTCAGAACGGCTCAATCAAAAGTAAGGTTCAACTCTGTTAGTTGAATGCACAGAACAGAAAGAATTTTCACAGAATGCTACTGTGTAGTTTATATTTGAATATATTCCTTTTTCCACTATTACCCTCTTAGCGCTCTGAATTTCCACTTGCATTTTCTACAGAAAGAGTGTTCAGAACTGCGCAATCAAAAGTATGGTTTAACTCTGTTAGCTTAATGAACATATCAGAAATAAGTTTCACACAATGCTTCTGTGTAGTTTTTATTTGAAGATATTATTTTTCCCAATAGAGGCCTCTTAGCGCTCAGAATGTCCAATTGCAGTTTCTACAGAAAGAGTGTTTCAGAACGGCTCAATCAAAAGTAAGGTTCAACTCTGTTAGTTGAATGCACAGAACAGAAAGAAGTTTCATACAATGCTTCTGTGTAGTTTATATTTGAACATATTCTTTTTTCCACTATTACCCACTTAGCGCTACGAATGTCCAGTTGCATTTTCTACAGACAGAGTGTTTCAAAACTGCTCAATCAAAAGTATGGTTTAACTCTGTTAGCTAAAAGCTCAGATCAGAAAGAAGTTTCACAGAATGCTTCTGTGTAGTTTATATTTGAATATATTCCTTTTTCCACTACTACTCTCTTAGCGCTCCAAATGTCCAGTTGCATTTTCTACAGAAAGAGTGTTCAGATCTGCTCAATCAAAAGTATGGTTTAACTCTGTTAGCTGAATGCACAGGTCAGAAAGAAGTTTCACAGAATGATTCTGTGCAGTTTATATTTGGAGACATTCCTTTTTCAACTATTACCCTCTTAGCGCTCCGAATCTCCACTTGCATTTTCTACAGAAAGAGTGTTTCAGAACGGCTCAATGAAAACTAATGTTCAACTCTTTTAGTGGAACAAACAGAACAGAAAGAAGTTTCACACAATTCTTCTGTGTAGTTTTTATTTGTAGACATTCTTTTTCCCAATATAGGCCTCTTAGCGCTCAGAATGTCCAATTGCAGTTTCTACAGAAAGAGTGTTTCAGAACGGCTCAATCAAAAGTAAGGTTCAACTTTGTTAGTTGAATGCACAGAACAGAAAGAAGTTTCATACAATGCTTCTGTGTAGTTTATATTTGAACATATACTTTTTTCCACTATTACCCACTTAGCGCTAGGAAAGTCCAGTTGCATTTTCTAAAGACAGAGTGTTTCAAAACTGCTCAATCAAAAGTATGGTTTAACTCTGTTAGCTGTATGCTCAGATCAGAAAGAAGTTTTACAGAATGCTTCTGTGTAGTTTATATTTGAATATATTACTTTTTCCACTACTACGCTCTTAGCGCTCCAAATGTCCAGTTGCATTTTCAACAGAAAGAGTGTTCAGATCTGCTCAATCAAATGTATGGTTTAACTCTGTTAGCTGAATGCACAGATCAGAAAGAAGTTTCACAGAATGATTCTGTGTAGTTTATATTTGGAGACATTCCTTTTTCCACTATTACCCTCTTAGCGCTCCGAATCTCCACTTGCATTTTCTACAAAGGAGTGTTTCATAACTGCTCAATCAAAAATATGTTTTATCTCTGTTAACTGAATTTACAGATCAGAAATAAGTTTCACAGAATGCATCTGTGTAGTTTTTATTTGAAGATATTCTTTTTCCCAATGTAGGCCTCTTAGCGCTTAGCATGTCCAATTGCAGTTTCTACAGAAAGAGTGTTTCAGAACGGCTCAATCAAAAGTAAGGTTCAACTCTGTTAGTTGAATGCACAGAACAGAAAGAATTTTCACAGAATGCTACTGTGTAGTTTATATTTGAATATATTCCTTTTTCCACTATTACCCTATTAGCGCTCCGAATGTCCACTTGCATTTTCTACAGAAAGAGTGTTCAGAACTGCGCAATCCAAAGTATGGTTTAACTCTGTTAGCTTAATGAACATATCAGAAATAAGTTTCACACAATGCTTCTGTGTAGTTTTTATTTGAAGATATTATTTTTCCCAATATAGGCCTCTTAGCGCTCAGAATGTCCAATTGCAGTTTCTACAGAAAGAGTGTTTCAGAAAGGCTCAATCAAAAGTAAGGTTCAACTCTGTTAGTTGAATGCACAGAACAGAAAGAAGTTTCATACAATGCTTCTGTGTAGTTTATATTTGAACATATTCTTTTTTCCACTATTACCCACTTAGCTCTACGAATGTCCAGTTGCATTTTCTACAGACAGAGTGTTTCAAAACTGCTCAATCAAAAGTATGGTTTAACTCTGTTAGCTGAATGCTCAGATCAGAAAGAAGTTTCACAGAATGCTTCTGTGTAGTTTATATTTGAATATATTCCTTTTTCCACTACTACGCTCTTAGCGCTCCAAATGTCCAGTTGCATTTTCAACAGAAAGAGTGTTCAGATCTGCTCAATCAAAAGTATGGTTTAACTCTGTTAGCTGAATGCACAGATCAGAAAGAAGTTTCACCGAATGATTCTGTGTAGTTTATATTTGAAGACATTCCTTTTTCCACTATTACCCTCTTAGCGCTCCGAATCTCCACTTGCATTTTCTACAAAAAGAGTGTTTCATAACTGCTCAATCAAAAATATGTTTTATCTCTGTTAACTGAATTTACAGATCAGAAATAAGTTTCACAGAATGCATCTGTGTAGTTTTTATTTGAAGATATTCTTTTTCCCAATGTAGGCCTCTTAGCGCTTAGCATGTCCAATTGCAGTTTCTACAGAAAGAGTGTTTCAGAACGGCTCAATCAAAAGTAAGGTTCAACTCTGTTAGTTGAATGCACAGAACAGAAAGAATTTTCACAGAATGCTACTGTGTAGTTTATATTTGAATATATTCCTTTTTACACTATTACCCTCTTAGCGCTCAGAATGTCCACTTGCATTTTCTACAGAAAGAGTGTTCAGAACTGCGCAATCAAAAGTATGGGTTAACTCTGTTAGCTTAATGAACATATCAGAAATAAGTTTCACAAAATGCTTCTGTGTAGTTTTTATTTGAAGATATTATTTTTCCCAATATAGGCCTCTTAGCGCTCAGAATGTCCAATTGCAGTTTCTACAGAAAGAGTGTTTCAGAAAGGCTCAATCAAAAGTAAGGTTCAACTCTGTTAGTTGAATGCACAGAACAGAAAGAAGTTTCATACAATGCTTCTGTGTAGTTTATATTTGAACATATTCTTTTTTCCACTATTACCCACTTAGCGCTACGAATGTCCAGTTGCATTTTCTACAGACAGAGTGTTTCAAAACTGCTCAATCATAAGTATGGTTTAACTCTGTTAGCTGAATGCTCAGATCAGAAAGAAGTTTCACAGAATGCTTCTGTGTAGTTTATATTTGAATATATTCCTTTTTCCACTACTACTCTCTTAGCGCTCCAAATGTCCAGTTGCATTTTCTACAGAAAGAGTGTTCAGATCTGCTCAATCAAAAGTATGGTTTAACTCTGTTAGCTGAATGCACAGATCAGAAAGAAGTTTCACAGAATGATTCTGTGTAGTTTATATTTGGAGACATTCCTTTTTCCACTATTACCCTCTTAGCGCTCCGAATCTCCACTTGCATTTTCTACAGAAAGAGTGTTTCAGAACGGCTCAATCAAAACTAAGGTTCAACTCTTTTAGTTGAACAAACATAACAGAAAGAAGTTTCACAAAATTCTTCTGCGTAGTTTTTATTTGTAGACATTCTTTTTCCGAATATAGGCCTCTTAGCGCTCAGAATGTCCAATTGCAGTTTCTACAGAAAGAGTGTTTCAGAACGGCTCAATCAAAAGTAAGGTTCAACTATGTTAGTTGAATGCACAGAACAGAAAGAAGTTTCATAAAATGCTTCTGTGTAGTTTATATTTGAACATATTCTCTTTTCCACTATTACCCACTTAGCGCTACGAATGTCCAGTTGCATTTTCTACAGACAGAGTGTTTCAAAACTGCTCAATCAAAAGTATGGTTTAACTCTGTTAGCTGTATGCTCAGATCAGAAAGAAGTTTCCCAGAATGCTTCTGTGTAGTTTATATTTGAATATATTCCTTTTTCCACTACAACGCTCTTAGCGCTCCAATTGTCCAGTTGCATTTTCAACAGAAAGAGTGTTCAGATCTGCTCTATCAAAAGTATGGTTTAACTCTGTTAGCTGAATGCACAGATCAGAAAGAAGTTTCACCGAATGATTCTGTGTAGTTTATATTTGAAGACATTCCTTTTTCCACTATTACCCTCTTAGCGCTCCGAATCTCCACTTGCATTTTCTACAAAGGAGTGTTTCATAACTGCTCAATCAAAAATATGTTTTATCTCTGTTAACTGAATTTACAGATCAGAAATAAGTTTCACAGAATGCATCTGTGTAGTTTTTATTTGAAAATATTCTTTTTCCCAATGTAGGCCTCTTAGCGCTTAGCATGTCCAATTGCAGTTTCTACAGAAAGAGTGTTTCAGAACGGCTCAATCAAAAGTAAGGTTCAACTCTGTTAGTTGAATGCACAGAACAGAAAGAATTTTCACAGAATGCTACTGTGTAGTTTATATTTGAATATATTCCTTTTTCCACTATTACCCTCTTAGCGCTCTGAATTTCCACTTGCATTTTCTACAGAAAGAGTGTTCAGAACTGCGCAATCAGAAGTATGGTTTAACTCTGTTAGCTTAATGAACATATCAGAAATAAGTTTCACACAATGCTTCTGTGTAGTTTTTATTTGAAGATATTATTTTTCCCAATAGAGGCCTCTTAGCGCTCAGAATGTCCAATTGCAGTTTCTACAGAAAGAGTGTTTTAGAACGGCTCAATCAAAAGTAAGGTTCAACTCTGTTAGTTGAATGCACAGAACAGAAAGAAGTTTCATACAATGCTTCTGTGTAGTTTATATTTGAACATATTCTTTTTTCCACTATTACCAACTTAGCGCTACGAATGTCCAGTTGCATTTTCTACAGACAGAGTGTTTCAAAACTGCTCAATCAAAAGTATGGTTTAACTCTGTTAGCTAAATGCTCAGATCAGAAAGAAGTTTCACAGAATGCTTCTGTGTAGTTTATATTTGAATATATTCCTTTTTCCACTACTACTCTCTTAGCGCTCCAAATGTCCAGTTGCATTTTCTACAGAAAGAGTGTTCAGATCTGCTCAATCAAAAGTATGGTTTAACTCTGTTAGCTGAATGCACAGGTCAGAAAGTAGTTTCACAGAATTATTCTGTGCAGTTTATATTTGGAGACATTCCTTTTTCAACTATTACCCTCTTAGCGCTCCGAATCTCCACTTGCATTTTCTACAGAAAGAGTGTTTCAGAACGGCTCAATGAAAACTAATGTTCAACTCTTTTAGTGGAACAAACAGAACAGAAAGAAGTTTCACACAATTCTTCTGTGTAGTTTTTATTTGTAGACATTCTTTTTCCCAATATAGGCCTCTTAGCGCTCAGAATGTCCAATTGCAGTTTCTACAGAAAGAGTGTTTCAGAACGGCTCAATCAAAAGTAAGGTTCAACTCTGTTAGTTGAATGCACTGAACAGAAAGAAGTTTCATACAATGCTTCTGTGTAGTTTATATTTGAACATATACTTTTTTCCACTATTACCCACTTAGCGCTAGGAAAGTCCAGTTGCATTTTCAAAAGACAGAGTGTTTCAAAACTGCTCAATCAAAAGTATGGTTTAACTCTGTTAGCTGTATGCTCAGATCAGAAAGGAGTTTTACAGAATGCTTCTGTGTAGTTTATATTTGAATATATTCCTTTTTCCACTACTACGCTCTTAGCGCTCCAAATGTCCAGTTGCATTTTCAACAGAAAGAGTGTTCAGATCTGCTCAATCAAAAGTATGGTTTAACTCTGTTAGCTGAATGCACAGGTCAGAAAGAAGTTTCACAGAATGATTCTGTGCAGTTTATATTTGGAGACATTCCTTTTTCAACTATTACCCTCTTAGCGCTCCGAATCTCCACTTGCATTTTCTACAGAAAGAGTGTTTCAGAACGGCTCAATGAAAACTAATGGTCAACTCTTTTAGTGGAACAAACAGAACAGAAATAAGTTTCACACAATTCTTCTGTGTAGTTTTTATTTGTAGACATTCTTTTTCCCAATATAGGCCTCTTCGCGCTCAGAATGTCCAATTGCAGTTTCTACAGAAAGAGTGTTTCAGAACGGCTCAATCAAAAGTAAGGTTCAACTCTGTTAGTTGAATGCACAGAACAGAAAGAATTTTCACAGAATGCTACTGTGTAGTTTATATTTGAATATATTCCTTTTTCCACTATTACCCTCTTAGCGCTCCGAATGTCCACTTGCATTTTCTACAGAAAGAGTGTTCAGAACTGCGCAATCAAAAGTATGGGTTAACTCTGTTAGCTTAATGAACATATCAGAAATAAGTTTCACAAAATGCTTCTGTGTAGTTTTTATTTGAAGATATTATATTTCCCAATATAGGCCTCTTAGCGCTCAGAATGTCCAATTGCAGTTTCTACAGAAAGAGTGTTTCAGAAAGGCTCAATCAAAAGTAAGGTTCAACTCTGTTAGTTGAATGCACAGAACAGAAAGAAGTTTCATAAAATGCTTCTGTGTAGTTTATATTTGAACATATTCTCTTTTCCACTATTACCCACTTAGCGCTACGAATGTCCAGTTGCATTTTCTACAGACAGAGTGTTTCAAAACTGCTCAATCAAAAGTATGGTTTAACTCTGTTAGCTGTATGCTCAGATCAGAAAGAAGTTTCACAGAATGCTTCTGTGTAGTTTATATTTGAATATATTCCTTTTTCCACTAAAACGCTCTTAGCG
This sequence comes from Symphalangus syndactylus, assembly GCF_028878055.3. Taxonomy (NCBI): domain Eukaryota; kingdom Metazoa; phylum Chordata; class Mammalia; order Primates; family Hylobatidae; genus Symphalangus; species Symphalangus syndactylus. The sequence continues at coordinate 71,617,857 of NC_072442.2, read as the reverse complement.
CTCCAATTGTCCAGTTGCATTTTCAACAGAAAGAGTGTTCAGATCTGCTCTATCAAAAGTATGGTTTAACACTGTTAGCTGAATGCACAGATCAGAAAGAAGTTTCACCGAATGATTCTGTGTAGTTTATATTTGAAGACATTCCTTTTTCCACTATTACCCTCTTAGCGCTCCGAATCTCCACTTGCATTTTCTACAAAGGAGTGTTTCATAACTGCTCAATCAAAAATATGTTTTATCTCTGTTAACTGAATTTACAGATCAGAAATAAGTTTCACAGAATGCATCTGTGTAGTTTTTATTTGAAAATATTCTTTTTCCCAATGTAGGCCTCTTAGCGCTTAGCATGTCCAATTGCAGTTTCTACAGAAAGAGTGTTTCAGAACGGCTCAATCAAAAGTAAGGTTCAACTCTGTTAGTTGAATGCACAGAACAGAAAGAATTTTCACAGAATGCTACTGTGTAGTTTATATTTGAATATATTCCTTTTTCCACTATTACCCTCTTAGCGCTCTGAATTTCCACTTGCATTTTCTACAGAAAGAGTGTTCAGAACTGCGCAATCAGAAGTATGGTTTAACTCTGTTAGCTTAATGAACATATCAGAAATAAGTTTCACACAATGCTTCTGTGTAGTTTTTATTTGAAGATATTATTTTTCCCAATAGAGGCCTCTTAGCGCTCAGAATGTCCAATTGCAGTTTCTACAGAAAGAGTGTTTTAGAACGGCTCAATCAAAAGTAAGGTTCAACTCTGTTAGTTGAATGCACAGAACAGAAAGAAGTTTCATACAATGCTTCTGTGTAGTTTATATTTGAACATATTCTTTTTTCCACTATTACCAACTTAGCGCTACGAATGTCCAGTTGCATTTTCTACAGACAGAGTGTTTCAAAACTGCTCAATCAAAAGTATGGTTTAACTCTGTTAGCTAAATGCTCAGATCAGAAAGAAGTTTCACAGAATGCTTCTGTGTAGTTTATATTTGAATATATTCCTTTTTCCACTACTACTCTCTTAGCGCTCCAAATGTCCAGTTGCATTTTCTACAGAAAGAGTGTTCAGATCTGCTCAATCAAAAGTATGGTTTAACTCTGTTAGCTGAATGCACAGGTCAGAAAGAAGTTTCACAGAATGATTCTGTGCAGTTTATATTTGGAGACATTCCTTTTTCAACTATTACCCTCTTAGCGCTCCGAATCTCCACTTGCATTTTCTACAGAAAGAGTGTTTCAGAACGGCTCAATGAAAACTAATGTTCAACTCTTTTAGTGGAACAAACAATACAGAAAGAAGTTTCACACAATTCTTCTGTGTAGTTTTTATTTGTAGACATTCTTTTTCCCAATATAGGCCTCTTAGCGCTCAGAATGTCCAATTGCAGTTTCTACAGAAAGAGTGTTTCAGAACGGCTCAATCAAAAGTAAGGTTCAACTCTGTTAGTTGAATGCACAGAACAGAAAGAAGTTTCATACAATGCTTCTGTGTAGTTTATATTTGAACATATACTTTTTTCCACTATTACCCACTTAGCGCTAGGAAAGTCCAGTTGCATTTTCTGCAGACAGAGTGTTTCAAAACTGCTCAATCAAAAGAATGGTTTAACTCTGTTAGCTGTATGCTCAGATCAGAAAGAAGTTTTACAGAATGCTTCTGTGTAGTTTATATTTGAATATATTCCTTTTTCCACTACTACGCTCTTAGCGCTCCAAATGTCCAGTTGCATTTTCAACAGAAAGAGTGTTCAGATCTGCTCAATCAAAAGTATGGTTTAACTCTGTTAGCTGAATGCACAGGTCAGAAAGAAGTTTCACAGAATGATTCTGTGCAGTTTATATTTGGAGACATTCCTTTTTCAACTATTACCCTCTTAGCGCTCCGAATCTCCACTTGCATTTTCTACAGAAAGAGTGTTTCAGAACGGCTCAATGAAAACTAATGTTCAACTCTTTTAGTGGAACAAACAGAACAGAAATAAGTTTCACACAATTCTTCTGTGTAGTTTTTATTTGTAGACATTCTTTTTCCCAATATAGGCCTGTTAGCGCTCAGAATGTCCAATTGCAGTTTCTACAGAAAGAGTGTTTCAGAACGGCTCAATCAAAAGTAAGGTTCAACTCTGTTAGTTGAATGCACAGAACAGAAAGAATTTTCACAGAATGCTACTGTGTAGTTTATATTTGAATATATTCCTTTTTCCACTATTACCCTCTTAGCGCTCCGAATGTCCACTTGCATTTTCTACAGAAAGAGTGTTCAGAACTGCGCAATCAAAAGTATGGGTTAACTCTGTTAGCTTAATGAACATATCAGAAATAAGTTTCACAAAATGCTTCTGTGTAGTTTTTATTTGAAGATATTATTTTTCCCAATATAGGCCTCTTAGCGCTCAGAATGTCCAATTGCAGTTTCTACAGAAAGAGTGTTTCAGAAAGGCTCAATCAAAAGTAAGGTTCAACTCTGTTAGTTGAATGCACAGAACAGAAAGAAGTTTCATACAATGCTTCAGTGTAGTTTATATTTGAACATATTCTTTTTTACACTATTACCCACTTAGCGCTACGAATGTCCCGTTGCATTTTCTACAGACAGAGTGTTTCAAAACTGCTCAATCATAAGTATGGTTTAACTCTGTTAGCTGAATGCTCAGATCAGAAAGAAGTTTCACAGAATGCTTCTGTGTAGTTTATATTTGAATATATTACTTTTTCCACTACTACTCTCTTAGCGCTCCAAATGTCCAGTTGCATTTTCTACAGAAAGAGTGTTCAGATCTGCTCAATCAAAAGTATGGTTTAACTCTGTTAGCTGAATGCACAGATCAGAAAGAAGTTTCACAGAATGATTCTGTGTAGTTTATATTTGGAGACATTCCTTTTTCCACTATTACCCTCTTAGCGCTCCGAATCTCCACTTGCATTTTCTACAGAAAGAGTGTTTCAGAACGGCTCAATCAAAACTAAGGTTCAACTCTTTTAGTTGAACAAACAGAACAGAAAGAAGTTTCACACAATTCTTCTGCGTAGTTTTTATTTGTAGACATTCTTTTTCCCAATATAGGCCTCTTAGAGCTCAGAATGTCCAATTGCAGTTTCTACAGAAAGAGTGTTTCAGAACGGCTCAATCAAAAGCAAGGTTCAACTCTGTTAGTTGAATGCACAGAACAGAAAGAAGTTTCATACAATGCTTCTGTGTAGTTTATATTTGAACATATTCTCTTTTCCACTATTACCCACTTAGCGCTACGAATGTCCAGTTGCATTTTCTACAGACAGAATGTTTCAAAACTGCTCAATCAAAAGTATGGTTTAACTCTGTTAGCTGTATGCTCAGATCAGAAAGAAGTTTCACAGAATGCTTCTGTGTAGTTTATATTTGAATATATTCCTTTTTCCACTACAACGCTGTTAGCGCTCCAATTGTCCAGTTGCATTTTCAACAGAAAGAGTGTTCAGATCTGCTCAATCAAAAGTATGGTTTAACACTGTTAGCTGAATGCACAGATCAGAATGAAGTTTCACCGAATGATTCTGTGTAGTTTATATTTGAAGACATTACTTTTTCCACTATTACCCTCTTAGCGCTCCGAATCTCCACTTGCATTTTCTACAAAAAGAGTGTTTCATAACCGCTCAATCAAAAATATGTTTTATCTCTGTTAACTGAATTTACAGATCAGAAATAAGTTTCACAGAATGCATCTGTGTAGTTTTTATTTGAAGATATTCTTTTTCCCAATGTAGGCCTCTTAGCGCTTAGAATGTCCAATTGCAGTTTCTACAGAAAGAGTGTTTCAGAACGGCTCAATCAAAAGTAAGGTTCAACTCTGTTAGTTGAATGCACAGAACAGAAAGAATTTTCACAGAATGCTACTGTGTAGTTTATATTTGAATATATTCCTTTTTCCACTATTACCCTCTTAGCGCTCCGAATGTCCACTTGCATTATCTACAGAAATAGTGTTCAGAACTGCGCAATCAAAAGTATGGTTTAACTCTGTTAGCTTAATGAACATATCAGAAATAAGTTTCACACAATGCTTCTGTGTAGTTTTTATTTGAAGATATTATTTTTCCCAATAGAGGCCTCTTAGCGCTCAGAATGTCCAATTGCAGTTTCTACAGAAAGAGTGTTTCAGAAAGGCTCAATCAAAAGTAAGGTTCAACTCTGTTAGTTGAATGCACAGAACAGAAAGAAGTTTCATACAATGCTGCTGTGTAGTTTATATGTGAACATATTCTTTTTTCCACTATTACCCACTTAGCACTACGAATGTCCAGTTGCATTTTCTACAGACAGAGTGTTTCAAAACTGCTCAATCAAAAGTATGGTTTAACTCTGTTAGCTGAATGCTCAGATCAGAAAGAATTTTCACAGAATGCTTCTGTGTAGTTTATATTTGAATATATTCCTTTTTCCACTACTACTCTCTTAGCGCTCCAAATGTCCAGTTGCATTTTCTACAGAAAGAGTGTTCAGATCTGCTCATTCAAAAGTATGGTTTAACTCTGTTAGCTGAATGCACATATCAGAAATAAGTTTCACAGAATGATTCTGTGTAGTTTATATTTGGAGACATTCCTTTTTCCACTATTACCCTCTTAGCGCTCCGAATCTCCACTTGCATTTTCTACAGAAAGACTGTTACAGAATGGCTCAATCAAAACTAAGGTTCAACTCTTTTAGTTGAACAAACAGAACAGAAAGAAGTTTCACAAAATTCTTCTGTGTAGTTTTTATTTGTAGACATTCTTTTTCCCAATATAGGCCTCTTAGCGCTCAGAATGTCCAATTGCAGTTTCTACAGAAAGAGTGTTTCAGAACGGCTCAATCAAAAGTAAGGTTCAACTCTGTTAGTTGAATGCACAGAACAGAAAGAAGTTTCATACAATGCTTCTGTGTAGTTTATATTTGAACATATTCTTTTTTCCACTATTACCCACTTAGCGCTACGAATGTCCAGTTGCATTTTCTACAGACAGAGTGTTTCAAAACTGCTCAATCAAAAGTATGGTTTAACTCTGTTAGCTGAATGCTCAGATCAGAAAGAAGTTTCACAGAATGCTTCTGTGTAGTTTATATTTGAATATATTCCTTTTTCCACTACTACGCTCTTAGCGCTCCAAATGTCCAGTTGCATTTTCAACAGAAAGAGTGTTCAGATCTGCTCAATCAAAAGTATGGTTTAACTCTCTTAGCTGAATGCACAGATCAGAAAGAAGTTTCACCGAATGATTCTGTGTAGTTTATATTTGAAGACATTCCGTTTTCCACTATTACCCACTTAGCGCTCCGAATCTCCACTTGCATTTTCTACAAAAAGAGTGTTTCATAACTGCTCAATCAAAAATATGTTTTATCTCTGTTAACTGAATTTACAGATCAGAAATAAGTTTCACAGAATGCATCTGTGTAGTTTTTATTTGAAGATATTATTTTTCCCAATGTAGGCCTCTTAGCGCTTAGCATGTCCAATTGCAGTTTCTACAGAAACAGTGTTTCAGAACGGCTCAATCAAAAGTAAGGCTCAACTCTGTTAGTTGAATGCACAGAACAGAAAGAATTTTCACAGAATGCTACTGTGTAGTTTATATTTGAATATATTCCGTTTTCCACTATTACCCTCTTAGCGCTCCGAATATCCACTTGCATTTTCTACAGAAAGAGTGTTCAGAACTGCGCAATCAAAAGTATGGTTTAACTCTGTTAGCTTAATGAACATATCAGAAATAAGTTTCACACAATGCTTCTGTGTAGTTTTTATTTGAAGATATTATTTTTCCCAATAGAGGCCTCTTAGCGCTCAGAATGTCCAATTGCAGTTTCTACAGAAAGAGTGTTTCAGAAAGGCTCAATCAAAAGTAACGTTCAACTCTGTTAGTTTAATGCACAGAACAGAAAGAAGTTTCATACAATGCTTCTGTGTAGTTTATATTTGAACATATTATTTTTTCCACTATTACCCACTTAGCGCTACGAATGTCCAGTTGCATTTTCTACAGACAGAGTGTTTCAAAACTGCTCAATCAAAATTATGGTTTAACTCTGTTAGCTGAATGCTCAGATCAGAAAGAAGTTTCACAGAATGCTTCTGTGTAGTTTATATTTGAATATATTCCTTTTTCCACTATTACTCTCTTAGCGCTCCAAATGTCCAGTTGCATTTTCTACAGAAAGAGTGTACAGATATGCTCAATCAAAAGTATGGTTTAACTCTGTTAGCTGAATGCACAGATCAGAAAGAAGTTTCACAGAATGATTCTGTGTAGTTTATATTTTGAGACATTACTTTTTCCACTATTACCCTCTTAGCGCTCGGAATCTCCACTTGCATTTTCTACAGAAAGAGTGTTTCAGAACGGCTCAATCAAAACTAAGGTTCAACTCATTTAGTTGAACAAACAGAACAGAAACAAGTTTCACACAATTCTTCTGTGTAGTTTTTATTTGTAGACATCGTTTTTCCCAATATAGGCCTCTTAGCGCTCAGAATGTCCAACTGCAGTTTCTACAGAAAGAGTGTTTCAGAACGGCTCAATCAAAAGTAAGGTTCAACTCTGTTAGTTGAATGCACAGAACAGAAAGGAGTTTCATACAATGCTTCTGTGTAGTTTATATTTGAACATATTCTTTTTTCCACTATTACCCACTTAGCGCTACGAATGTCCAGTTGCATTTTCTACAGACAGAGTGTTTCAAAACTGCTCAATCAAAAGTATGGTTTAACTCTGCTAGCTGAATGCTCAGATCAGAAAGAAGTTTCACAGAATGCTTCTGTGTAGTTTATATTTGATTATATTCCTTTTTCCACTACTACGCTCTTAGCGCTCCAAATGTCCAGTTGCATTTTCTACACAAAGAGTGTTCAGATCTGCTCAATCAAAAGTATGGTTTAACTCTGTTAGCTGAATGCACAGATCAGAAAGAATTTTCACCGAATGATTCTGTGTAGTTTATATTTGAAGACATTCTTTTTCCACTATTACCCACTTAGCGCTCCGAATCTCCACTTGCATTTTCTACAAAAAGAGTGTTTCATAACTGCTCAATCAAAAATATGTTTTATCTCTGTTAACTGAATTTACAGATCAGAAATAAGTTTCACAGAATGCATCTGTGTAGTTTTTATTTGAAGATATTCTTTTTCCCAATGTAGGCCTCTTAGCGCTTAGCATGTCCAATTGCAGTTTCTACAGAAAGAGTGTTTCACAACGGCTCAATTAAAAGTAAGGTTCAACCCTGTTAGTTGAATGCACAGAACAGAAAGAATTTTCACAGAATGCTACTGTGTAGTTTATATTTGAATATATTCCTTTTTCCACTATTACCCTCTTAGCGCTCCGAATGTTCACTTGCATTTTCTACAGAAAGAGTGTTCAGAACTGCGCAATCAAAAGTATGGTTTAACTCTGTTAGCTTAATGAACATATCAGAAATAAGTTTCACACAATGCTTCTGTGTAGTTTTTATTTGAAGATATCATTTTTCCCAATATAGGCCTCTTAGCGCTCAGAATGTCCAATTGCAGTTTCTACAGAAAGAGTGTTTCAGAAAGGCTCAATCAAAACTAAGGTTCAACTCTGTTAGTTGAATGCACAGAACAGAAAGTAATTTCATACAATGTTTCTGTGTAGTTTATATTTGAACAGATTCTTTTTTCCACTATTACCCACTTGGCGCTACGAATGTCCAGTTGCATTTTCTACAGACAGAGTGTTTCAGAACTGCTCAATCAAAAGTATGGTTTAACTCTGTTAGCTGAAAGCTCAGATCAGAAAGAAGTTTCACAGAATGCTTCTGTGTAGTTTATATTTGAATATATTCCTTTTTCCACTACTACTCTCTTAGCGCTCCAAATGTCCAGTTGCATTTTCTACAGAAAGAGTGTTCAGATCTGCTCAATCAAAAGTATGGTTTAACTCTGTTAGCTGAATGCACAGATCAGAAAGAAGTTTCACAGAATGATTCTGTGTAGTTTATATTTGGAGACATTCCTTTTTCCACTATTACCCTCTTAGCGCTCCGAATCTCCACTTGCATTTTCTACAGAAAGAGTGTTTCAGAACGGCACAATCAAAACTAAAGTTCAACTCCTTTAGTTGAACAAACAGAACAGAAAGAAGTTTCACACAATTCTTCTGTGTAGTTTTTATTTGTAGACATTCTTTTTCCCAATATAGGCCTCTTAGCGCTCAGAATGTCCAATTGCAGTTTCTACAGAAAGAGTGTTTCAGAACGGCTCAATCAAAAGTAAGGTTCTACTCTGTTAGTTGAATGCACAGAACAGAAAGAAGTTTCATACAATGATTCTGTGTAGTTTATATTTGAACATATTCTTTTTTCCACTATTACCCACTTAGCGCTATGAATGTCCAGTTGCATTTTCTACAGACAGAGTGTTTCAAAACTGCTCAATCAAAAGTATGGTTTAACTCTGTTAGCTTAATGCTCAGATCAGAAAGAAGTTTCACAGAATGCTTCTGTGTAGTTTATATTTGAATATATTCCTTTTTCAACTACTACGCTCTTAGCGCTCCAAATGTCCAGTTGCATTTTCTACACAAAGAGTGTTCAGATCTGCTCAATCAAAAGTATGGTTTAACTCTGTTAGCTGAATGCACAGATCAGAAAGAAGTTTCACAGAATGATTCTGCGTAGTTTATATTTGAAGACATTCCTTTTTCCACTATTACCCCCTTAGCGCTCCGAATCTCCACTTGCATTTTCTACAAAAAGAGTGTTTCATAACTGCTCAATCAAAAATATGTTTTAACTCTGTTAACTGAATTTACAGATCAGAAATAAGTTTCACAGAATGCATCTGTGTAGTTTTTATTTGAAGATATTCTTTTTCCCAATATAGGCCTCTTAGCGCTTAGCATGTCCAATTGCAGTTTCTACAGAAAGAGTGTTTCAGAACGGCTCAATCAAAAGTAAGGTTCAACTCTGTTAGTTGAATGCACAGAACAGAAAGAATTTTCACAGAATGCTACTGTGTAGTTTATATTTGAATATATTCCTTTTTCCACTATTACCCTCTTAGCGCTCCGAATGTCCACTTGCATTTTCTACAGAAAGAGTGTTCAGAACTGCGCAATCAAAAGTATGGTTTAACTCTGTTAGCTTAATGAACATATCAGAAATAAGTTTCACACAATGCTTCTGTGTAGTTTTTATTTGAAGATATCTTTTTTCCCAATATAGGCCTCTTAGCGCTCAGAATGTCCAATTTCAGTTTCTACAGAAAGAGAGTTTCAGAAAGGCTCAATCAAAACTAAGGTTCAACTCTGTTAGTTGAATGCACAGAACAGAAAGAAATTTCATACAATGCTTCTGTGTAGTTTATATTTGAACATATTCTTTTTTCCACTATTACCCACTTGGCGCTACGAATGTCCAGTTGCATTTTCTACAGACAGAGTGTTTCAAAACTGCTCAATCAAAAGTATGGTTTAACTCTGTTAGCTGAAAGCTCAGATCAGAAAGAAGTTTCACAGAATGCTTCTGTGTAGTTTATATTTGAATATATTCCTTTTTCCACTACTATTCTCTTAGCGCTCCCAATGTCCAGTTGCATTTTCTACAGAAAGAGTGTTCAGATCTGCTCAATCAAAAGTATGGTTTAACTCTGTTAGCTGAATGCACAGATCAGAAAGAAGTTTCACAGAATGATTCTGTGTAGTTTATATTTGGAGACATTCCTTTTTCCACTATTACCCTCTTAGCGCTCCGAATCTCCACTTGCATTTTCTACAGAAAGAGTGTTTCAGAACGGCACAATCAAAACTAAAGTTCAACTCCTTTAGTTGAACAAACAGAACAGAAAGAAGTTTCACACAATTCTTCTGTGTAGTTTTTATTTGTAGACATTCTTTTTCCCAATATAGGCCTCTTAGCGCTCAGAATGTCCAATTGCAGTTTCTACAGAAAGAGTGTTTCAGAACGGCTCAATCAAAAGTAAGGTTCTACTCTGTTAGTTGAATGCACAGAACAGAAAGAAGTTTCATACAATGCTTCTGTGTAGTTTATATTTGAACATATTCTTTTTTCCACTATTACCCACTTAGCGCTACGAATGTCCAGTTGCATTTTCTACAGACAGAGTGTTTCAAAACTGCTCAATCAAAAGTATGGTTTAACTCTGTTAGCTGAATGCTCAGATCAGAAAGAAGTTTCACAGAATGCTTCTGTGTAGTTTATATTTGAATATATTCCTTTTTCCACTACTACGCTCTTAGCGCTCCAAATGTCCAGTTGCATTTTCTACACAAAGAGTGTTCAGATCTGCTCAATCAAAAGTATGGTTTAACTCTGTTAGCTGAATGCACAGATCAGAAAGAAGTTTCACAGAATGATTCTGCGTAGTTTATATTTGAAGACATTCCTTTTTCCACTATTACCCCCTTAGCGCTCCGAATCTCCACTTGCATTTTCTACAAAAAGAGTGTTTCATAACTGCTCAATCAAAAATATGTTTTAACTCTGTTAACTGAATTTACAGATCAGAAATAAGTTTCACAGAATGCATCTGTGTAGTTTTTATTTGAAGATATTCTTTTTCCCAATGTAGGCCTCTTAGCGCTTAGCATGTCCAATTGCAGTTTCTACAGAAAGAGTGTTTCAGAACGGCTCAATCAAAAGTAAGGTTCAACTCTGTTAGTTGAATGCACAGAACAGAAAGAATTTTCACAGAATGCTACTGTGTAGTTTATATTTGAATATATTCCTTTTTCCACTATTACCCTCTTAGCGCTCCGAATGTCCACTTGCATTTTCTACAGAAAGAGTGTTCAGAACTGCGCAATCAAAAGTATGGTTTAACTCTGTTAGCTTAATGAACATATCAGAAATAAGTTTCACACAATGCTTCTGTGTAGTTTTTATTTGAAGATATCATTTTTCCCAATATAGGCCTCTTAGCGCTCAGAATGTCCAATTGCAGTTTCTACAGAAAGAGAGTTTCAGAAAGGCTCAATCAAAACTAAGGTTCAACTCTGTTAGTTGAATGCACAGAACAGAAAGAAATTTCATACAATGCTTCTGTGTAGTTTATATTTGAACATATTCTTTTTTCCACTATTACCCACTTGGCGCTACGAATGTCCAGTTGCATTTTCTACAGACAGAGTGTTTCAAAACTGCTCAATCAAAAGTATGGTTTAACTCTGTTAGCTGAAAGCTCAGATCAGAAAGAAGTTTCACAGAATGCTTCTGTGTAGTTTATATTTGAATATATTCCTTTTTCCACTACTACTCTCTTAGCGCTCCAAATGTCCAGTTGCATTTTCTACAGAAAGACTGTTCAGATCTGCTCAATCAAAAGTATGGTTTAACTCTGTTAGCTGAATGCACAGATCAGAAAGAAGTTTCACAGAATGATTCTGTGTAGTTTATATTTGGAAACATTCCTTTTTCCACTATTACCCTCTTAGCGCTCCGAATCTCCACTTGCATTTTCTACAGAAAGAGTGTTTCAGAACGGCACAATCAAAACTAAAGTTCAACTCCTTTAGTTGAACAAACAGAACAGAAAGAAGTTTCACACAATTCTTCTGTGTAGTTTTTATTTGTTGACATTCTTTTTCCCAATATAGGCCTCTTAGCGCTCAGAATGTCCAATTGCAGTTTCTACAGAAAGAGTGTTTCAGAACGGCTCAATCCAAAGTAAGGTTCTACTCTGTTAGTTGAATGCACAGAACAGAAAGAAGTTTCATACAATGCTTCTGCGTAGTTTATATTTGAACATATTCTTTTTTCCACTATTACCCACTTAGCGCTACGAATGTCCAGTTGCATTTTCTACAGACAGAGTGTTTCAAAACTGCTCAATCAAAAGTATGGTTTAACTCTGTTAGCTGAATGCTCAGATCAGAAAGAAGTTTCACAGAATGCTTCTGTGTAGTTTATATTTGAATATATTCCTTTTTCCACTACTACGCTCTTAGCGCTCCAAATGTCCAGTTGCATTTTCTACAGAAAGAGTGTTCAGATCTGCTCAATCAAAAGTATGGTTTAACTCTGTTAGCTGAATGCACAGATCAGAAAGAAGTTTCTCAGAATGATTCTGCGTAGTTTATATTTGAAGACATTCCTTTTTCCACTATTACCCCCTTAGCGCTCCGAATCTCCACTTGCATTTTCTACAAAAAGAGTGTTTCATAACTGCTCAATCAAAAATATGTTTTAACTCTGTTAACTGAATTTACAGATCAGAAATAAGTTTCACAGAATGCATCTGTGTAGTTTTTATTTGAAGATATTTTTTTTCCCAATGTAGGCCTCTTAGCGCTTAGCATGTCCAATTGCAGTTTCTACAGAAAGAGTGTTTCACAACGGCTCAATTAAAAGTATGGTTCAACCCTGTTAGTTGAATGCACAGAACAGAAAGTATTTTCACAGAATGCTACTGTGTAATTTATATTTGAATATATTCCTTTTTCCACTATTACCCTCTTAGCGATCCGAATGTCCACTTGCATTTTCTACAGAAAGAGTGTTCAGAACTGCGCAATCAAAAGTATGATTTAACTCTGTTAGCTTAATGAACATATCAGAAATAAGTTTCACACAATGCTTCTCTGTAGTTTTTATTTGAAGATATTATTTTTCCCAATAGAGGCCTCTTAGCGCGCAGAATGTCCAATTGCAGTTTCTACAGAAAGAGTGTTTCAGAAAGGCTCAATCAAAAGTAAGGTTCAACTCTGTTAGTTGAATGCACAGAACAGAAAGAATTTTCATACAATGCTTCTGTGTAGTTTATATTTGAACATATTCTTTTTTCCACTATTACCCACTTAGCGCTACGAATGTCCAGTTGCATTTTCTACTGACAGACTGTTTCAAAACTGCTCAATCAAAAGTATGGTTTAACTCTGTTAGCTGAATGCTCAGATCAGAAAGAAGTTTCACAGAATGCTTCTGTGTAGTTTATATTTGAATATATTCCTTTTTCCACTACTACTCTCATAGCGCTCCAAATGTCCAGTTGCATTTTCTACAGAAAGAGTATTCAGATCCGCTCAATCAAAAGTATCGTTTAACTCTGTTAGCTGAATGCACAGATCAGAAAGAAGTTTCACAGAATGATTCTGTGTAGTTTATATTTGGAGACATTCCTTATTCCACTATTACCCGCTTAGCGCTCCGAAACTCCACTTGCATTTTCTACAGAAAGAGTGTTTCAGAATGGCTCAATCAAAACTAAGGTTCAACTCTTTTAGTTGAACCAACAGAACAGAAAGAAGTTTCACACAATTCTTCTGTGTAGTTTTTATTTGTAGACATTCTTTTTCCCAATATAGGCCTCTTAGCGCTCAGAATGTCCAATTGCAGTTTCTACAGAAAGAGTGTTTCAGAACGGCTCAATCAAAAGTAAGGTTCAACTCTGTTAGTTGAATGCAGAGAACAGAGAGAAGTTTCATACAATGCTTCTGTGTAGTTTATATTTGAACATATTATTTTTTCCACTATTACCCACTTAGCGCTATGAATGTCCAGTTGCATTTTCTACAGACAGAGTGTTTCAAAACTGCTCAATCAAATGTATGGTTTAACCCTGTTAGCTGAATGCTCAGATCAGCAAGAAGTTTCACAGAATGCTTCTGTGCAGTTTATATTTGAATATATTCCTTTTTCCACTACTACGCTCTTAGCGCTCCAAATGTCCAGTGGCATTTTCTACAGAAAGAGTGTTCAGATCTGCTCAATCAAAAGTATGGTTTAACTCTGTTAGCTGAATGCACAGATCAGAAAGAAGTTTCACAGAATGATTCTGTGTAGTTTATATTTGGAGACATTCCTTTTTCCACTAGAACCCTCTTAGCGCTCCGAATCTCCACTTGCATTTTCTACAGAAAGAGTGTTTCAGAACGGCTCAATCAAAACTAAAGTTCAACTCTTTTAGTTGAACAAACAGAACAGAAAGAAGTTTCACACAATTCTTCTGTGTAGTTTTTATTTGTAGACATTCTTTTTCCCAATATAGGCCTCTTAGCGCTCAGAATGTCCAATTGCAGTTTCTACAGAAAGAGTGTTTCAGAACGGCTCAATCAAAAGTAAGGTTCAACTCTGTTAGTTGAATGCACAGAACAGAAAGAAGTTTCATACAATGTTTCTGTGTAGTTTATATTTGGAGACATTCGTTTTTCCACTATTACCCCCTTAGCGCTCCGAAACTCCACTTGCATTTTCTACAAAAAGAGTGTTTCATAACTGCTCAATCAAAAATATGTTTTATCTCTGTTAACTGAATTTACAGATCAGAAATAAGTTTCACAGAATGCATCTGTGTAGTTTTTATTTGAAGATATTCTTTTTCCCAATGTAGGCCTCTTAGCGCTTAGCATGTCCAATTGCAGTTTCTACAGAAAGAGTGTTTCAGAACGGCTCAATCAAAAGTAAGGTTCAACTCTGTTAGTTGAATGCACAGAACAGAAAGAATTTTCACAGAATGCTACTGTGTAGTTTATATTTGAATATATTCCTTTTTCCACTATTACCCTCTTAGCGCTCCGAATATCCAATTGCATTTTCTACAGAAAGAGTGTTCAGAACTGCGCAATCAAAAGTATGGTTTAACTCTGTTAGCTTAATGAACATATCAGAAATAAGTTTCACACAATGCTTCTGTGTAGTTTTTATTTGAAGATATCATTTTTCCCAATATAGGCCTCTTAGCGCTCAGAATGTCCAATGGCAGTTTCTACAGAAAGAGTGTTTCAGAAAGGCTCAATCAAAACTAAGGTTCAACTCTGTTAGTTGAATGCACAGAACAGAAAGAAATTTCATACAATGCTTCTGTGTAGTTTATATTTGAACATATTCTTTTTTCCACTATTACCCACTTGGCGCTACGAATGTCCAGTTGCATTTTCTACAGACAGATTGTTTCAAAACTGCTCAATCAAAAGTATGGTTTAACTCTGTTAGCTGAAAGCTCAGATCAGAAAGAAGTTTCACAGAATGCTTCTGTGTAGTTTATATTTGAATATATTCCTTTTTCCACTACTACTCTCTTAGCGCTCCAAATGTCCAGTTGCATTTTCTACAGAAAGAGTGTTCAGATCTGCTCAATCAAAAGTATGGTTTAACTCTGTTAGCTGAATGCACAGATCAGAAAGAAGTTTCACAGAATGATTCTGTGTAGTTTATATTTGGAGACATTCCTTTTTCCACTATTACCCTCTTAGCGCTCCGAATCTCCACTTGCATTTTCTACAGAAAGAGTGTTTCAGAACGGCACAATCAAAACTAAAGTTCAACTCCTTTAGTTGAACAAACAGAACAGAAAGAAGTTTCACACAATTCTTCTGTGTAGTTTTTATTTGTAGACATTCTTTTTCCCAATATAGGCCTCTTAGCGCTCAGAATGTCCAATTGCAGTTTATACAGAAAGAGTGTTTCAGAACGGCTCAATCAAAAGTAAGGTTCTACTCTGTTAGTTGAATGCACAGAACAGAAAGAAGTTTCATACAATGCTTCTGTGTAGTTTATATTTGAACATATTCTTTTTTCCACTATTACCCACTTAGCGCTACGAATGTCCAGTTGCATTTTCTACAGACAGAGTGTTTCAAAACTGCTCAATCAAAAGTATGGTTTAACTCTGTTAGCTGAATGCTCAGATCAGAAAGAAGTTTCACAGAATGCTTCTGTGTAGTTTATATTTGAATATATTCCTTTTTCCACTACTACGCTCTTAGCGCTCCAAATGTCCAGTTGCATTTTCTACACAAAGAGTGTTCAGATCTGCTCAATCAAAAGTATGGTTTAACTCTGTTAGCTGAATGCACAGATCAGAAAGAAGTTTCACAGAATGATTCTGCGTAGTTTATATTTGAAGACATTCCTTTTTCCACTATTACCCCCTTAGCGCTCCGAATCTCCACTTGCATTTTCTACAAAAAGAGTGTTTCATAACTGCTCAATCAAAAATATGTTTTAACTCTGTTAACTGAATTTACAGATCAGAAATAAGTTTCACAGAATGCATCTGTGTAGTTTTTATTTGAAGATATTCTTTTTCCCAATGTAGGCCTCTTAGCGCTTAGCATGTCCAATTGCAGTTTCTACAGAAAGAGTGTTTCACAACGGCTCAATTAAAAGTATGGTTCAACCCTGTTAGTTGAATGCACAGAACAGAAAGTATTTTCACAGAATGCTACTGTGTAGTTTATATTTGAATATATTCCTTTTTCCACTATTACCCTCTTAGCGCTCCGAATGTCCACTTGCATTTTCTACAGAAAGAGTGTTCAGAACTGCGCAATCAAAAGTATGGTTTAACTCTGTTAGCTTAATGAACATATCAGAAATAAGTTTCACACAATGCTTCTGTGTAGTTTTTATTTGAAGATATTATTTTTCCCAATAGAGGCCTCTTAGCGCGCAGAATGTCCAATTGCAGTTTCTACAGAAAGAGTGTTTCAGAAAGGCTCAATCAAAAGTAAGGTTCAACTCTGTTAGTTGAATGCACAGAAAAGAAAGAATTTTCATACAATGCTTCTGTGTAGTTTATATTTGAACATATTCTTTTTTCCACTATTACCCACTTAGCGCTACGAATGCCCAGTTGCATTTTCTACAGACAGAGTGTTTCAAAACTGCTCAATCAAAAGTATGGTTTAACTCTGTTAGCTGAATGCTCAGATCAGAAAGAAGTTTCACAGAATGCTTCTGTGTAGTTTATATTTGAATATATTCCTTTTTCCACTACTACGCTCTTAGCGCTCCAAATGTCCAGTTGCATTTTCTACACAAAGAGTGTTCAGATCTGCTCAATCAAAAGTATGGTTTAACTCTGTTAGCTGAATGCACAGATCAGAAAGAAGATTCCCCGAATGATTCTGTGTAGTTTATATTTGAAGACATTCCTTATTCCACTATTACCCCCTTAGCGCTCCGAATCTCCACTTGCATTTTCTACAAAAAGAGTGTTTCATAACTGCTCAATCAAAAATATGTTTTATCTCTGATAACTGAATTTACAGATCAGAAATAAGTTTCACAGAATGCATCTGTGTAGTTTTTATTTGAAGATATTCTTTTTCCCAATGTAGGCCTCTTAGCGCTTAGCATGTCCAATTGCAGTTTCTACAGAAAGAGTGTTTCACAACGGCTCAATTAAAAGTAAGGTTCAACTCTGTTAGTTGAATGCACTGAACAGAAAGAATTTTCACAGAATGCTACTGTGTAGTTTATATTTGAATATATTCCTTTTTCCACTATTACCCTCTTAGCGCTCCGAATGTCCACTTGCATTTTCTACAGAAAGAGTGTTCAGAACTGCGCAATCAAAAGTATGGTTTAACTCTGTTAGCTTAATGAACATATCAGAAATAAGTTTCACACAATTCTTCTGTGTAGTTTTTATTTGAAGATATTATTTTTCCCAATAGAGGCCTCTTAGCGCTCAGAATGTCCAATTGCAGTTTCTACAGAAAGAGTGTTTCAGAAAGGCTCAATCAAAAGTAAGGTTCAACTCTGTTAGTTGAATGCACAGAACAGAAAGAAGTTTCATACAATGGTTCTGTGTAGTTTATATTTGAACATATTCTTTTTTCCACTATTACCCACTTAGCGCTACGAATGTCCAGTTGCATTTTCTACAGACAGAGTGTTTCAAAACTGCTCAATTAAAAGTATGGTTTAATTCTGTTAGCTGAATGCTCAGATCAGAAAGAAGTTTCACAGAATGCTTCTGTGTAGTTTATATTTGAATATATTCCTTTTTCCACTACTACTCTCTTAGCGCTCCAAATGTCCAGTTGCATTTTCTACAGAAAGAGTGTTCAGATCTGCTCAATCAAAAGTATGGTTTAACTCTGTTAGCTGAATGCACAGATCAGAAAGAAGTTTCACAGAGTGATTCTGTGTAGTTTATATTTGGAGACATTCCTTTTTCCACTATTACCCTCTTAGCGCTCCGAATCTCCACTTGCATTTTCTACAGAAAGAGTGTTTCAGAACGGCTCAATCAAAACTAAGGTTCAACTCTTTTAGTTGAACCAACAGAACAGAAAGAAGTTTCACAAAATTCTTCTGTGTAGTTTTTATTTGTAGACATTCTTTTTCCCAATATAGGCCTCTTAGCGCTCAGAATGTCCAATTGCAGTTTCTACAGAAAGAGTGTTTCAGAACGGCTCAATCAAAAGTAAGGTTCAACTCTGTTAGTTGAATGCACAGAACAGAAAGAAATTTCATACAATGCTTCTGTGTAGTTTATATTTGAACATATTCTTTTTTCCACTCTTACCCACTTAGGGCTACGAATGTCCAGTTGCATTTTCTACAGACAGAGTGTTTCAAAACTGCTCAATCAAAAGTATGGTTTAACTCTGTTAGCTGAATGCTCAGATCAGAAAGAAGTTTCACAGAATGCTTCTGTGTAGTTTATATTTGAATATATTCCTTTTTCCAGTAGTACGCTCTTAGCGCTCCAAATGTCCAGTTGCATTTTCTACAGAAAGAGTGTTAAGATCTGCTCAATCAAAAGTATGGTTTAACTCTGTTAGCTGAATGCACAGATCAGAAAGAAGTTTCACCGAATGATTCTGTGTAGTTTATATTTGAAGACATTCCTTTTTCCACTATTACCCTCTTAGCGCTCCGAATCTACACTTGCATTTTCTACAAAAAGAGTGTTTCATAACTGCTCAATCAAAAATATGTTTTATCTCTGTTAACTGAATTTACAGATCAGAAATAAGTTTCACAGAATGCATCTGTGTAGTTTTTATTTGAAGATATTCTTTTTCCCAATGTAGGCCTCTTAGCGCTTAGCATGTCCAATTGCAGTTTCTACAGAAAGAATGTTTCAGAACGGCTCAATCAAAAGTAAGGTTCAACTCTGTTAGTTGAATGCACAGAACAGAAAGAATTTTCACAGAATGCTACTGTGTAGTTTATATTTGAATATATTCCTTTTTCCACTATTACCCTCTTAGCGCTCCGAATGTCCACTTGCATTTTCTACAGAAAGAGTGTTCAGAACTGCGCAATCAAAAGTATGGTTTAACTCTGTTAGCTTAATGAACATATCAGAAATAAGTTTCACACAATGCTTCTGTGTAGTTTTTATTTGAAGATATTATTTTTCCCAATATAGGCCTCTTAGCGCTCAGAATGTCCAATTGCAGTTTCTACAGAAAGAGGGTTTCAGAAAGGCTCATTCAAAACTAAGGTTCAACTCTGTTAGTTGAATGCACAGAACAGAAAGAAATTTCATACAATGCTTCTGTGTAGTTTATATTTGAACATATTCTTTTTTCCACTATTACCCACTTGGCGCTACGAATGTCCAGTTGCATTTTCTACAGACAGCGTGTTTCAAAACTGCTCAATCAAAAGTATGGTTTAACTCTGTTAGCTGAATGCTCAGATCAGAAAGAAGTTTCACAGAATGCTTCTGTGTAGTTTATATTTGAATATATTCCTTTTTCCACTACTACTCTCTTAGCGCTCCAAATGTCCAGTTGCATTTTCTACAGAAAGAGTATTCAGATCTGCTCAATCAAAAGTATGGTTTAACCCTGTTAGCTGAATGCACAGATCAGAAAGAAGTTTCACAGAATGATTCTGTGTAGTTTATATTTGGAGACATTCCTTTTTCCAATATTACCCTCTTAGCGCTCCGAATCTCCACTTGCATTTTCTACAGAAAGAGTGTTTCAGAACGGCTCAGTCAAAACTAAGGTTCAACTCTTTTAGTTGAACAAACAGAACAGAAAGAAGTTTCACACAATTCTTCTGTGTAGTTTTTATTTGTAGACATTCTTTTTCCCAATATAGGCATCTTAGCGCTCAGAATGTCCAATTGCAGTTTCTACAGAAAGAGTGTTTCAGAACGGCTCAATCAAAAGTAAGGTTCAACTCTGTTAGTTGAATGCACAGAACAGAAAGAAGTTTCATACAATGCTTCTGTGTAGTTTATATTTGAACATATTCTTTTTTCCACTATTACCCACTTAGCGCTATGAATGTCCAGTTGAATTTTCTACAGACAGAGTGCTTCAAAACTGCTCAATCAAAAGTATGGTTTAATTCTGTTAGCTGAATGCTCAGATCAGCAAGAAGTTTCACAGAATGCTTCTGTGTAGTTTATATTTTAATATATTCCTTTTTCCACTACTACGCTCTTAGCGCTCCAAATGTCCAGTTGCATTTTCTACAGAAAGAGTGTTCAGATCTGCTCAATAAAAAGTATGGTTTAACTCTGTTAGCTGAATGCACAGATCAGAAAGAAGTTTCACAGAATGATTCTGTGTAGTTTATATTTGGAGACATTCCTTTTTCCACTATTACCCTCTTAGCGCTCCGAATCTCCACTTGCATTTTCTACAGAAAGAGTGTTTCAGAACGGCTCAATTAAAACTAAAGTTCAACTCTTTTAGTTGAACAAACATAACAGAAAGTAGTTTCACACAATTCTTCTGTGTAGTTTTTATTTGTAGACATTCTTTTTCCCAATATAGGCCTCTTAGCGCTCAGAATGTCCAATTGCAGTTTCTACAGAAAGAGTGTTTCAGAACGGATCAATCAAAAGTAAGGTTCAACTCTGTTAGTTGAATGCACAGAACAGAAAGAAGTTTCATACAATGCTTCTGTGTAGTTTATATTTGAATATATTCTTTTTTCCACTATTACCCACTTAGCGCTACGAATGTCCAGTTGCATTTTCTACAGACAGAGTGTTTCAAAACTGCTCAATCAAAAGTATGGTTTAACTCTGTTAGCTGAATGCTCAGATCAGAAAGAAGTTTCACAGAATGCTTCTGTGTAGTTTATATTTGAATATATTCCTTTTTCCACTACTACGCTCTTAGCGCTCCAAATGTCCAGTTGCATTTTCTACACAAAGAGTGTTCAGATCTGCTCAATCAAAAGTATGGTTTAACTCTGTTAGCTGAATGCACAGATCAGAAAGAAGTTTCCCCGAATGATTCTGTGTAGTTTATATTTGAAGACATTCCTTTTTCCACTATTACCCCCCTAGCGCTCCGAATCTCCACTTGCATTTTCTACAAAAAGAGTGTTTCATAACTGCTCAATCAAAAATATGTTTTATCTCTGATAACTGAATTTACAGATCAGAAATAAGTTTCACAGAATGCATCTGTGTAGTTTTTATTTGAAGATATTCTTTTTCCCAATGTAGGCCTCTTAGCGCTTAGCATGTCCAATTGCAGTTTCTACAGAAAGAGTGTTTCACAACGGCTCAATTAAAAGTAAGGTTCAACTCTGTTAGTTGAATGCACTGAACAGAAAGAATTTTCACAGAATGCTACTGTGTAGATTATATTTGAATATATTCCTTTTTCCACTATTACCCTCTTAGCGCTCCGAATGTCCACTTGCATTTTCTACAGAAAGAGTGTTCAGAACTGCGCAATCAAAAGTATGGTTTAACTCTGTTAGCTTAATGAACATATCAGAAATAAGTTTCACACAATGCTTCTGTGTAGTTTTTATTTGAAGATATTATTTTTCCCAATATAGGCCTCTTAGCGCTCAGAATGTCCAATTGCAGTTTCTACAGAAAGAGGGTTTCAGAAAGGCTCATTCAAAACTAAGGTTCAACTCTGTTAGTTGAATGCACAGAACAGAAAGAAATTTCATACAATGCTTCTGTGTAGTTTATATTTGAACATATTCTTTTTTCCACTATTACCCACTTGGCGCTACGAATGTCCAGTTGCATTTTCTACAGACAGCGTGTTTCAAAACTGCTCAATCAAAAGTATGGTTTAACTCTGTTAGCTGAATGCTCAGATCAGAAAGAAGTTTCACAGAATGCTTCTGTGTAGTTTATATTTGAATATATTCCTTTTTCCACTACTACTCTCTTAGCGCTCCAAATGTCCAGTTGCATTTTCTACAGAAAGAGTATTCAGATCTGCTCAATCAAAAGTATGGTTTAACCCTGTTAGCTGAATGCACAGATCAGAAAGAAGTTTCACAGAATGATTCTGTGTAGTTTATATTTGGAGACATTCCTTTTTCCAATATTACCCTCTTAGCGCTCCGAATCTCCACTTGCATTTTCTACAGAAAGAGTGTTTCAGAACGGCTCAATCAAAACTAAGGTTCAACTCTTTTAGTTGAACAAACAGAACAGAAAGAAGTTTCACACAATTCTTCTGTGTAGTTTTTATTTGTAGACATTCTTTTTCCCAATATAGGCATCTTAGCGCTCAGAATGTCCAATTGCAGTTTCTACAGAAAGAGTGTTTCAGAACGGCTCAATCAAAAGTAAGGTTCAAATCTGTTAGTTGAATGCACAGAACAGAAAGAAGTTTCATACAATGCTTCTGTGTAGTTTATATTTGAACATATTCTTTTTTCCACTATTACCCACTTAGCGCTATGAATGTCCAGTTGAATTTTCTACAGACAGAGTGTTTCAAAACTGCTCAATCAAAAGTATGGTTTAATTCTGTTAGCTGAATGCTCAGATCAGCAAGAAGTTTCACAGAATGCTTGTGTGTAGTTTATATTTGAATATATTCCTTTTTCCACTACTACGCTCTTAGCGCTCCAAATGTCCAGTTGCATTTTCTACAGAAAGAGTGTTCAGATCTGCTCAATAAAAAGTATGGTTTAACTCTGTTAGCTGAATGCACAGATCAGAAAGAAGTTTCACAGAATGATTCTGTGTAGTTTATATTTGGAGACATTCCTTTTTCCACTATTACCCTCTTAGCGCTCCGAATCTCCACTTGCATTTTCTACAGAAAGAGTGTTTCAGAACGGCTCAATTAAAACTAAAGTTCAACTCTTTTAGTTGAACAAACATAACAGAAAGAAGTTTCACACAATTCTTCTGTGTAGTTTTTATTTGTAGACATTCTTTTTCCCAATATAGGCCTCTTAGCGCTCAGAATGTCCAATTGCAGTTTCTACAGAAAGAGTGTTTCAGAACGGCTCAATCAAAAGTAAGGTTCAACTCTGTTAGTTGAATGCAGAGAACAGAAAGAAGTTTCATACAATGCTTCTGTGTAGTTTATATTTGAATATATTCTTTTTTCCACTATTACCCACTTAGCGCTACGAATGTCCAGTTGCATTTTCTACAGACAGAGTGTTTCAAAACTGCTCAATCAAAAGTATGGTTTAACTCTGTTAGCTGAATGCTCAGATCAGAAAGAAGTTTCACAGAATGCTTCTGTGTAGTTTATATTTGAATATATTCCTTTTTCCACTACTACGCTCTTAGCGCTCCAAATGTCCAGTTGCATTTTCTACACAAAGAGTGTTCAGATCTGCTCAATCAAAAGTATGGTTTAACTCTGTTAGCTGAATGCACAGATCAGAAAGAAGTTTCCCCGAATGATTCTGTGTAGTTTATATTTGAAGACATTCCTTTTTCCACTATTACCCCCCTAGCGCTCCGAATCTCCACTTGCATTTTCTACAAAAAGAGTGTTTCATAACTGCTCAATCAAAAATATGTTTTATCTCTGATAACTGAATTTACAGATCAGAAATAAGTTTCACAGAATGCATCTGTGTAGTTTTTATTTGAAGATATTCTTTTTCCCAATGTAGGCCTCTTAGCGCTTAGCATGTCCAATTGCAGTTTCTACAGAAAGAGTGTTTCACAACAGCTCAATTAAAAGTAAGGTTCAACTCTGTTAGTTGAATGCACTGAACAGAAAGAATTTTCACAGAATGCTACTGTGTAGATTATATTTGAATATATTCCTTTTTCCACTATTACCCTCTTAGCGCTCCGAATGTCCACTTGCATTTTCTACAGAAAGAGTGTTCAGAACTGCGCAATCAAAAGTATGGTTTAACTCTGTTAGCTTAATGAACATATCAGAAATAAGTTTCACACAATGCTTCTGTGTAGTTTTTATTTGAAGATATTATTTTTCCCAATATAGGCCTCTTAGCGCTCAGAATGTCCAATTGCAGTTTCTACAGAAAGAGGGTTTCAGAAAGGCTCATTCAAAACTAAGGTTCAACTCTGTTAGTTGAATGCACAGAACAGAAAGAAATTTCATACAATGCTTCTGTGTAGTTTATATTTGAACATGTTCTTTTTTCCACTATTACCCACTTGGCGCTACGAATGTCCAGTTGCATTTTCTACAGACAGCGTGTTTCAAAACTGCTCAATCAAAAGTATGGTTTAACTCTGTTAGCTGAATGCTCAGATCAGAAAGAAGTTTCACAGAATGCTTCTGTGTAGTTTATATTTGAATATATTCCTTTTTCCACTACTACTCTCTTAGCGCTCCAAATGTCCAGTTGCATTTTCTACAGAAAGAGTATTCAGATCTGCTCAATCAAAAGTATGGTTTAACCCTGTTAGCTGAAAGCACAGATCAGAAAGAAGTTTCACAGAATGATTCTGTGTAGTTTATATTTGGAGACATTCCTTTTTCCAATATTACCCTCTTAGCGCTCCGAAACTCCACTTGCATTTTCTACAGAAAGAGTGTTTCAGAACGGCTCAATCAAAACTAAGGTTCAACTCTTTTAGTTGAACAAACAGAACAGAAAGAAGTTTCACACAATTCTTCTGTGTAGTTTTTATTTGTAGACATTCTTTTTCCCAATATAGGCCTCTTAGCGCTGAGAATGTCCAATTGCAGTTTCTACAGAAAGAGAGTTTCAGAACGGCTCAATCAAAAGTAAGGTTCAACTCTGTTAGTTGAATGCACAGAACCGAAAGGAGTTTCATACAATGCTTCTGTGTAGTTTATATTTGAACATATTCTTTTTTCCACTATTACCCACTTAGCGCTACGAATGTCCAGTTGCATTTTCTACAGACAGAGTGTTTCAAAACTGCTCAATCAAAAGTATGTTTTAACTCTGTTAGCTGAATGCTCAGATCAGAAAGAAGTTTCACAGAATGCTTCTGTGTAGTTTATATTTGAATATATTCCTTTTTCCACTACTACTCTCTTAGCGCTCCAAATGTCCAGTTGCATTTTCTACAGAAAGAGTGTTCGGATCTGCTCAATCAAAAGTATGGTTTAACTCTGTTAGCTGAATGCACAGATCAGAAAGAAGTTTCACAGAATGATTCTGTGTAGTTTATATTTGGAGACATTCCTTTTTCCACTATTACCCTCTTAGCGCTCCGAATCTCCACTTGCATTTTCTACAGAAAGAGTGTTTCAGAACGGCTCAATCAAAACTAAGGTTCAACTTTTTTAGTTGAACAAACAGAACAGAAAGAAGTTTCACACAATTCTTCTGTGTAGTTTTTATTTGTAGACATTCTTTTTCCCAATATAGGCCTCTTAGCGCTCAGAATGTCCAATTGCAGTTTCTACAGAAAGAGTGTTTCAGAACGGCTCAATCAAAAGTAAGGTTCAACTCTGTTAGTTGAATGCACAGAACAGAAAGAAGTTTCATACAATGCTTCTGTGTAGTTTATATTTGAACATATTCTTTTTTCCACTATTACCCACTTAGCGCTACGAATGTCCAGTTGCATTTTCTACAGACAGAGTGTTTCAAAACTGCTCAATCAAAAGTATGGTTTAACTCTGTTAGCTGAATGCTCAGATCAGAAAGAAGTTTCACAGAATGCTTCTGTGTAGTTTATATTTGAATATATTCCTTTTTCCACCACTTCGCTCTTAGCGCTCCAAATGTCCAGTTGCATTTTCTACACAAAGAGTGTTCAGATCTGCTCAATCAAAAGTATGGTTTAACTCTGTTAGCTGAATGCACGGATCAGAAAGAAGTTTCACCGAATGATTCTGTGTAGTTTATATTTGAAGACATTCCTTTTTCCACTATTACCCTCTTAGCGCTCCGAATCTCCACTTGCATTTTCTACAAAAAGAGTGTTTCATAACTGCTCAATCAAAAATATGTTTTATCTCTGTTAACTGAATTTACAGATCAGAAATAAGTTTCACAGAATGCATCTCGGTAGTTTTTATTTGAAGATATTCTTTTTCCCAATGTAGGCCTCTTAGCGCTTAGCATGTCCAATTGCAGTTTCTACAGAAAGAGTGTTTCAGAACGGCTCAATTAAAAGTAAGGTTCAACTCTGTTAGTTGAATGCACAGAACAGAAAGAATTTTCACAGAATGCTACTGTGTAGTTTATATTTGAATATATTCCTTTTTCCACTATTACCCTCTTAGCGCTCCGAATGTCCACTTGCATTTTCTACAGAAAGAGTGTTCAGAACTGCGCAATCAAAAGTATGGTTTAACTCTGTTAGCTTAATGAACATATCAGAAATAAGTTTCACACAATGCTTCTGTGTAGTTTTTATTTGAAGATATTATTTTTCCCAATAGAGGCCTCTTAGCGCTCAGAATGTCCAATTGCAGTTTCTACAGAAAGAGTGTTTCAGAAAGGCTCAATCAAAAGTAAGGTTCAACTCTGTTAGTTGAATGCACAGAACAGAAAGAAGTTTCATACAATGCTTCTGTGTAGTTTATATTTGAACATATTCTTTTATCCACTGTTACCCTCTTAGCGCTACGAATGTCCAGTTGCATTTTCTACAGAAAGAGTGTTTCAAAACTGCTCAATCAAAAGTATGGTTTAACTCTGTTAGCTGAATGCTCAGATCAGAAAGAAGTTTCACAGAATGCTTCTGTGTAGTTTATATTTGAATATATTCCTTTTTCCACTACTACGCTCTTAGCGCTCCAAATGTCCAGTTGCATTTTCTACAGAAAGAGTGTTCAGATCTGCTCAATCAAAAGTATGGTTTAACTCTGTTAGCTGAATGCACAGATCAGAAATAAATTTCACAGAATGATTCTGTGTAGTTTATATTTGGAGACATTCCTTTTTCCACTATTACCCTCTTAGCGCTCCGAATCTCCACTTGCATTTTCTACAGAAAGAGTGTTTCAGAACGGCTCAATCAAAACTAAGGTTCAACTCTTTTAGTTGAACAAACAGAACAGAAAATAGTTTCACACAATTCTTCTGTGTAGTTTTTATTTGTAGACATTCTTTTTCCCAATATAGGCCTCCTAGCGCTCAGAATGTCCAATTGCAGTTTCTACAGAAAGAGTGTTTCAGAACGGCTCAATCAAAAGTAAGGTTCAACTCTGTTAGTTGAATGCACAGAACAGAAAGAAGTTTCATACAATGCTTCTGTGTAGTTTATATTTGAACATATTCTTTTTTCCACTATTACCCACTTAGCGCTACGAATGTCCAGTTGCATTTTCTACAGACAGAGTGTTTCAAAACTGCTCAATCAAAAGTATGGTTTAACTCTGTTAGCTGAATGCTCAGAACAGAAAGAAGTTTCACAGAATGCTTCTGTGTAGTTTATATTTGAATATATTCCTTTTTCCACTACTACTCTCTTAGCGCTCCAAATGTCCAGTTGCATTTTCTACAGAAAGAGTGTTCAGATCTGCTCAATCAAAAGTATGGTTTAACTCTGTTAGCTGAATGCACAGATCAGAAAGAAGTTTCACCGAATGATTCTGTGTAGTTTATATTTGAAGACATTCCTTTTTCCACTATTACCCTCTTAGCGCTCCGAATCTCAACTTGCATTTTCTACAAAAAGAGTGTTTCATAGCTGCTCAATCAAAAATATGTTTTATCTCTGTTAACTGAATTTACAGATCAGAAATATGTTTCACAGAATGCATCTGTGTAGTTTTTATTTGAAGATATTCTTTTTCCCAATATAGGCCTCTTAGCGCCAAGAATGTCCAATTGCAGTTTCTACAGAAAGAGTGTTTCAGAAAGGCTCAATCAAAAGTAAGGTTCAACTCTGTTAGTTGAATGCACAGAACAGAAAGAAGTTTCATACACTGCTTCTGTGTAGTTTATATTTGAACATATTCTTTTTTCCACAATTACCCACTTAGCGCTACGAATGTCCAGTTGCATTTTCTACAGAAAGAGTGTTCAGATCTGCTCAATCAAAAGTATGGTTTAACTCTGTTAGCTGAATGCACAGATCAGAAAGAAGTTTCACAGAATGATTCTTTGTAGTTTATATTTGGAGACATTCCTTTTTCCACTATTACCCTCTTAGCGCTCCGAATCTCCACTTGCATTTTCTACAGAAAGAGTGTTTCAGAACGGCTCAATCAAAACTAAGTTTCAACTCTTTTAGTTGAACAAACAGAACAGAAAGAAGTTTCACACAATTCTTCTGTGTAGTTTTTATTTGTAGACATTCTTTTTCCCAATATAGGCCACTTAGCGCTCAGAATGTCCAATTGCAGTTTCTACAGAAAGAGTGTTTCAGAACGGCTCAATCAAAAGTAAGGTTCAACTCTGTTAGTTGAATGCACAGAACAGAACGAAGTTTCATACAATGCTTCTGTGTAGTTTATATTTGAACATATTCTTTTTTCCACTATTACCCACTTAGCGCTACGAATGTCCAGTTGCATTTTCTACAGACAGAGTGTTTCAAAACTGCTCAATCAAAAGTATGGTTTAACTCCGTTAGCTGAATTCTCAGATCAGAAAGAAGTTTCACAGAATGCTTCTGTGTAGTTTATATTTGAATATATTCCTTTTTCCACTACTACGCTCTTAGCGCTCCAAATGTCCAGTTGCATTTTCTACAGAAAGAGTGTTCAGATCTGCTCAATCAAAAGTATGGTTTAACTCTGTTACCTGAATGCACAGATCAGAAAGAAGTTTCACCGAATGATTCTGTGTAGTTTATATTTGAAGACATTCCGTTTTCCACTATTACCCTCTTAGCGCTCCGAATCTCCACTTGCATTTTCTACAAAAAGAGTGTTTCATAACTGCTCAATGAAAAATATGTTTTATCTCTGTTAACTAAATTTACAGATCAGAAATAAGTTTCACAGAATGCATCTGTGTAGTTTTTATTTGAAGATATTCTTTTTCCCAATGTAGGTCTCTTAGCGCTTAGCATATCCAATTGCAGTTTCTACAGAAAGAGTGTTTCAGAACGGCTCAATCAAAAGTAAGGTTCAACTCTGTTAGTTGAATGCACAGAACAGAAAGAATTTTCACAGAATGCTACTGTGTAGTTTATATTTGAATATATTCCTTTTTCCACTATTACCCTCTTAGCGCTCCGAATGTCCACTTGCATTTTCTACAGAAAGATTGTTCAGAACTGCGCAATCAAAAGTATGGTTTAACTCTGTTAGCTTAATGAACATATCAGAAATAAGTTTCACACAATGCTTCTGTGTAGTTTTTATTTGAAGATATTATTTTTCCCAATATAGGCCTCTTAGCGCTCAGAATGTCCAATTGCAGTTTCTACAGAAAGAGTGTTTCAGAAAGGCTCAATGAAAAGTAAGGTTCAACTCTGTTAGTTGAATGCACAGAACAGAAATAAGTTTCATACAATGCTTCTGTGTAGTTTATATTTGAACATATTCTTTTTTCCACTATTACCCACTTAGCGCTACGAATGTCCAGTTGCATTTTCTACAGACAGAGTGTTTCAGAACTGCTCAATCAAAAGTATGGTTTAACTCTGTTAGCTGAATGCTCAGATCAGAAAGAAGTTTCACAGAATGTTTCTGTGTAGTTTATATTTGAATATATTCCTTTTTCCACTACTACTCTCTTAGCGCTCCAAATGTCCAGTTGCATTTTCTACAGAAAGAGTGTTCAGATCTGCTCAATCAAAAGTATGGTTTAACTCTGTTAGCAGAATGCACAGATCAGAAAGAAGTTTCACAGAATGATTCTGTGTAGTTTATATTTGGAGACATTCCTTTTTCCACTATTACCCTCTTAGCGCTCCGAATCTCCACTTGCATTTTCTACAAAAAGAGTGTTTCATAACTGCTCAATCAAAAATATGTTTTATCTCTGTTAACTGAATTTACAGATCAGAAATATGTTTCACAGAATGCATCTGTGTAGTTTTTATTTGAAGATATTCTTTTTCCCAATGTAGGCCTCTTAGCGCTTAGCATGTCCAATTGCAGTTTCTACAGAAAGAGTGTTTCAGAACGGCTCAATCAAAAGTAAGGTTCAACTCTGTTAGTTGAATGCACAGAACAGAAAGAATTTTCACAGAATGCTACTGTGTAGTTTATATTTGAATATATTCCTTTTTCCACTATTACCCTCTTAGCGCTCCGAATGTCCACTTGCATTTTCTACAGAAAGAGTGTTCAGAACTGCCCAATCAAAAGTATGGTTTAACTCTGTTAGCTTAATGAACATATCAGAAATAAGTTTCACACAATGCTTCTGTGTAGTTTTTATTTGAAGATATTATTTTTCCCAATAGAGGCCTCTTAGCGCTCAGAATGTCCAATTGCAGTTTCTACAGAAAGAGTGTTTCAGAAAGGCTCAATCAAAAGTAAGGTTAAACTCCGTTAGTTGAATGCACAGAACAGAAAGAAGTTTCATACAATGCTTCTGTGTAGTTTATATTTGAACATATTCTTTTTTCCACTATTACCCACTTAGCGCTACGAATGTCCAGTTGCATTTTCTACAGACAGAGTGTTTCAAAACTGCTCAGTCAAAAGTATGGTTTAACTCTGTTAGCTGAATGCTCAGATCAGAAAGAAGTTTCACAGAATGCTTCTGTGTAGTTTATATTTGAATATATTCCTTTTTCCACTACTACTCTCTTAGCGCTCCAAATGTACAGTAGCATTTTCTACAGCAAGAGTGTTCAGATCTGCTCAATCAAATGTATGTTTTAACTCTGTTAGCTGAATGCACAGATCAGAAAGAAGTTTCACAGAATTATTCTGTGTAGTTTATATTTGGAGACATTCCTTTTTCCACTATTACCCTCTTAGCGCTCCGAATCTCCACTTGCATTTTCTACAGAAAGAGTGTTTCAGAACGGCTCAATCAAAACTAAGGTTCAACTCTTTTAGTTGAACAAACAGAACAGAAAGAAGTTTCACACAATTCTTCTGTGTAGTTTTTATTTGTAGACATTCTTTTTCCCAATATAAGAATCTTAGCGCTCAGAATGTCCAATTGCAGTTTCTACAGAAAGAGTGTTTCAGAACGGCTCAATCAAAAGTAAGGTTCAACTCTGTTAGTTGAATGCACAGAACAGAAAGAAGTTTCATACAATGCTTCTGTGTAGTTTATATTTGAACATATTCTTTTTTCCACTATTACCCACTTAGCGCTGCGAATGTCCAGTTGCATTTTCTACAGACAGAGTGTTTCAAAACTGCTCAATCAAAAGTATGGTTTAACTCTGTTAGCTGAATGCTCAGATCAGAAAGAAGTTTCACAGAATGCTTCTGTGTAGTTTATATTTGAATATATTCCTTTTTCCACTACTACGCTCTTAGCGCTCCAAATGTCCAGTTGCATTTTCTACAGAAAGAGTGTTCAGATCTGCTCAATCAAAAGTATGGTTTAACTCTGTTATCTGAATGCACAGATCAGAAAGAAGTTTCACAGAATGATTCTGTGTAGTTTATATTTGGAGACATTCCTTTTTCCACTATTACCCTCTTAGCGCTCCGAATCTCCACTTGCATTTTCTACAGAAAGAGTGTTTCAGAACGGTCAATCAAAACTAAGTTTCAACTCTTTTTGTTGAACAAACAGAACAGAAAGATGTTTCACACAATTCTTCTGTGTAGTTTTTATTTGTAGACATTCTTTTTCCCAATATAAGCCTCTTAGCGCTCAGAATGTCCAATTGCAGTTTCTACAGAAAGAGTGTTTCAGAACGACTCAATCAAAAGTAAGGTTCAACTCTGTTAGTTGAATGCACAGAACAGAAAGAAGTTTCATACAATGCTTCTGTGTAGTTTATATTTGAACATATTCTTTTTTCCACTATTACCAACTTAGCGCTACGAATGTCCAGTTGCATTTTCTACAGACAGAGGGTTTCAAAACTGCTCAATCAAAAGTATGGTTTAACTCCGTTACCTGAATGCTCAGATCAGAAAGAAGTTTCACAGAATGCTTCTGTGTAGTTTATATTTGAATATATTCCTTTTTCCACTACTACGCTCTTAGCGCTCCAAATGTCCAGTTGCATTTTCTACAGAAAGAGTGTTCAGATCTGCTCAATCAAAAGTATGGTTTAACTCTGTTAGCTGAATGCACAGATCAGAAAGAAGTTTCACCGAATGATTCTGTGTAGTTTATATTTGAAGACATTCCGTTTTCCACTATTACCCTCTTAGCGCTCCGAATCTCCACTTGCATTTTCTACAAAAAGAGTGTTTCATAACTGCTCAATGAAAAATATGTTTTATCTCTGTTAGCTGAATTTACAGATCAGAAATAAGTTTCACAGAATGCATCTGTGTAGTTTTTATTTGAAGATATTCTTTTTCCCAATGTAGGCCTCTTAGCGCTTAGCATATCCAATTGCAGTTTCTACAGAAAGAGTTTTTCAGAACGGCTCAATCAAAAGTAAGGTTCAACTCTGTTAGTTGAATGCACAGAACAGAAAGAATTTTCACAGAATGCTACGGTGTAGTTTATATTTGAATATATTCCTTTTTCCACTATTACCCTCTTAGCGCTCCGAATGTCCACTTGCATTTTCTACAGAAAGAGTGTTCAGAACTGCGCAATCCAAAGAATGGTTTAACTCTGTTAGCTTAATGAACATATCAGAAATAAGTTTCACACAATGCTTCTGTGTAGTTTTTATTTGAAGATATTATTTATCCCAATAGAGGCCTCTTAGCGCTCAGAATGTCCAATTGCAGTTTCTACAGAAAGAGTGTTTCAGACAGGCTCAATCAAAAGTAAGGTTCAACTCTGTTAGTTGAATGCACAGAACAGAAAGTAGTTTCATACAATGTTTCTGTGTAGTTTATATTTGAACATAGTCTTTTTTCCACTATTATCCACTTAGCGCTACGAATGTCCAGTTGCATTTTCTACAGACAGAGTGTTTCAAAACTGCTCAGTCAAAAGTATGGTTTAACTCTGTTAGCTGAATGCTCAGATCAGAAAGAAGTTTCACAGAATGCTTCTGTGTAGTTTATATTTGAATATATTCCTTTTTCCACTACTACTCTCTTAGCGCTCCAAATGTACAGTAGCATTTTCTACAGAAAGAGTGTTCAGATCTGCTCAATCAAAAGTATGTTTTAACTCTGTTAGCTGAATGCACAGATCAGAAAGATGTTTCACAGAATGATTCTGTGTAGTTTATATTTGGAGACATTCCTTTTTCCACTATTACCCTCTTAGCGCTCCGAATCTCCACTTGCATTTTCTACAGAAAGAGTGTTTCAGAACGGCTCAATCAAAACTAAGGTTCAACTCTTTTAGTTGAACAAACAGAACAGAAAGAAGTTTCACACAATTCTTCTGTGTAGTTTTTATTTGTAGACATTCTTTTTCCCAATATAGGCCTCTTAGCACTCAGAATGTCCAATTGCAGTTTCTACAGAAAGAGTGTTTCAGAACGGCTCAATCAAAAGTAAGGTTCAACTCTGTTAGTTGAATGCACAGAACAGAAAGAAGTTTCATACAATGCTTCTGTGTAGTTTATATTTGAACATATTCTTTTTTCCACTATTACCCACTTAGCGCTACGAATGTCCAGTTGCATTTTCTACAGACAGAGTGTTTCAAAACTGCTCAATCAAAAGTATGGTTTAACTCTGTTAGCTGAATGCTCAGATCAGAAAGAAGTTTCACAGAATGCTTCTGTGTAGTTTATATTTGAATATATTCCTTTTTCCACTACTACGCTCTTAGCGCTCCAAATGTCCAGTTGCATTTTCTACAGAAAGAGTGTTCAGATCTGCTCAATCAAAAGTATGGTTTAACTCTGTTAGCTGAATGCACAGATCAGAAAGAAGTTTCACCGAATGATTCTGTGTAGTTTTTATTTGAAGACATTCCTTTTTCCACTATTACCCTCTTAGCGCTCCGAATCTCCACTTGCATTTTCTACAAAAAGAGTGTTTCATAACTGCTCAATCAAAAATATGTTTTATCTCTGTTAACTGAATTTACAGATCAGAAATAAGTTTCACAGAATGCATCTGTGTAGTTTTTATTTGAAGATATTCTTTTTCCCAATGTAGGCCTCTTAGCGCTTAGCATGTCCAATTGCAGTTTCTACAGAAAGAGTGTTTCAGAACGGCTCAATCAAAAGTAAGGTTCAACTCTGTTAGTTGAATGCACAGAACAGAAAGAATTTTCACAGAATGCTACTGTGTAGTTTATATTTGAATATATTCCTTTTTCCACTATTACCCTCTTAGCGCTCCGAATGTCCACTTGCATTTTCTACAGAAAGAGTGTTCAGAACTGCGCAATCAAAAGTATGGTTTAAATCTGTTATCTTAATGAACATATCAGAAATAAGTTTCACACAATGCTTCTGTGTAGTTTTTATTTGAAGATATTATTTTTCCCAATATAGGCCTCTTAGCGCTCAGAATGTCCAATTGCAGTTTCTACAGAAAGAGTGTTTCAGAAAGGCTCAATCAAAAGTAAGTTTCAACTCTGCTAGTTGAATGCACAGAACAGAAAGAAGTTTCATACAATGCTTCTGTGTAGTTTATATTTGAACATATTCTTTTTTCCACTATTACCCACTTAGCGCTACGAATGTCCAGTTGCATTTTCTACAGACAGAGTGTTTCAAAACTGCTCAATCAAAAGTATGGTTTAACTCTGTTAGCTGAATGCTCAGATCAGAAAGAAGTTTCACAGAATGCTTCTGTGTAGTTTATATTTGAATATATTCCTTTTTCCACTACTACTCTCTTAGCGCTCCAAATGTCCAGTTGCATTTTCTACAGAAAGAGTGTTCAGATCTGCTCAATCAAAAGTATGGTTTAACTCTGTTAGCTGAATGCACAGATCAGAAAGAAGTTTCACAGAATGATTCTGTGTAGTTTATATTTGGAGACATTCCTTTTTCCACTATTACCCTCTTAGCGCTCCGAATCTCCACTTGCATTTTCTACAGAAAGAGTGTTTCAGAACGGCTCAATCAAAACTAAGGTTCAACTCTTTTAGTTGAACAAACAGAACAGAAAGAAGTTTCACACAATTTTTCTGTGTAGTTTTTATTTGTAGACATTCTTTTTCCCAATATAAGCCTCTTAGCGCTCAGAATGTCCAATTGCAGTTTCTACAGAAAGAGTGTTTCAGAACGGCTCAATCAAAAGTAAGGTTCAACTCTGTTAGTTGAATGCACAGAACAGAAAAAAGTTTCATAAAATGCTTCTGTGTAGTTTATATTTGAACATATTCTTTTTTCAACTATTACCCACTTAGCGCTGCGAATGTCCAGTTGCATTTTCTACAGACAGAGTGTTTCAAAACTGCTCAATCAAAAGTATGGTTTAACTCTGTTAGCTGAATGCTCAGATCAGAAAGAAGTTTCACAGAATGCTTCTGTGTAGTTTATATTTGAATATATTCCTTTTTCCACTACTACGCTCTTAGCGCTCCAAATGTCCAGTTGCATTTTATACCGAAAGAGTGTTCAGATCTGCTCAATCAAAAGTATGGTTTAATTCTGTTAGCTGAATGCACAGATCAGAAAGAAGTTTCACAGAATGATTCTGTGTAGTTTATATTTGGAGACATTCCTTTTTCCACTATTACCCTCTTAGCGCTCCGAATCTCCACTTGCATTTTCTACAGAAAGAGTGTTTCAGAACGGCTCAATCAAAACTAAGTTTCAACACTTTTAGTTGAACAAACAGAACAGAAAGAAGTTTCACACAATTCTTCTGTGTAGTTTTTATTTGTAGACATTCTTTTTCCCAATATAGGCCTCTTAGCACTCAGAATGTCCAATTGCAGTTTCTAGAGAAAGAGTGCTTCAGAACGGCTCCATCAAAAGTAAGGTTCAACTCTGTTAGTTGAATGCACAGAACAGAAAGTAGTTTCATACAATGCTTCTGTGTAGTTTATATTTGAACATATTCTTTTTCCACTATTACCCACTTAGCGCTTCGAATGTCCAGTTGCATTTTCTACAGACAGAGTGTTTCAAAACTGCTCAATCAAAAGTATGGTTTAACTCCGTTAGCTGAATGCTCAGATCAGAAAGAAGTTTCACAGAATGCTTCTGTGTAGTTTATATTTGAATATATTCCTTTTTCCACTACTACGCTCTTAGCGCTCCAAATGTCCAGTTGCATTTTCTACAGAAAGAGTGTTCAGATCTGCTCAATCAAAAGTATGGTTTAACTCTGTTACCTGAATGCACAGATCAGAAAGAAGTTTCACCGAATGATTCTGTGTAGTTTATATTTGAAGACATTCCGTTTTCCACTATTACCCTCTTAGCGCTCCGAAACTCCACTTGCACTTTCTACAAAAAGAGTGTTTCATAACTGCTCAATGAAAAATATGTTTTATCTCTGTTAACTAAATTTACAGATCAGAAATAAGTTTCACAGAATGCATCTGTGTAGTTTTTATTTGAAGATATTCTTTTTCCCAATGTAGGCCTCTTAGCGCTTAGCATATCCAATTGCAGTTTCTACAGAAAGAGTGTTTCAGAACGGCTCAATCAAAAGTAAGGTTCAACTCCATTAGTTGAATGCACAGAACAGAAAGAATTTTCACAGAATGCTACTGTGTAGTTTATATTTGAATATATTCCTTTTTCCACTATTACCCTCTTAGCGCTCCGAATGTCCACTTGCATTTTCTACAGAAAGAGTGTTCAGAACTGCGCAATCAAAAGTATGGTTTAATTCTGTTAGCTTAATGAACATATCAGAAATAAGTTTCACACAATGCTTCTGTGTAGTTTTTATTTGAAGATATTATTTTTCCCAATATAGGCCTCTTAGCGCTCAGAATGTCCAATTGCAGTTTCTACAGAAAGAGTGTTTCAGAAAGGCTCAATCAAAAGTAAGGTTCAACTCTGTTAGTTGAATGCACAGAACAGAAATAAGTTTCATACAATGCTTCTGTGTAGTTTATATTTGAACATATTCTTTTTTCCACTATTACCCACTTAGCGCTACGAATGTCCAGTTGCATTTTCTACAGACAGAGTGTTTCAGAACTGCTCAATCAAAAGTATGGTTTAACTCTGTTAGCTGAATGCTCAGATCAGAAAGAAGTTTCACAGAATGTTTCTCTGTAGTTTATATTTGAATATATTACTTTTTCCACTACTACTCTCTTAGCGCTCCAAATGTCCAGTTGCATTTTCTACAGAAAGAGTGTTCAGATCTGCTCAATCAAAAGTATGGTTTAACTCTGTTAGCAGAATGCACAGATCAGAAAGAAATTTCACAGAATGATTCTGTGTAGTTTATATTTGGAGACATTCCTTTTTCCACTATTACCCTCTTAGCGCTCCGAATCTCCACTTGCATTTTCTACAAAAAGAGTGTTTCATAACTGCTCAATCAAAAATATGTTTTATCTCTGTTAACTGAATTTACAGATCAGAAATATGTTTCACAGAATGCATCTGTGTAGTTTTTATTTGAAGATATTCTTTTTCCCAATGTAGGCCTCTTAGCGCTTAGCATGTCCAATTGCAGTTTCTACAGAAAGAGTGTTTCAGAACGGCTCAATCAAAAGTAAGGTTCAACTCTGTTATTTGAATGCACAGAACAGAAAGAATTTTCACAGAATGCTACTGTGTAGTTTATATTTGAATATATTCCTTTTTCCACTATTACCCTCTTAGCGCTCCGAATGTCCACTTGCATTTTCTACAGAAAGAGTGTTCAGAACTGCGCAATCAAAAGTATGGTTTAACTCTGTTAGCTTAATGAACATATCAGAAATAAGTTTTACACAATGCTTCTGTGTAGTTTTTATTTGAAGATATTATTTTTCCCAATAGAGGCCTCTTAGCGCTCAGAATGTCCAATTGCAGTTTCTACAGAAAGAGTGTTTCAGAAAGGCTCAATCAAAAGTAAGGTTCAACTCTGTTAGTTGAATGCACAGAACAGAAAGAAGTTTCATACAATGCTTCTGTGTAGTTTATATTTGAACATATTCTTTTTTCCACTATAACCCACTTAGCGCTACGAATGTCCAGTTGCATTTTCTACAGACAGAGTGTTTCAAAACTGCTCAATCAAAAGTATGGTTTAACTCTGTTAGCTGAATGCTCAGATCAGAAAGAAGTTTCACAGAATGCTTCTGTGTAGTTTATATTTGAATATATTCCTTTTTCCACTACTACGCTCTTAGGGCTCCAAATGTCCAGTTGCATTTTCTACAGAAAGAGTGTTCAGATCTGCTCAATCAAAAGTATGGTTTAACTCTGTTAGCTGAATGCACAGATCAGAAAGAAGTTTCACCGAATGATTCTGTGTAGTTTTTATTTGAAGATATTCCTTTTTCCACTATTACCCTCTTAGCGCTCCGAATCTCCACTTGCATTTTCTACAAAAAGAGTGTTTCATAACTGCTCAATCAAAAATATGTTTTATCTCTGTTAACTGAATTTACAGATCAGAAATAAGTTTCACAGAATGCATCTGTGTAGTTTTATTTGAAGATATTCTTTTTCCCAATGTAGGCCTCTTAGCGCTTAGCATGTCCAATTGCAGTTTCTACAGAAAGAGTGTTTCAGAACGGCTCAATCAAAAGTAAGGTTCAACTCTGTTAGTTGAATGCACAGAACAGAAAGAATTTTCACAGAATGCTACTCTGTAGTTTATATTTGAATATATTCCTTTCTCCACTATTACCCTCTTAGCGCTCCGAATGTCCACTTGCATTTTCTACAGAAAGAGTGTTCAGAACTGCGCAATCAAAAGTATGGTTTAACTCTGTTAGCTTAATGAACATATCAGAAATAAGTTTCACACAATGCTTCTGTGTAGTTTTTATTTGAAGATATTATTTTTCCCAATAGAGGCCTCTTAGCGCTCAGAATGTCCAATTGCAGTTTCTAGAGAAAGAGTGTTTCAGAAAGGCTCAATCAAAAGTAAGGTTCAACTCTGCTAGTTGAATGCACAGAACAGAAAGAAGTCTCATACAATGCTTCTGTGTAGTTTATATTTGAACATATTCTTTTTTCCACTATTACCCACTTAGCGCTACGAATGTCCAGTTTCATTTTCTACATACAGAGTGTTTCAAAACTGCTCAATCAAAAGTATGGTTTAACTCTGTTAGCTGAATCCTCAGATCAGAAAGAAGTTTCACAGAATGCTTCTGTGTAGTTTATATTTGAATATATTCCTTTTTCCACTACTACTCTCTTAGCGCTCCAAATGTCCAGTTGCATTTTCTACAGAAAGAGTGTTCAGATCTGCTCAATCAAAAGTATGGTTTAACTCTGTTAGCTGAATGCACAGATCAGAAAGAAGTTTCACAGAATGATTCTGTGTAGTTTATATTTGGAGAAATTCCTTTTTCCACTATTACCCTCTTAGCGCTCCGAATCTCCACTTGCATTTTCTACAGAAAGAGTGTTTCAGAACGGCTCAATCAAAACTAAGGCTCAACTCTTTTAGTTGAACAAACAGAACAGAAAGAAGTTTCACACAATTCTTCTGTGTAGTTTTTATTTGTAGACATTCTTTTTCCCAATATAGGCCTCTTAGCGCTCAGAATGTCCAATTGCAGTTTCTACAGAAAGAGTGTTTCAGAACGGCTCAATCAAAAGTAAGGTTCAACTCTGTTAGTTGAATGCACAGAACAGAAAGAAGTTTCATACAATGCTTCTGTGTAGTTTATATTTGAACATATTCTCTTTTCCACTATTACCCACTTAGCGCTACGAATGTCCAGTTGCATTTTCTACAGACAGAGTGTTTCAAATCTGCTCAATCAAAAGTATGGTTTAACTCTGTTAGCTCTATGCTCAGATCAGAAAGAAGTTTCACAGAATGCTTCTGTGTAGTTTATATTTGAATATATTCCTTTTTCCACTACTACGCTCTTAGCGCTCCAAATGTCCAGTTGCATTTTCAACAGAAAGAGTGTTCAGATCTGCTCAATCAAAAGTATGGTTTAACTCTGTTAGCTGAATGCACAGATCAGAAAGAAGTTTCACCGAATGATTCTGTGTAGTTTCTATTTGAAGACATTCCTTTTTCCACTATTACCCTCTTAGCGCTCCGAATCTCCACTTGCATTTTCTACAAAAAGAGTGTTTCATAACTGCTCAATCAAAAATATGTTTTATCTCTGTTAACTGAATTTACAGATCAGAAATAAGTTTCACAGAATGCATCTGTGTAGTTTTTATTTGAAGATATTCTTTTTCCCAATGTAGGCCTCTTAGTGCTTAGCATGTCCAATTGCAGTTTCTACAGAAAGAGTGTTTCAGAACGGCTCAATCAAAAGTAAGGTTCAACTCTGTTAGTTGAATGCACAGAACAGGAAGAATTTTCACAGAATGCTACTGTGTAGTTTATATTTGAATATATTCCTTTTTCCACTATTACCCTCTTAGCGCTCCGAATGTCCACTTGCATTTTCTACAGAAAGAGTGTTCAGAACAGCGCAATCAAAAGTATGGTTTAACTCTGTTAGCTTAATGAACATATCAGAAATAAGTTTCACACAATGCTTCTGTGTAATTTTTATTTGAAGATATTATTTTTCCCAATAGAGGCCTCTTAGCGCTCAGAATGTCCAATTGCAGTTTCTACAGAAAGAGTGTTTCAGAACGGCTCAATCAAAAGTAAGGTTCAACTCTGTTAGTTGAATGCACAGAACAGAAAGAAGTTTCATACAATGCTTCTGTGTAGTTTATATTTGAACATATTCTTTTTTCCACTATTACCCACTTAGCGCTACGAATGTCCAGTTGCATTTTCTACAGACAGAGTGTTTCAAAACTGCTCAATCAAAAGTATGGTTTAACTCTGTTAGCTGAATGCTCAGATCAGAAAGAAGTTTCACAGAATGCTTCTGTGTAGTTTATATTTGAATATATTCCTTTTTCCACTACTACGCTCTTAGCGCTCCAAATGTCCAGTTGCATTTTCTACAGAAAGTGTGTTCAGATCTGCTCAATCAAAAGTATGGTTTAACTCTGTTAGCTGAATGCACAGATCAGAAAGAAGTTTCACCGAATGATTCTGTGTAGTTTATATTTGAAGACATTCCTTTTTCCACTATTACCCTCTTAGCGCTCCGAATCTCCACTTGCATTTTCTACAAAAAGAGTGTTTCATAACTGCTCAATCAAAAATATGTTTTATCTCTGTTAACTGAATTTACAGATCAGAAATAAGTTTCACAGAATGCATCTGTGTAGTTTTTATTTGAAGATATTCTTTTTCCCAATGTAGGCCTCTTAGCGCTTAGCATGTCCAATTGCAGTTTCTACAGAAAGAGTGTTTCAGAACGGCTCAATCAAAAGTAAGGTTCAACTCTGTTAGTTGAATGCACAGAACAGAAAGAATTTTCACAGAATGCTACTGTGTATTTTATATTTGAATATATTCCTTTTTCCACTATTACCCTCTTAGCGCTCCGAATGTCCACTTGCATTTTCTACAGAAAGAGTGTTCAGAACTGCGCAATCAAAAGTATGGTTTAACTCTGTTAGCTTAATGAACATATCAGAAATAAGTTTCACACAATGCTTCTGTGTAGTTTTTATTTGAAGATATTATTTTTCCCAATAGAGGCCTCTTAGCGCTCAGAATGTCCAATTGCAGTTTCTACAGAAAGAGTGTTTCAGAAAGGCTCTATCAAAAGTAAGGTTCAACTCTGTTAGTTGAATGCACAGAACAGAAAGAAGTTTCATAAAATGCTTCTGTGTAGTTTATATTTGAACATATTATTTTTTCCACTATTACCCACTTAGCGCTACGAATATCCAGTTGCATTTTCTACAGATAGAGTGTTTCAAAACTGCTCAATCAAAAGTATGGTTTAACTCTGTTAGCTGAATGCCCAGATCAGAAAGAAGTTTCACAGAATGCTTCTGTGTAGTTTATATTTGAATATATTACTTTTTCCACTACTACTCTCTTAGCGCTCCAAATGTCCAGTTGCATTTTCTACAGAAAGAGTGTTCAGATCTGCTCAATCAAAAGTATGATTTAACTCTGTTAGCTGAATGCACAGATCAGAAAGAAGTTTCACAGAATGATTCTGTGTATTTTATATTTGGAGACATTCCTTTTTCCACTATTACCCTCTTAGCGCTCCGAATCTCCACTTGCATTTTCTACAAAAAGAGTGTTTCATAACTGCTCAACCAAAAATATGTTTTATCTCTGTTAACTGAATTTACAGATCAGAAATAAGTTTCACAGAATGCATCTGTGTAGTTTTTATTTGAAGATATTCTTTTTCCCAATGTAGGCCTCTTAGCGCTTAGCATGTCCAATTGCAGTTTCTACAGAAAGAGTGTTTCAGAACGGCTCAATCAAAAGTATGGTTCAACTCTGTTAGTTGAATGCACAGAACAGAAAGAATTTTCATACAATGCTTCTGTGTAGTTTATATTTGAACATATTCTTTTTTCCACTATTACCCACTTAGCGCTACGAATGTCCAGTTGCATTTTCTACAGACAGAGTGTTTCAAAACTGCTCAGTCAAAAGTATGGTTTAACTCTGTTAGCTGAATGCTCAGATCCGAAAGAAGTTTCACAGAATGCTTCTGTGTAGTTTATATTTGAATATATTCCTTTTTCCACTACTACTCTCTTAGCGCTCCAAATGTACAGTAGCATTTTCTACAGAAAGAGTGTTCAGATCTGCTCAATCAAAAGTATGTTTTAACTCTGTTAGCTGAATGCACAGATCAGAAAGAAGTTTCACAGAATGATTCTGTGTAGTTTATATTTGGAGACATTCCTTTTTCCACTATTACCCTCTTAGCGCTCCGAATCTCCACTTGTATTTTCTACAGAAAGAGTGTTTCAGAACGGCTCAATCAAAACTAAGGTTCAACTCTTTTAGTTGAAAAAACAGAACAGAAAGAAGTTTCACACAATTCTTCTGTGTAGTTTTTATTTGTAGACATTCTTTTTCCCAATATAGGCCTCTTAGCGCTCAGAATGTCCAATTGCAGTTTCTACAGAAAGAGTGTTTCAGAACGGC
Organism: Symphalangus syndactylus; assembly: GCF_028878055.3. Taxonomy (NCBI): domain Eukaryota; kingdom Metazoa; phylum Chordata; class Mammalia; order Primates; family Hylobatidae; genus Symphalangus; species Symphalangus syndactylus. Next base: position 71,574,967 of record NC_072442.2, on the reverse strand, counting down.
TCAATCAAAAGTAAGGTTCAACTCTGTTAGTTGAATGCACAGAACAGAAAGAAGTTTCATACAATGCTTCTGTGTAGTTTATATTTGAACATATTCTTTTTTCCACTATTACCCACTTAGCGCTACGAATGTCCAGTTGCATTTTCTACAGACAGAGTGTTTCAAAACTGCTCAGTCAAAAGTATGGTTTAACTCTGTTAGCTGAATGCTCAGATCAGAAAGAAGTTTCACAGAATGCTTCTGTGTAGTTTATATTTGAATATATTACTTTTTGCACTACTACTCTCTTAGCGCTCCAAATGTACAGTAGCATTTTCTACAGCAAGAGTGTTCAGATCTGCTCAGTCAAAAGTATGTTTTAACTCTGTTAGCTGAATGCACAGATCAGAAAGAAGTTTCACAGAATGATTCTGTGTAGTTTATATTTGGAGACATTCCTTTTTCCACTATTACCCTCTTAGCGCTCCGAATCTCCACTTGCATTTTCTACAGAGAGAGTGTTTCAGAACGGCTCAATCAAAACTAAGGTTCAACTCTTTTAGTTGAACAAACAGAACAGAAAGAAGTTTCACACAATTCTTCTGTGTAGTTTTTATTTGTAGACATTCTTTTTCCCAATATAGGCCTCTTAGCGCTCAGAATGTCCAATTGCAGTTTCTACAGAAAGAGTGTTTCAGAACGGCTCAATCAAAAGTAAGGTTCAACTCTGTTAGTTGAATGCACAGAACAGAAAGAAGTTTCATACAATGCTTCTGTGTAGTTTATATTTGAACATATTCTTTTTTCCACTATTACCCACTT